>NC_142026.1:136087082-137350832 GCF_982192425.1 Myodes glareolus
ATTATCCTTCCAGACATCCATAATTTAAGATGTTTATTTATTTAGTGCTTGAATAACCCAGAATGGTATATCTAGGTATTTTATACAGTTTCTCTTTGTCTACTTCCCAGAACTACAACCAATACATGTATTAAAAAAAAAAACAACTCTAGGAGACATCTTCAAAAACATAGAAAGACAAACACAGATAGATTGAAAAGAAATGGAGGGGAGGGGAGAGGGAAGGCGGCAAGGGAGAGAGAGAGAGAGAGAGAGAGAGATAGAGACAGAGACAGAGAGCGAGCCCTATCTTGAATTTCTAACATGGCCACATGAGCTCTCCATGGAATCTCACACTGAGTAGACCAGGAGCCGGTGACGTTCTTGACCTTTAGTGGCTGTGCAGTCGTCCCCCGCTCAGCCCGCTACAGAATCGGGTCTGAATTACAGTTTGCGGCCAGGCTGTTTATTAGACACTTGGTAAGGCAGCACGTGTGCTCCACAGCAGCTCTCAGGTCATCTTCGAGAACATTCACTCCATCAGTGGCTACCTGACAATTCCAAAGGTGTGTTGTATTTTTGGTTTGTCTAATATTGTGAGCTTATTACATGATGCTATATCACAGCAAATCCTCCTTCATGTCCTTTATAGTCTACCCTTATGCTAATTTTCATGCATATTGGTGCTTTATCCAATAGATAACATGTAAGCCAAGCAATGGATTAAGGTTATACTATCACAGGAAGATCAAATATTTATCTTTAAGAAGAGAGATTTAAGTTTAATTAAGATATATACATATCTAAGATTTATCAATGGAAATAGATACTTGTTGATTGTGTTTGGAACATACTAATTAGGTTCCAATTAGCCAGGTCAAAACAAGTAAATCAAAAGTGTTTTACTTCCTGAATGATTCTTTCTGCCTCCTAACTAAGTCTGTGCTTCTCCTGGTCCCAGCAAATATCAAACCTCAATGTGCCTTTAATTCTGAAAAGACTCTCCCATGCTGACTGGGGCCATTGGTGTCAGTCAACCTGTGAGTCCTGACATAGTTAGTCTCTGAAGTGGGAGGCCGACCAGACAGAAGCTTTTCTGCTTTTTCTGCAGGGCCTATAGGGTGTGGGAGAATCCGAGCCTGACCCGAGGAGAGCTCACATGGGGAATGACCATCCCATTGGACAGCTTCTCCAGTAACTAACAAAAAACTTGGTACTCCCTGAAAATGTATGCCTTTTCAAGTTCACTTATGAATGAAATGCTTTTAAAAATTACTTGTGGAAAGAGCTCTCTGAGACCTCTGTGCATGCTTCTCTGGACATCACACAGGTTTATGAGAGGCCCTGAGCTGAGTCCCACAAATAGAAACCGAAGGTAATCCGTTCTCTAAAACATGGTATGAACTCTGTAAAGTGTACGACAGTCATCTGCTGAGCTTGGAGACATCCATCACCTTGCATTTGCTACCTTGGACGCCTCTTAAGCAGAGGATTTGTGACACCTGGCAACTTTTTCCTACCCATTTACAAATCATTTCCATCCCTCACTTTATTATCTTACCTAGAGTCAACTTGTTCACTTGGCGCCATCAGTCTGACTGACTGGTGAGGCTTCCTGGGGCAGAGTTCTAATTTATGCAGACATCTACCCAAGGCGTCTCAATCACTCACAGCTAGAGACAAGGACAGGGCTGGAATCATCAGGAACCATTGTTTTTGTCACACACACACACACACACACACACACACACACACACACGTGCTCACGCACACGTGAACATGCGCACACATGCACCACATAATGCACACACATGCACACATACACGCATGCACACACATACACACACGCACACATGCATACACACAGGCACGTACACACACACACATCTAATATATATGCCACATATATATGGTAATTTCAAAGAAAGTCATTGTAGTGACAGATAGGACAAATGTATCAATGTCAGATGAAAGCCCATAAGCTATGACCACGAAACTTGGTCACACAGCTGGCAAGACTACTCAGTGGGTAAAAGTCCTTGCTGCACAGGCTTCGTGGCCGGAGTTGGAGCCCAGTAATTCATTGTGGAAGGAGAAATCTGACTTCCCAAAGTTGTCTTCTGATCCCCACAGGCAGGCTGAGGCAAGCATGGGCCCACCCTCACACACACCCCATCAATAATAGCAGTAACAATAATAAAGGTAATGATAATAAGATCAGCCTCAGCGGTGCCTGGCTGGTATAATTTGATGCCCCTGTGATACAGACATTGAATTATCAGTCCTGGATGAAAATCCACGAGGTGAGCAGCACCACACTCATACAAGAAACTCTTCACCGTGTCCATCTGCGGCGTTTGTGCTCGTTTTAAATATTTTCAGACTGTGGTGAGTTTCCCAGGCATATCCGTGTCCAGGATAAGGAGCCTCTGAAATTTCTAAGCTATTTGTTAGTGGTTTCTAAAATAAGACATAAATATTAATACTGAAGGAAAGAAATACCTAATTCATGTAGATATCAAGCAGTAAAAACATTAAGTAAGGCCCTAATGGAGAATGCTGTGAAATTCTATTTAATTATTTATGTGACTATAAATTACCTTCTGCATGCCAGGACACAACAGAAGCAGCCATTAAAAGTTAAGGGGAAGGGAAAACCCAGAAAATACGTGAAAAGCTGTCTCTAAAGAGGGACAAGTGACTTGAAGTCATAAAAGTTGAATTTAGTTTTAACATCAGGTCAACATGACCAGCTTCCCTGACAATACCAACATGACACCAACTAACGCAAGGAGCAGCCTTGGATGGGGCAGAGACTAGCCTCTCAGAGGGCTTGACTGGAAATCAGCTGACTGGTTAGGATACTCTGGTTTGTTAGAAGGACGTGCAGTGAAGATGTACAGGACGTTGCTATGCAGTCCTGGCTTGATGATCCCCCAACAGAACACAATGGGTCACTGCCATCCAGGTTCACTCAGGCATCACACACAGCCTCTCTGTAACCTTCCTGTTACTGCAGGAACCTTGCCAGCCCCAGAGGAACATGGAGCTTGGCCTCCACTGCAGAACAAAGCGGGCATGGGCATTGCACTGGAGGCTATTCTACCCAGAGGCTTCTGCCAGATGGGTCTATTGCTTGTCTCTTTAAGTATGCTCTTCAGTAGGTATAAGTGAACATTAAGGGTAAAGTCGGGAATCTTGGAGGTAATACCAGAGTGAGTATTCTCTAGCATAACTATAAGGCCCGTAAGAGGGACATTTAGTATGAGAAAGTCAGTCAAGCTGTAGAGGAACTTCACAGGGTGCCCCAGGACCATACTCCCTAGCCAACAACAGAACCCTGATGTACCTCTATGAGCTGACTGGCTCAAATGTTATGCAGATAAGTGAATGAGATGTGTTTTTTTTTTTAAAAAAAAATGATGGGAAAATCATATTGAAGTCACTAAAAATTTAGCTGAATTTTACATCCCCAGAGTGGTTGTGTTAAGTTTAATTATGTTGTTTTTCATTTGTCTCTGGACAGCTCTTACCTGCAGATGTGCGAATTAACCAGTTGATGCTGTAGCTATTGTGGGAAAATGTTATCATACATCATGTCTCCCTGAAGCCCAGCAGATATTATGACCTCGGAGAGAAGAGGAGCTGAACTCTAATTCCTAGAGGAGGAGATGTTGACCCTGGGAAGGTCTCTAGCAATGAGAACAGGAGTGGCTGGTCCTTCAGTGTCTGGAGGGAGGAGGGAGAGGGAGGAGGCACAGGTCAAGGGCAGCACCTCGGGTGCTGTTTAGGTCTCCTTTCAGGTCTGACACTGGAGGGCAGTGACAGGAAATGCTTAATAGCAAGATGGGAAATCCCTGAGTCGCTAGACTTTCTCTTATTATTTCTGAAGCAGACGAGGGACACCAGGGTTACTTAGCGGGTGGGTATCCCACCTGTGAGGGCTGTGTGGAGCAGGAGCCCGGCATGCTGAGTCCAGAGATGTCCATCAAAGGAGAAGGCCATAGTCAGACTCCTGTCTTCTCATCTGATTCAGAAGATTTGGGGGTAGCCTCTTGTCTGTACTGGGGTGCAGCTGTCTGGGAGTCTGGAAGACAGGGTGTGTGACTTTCCACGTGCCACTCAGCTCAGTTAGACTAAGATCTCTGATGCTGGGGATCGGATCACAGAGATGGGTCACTGAAGCCACGGTACTGTCAGCCTGGCAGGTGACTCATCCTCACCAAAACATATCAGTCACCAGAAATAAACCTTTACCACACAGTTGCCTGTCACCACCATCACAGGTGTGCAAGCAGACATCAGCTATACAGGAGGCCCCTCCACAGGAAGCACCCCCTGTGGGGAGCTGAGCTTCTTCAGGCTCTGAGAGGGCAGAAGGTTCATATTGTGACCAGCACATGAGATACGACAACGCTGATTCAACTTGGCTGTAGCAACAGATAAAATTTCAAGTCAGGAGTGTCCCAAAGAATAATTTGGCCAAGTTCACTGGGCTGGATGGAGTATAGTTGTCTTGTGGGTGAGAGCAGACTGTAGCTTGTCAGAGCAGAGTCTGGGAAAGTCAAGTGTGCTGGTGAATGCTGACACTCACTTCCAGCCCCCGCCCCCACCCAGACAAAGGCACAGATATTCCAGGTACATCTTTGGATTTCTATGCACAGCATAAGCAAGAACGCCACCGAGCACCTGCCTGGTGCTTCCAGAATAAACTGTGGTTGTTGCAGGTGCTTCCAGAATAAACTGTGGTTGCTATAGGTGCTTCCAGAATAGAATGTGGTTGTTACAGGTGCTTCCAGAATAGACTGTGGTTGTTGCAGTTTCCGAGGAGAGGGGTGGGCTGCTGATTGTGTCAGTTCATCTGAGCACGAGGCTGGCTTTTTTTCCTTCAGATATTTTAAACTTCAGATCAATAAACTGTAGAAAATGATAGTTTGAAAGAAAGAAGACCCGTTCACAAGAATTCTGCGAAGGACAAAATTCTCAAGGGCGGAGCTGAAGAACACAGGATCGCACAAACCCCTGCCGCATACTGGATGGTTCCTGGATCCGTTCCCCTACTGCTCCTCCCCACTGTCTCTCACAGTGTCTCCCTTCCCTGTGTCAGTCTCCGACTGCACACAGTCCTGGACAGATGCCTTGAGTTCCCACACGCTGCTTTGGCTTCCAGCTTCCGTCTCTTGCAGGACATGGCAGCTGGGGCGCTGCTACTCTACAGACTGGCACTACAGGGATGGGGCACCCTCCCTAGTACCCTTCCTCTAGCACCACAGACTAGCCTGGTGTTGCATGGAAAAGGCCAGCACTTCCCTGGAACCTGTGATACCTTAGGTACCTGTCCATGTCCCTGAATTTAACACATTCATCTGGCCTTCTGTTATTGCTCAGGTGTGCTCGGTTTAAGTAGGTGCCTCTTCTCTGTTATTTCTTAGGCTCTTCAGACACCACCAGTGTCTCTGAATCTTTATCTCTAGATCACATCTCTCATTTGAGACCAGAGTTCTGAAGGTCAAGAGGCCTCTTCTGAACTTGGAAAAGGAGCTGCCACGCCCGTCCATCACTAAGCCTTGGTAACTGTGCCTGAATTTATCATTCCCCAAACACCAGGATCTACAGCTTCTCTTTATTTTCTATCTTCCTCCCTCGTTTCCTAAACTCAGCAAGAGGTTAATATGAAATTCTGAGATTATCTGGGAATATTCCTTTAGGACCAAGTAAGAGAAGTAAATGCTGGTGCAAATTAATTGAAGACACTGCCTTTTACGTTTCCATCGTCGGGTGTCCTAAGACTGTCCTCAGTGCCAATAAATCCTCAGGAAACGGTTACAGACCTGCTGGCCCAGGGGTCCACTTGACATTTCCACTTGGATACCTCAGACACTTCAAATTCAGTCCAAAATTGAGTTCACGAGGGCTCTCTGCTATTTTTGTTCCGCTCAGTTGTGAGTCAAGGGCACTGCTGTCTATCCAGTCCCCAGCTCAGACTCCTGGGAAGCCCTGCACCGTTCCCTGTTATTCCTGCATCTCCGCAGACATCATCCATCAGTTTGTGGATGTGGAGCATGGGTCCAGATTCCCGTGGTAGATCACGATGATTTCTGGCATAGGCTTTCCTCTGACTGGCCTTCCTCTGGACCCCCTTCCACAGAGTGGTGCACTTACTATTAAGTTGGGTACTAGAGAAAGAAGGAATGAGTCATATTATGTACTGTACTGAGCCCACACCTTGCATATGCCAGCCAAGTCACCTGTCACCTAGCTGCAGCCCTAAACCTCTTTTTATATTTTATTTTGAATTATGGTCTCACTGAGTCTTGCAGGTTGGTGCAGAACTTTCTATCCTCCTGCCTCAGTTCTTGAGTAGGGGGATCTATAGGCCCATCTTAACAGTTTTTAAAGAAAAATATAATTAGGAGTTTTCTTTCCTTTTCCTTAAGTCTCCATGTGACTGCCAGTACACCTAGAATGTAGTCAGATCTCTGGAGGGACAGAGGAAACCCTACAAGAGCCGCTCTTCTGGCTGCCTGCATGGTGCCCACACCTGTACTGTGCCCATGCCTGCATCATGTCCACACCTGCATGGTGCCCGTGCCTGCATTGTGCCCCCACCTGCATTGCTCCCCCACCTGCATCACGCCCACATCTGCATCACGCCCACATCTGCATCACGCCCACGCCTGCATCGTGCCCACGCCTGCATCACGCCCGCATCTGCATCGCGCCCACATCTGCATCGTGCCCACATCTGCATCGTGCCCACATCTGCATCGCGCCCACATCTGCATCGCACCCACATCTGCATCGTGCCCATATCTGCATCGTGCCCACGCCTGCATCGTACTCATGCCTGCCCATTCCATCCCAGGGGCTGATGCTTTCGATTTTTATCAGTGGCTTTTGTTTTGCTGGTTTGTTTTATCTGTTTGGTGATTGATGGATCGCTGAAGAGACAGCTCCACTGAGCGTCACCTGACACCACAATGCATCAAGTCTGGCAAGCTCCTCTTCTGGGCTGTCCTACCTTACCAGTTGCAATTGGTTTAAGGCAACAGATCAGCTTCCCAACTGGTTCAGGCTACAGTAGTCATTACAATGGGCACTCGGTTGAAGACCCTTACCTATGGAAATGCGCCAAGCACAAATGGCCTTTTTGCGGAAGTTTCTTCTTCATTTAATTTTCTTAAGGATTTGATCACTTTTACTCTATACTTACGAGTGTTTGCCTACATGTATGTGTGTGCCTGGCAGAGGTTAGAAGAGGGTATCAGATCATGGTGTGGGTCCTAGAAACTGAACCTAGGTCCCCTGCAGCACCATCAAGGGCTATTAGCTGCTGAGCCATCTGTCTAGGCTAAGGTTTCCCACTTCTATTTACTCTGAATGATAAATTCCATTAAAGTCAGGAAAGTAACCATGTTCCTCCAACATATCCTTTGATCACTTTAATGAGAAGAATAACTGCTTTATTAATGAGCCATGCTTTGTATCTAAAAGTGTTGATCAATTATGACACAAGATCATGACACTTTTCAATAAAGAGGAAAGCATTCCCCTCTGCCGCCCTTCCTGTCATGATCGCCACTCTCAGCCCAGAAATGCACAGACCAATGGCTAATCTGGTCACTGACAACCGGGACTCCACACCGGAAGTGGGAATGGACATCTGTTGCGGCTGTGGGGGCATGCGCCCTAGGGCAGTTCCTTGGTGACTCCAAAGCAGTGGCTTTTGCACAGAGGTCATATTTTATTTAGAACAACCACAAGCAGTCTTTATGGTCATGTACAATTGCTAGAGGTGGAGCTTGCGGACCTGTGTGATGATAGTTCCCTGAGTGGTTTCTAAATTTCACAAACATCTTTTCCTTAAGGAGCATGGGGTAATGAAAAGCCCCACCCTCCACCCATCCAGGACAGGGGTGTGGTGTTTCTTAAAGCACCATTTGCAATCAAATGAGAGGTGTGAATGTCAAGACCAAGGAGTGTGAAGCGTCTCTATTTTAGTCCCTTTTGTTGCTGTTCAGAGCACACCTGTTAAAAGTGCCACCTACGTATTACACTTTGCTGCTCTACTTGTTGGGAAATTCTGACAGCAATGCAGAGGGTCCATAGGAGATCGAAGGCGCCAACCAATTTCTGCATCCCTTCTTGCCTGGGGACACATGTGACGGACCGTGTCACACTCCCACTGCCCTGTCCTCCCCACTGTGATGGACTATGTACTGATGAACCACGAGCCACAATAAACCCCTCTCTTTAAATGCCTTTGTCACGTTGATGAGAAAAGTCTAAGTAGTGAGTGACTACATCAGAGACTGCAGTGGGTGGGGCTGGGGTGAGAGCTCCAGCAGACCCTGCTGAGTGCATCCGAGCTCCGCGGTGCAGTGCGTACCTCTCATATCTGCTGGGCGAGGCAGGGGCCGGCAGTGTTAGGAGAAGGCCACAGACGACCTAAAAGGATAGGGATGATGGGGAAAAAAACACTTCAAAGGAACCAAAGACAAACTAAAAGGTGATTTCTGTGAAGATCAGAGAAAACAGCTAAAGATTTTTGAGGAAAAAAGAACTAGAGCACGCAAGCTACTCCTTAAGGAACGTGGCTGTGAAAAGAAGACCGTCTAAGTCAGGTGGGCACAGGCCACCGCCTCTCTGTGCTGTGGTCCTGATGGGTGCTTGTCCCAGCCTCCACTGCTATGCCTCAGGTCCAGCCTCAGGCCTTGGATTGCCTTGTTTGCCCCCCTCGCTCTTACTCTCCTTCCTGCCTACAGAGGTTGCCTATTTGCTGCTGGTGGAACATCGCCTTGCTTTGGTTTGAACATGTCCTTGGGTATCCACATACCTACCTATCTCATTTCTGCTTGAATGACGAATCTCAAACTACTGATCTTACTCCAAACCTGCTTCTCCCTCTGTCATCCATCCCTACCTCATTGAATGGGTATCTCAATCTCCTAGTGACTTACACCCATTCTGTGGGTCATCTTAGGTCTTCTCTTCATGACATAGCCACATTTAAGCACTTTTAGCGCATGTGTCCAAGTTTCTCTGCCTCCATCCCAACCACCTTGGTGGAGGCTCCTATCACATCATTGGTCCAGATTCCTTCAGGAGGAGGACTTGACGCTCTCATCCTCCCTCATCCACACAATGACTGCTTTCAGCACGTTGTCCTTCAGGTGAAGCACACTTCTGTCCGCAACCCTCCATCCTTCTCATTCTATTAAACATAAACGTTTAGGCCCTCACAGAGCCCATGGCGAGCTCCTGATCTTAATACTCTATGACTCCCCTCTACCCATCCCTCATTCTGCTTGCTTCTACCTGAGAATGTTTACACATGTGTTCATGCTTCTGAGATCTTCCCTCCCCAGACACCTCCACGGCTGACATCCTAGGTGTTTGGAACTGACACACAAATATTAACTCCCATAAAGAGAGTCTCTTGCTGCTTTCAGAGCACAAGAGTCTTGCCCCGTCACTACAAAGCTCAGCATCAGTAGCTTGTTCTTTGCCCACACGGTACATTCCACGTCCCGTTATCTGCTTCTTTGTTGCTCACTTTCACTCTTTCGTTCCCAGTTCCCAGAGAGCAGAGGGATTGCTCATTTACCACTGCACTTTCGACATCCAGAACAATCCTGACCCATTGACCCGAAGGTTTGTTTAAACCTGATTATTTTATTTTATATGGAAACAGCATATAGAGGGAAAACTAAAAATGCTAGTATTTTCAAAAACTGTCTTTAATGAGTCAAAAACTGTGGAATGAGAAGGCTCACAGGTTCAGAGAGCAGCAGCTCTGAGGAGAAGGCGTTGCCCTGCAATGTGCTTAACGTCCCAGCACCCCTCTTGTTGGTGACCTGGCAGTGGCAGGTGGGGTGCTGCCCCGTCTGTCGGCTAACCTGTGCATCCGTCTGCTAGCGCGTTTATCCCACCGGCGTGCCCAGTGACTGTAACAAGGGTTGTGATTTATGAGTTATTTCCTTATGTGGCCAGAAAGAATAGGCATTAGCTGGACAATAATGATAGGAGACAGCAATGACGACAATGACAAATAGGGGTGTCTGTACCCCCGGCATTCTATGAGCACATTTGCACTTCATGTGGTAGGAAGGACCCACACACCCACTGGAAGTAGCCTAGCAAGATACACGAACGGCTTGCTTGTTCTGAGATAACCTTTCACTTAGATACAATTCAAATGGCAGCTAGGAAGGAAGACAAGATGCAGGGTCTTGGGTGTTTGCAAACTGCTGCTATACACAGAGAGGGTAACAGAGGAAGAGCATGAGGCCACGAGGCTTAAGACCCCAGGATCATGAGTCTCAGATACAGGACTGATCTCCCGAGCAGAGGGCCAAGATTAAACCGTGGAATGACTGACTAGCTTTTGTTTCCAGCCTGTTCAAAATCTGCTGCCAGAGGTGAGATGCAAGACAGATCTCTGGGATGCTAATTGGCTGTCTTCTCAGATTGTCGGCTCTCTGAATAAAGCACAATTTAGATTCCGTTCCTGTCTCTCCTGGTTGGCATTTGAAGTGACAGGCGGCACGAACTCTGGTGTTCTGGTTACAGAAGCACGCAGTGGTGGTGAGTGACGCTGCTGTGATTCTAGGGCACACAATACAAGCTCGACTTTGACCTTGGCTGAGCCCATAAGCACACACGCCTCTGTTCCCTGTCCTGTAAAATGGGAATGTGGCTGCTAGGGCTTATTACTCTTCCTGATAGTTTAGGCTTCAGAATATTACAGACCTTAGAGAAGGAACACATTGTGAATCCCATATACGACACCTCCACCCCAGGGTCCCATCTAAGACCTGACTATGTCTGCAGTGAACCATGTGGATCCTCCATCCAGCTGAGATGAATTAAGGATCCACATCGTCTCCTGCCAGGATTTGCCTTGCGGAGTTCAGGTCAGACAAATATTGTCTCCAAAGGAGGCAGAGACCTTATATTTCATCTTAATGTAGCTAATGCATTAAAATGTCAATTTTCACAAGATGAAAATTTCATTTTATTTATGGTGTTAAATAACACTCTATTATGTTTTCCTCAAGTTAAGCTGTCTTCTACAAACAAACTGTCTTGCTAAACCTCTTTCTTTATTTCCATCATTCTTGTGAGGCCCTCGGCTCTTGATGGTAGTTTTATAGTGGGAGAGTCAGGAAGGGTGAGGAAAGGGCCCCCTGTCTAGAAGAGCCCAAATGACTGCAAGGGGAGGGATGGAGGGAAGAACGGCTCTGGGCTGGCAGCCTCCAACAGAACCCATCCATGCCTATAAGGGACTGCAGTTTAGAAGTCCGTGGAGGGGTGGAGCACTCCAAGTCCCTCCATTCTAAGGAAACAACCTTGACTACCCAGTTGAAGGGATCTGCTGGGGCTGCTGATGGGGCCAAGAGATGTGTGTGCACCTTTCTGAGAGAAGCCAAAACAAAGATCAATAGCTCCTTTTTATGGTTCAGATTTCTCAAGAAGAGTCAATCAGAGCCAGGGCAGCAGACGGCCTCACCATTAGGGACAAGAGCTGTGGAACTGGCTTTTATGTCAAGAATACTTGATTTGTTACAACTGTCAACAGAGTCGAGAGTGGCCGACTCTTCAGTGAGCAGGCAACTGCCTGGGTATCTGCTCAGGTAATGTCTATTCGAGTAATTGCCGTTTTATTTAGGTTTCTAAATATGACAGCTTCTTAGAGTTAGTGTCCTTAAAAACAGTGGGCTCTAGAGCCAGAGGACAAAGACGTCTAGAGCAGGCCACCAGGCTGTGACTGGTCATTAGATAAAACAAAAGTTCGTAAGAACAACGTGTATCCGTATACAGACCAATCGGCTCAGCTATAGATTGTGGAACAGATTTCTTCCAAATTTTGAGGAAAGAAAAATCTCAATCTAAGTTTTAAAAAACTAAACAAATTAACCAAATTAGCCAATAAAGAAACCGTGAAAACAATGTAGATCATCTTATTTAAAAAAACGACAAGAACTTACTTCAAAACCCATAAACTCAACATTGTGCAATTTTCTAAGAGGTAAGAACATGGGGATGGCTAACTTAATACTTTATAGCAAGTTCATACTTCCAAACCCGGAGCTTAGCTGCCCTTCCTGCTGACTGGCCCCTGAGTGGACAGCACAGATGATTCAGGTTAAGTTTGAAGGAACAATTGATCATGTCCAACACTCAAAGTGTGCAAAGCTCCAAAGGAAAGACTTTCTGTTGGCTTTGTTTTCATGACTGTGTCTTAAGTGGATCTGTCCACATGGGTGGCATGAAAGGATTTGGGGTATCTATTACCATGTGGATATGGCATCCTTTAAGGTTTCTTCACAGACATTAAAAACCAGGTTGGCTCTGGTTGGAAATGTACCCTTGTCCTAAATGCCTCCTCTCCCTTGGTCTCAGCTTCTAATAGCTCAGCCTAACCTTGCTCATTCTGCTTCAAAAAGTTATTTCAAAGTTGGCACCACTAATCCTACACTAGCATTAATCCCCATAGGGAAAGTAGAAAATGTAACCTTTAGTTGTGTTGAAACTCAGCAATGACAACAATAGGAAAATCTACCACAGAACTCTCTTTAGAATGAAAACTATAAATATCTGCCACTGAAACACAGGCACAAAGAGCTTCCTCACCCTTTCAGCAGTCATAGGGCACAGTCGCCGCGGATGGGGCAATTGTGCGGTTCCCTTTTCTCGTCTCCTTGGCCGGGTGTCTGCTTCTGTGGTCTGCTCAGGAACTGTCATAAAACAGAGTTTCCCATCAACAGGTCAGTGGCCTCGGCACCATTTCCAGAAGACAGGAATACGTGGATTTCATCCCACCTGGGTGGCTCCCTACCCTTTCACACATAGACAGTCCCACGAGCCTCTGTATCCCTGCTCCTCTAGCTCTGAAATGGGGACAAGAAAATAAATGACAATATGTTGTTATTGAACACCCTCTTCACATCCAGAACTCACAATGCACTCCAGAAGGGTGCACACACTTACTGCTTATTAATGCTAAGATACTGAAAAGACACATGAGCCATCATTAAAGATAAAATCGTCACATTTGAAATGCCTGACTTTCTTGGAGAGTTTTGATTTTTTTCTTTTAGATTTTATTAAAGAAATGAGAAATAAAAACCACCTGTGCCCTTCACTGTTGTGAAAGATATAAGGCTGTTCTACTGGATGCTAGTATAGTCTGTGATTTCTGCCTAGAAGAAAGCCATTGGCGTATTCTCAGTACATTCACTCCCAAAGCAGGGGAGCATTCTCAATACATTCACTCCCAAAGCAGGGGAGCATTCTCAGTACATCTGCTCCCCCACAAAGTACTCTCATACAGCTCAGAATTTGATGGAAAATGTTCAATTGCAGGGTCCTTGCTACCTCTCTACTGCCATCCAAAGACAGTATGGAGTCATACCCGGAGCACTGGACCATATGTATGTGTATATAAATGTGTGTGTGTGTGTGTGTGTGTGTGTGTGTGTAAATGTAACAACTTCTATGAGAGAGTACAAGGCACCAGTATTATCCAGGACCTCTATTGCATTTTATGGGGCCAAGAAGACAGTGAAAATGTCCCTTTGGTCAGCATCCATTTCATATACCCTGAAATGCCTGTCTCCTTCTGATCCAAACAAACAAGGATGGCCTGGCCTACAGAGGCAGCAATCCTACTGAGATACTGATCCTTACAGGGACATTCGAAGCCTGTGTGAGCTTCCTGCTCTAGCTCTGTCAAGTTCAATTCAATATGCCATGGCTACCAAAGGTGGCCATACAAAATGGCACCACCATTATCCTATCATAAGTACCAGCTTCATACTATACTGGGTTAAACTCCCTCTACTGTTCTTAGCAAAGGCCAGAAGTGCCTTCACTCACTCTCTAACTCAGTCTGTCACTGGCAGGAAGCTTTGCATTGGCCTTGGGGACTTCATCCCTGCGACACGCACTTCTTGTCCAGCAAGAAGGAACGATCACAAAATCAAGAATCCTTCTCAATCACAATTTATTGGAGCACTTGGTTGAAAAAGGGAATGGGGAAAAGGGATGACAAGAGAGAACGAAAAACCCAAAGGCAGCTGCTTTTCTAGGGTGAGAGGCTCGAATGCTGATTGGTTGATGCCATTCTGCTAGGGCCCAAGGCCACAGGACAAGTCAGGGAACCAAGTCTCTGAAATGCGAAACAAGGCCCCAAGCACACTGGCCTGCACGGCAGCATCAAAGGATCTGTATACCTCCAGGCTGTAGGACCGCTGGCACTATCTCGCCAAGGTGACATCCTGGCCACTCCTTACACATCCCCATCATTCTGTCAGGGCAGCTCCTGCCGTGTGTCTGTCTGCATTCTATCTGCTTCATCCCTCTTGAATTCACCCTCCTGTAGGTCATTTGTGATGTCTTTCCCACCCTGTATACAGAGTTCTTTCTCCTGTGTGCTATGTAGGGACACACTGTTAATACCATTGTCAGCAGGGCATCCAATGGTTTCTTAATTGGCACCAACTGCAAGCCCCTTGAGTCAAGAGCAGGCTGTCTTTATCCTCACAACCTTATCTTCCTGCCTCCTGGTCTACACTAGACAGTCAGCAAACGTGTTGGCTTACTAACTGACTGAAGGATTATCATGATTTTTAAAATTATTATTTTATTTTATGTACATTGGTGTTTTGCCTGCATGTATGTCTGTGTAAGGGAGTCTGATTCCCTGAAACAGGGGTTACAGACAGTTGTGAGCTGCCATGTGGGTGCTGGGAATTGAACTTGGGTCCTCTGGAAGAGCAGTCAGTGCTCTTAACCATGGAGCCATCTCTCCAGCCCCGAGGATTACTATTTTTAATATCAGATGGCAAAAGACTTCCTGCAATAGAGTAACATTAAAAGTTCATTAAATCATCGAGATTAAGTGAGAGGGTGAGGAAAAACTCAAGAGTTTATTCCTGTAGCATTCCTACACTGTGAAGTACTACTGTGAGCCTTTCTGAGCAGATGTTATGGGGACCTGTAAGGATTAGCATCATGTTTAAGGAGCTCTTTAAAATGTGATGTGTGTTTTGCTAATTTATTCACTCATAATTCATGAACTTAAAGAGGTTCAAGCATTTCATAGCTGCTGTGGCTTGAAGGATAATGGCCCCCACAGGCTCATTTATTTGAACACTTGATCCTCAGTTGGTGGGAGGATTAGGGGGTGAGACCTTATTGAAGTTGGTGTACAACTGGGGGAGGGGTTTAAGGTTTCAAAATCCCACATCATTCCCAGTCTCTCTCTCTCTCTCTCTCTCTCTCTCTCTCTCTCTCTCTCTCTCTCTCTCCCTCCCTCCCCACTCTCTCTCTCTCTCCTCCTTCCCCTGAGCCTCATGGTTATCTCAACATGTAAGCTCTCGGCTACTGCTCCAGTACCACGCCTGCCTGCTGCCATGCTCCCTGCCATGGAAGGTCATGGACTCATGCTCTGGGATTGTAAGCTCAATAAACTCTTTCTTCTATAAGTCGCCTGGTTCATGGTGTTTATCGTAACAGCTGAAAAGCGACTAAGACTAAGACGACGTCTCTTGCAGGTGTAAGCTCACCTTTGGTTTTGCACACTGACACCAAATAAAATGAAATTCTTTGAGCCCACCTTTCTCCCAAGATTATTAGCCCAGAAGTAATTCCTTTGTGTGTAAAGAAATCAGATTTGTGGCAAAACTCAAAAGAGTTCAGTGTAACTGGCGTTTTGAAATCCATTGTCCAAAGCCAGACTCCCATGAAATTGCATGTATCTCTCATTTTGAGGAGGGAATAACAGCAAAACAATACACATTTGTAAATATCTAAATCTGCCTGATTATTAAAAATAAACAATAGCACGAAAAGCAGACTGTGAGAACTGACCTACGGGTGGAGCATTTCAGGTTTGCTACAGGAGGACACTCCAAGAGAAGGGTGGTCACCTGGCCGAGGCGGACCCTCAGACACCGAGAACACTGGTTCTCCTCCAGGAACGGCAGCTGGGATTCACAAGGGCAGGGGGTGGGAGGCGCTGTGACGAGAGCAGCAGTGGCTTCTTCTACGCCTTCTTTGCCATAGGGAAACATAGACCACCTTGCTAACACTGGACACAGGATATGACACAACTCACATTTATGAGCTGGCTAATGAGCAATCGCTGATATATCACCTAGGGTTCACTGGGCATAAGCAGGGAGAAGACGTTTAGTTACTGAGTGTGTCGACTGATTTGGGGTGGAGATCAGTGGATTCTCTCACATGCGCTCCTACTGATTTAATGTGTTCTCACAATGCTATTCTCTGAATGTTTGTGCACCCCCAAATCCACGCATTGACATTCTGTTCCCAAAATGATGGTGTTACTGGGAGGCATCTCTGGGAGGCAGTTAGGTCATAAGCAGAGCCCTTGATGTGGGATTATCCCCTGTATGCTGTGAATATGTTCTATTACCACTGGTTAATAAAGAAGCTACGTTGGGCCTATGGCAGGGCAGAATAAAGCCAGACAGGAAATCCGATCAGAGATAATAGAGAGAAAGTAGGCAGAGTCAAAGACATGCCATGTAGTTGCTGAAGAAGAAAGATGCTGGAACTTTAGCTGGTAAGTCACAACGTTGTGGCGATACACAGAGTAATAGAAATGGGTTAATTTAAGATGTAAGGGCTAGTTAGGAATACGCCTGAGTCACTGATCATAGTGTTGCAATTAATATAGTTTCTGTGTAATTATTTCAGGTCTGGGCGGCTGGGAAACAAACAAGCAGCCTCTGCCTACAAGCTCTCACCTCTGAGGTTAGTGCCCTGACAACAGAGGCCCCAGGGCTGTCTCTGTTGCTTCTACACTGTGAGGCAGTAGCAGATTGGATGTGGACCGTCACAGACCACACCAGGGATTATAACTCTGTTAGCTCACTCTGTCTGCCTTCCCAGAGAACTCTGTCATAAATTGAAAAGAGACGAAAGAGATACGATATAATACTGGCTGAAAGAGACAATGCTGTAGTCTTCTTAAGTTAATGCTATTACCCAGCCCTCCATGGTGTCGGCCTCTGTTTGCTTTCATTGTCAAGGTTTTTATGGGAGAAGCATTTCTGTCTTGGCCAGGCTTTGAATACAGAACTCTGCCATCCCACAGTGAAACGGATGGTTTTATAAACGGTGGCAAAATCCCATGAGCTCCAAAGGTGGAGCCGCTCCTGTCCCAGGCGACACATGTGGCTGGGGTGGGGCGCTAGACTGAGCAGGTGAACTGAGGCAGCCAATCTGCTGGTTCCACTGCTGACAGCTGGGAACCTCAAAGTTGATGTAGTGCAGCCCTCGTTTCTAACAAAGGAAGAGCTGCGGACAGTCTCGAAAAACCAAGTGCACAAGTTGCAGGTAATTCTGATAGGAAAATCAAATAAATAAAATACTCCTTACTGCTATTAGTCATGTGTATATTAATGTTAAATGATAACCAGTTCTTTCCACTGATGCAAACGTCCAAAAGAAATTACGACTGTAAATAACATAGTTAACTTCTTTGTCACGTCTGCTATGGGACGTTAATAACAATCTTAAAGATAACAGCACTTTACCAATACAGACACAAACATACTAAAACTAAATAAAGCCTCCTTCCCTTACTGGACAACTCATTTTGTCTGGACTCTTGAGGTTCTGACCTATTTCATAATCAGCAAAAATTAAAACACAATAACATACATCCAGCGAGTCTCTTACCACCCAGGCATGGAATTATATTATCAACGGAACATGTATGACCTAGCAGGTCTAGATCCTTCATGACCGAAACAGCATGGCTGACGAACCATGAGTGGAACCTAACCATGCTGCTTTGCAGTTACCTGGTCCTCAAAGTCAGCTGTGATGCCGGCTGTTGTCTGAGCACTGGGGCATGAAAGGAAATAACATATCCCCCGGGCTCTTCCATTCAAGACGTGAGGCAGGACCAGAAAGGAAGTCAGCAGGGGACCCCAGGTCATCTGGTGGTTGATGCACAGTGACAGGTAGGGAATTCTGACAGAGGTGTCAGAGTTCTCAGACATCACAGTAATAAAATCTACGGGGCCTGGGGATGTGCTCTGGGACAAAAGCAGAGCGGCAGGCACGGCAGAGGAACACGCTGAGAGACTGGCTGCTGAGGTGGGGCATGCACACGGGCAGAGCACACTGGCCTTGGATCCATGTCAACCACTCTGCCTTATTCTGTTGATGTTCAGGAATTATGGAAACTGTGCAACACAAGAAGGATGTTACATGATCTAAATCTCAAAATATCACTTGAGTATCAGTTTGAAGACCAGACTGGAGGGAGAGAAACAGAGGCAAGGACACAGGGCATTAGCTGGGCGGCCGTTCGCTAACTTAGGCGAGAGCGCATGGTGGGTTGGATTAGAGGGGAAGCAGATGTCAGAACCTAGAGTGTATTTAAGTGTAGGAGGGGTTTGTTCATAGGGAGCACGTGTGAAGTATGAAGGAGTCAGGTGATTGGAGGAGAGGTGGTGGCTCTCAACAGCAGTGTTCATGAAGGTGATGAAGACACAGGAGACAGAAGGTTCAAACCCTTGTTCTCAAAACATGAATCTCATGAAACCACGAAGGGTGCAGGAGAAACCCGGGGTTGCTTCAGTTCTGGAGTTTAAGGAGGATGTTGGGCTAGAGGTATACATATTGGAATTATCCACATATGGTATTTAAGTCAATGAACAGAGGATGAAATAAAGGGAGGGGCCTCAGACAGGGAAGAGATGGAGAGGCTGTGCTTGGAGGAACATTCCCAGACGGAGAGGAATGATCACATCAATAATACTGTAACTGAGCTTGGGGTTAAAGTCTGTGCCTTAAAGTCAAGGTTGAACACTGTTCTCAAGAAGCCACTGACCCACCCACTGCAATCAGTGATTGCTCCCGAAGCCCACCTTCTGGGATAGCCACATCTAAGTGGGTCCTGTGGAGGAACGGTTCTGTCCACCACTGACCCACCCCATGGCAATCTGGGTTTCAGTTTCCTCCTTGGAGGAGGTGTGGCTGTTCGGTCTCATGAGACTTGCTCTAAAGTCAAGGCCACCCCCCCCCCCATTGGTCTCCCTACAGATACCACATGTGTCTGCTGGGATGACAGATTTCAGGGATGGAAGAGAACAGCGCTTGGCAGTTCCTGATTGGCTCTGGGGACCAAAGCCTGTGGTGATGGCGACTCCAGCCCTAGGAAGGAAGGTGCAGAGTTCCCGAAACATGCGCAGAAGCTTGTGCTGGCGCCATCTCCTCGCCAGTTCCCTCCCCGGTGTTGGGGGCCCCTGAAGAGCAGAGTGCGATCTCATTTGTCCTTTAGTCCCCAGAAAGGAATAAAATGTTTCAAATGCAGTAGGTGCTCAATAAATGTTTTTCTTAAAATGAGACCTGAGCTCAACCACTTGGGTATAGAGAACTGTGAACTATAATCTCAGAGAAATGCATAATGGATACCATCCCCCCGCTGAGATAGTTGAAAGTTACCGACCAACTCCCGTTGAAAGAAGTCATAGCTTAGTGCCCAGTGCTAGATCCCAGTGCTGTCTCCATGGCAACACAGAAAAAAGCTTCTGTATCCTTGAGCAGAAACAATGGATGCATACTTTGGGACAATAACGATGCCGCATTTACAGAAAGGCTAATAACCTATGTTATGAAACATGCAATTTCATAACTCCTCTGATGAAAAAGCGAGGCCAACTGCAAGGTTGTCATTTACTCCAGGAGATGTCGGTGTCTGAGTTCAGGGGCAGCAGTGCTGAGCAGCAAGAATTAATCTTCTTCACGGCCCCGTCTCGCGGCTTGCCATGCCATTTTGTGTGTTTCTCCTCATTATGCTTCCTGGGTCTCACCTCCTAACCTGCTCCTCTACCAACTCTCCCCTCCCCTGGTGACCCCTGTTCTGTATTCCTCCAAGAATGTCCTCGAGGAATTACAAAGGGCTTTTTAGAAATGAAGACAAAATACTTTCCCGTGCCTACAGAAACCTCTCTGTGAAGATTGCACTTTACACTTATTAAAAGCACCTAGGATAGCAGCCATAAAAGCCAATTTGGAAAGACATTTGGAAGTGTACACAGTGTCAGCCAGGGTCACGTGATGGCACTTCAGGGTCAAACAACACTGAAACAAGAATTCTGCTTAAGCCTTGAATTGTCCTCCTTACCTGAGTTTCTTGAGTTAGGAGACCCCCAAGACGGGGTCTGTATCCTAACCTGGCAGTGCTGAGTGCAGGCTACAATTGTCAAGCCATTCCTGTCCAGCCACACACTGTCTTCTAACCTCTAGAATCTGGTCACACTCTGCTGGCCACTGGAAACCCCTCGCCAGCACAGTATTTGCACACAACCAAAGTAATGTGGATCAGAAGCCCTCCAGCAAGGGATTAAAAAATAATTAAAATTTTTTAAATTTTATACATGAATACTGTACAGTTTTTAACTCTTGTCTCCCACCCCACAACTGCTCCCATGTCCTGCTCATACTCTCTCAAATTCATGACTTCTTCTTTAATTATTATTTAAATAATAGTAATATTATTTAAATTATTAAATAATTTACACACGCACACACCATTGACTCCATTTCGTGTTGCTCATATATATATATTGAGGGCTGGCTGACTGCTTGGGATCAGTGGCCTTGTCACGACACAGAAGACTCTGTCTCCCTTCCTCGGCAGTCATTAACCTCCTTCACGCCCATTCAACAAGGGGTTTTTAATTGAACTTTTAAAGTCAAGGACAGGTGTGCATAACCCGGAGTCTGACGGATCAGTGACTAAAGAGGAAGCCAGAGGCCAGAGCAGTGCCACGCCCGGCCATTTCCAGGGCTTCTGACTTCAGGGTCCTGTAAGGAGCCACAGCTTCCGCTGGACCCGCTGAAGCGCTGGTTAGTTGGTTGGAGATTCAGCGTCATGGGAAGGTTGGAATGGTGCTCGTCCAGTGCCTGACCACAGCCTGTCTTTGGCTATCATCTTTGCTGACCTGTGTCTACCCATCATCACACAACATCACGGGAGGTATCCCAGGTACCTTTTTTTCCCACCCTGGCTCCTCTCCAACACACTTCAAGGCTTAGAGGTAAGTCCATCCAGTCCAATCCCCTGCCCCCACGCTTCCTGCACGCCCCCCACTCCCTGCACTGCTCCCCTTTTCTCTATCAGTTTTTTTCTTTTTAGATCAAAAGAGACATCATCTATTCCTATCACCCTTGGTTTCCTGGGCAACTCACCTAGAATTGTTCTAATGTGTTTACATCATTTTTATCCAAGTGAAAATACCTTAATGAAAGGAATCTGGGGCATTTTATGACTTGCAAAATTACAGGGATTGATGCAAAACAGAGCACAGGAGCCAAAGCAAATATATATTCATTAAGGGATATTTGCAATTACAGCGAGCTGAGTGGGTTTGTGCTCTCCGGGTGAATATGATAAAGGACTGTAGATTACTTCAGCATCATTTCAGACAAAGCCACTTAAGATACTAATTACACCACCAAGGAGCTTGGCTCGCTCATCCCTGGAGTCTGACAAAGCCAACTTTTTTCCATGGAATGTTCCTTGCTGTGTGTGTCCTGACTTGCCTTACAGAGTTCAGTGAGCCATGCTCCACAGGAAGCAGAATTCTGGTAAATCCTCAAGACAGTTCTACTGTGCAGCCTGCATCTGAAACAGGGGTCAGCATCTTCTCCTGCAAATACTCATACAGGGCTTGGGTGCTAAGGTAAAAAGATCAGAAGTTCAAGGCCATCCTTGGGACCACATAGGAGGTTCCAGGGCTGTATAAGACCCTGCATAAAATACAAGAAAACAAAGCAAACGAGTATGCCTGGCTTCTCCGTAAGTTTGATCACGGATGTCGTTATGGTTAATAGTGGTGGCCAGTTTGACAGGATCTGGCACCTCCTAGGAGACAAAGCTCGGGCAGGGACTGTGAGGAGTTTCTGCACTGGGTTCACTGACGTGAGTGGCACTTCTGTGGGCTGTTTCCCAGGAGGAATAAAGAGGAGTGTGCGACAATCATACTACAAAAGCATTTGTTCAACTATGTTCATAGCAGCATTACTTGTCATAGCCAGAACCTGTAAACAACCTAGATGCCCACAACTGAAGAATGGATAAATAAAATTTGGCATATCTACTCCATTAGAGTACCACTCAGTGGCAAAAAACAATGACATCTTGAATTTTGGATGCAAATGGATGGAATTAGAAAACACTATTCTGAGTGAGGTAACCTAGCCCCAAAAAGACAAATATGGTATGTACTCACTCATAAGTGCATACTAGCTATAAACAAGGAGATTGAACCTATAGTTCATAATCCTAGAGAAGCTAAGTAATAAGGTGAACCCCCCCAAAAAACTATATATATACCTACCTGGAAATTGGAAATAGACAAGATCACCTGACAAAACTGGGAGCATGGGGGCAGGGGGAGAAGGAAGGATAGAAGGGGAAGAGGAGGGGAGTAGGGGAGGGTTGAGGAGAACTTGAGGGAATGGTTTAGTTGAGATGGAGGAAGGACAGAGGTAAGAGCAAGGAAAGAGATATCTTAATTGAGGAAGCTATTATAGGGTTAGCAGAAACCTGGCTCTAGAGAAATTCCCAGGAATCCACAAGGATGACCCACCTAAGACCCTAAGCAATAGAGGATGGGGGCCCGATTTTGACTTGCCCTGTAGTCAGACTGATGATTATCTTAAATATCACCATAGACCCTTCATCCAACAACAGATGGAAACAGAGGCAGAGACCCACACTGGAGCACTGGACTGAACTACCAAGGTCCAGTTGAAGAGTGCGAGGCATGAGAATATGAACAAAGAGGTCAAGACGATGAAGGGTTCACCCACTAAAACAGTCTACCTGAGCTAATGGGAGCTCATCAACTCCAGCCAAACTAGGAAGAAACAAGCACAGGACCAAACTAGTCCCTCTGAATGTGGGTGACAGTTGCATGGCTGTGGTAGCCTGAGGGGCCACTGGCAGTGGCACCAAGATTCATTCCTACTGCATGTACTGACTTTTTGGGAACCTATTCTCTTTGGAATACCTTGCTCAGCCTAGATATAGTAGAGAGGGCCTTGGACCTTCTGCAAAGCAATGAGCCTTACCCTCTCTTAGGATTAGATAGGGGTGGGAGGGTGTGTGGAGGAAATGGGAGGAGGGGAGGGAGTGGGAATTTGGACTAGTATTTTTTTTTAAAAAAATCTAATAAATTTTTAAAAATAAAAAACTAAAAAAGAGGAGTGAGCAGGGCATCAGCATTCATCTCCGCTTCCTGACTGTGGACGCCATGTGACCAGCCACCTCGGCTTCCTGCCAGTGACTTCCCTACCAGAGTGGCCTGGACCCTTGAACTGTGAGCCAAAGCCAACTTCCCTTCCTCCCCTCGGTGAAACAGCCCACAGAAGTGGGCAAGCTGGTGTTTTAGGTCTTAAAAAAACAATGCCATCCTAGTTAACTCCAGAAGTCATAAAAAGAATCCGAGAAAAGGCGGAATTTCCACAGCATACCTTTAGTTCAGGTTAATATCTGCTTCTAAAACACCAGAAACATATTTCAAAATGACTCTTATTTATAATCAGCTTGTTCAATGTATAGCTCTAGCTCATTGACTACGTTCCTGGGAAGAGTGACTGGAGCTCTCACTGATGGTCTAAGCTGATCAGAGGGGAATGCGCGTGCACAGCAGCACAGCAGGAAGCAGTGAGCGGTAGAGATGAATCTGGGCTGACGGAGTGACCTATGGGAACTAAATCTGCTCAGAAGTTCCGTTTCCCAAGTGCCGGCTGGGTTAACATACTTTAATAAACAAATAAGGATCTCCGCACGGACTATTAAATCCTCACAATGCTGGCTATGTGTGGCTGCGAAAGCAGTCACGCGGCCGGGCTCCGCTGGTGCCCTAAGTGTCCCTGAGACTAGCTGCTTGAGTGAGGGATGTCCTTCGCTGATGGAGTAAGGTGACACCTTAATTAATGCTGAGCCTACTGCCTGGTGCTCCAGCAACTACTAAAACGGCATGTGCTAATTTAAAAATCTCAGCTGTCATCACACGGCGGTGTGTGGAGGGGCTGTCACCTTTGCAGAGGCACCCCTTCTTCCTGGAGAGGACAGAGACATTGCCTGCTGGCCTCCGCCAGCTCCCATTAACCCCTGCCCTGGCTAGAAAACATATGAGGTCATTGTTTTTCATTTTGAAAACAAAATTATACAAAATGATTTTAGTAAAACTACAGGAAAAAAAAAGTCACAAAGCGGAGAACGGAAAGGAAGTAGGGGTGGTGTTACTTATATCTGTGAGAAACTGGGTGGCCAAATGCAAAAGACATTCTTGAGAGAGATAGAATTGTTTATTTTGAGTCTTTTTCCTCTTGATGGTCAGAAAATACAGTATAAAACTAAATTCCGAGTCATCAAATAGTCCACCTCTTTCCAACGGAAATAAACCCACTTCTGTTCTGACTGTCTCACGAATATTGAGGAACACTTTCCTTTCAATGGTTCTAGTAGCAATAACTTAAAATGGCATATGGTTACCTAAACAACTCTGATGCAGACTTCTCCTTCATATGCTGTAAATACGTTTTATTACCATTGGTTAATAAAGAATCTTCTCTGGGCCTATAGCAGGGCACAATATAACCAGGTGGGCAATCTGATATATAGAGAGACTAGGTGGAGTGGGTGGGGGGAGTATGCCACATAGCCTCTGAAGAAGACACCCACCGGAGCCTGTAACCTTGCCAGTAGGCCACTTATTTTGGGTCTGGGTGGTGGGAACAAAGAAACAGTCTCCACCAACACTACCTGTGGCACCGACATTAGCCATGCCTGACTGGGGAGCAGTGCCGGCAGCTTCGCTCTCTCTCCCTGACCGGCACAGTGTGCTGTAGCCCGGCTTGCACTGACCATGCACTTCCTGTAGAACACCACATGCGTATGCCCTTAGCCAAGGACACAGTCTGCACTTAGAAGCCTGCATTTGATGTGTGTAGGGGATAAATGCACTCTGTTGACTCGAAATTCCTTCTCTCTGCTCCAAAATGGCAGCTAAGTCCTTGGCACCCTCCCCTGGAGGATGTTTGTGCTGAATTGTCAGAAATGAAGTGTGCCTGTCGGAAGACCTAACTCACTAAGACCTTAGACTGGGGCACAGAGGAGATGAGGGGGCTTTGAGAGAAGAAGGGCTGAGTACAGAGAGCAAACTCCTGAAGGTCAGAGGTCTTCATGCAGTTTTCCCGCAGCACACCCCACCCGGGACGGCAGCAGAAACATGGCTGTCTTGGGCCATGACTACCGCCAAAGCCATCAGCTTCTTGTGCCAAGTAGGGAATTCAGAAGGAGCTTGTGTGACTGGGAAGTGGTTTCCAGGTCAGCCAGGGCTCAGGTGTCATTTGACCTTAAGCATGGCATTTCTTGCCCACGGACTACTGTGGTTTGAAATGGGAGCCCACCAAATATGTCTCCTGCTGGCTGGAAGGCAGCAGACCGAGACTGAAGACCAGAATAGGTTTCTCAGGAAATCATTACCTTGTGCTACCCACACGGACAGAGTAGAGGGGTACTGGGAAGGGAGAGGAGGAGCTGGCAGAGTTGTTTTTGTCTCAGTCCTCATTCACAAACTCAGTACTGCAGGGGAGGGGGTCTTGGATGAGGAGGTCTGATGAGAAATGAGGCAAAAGTAGAAAGTGGCCATGAGATCAAGAACTTCCTGTGTCCTAAAGAGCAAGGGCCTCACAGGGGCTTCGGTGGCCACAAAGCCTTGGGAAAGTACTTAACTTTGAAGCCCATTTACCCTACAGTGTTGACGGAACAGAACAGTCGCTGCAGCAAGGATGTTATGACTCAGTGACATGACGTCTGGAGGGTAAAACAGTATCTTACACCTGGCCTATGGGGCGTGCCTTCACACCCTCCTCTGTTGTCATAGCAACAAAGCAGCAGTTGTGGTTAGGGAGGAAGGTGCCTGGCCCGGTTCCCTGATCTGGCAGTAGCCAGCCTGAGAGACTGACATCGTGTAGAACAGGTTGTTGTCACGAGAACTACATAGCCATGCACCTTTGGCCTGCAGAGGGGTGTCCTAAGTCTGAGAACATCTTAATAGGACAGCTCCTTGTTTATGTCATAGTGTTGCCCCATTGCTACTGTCAGGTGTCTGGCTCCTGGGAAGAAAGGACAAACCCTCAAAGTGGGAAAATGTGATTCCATCCTAATCTGCAGATGAATCCCCAACAGAGGGCAGGAGAGGGAGCAACATGGCCGCTCTTTCTGCCAGTCTCCTTTCTAGTCTCAGATTCCCAAGTGGTTCAGGGACTCCATCGCCTCAGAGTGCACGCTGAGGGGTGGGAAACTGTCTTCCAACTCTGAAGGTCAAGTCCATGGCCAGGAGCGCCTTACTTCTTGGCAGGGTAGCACAGGCCGGTGGAGGGAATGTGTCCTTAGGTGCAGGAAAGTCTGCCGGGGATGGAAGGAACGAGCTTTGAAATTCTTCATGCACGTTCACGATCGTGATTGGGCTGACTGCTGTAGGCTGGTGGGGTCATGAGGTGGCAATTACAGAAAGAAGCTGGAGCCATGGGCGGAGGGACCAGCTGGACAAATGGTGCCGGTGAGAAGGGCACGAAGGAGACAGGCTGCAGTGACAAGTGAGTGTGTGGGGCTCGGGGACAGAAATCTGCAGAGCACAGGCGCCACTTCAGGGCGGAAGGCTCAATTCTTTGCAGAAAAACAGAAGGGAGAAATTTTGGCATGAGGACACCCATATTAAAGTCCAAAAATAAGAATAAATCAGGGAATATTCTTAAAAACATATATTCAAGATAATTATTTTTTATTCCATTTAGTAATAAAATATTGGCTGCACGGTGTTGGATAAATGCTGTAGCAATTAGTGTAAGAGTGCTTAAAATCATGCCTACTTGCGGGAAGCACTTTGAAAATAATGTTTATCAAGGAGAAAGGCCACTTACTGGCTTGTACTAGTCAGTGCCTGACTTTATTCCTTCCTGTTGACTAAAAAGCACATGATAGAGGCACACAAGAATTAAATATGTTCACAGACCTCTATCCAAAGCATTGCCTAGTTTCCCCCTTATTGCCACACCAGTAAGATCTGTTACGGCCTTTGTTGAAGAAAAGCAACTGTCCAATATTAAAAATGGGTATATGTGTATGTATTTGCATATTATATAAAATATATTATATACGAATTAGATATAATATATCCTATACTATATGTATTATATATTATATACTATATACTATATATACTATATGTAGTAATAAGTTAGAAATAACTACATGCAAAGATATCAATACTCCTAAAACTTTAATATTTTCTAAAAAATGAAATATTTTGGAAAACAAGCTTTTCACTGATTGTCTCAGAAGGCTTATGTGTTAGATCATAGAGAATGCCTCTTTGGACAATACCAATCATTCCTGCATGGCACATCACATATTTGAAAGCATCATTGAACAACTGAGAAATAAAGGGCGTACATCACTACACTGTACCAGGGCATTGAAATGTCTTTATCTGGGATGAGATGGCTTTGGAACTGAAACCTGTCCCCAGGACCCACGGTAACAATCTCACTGGAGACTGGGAACACTGATGATGATTATTCTTTTGTAAGTCAGGATGTGTGGCTTTGATGGCTTTGCCTGTTGGCCGATTCTGTCACTCCGTCGGCACTCACACTCCATTAAGCGGTTCCTCCCTGTTGGAACAATTCTGTTTCTAGTAGAGGACTCTACAGTTGTCAACTGCCACAAACACCCAGCGGCTGATGAATTCTAGAAGGCCCTAGGGCCCTGGCGAGAAACTTCAGAGCCTTGCTGATTTCTGTCGAATCAGAACAACAGAATTCTCAAAGCCTTCTTACAAAAATAGTTATTATAATCTTAGCTTGAACTCGAGAGTTTCTTGTTTCTCATCAGTAATTCACTTGTGAGTCCCTTTCAGAAATCTAACTGGGAGCAAACACATCATCACTGTGCTCAGATTCACATACAGTATGGCCCCTACAATTGTTTCATATATGTGTATGTGTGTATCAGAATACCTAATTATACCTAGTGTATATATGAAACTCGTCTATCAAAGACTAGGTAAATCAGTGATAGTTCACGGTGTTGATTTTACATATGAAAACAGTGAGTTCGTCAGCGTAAAATATGTAATCAGCTCTGAAGCACCCGGGAGGTCAGGTCATTAGCATCTCATTCTCAGTGTCGCCATTTAGCTGTAGGTCTGTTTTCGTAACTGGATGCCCCAGCACTTTGCAAGGTTCTCCCCTCCATGTCAGTGGCTGGAGGAAGAGGTGGCACTGTGACACACTATCTGTCTTTTCTCGCCTGCCGCCATTGTTTCTGTATCTCTCCCTATCTGCATATATAAAATTGAAAACCCTTGGGGGTAGGAATTATATGTACATTATAATGATTTTATAAATCTTCACTATTTGTTGGCACTGAATAATATTAAAAAAACAAATTACAGGAAAAATGTTACTGAATTTTCTTGTTTTGGATCCAATCTACCCACTGATTTCTTGCAATATATAGAAATATTCAGAATTTTTTAGATTAGCATTCAACTTCCCCCAGAGCTGGTCACCAAGACTTTCTGTTTCTTTCAAATGACTCTTAGCAACATACAAGACTTCAGTGGAGTCAGAGTGGGAGTCTTCAAGACCTGGAACACCTGCCTTCAAGTCTTTGCTTGTGTTGTGAACACTGGCCAACGTCAACCTGGTCTCCTCCTTCATGATAGTCTTAGCTCACTCAGGAGTCACTTTGCCTCCAGCACTGCTCACCATGATGATGGCAGGAAGCATCGTGGGCTTGGATTACAGTTATGTGGTACTCACTCTATCTCCTTTAGAACAAAGTAATGAATGGAACATTGACAATGTTTGATGCAGTTCCTAGTAAGACTGGAAATACATCCCATTGATGAAAATTAAGAAACACATTTGGACAGAAAAGATTACTAAATAATAAGACAGGGATTGGCAACAAAATAAAATTTATCCTTGTCAAAATATCAGAAACACATTTTCCTCCGGCTAGACCCTCATAGCATGTGAGAGGTCAGAAAACACATGTTCTCTGGTGCCTGGTTGTCGGTAGGAAATCTTAGCATCACTGTATAACTGCCTTAATTATCCCAGCTTCATCTGAAGGATGCTAAGGATAAAGCTGTGATAACTCATTTAGAGCATCCTTTCCTTGGTTTCCACTTTCCCGTCCATGCTTTACCCATTTTAGTTCTTATCTCTGGCCTACACAGAATCCTGATGGAGGAGGGTTATCTGTCTATTGTGTTATTTTCATTGGTCAATAAAGAGACTGCCTTGGCCCCTTGATAGGACAAAAAATTAGGTAGGCGGAGTAAACAGAACAAAATGCTGGGAAGAGGGCTATGAGCCAGACGCCATGGAGCCAGCCACCAGGTCAGACATGCTAAATCTCTCCCGGTAAGCCACAACCTCGTGGTGCTACCACGAGATTATTAGAAATGGGTTAATATCAAGATATGAGAGTTAGTCAGTAACTAACTCTCTAGAGATAATGGGCCAGACAGTGTTTAAATAAATATAACTTGTGTGTTATTATTTCTGGGGCTAAGCTAGCCATGCAGGAACCGTGTGGGACGAAAAGCAGGCCTGCCCTGCAGCCCCTCACTACAGAATCCCTTTCATTTTTTTCTATAATCTCTTAAAATTGTTTCTCTCATTTCCTACATCTGTAATTTAACTATGTTCTCGTTCTCAGCCTCCCAGCATCCAGGATCACCTCAGCCTTCAGGCTATGTTGCTCTTCTGTGAATAAGACAGAAAGCTTAAGGAGGGAAACAGAGACCCCACTGGAAACAATACATGCACCATGTACTCTGCTCATGATGGTTTTGTAGCAGCAGGCCACTTGTTGGTTCCCGGCCGCTTAGCCCCGAAATAATCACACAGAAACTGTATTATTTAAATCACTGCTTGACCCATTAGCTCTAGCTTCTTATTGGCCATCTCTCACAGATTAATTTAACCCATTTCTATTAATCTGTGTATTGCCACGTGGCTGTGGCTTATGAGCAAGATTCCAACCAGGTTCTGGTGCAGGAGAATTGTCTGTATTCTGTCAATCATGTTTTAAATAAACGCTGATTGGCCAGGCAGGAAGTATAAGTGGGTCAACCAGAAAGGACACAGAGGCAGGGCGACGAGAACAGGAGTATTCTGGGAAGCAGAAAGCTCCCTCTGCAGTTCTGCCCAGATCACCGAAGAAGCAACATGTGACCTGCCCTGCTGTAAAAGGTACCGAGCCATGTGGCTAACATGGATAAGAACAATGGGTTAATATCAGCTACAAGAGCTAATAAATAGCTCTGACTCTGCCCTTCTTCCTTCCAGCATTCAGCTTAGTTTTCCCCGCCTAGCTAAGTTCTGTCCTGCTATAGGTCCAAAACACTTTCTTTATTCATTAATAGTAATCACAGCATACAGAGGGAAATCCCACATCACAGTTTCAGCTTAGTGACCTTTTGGGCTGTCTCAGAGCTGGAAACCCAGTGGCTTTCCTCTTTCCTTGGGCTGGCCTAAGGTAGAGCCCAAAGAAGTTTATCATAAAGGTAGAGTCTTAAAAATTCATGGTCCAGCCCTTCTTCTCACGATCAAACCCTCCTAAAAGCTCACTCTATCCAAAGGTCGACTCGTACCATCATCAGGGCTTTTAAAGACTATAACAATTAAAAACAAATTCCACTCACAGGCAAGAGTTCAAACTTGCAGCCACCAAGGGCACCTTGCTGTGACTGCTGTGTGCACGCATCTCTTGAAGAACATATTTACCGAGTCTGTTACAACTACGCTTTATTCTGAGAGGTGGGAACTGTCAACAACACACGTGCCTACTCTCCAAGGGTTAGCAGTCTAAGTGGGGAAATTGGCAATAAATAAACAAATGGCCAATCTACCCTTCTTCCACCATTAATTGTTTAATTAAGGCATACAGGCTTTCATCGGTCACCTATCTATTATCAAGCAATCATTTTTATTTCTATAAAAGCAATGTATTTATCAGTCCCTTATCTATTTATCTTCTGTCATGTTTATATGTAACATCTGTTACCTATCATCTAGCAGCCATGTGCCCTTCCATTTGTCATCTTTGTCTTCCTGTCTAACCAACTGGTCCACTGTCTGTGGAAAACCCCATGACTCTCCCTTAGCTGGGGTCTTGTAACCCCCCATCCCTTCTATATAACAATCTACCAGTCGGATTCTTTGTAGCCTCTGCACTAACCTCATTCCTTGAGCTCAGTGATCAGGATAAACATCATCATGGGTCTAATCTTGCCATCCCATTCTCAGCCCTTGCAGGTGACCTTCCCCTCGGTTTCCAGTCCTGTGGTAGAAACAGCCCTACTTTCACCGTAAGATGCTGTTCATCCACGTGATCTGCTTCCATAGCACTGAAGACCAGCATATTCTGGGGCAATAGTAACTGACACCTAGGAAGAGGGGCTACTTAATATGAGAAGTGGGCCTTTGCCATCTACAGCTTTGAATCCTGCAGGGGCAGGTTGTTTGGAGCCTGCACTTAAAATAGTCCCAGACTACGTCCGCACAGCTGACACACATTCACTATGTCTCAAGCTAATCTTAAGGGTGGGAGCTAGAACATACAGTATATATTGTATAGAAATGATTTAGGGAAAGCAAATTTCATAAAATCTTTACTATGTTACTCCTTAAGTGAGAATATTTGATATACTGAAATTATTAAAATATGATCAAACTCATTTCTCAAAATATAAACATTATACCATAAATACTTTTGCATTTTTCAGTATTTACTTGTTTATTTTGGTTTTTTTTTTTGAGACAGGGCTTTTCTGAGTAGTTGTCTTGGAACTCACTCTTTAGGCCAAGGTGGCCTGGAACTCAGAGTTCTGCCTGCCTCTACCTCCTGAGTGCTGGAATTAAAGGCATGCGCTATTACTCCTGGCTTTTCAGTATTTTTGTTGTGGTGGGTATTTTTGTTTTACAAGACAGGGTATCTCTGTGTAGTTTTGGTGCCTGTCCTAGAACTAGCTCTTATAGAACAGACTGGCCTTGAACTCACAGAGATCTACCTGCCTCTGCTTTCCAAGTGCTGGGACTAAGGGCATGCACCACCATTGCTTGGCTGGCTATTCAGTATTTATTATATGTAAAAAACGAACAACCTGCAGACACCAAGATGGAACCATTGTTTCTAGAGGAAGCCCATGGTTGGGGTCTCATCAGCCTCTGGGGAATAACCTGTATGGCAACCCACAACCTTGTTTTATGAATGCTTCTGTTCATAGGCTTATTATTCATTCATTCATTCATTCATTCATTCATTTATAGCATGAGCCAATGTTTCATTAACATGGTGTTCACAGCCAGCTGCACTAGCACGTAAATCCGAATCAAGTTTCTCTAACTCACATTTTCTTCGGCTGGTGCAAGCAGCCCTCTTGTGTTTTAGCAACACTGGATGGCACCTCAGCTCTGTGCTTGTTCCTCAGTGACTGTGAAGACATCAAGAGTTGCCATCATGGGGTTGGGAGGATCGTATAGCAGGTGGCGGAGGTGAAGACAGAGCGGATCGCACAGTGATTGCACTTTGATGGAATGCGCTTTGCTTACGCCATGCTGTGGACTGTTAGCAGTGTGTGACGTTTTTATGTTCTCTGTGTCACACTGGCGTTCGCTTCTCTGTGGACTGTTAGCAGTGTGGGACGTTTTTACGTTCTCTGTGTCACACTGGCATTTGCCCCTCTGTGAACTGTTAGCAGTGTGTGACAGTTTTTACGTTTCCTGTGCCACACTGGCGTTTGCCCCTCTCTGCACATCAGTGGAGGGCGCTCTGTAAGAGCCAAGGGCCAAAGGTGCAGGTGAGGTCAGGACATGGATTTAGAATGGAGAACACAGGAATCACACTAACTCCAAACACACTGTGTGAAGTGGAGAATGGGCACTTTGGTTTGCACACGTCTGCTCTAAGGAAAACACACCCAGAAGATTCCGAGTCTTCTCATAAATACTAAGGAGGAGAAAACACAGGAGAAGCAAAGATAGGGAAACCAATTTTTCTTTGCACACCGTTTTAAAAGACACATTAAAAGAAAAGTAAAATTAAACTCTCTGACTAGAATCACACCTCAAATGAAAACTGGGCACATAACTGCTTTTTATGGCTTAAGCACGCATTCCTCTCTTTAGCTCCCAAGCCTGACTGATTTCAAAGGGAACTGCGGTTTAGAAGGTTTCTGTAAGCTTTGATGGTTTTTGTTGTTGTTTTCGGTAGAAGTTGCGGCTACAGTGCTCGAAGTAGAAGCTGTCATCTTCGCGGCTCGCGGCTCACAGAGAAGGAAAAGGTGAGAACCCACTGCGAGAAAAGCAAGAATACACCACTGCAAGTCTTCAAGTGAAGCTGGCTTTAGAACTCCTGCTCGTGTGTCCTCGACTCAAAAGATAATGCACTTCCAATTATAAAACATCTCTTATGATCATAAAAACAGATGCATCTTTGGAATCTTCAAAAACACATAAATATTCAAGGAGGATGATGTAAATAGCTTGTAACACAGGAAAAACCAGGCCTAGTGATTTCTGAAAAGCAATTCTAGTGTTATTTGAAGTGTGTTCTTCACAGGGAAATACCAACATAGGCCTTGCTGCCAAAGATAGATTTCTCTTCTCCTCCTGACTCATCTCAAAAGCAGCAACAGCAAATCGATGCGTGGTTTGTTTTTCTCCTGGTTACTTCCTGCGGCCTGGGGTTTTCTCTCAGTAGGCTTCCTTTACAGGGAAGGCAAATGGAGCAGAGCCACTGGGCGGGGCAATTCTACAACAACAGACAGGTGATGAGCCAGGCCCAGCGGTTCTCTCTTCCTGCTGTTTGAAGGTTTGAATATGGAACTTGCAACTCCTCCAGCATCACGTCGGCCCACGTGCTGCCACGCTTCCCGCCATGCTGACAATAGACCACTCTAAGCCAGCCCCTACTAAATATTTTCCCTTATAAAAACCATGGCATTTCTTCACAGTAATAGGAACCCGGAGGCGGGTCTTAAACTTCTCAGGAATGGATACTCAGAACACTCTGTGGCCACTGGACACACATGGAATCATGATTAGTAATGGCAGTTTCAGACGCTACCACCTTGTGGTTCAACCTGACTCTGCAAGGGGGCATTGGAGCCCTCTTGTTTCTAATATTAGAAAAGCCTCCTATCTTCTAAAATTAATAAATATGAACACTTAGGCTTCCCAAGACTTAATCACCACTAAACCCCTTCTGATAGATTTCCTGCCTCGAACCTATTTTTTTTTTGAAATTCTTACATATAATTACTTCTTATAATTGGTGCACAGCTATTAAATGATGTAAAGCCAGTTCCCAAAGTTCCAAATGGATAAATATTAGCCTAATGTGCTCAATCACTCACTGGAGGCTCAGAGCCCGTTTCCTTCAAGGGAAAATATTTGCCATAGATCACACTTAGATTAGTCATAGGCTCTGAGCAGCTGATGGAGAAACCGGAGTCCTTGTCAATGCCCTTGCCCTTCTGTGAAGGACCATCTCCTGGAGGAAACCCCAGCAGAATGGCCTCTAGCATTCTGTAAACCATGGTGCTGGGATGCAGAAATGAGTTGGAATATTGCTCCCTGAAACACAGAGAGTCTCTGCATTCAATGGCAACAAAAAAAGAAGGGTACAGAGAACCCCCCCAATGTCCTCTACCCATGAGACTATCCTTTTCTTGGCTAGCTACTGCACTACCCTACACTGTTAGGACTACAGCTACTATACCTACTACTGCTGAGTGTTTAGCCTATTGGGGTCTACTGTAACCAGCTATGAATACTGGAAGACTGTCCAATAGCCCTGACCTCAGATGCTCTGAACATCATTTGGCCTCTTGAAGTTTTAATTGTGGCATAAATATTTGTGTTTCCAATCAATCAGGCATGCAGTGTGGGATTAATAGCTAATATGAAAGAAACTTTGCTTCTCGCAATTGGGATAAAGGTCAATATGGATTTTTAAAAGTAAGCACAGAAGCTGGACATGGTGGTGCTTGCCTTTGATTCCAGCTCTCAGTGGGCAGAAGAGATCTCTGTGAGTTTGAGGCTAGCATGGTGTTCACAGTGAGATCCAGAGTTTCAGGACAACCAAAGATACACAGAGAAACCCTACCTCAAAAAAACAAAACAAAACAAAAATGAAGAAAAGGATGGGAATTTGTCTTCCATAAATAAGACATCACTGAGAGTTGTATAGTATCTGATACATTCCAAACCTCAGTTCTGAGACCTGGATACAGGTGCCACTCCAGTTCCCTGCACGTACTGCAGGATAAGGCTCTTGTACACTGGGAAGAGTTGTTGCTAGTATTAGTTTAATAAAATGCTGACTGGCCAGTAGTCAGACAGGAAGTATAGGTGGGGCAACCAGACTAGGATAATTCTGGGAAGAGAAAGGGCAGAGAGCCTGTCACCAGCCAGATGCAGAGGAAGCATGATAAGAATGCCTCACTGAGAAAAGGTGCTGAGTCACGTGGCTAAATATAGGTAAGAATTATGGGTTAATGTAAGCTCTAAGAGCTAGCTAATAATAAGCCTGAACTAATAGGCCCAACAGTTTGTAAATAATATAAGCCTCTGTGTGTTACTTTGGTACTGAGTGGTTACGAGACTGGGCGGGACAGAAACTTCCGTCTACATTGATGGGCGAGGTGATTTCTCCTGGAGTCGGTCGTTCATCACCCCATCTCTGGTGCACTGTGAGGGCAATGCTCATGCCAGAGCGGGAGATCGCAGTGTGGGTTGAGGACCATGTGGCCCAAGAAAGAGGCCTTAGCAGAAGGCTTAGCAGAAGAGTTCTTCTGAGGGCAATGAACACAGAGCAGGCCTGGCATCCTGCTCAGCAGGCGCTGGTTCTCAGCAGGCATTGGTTCTCAGCAGGCAGAGCTGTGGTCCTCGACCTTCTCTGCGCTCAGGGTCTTACATGGAGCTTTCACAGCACCGATATTCAGCTTCATCCAACCTTTTCCTACTGGTCTTGGGGGGACCATAGGCATCTGTGTGACTCAGACAATTCCCTAGATAACTTCTGTGTACAGTGAAGCCAGAGACTCAGTCAGCCAAAGGACTGCTGACTACCCACACCCTAGGAATTGTGGGCAGAATGACTTACTTTTGCGGGTTGAGGGTCTGAAAAGCCCCAAGGAATTTTTCTATAGGAAGAGTGTCCTAGATACCAAGGAAACTGATCCTAGTTCCGTAATGTCAGAGGATCTCTCCAAACAATGGGTAAAGGAAGGACAACTCAGTTCCATGTGCTTTTTAATCTAGCAGAGGCCAGTGGCCCACCAGGACAAAAAGGGACGTGACTCCTCACCAGCACTTGCCTTGCTCTTTGCACATTTCCTGATTCCCTAGTAACCACCTTTGTGGACACAGTGGGAGAAAAAGTGAGTTTGCCCTGCAACCTCCTTTCAAAGTAATACACTCTGAGCCTTAAGCCATAAGATGAAATCTGGATCTTTTGGGAAAGAATTTAAGAACTGCATTACCAAGTGGGGAGGGACCTCCATAAAGAATGTATGCTATCCTGTTTGCAAGAGATCTCTCTGTGGAAGTGGTGTCAGAGGGAAAGACCATAGGCCAGTGAGAACAGAACAGGGCAGAAAATCAGGCAGGAAAAGCAAGAATGGCTTGTCGTCTTTGAGGGTCCAGTGTTACAGAGAAAATCAAGATCAGATGTTCTTTGCTGCGAGGTAATACGGGTTAATCTCATACAATGATGCTGATTTGGCCTACATCAGAACAGAATAAGACTAGGCAGGAAGGACAAACTTGAAATACAGAGAGAAAGAGGGGTGGAGTCAGAGAGATAGATGTGATCCAGTGGCCAGAGAAACAGGGATGGGCGGAGGCAGCAGGCTATCCAGTGGCCACACAGAACCCGGGCAGCGTTACATGTATTCCTTATCTTTCTCATGCATGAGAAAAGAGAGATGAAGCCTAGTTTAGGTGCAAAACTAAACATACATCTACTAGAGAGCCAGACAAGAGCCAGGTGGACACAAAGGATGGTCCTGGGGTCAAATTTCCAGTTCTGTCACACCAACGCTTTTCCCAAAATAAAGATGTTCCCTACCCTTTCAAGGTGTGGATCTTAAGTAAATGTCACTTCGGAGGTTGACATTCTATTTTTAAGGCTGAAAGGATTTGGGCAGGGTGTTTGAAAGTTTCTGAGATATGGAACTAAGCTGTTGGATGAAAACAGAATTATGGACTATGCGATTTACCAAACACTCCAGCACAATGGGAAAGGAGGCCAAAATACTTCATTCACCCAAACTTTCTATTTTCTATTATGTTCAGTTTAAGAATGCATCAAACACGGACTGTTCTTCACTTCTTTCACTGAGTTCCAAAGTGCTTTGATCATAGCATGTATTAAGTAGCTAGTTCGAAAAGCAATGTTGGCTTTCCTTCCTGGTCATAACTCATACAGCTATGGTTCTCAACCGCCCTAATGCTGCGACCTTTAATACAGTTCCCTGTATTGTGGCGACCCACAACCACAAAGTTATTTTTGCTGCTACTTCATAACTGTAATTTTTCTACTGTTATGAATTATAATGTAAATATCTTTGGAGACAGAGGTTTGCCAAAGGGGCCGCGGCCCACAGGTTGAGAACCACTGACATTGTAGCATTGTTAATGTGAGAGTTGGCTCACTGGTGGGCTACAGACAACGTTGTGGAGATGATGGGTGTGCATGCATTTCAAGTACATTTCCAAGTACAGGCTGAACCTAAGCTATGAATCCCGAGTCCAAAATGGGCCGGCACTCAAGTTCTTGAGCACTGAAGTAATGCTGATAGAGTTTGGATTTCAGAGCCTTCTGGATCAGGTGTTTGGGGATTACAGACGCTCAACTGATGCAGCCCTAAGCAAATATTCTCAAATCCAAAACTTCTTAAGTCTGAAATCTTCTTGTCTCACATCTTTTGGATAAGGAATGCTAAATCCAGATCATACCAGGTAAATAAAATTTATTTACCTTTAAAGTTATTTTGGAAGCATGGAACATTGATCTGAACCCAAGTGTGAAATTTATCTAATTAATGTTATGCATTGAAAATGTACTATTTTGTGGTCTTAATGATCAAACACACACACACACACACACACATACACACACACACACACAAAACCAAACCAGTATTTCCATGTTCAGCTTGCCTCAGTAGTGAACACCGTTTCCCAGGTTGCTAATAGTTTGTGGGAAGACGATGCATTTGAAGACCCCTGCTAAAGAGAAGGTGCAAACCCCTGTAGCATGGCTAGTGTGCAGACCTCAGGCAGAACCGATATTCCTACAAATACCGGGAAGACTCCTCGGGGGTCACCGACACCATACACAGCTTGAAAGGGTCTCACGCCCTCTGTCTGGCTCAGACCACACAGCCTGTTAGCTCCTTAGCAACAAGTTGTGAGGGAGTCATAACACAGCACACAAAGTTCGGCAGCTGGTAAGAAACATGAACTGAATAGTTAGGAATGGCGAAGCTTCGCATTTCCTGAAGCTCACCATCTGAGGCAGGGGCATGATGAGTGATGTCTGTAATGTCCAACTTTGAAAGGGGAGCAGAAGCAGTGATGTCACTGGACACACACATTATGTCTACTGTTAATTCTGGGCTTCCCATGTAGGATAAAAAGATGGCAGCCACTTTCCCTGTGCAACGGTGGTGCTCCAGCTGACCATGGCTTCACTAGGAGTCCTTTCTGCTTCCAGTCCCTGTGAACACGGTCTCTCACAGCAGTCCGGATCTCAACTTGACCTCTTAGAAAGTCTGTCAACTCAGTCTGGCCTCTACACCGTTTATCTTTGCTTTGGGTCAACATGCTTCTCCCAGCTGGGAGTGCACACAGTATACTTTGCCTCCCCAGGACTGGAGAGAAGAATTAGAGCGTGTTTCCCCTCTCTCTCTTCTCTAATCTTTTAAGCCATAGGTGGGTTCAATATCTGCTTCCAAACACATTCTCATCGACCACCATCTAGAAAAACTCAATGTACTGTGACCTTTAAGTTAAACTGCTCTTTAATTAAACATCAAGAAGGCACAATTACTGAAAATCAATCCCTAGCATTTTCTAATTGTAGAACCATTTTCCATGTTAGAGCCCGCGTCCATGTAGGCTACTTTACATTTTCAGCTATCCATTATAATAGTTGTTCTGCGATCCTGCAGTTATGAATTAATCTCTCCATAAAGATTGTCCTAGTAAAAGACCTGAGGGGTTCCTTTTCATCTCTGGGACTTGGACCTGGAACCTCATAACCTAGAACTCAGGAAAGGCACATTCTGGGTTATAAACTGTGCCTACATAGCACCAAGTGCCACCTGCACTAATGGGACTAGCAAAATCAAATGCCATTCAGTAAGTTAAAGGAGAATGGTGTAAGCTTCAAATATACATGTAAAGACCTAGCTATTTAAAACCTTTAATAACAATATGGAAAATGAATTCCAGTGGATATGAAGAATACAGCTGGAGCGTGGAAAGCAGAAGGTAATAAAACATTATCACATAAAATACCACATAAACCATTCTATATAAAATCCATTCACACAAACAGAATTTGTTAAAGATGGCCCAAGTTAAATTTGTCCAAGATGGCACTGTTGTTTGACTGCATCCTGATGTGGGGATATGGCATGTTTTATAAAATGAGTATATGCTGTTTGACATGTGGTAGGTTGATCATTTTATTTAGCTATCTTGTTTAATTTGCAGTGTGGGCTGTGATTCTGGCATATTATATCTATTTTACTGAAAAAGCACTGGATGTCTCGGTGAGTTGTGTAGCCTGATGGTGCCACACAGGTAGTAAGCAACAGCTTGGTGCGACCTACACTTGCCCTGAAGTTGAGAATCGTCACGTCTTGCCATCTGAGCAAAAGTTATGAACTATCCTTTGACAGGAAGTAAGCAATTATTCATTCATTAGTGAATAATTGTATAAGGATCTGGATGTGGTGGGGTCTGACATCAAAGACAGTGTTATTCAACCACAGACAGGAATTCCTGTGGGGGAGAGGTTCCTCCAAATGCCTGCTTTCTTTTGAGTCCATTCTGCCTCCTCAGTCTAACTGTGCCTGCTTTGAGCATCACCTCTTAGAAAAGCCTGTAATGCAACTCAGGATAGAGGAGAAGCAAGTGTCTGACAAGCCTAAAAGACAGATATGGCTTAGGAAGTATGAAGAGGAGAGCCCCTTGAGAAATTCCTGTCTTCATTTCTCTTTGGGACAATTATAAAGCCTGCCTCCTTGAAGTAATCTTATTCTGCTGCTACCAATGTTCTTATTCAGTGCTACCAATTTAATTAAAACTATATTCCCCCAGACTGCATCTTCTGACGAGGAGACAGTAACAGAAACCAGGCTACCGAAAGCAAAGCAAAACAAAATAACAATAAAAACAAAACCCACAAAACAAACAGGAGCAACAGAGCGATGATTATCAGAACCGCTGTGGAGGAGGCAGTGACAAGCAGCCCAGTGAATACTCCTGTTTGCCTTCGCTCCCTCAGAACGGTTTCCAGGCTGTTACACCCAGGAGGAACTCAGCAGGTTCCCTGAATCTAGGAGATGGAGGTGGATGTCTGGGGAGGACCAAGAAACTAGAATCCAGTTTGCAAGGTACAGTTCTGCATAGTAGAGAGCTGCACTGAGAGAACCTCGTGGCCCCTTGAGTATCCACCCAAGGTCTCTATGGATGACCTGTGTGAGATCACTCAAGCAAAAGGATGACGGTGGCATTCAGCTGTGCCACCAACAGTGCCCATGTCCACCATCCACACTGGTAATCCACCAGGTCTTCACAATATCCGAATAGGTAAAATACCTTCTAAATATGAAGGATGCTTTCTACTTGCCTTAGAGATTTGGCAGGAAGCTACTCCCCATACTCGTCTGAGTAGGGGACCTGGCCCCCACCTTAAGTAATTGCTCAGAACCTATACAATGGACCCTAGGAGCAGGATACAGGAGGAAAAGCATCTCAGATAAACTACTGTATTCTACAGAAGTGGGGTAAAGGATACTTTAGAAATATGAACGTGTCTACCAGCAACCTTACCACAATTCAGTCAGCCATCAAAGGCTGCACAGTAAACACAGACCATAACTAACCGGCCTCGAAATGATACGACAGAGCTAGTAGACAAGGCCATTTCAACATCACTGGGAGAAACAAACAAATTACCTTTGCTATCATGTGAGAAGATCCGATACTGTGGTGACCCCAGTTTCCCCGAAATTTATAGATGCCGATGATCACAATTAGAAGCCACACTCTTCTCATTTGGGGAGCAATGGACAAAATGACTCCGGGGCTGTTGTGGAAGGGCACAAAGCCAGCAGTGCAGAAGGCGTGTGTGCCACTGTTTTAAAGAGGTAATCTCAGCACTTCCCTTTAAGATGTCTTGGAAAGTTGTGAGCTACTGTAGTATGTGGTTGTGGTGCAAGAATGGACAACAGAATCACCAGCTGGAGAAGACTCAGTGTTCACTAATAAGCCCACTGGTGGACAACTGTTTTTATTTCAACAAAAATACAAAAGCAACTCCAGGGAGAAAGGACAGCCTTTACAACAAACACTGTTGGAATCATTTGATATCCATATGCAAATGAGCAAGCTTTGATTCAAACCAATTAGGCCAAAAGGGATAATAGACCGAAATATAAAACTCTAATCTGTAAAACTTCCAACAGAAATCAGAAGTGAAAAGCATAACCCATAAAAGAACAAACTGATAAACCAGCTTTCATTAAAATTAAAACATCTGCTCTTTGAAAGACACTGTTGGAAGACTAAGGCGACAGCCCGCATGCCGGCAGAAAATATTTTCATGTATCTGATAAAGGGCAGGAAACTACAATATGGAAATAATTCCCAGAACTCACTAATGAATCCACTTAACTAAGAGCCGGGAAAGGATGGGAGATCTGAGGATGGCAAAGCAAGCACGTGCAAAGATGCTCACGTGGGCTGGGACTAAGAAAGTGGGAGCTAAGCATGCAGGATTTACTGTAGCACTCTCAGCATCGTGCGGTTTCGACAGAAAGCGTGGACCATCCTCAGTGCCATGTGAAAGGACTGGAACTCTCTCTGCTATGGGAATGTAAGTGGCATAGCCATGGTAGGAAAGAGGAAGACGCTAGTTAGTTCCCGGCTATTTAGCCCTGAAATAATCACACAGAACCTATATTATTTAAATCACTGCTTGGCCCCTTAACTCTAGCTTCTTATTGGCTAACTCTTACATATTAATTTAACCCATTTCTATTAATCCATATATCGCCACATAGCTGTGGCTTATTGGGTAAAGTTCTGTCTGGCTCCAGCGAGGCTACATGGCTTCTCCCTGACTCCGTCTCCTTTCTCCCAGCATTCACTTTAGTTTTGCCTGTCTATCTAAATTCTGCCCTGCTATAGGTACAAAGCAGTTTCTTTATTCATTAATGGTAATCACAGCATACAGAGGGAAATCCCACATCAGCATTTACCACATGACTCAGCTATTCTATTCCTAAGTATTTACCCAATAAATTTGAATGTTTATATTTACACAGAGTTATACATGAAAAATTACAGCAGTTATACTTTTAATAGCCCCTAACTAGAAATGGCTCTAATGGCCACTAGTAGGTCACCAGTCTGATAACAAAGGCAGACACTGAGGCACCTGTACAACAGACTCAGTATAAATGAACCAGATCTCCTATAGATACTTGTCACACATGGGATGACCTCCAGTGAGTCTCAATAACATAGATCTTAATGTCATTATGCTGACTGTGGGACAAAATAAATATAAAATAAAATAAAAGCACACACTGTATCCTTCCATGTATATAAATGTTTAGGGGTTGCAAAGTGAGCTACAAAAGTCTATGAATGGTTGCCTGTGTGTCGAGGGAAGCAGGAAGTACAGGGGAGAGAGAATACATAAGGGCCCAGGAGACAGGCGATGATGGAGAAGTTCTTTACCCTCATTGAGGCCGGTACAGTGGTTTCACTGGTACACACACAAGCAGAAACTAAGAAAGCTGGGTGGACACATCCACCATGTGCAAGACAGCAGTAAAAGCTTCAAAATTATGTAATGCCTCCATTTTCCCTCCGGCGTTATCCACAGGCTCACATCAATTGGAAAGCTTTTACCAGCCACTGTGCAGCTGAGTCTGAGCCAGATGTGGCTGGGGTTTTCTAATCTTCGAGGCCTGCTTTCTCTTCCTAAGGCCTCCACCCATGCAGCCATTACCAACACTCGAATTATTGCAGGCTTTTTCTACTGAGACCATGCTCCCTGTGGTCCTTAACAACTTTCCCATCTCTCTCCACAGCACGAGGCTCCATCTCCCTGCCCTCCACAGCCATGCTAACTCTTCTTCCTCCAATAATCAGTTTTCCACCTTTGGCTGTTTTATTAGAAATCTCCTATTTCCAGAAATCTTCCCTTTGCACTTTTACACTGCAAAGTCTCCCATGAATCCGGTGCCCCCCCCCATTACCTGCTATTTTGTTAGAAATACAAAATAGCGTACATTAAAAAATAGTGGCGATTTTTATTTTTTCAATATTTAATTTATTTTTGAGATTTTCATATATGAGTACTGAGTTTAAATAATTCACCCCTCCGCTCCTCTCTCCAACTTCTCCAGTGTTCCCCACTCCTTCTCCAATTCATGTCCTCTTATCCTTTGATTATTACTATTGCGTATATACATATAAATTTACAAATGTAAGCTGCTGAGTTCACTTAGTGTTGCCCGTGTGTGTGTGTGTGTGTGTGTGTGTGTGTGTGTGTGTTTCTCATATGGGAGTGTGGGGTACTATAAAGGAAAGAGAATGAGCGAGGCTAAAAGTGGGGGAGGGAGGACTGAATGCAGGCAGTGGGTGTGAGTTATGAAAGAGGTTATAAATCATTTTTCTAGTTCCGAATCTGCCATGCATGTGTATGTGTGTTTGTTTGTTTTTGTCGTAGATAAGTGCCCGAGATGCAGTGGATAGTGAAAGTATAAAATCTAATGTGAAACTCCCACGGCTTCTGTTTTTCATTCCAAACGCCTGGGATAATCACACAGAAGTTCACTGAGTTGTATAGTTGAGACTTTGGGTCCGATTAATTATTTACCTGCAAGTTCTAAAAATGAAGTATATAAAATAGGAAGAAATGGCTTACATAACTCCGATAAGTGGACTCTCCTGCTCTACCCCATTCTTCCTGCCAGTGCCACCTAGTTCAATCAGCCTGCTTCCCTGTCAGGATGGTCTGCTGGAGAGCGCTGCCTGGAATTGAGACCAGGTTGGGGACACCACACATGAAGGAGGAAATGGTATTGGCTGTTAAAGTGTACAATTTCTGCATATCCTGGAGAAAATTGAAAGCTATATTTCTTATTAAAACCAAACAGAACATTTGGTTACTGCCTGTGAGCATAATATATAAAATTTAAAATATGTAACCGGCTTTCTTATTGCGTCTACATTTGTATCACGAGCAGTCTCTTACTGCGGGAGGACCCTGTTGTGAGAAATTCTCCCCCACAGTGCTTTGAGATAAAGAAATGATGAGATTAAAATGGCAATCTCCCACATAGTTTTCTCAAAGTTGGGGTTAGTACATCTCAGCCAAGCAAAGGCGGAGTGCAGATCTGATCTAATTTGGATTCCCCAAAGCAATTTTAACGAAACAACATTGCAAGCTATGGAGGCTGGTTACACAGTCAGAATTTAGTAGTTGCCTGCCTGGCATTTTATAGATACAGCATGTCTAAGATAAAATAAAATAAAACCACTTTCTTTTATAGATTTGGGGAAAAAAGACGTGTGAGATATATTGCTCATAATCCATCATTCTTATGAATGTATGTGCTGATCTCTAAAGGTCAGGAGAGGTGACAGGGATTGAGGTAATCACAGGAGAAAAATGTCACAGCTGATACTCCACAGCCCTGCGACTACGGGGCAGAGAGCCCCTCCTTTGGCAAGGCAGAAGCAGGCTCAGTCTCCAGCTGAGGCAGCTTCTTATTCTACCCACTTTTACTTGGGACAATGGGAATGCGCCATCCTATTGCCACTTTTTGGCCTTCTTGGAATATGAAAAGGAGACAGGAAGAAAAGTTTTGTGGTTTATTATTCCTCAGCCGCAGCTGGATGTTTAGCATTTAAAGCCGTCCCTGTTTCCATCCACAGTTTCTTTGGAAATTATTACAAGATTACAAAGAAACGAATCAGGTTCTTTCAGTACCATAATCAATTCTTGATAATTGACTACAATTTTAGGCATAGGCACTGACTTGCACTAATCGATGCGGTTTGAATGCACGGCACACAGCTTTGTTGTGTCCCAGGTGGGAATCTCGGACGCGGGGATTTATCTAGGATGTTGGGTATCTAGGATGTCTGTGACCGCTTCCTGTGCATTTCAGATAAACTTCAGAAATCAGTGTTTCCAGGCACACTTCGAGTTGGTAGGCTTATTCCACTTCAAAACTGTCTGTCTCCGCACACTGAGTACATTTCTGAGAACCCGTGCAGCTCTGAAGAGTCAGCAGTCCCTAACTCCCTGCCGTGGCTGCTGGTGGGAACCATATTTTGATAAGCTGCTTATACTTAGGGACAACCATGGAAAGTGCTAGATCAACAACATCACCACTCTGTGCTTGGTTTATTGTGACTGACTCTAGCAGTTAATTAAGAATATTTCTGGCTTTTAGTGTTTTTCAAAATAATCTAATTACCTATAGTAAAATATTTTAAAATGAACATATACTTCACTTTTTCATGATATCTTATAAAAGGAAGTATAAATATCTTTCTGTTAGGCACACAAGGAAACAGGAAAGGCACACTTAGAAGATAATACAGAAGATGTATTTGTAGAGCTCTGAAAGCCAGTGTGGTGAGGTACAGGGGTGGGGTGGGGGCGGGCTGGAGAAATGGCTCAGCAATTAAGAGCACCTGAGGACCTAGATGTTTTGTGGAATATTACATTAATTATGTAGAGATGTGTTACATTTGTTTATGCTGTGAAATATTACATTTACTAGACAAAGATATGTTACATTTGTTTATACTGTATTTGTTTAATTATGTAGGATGTGTTGCTGCCTAAGACACCTGATGGGTCTAATAAAAAGCTGAATAGGTAGGAAATAGAGGAATAGGTGGGGCTGAGGAGCAGAGAGAATAAATAGTAGAGGAATCTAGGTTCTAGAGAAGAGAGATAGAGAGGGGAGAACGAGGCAGAAAGCGAGGGAGACTTGCAGGGCCAGCCAGTCAGACATGTAGTAAGACATATAGAATGAAGAAAGGGAAACAGTCCCAAGGCAAAATGTAGATCAAGAGTAACAGGCTAACTTAAATTATAAGAGCTAGTGGGACAAGCATAAGGCAAGGCCAAGCAGTCATAATTAATAATAAGTCTCTGTGTGTTATGATTTGGGAGCTGGTTGGCTGCTCACAACCAGGGCCTCACAACTGGCTGTAACTACAGTCCCAGGGAATCTGCGGCCCCTTCTAGCCTCCTGGTGGACACTGCATGCAGATGGTGCACAGACATGCTGTCAAAACACCTGTACACATAAAACAAAAAGAAAACATAAACAGAATAAAATCAACCAAAAACAAACGTAGTGGTAGAAGCAACAAGCCAAGCATCCACTGATAGATGGATGAGTAGAGAAAACAACGGCTTCATACAGACAATGGAAGGTGTTCAAGCTTGGAAAAGGGACGTAATTTTGATGTTCAGTGAAATAGGCCTGTTACAAACAGACAGAAGCTGTATGCTTCCTCACATATGAAATACCTAAGCCCAATTTTTAGGGAGAGAGAGCTGAGTAGTTGTGGGTAGCAGTGCGGGAGGAAGGGGAAGAGAGGACAGCACAGTTGAAGGCGTGGTGCTCCAGTTTGGGAAGATGAAAAGAAAGTTCTCAAGGTGGGTTGATGGTCATGTCAGATGGATGGTCATGTCAGATGGATGGATAGATGGATGGATAGATGGATGGATGGATGGATGGAATGATGGATGGACAGATGGGGTGACTTCTGCCAACAGTGTACATGTTCCTAATGTTGCTAAGAAACATACCCACAAAGGTCAAAGTGATAACTTATACGTTGTGTTTTTTTACCATAATAAAACATGAAATGTAAGAACTCACTATAAAATTACAGAATCTTTAAGAGAAAACATGGGAAACTTTTTAGTGAACTGGGAGTTGGTAGAGTCATAGGCCTGATACTGAAGCATGAGTGTAAAAGAAGAAGCTCAATAAACGTGGTTCCATTTAATGCATACATTTTGCTGCATGAAATATATCATTTAAGATGAAAGACAAAGTAAAACTACAGACCAGAAGAAAATGTTTACATGTTGCATAAATAACAAGGGACTTCTATACAGAAAATTAAGTAATTTTGAATATGCCAAGGTAAAGAAACAAACAAAAACCTCTAGTAGGAGTAAACAAAAGAATAGATGTTCACCAAAGGAGACATATAGGTGGTGGCAGACAAAAGCAAGGTCTTTAAAGAACTGCAAGTTACAGTCAGAGTGAAAAACCAATACACGCTGACTTGATCCAGAAATGTCCTGACTGTATATGCTGGCAGGATGCAGGGTAGCAAGGGCCCCATGGGTCCCCACACAGAAAAAATCCAAAGTAGACAGAGTAGAGATGCTTCCCCACACCCGTCAATCCCTCTTTTGCCAACTTTCCAGGGAACCTGACTTCACATTGTAATTCCTTTCTACCCAGCATCATCAGCATCCCAGCATTCATCCCTGTAACATGAAGGGCTGGCTTGTTGGGGTTTTCTGTCCTGCCTAGTTCCCACAGCTGTTTAGCCCCAAAGAAAATCACACAGAGATCTCTATAAGTTATAAAGCTGATTGGCTATTAGATCAGGCTACTTATTAGCTCATGTAGCTTAAATTAATCCATTATTTTGATCTATTTTAGCCATGTGGCTCAGTACCTTTTTCAGTGGGGCAGATCACATCCTGCTGCTTCAGTGATCTGGGCAGGAGTTGGAGGAATCAACTTCCTCCTTCCCAGAATTCTCCTGTTCTCATTGCATCATTTCTACTTCCTTTCTGGTTTTCCTGTCTATACCTCCTGCCTGGCCAATCAGCGTTTATTTAAAACATAATTGACAGAATACAGACAATTCTCCCGCACCACATCCCCTTGCCTCCCACTTTGCACTGGAGCTCGGAAACTCTGTTGTCCTCATTTGTGTATTGATTGTCAGTCTCTGCCTGCTAGAGGATAACCTGCCCAAGGATAGACACCTCAGTTTTGCTTAGGGCCCGGAAAGCACTTTGTACCCAGTAAACAACCACTGAAAGGGTTCACCTTCCCCCAAGTAAGGCTTGTTGTCTTGACATTGCAGCCTGTGAAGAAGAGCCAACTCTTCAGTCATGGGTTGGTTACTCTCTTGCCTCAGCAACCTCGTATCCTCTCAACAGTGGTCTCATATCTGCCTCAAAAGGTTTTAGCAAACACTGGAAGAGACAAATACTCAACATTTCTGATAATAAGTGGTAGGTACTTATTATAAAATACTTCTCTCTCTACAGTTTTCTCATTTACAAAGCTGTAATAAAAACACACGCTTCATGGGCCACACTGAAAGGAAGTGAAATCCCTGATGAGGCACTTGTCCTCAACTCTTGCCACCTTAGCAAGCTAAAGGGACAGATGGAAGGCACTCTACAGAATTGGATGTGGTGAATCTTGTTTCTTTTTCCCAACCTACTCTCTTTGTTTCTATGGTTACTACAGTGGGGGCTGTGCCTGCCAAACTCCCATCCCCACTATCAGCTTCATATTGATAATGCAAGGATCCATCCTTGCCATTGCCACCAGCAGCCCTTCACTGGACAATGTGTTTTTTTATGTTCCTCTCACGCTTTTCTGGACAGGAGCAGCGCATATGAAGCTTTGCTGACAGGAGTTCCATTTCTACCTATAAACTAGGTCATGTGGACTCCCTTGACTTGTGAGTTGAGGAGCCTTTCTGCTCCTGCCTCACATTTTTGCCTCATGGAAGCCTACCCATGGCAAATGCCAATTCTTGAAGCATTGCTCAGTAGTGAGGCGATGCAATGGTTTTCACACGGTCATCTGAGGGACTGTCTTCAGCCTGAAGAGTCCACCATGGCTCTCCGTGCAGGCCTCACTCTCAGTCTCAGTATCTCAACAGTGACACGCTTGAATCCAAATGCTGTGAGACCCCGACTTCTATTGCTGAATTCTACCAGTGTCCCGGCTCAGGACAGTCTCATCAGACAGGACACTGGGTCAGTGGGACAGTGTCCCTGAAAAAGGATCAACTGTGCAATACCTGCATACCCCGGGCCCTTCCTTATCCACATAGCCATCCTATCACACCCTCTGGTCACTAGAGGAAGCCTAGCCCTGACTTAACACCCTCTGAAGCTTTCTCAAGGATAGCTGTAGACGTTAAGCTCCTGTGGCTGGGGCTCATGACCTGCTGTGTCTCATGACCTTCTGTGTCTCATGACCTGCTGGCCTGGCTTGACTCTTCCCCCATCTCAGCATCTCTTTCTGAGTACAGCTTTCTTCTCATAGTCTCCTTGTCTGAACTTTAGCTTGTACATTAATCTCCCCACTAGGTCCCCTCTGGCCTCCCTAGCCTGCCCATGAAGACTCTTGCTCTATAGATGACTTACCTTGGCATTCATTCCTTGAGGAAGAGTGTCGCTGTCTTCCCTGCGTGGTTCATGTGCCCACCCACTCTGAAGGCAGCCATGTGCTCCTATAACCCACCGACATGTACTCTCCAGATGCCCTCGGGCACCTGTGGAGCTTTGCTCACTGACTCCTGCTCTGCCATCTTCAGCAAAGACGTGGCTGACAAGTGTGAGGGGCTCAGGAGAAGGGCTGGGCAGATGGGGCAGTCAGCCAAGTGCTTGCCACAGAAGCATGAGGGCCTGAGCTCTGCTTCCAAACTCCACGAAAGAAGCCAGGCATGGCAGCACACACTCTTAGTTCCTGTGCTGGGGAGGCAGAGAAATGAAGATCTTCAAGGGTCGTAGGCCAGCTAGCCTTGCCTAATTTGTGGGTTTCTGGCCAGGAAAGAAATTGTAAAATAATAGCAACAAGGTAGATGGCACCTGAGACATGTGATTGACTTCCAGGCTCTATATGTATACCCACATTCATGCACCAGCATTCACATGAATGTTCCCCATACATGAACATATACATTCACACACACACATAAAAAGAAGGAGGGGAGAAAGAGGAAGGGAGACACAGTGGGGAGCACAAGGAGAGAACAGCAGTATTCTAACCCATCCATTAGCTCAGATGATATTCTTATTCTATTATTACATTTCACGGAAATTGTAAAAGAGCCTGAAGGAGTTTTTAAATGTTATTTCACAATAATTAGGAAAGATGAGAAAATTATGCCTTCATAGAAAGCAATTTAAAATTATAGGAAGCTTCATTGTCCAACTCAAGGCCATCATGTGTATCTTAGAAACCCTTCGTGTCTGCATGTCCCCTCATGACTGGCACGTGTTTGGTAGTTAGAGAGCGAGGTAGATACTTCAGGTCTAAAAGCTATTGACTTTCAACGGTATGGTAAGGTTCCAGTAGAATATAGTATCAGCGACTTAAGAAATAACCCCTGGCCAACTGGCTACTGATCATTTATCTATTTTAATCTCAGCAATAAAATTGGAGGTGATTGAGCTTAATAAATCCATGTGGCCATAAAAAAGAGACAGAGCTGAATTCTGAGTGAGCCATTGCAGCTAGGATAAATTGAGCCCATCATAATCATGCATTAAGGAACCGTCAGTGTGGCAAGGCAAAAGGACAGTGGTTCCTGGAGCAAGTGGTCCCTTGGGAGTTAATGAAAGATTTCTTTCTTCAATAGGAATGGAATGCTTTTGAAAATTTATAATACCATATGGACACTCAGGCATATGGATGGCTCGGAAACGCTCAGCATCAGTGTTATTTTTACATTTTCAACATAACAAATACACTAAACAGGTGTTCCAAAATGTCACAATTTGAACAGCAGTAATTTAATTAGCATAAAAATTCACTGTTCTTAGTTTCATTGAAATATTAGTGGAAAGGAGATACTTTATATGTGTTATGCTTCAACTCTATTTATAGCTAGTTTCAGATTTTAATTTCTTTCTCCTCTTGAGATTAGGGTCTCAAAGTCAGTGATGCGATTATGAGCCGTGGGAGACAGGGTCAGACTTTGGCCTCTGCGTCCATCAGGACCTGCATTTTGCATTAGCACAGCCAGGGCTCTTCTTCAGTGGGCTCAAACACAGAGGCAAAGGCTTTGTCAGCTTCTGATTTGCCATACGACTCAACTACACAACCGAGCGTGCACTCATAGGACCTGATCACCTATCATATGTGCTCATCCAAGTTCATGGCTGCTTTCTGTACAGTACTTCAGACATGGAAACAGCCATGGATGAATGGATAATGAAAATGTGGTACCTATACAGAATGGAATTTTATTCAGCTGTAGGGCAAACTGGAATTTTGAAATGTTCAGGTAAATAGGGGAGCTGGTAAAGACTACACCAAGGGAGGCTACCCAGAGCAGAAAGACAAACGTCATATGTTATAACTCATATGTGGACCTTAGCATCAAATGTTTAGATTTGTTTGCTTAATTTGCAGTCCCTGTAGAACCCATGGGAACAGAAAAGGACCACTGGTGGGGAAGGAGAAGCAAGAGCTGAGGGAGCCGGAGAGCAGAACATGGGTGATACGACGGGGGAAGGGGGACGATGAGAAGGGAACGACGGGGGAAGGGGGACGATGAGAAGGGAGGTTCACGTGGGAACAGGGTAGAAGGGTATGCAGCATGACTAATAAAACCCCAGAGACAGAAACTGGGGTTCAAACTGAAGGTCAGGAAAGCAAATCAGCCAGCCACTGGCTCTTACCTCTACCTCACTCCAAAATGGTGATCCTGCCTCCAGGAATCTCAGAATGAGATTGTGTGTGAGAATCATCTCCTCCTATTTTATAATCCTCTCTAGGACTGGGATTAAAGGCGTGTGTCACTACCCCCAGTTTCTATGGTAAACTTGTGTGGCTGCTAGGATTAAAGGTGTGTGTCACCACTGCCTGGTCTGTAAGGCTGATCAGTGTGGCTGTTTAACTCTTTGAACTTCAGGCAAGCTTTACTTATTAAAATACAACTGACATATCACTAAAAGGTAGGACAGAGAAAGACATTGGGGGAGGGAAAAGTAACCTGAGGATGTTTAGAAAAGTCCATGGAAGCCTATTATTTTATAATATAGTTTAACGCAATTTTATGACACAGATTCATATGAAACAGTTTGAGTTACCCAACACAGAGGGTGTGATAATCCCAGAAGCCATAGGTTGCCGACTAAAAAGCCCATTGCTATGTGCGCTGGTCCCAGAACATGGACAACTCAGGAGGAGAGTGACAAGATAGCTCCCTCCTTGCTGTCAGCTTCACAAATCTGGAATATTATGGAGACGTCTAGGGGGGCATCAACAGTCTTACCCAGTGGTGAGCCCTGTAACTGGCAATAATGACCAGCATGGCAAGATAGGTCCGTGGGTGCAATAGTGACGTAGGTACTGAGGAGCAACTGCTTCTTGATTGGATTTAAGGCCTGTTCCCCAGGAGGAAACACATGTTTGGCTCTGTAAATCTGTCTTTTAGACACAGTAGCACCCCTGCAACAGGACCTCACAGTAGTTGTGGTTGCCTAAGACAAGACCTTTACAAGATCAAGCCAGTTCACATTCCAGTATGGACTAGGAAGGGGCTCATGAGGGCCCATTGCTACCTCAGGTGCTAAGGACAACTGACGGCTTCTGGAGGGAGTCAGCTTTATTTAAGGGCATTATTGGCCCCACTCCCTGCAGTACATGGGTAGCATAAATTGTATTTGATGGGTTATTCTATTTTAACAAAAGGATACAACAATAGGGCAATAGGGGGTGGGGATATTTCTGAGAGAAGTTACAGAAAACAGCTGACAATTTCAGAGTTTGTGACATGGATTATTTCATCTAATTATTACCACATCCCTGAGAGGCAGATATCAATCTTACTACAAAAAGAAAAAAAATGGCCCTGAGCAATGGATTGACTCAAGGACTGTGGTAGATTCAGCCTCTAGAGCCCACATCCCTATAAATGATATTGTCCTGGGGGAAGGCCAGAAGCAGCAGGCAGCTGAAACCCAGTCTCTGTCACCCAGAAAGCTAACAACACAGGGAGTCCTCCCAGCTCTGGTTTGATTATGCCGCCCAAATTCATGTGTTGCAAATTAACCCCCAATGTGACCATGTGGAGAAGCGCAGAGGGATCTTGAGAGGTGGCTCAGTCATGGCTTCTCTACCTTCAGAAACAGACGGATGCCACCATTAACTCAGAGGGTTGGCTGGCTTCATAATAAAAGGATAAGTCTGGTCCCTTCCTTTCCCTCACTCCCTAACTCTCCCGCAACTCCTTTGCACATATGTGCACAGACACTTTTGCCCCACATGGGTGGGTGTAGCAAGAAGACTCCTGCCAGGTACTGCTCCCATGCCGTGGGACTTCCAAATCTTCAAAACTGTGAGTCATATAGATTTCTCATCATTAAGTACATTCCAGTCTCTGGCTAAAGCAACAGAAAAAAGACTTAAGACACATTCTCAAAGAACTTCTGATGATGATGGAGAGGCTTCATATCTGTGCTGCCCAGCACAGTGACCACTGGCCGTATGTGCTCCTGAACACCAGAAGTGTGAATTGTAAATTGTATTTTGTTAAGATTTGGATTTAAATAGCTAAATGTGACAAGTGGACATATAATTGGGTATCTCCGTTTTGAAGTCTGAAACAGATATGAAGAACTTATAAAACCTTACTGGAGTAAATTGTGCTTTATTTATGTAGGACATGAAAACTCTTGGGAAAGGTATTATCTGCTACTATCTTGCTGTCTACCTACTATAGGTATAATGAGAATAATGAGAAGTTTCTGACTTAACTGGAAATACAATCTTGATTATCTTAAATGAAAATAATTTATATTTGGGTTCTGCTAGCATGATTTATTTCTACACTAAAAGGAAGTTATCAGAGTCAATAGATTTTAAAATTGGACATGGAGGCCCTTGCTCTTTTTTTTTTTCACAGAAAAGGCATGCATCACTATTCCACGGTCCTTTCTCAGAACACTGAGGATGTAGTCAACCATGGGCTGTATCAGGGCTGAAGATTAGAGGTGCCATATGAAGCGAAGGCTGATGGTAAAATGACATCTTTTGCTCTAAGTGCATAAATGCTATATTTTGGTATGCACTCAATATTAAATAATGATACCCATGCTAGGAGATAGTTCAAGCCAGTAAAATGGTTACTACACAACATTTGCAGACTTTGATCTGCAGAGTTGAAGACAGGCAGATCCCTGGGACTCACTGGTTAGCTAGCCCAGCCAATTCCTGAGCCACAGGTCTCACTGGGAGATCCTATCTCAAAATTCACGGTGGTCTACTCCTGAGGAATGACACCCAAAGTTGACCTCAGGCTTCCACATGCATGCACACACATGCAAATGCATCTGCACACTCACATGAGCACGTGCATACCTGTACACACAGAGCCCAATAACAAGAATATTTAATCATCTAGACAGAGCAATGTCCACAAATTCCTAACTGAAGAAGCCAAAAATCAACTTGTCATTTCTTTTAATTTAAGATTTTATTGGCTTTCTTCATCAAAACTCAAACCTTCTTCTAAAAGAACCTCATGCTCTATGAATTAATCTTCAAGCATTTTATAAAGAATACATTAAGATAAAGTTTAAGGTTGAGCAATAATCATTCTTAAAACAAAAAATATCCAAATCATCATGGTATCTTAAATTTTGGGGGGGGTGAAAGTAACACAGAAAGTAATCAATTGTGTAAAAAGGCAAATACATTAGAAAAGTTACTCCCGAGGCAAAGGCTATCTTGTAAGTAGTACCACTTCCGGAGAATACTGATTGCAGTTAGCCTTGTGAGTTGACTCATGTGTAGACAGCCATGACGAGCCAAAGTGCTATCAGAACACAGTGTCTGCACAGATGTGCAGAGACGGCAACATCTGGATGACGTGAAGGGCGGTACTGAGAGTCCACACACACGAAGGACAGGAATTAGCTGTGACAATAAGCGTTTGTGTCTCAGTTCAGGCAGTCATGAGCACACTTAGATTAAGACAAAGGAGCAATTTAGAAGACAAAAGTTGTGAGAGGAAGTGACAGGCCAGATGTTGGAAGCAAGACAATCAGGTATGGGAACTGGGTTCTACAGGACCAGCAGTAATGAATGGACACTTCTCATGACTGACAAATGATTAGCCAGTAGCTTTTCCCAATGGAAACAATGCTCTAAGCTGGGCCAGTGGAGGTAGGAAGTGTGGTTTGGGTGCTGCTATACTGACCCTGTGTCATCTGTAAGGACCCCTCTTGTATCTTGGGTCTGGATAATCAAGGAATGTTACAACAGCATTGCCCCTACTGTTGACATTTCTGAAATGTATGCGTCTGGACTGGATCTTTCCAGCAGCTGAAGCTAGCCCATGGTTCTCTTACGAGTCTCTTCTCACCGCCCAGTCTTGTTTTTCCTTGTCGCTGTGACAGAACACCCGACAGAAGCAAATGAAGGAAAGAGGGATCGTAGCTCACAGTGAAGAAGTCAAGGCCGCAGGGGCTTGAGGTTGGTCACGCTGCGTGCACAGTCAGAAGACAGAAATGGGCGCCTGCGTGTTGTCGCTCAGTTTGCTTTCCCCATTGTCCAGTCTGGCAACCCTTGCCTAGGAAACTGGTCCAATCAAAAGTAAATCAAGTCTTCCCTTATCAATTAAGGCAGCCAAGCTAAATCTCCAGGCATGCCCAGAGCCTGTCTCCCTGGGTGAGTCTATAGTCTCTCAAACTGACAATTAACATTGACCAATACTCTACTTTCCAATAATTATAAATCTAGATTTTTTCTTTATAACATCTACTTCCATATGGATCCAAACAAAGTCTTTCATAAGAAATAGCAAGGAAGAATTCTATTCACCTCTTGACAAGTCTTGCACAGCTAACGGAGTATATGACAGATACTCGGCAACCCCCGCACCTGCTCTCAGGAAAGGAAAAGACTGTCTTCTCCCCATTCACACAGAGAGCAATTCTGTGCTTTCAACCAAATGCTTTTGAGTGGACATGGACACCAACATGGTAGACAACAACCCCCTTTCCTTCTGATTCTGTCTACCTGCAGACTGTGCCAGGCCCCACAGCCTGAGAGAATTCAGTCACTGCAGACACGGGCCACCATACATTTCTGATGGACTCTTGGCAAGCCAGAGTTCCATGGATACTTCTTGAGTTTGACAAATTCGGTCAGATGGCTCACCGAACTCAGAGAAATACACGCGTGTATTGACAATATTCTCAAAAACCATCATGAAGGATGCTACAGCCCTAGATTGTGAGGTCCTCTGACCAGAGCAGAGGTCTGGTCTCCTTTGAATGCACCGCACTCCCAGACCTCTCCATGACTAATTAGCTCACACTCACTCTGGTTTCTGTGGACCTGTATCTCCTCACTTCCCAGACGCCACTGGGTGTTGCTGAAAGTCCCTAGCCTTTAGTCCTCTAGTCCCTTGTCTTTTTGGCCACTGCTCCATGAGGCGCTTCAGGGATGGCACTTATCACTGTATCAGCATAAATTCGAACTAAAACTTTCACCTGGGTAATTCTGGAAATCCCAGGGCATGTTGGGAGCTCTGCGACAGGAACGTGGGACATAGGCTAAATGAATTTCATATTATAAAACTCTTCTATAGGATCAACTTTAAGTGTCCTTAAGCCTTCCCCTCAGGGCCTTCCCCTCCACCACTGTTCTCTTCATGGTCCTGTGCTCACACCTGTTTTTTCTATTTAAAGGGAGGCATGGGGTCGTTTATAACTCAGTGACCCACAGACTCTAGAGAGATCTAAGCAGAATACCGAGAGTTGATCTTAGCAACAAGTGACAGCATTTTGTGGCTGTGGTAAATATGAGATACTGAGAAAAGCCAGTCCCCATCCTCAGTGTAATACTTCCAGAATTAAGGCATGTTGGGGTTTAATGGTGTACCCCTAAACTAACCCCCAATGCAATATCATTGGGAATTACAGTATCAAGAGGGTTTAAGCCCTCATCTAGGGAGCCCCAAGGAGCTTTAGGCTGGCTTTTTTTGCCTTCCTGTCTTCCTGTGCAAGGACACAGAACCAGGACACCATCTCAGAGGCAGAGAACACCTCAAAAGACACCCATACTTATGGCTTTATCCGTGCTGACTTCCCAGCTTCCAGAACTGCGAGCAATAAACTTCCAGTCTTTCTATATCACCCTGCCTGAGGTATTCTGTTGCATCAGCACAAACAGGCTGAGATAGAGACGCACCCATATGCTCATTTTATAAATCAGAAAGTCAGCCAATTCAAGGTGACCAGCACAGAAAATAGAAGGGCAAAGATAATTCTTTCACCCCTCCCTCTCCCTCCCCCACACAAGAAGACTTCCTACGAGCACGGAAATAGGAAAGCACGTGGTGAGAGTATGAAGACTGCCCATGCCCTTGTTAAAACTCCCAGGACTGGGCATGAGATGTCCTGTGGCCTTTCGACTGTTCCTCAAACACACATCAAAAAACCGGTGTTTGCAGGTTTGCTGAGACCCCACAGAGGAGCAAACTTCAGCAGATGACAGGTCTTTTCAGAGGTGGTGGAGCTCTGGGACCTGTCATTCACTGACATTAGCCGTTTGCCAATAATAACACAGAATCCAATAGCAGACAATGGAAGGCACAGACAGAGTCAGAATAACAGGAGCAGAAGATTCAAGAGAAGAGATCCCATTGCCGTCCCCACTGTGGAGGAAGACCAGGGTAATCTCTCTAAATGAGCAGTGGTCCCAGTTCCTGAGCGGAACAGCACTAAAGGCTGACGGAGGGACCACGTGAACTTTTGGTTATCTTCTTTATCATGTCTATTTAATAAACATAGGTTCCTTTTTAGTGTGAACGGCACGTTTGTGCATCTTAAAATAGTGATTTAAGGAGTAACAACTTTATGTTCTCACGGAAAGGAGCTGCTACAGAGCTCTGACCTAATGAATTGGCAGAGTTCCTTTTTTTTTCAAAGAGGGAGCTGCAGGGCCCCCTGGGGTGCTGAGGGCTGGCAGCACCTGGTTTCTGGAACCCGCACAGAACAGTTGTTACCCAGAGAAACCGCAAGGGGTCTCACAGCCCACAAGCTGTCCTGGGTTCTGCCATCTGTTGAAGGAGCAGTGGACTCTGTCCCAGCACTATCAGCATCACTGAGGTCATAGGAAACCCAAACGCATCGATTCTACCTGACAAGGTGGCCGTCCTGGGGTGGGGCCACCTTGTAAGGAGCTATTGGGAAAAGCTAATGTGGCCTGTTGGGTCAGCTGCCCTGGCCTTCTAGGCTTCTGTCTACAATATCCTGTCCTGCCCACTCCCTCGGCCTCCTGAACAAAAACACAAAGCCAACTTGATATGGTGACACTGACAACCTTACTTTTGATGCTGTTTATCCAATTTCCATCATGGAAGAGGAGGTAGGAAGATCGTAAGAGCCAGGCGGGCACCTGTACCCAAACAGTCTATTCTGGATGTGACAGGCCACAGCACACACGAACTCAAGGAAGCTGCGAATGTACGCGTAGGACCTGTACAAGATCGAGCCAGTCCAAATCCTAACACAGATAGAAGGGCTCATGAAGCTGTGGGGAGGCTGGGGGAGGCAGGGTCAGCTTTCTTCAGGGACCTGGCCCTGAGGGGTTAGCCATGCTCTAGGAGCTGGGCTTAGACCCAGGCACACAAAGGCAGTGCAAGGTGAACTCAGTGAGTTTAGAAAGAGGAATGCATGCAGCTGAAGGGCAATAGGGGGTGTCAAGGGGAGGGATGGAGAGGAGGGAATGGCGGATTTAACCAAAATACATTGTATGCATATGCATCTGTGAATTCTCAAATAGTACAAGAAGAAAAAAGTTTTTGTTGGGGTAGGTAATGCTGACTTGGCAGATGCCAATGATGGTAGAGGATTTGGGGGTGGGGGAGGAACTGGGGGTGTTTTCTAGGCCTCTGTTTCTTCTCTTTATTTCCAAAATGCCTGGAGTCTAACTGGGCAGCTTTTAAAGTGCTGGTGCCTTTTCCCCCAGACAGGAATCTTTTCTTTCCTCCTTGTGTGTAGGTGGCAATTTGTGGCTGTTAGCTTAAAACCATGGCTGCACTATGAACAAAAACTGCTCTTAAGAGGCTGAGCCCTCTGACCCCTTTCCCCCAAACAAAGAACTAAAGCTCAGCGCTGTGTCTAAGCTCATTACCAGCAGGCCTTCGCCAAGTGCCCAGTGGCGAGGGATTTTATGTGCACGCTGTTTCAGCGTTGGGGGGATAAACACACAGGCTGCACAGCCAAGGTTCCTCCAGTCTTGGCTGGGAAGCAAAGGCTATGAGGAAACACATTGTCCTTGTAGGAGTCAGGCAAGACAACAGGAAGTGAATCTGCAATGTGGCCCTGCAGTTCAGACCCACCCGACAGGGGGGTGTTTGCAGGGCTCCAAGCCGGGGGGGGGGGGTTGTCTTTGTGATCAAAGACTTCAACAGCTGGGCAGAGGTTTTGAACTTGAAAACAGGCGACAACAGGGAACTCCTTTGGGTTCCCAAGCAAAGGGAGGGCCAGATGAATATAGGGCAAATGCCCCTCCCTTTATGATGGCACATGTCCCCACAAACCAATGCACCTTAAGTGAAACACACATGTGAAATATCTCATTTGCAGAACATTCTGACTCTATAGCATGGCACACAAGAGGGTCTAGGCGCATGCTCGTGTCGGCACTGACCAGCACGGGGGTAGAAAGGACTGTGTAGCATGTCTCAGCCCAGGGCAAGACCCCAAATCAGGATCTGTGGCATGGTTTCTACAGAATGTGTATATCCCTGTCATTTTTAAAAACTGCATTTTCTCGTTCACAGTTTCTTACATGTGATACTCTTTGTGATCACTCTTTGCACTCTATGTCCCTGTCCTTCCACACTACTCCTTACAAGTCTTTTTGCTACATTCATGTCGTTGCTTTGTTTTGTGACCCACTGAGTTGGCCAGGGCCATTTATTTATGTGACCATGGGTTTGGAACTATCCACTGGAGCATGGTGGGCTCACCAGTGGGAACAAGGCTGAAGGCAATGACCGCCCCTTTCCTGGAATCCATCCATACCAACAGCTCTGCAGGAAAGGAGTAGAGCTCCACAAGTCTCTCCTCCATTTACGACAGACTGTTACTGTTGAGAGGCCCAGTCTCATGTAGGTTCTGTCCAGGCAACTGTAGCTTCCGTGAGGCCATGATTACACCGGTCGTGTCCAGCCCAGAAGAGAGCATTTTCAGCCCCTCTCCTTAACTACTAGTTCTTACTTCCGGCCCCTTTTCTCCAGTGTTCCCTGAGCCTTAGAGGGTTTGATATGTGTGTAGGGCTGTGTATTTAACCACCACTCACTCTCAGCACCTTTCTGTACCTGAAACTGGTGTGGGAGAATTGTCTGTATTCTGTCAATCATGTTTTAAATAAATGCTGATTGGCCAGGTAGGAAGTGTAGGCAGGAAAACCAGACAGGAAGTAGAAATGATGCAAGGAGAGCAGGAGAATTCTGAGGAGGAGGAAGTTGATTCTTCCCACTTCTGCCCAGATCACCAAAGCAGCAAGATGTGAGGTGCCCCACTGGAAAAGGTACTGAGCCACATGGCTAACATAGATCAGAATAAAGGGTTAATAAAGATATGAGTGTTAGTCAGTAAGAATTCTGACCTAAAGGGCCAATCAGCTTTATAAATAATAGAGATCTTTGTGTGGTTTTCTTTGGGCTTGCCGGCTGTGGGGTACTGGGCGGGATAGAAACCCCCAACAAACAAACAGCCCCTCATGTTACACGAAACTGTCTGGATTTACTGCCATTCACTACAAGGAGACATTTTCTTGATTAAGGCTGAGGGCAGCATTTGTCTATGGGTATAAATATAAATACTTTGCAAAATGTTTGATGCCATATCAATTAAGTTAAACAACAGTAGAAGCATCCCCACTGGGACCTATCATCTCCTCATCCATAGGAGGTGTGGCAGGCTGATAGCAGGCATAAATTCCCTAATGTGAAGCAGGCCTTGTAAAGTTAAGAACTGGAAGTCAAACAACCCGTCACTAGGACTAAGAGTTAACACCAAACTGGGGCAGTTGGCACAGGTGGCAGCGCTGCCCTCTTGGCCAGCATTTTCTCTGAACTATCTACTGAGCGAGTAGTGTAGGCTTCGCTGGTCAAGGCCCAGCTCCGGGGCTTTTATATCCCAATAGAGATAGCTGTTTCGCCACCACAGAAAGAAAATCCAGGCAAGACCCCCCAACAGGACAGACTCACACTGCAGGAGAGCCTGAGGGTGGGATGCTAAGGGGAGGCGAAAGGACAGGTCAGAATTCCTGAGTAGTTGGCATGAGGCACTGATTCTTTTCTTGAGATCGGTGTTGGGGTCTCTATGAATGGTGAAATCTTTGAGTCAGCAAGCTTGTTCTCGAAAAGTAGACAGAAACGTCACAAAACTCTTAGTAAAGATGTCCTCGGAGGGTAAATTTGCAGCATCGGATCTGTCTTGATGGTTCTGCCCTGCCACCTCCATCTTGACTGCATCTTGGGTTTGATCCTTGGGAGAAGCATCCCTGATGTTTGTGGGTGCAGAGGCTGCCAGGAGGGAGCCTGCAAAGTGATGTACAGCAGAGCATAGAATGGTGCTGGCCAGGGCTGCTGCTGTATGCCATTGACTATTAAAGCTGAGCCATTTCACAAATATTTTAAATTCATGAGTCACTTGGGTTCCACTTTAGGGACTAGAAGAGATTTTTTTTTTAAGATGGCAATTTTCACTCCTCACAGTTGAATTGCAATAAAGCTAAGATTCCCTATATTCTTCAAAGACTACCCACAGCCACTACTAGAAGCCCCAGACCTTTTACATTAGAGCCAGTACATCAAAGTCAAGGAGCTATTAGTGCCTTAGTCATTCAGGTAGAACTTGGCTTCCCTATCCGGGTTGTGGTCTCTAGGGCACAGGATTCCTACTGCCTCACAACCTACCCCACAGTGTGTATGGGGCAGGGGGACAGCCAATGTCCCCTGAACGTGTGGCTGTGAGAGTGGGGAGAAGCAACCAATGAAATGGCAAATCAACCTCTGCAGTGGTGGGAGGCCAGGGCACTGGAAAGGGCATAATCTTCTCAGGATCTGCCTTTTTCCCTTTGGGGATGGGATGGGTATTCTCAGAATTCAGCCCCTGGTTTGATTCTCCTTTAGTAGGCACCCACTGGGAAGCCAAACTCAAATACATCTTCCATCTGATTGCTGGATGCCTAAAGCTACAGGGTAGAATGTTTTGTACTTCTCTTCAGGGTGGTGATGCGGGTGGTGATGGGTTGGCTGTCCTTTAAGCCTCCCTCTCAGCTCCTTGACTGTGTCGGTTACTTCTCTCATTGCTGTGACCAAATAGTTGACAAGAAGCAACGTAAGGAGAAAGTGTTTATTTTAACTCAAGGTTTGAGGGGATACAGTCTATCACGATGGGAAAGGTATGGTGGCAGTTGGGTCACGACATTGCCCCATTCTTGGTATGTCAGGAAGCAGGGCCAGGCTATAAACCTTTCCCTGACCCCACAGATCTATGATCTACTTTCGTCAGTTAGGCACTACTTCCTAAAATTCCACCAAAGCATTACCACCTGAAAACCAAATGTTCATGCACACAAGCTTGTGGGAGACCCTTCATATTCACACCATGAACAGTAACCAGAAAAGGCCTCAAGAAGAAAGTGTGAAAACAATGGGCTCTGGTGTTTTCTGTGAGTCTTGAGGTGGAAGGAAAGAGGTCTCAGGACAAATGTCTGTAGACAATTAGAATTCAGTTCTCAGTGACCACTCCAGCTCCAGGGGACCTAAGGCCTCTGGATTTTGCAGGTACCTGTTCTAATTTACACACACACACACACACACACACACACACACACACACACACACACCTTAAAAAGATAACCCCAAATTTTTATAACTGCCTTAGTGCTATGTGTCCACTGTTGACATTCCGGTGCCTCTCCCTCAAGACTTTCCCTTAGGATGTTCATTAGTGTTCACTAATTAAGACTAAAAAAACTTTATTTCTTGATAGTTGAATCAGTTAACTTATGGGGAAGGAAGCAGGAAAAGCAGAAAGGAGCAAAACTTCAGAAGCCTACCCTGTAGGGATCAGGTCTAAGGGCAGCAAAGTTATTCTGGAGGTTCTGCTGCTAAACATTTCATGCGGTGTGGAAGAGGATCTCTCACGCCCACTCGGGGACACTGTTGTGGGGGAAAGTTCTGTAGTCTGCAAAATTGCTTTCAAAATATGACTGCAGCAATCACGTTTAACTCCAGATGTGATAGTCACATTTAGGCCGTCTATGCATGCTGTAGCTATCAAGAGTCCAATCTGATATTTACTAGTTAAGCTGTCTTTTTATAAGTTTTCCTCTCGTATAACTTACTTGTTTCTTCCATTCTATTAAGATAAACATAAGGTGTCTGTTGGTCCTTGTTACTGGGAGGACAGAGCTGAGTGGGCAGCAAACACCTGTGTGTTGTTCTTACCTACCACTCTGGCTAATGGTTTTGCTGTGTATATTCCGTCTGGTATATTTCAACCCTCGCCACTACCTTTGTTCTAATTGTTCTTGGCTCCACTTCTTGGTCTTATTGGTCTTGTGTCACAACAAGCTAAAAGAATATCATTAGAATTTGCTGGAGAGTCAGAAAAAAATATTAAGGCTACAACATATCTACAATTTAACATAGGCAAATATATTGACAATACTAAGAGTGGTAAAAAGGATTAACAAAGTCACCAAGTAGCTGCATCATTGAGAAATAATCATTCACTGGGTACAACATAAAGAGCCTACCATTCAGTATGCTGGTGTCTCTGGCATCTCCTTACTTTACAGAAGAAGGTTGGCCACTCATGGCTGGAACCACGAAAATGTGAATACAAGAAACATGATGCAGACCCCATGTCAGTAACCATGTACTCTAGAACCACAGCATCTTGCTTGGAAAGGCTCTAGAGGTAGGGTGAACATTTGTAATGCCCTCAGGAAGGCATAGGGGATACAGGGGACACCTGCAGGTCTCCCCCTCAAGGCTGAAACATCTCTTTCTCCTCCTTTCATTTTTTCTGACTCCATACACCCTTGACATAAAGGAATGCTACAGGCATTGAAATAAACATGTGGCTGTTGGACAAGACTGCATCTTAATCTTCCTTTCTGTAGCATCAAGGTGTCTAGACTTCCTGCTTAAGAACTTATTTGGGAAAGCACCTTTCCAATTTCTATTAAACAATTTTGAAACTTAGTTTCTTGAGTTTTTTTCTATTGACTTCCTGCCTTGGGAGTTTCTCTCTGAGAAGGCCTGTATCAGACTCTCCACAGACAGTCCTCTGATAGGCGTTTTTGTCTGCCTGCCTGATGAAGGGACACACACAGAAGACTATTTATAATTACAAATATTTCTATCATTGTGTCTTTTTAAAAGCATGCTGGCATATTTGTGTTTGGATCCAGGAACTCCTGTCTTTCTCGTATTGGAACCTGCTATTTTGAGCAAGGACTCAGGATAGGAAAGCTCCATATGGGCCCTTAACTGAGTTAGCTGCCCAGCACCTATAACCACTCATATCCAGCAGCTGTCACTGAACACTCACATTCCAGACCAGGCGCTGGGCCACAGAGACGGGGTGGGGGGACTGACATAAACACTGAGAGAGACAGAGAGTGGAGCAAGCTCACTGCACAGGGCCCAGGGAGCTGTAAGCACAGGCAGGAGGATGACACTATCTGAGCTGGCCTTTCAGCTGCTTGCCACAGCATTCCAAGGACAGGATACCTTCCTCACAACCATATCTAAAAACACACAATTTGCCTGATTATTCATTATTTAATGTCTCCATCCTTGGGAACATCTGGAATATGTCTGCACCCACAACTGGGGTTTTCTTTTAAGGTGAGTTAGTTTTTGACATGCAATCCACTTTGACAGCTACCCTCTTCCAGTTCATATTTCAAGTCTCCTTTGACATCACACACGGCTTTCCTGCTCCCTGCTCACGCTGGGTTCTGCTGTGGAAGAGTTCAGCCATGTAGTGTTCTAATGGGTGTGGTACGGATGCTGGGTATATGGACGGCTGCCCCTGCTAACTCTTAGGAAGGTCACAGGAACCCATCAAGTGCAATGGGTCATCTCTTCTAAGTCGTTAGAGCCTGGTGGCACTGTGTGAACATGCTGTGCCTGACCTCACTGTTCACTGTTTCCTGCTCCTGGCCATCTCGGGTGTTCCAGCTTTCCTGGGCTATGAGACTACAGTGCATGATCCTCCATTGCTCCCTTTGAAGATGTTTATCCCAGAAGGGGGGAAGTGGATTGCTGGATCAAAGGGCGACTAAATGATATTTCAGCAACACCACCAGATTGCCTTTTAAAGGAGATGATTAAATTTACATCACCCACACTGGGAAATCTTTGTTTTTTCTAACATTAAATGTTTTCTGATAATCTGATGGGTTAAGAGGCCCTCATTACCATTTGGATTTATAGTTTCCTGGTTTTCTCCTGTACTCTCACAGCTTCCACTGGGCAGCTAGGTTATGTGGGGGGCTTTAAGTCCCACTCGCCGTCCAGGCTGCTTACGACAGGCTCTGCCAGGCAAAGGGTGTGGGGCACCTTTACTCCACAGTTCCGGGAAGCAGCTTCTCTTCATATTGCTTGTGGCTTCTCCATGGTCCTGGATTTACTTCATTAGCTCCTGTGCCTCTGTCTACCCATGGATGGGTGTGAGAAGGGCAATGTCACCATCCCTCAGTGCTGGCCTTGTTATGGTGTGGTACTGCTGTGGCTTGGACCAGAAATGACCTATGACCTATGGGTAACTGAAATACTGAATTTCATAGCTGGGGTGGGAAGAAAGAGCGAGACAGAGACACTTCCTCTTGTAAACACAGGCATGAGAAAACAGCTCTACAGAATAGTCTCCATGCCAGGCTTAGCAATCAAGTCACATGCTTTCCAAAACCCGTATTCACTGATCTGAGCATAGCCCTCCCACTTGCTCTAAAGATGCATGCAGGCTGCTTGTCCGGGGTGCTTTGCCCTTTCTAGGTCATGCTCTCCAGGGATGCTCCCTCTTCAGAAACTCTCTCAGCAGGAGACGGGTTCTTCCGGAAGCACCTCAAGGGTGAGAGGCAGAGATGAGAAACAAGGCCTAGGCACACTGATGCCCTTTCCGGCACAGCCTTCATTCTTCATGATCTCTGCACGGTGCACGCTCAGAAGACGTAAGGTTGGTGATGTGACCACAGCCCCTCTCCCCGCAGCAATGCTAGGGTGAATGGGTTGTTACTCTGAGGAAAACTGGTTTCTGTCTTTCACACGAACTGATTAACAATGATACTCAATGTCAACTTCTGATCCAAGCACACAGCAACTCAGAACTTGAAAGCATATTCATCTGCAAAAGCAGTGGCAGCCATATTGGTGCCTCTGTAAGGTGGCCTTGCTTGAAGACTTTTTAAAAAGTGCCCCTACTTTGGAGAACCTGTGCCCCAGGGACAGTCTCCTGGCGGTACTGAGCATGCTCTGAGTCCTGAGAGACTGTGCTCTCTGTGCAGTTGCTCCCAGTTTACCATCTACTCAAATGTCTACTTCCTCAGAGACTGACTCAGTTTACCCAGCCACATACTATCACTGGCTATAATCCGCTCCAGAGCAGGTGAACTAGGCTTATTTTTCTTCAACGTTTATTCTACAGGCTAAATAAATACTGTTCTACCTTTAAATTTGGGACTAGGTAGGCAGAAACTCGTGGGTGGCAAAAAGCCACGTGAAAAACATTAATAATATTAAAAGTGAAGTTGGTTTTTGAATAAATGTCAGAGGATTAAAGATTTTGTTTAATGTAGGTATATCAACCACTCAGCAATCCAATTATTAGCTGAAAGAAAAGGCAATGGGAGGGGAACCTCAGGACAGTTCTTAGATTAATGCTTCTCTGTAGTATGGAGGGCGGGCTGCGTCCCATCCCACCCTGCTAGCTTAACCCCCAAAATAATTACACAGAAACTGTATTCATTTAAACACTGCCTGACCCATTAGTTCTAACCTCTTAATGGCTAACTCTTATGTATTTGTTTAACCCATATCTAGTAATCTGTGTATCACCACAGGGTCGTGGCTTACCGGGAAAGATTTAGCATGTCTGACCTGGAGGCTGGCTCCATGGTGGCTCTCTCTCCAACCCTGCTTTCTTCCTCCCAGAATTCAGTTCTATATTCTCCACCCATCTAAAGGCTGCCCTATCAAAGGCCAAGGCAGTTTTCTTTATTCAACCAATGAAAGCAACACATAGAAAGAAGACCCTCCTACATCACTTCTCAACCTTCCTAATGGTGTGACCCTTTGATACAGTTCCTCATGTTGCAGCGACTAACAAGCATAAAATTATTTTTGTTATTACTTCATAACTGTAATTTTGCTACTGTTATGAATTATAATTTAAATGTGTGATATGTAGGATATCTGATATGTGACATACATCCCCCCAATGGGTCCTGACCCATAGGTTGAGAACTGCTTTCCTAGACTGAGGTAAGTCAGCTTAGGATAAATCTAAATAAAAGTAAGTTACATTATGGTGCGGAATAATTGTCTCTATTCTGTCAATCATGTTTTAAATAAATGCTGATTGGCCAGGCAGGAAGTATAGGTGGGAAAACCAGACAGAAAGTAGAGGTGGAGCGAAGAGAACAGGAGTATTCTGGGAAACAGAAAGCTCCCTCTGTCAGTTCTGCCCAGATCACTGAAGAAGCAAGATGTGAACTGCTCCGCTGAGAAAGGTACTGAGCCATGTGGCTAACATAGATAAGAACAATGAGTTAATATAAGCTACAAGAGCTAATAAGTAGCCTGACCTAATGGGCCCATCAGTTTTATAATTTATGGAGATCCCTGTGTGATTTTCTTTGGGGCTTGCCGGCTGTGGGGAACTGAGCAGGACATAAACCCCAACAAACCAGCACCTCATGTTACAGAATGGTGCCCACATGGATAACTGCATCCATAGAAAGCTGAGAGACCTTGGGAAAGAATAGAGTAAAGCATGTTTTCTTGGTAGCAGCAATTTCTCAGGTCTGTGCTGCTTGCTAGAGTCTTCCTGACTCAGCTTTAGCTGCAAAACCCTTAAGCTCTATAAGAGGTCCTGCCACGAAACACTTAAATGGTGTTGATGATAAGCTGGCTGCATGCTTTTCAGTTTTCAGCCATAGCAGGAAAAAAGCTGTGCTGTTTTAAAATGCTGGTTTTATGGGCTATCCTGCCAGGGCAAACTCTGACTCTTTCAGTCAGGCGTCTGATTACAGAGCATTTGAATGTGGTCTGTGAGCAGACTGCGTCAGCTTGCTTGCTGGCAGGGACCTTGAAATGCCATAGAGTTGTGGCAACAAACATGGCTACAGCCGGTACCTCCGCCATGAGACTACAATTGTAGAAAGCTAAGGAATGAGCTGGATCTAGCTGTCAAAGCCATGGCTTTAATCCTACCCATTTTCCTTGGTAAATTAAAGACTCATGTGGTCAGAAAAAGAGATATACAGTAAAGAGAGATCCAAAGATGAAGAAAACCTCTAAATGTGTTAAAAATATATGCAGGCTTGAAAAAAAAGTAAAAGTCCTTAAAAATAAAAAAGAAAGAGAGTAGTTGGGTGTGGTGGTACATACCTTTAATCCCAAAGTTTGGGAGACAGGGGTAGACTGACCTCAGTTACTTCAAGGTGTGGTAACACATGCCTTTAATCCCAAAGTTTGGGAGGCAGAGGCAGACAGACTTCTGTGAATTCAAGGTGTGGTGGCAGACACCTTTAATCCCAGTACTTGGCAGGCAAAGGCAAATGGATCTCTGTGAGTTCAAGGACAGCCTGGTCTATAGAGTTATTCCAGGACAAAGATATACAGAGAACTTGTCTCGAAAAGGAAAAGTAAAAATAAAAGAAATAGAGGTTAAAGTAAAGCTACATAAAGATGGCAAATACACAGAGAATATTGATACTGCATGCTACTATACTTTCTTTGAATTGTTTGCTCAGGAAGGAGCAACAGCTGCTAAAAGATATTTGCTTATAAATGCTGCTGAATTAATCCAAGATAGGTATTTTGAAAATATCTTGTTTTCAAAATTGAAGTCAAAAGGTATGTTACTTTGGAAAAGAGATTTTGCTTTTTCCACAGGAAATGGGAGGCTGTGGATTTATTCTGAGTTAAGAAAAACCTGTTTTGATCAAGGAAGACCACCTGAGACATCTCCAGTAGGAACACAGACAGCCAGGATGTCTGAGTTCTACATCCAAAACAGATTCAAGACTGCTGCCTGAGATGGTCAAGACTCACAGGATACTCCAATCATGACTTGATGATAATTCTAAATTTTCTTTAGGTCCCCATAAGATTATCAGTGCCCCCAACCAGATGGAAGTAGTCTGGAATACTATACCCACATTCCCAAAAAATGGACTATGGATATTTTCCTTGGTTTAAAAAAAAGATGGGGAAGTGGTGCAGGATAATTGTCTGTATTCTATCAATCATGTTTTAAATAAATGCTGATTGGCCAGGCAGGAAGTATAGGTTGGAAAACCAGACAGGAAGTAGAGGTGGAGCAAAGAGAACAGGAGTATTCTGGGAAACAGGAAGCTCCTTCTGCCAGTTCTGCTCAGACCACCAAAGAAGCAAAATGTGAGCTGCCTCACTGAGAAAGGTACTGAGCCATGTGGCTAACATAGATAAGAATCATGGGTTAATATAAGCTACAAGAGCTAATAAGTAGCCTGAACTAATGGACTAATCAGTTTTATAACTTATAGAGATCTCTGTGTGATTTTCTTTGGGGCTTGCTGACGGTGGGGAAATGCACCTCATGTTACAACATTAACCAGTGCTTGATAGATCAAGGCACCACTAGGTATTAGAGAGTGTTACCTAAACATTACACTGTATTCTGTAAAGACTCATGGAAAAGCCACTTGCTGAAGAGGTTAAGCAGGCAGAGCCTTCATCTTTTAAATCAGAAATGATGAATGTAGGGCCCAGGCCTTCCCTTGCTCCCTGGGATGCAAATCAAGGACTGTTTTGGCTAACCAGCTAAAGCTTCCTGCTAAGTTCTGTGCTCTGCTCTGCTAGCCTGATAAATTAGTCGTAGGGCTTTATATTACTTTGGTGTGGTAATTTCCAACTTGCCCGGGAGAGCTCACGGCGCTAAGGTTCCTCTCTCACCTGCCTGTCACAACCCCGCACCTCTTGCCCACCTGCCTGTAGAGGAATTCCCACACGGCGCCAGTTCCCCCAACCCCCTCTTGCTGGGAGGGGTTTTCTCTTCTGGGGCCAAAGTATATTAACTCTGGATAAAGCTGAATAAATTGGCATTCACCTCTTGGCGAATGACCTGGACTCTCTGTGTGTGTGTCTTGTGTTTAACCCCTAGGCCCTTACCCAGCTCATAAAAGGTACGGAGAGCGCTATCTGTACCAGGAGGGTGGTGATGCAGACTCGGGTGTTCCCACAGATAAAGGCAACATCTATGTTCATAAAACACCCTCCATAGCCACCTAGACCTACTGTGTGACTCACCTATCCTGTCTCCTTAGGTTGTAGCAGCCACCAGGTCAACCTGTCCCCCGCCACTGCCTTCAAAGCTTTGGAGGCACTTGGAATCCTTTAGCACCCCAGTGTCTTGGGAAGATCAAGCGACTTTAATTCTTAGTTTCCTCATGCATGAAATAGAGAAACTTCTTCATTTGGGGGTTTGAAGCATACACATGGTGACATGATTTTGACAAAGCCTCCAGCACTATGCCTGGCACCTGAGACACACAGTCAAGAGTCCTTGTGTTCTGCTCTTGAATGCTTGATCTATTGTACACGGTCAGAGCAGAAGGTTAACTACAGCCACTCTGCGTTTTCTCCTCTCAAATGAAATACGTCCCACATTTACTCCAGCACATTCAATGACCATTGCGCTGGGAGAAGGCAGCGTGCTGTGTGGTTGGAAATGAGGGCACCGACTGCACCGCACAAATCAGGGCTGGTGTAGTCCGAGGCCCCCATCAGTGTGCTTGTAAATCTGGGTCTCTGCTACGAGCCTATCATTCCTGTGGAGAGGGATTGAAATAAAATTTAGTTCACTTCACATAATAGAAACGACATTTGCTCTATGTAAAAATAGCACCCTGGTGGATTCAAAGATGTGCTGTATCATTCAGTGGGCTTTTGCAAATTCTGTCTGCTAAGAATTCCGAAGACCCAAGTAAGGCACTGGTGGATAAATAGAGAAAATGCCTGGAATAACAGAGAGCATTCAGTTGTTGCATGCGAATGAAAGGGTGCCATAGTAACACCTGTGAGAGTGCCTGTGTAGTCGCTGGCACGCGGCAGGTGCTTAATCGCTGCAGCCTGCTTTGGTTTTGTTGTTTTGTTTTCTTTCCTCTTTCTAAGGAAAAACACGTGTGGTCACCTTCTCTTCCAAATCAAAGAATGTCCCTCTGAGATCATTATTTGGTTACAGTGATAGGAGGAACAATGAACTAATCATTCACAGATAATTTAGCAGAGGACTCCTGATAGATGTCCATCAGTCACATGCTGAAATGATAAACCCATCCAGCGCCCCAAAGCTGAGATGTGTAAATGAAGGGTGAGAGACATAAACAGGGTGAGCAAAGGGAGGGGAGGCTGTGGGTGCTTTTGTCAGTTCTCCTAAGCTGGACCACAATTCAGTTTCTGAAACGGTGAAAGTGAAGTCTAGGCTCATGCCCCTCCTGATGATGGCAGTCTTTCTGTGCTGAAAGTGATGGCTTTTGTCTGCAAAGCAGGGTTCGTGTGTCCCTGGTTCTGTCTCTACGTCACGGAGAGGAGGCATGGGTTGGCCTTTCAGTTCCCTCCCTCATCTGTCAGACTTCATTTGAGCCAGGTCTCCATGGTACTGAATGAGAAAGAGGCACTAAGGGAGGTCACAGATGACCATCAGACTCGGCATGCCACCAAGATGCCTGATACTTGTAATTTCACCACAACGGGAGTCCTATTTTCATGTCCCAGACAGAGGCAGGGGGCAGAGCCATCTCACATTTCAGTTGTCCAACCCTGCAGTGGGATGCATTATCCCCCACAGGCCTGTGAGGGTGCGTTCTCCAAGAAAGGACTCAGCTGCATGGTGGGCCTAGTCACCCGATCTTTTCCCTTTTCAGTAAAGCACACACCAGTGCCCAGTCTTAGTTCTGGGCTACAGATAACCAGGCCTGAGAGAGCTGCTTTTAGATACTAAGGTATGTCCAAAGTCGCTCCAAATGCAGCAAGACAAACAAACACATTAAATACCAATGATATAACCGATCAATGAGAAAGGCTTCAGTGCTGGTTACTTAGTTCATTCAACTAACACGCAGTCTTTTTTAGAAGTGGTCGCAGTGATCGTCTTGTGTGGACTCATGGAGAGTTGGAGTGACCCATGTAGGGTAAAAGGGCCAGCCAAAGAAACCTACCCTGGCCCTGAGCCCTGAGTCAGTGAAAGAAACACTTTAACCTTGAATACAGCACCAAAGAAACATACCCTGACCCTAAAACCAGAGGCAAAGAACACACATTGAACCTGGCACCAGAGCCAGAAAGAAATATGCCCTGGCTCTAAAACTAGAGCCAAAAGGCTAAAACAGGCAGTGAAAGAAACACAGTTCAGCCCTGAACCAGAGCCAACTCTGCCTCTGACCAGCTGAACACTGAGCAGGAAAACTAAGCACTCTCTAAAATGAAAACCTTCTTGAAAAAACTCTATCCTTAAGAAGCCCTATATAAGTTCCCCTGCCTGTCCAGTTGTGGACTGTCCTTCTCCACCCTGGCAGGGCAGCCACTCTCGTAGGCTCCTCCTTCCCAAATAAATTCTTTCTTAAAAGAGTTTTGGGTAAAGATCTTTGGCTAGCACAGAACAGAACCTTTGCTGAGATGTTCCCTTAGGGGGAGTAAGCAGAAAAAGTATCAATTGTTGGCAGAACTGGAGTAGGGTTGTTACATTTCTGCTGGGGTTTTCCCTTTAGCAGAGTGAAGCAGAAGAAGTAGTATCTTTGGCAGAGCTGAGAAGAAAGGGATACCTCTGCAGGGAGGCCCCCTTTGGGGTGGGGATCAGAGCTCGGCTGTAATGTTGCTCTTGGAGAGGAGCAGGATTGCTATATCCTGCAGGGAGCCGGTCTCCCACTTTCCCCCATCTTCAGATATAGCCCAACCTCCCACCAAGTCAGGGCACCTTTCTCTCCAGAGCTGTCCCTTCACAGTTTCAGGTAGAGCCTGACTTCCCGACAAGTCAGGGCACCTTTCCCACCAGAGCTATAACACTCACAAACCTACCCTGAAACTCAGCCTTCCATGTCTGTTTTGATGATTTTGCAAGCAAGCAGCAGAACACAGGCACAGGCTGCTGTCTGGAATTTCCTTCCTCACAGACAATGTGAGGTTGATAAAATAAGTCAGGAAGTTTCCATGACCTTGACTGACATGTAGAGACATACAAACAAGATTTCTCTTCTTTGTTTCTCTGAGAGGTAGCTTATTCATTGCTATGTGTTACTATTTATTCTGAACAATAATTTTTATTTAATTTTATCTTTTCTAAACTTCAGAAACTGATTCTGGACATACCACCTATTGTAAACAGACTTTAGGGCTAGAGAGACAGTCTCCCAGGCCCCACTTAAAAAGCTTGTAATCCTAGTACTAGGGAGATGGAGGTGAGACAAATAGAAGGGATTCATTATCAGAGGACAATCATTTCCCTTTGTCGAGCTTTTCCCATGAAATATAATTTACTCTGCTATTATAATCCTTGGAGTCAGTTTTGGCATCTGAGCTCGGTCACGCTGTCCTTTAGCTAAGAGACCTCATGACTGTTCACAGTGCTGGCTATATTGCTTCACATGGGAACTCACGGTGACTCTGGTGGCATCACAACGGAGCATCAGAGGGAAACAAACCACGCTTACATAAAACCCCAGGTTCCTTGACAACTAAAGACAAAACCACTTTTAAAAGAAATTCTTTAGATAGAAATTTTTCTTAATATTTAAAAGTAGATCTTTTTATATATCTTTAAAGTGGTAGTTATATTTCATCTGTTTGTGTACTGTCTGTGTGGTGTATGCACATGTTACATGGGCAGGGAGAGCATGCAGATATGTGCACAAAGGTCACAAGTGAGGGTCAAAGGCCGCCATCAATCCCTCTCCACCTTTTAGTGGGGAGAGATGGGGCTTCTCACTGAGCCTGAAGCTCGCCACAGGCTGGCAGTCCAGCAAGCCCCAGAGATCATTCTGTCCACCTTCCAGTCCAGTCCTGGGGTTACAGGCACACACAGCCACACCTGGGTCTGAATGCTGAGCCTCATGATTGCACAGCAAACGTTTGTGGGGGATGAGCTAGCTCCCCAGCCCAATAATTATATCCTAAGTGAAGCCATTATTACACCAAGTTCTAACGGGTTGGGCAAATGCCTTTTGATAGAAGAATCAACAGCTGGAACCACCCTGCCACTTCACATGTGTAAATGTTTCACAATGGGACAGTCTCTGCTTTGTGATCTATTTGATTGCATTTTGATGCTCCTGAGACTGACAATAAAGCTCGTTCTGAATCAGAGGGTGGAGCTAGCCACTTGCTGATCAAAATTAACCCTAGAGGTTTTGGAGGACTGAGAACAGAGAGGCAGGAATTACTATGGCAAAGCTTAGAGATGATCTCTGCCCTTTTGGATGGAGGAACAAGAGAGATAGGAGGTCACTGGTTGCGTCTCCACCGCTTCTCTGATCATTCAGGTTCTTACCCCACTATCTGATTTCCAAGTTTTTATTGATAAAGAATAATTAGATAAACCTTCAATTATTATTTCTGTTTTAGTGCAGTTTAAAAAACCCTGAGTGCTTTCTCCAGAACCACTAGGATGCCTACCTCGGGTGTGGTCGGTATAAGAGGAGTTAGCAACTAATTCAAAAGGACAGAAAATTTCAGGCTGACAGAGACATGTTAGAATGCTTTCGAGGCAAAATCGGAGACTTCTTTCTAGGGCTGCTGCATTGAGATATTTTTTTCTTGTTGTGGGAGATGACTGTCTTCAGGGTGACGGCCATGACACACAGTGGAAGCACCCACAGTTGTATGCCATCATGCATAAAATTGGTCTGGGATGTGAAGTCAAGAACTGAGTGTAAATTCCCGGCAAGGTGCACTGCAGAGCTACCTTCCCAGCTCCTGGGAACAGCGTCTCTGTGACTATAATAATGACAGGTATTTCCGAGTACTTAATAGCTTTTACGGTCAGGCTAAGATTTCACACCTGGAACATTCGATACACTAGTTTATTTTAGATTTGAACTCAAACATAAGAATTCCTAAGGATGTAATTCATTTTGAATATACATTTTCTGCATTATGTCCGCTGTGCATGCATTTCAGACTAACAAAACACATGAAGGCTTCAGGATGTGGCTGAGCCACAGATCCATCAGCTGAAGAAATGTTAGGGACAGACTGGATGGTGAATGGCACTGATTACAAATCAGAAATTAAATTCTACAAAGCTCAGCAATGTGTGCTGAATACAGGAAACGCTGTTGGAAATGGGGACAAAGTGGGTAAAAGTGTTGAATGCAGCTAAGAAACAAGCTGAAATTAACACAGAGGACAAATTATGAATGCCTTCTGATTCCTGCCCTGTTTGAGCTCCTATTCTGACTTCCTTTGGTGTGGAAATGGAAGCCAAATGAACCCTTTCCTCCCCAGCTTGTTTTTTGATCATGGGGTTTCATCACAGCAATATAAACCCGAAGACAGTGTTGGAATGACTGTGGGTTCTAAACCTGGACTTCTGGTCCTACAGCATAGCATGCAGTAGGAGGGAAAATCAACAGAAGCCAGGGCAGAGATCCAGCAGATGATTCTGCTGCATAGTGATGAATGTGTCCATGAAATAAATTTTCTCTTACAATAAGTATTTTGAAAATTTACCTTTTAATTATTAAAATTTGATTTATATGTAAAAAAGATTGTTTACCAAAGTTTCCTCTTCTTCCTCTTCTTCCTCATGGGAAGGGGTTTGAGACATAACCTCACTCTGTAGACTAAAATAGGAACCTACTATATTGTCCAGGTTGGACTCAAACTCATGACAACCAACCTGTTTCAGCCTTACACGCATTGTGATAATACAGTGTGACCTATTATACCCAGATTACAAGTGCTTTTCAATCACCTCTCCAGCTGTGAATATCTGGATCCATACAAACTGTGTGTGCTTGTTTATAAAGAACTGTACTCCAGTCTTTCTGCAAATTTTAGGGCAACTAAAACTGAGCTGAAGTCTATATTTATAACATTTCCCCCAAGCCAATGCCAAGTCTCTAAGAACACAAAAAGTCATTTAAAAATATTTTTTAGGTTCTCAGTTTAATGTGTTTAAATAATTTCAACAGCAAATACCTTTTAGGTTTGTTGAATTCTGGGATTAATGACCACTTCCTTTCCATATATTTGCTTGGTATAGTATTATATGATTCCCAAATGTCATTCTCCCATGAGCTATAAAAGACCAATGGAAATATCTGTCTTAACATTTAAAATTCATTAAAAATGGGAAAACCAGGAAGCCTGTGATTACTGTAGGCATGTAGTTATGGATGCTGGGGGAGAAGGAAGAGGTTGTCTAGTCCCCCAGCACAACTGGAACAAACCCTTATGAGTCACTGAGCGAATTTCCATTGAGCTATATGACTTCTTACTAGGCCCTGGTACCACAGTTACGTTTCTACTGCTGTGAAGAGATGCCATGAGCGAGCCAACTTATAAAAGAGAGCATTTAACTGGGGGCTTGCTTACAGTTTCAGTCCATGGCCATCATGATGGGAGCATGGCAGCAGGTGGGGCTTTTGTAGCCTCAAAGCCCACCTCTAGCGACACACCTCTGATGCGGGAGAATTGTCTGTATTCTGTCAATCATATTTTAATAAAACGCTGATTGGCCAGGCAGGCAGTATAGGCGGGAAAACCAGACAGGAAGTAGAGGTGATACAATGAGAACAGGAGAATTCTGGGAAGCAGGGAGGTTCCTCAGCCATTCCTGCGCAGACCACCGAAGAGGCAGCATGTAACTTGCCCAGCTGAGAAAGGTACGGAGCCATTATGGCTAACATAGATGAGAATAATGGGTTAATATAAGTTATAAGAGTTAACAAGAAGCCTGACCTAATGGGCCAATCAGTTTATAACCTTATGGAGTCTTGTATGTGATTTTCTTTGTTGCTTGCCGGCTGTTGGGGTACTGGGAGGGACAGAAACCCCAACAAGCCAGCCCTCATGCTACACACCTCCTAATCCTTACCAAAACAGTTCTACCTAATAGGGACCAAACATTCAAATAAATGAGCCTATGGGGGCTGTTCTCATTCAAACCTTCTCGCCTGTAATGAGGTGGTCCTCGGAAGTCTCATTCAAACCCTCTTGCCTGGGATGGGGTGGGCCTCATTCAAACCTTCTTGCCTGAGATGGAGTGGTCCCCAAGGTTAGGTTTTTTGCTTCAGTCTCATTTCTTATGTTTTAATTTGAACAAATTAATTATCATATCTGTATCTATTTTTATTATGTAAAATGAAGCACTCACCATCACTTCAAGGATCATCTGATACCCTTACAATGCCTAGCACATTCCAGACAGCCAAAAATGTTGTAGAATATTATTTTAAGATGCGTTATGTTCATTTACACGGTGGAACATTTGTTTAATGATGCAATGATGTTTTGCATTCTTTCATGTTGTGTTTGTTTAACTCTGTGAAGCAGTGTTACTTTGCCTGTCTAAAACACCTGATTGGTCTAATTAAGAGCTGAACGGCTGATAGTAAGACAGGAGAAAGGATGGGTGGGGCGGGCAGGCAGAGAGAATAAATAGAAGGAGAAAAGGAAGATCAAGGAGCAAGAAAAGGACAGGAGGACACCAGGGGCCAGCCACCCAGCTGTCCAGCCAGGCACGGAAAAAAAAGAGTAAAGAAAGGCCTATAGAAATAGAGAAAGGTAAAAGCCAGGGGGTAAAAGATAGACAGGATAATTTAAGAAAATCTGTCTAGAAATAAGCCAAGTTAAGGTTGGACATTCATAAGAATAAGCCTCCACATGATTTATTTGGGAGCTGGGTGGCGCCCCCCCAAAAAAAAACAGAGTCAAAAGTAAAAACAACAAAAACTGTTGTAGTTTTTCATTGCTGTGCTTTGCTTCCTTATTCTCCCTCTCTACTTATCTTTCAGGCTATAGAAAGCTAAGAAATATGCAAAATCAGTAAACTTTTCTTTACGAATTCAATGGCAAATGACGGTTACTGCTTTCTTTTTCCTGTGGGCTACGCTGCAAGGTAGCGAACACTTAAAGTCTGCTGTCCTGTAAGAGCATTGTGCAGTCCTAGTGAAGACAACATTGAATCATGCCTAAACATTAGAATGAAAATTAATACTAGAGTGACTATTGTAGCAGGATACCAAGCTATAATATAGTTGTTTAGTTTGGCATAGCTTTCTTAATAATTCAGACCAAAAAAAAAAATGAAGATTGGAGAGAAATGCTTCTTCTCTGGGCTTCTTCATGCTGGGGCCCCCAAGGGAAGAATGCAGAGCCTACATATGAGAAATGCTTTCTAACTTGGGCCTTGGGACTCTTTGACATTCTCCCAACCTGTGATAACGTCATCCAAGAATATGATTATTTGGTATGCTCATTCAAAGCCAGTAGGGATTCCTAGGAGCATATCCAAGCTGATGTAGGGACAAAAGGCTAAAAACTAAAGCAAAATTCCTACACTTAGACAACCAGGCCACCGCTACTTGAAGCCTAACCCCTAGCGACTTACACGTCTTACACAGATGTCTGGCGCCTAACTCCTAATGACCCGTGTCGCCTGAACAAATGGATAGTCTCAGGAAAAACAACTTTCACCAAAAAATTTACTCCTTATAAAGCAACTCTCCAGATAATGGCCTGCAAAAATGGTCTATGTCATAAGGAGAAGTTACCTCCCCATCTCAGCCACACTACACCATCTTTACAAAGCTGCAGCCTACAAGGGCAGTGCAAGGCAGAACTCAAAGTCTGATGATGGGCAGGAAAACCCTCACCTCCCATGTAGAGAACCCTGGGACACAAGCCTGGCAGGTCCCAGCTCACAGAAAATGGGGGACAGTAAAGTAAATACATGTAGCACTTTGTTATACTACTGCAAGAGAAGATACGCATAGTGACCGGTTTCCTTAAAAAGCATTTTCAGCATGGGCGAGATCTCAATTCTGAAATTAAAAGTAACTATTTCTTGTGTCTATGGAGGTATCTCAGCCAGTGATGTGTGCTCACCATGCAAACACAAGGAACAGGGTTTGGTCCCAGGACCAACATAAGAAGGCCGAATATGGTAGCATTTCCCTGCAATCTCGGTGCAGTGCAGATGGAGACAGGGATGCCGGGAACTTGCTGGCCAGCCAGCCTAACCTAATGGGGAGCCCCAGCTAGTGGAAGGCTGTTTCTCAAAATAGCAAGATGGACAATGTCTAGGGAATCAGACCTGGGGATGACCTCAGGGTTTCACATGCATGTGCACATACACGCATGTATACAACACCTTCTCGATTACATTCATAACACAAAATATGTATACATGCACATGCATACAACGTCTTTCCTTTGATGTTTCACAGATCAAAGCCAAGGTCATGAACTGGGGCTGAGGGAGGAAGGCTGTCACACTGCTGTGATGTATCCTAACTTATCTAAATCTCAGCTGCCTTTTTTCCCATGCCTGTGTCACCGGGTTGAGCCACTGGATAGAAATAAATATAATAGTCTGGATATTGATCACAGAACCACAGGCGTTTTTTTAAAAAAATAATATTTGTTTTACAACACAGAAAAAATATTTAGGGAATACTGAAGCAAAAGGTAGACTCACCCTTACCCCCAAGACATCAGTGGGGTCACCCCTGACCTTGTAGTATGCTCTCCAGCTTGTCTCACTACTGCACATGTGAACACTAAAACATGGGATAGGGGGAAAATCTACCAGGCACCCTTGGTTTTGAGTTATTACTTTGACAAAATAATCAACTCGACGAACGTTTCTTGGCCACTTTGGAAAGCAATGCAGCTCTCCTCCCTGGGGGCACGGTGCTGAGCAGGCGCATCTGCTTGCCTAAATAGCTCCTCACTGCGTCACTGCTAGCTGGGGCCTCAGCCCACACCACATGCCAGGAACATACAGAGTAAGAAAGAGACAAGTCCATCTACCATGGACTGTCCTCATGCCAACATGTGAATTCATGTGAACTACTGCCAGCGAGGAAGCTTTGGAATAACTCAGATTACTGAGGAAATTTTACTTCTTTGACTTGCAGCTATAAAAATAGACAAATTAATTCCCTGTTCTTTTATTTATTTATTATTTATTTATGAAAAGCTGTAGACTGTTTTGTCTGCCTGGCCAAGGAGCTTCAAAGACAAGGAGAGATTCTGCCCAAGAGTCCTGGCTTTAGACATCTGCTGGCAAACTGGTAGTGTTGGTGATTATTGTGTGTATGTATGTGGGGGGAATTCTTCTGAGCGGAAGAGACTAACACCTGCCATTCACTCCTCCCCTCGTCAGCGATTGGTGCAGCTGGAGTTGTCGGAAGGAGGAGGCTTGTTTTCTGAAATGTCCTTGACAGGGCACATGCCAAGAAGGGGACTAGGACAATTCTAAGAGAGTGGGTAGAAGGTGGGTGTGGCTCGCCAAGTTTAAATGCACGGAAGGGAGGGAGGGTCCAATTAGGAGGGCAGAAACACCACCAAAGTCTTCTGGACTTTACCAGAAAGGGGAAGCAAGGCACAGGGTGTGTGTTGTGAGAGATTCATTCACCGGGAAGAATTAGAGTGGGGTGAATCTCATGGAGGCCCCTCACCAATGCTGAGAGAAAGATGGCAGGTGAGACATGATTTACTGAAGAGCAGAGGCTAGACGCGAGGAATAGGGACATGATTAGAATGTTATCTACTCGTTAGGAACCTTTACTTCAATATGGGACATAAAATACACACAGAAGCAAAAGACATGGGAAGGATCTCAGTCCACATCCCTGAGCTCCTATGCTGCATCATGATGCGGAAGTTTGTAACTTTAGCTCACTAAAGTATACCTTAATCCTCTGAGGCAAATCTGCTGTCGCCTCCCGTTTTAAGGGGCAAAGAATGAAGTCTCACCACAATACACAGCTTACACATACACAATACACAGCTTACACACACACAATACATAGTTTACACATGAACAATACATAACTACTACATGACAGAGCATTGAGCAACAAATGCAAACCCAGAACCAAACCTTTGGCCCCCACTTTTACATCATCTCATAAGCACAGAAGAAAGCTGTTAGGGGGCCAGTCCAAGAGTGCAGTGATGCACACGGTAGGGTGTGATTGCAGTGATGCACATGGTAGGATGGGATTGCAGTGATGCACACGGTAGGGTGTGATTTCAGTGATGCACACGGTAGGATGGGATTTCAGTGATGCACACGGTAGGATGGGATTTCAGTGATGCACACGGTAGGATGGGATTTCAGTGATGCACACGGTAGGATGGGATTTCAGTGATGCACACGGTAGGATGTGATCTCAGGCCAATTTAGAAGAAGCAAACCTCCCTCCAGAACACTTGGGTTTCTGTTGATGTACCACATATTAGATATACCTCATGTAGTTGATTTTAGTATTTAGAAAGGCTAAGTTTGTATTCATCTACGACAAGCAATTTAAAAAATTTCTTATTTCCTATCCTAACCAAAGCTTCCCTTCCTTTCTCTATCCCCAGCCCATGCCCCATCTACTCTTCTTCCTGTGTTCCTGTTCATATCCAGTTGGACTCCCCATGGACATCAGCCAGCCATGGTATAGCAGGCTGCAGTGAGACCAGGCACTCCTTCCTCCACCAAGGATGGATGAGGCAATCCAGCAGGACAAAAGGGTTTCAGAATCAGGAAACATAGTCAGAGACAGGCCCTCTCACTGTTAGGTGTCCCCAACAAAGACCCAGAACTGCAACATATATACAGAGGGCCTACGTCAGTCCCAAGCAGGCTCAAGAGAAGCAATTTTTAAAAGTGCATTTAATAAGCTCTACTGTCAGAACCTGGCCCTGTTCTGGTGAGAAGACTCCAACATTAAACAGCAGACTTTAGTGTGTACTCTTTCTTATTCTACAGTGAGTGTGAAAACTGAATCTTTTTAAAATGCCCCAGACTCCCTCTCTCATATGCTATTACTCAGAGAATTAAAAAATAATAACCTTTTATTTCTTTGAAAAAACAATGTAAAAGCATCCCCTGTAAGAGAACCATGTGTCTTCTGTTCTCTACTTTCCTAATCCATACTGCATGTCCTCTGTCTTAGAGCTGAGGCGTTTAGCTTTCCCAGACTGGAAAAGCCATAGAAAAGAACTCAGTGATATTGAAAGAGGCGAATCAGTGTGACCTGTCCTGAGCACAAGGGCACAGTGTATTCCTGAGCTCCTGAGAAACAAAAGGTTCACGGAGGCAGTGGCTCCTCACACACTGACATTTGTAGCAAGGAGGCCGCTAGTTAGTTCCTGGTCGCTCAGCCCCAAAATAATCACACAGAAACTGTATTAATTAAATCACTGCTTGGCCCATTAGCTCTAACTTCTTATTGGCTAACTCTTACATATAAATTTAACCCATTTCTATTAATCTGTGGTTAATGTGATTAACATGATTAACATGGCTGTGACTTACCAGCTAAAATTCTGGTAACTGTCTCCAGCGGGGCTACATGGCTTCTCTCTAACTCGGCGTCCTTTCTCCTAGCATTCAGCTTAGTTTTCTCTGCCTAGCTCTGTTCCCCTATAGCTCTGCTATAGGTCCAAAGCAGCTCCTTTAACCAATGATATTCACAGCATACAGAGGGGAATCCCACATGAGACAGTCATGAGTAGGATGGACATTGGTTGAGGAATCAAGCTGGATCAGCAAGAAAGACTCTCTCTCTCTCCCACACACACACACACACACACCACACACTACACACAGCACCACACACAACACACACACATACCATACACACTGCATCACACACAGCGCGCACACACACATACACACATCACACACACCATACACACACCACACACACCATATACACACATCACACACACCATACACACACACACCACACACACCATACACACACACACCATACACACTGCACCACACACAACACACACACATACCATACACACTGCATCACACACAGCGCACATACACACACATACACACACCACACACACCATACACACACACCACACACACCATACACACACACCACACACACACCACACACACCATACACACACACACACACCACACACACTACACACTGCACCACACACAACACACACACATACCATACACACTGCATCACACACAGAGCACACACACACACATACACACACCACACACACCATACACACACACCACACACACCACACACCACACACTGCACCACACACAGCACACACACATACCATATACACCACACCACACCACACACACACACCATACACACACACACCATACACACTGCACCACACACAACACACACACATACCATATACACCACACCACACACAGCACACATCACACACACACACACACACACTCACATTCATACTCCCTCCAGATGCCAGGTTGCTTCCCTGCTAGTTTTGGGTGCAGTTTCCCCAACATTTGCATTTCCCATTTGAGAAGCCCCACATGTATTTTAGCAGTGCAGATGGGGTGGCCCGGCAGGAGGGTTCACTAGTCTGCCACCGGGTTAGGGCGGAAGTAAACTTGGGTGCTGATGATGATGATGCCCACGTATCTTCTATTGGCTGCAAATCTGCCCAGGTGTAACTTACGGGACTGTCATACACGTTCCCGACTAGCTCTAAGAGGCTCAGGCAGTGTAGCGGGAATAGTTAGTAACACAGAGAACAGTGGCCATAAACAAGCTGCAGGGAACAAGAACATAGTTTGGAATCAGGCAGGGAAGCGCGGGTTAAGGGTCCAACCCACAGCTTGGGATTCAGAGACACCAGTGGGTGAGGCCTTCTGATATGACTGCAAGGTCTGCCTTCACTGTACGTGGAGACAGAGGAGGCTCTGTTATCCTAAGGCCCACCACTTCAGATGATGCTTTAAACTGTGTGACAGTAAACAGGGGGACAATCTGCATCTGTGCACAGTGCAGTTAACCCACCAGGAGGGGGCTGAAAGGAGTCCCTTAAATTCGCCCCCTCCCCAAGCTGTGCTGTCAAGGTTCTGCTTTCCCAACAGCCTGTGCCCAAAAGATGTCAAGTAAGCAGTGTTTATGGAGCTGTTGTTTACCTTTCTTTCTTCTGCTTTTTCCTTTCTGTCTGTTTTACATTCAGACACATGTCCTATCAATGAGGCCTTTGTATCAGCCAGAGTCAACCAGTGCTATCAGACTGACTTGATGTGATTTCTGCCCAAAGCAACTCGACATTTCAATTAAATTCTGCAGTCCTCTAAGAAGAAAATGTGCACGTCCCTTTAACGGCTACTGAGTACGCAAGGCAGCACCTGGATGCCTGTGATGGCCTCCACAGGCCTCAGCATCAGAACTTTTCATAACCCTTGCTTCTTAGAAGGCAAGGATGCCACTGTTGGGTGTGTCCCATACCAAACCATACCAGCCATGTCCACAAGAGTCCAGCTCTTCCACTCCCTGAAAAAGCGACTGCTTCACGCCTAGCCTTCATCTTGGCAAGGCTCTGGTCACCCAGACAAGACACATGATGCCTCTATTGAGGCCAACGCTCTTCTCACGAGGGTAGCCTGTCTCTGTCTGCGTCTTCAAGCCATAATTCTGAATAGGCTGTTTGCAATATTGATGAACACATTTAGACCCTGGATGTGGTAGCTGAATCAAGCTCAGATTTTACGGCTGTAACAAATGGCTGACGACTGTCGGGCCACTTTGCTGTGGAAGGTGTACGGGATAGTTCTTCTGTGGCACAAGCTTTACAGATCACTAGGCCAAGAGAATCATAGCCTAACCCTTAACCTGGTGGTCATTAAAGATGTTATCAGTGTGATAACTTCCAGTGGAATGGTGAAGAGGGAAGGTGGTCAAAGATGGAGTAGGCCTGTGTGGTTCAGAAACAGACAAATAGAATCCATGTTGACTCGTGGAAAAGATGGGTTTTTCACATGCACAAAATGGTCTCACAATCTCCCCTGATTTAAAGGTCTGGAAGCTTTAAGATTCTCATTAGTCTAGTCTAGCAACAACAGGATAAATGTAGAAACAATGGAGGACTGCTCCATGACGAAGCTACACTGTGCTTGCGGTAGAGTTCGGTTGCTATGACTAAATTCCTTAATAATCAGCTCAGGGGGGAGGGATTTATTTCAATGCACAGTTTTAGTCTCCAGTCACTTGTCTCTGTTGCTTCTAGGCCCTGTGTGCCGAGGCAGAGCGTCATGGTGGGAGGCACATGGTAGAAGAAGCAAGGTGTTTCACCTCATGGTGGCTGGGAAGTAAAGAGACTGAGAGAGGGGTCTAAGGACAGGATGAGTATTCCCGTGATCCTCTGTCTCCAGGTAGGCTCATTCTGCTATAGTTTCCTTGACTTCTCAATAGTGCAATTATATCAGGCCTTCATCAATAGATCAATCCATTGATTAGGTCAGATCCCTCATGATTCAATGACTTCTCAATGGTTGTGTCTACTGCCTAGAGGCCAAGCCTCCAGCACTTGAGTGTTTGGGAGAACACTATATCTAAACCACAGCAATACTCAAATGGCCACATGAACTCAAGCAAACAACACTTGCCACGTTGTCCAGAGCCATGCATCTTCATTCTTAGTTCTTCCTGCACCCATGACATTATCCTTGAGTTCAAGTATTCTAAAGTGTCCAGGTATTTGTCAATTACATAACTTCTCCAGAAGATTGTCACACAGGAAGATACTCCAGGAGATTTATTTAGTGGTCACAACTTGCTATTTCTTTGTGGACCCTATTAGATATCTTTAGAAATAAAGTCTTGGTAAAACAATCTCTGACAAAATCAAAACACTTAAAATAAAAAAATCAGAGACATGGAAAAAAGTACAAAAAATATTGGCTGTAGTAGTTGTCTTATGTTGGATCAGAAGCCCTAATAAGATCACTACCTCTTGTGACAAAAGAAGGCATGAGGAAAGAATCACAAGGGACCTGGTCATAGCATCAGCAGCAAGGATGATGCCCACAGTGGGCACTGACTTCACTCTAGCTTAGAAATACAATGTGCACAGGGACCAGTAGTCTTCTTGACCTGAACAAAGTATTGCAGGTGCCATCTCCAATTAATATAAATTATTTTCAGAGCGAGCCCCATGTTCTATCATATGCTACCTTCACTGTGACTTGAATGTAGCGTTTCTAGCCATCTTTAAGTGTGACATTGAACAACCACTGAGACCTTGACCAACACAGAAAGCAAGAACTGAGATGCTCCTAAGCATGGCTCTCCTGGGTGCAAGGACATTTCAAGCTTGAGTGTGTATGTCCATTGGGGGCAGGGGGCAGCCACTGTGCAGTGCAATAACTGAATAGAAGATGTGTTTTTCTTGCATCTGACACGAATGAATAACAGACAGCAAGGCCCACCCCTGGAAGCTCACAGAGGGTGGAAAGAGCCCATATTTAAAATGCATCCAAGTTGGGAGGCTCTCGAGCTTTCTGTTATAGGAGATTCTGTGCATGATTTCTATGACGTATCTAGAGTAAGCTTTACCGAGCACTGGAAACTCACTGCAACCACAATATTAAGTTCTTACTATGCTTCAACCTACATGTTTCAATGATGTTTTCTTCCCAAAGATTAGATCTGACATAACTATTTCACCACTGGGCCCACTGTGTGTCTGCAGAAGATGGCATGATTTCTGCAAGTGGCAGTAGGAGAAAGGCACATGCTCACACCACTAGTCTTTGATGCCTGTGGATTTCACCAGTGGCAAACAGCACATGCATTCAGACTGGAGAGCTACAGTTTCTCCCCGACATTGCTCCATCAGCAATACAGCATTATAAGCATTTGTATCTGGTGGTATAAGTAATCTAGAGGTCACGTGAAGTTTACAGGAGGATAAGCAATCATACGACATCCTTTGTAAGAGACCTAAGCATCTTTGGTTTGGGTATCCCTGCTTACCTGGAACCCGCCCCTTGGGTGCTGAAGGGCAGCTGTCATTCTGAGTGGATCCTGTTCTGAACAACACTTCCAACAAAACAACCCTTAAGAAGCTGAGCAAACCCACTGTCGGTTTGCTCCAGAGGCAAAGAACATGCTGTTTGCATGCACAGGTGTTCATTAGCATGCCTTTGCTGGAAACAAATGATTGCAAAGTTCTGTTCCAAAGAGCCCAAGAGTTTAGCTTGCGGTCTTCGAAGTCCCCAAGAGTGCTGAAGTGGAGGGCCTGGGAGCCCTCACTCTGACACCTAGCTCAGCTGCTTGTTGACACGTGTGCTTTCTGCTTCAGTGTTCGTATAAAAGCAAAGCCCAGGCGCTGCTTTTTAAATTTGCATGTATGGTTTCCGAAGCTGCTCTGAACATTCTCTCATCTCGGCTAATTTCACTGTGTTAATTATTTATATCATTTTGTGAAAGCCAAGTGCAGTACTCCTCAAAACACAATGTTATAAAGCTGATTTTGTATCCGAAACTTTTGTACCTCCATACTAAAATCTCCTAATAACCGTAGCTGGAGCAGAGATATGAATGGCAGGGTCAAAATATTGGCCTTGACCTGGACTGAAAATTGATAGAAAAACTTTCTAAAACAAGGTAGAGTGGTGATGTCATCACAGCACAGAGACACAACAGGGTCCACGCATGCTTGAAACTCATACTCAGGGTCTGATAGAGTCGGCTGTCACCTTTGCAGAACCTATTGCTAACTCCTGTTACTCTTTAGAGGCTCCATAATGAATTGAGAACATTAATAGCCTCAGTACCAAGAAAAGATGGCCATGTAATTAGCTCCCATGGTCAAGGCCATAAAGTCAGATCATCCCCCCAGAAGCATTTACTCCTTGTTCTTCTGTCTCCAAATCTCACTTGGTTTCCATCTGGATGCAATGATCCAAACATCAGCAATGATGTCGGGCAGGCAAGCTCCGTAAAGATCTGGAAGGTGCCTTGCATGAGAAACCATAGGTCAGCATTCAGCAAAAGCCAAACCCAACAGCCTTAGAGCCTCTCTGTAATGGCAGGGATGGATGACACCAACCAATCAGACTCCCTAGTGCCAGTCACTGCTCAAAGCACTTATTGTCTAGGTCAGCCCTAAAGGGGGAGACATCAGTACTGTGTCCACTGGGTGAGAAAATGGAGCCACAGATGTGCTTAACTTCGTACCTCAGTAAATAACTGATGGAGGAGGGTTATCTGTCTATTGTGTTACTTTCATTGGTTAATAAAGAAACTGCCTTGGCTTGATAGGACAGAAAATTAGGTAGGCAGAGTAAGCAGAACAGAATGCTGGGAGGAAGAAGGCAGTGAGGCAGTTGCCATGACTCTCCTCTCTGAGACAGCCGCAGGTTAGGGTCCTCCCGGTAAGCCACCACCTCGTGGTGCTACACAGATTATTAAAAATGGGTTAATCAAGATGTAAGAGTTAGCCAATAAGAGGCTAAAACTAATGGGCCAAGCAGTGTTTAAGAGAATACAGTTTCTGTGTAATTATTTCAGGTGTAAGCTAGCCGGGATCTGGGCGGGAACACAAATAACAGGGCAGGGTATGAACATGGGTCCTCTGCTCTAGGGGCTCATGTATATTCTGATATATGCAGGACCCTGGAAAGACATGGTGGGTGTTGAAGGGGAAATGACCTCACACGCTTATGCATTTAAACACTTGGTCCCTCCATTGGTGGAACTGTGTGGAGACGCTATGGAACCTTTGGGAGGTGAGCCTTGTTTGAAGGAACAGTCATTAGGGATGGACTCTTGGGGTTCCTCTTCTCCTCTGGTCTTCATTTGACCCCTGTGTGTGGTTGAGATGTGGCTTCTCTGTTTTCTGCTCCTGCCATTACGCCTTCCCCATCATGATGGACACCTAGCAGCCTGAAACTGTAGTTCTAATAAACTGTTTCTTCCTTAAGTGGTTTTTGGTCATGGCTTTATGACAGCAACAGATGAGTAACTAATGCAGACTCTGTGCACAATGCAGCAGGTACAGGAGGGCTGACTCTTTCCTTAAAGGCACTGGAGATCCAAGCAAGGCAGCAGAACACCAGGCAGGGGACCCTCAGTGTGGGCATGTCTAAGAGGATTGCTAGAAAGAAGGATGGATGGATAGGGAAATGGGGGTCTTCTGAAAAACTACAGCTCTATACGTGAGTCTTGCATTTGGTTATCCAGGGCTCAACAGAGGCAACATACAACATCCAGTTGACACCTGTTTACAGCTTCCAATATGGAGGAAGGTGTGTGTGATAACAGGGGACTTTTCAGATCAGAGGCCAGCCTTGGGAAGGTGGGGGGAGAGCACAACACTGCAGAGGGGGGCAGGGATGAGATAACATCCACTGTGTGTGTATGCGGCCAGATGGTTCTACAGGCCCGTCCACTGTGTGTATGCGGCCAGATGGTTCTACAGGCCCGTCCACTGTGTGTATGTGGCCGGATGGTTCTACAGGCCCGTCCACTGTGTGTATGCGGCCGGATGGTTCCACAGAACCCGTCCACTGTGTCTATGCAACCAGATGGTTACACAGAGCCCATCTACTGTGTCTATGCTGCTCGATGGTTACACAGAGCCCAACTGTTGCTGACCAGGCTGTGTTCAGTTAGGGTGACAGTGCAACAAAGTAGGCCTAGCATTTCACAAGCTTCCTGTGTGCCTGGAAGCTTTCACCGGTCCTCAACAGTGTGACCAGCAGAGGTAGGAGCTCTCCTCGGTAGAGGACAAAGATCTCTGGAACTCCAGGGCTTAAGTACACATACTCACATTCCTAGGACACTCTTCCCCCATTTCCAATCACTGGTCCTCTCTGAGGACGAGGCGCTATTTTCCCTGCCCAACTGATGGAGCAAAGGACAGGAAGGTCAGGCAACTCGGGAAGCAGAATTGAGATTAGATACCATGAGTTACCAACGCCTAGGGCTCCTTCTGTGCGGAGAGATTTTCTCTTTGCTTCTTCAAGGAGAATTGCTAGTTCGTTCATTACTTGATGAAGTCATGGGGCCTCACAGCAGCAGAAGACCTTTGACTTGAAGTCAAGTCCTTCTTTTACAATAGGATTTATCAGAATACAGCCAGATTTTCTTCAGAAACCTAATGCTCAGATACACACACACACACACACACACACACACACACACACAGAGAGAGAGAGAGAGAGAGAGAGAGAGAGAGAGAGAGAGAAAGAGGCATGCAGACAGACAGAGGGACAGACAGAGACTCAGAGACAGAGAGGTAGGGAGAGACAAGGAAAGTGCAAGGATTCAGGGGAAATCAATGGAGGAAGAAGCTTTTGTGATCAAGGACATGTTTTGCTGTGTCACACATGTTTTGCTGTGTCACACATGTTTTGCTGTGTCACACATGTAGATCATGTGCGGATGTGCTCCCCAGTGAAGCTGAACAGTAACTAACAGACACCTCATAAATACAAGTGAAACTCAAATGCTCCAATTTTATGTTGGGATATTGGTGGATTATCATTATTTTGAGCAAGGGATCTCAAAGTGCTCAGCAAATATTCGCTGTGGCCTTGCTCTGTACAAAGATTGTGAATCTGTGTGGATTCCATGACCACTTCTAAGTGCGCACTGTTTTCTGGGCCCTGAAGCTCCAGAGACTAAGCCAATAAGCCTCCTGCACTGCCACTGTCTGCTTGGAATAGATCTTAAAAATTTTGGACAAAAAGAAACTGTCATCGATTGCCCATCCTGGAGGTCTCTATGTCAGGGATGATGGACCTTCTGCCATCTGATGATGGTTTCATTGCCTAGGATGCAACTGTGTAGTGCTCACCCGGGAACCTCAGGAGGGAAGAGGTGCTGAGTGGTTGGCTTCCTTTATTCTCATCAGGATGTCTAGAGGAGAGAGAGCACAGACGACAGGAGGCTGTGGACCCACTTCTTAGTGACTCCCCAAGTCACAAGAAGTTCTGCAGAGCAGCCAGGAGCTAATTGAAACAATTAACTGTAGAAGACACACGGGCACAGCGATATTAGTAGGCATAAGCCTTTCTAGTTAAGCGCCCCTTCCTGGATTACCGCCGAAAAGCACGGGAGTTCTAATTACCTGTGCAAATCCCACAAGGCAGAAGCAAAACATGGTAATTAGACGGCTGTAATCTGAGGTGTTAGCAGGGGAGGCAAGATTTGCTCTAAGTGCTGCGGTGTTTTCATGGCTATTTACCGAGCAGAGCCCCAGAGTTTAATGGAATTTGGTGGAATTCTCCCGTGACTACGGTGAGCCTGTAGTTAACAAATGTGTCCTAATGTAAGCTCTGTGGGTCTCTTCCTGAGATGCTGAATGTTGATCCTTAACTAATCATGGGGGAGGGGGATTCAGATTTATTGCTGGAATTTATTGATTGTGTCTTTGTGGAACTTTTTATTCACTGGTGTTGCTGACCTTGGAGACTTGGGCTTCCCAGGGGGAGCCCAGGACTGTCTGTTTTCCCTCTTACAGTGGATCTGGGACACGCCTACATACTCCTCCCACAAGCTCTAAGGAAGCTCCTGCCACCCACGCATGCATAGAGAGAGAAATTTTATAGGTTTTAGTGATGGTGCAATATATTTACTCAAAAATGTCCATAAATATAAAACATATCAGCCAAGTGAGAGAGATTCATTTTTCGTACATTTTTTTTTCTTTTGCCAATCTCACATCACTCTCTTAGGCTACTGTGTGTACTGTGAATGTGTACATAAAGATGAAAATCAGACTATAAACTTTCTTGTGCGTCCAGAGAATAGAACATAAAAGTAATCTAAAGGAAATATTGGCATAACATGCCCATCCACGCTTTGATTCTGCTCTGGAAATGGCTCGTCTCCTTGTAGGCACTGACTGTACCTGGCCCCTGAGTGGGGCTCCTGAGAATTATGACCAGCCCCTCGCTGAGCCTTCGTCTAGGGTGGGAGATCTACAGAGCCATTGAGGACTTTATTAATTAAGACAGGATCCTCCAGAGATGGGGATTAGCCACAGGGGGTTGGATTTCCATGTACATGGAGAAGCATGTACCTCTGCTTCTTTGGGGTTCCTCCCCTCAAAAGAACTCTCAGTTCCAACCATTGAGTATTGGAAGTCTCCCTACCAGCATCTAAATAGAGGATGAGGGGTAGGCGCTAGGCTGATGGACTTTTTAGTAAAAATCTTCAACTAAAATTCTCTGGTTTTTTTTTTCCTACCTGTGGGATAAATGTTAAACTGCTTGAAAAGACAGACAGAATGGAATGAATCAAGCAGTCACCAGGAGTGGAGGCCTTGCTTGCAACAAAGACTTGGCAAAGAGAAGGGGAGGGAGTCGGCACATGCTAAGCCATGTTCATCTGCTCATGAGGACTCCAAGAGGCCAGGCCCAACCTTCCCTTCCCATGGTTTATCTCCCTGACAAGACTGAACGACCAGGAGCTAGAGAGATGGCTCAGTTGGTAGAGTACTTGCTGTTCCTGTAATTTCAGTTTGGGAAGAGGGAGTAAGAGGAAGCCTGAGGCTCCCTGGCCAGCCAGTCTGGGCAGTCAGTGGGCTTCAGAAGGCTGGGACGAGACCCCGTTCCAAGTTGCATGCAAACACAATGATGGGGTGGGTGACAAGAGCGACACCTGACGTCAACCTCTGACCTCCACAGCCACACGCACACACACTCACCATACCACATGCAGCGATACATGCACACATACACACTGGAAAGTAAAATCAAAAACAAATGTGGGAAACTAAGAAGGAAGGGGCTGGGCTTTATACCTGGGTAAACAATAAAGCAACAGGTAGAATGCTCACTGTGTCTGTGTTTGTACGTTCCATACATGCATAGGTAATCACACAACTTCCCTGTGTGTTAGTGTCTGACTCCACATTGTACATTATACACCACTGCAGCCTTCCTGGGAGCAAGGAAAGGCTTTGAGGACAGACAGTTCGGTGGGTGGCAGAGGCCATTTCTGGTAGAGCCAATGAGACACAGGTTCCCAAATTCTCAAGCTGTGATGACTTCAGAGTTAGCAGAGGCCAAGGCTGTGCAGGCCCTCTCTGTACTCTCCTCAAGGCAGCTTCAGGCACATGCTAGATTCTTTTGGGGGTGAACTTAGGGGTGACTTTAGCAGAGAACGGGGCGAAGGTTCTAGCACCCACAGGCCCCTGTGTGATCGCACTCGTGTGCTTCAGGCTGCTCTGGTATCCTATCCATTCCCACCTTCCTCTCTCACCCTAGAAAACACACAAAAATGAAGCCAACTGTCTTCAGCTTTAAAAAAGACCCAATGATTCTCTCTGTCTGTCTGTGCCACACATTTGACGTCTTCCAGAGTGTTCACTGCCTTGGGTAGGACAGCTAATTTCTCTCTGTAAGTACAGGGCCAGCCCTGTTGAAGCAATGTAATTTGACTGGCATACTACAAATTAATAGGTTATTATTTAAAAAAGCACAAGCACAGGTTATGTAATTATTTTTTAAACTTAGAACCAAATTGTTTTGTCTCCTAACTTGTGGGGCCTGTGAGCCCTTCTTTTATTAATTTTTTCATTACATAGACCTGTTGAGAGTTTTTATATCTTGGCAAAATATGAGCTGTAATTTAATTGACTGAGTAACACCATCAAGTAACTCGTTGATTCCCGGGGGAAATTTCTTTCCATGCTTTCTAGCAGAACTTCTAATTGACTTCTCTTTCTGAATAATTGTTGAAACTAATATGTCGCAAGGGCTGGTGACTTTAAACAGTTACAAATGAGGCACTGCACCCTTCTTACTCCACTCCTGCCAAATCCATGGGGAAGTTAATATTTTAAAAGTCAGTATTGAAATGTCTGCCCTTTGAATTGATTTAGTGGATAAATCAATAAGCTAGGCAGGACCATCGCAATGCAAGTCTTGACTCCAGGGACGCCAAACCTGAAACCAGGTGGGAGAGAATCATCCCAAAGGAGGGTGGGTTTGACCAGTCAGAGCAGCAGGAGGGAAAGAAAAAAAGCATGAATGAAATCCTCAGCAGCTTTTACTCAAAACTGAATTAAACCATATTTAGGGGTTCACAGTGGCCCCTTAACCACAGTTCTCCCTAAACACACACACACACTGTCTGTTCCTTCCTTGTTAATAAGCCATAAATATCATCAATAATACACATTGGTAGAATGTGTGAACCAATGTGTTCTGTGGAAACAGCTACGAATCGTTACAAACCATGTCAATTTGTGGCTTTACAACAAATGCTATTAATAAATGTCCCAAATGTATAATTGTACTTTATCGGTGCCAGGGGGAGATGAGTCAGTGTGTCAGAGGGGCTCCCCTATTCTCGGCAACCTCCAAGGGAAAGAGAGGGCCTATATTCTCATCCCTTTTCCTATCCATTGTGATTCTATTAGCCACCAAACCACATGCTATGCTCAAAGGCAATCAAATTAAAAGGCTTCTTATCTTTGAAATTCAAATAATAGCTTGGTTTGTTATCCGGTACTAAATCTATACTGCATTATAAATTTATGATGACCTGTAAATTTCTTGCTGACTTTTTAAATTTTAAAGTGTGTTGATGCTTTTCACAGGGTAAGGACATAAAATGACAGGCTCACAAGTGAAGAATCACAGCAGCATAAGCACAAATGTCCAAACCCCATCAGGTATTTATTGATATTAAACAACCAAGCTCACACTTGATTTGCTCTTACTTTGCAGTTGAGGACACCAGGAGAGGCACCAAGAATTCAATTCCGAGCAAGAAGTCAGAGTCCCTTGTTCCCCAGGAGACGACAATAAAGAAAACAACAAATGAATAGGTAGTTCCAAATTATAAAGGGCACAAGGAAAGCAGACCAGAAACTGACCAGGTACCTGGCTTGCCTGTATTTGAGACATTTCAAATTGTGGGACTTGGATGAGGAAGGACTGTGTATATGGCAGGAAGGTGGGAGAGAGAGCATGTGCAAAGGCCCAGCCCTGGAAGAGAGCCCATCCTCTTGAGCATCAGAAGGGAGGCCCTGGTGATCGCATCATGGAAAATGGTAGAGAAATCATGGCAACTTGCTGGTCTTTACAGCATTGTGGAGCATTGTGTTTAGGGACAGGGACAGGGACTGTCCATGCTTGCATGCGTGTGACAAATAGATTGTAGTATACCCAACAGAAGAAGCAGAGTCCATGTTACAGACTTCTGAAGCCTTGGAGGAGGCAATTAGGAGAGGTTTAGAGTAAGGTGGTGGAGTAGAGATGGAGGGAAATTATCACGGTGGGAAACTTTGGGCATTGGAGTAGGCAGAGACTGATGATGAATTCTTGAATAAGGCAGGACTTGGGAATGGTGCTGCTTAGACAGTGGGAATTGGCTCACACAGAGAGGGTGCTTTAGGACCAGGTCTGCACCATGGGCAGCAAGTGTGTCTGCCCAGCTAGACACTGTGGGGAGGTGATGGACTTTTAAGAAGTGGAGACTCAGGTTATTGGGGACATGTTTGTCTCTTCTCTTTCCCACTTGTAGCCACTAGGTGAATGGATTTCCTTTACCACATTCTCTCTGTTATGATGCATGGCCTTACCTGGGTTGGAAGCCCTGCTCTGGGGTGGCATGCCAGGGAACATCCTTACTGTCCTTTCATAGTAAGAAATGCAGGTGACAGTTCCTAATGTAAGTGTTTTATTGATCACTTGATATGACTTAGAGTATTTATCCTTTTGTTCAGTGATGATATTGTGTGCCTCCAACATGCAAGGATGTTCCAATGCGACTGGGGTGTAGGTGCCCCTATTTATTATATTTATTCTCCATAATATTCAACAACAAACTCCATCAATACTGCAAAACCCTTAAGTATAGGACCTTGTAAAAACATGAATGAGAAAAGTGAAATCCTGCTTTCTGACATTCTGCTTGGCAACCTCTTGGCACAGAGGAGAGTACCTGCTGTCAGTCTGTCTCAAATAGTCATGGGACTGTCATATCCTGGAAAGATGGACAGTTCTTAACATGAAGGACGTTAGGCAAGAACATGAAGGGATTGTGGATATAAAGTACTATTATTTGAAAAACACATTTATTCTACTCCTGGTAAAGTGTGGGTTAACTTTTGAATATAAGAAGAAATCTATCACCAGTCTTTCCCGGGTATTTGAGGAATATTGGTTCCAGGACCTACTGAAACCCACAGATGCCCAAGCCCCCTGTGGCAAATGGTACAGTGTGGACTTCGTGCAGCCTCTTGAACACTGCAAACCATATGTCCTGTATGTATTCCTGAATACTGTAAATCGGCACGGCATCACTTAGGATATTTAACAAAACATAAGTGTCTATCAATAAGCAATCAAGGCTGGGTCACATCAAAAGTGATAACACGAGGAAACCCTGCTCATATTCTACAGACACCCTTTTTAAATGCTCTCGATCCACTGAATACTGAATTCATTACTGTTGTTGATTCATTAATGTTCAACTCACTGATACTAAAGACCTATTGCACATAAAACAAGGTCTTGTCTAGGGAAACAATATTTAAATGATTATCATGATAATGGTAGATATTATTGTTTTTATTACAAAATGTATTGCTCAAATGGATGCTACATGAACACTATTTACATGACCATTAGAAGAGAAGGCCCTGGAAGTCAGCTAGGCAGGACTGCCCACTTACTGTGATGGCAGTCTGTCGACAGCAGGAGTGTCACAACGAGGGTGACTAAAAAGTAGATCATCTTCCAGAGACACTGGGCCGCTCCCTCCGTCACCCACAGATGGTGGCTGTGGTTGGCTGTGTTGAACACAGCAATGGGGAAAATTTACAATGAGCAGGACCACTGAAAATTAGTAATCAACTGAGTTGAACCTGATAAATGAGGGAATCAAAGTGATAAAAAATGATGGCTGATTAAAGGCGAAGTCGTCGAAAGAAGAGCTAATGGCTTCCGTAGGAGCAGCGGCTCATGCAAATGAGCCAACTAAATGCTCGATTAAAGAAAACTTTCCTACCAGCTTTGACTCTCTGTTGCTCAAGGCTCTCCAAATTATTCACCTTTTATCCTCAAATGATTCTTTTTTAAGGACTTTTTCAAATGGCTAGTGGTGTAGGAGGTCCTTCTGTCTCTGTGATGCTTATACTGGTTAATGAATAAAGAAACTGCTTTGGTCTGATAGGGCAGAACTTAGGCAGGTGGAGAAGACAGAACTGAATTCTGGGAGGAAGACAGCAGAGTCAGAGAGAGACACCATGGAGTTACCAGAGACAGACATGTCTAATCTTTCCCGGTAAGCCACTGCCACGTGACAATAAACAGATTAATAGAAATGGGTTAAACTGAGATGTAAGAGTTAGCCAATAAGAAGTTAAAGCTAATGGGCCAAGCAGTGTTGTAAGTAATACCATTGCTGTATGGTTATTTTGGGTGTAAGCTAGCCAGGCGGCCGGGATGAACAAGTGGCTCTCTCCCTGCAACAGGCTATCGTATCAAAAATGAGTCTCCCTCCCTCTCTCCATTCTGTTCTTCTTCCTTTCACTCTACCCTATAATGAAATCCTAAACAAACTCTAAAGTTCCATGAGTCTAAATGGATACACAAGTTTTATAAAAGTGCTCTTTTTAAGAAGATACCCAAATCCTTTAAAATTGAAAGCACTTCAAAGCCTGCATTACTGGCAAGTCCGTGTCCTCCCCTCTGAGGACTGCCTGTAGGATGCCGCCACCCATGCTCTGTGCAGGACTTCTAGTGCATGCTCACCTTAGTCTTTGCTTAGAGCTTTCCTGGGAGTATTGGCCATTCGCCAGGAACACGGAAGTGCTTTTCTGAGACTCCAGGAAGCACTCAAATGCCATCAGAGAGGAGAGACTAATGGAACAGTTACAGCCCACTTTGAATCTTTATATCATCTATGATTCCTAAGATGTGAGCCATGTTCAAGAAGATCCCAGAGTGCTCCTTACCAGCCTTGAGTGCATTCACTACTCCATCTGTGCTACTGACATGGACTTGGGTGACCCTAGTGACTCACACACACACATCTCCCTACGCTGTCAGGTACAGACACGGTGTTTTCCCATTGTCTGACTAACACAGCTGATTCTTATCAACATTGTGTAACTAATGGTCACATCAACAGACCAAATAACTGCTTCAAAAGTATCTTTTTAGGGGCTCCCCAGATTTAGAATATATACATCAAGCATCAACTGGGGCTCAGTTTTCCATAGCAAATGTGGCAATCAAATGACCTTGAGTCTTTCTTAAATCTTTAAAATAACCCTTTTACTACACACTTCAATATTTTTTAAAAAAAATTCAGTCACAGTGTCAGTTACTAACTGTATTGTCTATTTACATCATTCATTTATGAATACCCCTTTCTCCAACTTAATTACTTAGTGTCACTTGCACCTTGATTGCGAACATTGTAGACTGAACTGAACTTTCAAATGGTGGTCCAATGGCCAGCTGGGTGCTTTGATCTCCTAAGTACACACAGCAGCCGGCGGGTCCACTAAACAACACCCCCACACACACTCGCATATGGGGATGGACTTCAGCATTTTTATTTTAATGAAGACACTATATTAAATATAGTAAAATGACCCCCACAGAGAGGAGAAAGAACGTTTCCCCTTCTGAGTTGAGCTTTAGTATTTTTGGTTCATTTAATTAAATTCAATGTAATGAACAGTGAGTTGAAGCTTGCATACATAAAGAGCATCCACCAGCATATATGTTTCCTAATGCACACAAATATTCAGTATATATATATATATATATATATATATATATATATATATATTGCTATCTGTGACACAGAGGACTTGAGATCTGTGGTATAGCAAACATTTTAACACGATATAAGATTTTTGACCATAAGCAATTAAAAACTTTTTTTATGTCAAATTTTGTTATTCTGCAATTCTTAAAACAGAATGTGTGGGGTTTAGAGAGATGGTTCAGAGAACATCTCACCACAGGGTAATAGGGCTGTATTCATTCAGAACAAATAATATGATGTAGTATTATGTCATAACAAAATATGGTAGGTATTTGCCTCTAATAAATATTACTGTTACAAGATAGTCCTAATAATACCAGAAGTTATTTGAAAAAAGAAATTGTCTCTTTCTACTTTTACATTTCTGTTACCCATGCTACTTTCAAAGTAGGTTTATTCAATGGATATAAGTTTGTGCCATACAGGAAAATGACCCAGAAAGCTTTAGTCAAAGGCTGCAGAATATTCACATGCTAAATGACATTCATTAGATTTACCCAATGTACATTAAGATTATCAATCTCTAACAGCTGGTAATATCAAAATATCCAAGGGGGCCCCAAGAGTCAAACACACTAGCATACTGACTTTATAAAACTATAAAAGTTTAATTTGGTAGGACCAGAAGCAACTGATTAGCCTAATTCCCACCCCCTGCTTTCTGAATTTATAATTCTGAATTTATAATTCAGAAAGCACTCTGCAGGGTACAAGAAGAGCTCCTGCTCACAGAGGGTTAGAAGATGAGGAACTCTAACCAGAAATCAGAGCTACCAATTTCTGTATCACTGTGAGAATCCATTTAGGTACTTATTTTGAAATGGTTGTGCCTAAGGTTGGCTCTGGGCAAAACATGGAATCCAAAGGAACAGCAAGACAAGAAGGTCTCTGTCTCTGTCTCTGTCTCTGTCTCTCTCTCTCTTAATTCAGAGATCCACCTGCCTCTGCCTCCCAAGTGCTGGATTAAAATAATAGGAGTTTTCAGGATTATTTATATCTGGGCCCTAGCTGATGGATCAGGGTGGATCTCCAGGCTGGATCAGGAGGCAGGTGCGTTGGAAACTATGACAGGTAACACAGGGAGGTTGTTGGGGGCAGGTAATTGGGTTTCTGGAGCCATTGTGGGTGTAGGGAGGCAGCAGGTCTGGGGTAAAGCACTCTAGGCATGGCATAGAAGGGAGTCTGGGTGAAGGTTTAGCACCTCAAGGCAGCATCTGTAAAGCAGTTCTTGAAGGGAATTGAGGAAGTCACAGAAGGGATGAGGCCTATGGGGTTTGTTGCCATGGAAACATGGGAAGCATGGCCAGAACACTGCCACGAGAGAAGCAGACTACAGCGAAAGAATCTGAGAACAGGGAAGTTAAGGGGACTGCAGATTTCAGGGGTAAAGTAAGGCATGCATGCCGAGAGATGCAAAGCCAGCAAGAACGCGACCAAGGGCAGGTACACTCCAAATGTGGCTTAGAAAGAACCAAAATGTTTACATTTGGGACTTCTAATCCATAACCTATTTTCTTTTCAGCCACCAGTGAAGGAATTTCAGCTCACTGGATGTGATGCTTAATAGCAGATATGTGAAGTAACAAGTGAGCTCCACGGCTGTTACTATAGCAGTCACTAAAGGTAGTTTGCTTATGATAATAAAAATTCCATGTAATTTGATCAGTATAAGTTTAGGTTTAAATAATCACACACGGTCAGCTGCCATGTTTGCAACTATGTATATGATACTTGCCATAGAGCCATGTACATGCTAAGCCATCAGTCTACAACTGCGCTACACCTTCAACAAAACCATGGCATCAGGATTAATGTCTCAGGAGGAGAATACAGTTCTTTTTGTAATATGTTCTGTACTGATGTCTTCTGTTAAGCAGCAATATTGTAGGCTTCACATGTTCTTAACTAAGAAACCACTGCTATTTTCAAATTGCAATGTCTAATGATCTCTCCTTTCCAGTGACAATTCTAGAAAGAGTCTGTGATTGTCCCGTGGAGATGAAAGGAGATGATAAGAGGGGAAAAGGATGCTGAGGTCAAAGACTAAACACGGCAGGGGAATTAACAGGGCACAGCACATCACGGGTGCTGCGGACTCTCAGTCTCACTAGCAGCCAGAATGGAGACAGCACAGAAAGCCTTTGTATTATCCGGGGAGATAAGAGTTTCAGAAGAGATGTCTGGGAATCCCTGGCTGAATAGGACTGACCCTCTGACTTTCTACTGTGACTCCCACTTAGAAGACAAGGATGTGTCCAAATCTCATCACAATAGCCAGGGAAGCTCCTAGCAAAGGTGCTAGGAAACCTAGAGGCAGCAAGGCAAAGCCGCACTGTAGGAGAGAACTTCCGGTCAGTGGTGCCACAGGTCCTGCACGGCCCTCGCCTGTGCCTGGGAAACCTCCACCCTGAATGAGAATCTAGCTCTCATCTCATGAAAACTCCGGACGGTTCTGTGCTGGATGAGCAGTCTGAGGGCAGACAGGACGTCTCCAAAGACTTGGCAACCTGGATGCTACAATAGTGGGAAGAAGAAATTCTGTATCCATTGCTTGTTTCATACTGCACCGTGAGTTCAGAGGCTAATTTCATTAGTCCTGAGGTCACCCCTTTTTACCCCCACCAGAGTGGAAAAAAGCTCCATTATCACATTAAACTCCAGGAAAGCTAGTTTTCTCATTGTTTTTAGGGTTCTGTGACACTGCTTCTGAGCACTTCCGAGTAACAACCTGAAGATGATTTTGCAAACACTGGACAAAACACTCACCAGGAACAAATCTCAAGGATAACTATTAAATCGCTGGAAAAGGGGCTGAACTTCCCCCAGGTGCTCGTCCATCCTGGGCTGAGGCTAGAAAGGTCCACGCTGCTGCACTGCCTTCCACACCTCTCTCTTGCCCACCTTCCTTTCATACAAACCCAGCAGGAAAGCACCAATGACAGCCTAGAGACTTGAAAATCAGCTGTCTTCTCCCAAAGCAGAGAGCCAGGCAAGCAGGAGCGCTCCCCGGGTGGCTGGATTCCAGGCTTTGAAAATGGCATTTGGATTCTGCCCTTTCCTATTTTAAGCTCAGAGGGGTGGCTTCTTCAAAGCCTTTTAAGAAAGACACAGTCTTCACTGTCACCCAAGGACAGGCTTGCCGGCCCTGCCTGTGCTCATTCTATTTTTATTGTACTGTGGCCATACTGAGCTCTTCTGTACCTCGAGGTTGCCTTGCTCTTTTGAGTTTTCTCTTCTTTAAAATTTGTTATTACATTTTGTATGTATGTATTTGTGTGTGTGTGTGTGTGTGTGTGTGTGTGTGTGTGTGTCAGGACACACACATTGAAGTCAGGAAAACTTGCAGGGTACATTCTCTCCTTCTGCTCTGTGGGCTCTGAGGATGGAACGCAGGTCCTCAGGCTTGGCAGCAAGTTCCTGTACCATCTTGATGGCCCAGGATGTCCCCTGCCCTGCCCCCAGCTTTTCTCCCCTCCCCACTTTTAACTTCCTCTCCCAGCTCTGCTATTTGATGCATGTAACCCTCCCCCCACTGAGCTGCCAGGTCCTTAGTGGGGACAGCTTATCTTTACTGCAAAGCAGCCCCTATGATTCAGGCAGATGCTCAGTCATACAGGTAACCACTTCAAGGCCTGTGAGTCTCCAGGAAAGGAGAGCATGGGTCTTACAAAACTGCTCTTAAATGTGAACTGTGCATTTGCAGAGGAGCCCAGCATGGTTGTAGGAGGCTCGTTTGTCAGAGTTTAGCAAAGTTTAGCTTCCTGCAAAATGGACTCAAAGAAGGGATGTGTTAGGGTCTGATGGCCTCCTCTATAAGCTGTGCGGCTCTCTACAAACTGTGGGGTCCTTTACAGATGGTCTTGCTGTTTTCTTTATCTATCTATCTATCTATCTATCTATCTATCTATCTATCTATCTATCTGTTTGTTTATTTTGTGTGTGTCTTTCACATCATGCATCCCAATCCCTCCCATCTCCCCATCTCCTATCCCCATGCATCCACCCTTTGCCCCTGCAACCTCCCTCACCAAAATAAAATGAAATAAAATTTAAGATAAAAAAGAAAAAAAAGATGGGAAGAGAAAATATAATCATGGAAGCTGCAGTGTGACACAGTGAGTCACACAGTAAACCCCTTTATCCATACATCTTTACATGCAGGCATTCATCATAAAGAATTATTGGTTTGGTTCAAGGCCCCTGGTCCCTGGTCTCTGCTACACTATGGACAGTGGACCCTTACTGGGACTCTTTCTGGACATCCCATTGCTGCCCTGTGTCGTGGAGATTTGGGTCTGCAAGACCACCACCTCCACCTGGGCTTCAGCAGATTGCAGATGGGGTGGATGTTGGGGTTGGGAAAACACTTAACCCTGGTTCTAGACCTGGGTTTTACAGGGTTGGTCAGCCCACCAGCTCTTCTGGTGAAGTTGGTCTTCTCCACCAGGGTGAGCTCTGCAGCACTGTCCTGGCTAGTCCACCCCTTGCAGCAATGAAGAAGGAGGGGCGGTCAGTTCTCCCCCACCTACACCTTCAGGGCCAGCTCTACTGTGCTGCCCAGTGGAGGTGGAGGGGCTGCTTTCCTGAGTGCTGCTGTTGATGATGGGCAGGGCCAGCTCTCCCACGGTTATGACTTCAGGGTGATCTCTCCCACCTCAGGGGGGTATCTCTTCCCTGCCCAGGCCACCACATGACAGATAAGTAATGGGACAGCTCTCCACCTGCCTCAGGTACTGATGGGGGAAATCTCTCACCTACCCACGCTGCCACATGGCAAATGAACAGTGGTGATAGTTCTCCCTTGCTCATAACTTTGGGGCTGGCTCACCTACACCTCCATCAACACGGTTGGTTCTATTGTGCTACCCAAGTGAGGTGCAGGGGTGCAGGGCCTGTCCTCATGAGTGTTGCGGCTGGTGGGGGCAGAGGCAGCTCTTCTGCTCTTATGACCACAGGACCAGCTCTTCCACCTGCCTCAGACATTGATGGGGAGCAGGGGGAGATGTCCTTGGTTTTGCTCAGGTGGCACAAACAGTATTTTTTGATTCACTAAGATAGCAAAGCTCAACACAGTCCCCCAAAATATGACAAGTATCTTTTTAAAATGAAAATAAGCACTTACCATAATAGGAGAAAAGCATTTAAAATATTTGCATATGTTTTAAGAATTCCGAAAATTATATTTGTATGTTTGGAATGAGACTAGGAAACTTATTAGAATATTTTCTGTGATATAAGTCAAAAATATCTGCAGATTGGAAATCTTTCTCCATGCATTGTAGTCATTGTCTCATAGGGATAATGAATTTTTAAAACAATAGCTAAATGCCTACTTCAAGTCAAGGTACTTGGTATTAAATCCCCCAAGTATCAAAATAGCTCTCTAGTCTGTTCTAGAATAGTGCACTAAGTGTTCTTAAACATATATTTTATTGCCATCAGGAAAGCACTGAAAATGTTTTCTTTTATATTCAAACTCCTTCCAAATAGGCCCCACTGCTAACCTCTGACAAACGAGCCTCCTATGACCATGCTGGGCTCCTCTGCAAATGCACAGCTCACAAGTAGAAGCAGTTTTGTAAAAATCTATGCTATTTTTCCCGGGAGACTCAGCTGCCTTGGAGTGGTTACCTGTGTGACTGGGGAATTCTCAGAAATGCTTATTATTTACTTGAACATCATTTCAGACTTACTGGCAGACAGAATGTCCCTGTTACCTGGGACTGTCCTCCAAAAGGTTTGAACAATATTCTGTGCTCTTTTCTAGGACCAGGTATGCACCAGGACAAACAGAAGGTATCCGGGAGCTTGGCCTCTTTGTTCAATGGTAAGGTGGGGCCATTCCCTAAAGTGGTGGTGGTTCTAAACTACAGCAGAGTAGACAGTGAACAACGGGACTGATTGGTTGTTTTGGTATGATTTCAGCTCTGTCTTAGCTGGTTGCAGATCTCATTATCGGCTTTGCAGCTGTTTCTCTACCTTGATTTATTTTTATGTTTAGATCAGGAAGAAGAATGGAAAAATCGCAGCCTGGAGGTTTGCTTTGGAAGGTAAACTTTGAATTAGGCTGTTGTTGATTTATACCTGGTGTGCTATACTTAGCATGGAGGCAAAGCTAAGCACACATTGTAGGTTGTTACTCCTGCTGGTACAATGACAGCCACAGAAGCTGCACGTAACCTGGAACAATAGCCTGCTCCAGAAATAGCGTGGTCGAAAGCAGAGTATTAGGTAAATAAATTCTGATGATGGTGGTGGAATTTCATCCAACGAGAGCCGTTGTCCCTCTGAAACCAGGGTCTTCTATTACCCAGTGAGTTAATATGGACCATAAAGCTTCACCCAAAACACAGTCCAACAGATAGGGCATATTAAAGTCAAAGAGGAAGGAGAAAACTGCCTGGAATTGCCTTGAGGTATTTTGCAGGGTGCCTTGTTCAAATTCTTTTATTCTCTGGTCCCTTTATTACAGGGCCTACTGCTCTGCTCCATAACATAACATTTGAAATCTGAGCGAACTCAGCTTTATTTTCTATACATATCAGTAACAGAGAGCAGTTGGAATTTAGTCTTTGGGGCTCTAGTTCAATGTCATAACACAGAATCCAGCTTCTTGGACTGCGGGCCAATACTTGGCATGGCAACCTGACACTGAACGTGGGGTGGGTGTGGGTTATTCTTAATGTTATTCTTTTGGCCCTTGAAGGGGCAAGCCACGCCCACTCCTGGTGACCTCTGACCTCTGCCCCACCATGTTGGACTCACTCTTTCTGTTCTCCTTTTGGGGTGCGCTCATCTCCCTGTTTCCCTCTCTCTGTTTCTGTCTCTCTCTCTCTCTTCCCCTTCATAACCCCCTGAATAAATATTTCAATCTCACTCTACATGTCCACGTCTCTGTGTCCTGCCCGCCTGCCATGTGTCTGCCTGCCGTCTCTCCTAGGACTGGCTGCTCCCAGAGCCCGCCGCCTGCCACAGGCCACTTGGGAACCACCTGGTGATCTTGAGCAGGCTGCTCAGGGATTTTAAAGTGTCTGCCTGCCCACAGCCAGCTGCTCTCCCTAGACGTGCTTGCAAGCCGCTCTCCCTGGAGGCACTCCTGCCTGCTCTGTGAGCTTGTCTGCTCACATGGCCCCCAGGCCCCGGGGATCTTGCAGGGACCTGGTGCGGGAGAATTGTCTGTATTCCGTCAATCATGTATTTTAATAAAACGCTGATTGGCCAGGCAGAAAGTATAGGTGGGTCAATCAGACAGGAAGTAGAGGCGGGGCAATGAGAACAGGAATATTTTGGGAAGCAGAAAGCTCCCTCTGCCATTCCTGCCCAGATCACCAAAGAGGCAACATGTGAGCTGTCACACTGAGAAAGGTACTGAGCCATGTGGCTAACATAGATAATGATAATGGATTAATATAAGTTACAAGGACTAATAAGAAGCCTGACCTAATGGGCCAATCAGTTTATAATCTTATGGAGTCTTGTGTGTGATTTTCCTTGGGAGTTGCTGGTTGTGGGGTACCAGGCAGGACAGAAACCCCAATAAGCCAGCCCCTCATGTTAAAGGGACCCACAGCCGTCTCTGAATGTGGGGTCAATATTTGGCATGGCAGGTGACACTCAACGTGGGATGGATGTGTTCTTAGACTGTGGGCCATGACTTGGCACAGCAGCCCTGACACTGAAGTGGGGTGGGGGTGGGTTGCAAAAATTTGGCAACAATAAGAAGTTTCTGAACAATAAACAGATATTAACTGAAAACCAAATCTATGATGAATCCAAGATGTGTCTGGCATGGCTGACTGGTGCTGCACCTGTGGCTTTTCTACAGCCTTAGTCTGATCACTTGACATGGGCACTTTGTACTTCATACTCTCCCATACAATGTGGCAATGGTGATACTTCCCGAATTCCATTGATTTGAGACTAGCACATGCTGGAAAGTGCCTTTTCTCTACACCTAAATGTTTCTTAGAGAAGCAGGCTGTAATCACAGGTAGCAAAGGCATCCCCTGTTTTCTTACTACCATTCTACACCATGTGAGCAACCAATCAGTGTATCTCTGGAATGTACCACGCTAGAAGGTTTGATTTTAAAAACCATTGTCTGATTTGCTGACTTGAGTTTCATTTAAAAACCAGGAAATGAATTTGGCTTAGGATTAGAATTTCCAATAACTTTGGAAATGACCATAAACATGCTTTTTGCCATTTTGTGCTACATATTTATGTGAAATGGTGTTCTCAGCATGGATGATTGAAAACAAAATAAAAACAAAAAAAAATCAACTCTGAGAAATGCTGAAGGTGTCCTATACCTTCCAGGATCAAACAATCAGTCAAAATTCAATTCTTCATAGAAGGATTACTCATTATTATGTATGCCTGATTTCGTTTTTAACAGATGGTAAGATTATTTGTATAATGAAGAACTGCTTTAAAACACATTTCTTGATAATTCATTCTCAATACATGTTAGAAGTTTGCACCCATTTTTATGCCTAAATATCCATGACCACATAAAAATTTCATGGGTGGAAAGGGGTCATGGATAATAAAAATTTAGAAACCCAAGCACAGTCTTTTGGGTTCCATTTTAAGCAGTGCAAATCCAAAAATAGTAATAAAATGTTATTTTGGTATTTTGGAATTCAGACATTTAAACTCATTAAATGTATTAAAGACCTACATTTCTTTTGTTGCTCAGAATATTAAGCAGTTTTCTAGAAGTGTCTGCCTGGTGTGACATTGATGAAGTACTAAAATGGGACCCTCGGGTGCTCTAAGTCAGTGGTTTTCAACCTGTGTGTTGTGACCCCTTTGGGATTTCCAATGACCTTTACACAGGGGTCAACTACTACCATTAGAAAACACAGATATTTACAATATGATTCATGACAGTAGCAAAATTACAGTTCTGAATGAGTAACGAAAATAAATTTTGTGGTTGAGGGTCACCACAGCAAGAAGAACTGTATTAAAGGGTCACAGCATTAGGAAGGTTGAGAACCACTGCTCTCAATGGTGTATTGAGTATACACTACCGCTGACCTGCTCTCAATGGTGCATTGAGTATACACTACCGCTGACCCGCTCTCAATGGTGCATTAAGTATACACTACCGCTGACCTGCTCTCAATGGTGCATTGAGTATACACTACCGCTGACCTGCTCTCAATGGTGCATTGAGTATACACTACCGCTGACCTGCTCTCAATGGTGCATTGGGTATACACTACCGCTGACCTGCTCTCAATGATGCATTGAGTATGCACTACCGCTGACCAGCTCTCAATGGTGCATTGTGTATGCACTACTGATGACCAGCTCTCAATGGTGCATTGAGTATACACTACCGCTGACCTGCTCTCAATGGTGTATTGTGTATATACTATCACTGACCACACCTTTTCATCTTCAAGTAATACTTGAATTGCTTTCTGTGGTTCTGTGATTGCCTGCATGGAATTTGACCAACATCAGATGGCAGCTACAGGCTTAGGACACAGCAGTCAGGGACTAGAGTGACTCTGTGGCAACAGAGACCCTTCGTGTGAAACCAGCTTCATGAGTAAAGGTGGGGAGGAAAAAATAGCTTTGGAGTTAAGCAAGCTAATGTTTAGATGTAAGCTAAAGGATTTCTTCATCTGTGAGTTGAGCTGTCAGCATGAACATACAGAATCATCATGAGGCTTCATAGAGGTAATGCATGAAAGCTGCCTCCCTGTTAAATGATAGGTAGTGAATACTTTGACCAAATGAAGGAGGAGCTTAGTTAGTGACACTGTCAGAACCGGCTTCTTGACTTTACAACAGTACTATTGCCCCAGCTATAAGCTGGCTTAAGAATAAGAACAAGTTAACTAATGAATTAAGTTTGTTTCAGGTCCCTTGGAGGGACTAGCAGGGTCTGCTGTGGCATCTGGGGTTACCTAGGGAATCTGCTTTGGAATGTGCACAGCAGAGACATGTAACATGATGGGTTGGCTTGTTGGGGTTTCTGTCCCGCCTGGTACCCACAGCCAGCATATCCCAAAGAAAATCACACACAGGACTCCATAAGATTATAAACTGATTGGCCTATTAGTTCTGCCTTCTTGTTAACTCTTATAGCTTATATTAACCCATTATTCTCATCTATGTTAGCCATATGGCTTGGTATCTTTTTCAGCTGTCGGCTCACATGTTGTTTCTCTGTGGTCTGGGCAGGACTGGCGGAGGGAGCTTCCTGCTTCCCAGAATACTCCCAGTCTCTTTGTTCCACCCCTACTTCCTGTCCAGCTTTCCCGCCTATACTGCCTGCCTGGCCAATCAGCGTTTTATTAAAATATGATTGACAGAATATAGACAATTCTCCCACACCAGAGACACATGCACTGTTAGATGCCATGACTAGTTGAGGTTGGTGACATAGTTTAACTGCTTTTATGGAAGCCGTTCCTCCTAATCCAGAGCAGAAGTGGCCCTGGCTGGGGATAAGAGTGGTGGCTAAAAGAGCTCCTTTGACCCTTACATCTTGGGAAGCGGCACCTGATGCCTAGATGTGATTGGTACAGGAGCCCCGCACAAGTATCTGCCCCAGAGGCTGTGCTGTGTAGCATGAATAATAAAAACCCAGAGACAGAAATTGGGGTTCAACCCCAAAACCAGAAAAGCAAAGCAGCCAAGCTACAAGAGAAGTCCTATGTCTACTGTGTCTTTTTTTGGTGATGACATTCCAAAAATGAGATGGATGTACAAATTAGGTTTCCTGTTATTTCACAGAGAAAAGAAATGTATGCCTGATCATTTATGATAAAAAATAGACTTGGAATAATAAATGGGTCACATTGTTTGCCTGCTTCCTTTAATTTTAGTCTTTTTTTCTGCAAATCATACAAACTGAGAGATTTATGATACCTAACATTCAAGCAAGGATTTGGAAGCTATACACACGATATGACCAAGGCAGCTAGGAATGCTGCCTGTCAGAGAAGCTACGAAGGCCTCAGTGCTATGCTACTCAGTTATACAGGCCTTCCATGGACAGGCCTCTATCAAAGATAGCCTGAAAGATCGATCTGGTAGCAGAAATTGAACTTAATGATTTTAATAAGGGCAATCATTGCCAACTTTCAAACTGTTTTCATAATCCAACATCCATTGACAATTTTATAGCTGCTATGATGATGATGATGATGAAGATGGTCATACTCAGCACAAAGGCAATGGTTGTTTCCACAGTGTACTGCTATGTTGCGGTAAATGAAATCAAGAAGAGAAATCCAGTTTTACTTTTCAACCACAAAACTTGAAAGAAGCCTAAATTGCAGTGTCAGGCTTCTCCTGTTAATCACAAGTTTCTAGAACCCATTCTGAAGCTGGCATGTACAACCAGGTACTGACTGGGAAGCTGCCACACGTATTAGCCAGTGGGAAGTGTGCCAGGTAGCTACTTTTATATAAGATGTGATTTTGATTACCTTGAGTTCAGGATTATTTTCATTTTAAGATGAGAAAGCCAGCCTGTTATACTGCATAGCAGGACCATTTCCTCAGCACCATCTGAACAAAGAGCTGAATCCTACATTTGTAGCATCTGGCCAAGCTGTCCATGTAGAAGCTGAGCCACACAGACATCAAATGAATACCTTTCTAAAGCCACATCTTTGCTGTGCCCTCAGTCTTTATTGAGATGACATTATTATTATTTTGGGTAGTCAGGTAGGACTGGGTAATGGCCACAGCACAGCTTAAGAAATCAAGAAATATGAGATCTTCAGGACAAGGGCTCATAATTAAGAATCATGACTGTGTTAGTGGCAAAGGAGGTGTACACAGTTGCTTGTCAGCAAGACATGCATGTCTTTTTTTTCTTTCCCCATTCCAGTTGGCTCTGGGTGCGGGGTCACATCCTGCTTCTTTGACATCTGGACAGGACTGTGGAAGAAGCTTTCTTCTTCCCAGAATACTTCTGTTCTCATTGCCCTGCCTCTACTTCCTGTCTAGTTGTCCTGCCTATACTTCCTGCCTCGCTACTGGCTAATCAGTGTTTATTTAAAATGTAATTGACAGAATACAGAATTGTCCCCCACCAACACCCAGTGACTTAAACAATAGAAATGTTTTTCCCACAGCTATGAAGGGTACACATTGAAGATCGAGGTCTCATTAGGCCAGTTTCTCCAAGCCAGTGTCTTTCTGGTGGCCAGTTTCCGCCCTGTGTCTTCCATGGCACCTTCCTGCATGGGCTTTACCCCAGTAGCCTATTTCTGTAAGGATAGACCCAAACAGTCATAAATTGTCTGTGTTCTTCTTTAAACATCCCTCTCTGATTACATCCACATTCTGAGGCTCCAGGCCTAGGACTTTTAATGCAGATTTGGTTGCACTTCTCAGTCACCGTCTAGATTCCAAACTAGTTTCCAGATATTATGTATCCCCAGATTCAGAGAGAATTGATTGGACATGAAGCCTTTTTATCACTGCTGCTCAATGTGGTTGAAATAGCATTTGGATGCCCTCAATACCCCTCCTCCATACATCAGCTGCTTTCTTACACGTCGCTATCCCATACCTGGGAACAGTGGTGCCTGTCTACCAAGTGTCTGCTTTGAAAATGTAGACCCATCAGCTTGTATTTCAGGAGGGATCCTCTTATCCCACTCCCGCCTGATACAAGGGGAGCATTTGGTATGCTCTGAGGTGGCAGTAGCTGGGTGTCATCTGTAGTAATGTCTTGGTCCATCATCTTCCAGGATGGATGGTCAGGACCCGCAGCCTCTATGAATGTTTTTTACTAGTTGGAGATTTAAGATGCTGCCTCCAGTGTAACTAGACTGGCTCACAGCCAGTTGCAGGCAGTTCTTGTCCAGGGTGGGTGTTTCAGATGGTGGGTGTTTCTCTTCTAAGTAGCAATGATCTTTTGCTCTCTCACTCCTTTGGACTTTGTCTGTGTCTTCATGGTCAAGCCTGATTTCCCACACCCAGAGCCCAACTGGAATAGGGAAAGAAAAATAAAAGACATGTGTGTGCCCCACTAAAAAAGGTACTGAGCCATGTGGCTAGTATATACTAGAATAATGGGCTAATATAAATTGTAAGAGTTAATAAGAAGCCTGAGCTAATGGGTCAATCAGTTTATAACCAATGCAGACTCTCTGTGTGATTTTCTTTGAGACATACTGGCTGTGGGAACTGGGAAGGATAGAAACCCCAACAAGCAGGCCCTCATGTTACAGAATGGTGCCCAATGTGTGAACAACTGCATTCATATAAAACCTGACAGAGGTTTGGAAGTAATTCTAGACAGAAAAGAATAGAGTAAAGCATGGCTGCTTGGTAGCAGCAGTTTCTTGAATCTGCTCTGCTTGCTAGAGGCAAGCGCTCTCCTTTAAGAGAGGCTTTCTGACTCAGCTTTAGCTGCAAACCTTGCAACTCCTTTTTTTTTGTTTTTTAGGTTTTTTGTTTTGTTTTGTTTTTTGAGATAGGGTTTCTCTGTAGCTTTGGAGCCTGTTCTGGAACCAGCTCTTGTAGACCAGGCTGGACTCGAACTCCCAAAGATCTGCCTGCCTCTGCCTCCCTAGTGCTGGGATTGGGATTAAAGGTATACACCACCACCACCCGGCTCCTTACAGCTCTTTTAAAAGGTCCTGCCACAAAACTCTTAAATGGTGTTGATAAAAGCTGACTGCATGCTTTTTGGTTTTCAGCGACAGCAGGAAAAAAACTATGCTGTTTTAAATGCCAGCTTTCTGGGCCGTCCTGCCAGTGCAAACTCTGACTCTTTGAGGAAGGAGGCCTGACTACAGAGAAAGCATTTGAGTGTTGTTTGTGGACACGCTGTTGCAGCTTGCTTGCTGGCAAGGACCTTGATATGCCATAGAGTTGTGGCAATAAACATGGCTCCAGCTGGTACCTCTGCCATGAGGCTGGAATTGCAGAAAGCTAAGAAATGGGCTGGATCCAGCCATCAAAGTCACGATTTTAATCCTACCCACATTGCTTGGTAAATTAAAGACTCATGTAATCAGAAAAAGAGAGATATACAGTAAAGAGAGATTCAAAGAAAAAAAAACCTCTAAATGGTTTAGTGTGTTAAAAATATATGCTGGCTTGGGAGCGAAAAAAAGGTTAAAGTCCTTAAAATAAAAATGAAAGAGGGTAGTTGGGTATGGTGGTACACACTTTTAATCCCAACACTTGGGAGGCAGAGGTAGATGGATCTCTCTGAGTTCAAGTGTGGTAGCACACACCTTTAATCCCAGCACTGGGGAGACAGAAACAGGCAGATCTCTGTGAGTTCAAGGACAGCCTGGTTTACAGAGTGAGTTCCAGGACAATGATACACAGAAACCCTGTCTCAAAAAGTCAAAAATTAAAAATAAAAAAATAGAGTTTAAAATAAAGTCACACAAAGATGGAAAACACACAGAGAATCTGGATACTGTATGTTATTATGCTGTCTTTGAATTGCTTAAATGCTGAGGAAGGAGCAAAAGCTGCTAAAAGATATTTGTTTTAAAATGCTGCTGAATTAATCTAAGATTGGTATTTTGAAAATACCTTGACTTCAAATTGAAGTCAAAAGGTATGCTTTGGAGAAGAGAGTTTGCTTTTGTTTCCACAGGGAATGAGAGGCTGTTGATTCATTCTGAGTTAAGAAAAATCAGGCTTGATCAAGAAAGACCACCTGAGAAATTTTTGGTAGGAAGAGATGGCCCAGATGTCTGAGTTCTACATCCAGAACAAGTTCATGATTGCTGCCTGAGATGATCAAGACTCACAGGATACTCAAGTCAGGACTTTATCATAATTCAAAATTTTCTTTAGGTCCCCATAATATTATCAGCACCCCAAACAAGCAGGAAGTAGCCTGGAATACTATGCCTACATCCCTCAAAAATGGACTATGGATATTTTTCTTTGTTTATAAAAAAAATGTGGAGGAAATGGTGGGGAACAATTCTGTATTCTGTCAATTATATCTTAAGTAAATACTGATTGGCCAGTAGCCAGGCAGGAAGTATAGGCGGGTCAACCAGACAGGAAGTATAGGTAGGGAAATGAGAACAGAAGTATTCTGGGATGAAGGACGCTTCCTCCACAGTCCTGTCCAGACACCAAAGAAGCAGGATGTGATCTGCCCCGCTGAAAAAGGTGCTGAGCCATGTGGCTAATATATACTAGAATAATGGGCTAATATAAGTTATAAGAGCTAATATGAAGCCTGAACTAATGGGCCAATCAGTTTATAACTTAAGGAGACCTCTGTGTGATTTTCTTGGGGCTAAACAGCTGTGGGACCTGGTGGGAGGACAGGTGGGAGGAGACTGTTATAGCGTGTGAAGTACTTCTTATGACAGCCCAAACAGGTTACTACAGTGAGCTATTACAAAAGCTGTGTAAGTGTTTGGAAGGAGATGATACTAAGGCTGGGCATGCCACTCAGTGATCAAGCCCTTCCTGGAAAGAGCTGATACTGGCAGCAAAGAGGAAGAAGAGAGAAGGAAGGCAAGAACATTAGAAATAAAACACAGAAAATATAAGACATTAACTTCTCGAAGCTCAGTAGAATAGAACATACAAGATAACTTGGATAACATGCAGATCTCAAGTAGATGCCTGGCTCAGCATCACTTATTATCATCATATTGACATTAGACTATTAAACCACTCCTCTTCTTGTTAAATTGACACACATTCAAAACATTAAACTTTTTCACTGTCTTGCTCAGAAACCAAATGGTCTAAACTCTAATGAATATGTAAATCAACCCCTCTAAGCACATTATTAATTATTTGGAAGACAGTTGGAGGTCACCAGCTCACACCAATTTCTATGCTTGAAGTCTCATTAACACAAGACATCACACAGTGAGAGGGAAGAAAGTTTATCACAGTTACTAAATGTGTCTGGGGAGGTGTGTGTGAATATACACACAAAATGACATTCAGCACTGAATACAGAGCCACGAGGCCCTGAATATATGGTTTCATCATCCTAAATGATGGTGGTGGCCGAGGAACATAACTTGCATCAGAGAGTGTCGAGGTATGCCTAGCCCTAAACAAAGAGGACTGTGAGCAGGTACTTAGTGCTGTGGGCAGGAGGCAGCCTGACTCCCGATTATACATTAATGGAGCCCCACCCCTTATCTAGAGAAACAGTGACTTCTGCTACACAGCCTAAGCCACCTGTGTCCCGCTTCCCCTATCAGATCAGCTATTGACTAACCCTGATTCCTTATGGTCCAGAGCCCCTTTCCTTTGGAAACTTTTAAGAATAGATGCTTTGTTTGCTTGGCAGGAGCGGAGGAAGCTTGCCTTGGACCCCTGCAGCACTTCTTACAGTGGTATATGGGAAATCACCCATGAAGGAGGGTTCAGAAATCTCTCCTCCCCCTCCCTTCCCTGAACCTAACAACTCACAGAGAAATTAAAAGTGAACAAGTGGGTCTGAGTCAGTACGTGTGTATTTAAAATCAAAATCAAACCGTACCTCACGGACAATGTCCCTACTCTTGGTTTGGGGGTGGTTGCCAGAGCTTCCTATCACATCCATGTTTTTAACTACACAAACATGCATGTTTAACATATGTGCACAGCATGTGCCTTGCCATAACTTTCATACTATATAAAACCACTTAAGATGATTGGCTCAAAGGTCAGTTAATATCCGTTGATCGCTCTCCTTCTGACTTCAGAAGAGTTCTCTCTACACTGATAATGTCCAATGTAGAGATTCAGAGTTGTTCTGGATCCCAAGGCAGTGCAAAGGAATTTGGACACGCAATGATAAACAGAAGGAGGGCACCCAAGAACAACTCCTGCACCTATCACGAGCTCTCACTCTGTCCAAATCTCTTTGGAGAAATAATGGATTCGTAACCAGAAAGTGATGGTTACCCTTGCACAACCAAGCAGAATAATCTCTTTAAGAGTGCTTAGTTTTGGCCAGGTGCAGTGGTGCACACACCTTTTATCCCAACACTCCAGAGGCAGAGGCAGGTGGATCTCTGTGAGTTTGAGGTCAGCCTGGACTACATAGTGAATTTCAGGACAGCCAGGGCTACGTAGAGAGATCATGTCTCAAAAGCAAAAGAAACAAACAAAAAAGAATGCTTATTTTTCACCACCTGAGGCATGAAAGAGTAGGAAAATTTTTTAAAAATGAAGTTTGGAACACAGATATTCAAGCAAATCAAGAATCAGCAGTTTCATAGAGGCACAGAGATATCACCCCTTTGTAACGCACTAAAGACAGGCATGTGCCTCAAATGAACATAGAAGTCTGACTGGAGCTTCAGTAGTAGAATTTCTATAATGGCAGCAATTGTGGGGCCAGATGGATGACCAGACAGACAGACAGGCCCCTGTTGATCTAGCTGAATGAGCTCTGGGACAACATCGGTTTACCCGACATCTCTTTTCCTGGTCCTTGTCTGTGTTCCAGTCACTCCTGATAATGAAGTGACTTGATGGAGTATTGCTTCTGTTGCCGGCAGGGAGAGGAATGCAGAAAACCACGTGATACAGTGTGCCTTTCGCCAGACTCTGTGCAGTGCTGAGGCTGCTCTGCTTGCAGCCCTATTCATGCTTCCTCCTGGGCACACAATGGACTCCGTCCTGAAAGCCACCCCCCAGGCCTCAGTGCACACTGTGCACCTATGTGCATCCATGGATCTGGACCGTGCTATAAGGAACATGGGAAGAAGTGGTATGGTCCACGGACTGGCCTCGGCCTCCTCTGTGTGGCTCATGGGCAGCAGTCCTATGCCAACTTCCCATGACTTAGTAAGTTTTGGAGGCTACTGAGGGTGAGCCATGAGATAGCAGAAATCACCGTGGGGTCTCTGAGTAATGCTATAGAGTAAAGGCTCCACAGCACCCACTGTGGCATAGCAAAGGGAACTTTGGCCATACCAAGCCACTGAGTTTTTGGGATGGCTTTATTCATAGAAGGTAGTCTGCTCCAGGCTTCTAAATAAAAAGAAAACTATCAAAACTAATTTATCCTTTGAGTGATTTAGTTGTTTTGAGGGTTAAATTTCCCTAATTTTCTGGTGTGGTTTTTAGGAATCATATTGATTTAATTCCTTGTATACATGCAGAAGACCAACACTTTAAAGCAAAAAGACAATTCTTTGTATTACATGTTGTATTTAGCATCCTCACTGGCTGTCTGAATCCCAGGCTTCTTCATCTCTATGGACATCAGGAGTACATCTGCATCTCAACCATCTGTCTCATGGTGCTACTCTGTGAGCAGACACACAGAAGACCCTGGAAGGTGACATGGCCACCACACTGCCATTTTGTAATAGAGTCCTTGGCCCAGTGGTAGCCTTGGCAACCGAGTGAATGGACTACTACAGTAATAGCCTGGTCTACAATAGCAGCAGAAAAGCAGGTGAAGCAGAGGGCCAGAGGATCCCAGCCGCTGCTCCCTCCAACTCTCCACTAGGTGCAAGTGCTGACGGGAAATTCTAGTGTTCAGGAAGTGTTGGGGACTGCAGACCCTCAGACCCTGGATTTTCTATGACCTCTTGCCTGCCAGAGTAAAGAACTTGTTTTCCTGTGCTTGCAGAGTTCCTGATGGCAGGGGAGTGGTTTCTGGTGGTGCAGCTGAAATGTCCGAGAGCTAGGGCATGGCCATTAGTCAAGGAGAGCCCTATATAAGCTGCCCTGGAGCACAATAAAGGTGGCGTTCTTGTTTCAAGGATGACCCGTATCTCTCTCTCTCTCTCTCTCTCTCTCTCTCTCTCTCTCTCTCTCTGTGTGTGTGTGTGTGTGTGTGTGTTTCAATCCCCAGCCCCTTGCCCCACTAGCGAACCGTCCCATGGTAGACAGGCGGTACGTATACAGTGGACTGTACATGGAAATAGGTTTACTGAAAGAGGGACCCTATCACAAAGCTTCCTTGAGGCTGTCATCTGTGACAGGGAGGAACACAGCTGATTGGGATGGCCCATGTTTTGTAACTAGCCCCCACCCACAATTAGTACATAACCCCCAAAACCTCATTGGATCACCAAGTTGTTACTCGCTGAACCCCTTATATTGGTCTGTCATCTGTGCTCTGTCTCCTGTGCACAGATATTTGCTGGAATCTCCCCAGGGAAAGTTCACAGAGCAACCTGCAAGTCACCTTGATGGGACTGAGAAACACACTGATGCAAAGGTTTCCAGAGAGAAAGAGCGAAGGAGAAAGACAGGCTTTAAAAGTGGGCACCATCATGTAATGGGGCTGGGCACCCAGAGGGAATAAACGGGAAAACAGGAAAAAGCTCTCCAGCACGGCCATGCTCCCCCTCTGCTCTCTGGCCACCGTGATCTGAGCTGAGTGGCCACCATCTTGCCTCCTGTCCTGATGAACTCTGAAGGAGGCCCTTGGTCTGCTATGCAAATTTGAGATTAATGAAAACCAAAGTTTTAAATGCACTATTTTACAGAAAAGGACCACAGCACAGAGAGAAGGCAAAATGGTTGGTGTGGTGTTTTGGTATGAGACAGAGGTTTTTAAAGTCCCTGACTGTAAGAAATGCCTGCCTTCTTGTCCCCAGAGGCTGCCACTTCCGGAGTTCCAATCCTTCCATGGTCCACTCCAGCAGAGGTCCACGGTAAACCCTCATGCTGTTAATTCAGGACACAAAACCTTGCCTAAGGAATATGCTGGGGCTGGAGACTGGCCCCTCCTCTGAGGGTGGTTTCAGCCACACTGGGGACTGCCTGTAGTTTTCCACTTCTCAGAGCTGAGACTGGCAGGTTCGGGTGGCCAGCTAGAGGCCAAGGGTCCAGAACCCCCTGCTGATCTGTGACGGCCTGATGAGCTCCGAGCACAGCTCAGACGGAAAATGGGTTGTAGCGCTCATTTCTTACAGGGGTGACACTTCTGAAACTTAGGGAGAAACAAATCCTTCCTCGGTTAAGCTGCTTCTGCCGGGTGATTTGTCATTGTGATGAGGAGTCTGAACACATAAATTATATGCAAAGTGACTCGGGACCAGAAAAGCAAAAGGCAAACTGTAACAAAATAGCAACCCCAACCCAAAACACTTGTTAATCATGGCAATATCCAGGGCATGGCATTGGGAAGATGGGAACTGTTCCTAGGGGACCCCCAGGTCACGAGACACCGGTGCTGTTTAGGAGCAGGAAGTATCTGTGTCTCATTCACAGTCCTCACCTCACCCGTTCTAAAATAAATCAGTCCAAATTCTGAAGTGCCACCATCTTAGTGAGAGGGTCCGCTGACATTTCAAATAGTTCCCAGCATGCAATGTTAATAACCACAGGTATGACAGAAAGACAGCGGATACTTCAGACGCACTAAGTGGTTTCCCTGAGAGTCCCTATGTTTATATAAAGTTTGTCGAAGGTTCTGGCAACAGGCTGTTTTGCCCGTGTCCGACAATCTCATTTTTAACTCCAGTAATGTCTACCAAAAGGCCTGTACTGGCTAGCATATCAAAGACCTAGGCAGAGGCCTTCACACTCATGGCTGACTTGGCCTGTGCAGACTCCTGTGGCCTACAGTATACTAAGCCTGGTGCCTCCCCAAGAGCCCATCAATTACTTGTGCTCAAGTGTGGCCAAGGGCACAGGAAGCTATAAAGAGCCAGAGGTGCCTGAAATGGCCACAAGGGTTTGCAAATTGTCCCCAGCAAGAGGCTAGGCAACAGAGCAGGGGCAGCGCAGATGGACTTTGTCATGAGACCTACAAAGGGTGAAGTCTCAGCCACATTAACTTCCATGTAACAGAAACCACATGACCTGTGGTAATCAATCTTGATTGTTTACAGTCGCCATGGAAGCCAGGAATCACTAGGTGTGTCCACGATGACATTTCCAGAAAGGGTTGACTGAACTATGAAGACCCCTTCCATGGATTGGGGACCAGGACTCAATATAAAGGAGAAAGAAAGCTCAGTATTGACATTTCTTCACTCTGCTTCCTGACTGCAGACGCAAACTGACCAGTTGTCTCAGGATTCTGCTCCATGCCTTTTCACCATAATGGACTGTTTCCTCAAACTGTGAGCCAAAAATTAACCTTTCTTTTCTTAAGTTGCTACGATCAGGTATGTTGACACAGCATCAGAGAACACTTTACATTTTAACATGCATACTTACACTAGGTATAAACCAATGAGCCAGTTTGAAGAGCTCATTCACCAATGACTTGTCTCTAAAGCAAAGTCAATGAGCAGAAAGAGAAAACAGCAACGCCAAGGATTCAGGGAGCACGGCCCTTTACAAAGGATCCTAGACGGAGTGTGTGGTCTACCTCTGATGAAGTGGGGTACAAGGAACCAATGCACCAGGCTCTATGGTTTTAAACCAAGCAAGCAATATATGCAAAGAATGTCGCACTTGGGCAGCTGGTTTTCATGCAATGAGGAATCACCTAGCAGCATTGGAGTCTTGCTCACATCATGTGGGAAAGCATCAAGTCCACTGCTGAGAAAGCGAACATAATACACAAGAACAGATACTGCCATGAAGTGGGTAGTTTTGGGGAGACATGGTCACGTGCACGGAAACACAGCGGTGTTTGAATGGGCTGTGCAGAGGGGAGAGTTCACTCACAGTCGAGTGAGAGAGAGTTCACTCACAGCCAAGTGACAGGTACGTTGCCGCTGGTGGTTATTTGCCTCATCCTTCCTCAATAGTAAGATAGACCCAATACGGGCTTATTGTTTCTTGGAAATGTGATAGGGAAGACATGCTGGGGAAAGTAAGGTCTCGAGACTAGGGAGACGTTTTTGATATATAAAGCAAGTTTTTGAGTATCGCGTTTAAATAACTGACACTGGAGATGCAGCACTCACAGGTGACAGGAAAGAAGGGGGAGGAGGAGGGAACTTGGAGCTCATTAATGTCCCGCCTCGCCCACTGTGAAAACAAAACGATGAACCCCAGGGTGTACAGCTCCAAGGCCTCAACCCCATTGGCACACTTAGTTACAGATGGAGTTAGGTGGCTTTCAAACAGGCACTGGAGTACAGCAGAGCCTACATAGCACCGCTCGGCACGGTAGCTTGGCCAGGCGGAGCCGTCCTCCACGCAGCTCCTAGCTATCTGTGGCAAAGAATTCGCAAGACTGAGGCTAATTTACATGCATCCTTTATATAAACCAATAGCAGAGATCTAATCTTGCAGGCCACTGCTGTGATTATACGGGGCTGTCAGTGATGTGCTGTGCAGAACACGCCTCACAGAATGCATTCATTTAACCCACCTCTTGATTTACAAACGGCAGAGAAAAACAAATGCAGATCTTAGACACACAGAAAGACAGAAATTAGGATAGAAAGCAAAACAATGAGAAACTCTCATTTCTCAAGTATGTGATTAGAAAAATTTCTCCTCCCTCTCGGTGGGGAGGTGGCAGGAGCCTGTCTGTAGCTCCTAAAAGGAGACGTGGGAAACAGTGAAGTAAACACACATTCTGCCTTCGACCACTTGACAAGCCACCCCCGCTTACAAGGGACCTATTTCACAGAAACCCTGATAGCAGCAGGGAAATGTCAACTAGTCACAGAGGGGTTTGTAATAAAGAAAGAAAGAAAACTATGTGCTCAACAACAAGGGGAACCATGGACTGTACACACAATGGAACTCAGTGGTGTTCTATCGGGAAGGAAGGAGGGAGTGGTCTTATATAGGAGGGATCGCTATGGTATAGTGATGCATAGTATTAAGGAAAAGGCAAGGTTCCGAAGGAAGTGCACTTGCATAGCGACCCAGCTGTCACTCAGTAAGAGGGATCATTATTATTATGGCCGAGAGAAAAATTTTGCAATATTGGTGTATTTCAGTTAAAATTCTGCAAGCCTGTATCTGAGCCAAAATAGTCCCTATAAATTAACATTGCACAGATTCAACGCAATGCCCATCAAAATCCCAGCAAAATTCTTCAAAGACCTCGAAAGAATGGTACTCAACTTCATATGGAAAAACAAAAAACCCAGGATAGCAAAACAATCCTATACAATAAAAGAACTTATGGAGGCATCACAATCCCTGACTTCAAACTCTACTTCAGAGCTACAGTACTGAAAACAGCCTGGTATTGGCATAAGAACAGACAGGAGGACCAATGGAACCGAATAGAAGACCTGGATATCAACCCACACATCTTTGAACACCTGATTTTTGACAAAGAAGCAAAAAATAGCAAATGGAAAAAAGAAAGTATATTTAAGAAATGGTATGTGCATAACTGGATATCAACATGCAGAAGAATGAAAATAGACCCATATCTATTACCATGCACAAAACTCAAGTCCAAATGGATCAAAGACCTCAACATAAAGCCAGTCACACTGAACCTTATAGAAGAGAAATTAGTAAGTACACTTGAACGCATTGGCACAGGGAACCACTTCCTAAATATAACCCCAGCAGCACAGACACTGAGAGAAACAATTAATAAATGGGACCTCCTGAAACTGAAAAGGTTCTGTAAGGCAGAGGACACGGTCAATAAGACAAAATGATAGTCTACAGAATGGGAAAAGATCTTCACTAACCTTACATCAGACAGAGGGCTGATCTCCAAAATATACAAAGAACTCAAGAAATTGGTCATAAAAAGAACAAATAATCCAATAAAAAATGGAGTACAGACCTAAATAGAGAACTCTCCACAAAAGAATCTAAAATGGCTGAAAGACACTTAAGGAAATGTTCAACATCCTTAGTCATCAGAGAAGCACAAATCAAAACAACTCTGAGATTCCATCTTACACCTGTAAGAATGGCCAAGATCAAAAACACTGATGACAACTTATGCTGGAGAGATTGTGGGGAAAAGGGAACACTTCTGCATTGCTGGTGGGAACGCAAGCTGGTACAACCACTTTGGATCTCAGTGTGGCTATTTCTCAGAAAATTAGGAAACAACCTTCCTCAAGACCCAGTTATACCACTTTTGGGTATATATCCAAAGGATGCTCAATCGTGCCACAAGGACATGCACTCAACTATGTTCATAGCAGCAATGTTCATCATAGCCAAAACCTAGAAACAACCTAAATGCCCCTCGACCAAAGAATGGATAAGGAAAATGTGGTACATTTACACAATGGAGTACTATACAGCAGAAAAATAATGACATCTTGAATTTTGCAGAAAAATGGATAGAGCTAGAAAACATTATTTTGAGTGAGGTAACCCAGACACAGAAAGACAATTATCACATGTACTCACTCATAGTTGTTTTTTAAACATAAAGCAAAGAAAGCCAGCCAACAAACCATAATCCCAGAGAACTTAGACAACAATGAGGACACTAAGAGAGACTTACATAGATCTAATATACATAGAAAGTAGAAAGTAGAAAAAGACAAGATCTCCTGAGTAAATTGGGAGCACGGGGACCTTGGGGGAGAGCTGAAGGAGGAGTGGAGAGGCAGGGAGTAGAGCAGAGAAAAATGTAGAGCTCAATAAATATCAATTAAAAAACTGGTAAAAACTAACATTGCAATTTGTATCTTAAATTTTTCTCTTTTCTAGCTTTTCTTTAGCTATGCTAAGATAGGGAGAGATACAAGGGCGAGCATGTCCCTGGAGAGCTCAGATTCTGACCTCCAAACACAGCCTCCACAGAAATGGCTGGTTCCAGACATTGTGCGAGGGCCCCAGGGAGAAGGCTCCACCCTGTGTACTGCGTGAACAGAAGGTCTGTTGAGTTCCACTATAATTCTGTTCTTTGCTTCTACATATTGGAACTTTCCCACAATTCCAGGCTGGCATTTCAGAAACACGAGGGAATGAACTACTCTCTAAACTTATCTTGAGATGAAACAATCTTAAAAGTGGTACTTAAGAAATATTTCCACAGTTCAAGACTTAGTGAGGAAAGTGATTTCCAAGTACAAAATGATTTTGCCCAGGCTACTGGGGTCCGTGAGATAACTCGACTGGTAAAGGTGCCTGAAATCCCTGCACATGGTGGAGAGAGAGAAACCACCCCTTAAACTTTCCCCTGGCTGCCACGTGTGCACTGTGGTACATGCACACTGTCTGCACCATCCCCACATATATGGAAAGGGAAGGAGCATGCTGGATTCACAAATGATTTTCTGGATTTTGATGCTTTTGTTAAAAAATATAAAAACATGATATGTTTCAGTTAATTTTAATCTATATATTGATACACATATGTGTAAACTGCGATAAAGCTTCATCTCATGACTGACGACAGACAGAATATGTCATTCGACCAGCATGACTTGCGGAGTCAACACTGCATCCGACTCTCCGTTTGGATCTGTGTCATTTAGAGGCATAGACATGTCTGCTAAGATTCACACTAAAGTCAAGAAGAAAGTAAATTAAAACTCAAACTTAACCATTGAGTCAAGTGCCACGGTGACTAAGTGTTTAGTTACAATATTCAAATCAGTGGGGCAATTCAATCTCTTTATAGCCATTATAACATATATGTGGCAATCCAGGGACACCAACCATGCTAAATACACAAAAATAACTCAAAATGCATCAGTAACTTAATATAAGAGGTCAACCATTCAAGAAAATCATAGAAGTAAATCACCATTATCTCAGATATGGCAATGAGTAACATTTGACACTTAAATAGCAAAAGACATCAAGAAATTCGACTTGGCCAAAATTATTGGTAAACAGATAAACTATAGAAGAGGATAACCATTAATAACAAATTATAAAATTCAGTATCTAGTTATCTTAAAATTTCATTTATTATGACTGTACATGTGGGTCGTGACTGAGTGCATACAGGTCAAAGGGCAACTTGGAGTTGGTTCTCTCCTAACATTATGGGCTCTGGGATGAAACTCAAGTCACCAGGCTTAAGCAAGGGCCCTTCCTACTCAAGAAACTCACAGTTAAACAACAAAACAACAAGTAACCCAGTTTAAAAACAGAAGAAAGCAAGGGACTGAGCAGGCACCGAAATGAGCGTATAGACAACAAGCACAGGAGACGATCGACACCAGATCCACTGGTCAAAGGCTCGTGTACGGAAACATCTGGACAAAACCGCTCTATACACAGAGTAACGAAATCACTGGTGAAAGACTCTTCTATAGAAGCACCTGCACAAAACCACTCATGTACAGAGTAACAAATCCAGAATTCATTAGCCAAACCCATAGTCATATTTATAGCTTGGGTGAATACTTTCCAAGTTTACTTTCAGTGCTTTTAAGCAAGGTGCACATAGTCTAGTGTAGCACGGTTCCCAGGAGTTCTGTGTCTCCTGGGATTTACCTGCTAAAGTTTCTTTCTTGGCATTGACCATGTTTCAACTTTCAACTCTTGGGCCAGGATCAGGCATAACTCAGTTTATCTCAACAGTTCCCCTGTTATTTATTAGTATGAAGCGATAAGAATGAATAAAGAGCTTGTCTTACCCACACACGGCAGGGAGTAGCCAAGCTGAGCATCATGGACAAACTGCCGGTCGTTGAGTCTTGTGACACAGTACAAGTGGAAGCAGTCCAAGCAGATCACGTGGCGGTGGTTACACTGGAAGACCAGGACGGGGCTCCTGCACAGACAAAGAAGAAGCGCCTATGTAAAGCATGATTAATAAAAACTCAGAGATAGATATTGGGGCTCAACCTGAAGACTAGAAAAGCAAAGGACCCAGGCACTGGCTCTTACCTCAACCTCAGTCCGAAATGGCGATCCTGCCTCCTGGAATCTCAGAATGAGACTGAGAGTGAGAACTGTCTCCTCCTGTTTTATAATTCTCTCTAGGACTGGGATTAAAGGTGTGCACTCCTGGGTTAAAGGCATGCATCGCCAGATTTCCATGGCAACTAGTGTGGCTAGGGATTAAAGATGGATGTTACTACTGCCTATTCTGTAAGACTGACCAGTGGGGCTGCTTTACGCTCTGATCTTCAGACAAGCTTTATTTATTAAGATACAAATGAAATGCCACTACACCTATGGGACCTCCATGGTGGATAGAATTTTACATGCTGTGGGCATGTTCTGTTCCAATACTACAGCTGTCCAATCTCGGTTCCAGAGTGTTACCCTACACTGGGGGTACTCCCTTAACTATACAGAACAATGACTGTGCTAATTCATATTTAACATTATTAGGTTTATTAAACAGTTGTTTAAACCCGAGATTCAAAATCATCTTTTGCTTGAAGTCTGCTCTAATTTCCAATTAACCTGCTCACTCCTCACATCTGTAAAGTAGATAATGCAGATAGCCCTGGTATCTACGTTCACTGACTCTTCCCTGACTACACACTGACCACACAGCACGGGGACACATTCTTTCTCCTTATCCACTGTGTCCTCTGTGCAATGGATACTGCCTTTACGTTACACTGAGGTTCCCACAGAAGCAGACTTTTACATTGCCTCTTGAATGTAGTTATAATAATATATAATACCAGAACTTGACAAAGTCAAAAGGAAAATGGCCATTGGACCAATAAAAACTATGCCCAACAGCCAGTCAAACAGAAAAGGGGAAATTAGAAGCAAGAGAACAACTAAAAGGATCTTTTTCCAGTTTCATAACCTTCATTTTATGAAAACTTTCAATTTCTCAAATTGTGGCTATAGAATTAATAATAAATCAATATATAAAAATCCTGAAAATTTTGGATTGTCTTGTGTCGTGGTTGGAAGGAAAGATGCCCCCAAAGGCCCATGTATTTGGGCAATTGGTCCCTAGTTTGTGGCACTATTTGGGAGGTTATGGACCCTTTAGGAGGTGGAGCCTTGTTAGAGGAAATCAGTCACTGTGGGTAGTCTATGAGGATATATAACTGTGACCTATTTCATGTTCTCCATCTTGCCCTTCCTATGTGCAGACAAAAATGTGACCACCCAGTTTCCTGCTCCTGCTTCCAGACCATGCTTTCCTCACCATGACGGACTCTATTCCTATGGAACCACACACCAAAATAAACTCTGTCATCCTAACGTTGTTATTAGTCCTAGTATTTGATCAAACCAATACAGAAGTAACTAATACAGTTATAAAGTTTATAAATGACTATATAAAAAGATAAATCTCCTAGAAAGCCATATTATTTTGCTGACAAATGAACCCATGTGCTTATGGGAAGAAGTGGACAAATTGATTATATTAATTCGAGATCATTCCCAAGCCAATTTCAATAGTGAAATTGCCTTGCAGTCAATTTAGATAAGCCTGTGCCTATATAAGGACAGAATACAAACATGTTCATTCACACCCAGTTCTTAGCTTTACAAGACCTGCTTTTTTATTTTTTTTAGGAAAAGTCCTTTTCCTAGAAAAAAAATAAAGATTAAATATAAGCATTATAGCAGATAATTTCTTAACAACTACAAGGCTTAAATGATTCTGTTATCTCACTTATTTCAAAGCAGCACCTAACACAGAAAGTGGAAAAGCACCCCCTGGTGTGTTAAAATCCACAGTCAGCTTACACTGAGAGTGAGTCCTTAAGTGTCTGAGCGATGATGAGCTTCCCCCTTGAATGTGCCGCAGCTGCTTCTGGTTTGATTCCTACCTCCAGGGCCGCAGTTAACTTTTTCCCTGCCAACAAGTGTCCTTCTGAGGACTATAAGATACTTCCTTCTCTCAAACTTCACCTATTTCACACGCATGCACATACGCCAAGCGTGATTTATGCAGCAGCTGCATTTCACCTTCGCCTGCACAGATATGCAGCGAGAAGGATGCTCTCAGCTTTGATGGTTGTGGTGCTGTGGTAGATCAAGTCTCAGACCCTGCTATCAGCACAAGCAGGTACTGGCGAGACTGTGAGAACATGTGTAAAGTTTTCTGTAGAGAACACCCCTAAAGAGGAGCTTCAAGTGTGACTCTGGGACGTGAAAACAGTCTGTAAAATGAAACCAGTCTGCCCACGCTCTGTCATCCTCGTGTCTCAGCACATAAATTCTCTTAAACACTTTCTAGTGCTAGCGCGGTCGTGAAGGGGACCTCACGGAGCCCTCACTCCTTCCACCACTCAAGGACAGAGAGGCACCGTGGGGGAGACAGACCCCAAGTCTCCTAGTTGTTCTTGGACCTCACAGCGTCAAGAGCTTTAAGAAATAAACTCCTATTGGTCATAAACTTCCTGGCTTTAGTTTTCTGATAAGACAGTCCAAAGAGACGGAGCCAGTTTCTGAACCTTCTACGGGAGTTCTAGCGAGTTTAACTTTCAGGAAGTTTAAAGTATTGAGGACTTCCTGGAGCTATTTTCAGAATTCTGACCTGACTTTTCTTAGGTGCTGGACTGAGTAACGGAACAAAAGACGGGCGTGAGCAGCAGTTTTGAGAAGGAGCTGCCTGGACTTAGTTCTCCTGGGTCCCGATGTTCTTCTGTGCCCTTTGATCAAATTATACATAAATGTCACTTGATCAATCTAGAAATGATTTTACCCCTGAGTCAAGAGACAGAGTAGTTAACTAAAGGTTAAATAACGTTCCCAATCGTATGTAAAAATAATTGCAAACATGTTATTTGACATTACTGCTGAGTTGTTTGTAAGCCCCGACTCCCTGTTTTGTTACAGGAATGATATGCAGACCATTCTTTCACACAATATTCAGCACAACTGAAGGAGATTCCGTAAAATGAAATGTACAGTAAGCCATTCCACATATTAGCCAAAGCGGGAAGGCCATCACTGTGTGGTGTTGCTCACTTGGAAATGCCACAGTGTCTCAGCATATATCCAGTAATTTGTGTACTTTAATCCAGTCTATCCCATGTTTCCTCCGTCACTGCCTCATCCTTTCTGTTTCTTCATCTGTCCCAGTCCTGGAATGCCATCCATCTGGCTAAAGCACAGGATGTGGTCCCAGATGTTCAGTGGATGCGATGGGTGTTGAAACCCGTGTACCGGAAACTTGAAGTGGCACAAGAATAAAGAGCAAGTGCACAGAGTCTCAAGGACACACAGTCTGTAAAGTGCCCAGAGGAGGGACACGAGCATCTTAACACAGGGCAGAGCACCAAGTTTTATTAGAGTCGTAGGAAATCTCAGCAGTCTGAATGGTAGGCAGTTTCTATGGTGCTTTAGAAGGATCCATCCCTAATTCCCGTCCATTCCACATTGAAAGGGGCTTTGTCCATAAAACAAGAAAAATGAGCAAAAGCGCACATGACTTCATGCTCTCACAAGTGTGGCTGGCCACTGCCTGCTCTCTCCTCCATGTCAGGGTTTGAGGACAACAAGCATCCCAGGTGGTGGGGATACTCGAGCATCCCGATGGAGCACTCCATGTGGCAAGCACCGGGATCTCTTGGCAACAGCCAACGATGGTAGTGCTGTCACCCGCAATCTCTAAGGCGACCTTCCGACTCAAGGCAATCCCAAAGGTGACTCTGTCCCTGGCTGGCATCTTGGCTATAACTTTACATGCTACCCAGGAATCATCTAGCCCAGTCTGCTCAAACTCCTGAACCCTGGAAACTGTACAAGACCAGATTCACTCTGTTCATCAGCCATTCAGCTGTGGAGTGATTTTGTAAATGTAGTAACATCTAATATAGACTCAGAGGAGGAGAAAGCCATGTAATAGGTCCGAGAAGATGATATGTGAGAGTGAAGGTGTTAGACAGAGGGTAAGGACGTAGAGTCCTGAGGACCAGGGCAGACGACGCTGCTCCTCTCTCCATTTGCCCCATGCATAGCACAGTCACATATATAGCATATGAAATATGTAGCATAATCACCTGAAAAACATAGTAAATTCAGATAGCAAACTAAAAATGCAAGTATGAAATCCTTAAGGAAATAAAAGTAAGCACTTCTTGCTTGTGGGAGAGAGACTTTCAGTTTAGCTGACCCTTGACCCTTGGAAAGCATGTAGTGTGTCTACGCTATGCTTGGTGTGGGCAGTGGACATGTAGATGCTATGCCCCAGTTAGCAATCTTTTGCAGTTCTCAGTGAATGCTGGTCATGGAGAACTCCTGGGAATTTAGTCAAGTGTTTGATTAGATAAAAATAATTAGAGGAGAAAAAGGGACGTCCCTAAATAACTGGATTTATCCTCTTAGTGGTCGCTTTAAATCTCCTTTCGTTAGAGTTGGCTCATAAAACAACAAACTACGGAGGTATTGGAAATCTAATGCAGCTTAGTTAGCATTTTGGAGTCAGCATATCTACTCACTGCCTAAATGCACCACTGACAAAGAAATCTCCAACATGGTGCCAGGGCGCCAGAAAGCTGGAGATGTCATGTTGGCACATGTGTGTCACAGGAGTTCATTATTGGAGTTAGCCAAGTGAGCAGTCGCCAGCACTGGAGAGTCCCTTGATCCAAGATACTAATTGATAGACTCAACTTTTAGAAATTAAAATAATCTTTAACAGTTGAATGACCTTCAAAGTTCCTTCCAGCAGCCAAGTTAAAAGAGCCCAAAGAAAGTTCCTTTGCCCATTAGTCTGCTTGGAACCAGAGTCCCATTAAGGCCCCAGTGGAGCTGGGAAGCTCATTAACTATCCCTTCCAATTTCTTCCTGTATCCTGATCTCATTCTGACTATTCCACCTCGTCTGGTTTGTTGCACACACACAAAAGGAACCGTCTGGTCATTTTGAGGTGATTTGTGCTACAATATTTCAGCACAGTCAAGGAACCCAAGGTATAAGCTCCTTGCGTCTATATTTTTCATTTGTCCACTGTGCCAATACTGTAGAACAGACACTACAAGCCAAGTATTGCTTGCAGTGAACAGTGATGGCCTGTCCCCCCAGCAAGTCATAGTCCTCAAGGGCAGAAGACAAATAATTGTCTCACAGTGTGACAAGTCTGACCAAAGGGGTGAGTTTGAAGATGATGGGCTTGTCTTTGGGATTGACAGAAGTCCTAAGACTGTGTGTGTCTCTGTGCAATCGGGATACAAACACAAAAGACACAGAACAAACTTATATAACGGATGATAGTAAAATAGTACACAAAAGGATGGTATAAAGACGTTAGAAATGACCGAGAAACTATAACCTTCTTATCATTGCATCAGTTGGCTTTCCCTTACTATAACAAACACCTGAACTAAACTTACAAAGAAGAAAGGTTTATTTGGGATCACAGTCTTTGAGGTTTTAATCCATGGCTGAATAGCTGTGTCGCTTTGAGATTTTGGTAGCACAATATACCATTGAAGTACCATGTGGCATATGGAGTCTGTAGGCCTTATGAGAATCAGGTGATGTGGGATTCCCCTCTGTATGCTGTGAATACCATTGGTGAATAAAGAGACTGCCTTGGCCTATTGATAGGCCTAAGTTCTCTTAGGTAGGTGGAAAAAGCTAAACTGAGTGCTGGGAGAAGGAAGGCAGAGTCAGAGCGAAGCCATGGAGCCGCCCTTGTGCTGGAGACAGATGTGCTGGATCTTTGCTGAAAGGCTATGACCTCGTGGCAATACACAGATTAATAGAAATGGGTTAAATTCATATGTGAGAGTTAGTCAAAAAGAGGCTAGAGCTAATGGGCCAAGCACTGATTTAATTAATACAGTTTCTGTGTGATTATTTTGGGACTGAGTAGCCGTGAACCAACAAGCGGTCTCCCAACAACAATCAGGTAGTGATAAGAGGGGGAGAAAAGGCCTCAGTTTCCCCATGAGGGACACATTTCGAGTTTCCTAGCATCCTCTCCCCGGCCCTACTTTTTAACACCCACCTCCCTTCCGCAGTAGCAGGCTGCAGGCCGAGTCTTCAGCACATGGGCCTTTGGGAAACACTCTACATTCAGGCAGAGCAACCCCTGCCGAAAAGTGCTTTTTCATCTTAAATCTTTATTCAGTGATTCTATTTCCCATCGGTGGCACTAAACGTTATTAAGTTCAAGAGAATTTCCCGTCTCAGCGTTTGTTCTAGAGCTGGATCCCCTCCTCACTGTCTATGACACCGCAGACTCCCCCGTTGTTAAAGTGCAGTTTTATTCCCAGGCAGCAGCTTGGTTTTATACATCCTGTGACATTTTCTCGTGGCTACCCAGGGGTTTGTTTAAAATTCTCCCATCAAATTAAGTATATTGCCATTGATATGCTAACTTGCTCTGTGTGCTATCATGAAAGGAAACAGGATAAGTTCAAGTAGTGAGTGACCGACCATCTTTTCTATTTCAGACATTTCCCCCTGGATATTTATTTGATAAATTTTGAAAGCGCCATCAAAATAGGAGCAATGAGAGAGTTGATGAGAGATGCAAGGGAACAAAAAGTGGTGCTTGCCCAGGTGGCAAATGTGGGCTTAAAAGGCCTTGATGCAGTGCAGCAGCCACAATCCCTGTGACACTTGGGTTGCCATCTTCATCAGCACCCAGCGGGTCGCCTCTTCCAACTTCAACCCTCAGTTCACCCTAATCCAATCAGCACAGCTCAGCACCCCAATTCAGTCAGCATGGCTCAGCATCCTATGCAGTCAGAGCAGCTCGGTGCTCCCCCAGTCCAGAGCAGCTCAGTGTTTCCCCCAGTCCAGTCAGAGCAGCTCAGTGCTCCCCCAGTCCAGAGCAGCTCAATGCTCTCCCAGTCCAGAGTAGCTCAGTGCTCCCTCAGTCCAGTTAGAGCAGCTCGGTGCTCCCCCAGTCCTGTCAGCACAGCTTTGCTGCTCAGTGGCCCTTGGCCAGAGTCTTTAGGCCCAGACTCCCTAATCTCTGCATATCTTTTCTCTCCATTCAACCATCCTCTGTTCCACGGGGGCCAACTCCTGTGCATTGTCTTGTCTGACCCTATGTGTGTGAGATCTCTCCTCTCTTTATTTTTTCTTTTCTTTTTTTTTAAACTCTTAGTGTTAGCTCAAGCCCAGACTTTTCTGGAAACCTGGTCCCTATTCCCTCTCCCGCATGCACTGCTCTTACTGAAATGTTTACCTCTCGAACACATTGCTGTGATTCTCGACTTTGCTTTACTATGTCTCTACCAGCTCTGTGAACCAGCATCAGCATCCTGCCTGTATTGCACACACAGATTGTAAAGCCACCAAGTGTCTGCTCCCGTGGGAATACACGGGTGAGAGATCACCACTGTTTTCATGAGGCTGATCTGGTGCCAGGAGAAATTACTGGAGGCAACCCAGTCCAGTGTGACTGAGGCAGAGGATGTCTCTAAAGGAAGAGTCATAAACTGCAGCCTCACCAGCAAGAATGCATGAACCAACTGAAACACTAGAGGCAGATATGCGCAAATGCTTAACATGGAAAGAAACAGATGATTGTGCTCTTGGTTTCCATATTACCAAGGTCCTGAATTTCCCACAAATTAAAGACAAGATGGAAGGGCTGGGGCATGGCTCCCTTAGGAAAGTGCTTTCCTTGCAAGTGTGAGAACCTAAGTTCAATTCCCAGAACCAAAAGAAAGAGAGAGAGACAGAGAGAGAGACAGACAGAGAGAGAGAGAGAGAGAGAGAGAGAGAGAGAGAGAGAGAGAGAGAAGAAGAAGAAGGAGGAGGAGGAGGAGGGGGAGGAGGAAGGAGGAAGAGGAGGAAGAGGAGGAGGAGGAGGAGGAGGAGAAGGAGAAGAAGAAGAAGAAGAAGAAGAAGAAGAAGAAGAAGAAGAAGAAGAAGAAGAAGAAGAAGAAGAAGAAGAAGAAGAAGAAGAAGAAGAAGAAGAAGAAGAATCTGGGTATGGTGGAACTCATTTGTAATCCCAGTTCTAGGTAGGTAGAGACAGGTAGATCGCCCACTGGTGGTGGTGGTGGGGCACTGGTCAGCCAACTTGGCTTACCTGGACAGTTCTAGGCCAAGGAGAGACCCTGATTCAAAAACCCTAAGTCAATGACACCTGAAGGATGACAGATCAGGTTGTTCTGAGGTCTCCACATGAAAACATGTATGTGTACATATGCACATATAAGAGCACTTGCACACACATGAATGTGCAGGTATGCAATATAGATATATACACACATACAGAAATATACACACAGATTCATAAGTAAAAATGTTGCTTCCACAGCTTTCATAAGTCATATGCATGGATCTGTAGCTAGGCTTGTATAATACCTCCAGAGTGTAGAGCTGATGACAATGGGAACCACTGTTAATAAAGAGACTTTTCAGAATAAAAATATATGAAACCATGGAAATGGAAGGAGCTATGGATTATTAAGTTCCCTCCGTGGTTTCAATCTTAGAAGATATTTATTTGACATTACCATAGTTTATTTATTTTCAAAGATAAGTGATAGGCTGAACTCAAACATAACCTATTTACTTTTGAAGAATTTGAATATAAACACTATAATATGACATCTGATATTAGAAACATTAAAATAAGGTTCTTTACTTTTATAAAATCAAGTGTAAAGCATAGAATTTAGTCATGCTTACTATTTATTCATTATGGCAATATTGTTCATTAATAACACCCCAGATGATATCCTTGTATCTCTTTTATACAACTACACAGATACTGGCAAATAATTATAAAAGTAATGGTAACAAATTGCAATAAATAATGGTAAATCATAACAAAATAACTGTTGTATGTAATGATGAAACAAAAACTCCATTATCTCTGACTGAGAGAAAAATGTATCTCAGAAGAGATAGTCATATTGTTTTTTGTGATGGTCAGTTATGGCTGTCAGCTTGATTGGACCGAGGAGTGGAGTACCTAGAACACTGACAGCAGTGTCTCTGGGGGATTTTTACAGACAGTATTGACTAGGGGAGGAAACCCATTCTGAGTATTGATGATGCCATCCACATGTAGTGCCCTGGAGAGAATAAAAGGAGAAGCCAGCAAGCCCAGCACCTCCTTTGTCTGATCTTTTGTCTGATTTCTGTCCACCGTGATGTAAGATTCACCCTGTTCCCACAATGAACTGAACCTCAGAAACAAGGAATCAACGTAGACATCTCCCCCAATGTGTCTTGTTCGGGGTTTTTTTTGGGTTTTTTTTTTGTTTTTTTTTTTTTTGTTTTGCCATGGTAGGGAAGAGTCTACCACAACTTCCTACTTCCTGGTTGAAATTATTATTTCAAGGGCGTTCAATATTATACGTATGCATATCCAACTTCTCCATGACTGTACTCTCAGAGCACATCCTATGGAGACTGTCAATACAGATAGCTTTTAAAAGCTGAGGCAAGATTTAACATAAAATGGTTTCTGGGGCATATCATTTGCATAGAGTCATTGTGTGGTGCGGTGATTTAGCTGTCGGAGGTGCTGCCTGTAATACATAGGAACTCAGGCATATAACTTGTCTTTGTTTTCTTCCTCTGTGAAGAACAGCTAGAAGCAGATAATGCCCAGATCTACTGCAAGAGCATTCTGCTAAATTGAGAAAGATATGAAGACAGATCTTGTTTAGATAAGAACCCCGCTGAGAAATCAATTGTTCTAGTGTATCCCCAGATCTCAAGACAAGAAAAATTAATGTGTTCAGAACCAGTTTAGTGGCCATGGATGTTGGAGCTCTTTAACACAAAAAAATTATTACAGTCACAAAGTGGTTCAAAAGGATGTGCCTCTGTCCGCCAGCTCGCAAGAACCCTCACAGATGATTTCATATTGCTCTTGCATTTGCCCCTTTAAAAGGTGGATGAATTCTAATGGGATGCAGCTTCTAGCAAGGCAGTATGAAGAACCAGGGCCTTAGCTGTAAGGCGTCTAAAGAGAAGAAAAAGACTGGAGACCCTGTGAACCAGCTGGATAACAGAAATGTTTCAGGAGGAGGAGATGACGTCTCTAAGGAACCAAGGAACACACATTAAAGCGCCAACATCACTGAAGAATTGTGGGGTGTTAGAAAGTTGTTTTCTAATTCCAATTTTTATTTTGTTGTACTTATAGCTAGAAAAGCAATAAATAGTAACAGAAAATCATTCCCTAAAAGACAAAACCAACAGAATTCAATATAGCATAACAATACAAGTCCATAGGGTTCATGTGTGAACTCTAGACAAGTAAAATGGAAAAGCTTTAGGGTCTGCCTAAATGTGTGCAGTCAAAGGTGGAGGGGCAAGAGGGAATGCTTTCAGATGAATCCTGGAAGGGTGGCTGAGCTGGCAAGACCCCAGTCCTATAAAATAGGAGCCATGACAGGAGCAGCATAGACACGCCAATCTCCAGAGAGCTTTTAGATACGAAGACTTCATTGGCTTCAATTCAGAAGGTCACACATCATCTTTACTCGAAGCTTCTGGAACCAATGCTCTGCCTATGCCATAGGCAAAAGGTAATTCTTTAAGATCCCAGCTTGTCATAGCCTCTAGAAGGCATGCATGTTGCTTCTAGGGATAAGAAAGACAAACTCATAAACAGCTTTAATAATTTTCAATCAGTAATATCAAATCACTGTTTATTTCTTCTGGTGGTATTGGATATGGAACCTAGGGCTTTGCAAACGTGAAGCGTCCTAGCGTTGGACTCCATCCCAGTGCCGAGTTTAATTTTCAAGCTTGTCTTTATCCTTCTTTCCTCAGTGTCCTCTGGTCAGCGCATCAGGTGGGCTCCTGTGAAAGCACAGGCTCAGCAGGCAGAGGGCCACTCAGCAGGCAGAGGGCCGCATGGGCCTGCCTGCCCAAGGGCTCCTCCTCAGCTCAGGACTTTTAACCACCCTGCCCCACCCTTCCCATTCCACTGCCTCGGTGGATGCACTTGTTTGTCTGGGTTCCTTCCAGATAAGAAGGCAGAACACACGATGGGGCTGGGGCCAAGTCTGGTCCTTCACCTGTTTCTGTAAGTAAAGCTTCACTGGAAGAAGCATTTTGTGCACTGTGGCTGATGGTAGAGTGGCGGCCTGGAACCGTGCGTACCTTGATTCACAGCTCCAAGCAGAACACTTGGGGCTCTTGGGTTAGATAATTTTCCTCTTTGAAACAAGTAACTGTTGCCTTGGTCTGAGGCTTTCATTATTTTCACACACGAACTTGTGTGTGCACGCACGCACAAGTGCACACTTGCACACAGTCTTCAGTGTAGGTCTATTTTGTTATCATTTCTGCTTTTGTTCATCCAGGAGACTGGGTCAGAAGATCAGATCATTTCTGTCTTTGACACATGTCCCCAGTGCACTGAAGGAGAACTATTTTAAAGATTTATTTATTATTTATACAGTGTTCTGCCTGCGTGTGTGTGTCTGCAGACCAGAAGAGGGTAGCTGATGTCATAATGCATGGTTGTGAGCCACCATGTGGGCGCTGGGAATTAAACTCAGGATTTCTGGAAGAGCAGCCAGGGCTCTCAACTGCTGAGCCAATGAGCTCCGCCAATTTCTTTAATTTTTTTTCACTGAAGAAAAATTAATCTGAAATCACACCAGTGCGTCCTTCCATTCGTACATCATCACTTCTGAAGAACAGGAGGAGAACTCACGAGTCCTGTGCACTGACAGATTTCAGCTCACCTCAGCTCACTTGTGTCCTTCTGAAGAGGATCTAATTTGTGGGCAGTTAGGGGTGTGTCTCCCCAAGCGTACCCAGGGGGTGTAGAACTAGAGTGGCAGTTGGCCTTGATCGTCAATTGATGGAACACACACCCCGAGCATGCCTGTGGGGATGTTTTCAGAGAGTTAGGCAAGGAGAGAAGAACCCTGTACACGGATCCCACCATCTTGTTCTCTGGAGTCGCTGGCTGAACAGAAAGCAGAGGGGAGCTGTGTGCTGATTTGTCTGTTTCCCGGCTGGGAGTGCACTGTGACCAGCTTCCCCATTCTCACCACAGCAGAGCTGCTCTGCTCCCTGGTGATGGATGGATCCTCAAACTGCTTCCTTCAGCTGCTTCCGGGGACTTTGCCACATCAATGGGGCAGTGGCTGACTTCTCCTGACTAACCCTCCCGCCTCCCAGTACAGATAGCATATTGGGGTCTTGTTGGCAGACATTTAAGGGAAAGTGGGAGAGACTGGGTATCTCATCCACTTTCAAGTAGCGTTCAGTCAGCAGGAAGATTATGAGAGAGAAAGGAAAACCATTTTCTTCAGGACAAAACTGTAGAGGTGTGTCATCCTCCAGGTGACTAACTAGATGGCACTGTAGAGCCCAAAGGCAAGGACACCTAGGGATCCACAGTCAACTGGGGTAGGCTCCAATGCTGGGAACAGGGGAGGAGGCAGGTCAGGCCCTGGAACAACACAGGAGGGAGTGGGGAGCTGAAGGAGGTGGGTGTTCCTGCTCTAATGCTCTTTGTTGAGCACTCTGCTTATGGTTGGAGGGCATTCAATCACAGAGCTTCTATCTCCATCACTGTACCAGTGCCCTCAGCTAGCTGGTGGAAAGATCTTAAAAATCTACACTCCATTCAAATACTATGGCCCAAGCTCTGTTATGAATGGAGAGTTCATCTCAGAGTCCTTGGTTGTTCACTCAAATGGTGGAAAACAATGGGGATAAATAAAGCGTAGGAGTGCAGGCGGGGAACCCTTTAAAAATGACATGGAGACAATCAACAATGGGGCAGATTCACAGCAGGTAAACTCACGTGTCTCATACCCCTACCGACAGTTCCCAAGTTAATTTCTGAGAGTAGGAAGTGTTAATATCTACATTGAGGGAGACATTGAAATAAACTTCTGAAGCAAAAATGCCTTAGGAACATGCTCCTAACACAATGCTAGTTAAAAAAATTAATAGAATTCATAAATGCATGGACGCCATGTTTCCAATTTGTTGAGACAGCTACACAGACAGACGCATGTGCTCCTACCTTGTGGTGATAAAAAAAAATATACACATAAAACCCTCTAAATGTTAGCAGCATTAAATGGTGGCAAATGTAAAAATAGTAGGTTTTAATTGTTTTAAATATTAACTTTTTGTGTGTGTGCTGGGTATTGAACCAGGGCCTCAAATAAAATTGCAATAGATTATAGGGTTGGGGAGATTGCTCAGTGGATGAAACACTTGTAGCACCAGCATAAATATCTAAGTGCAGACCCCAGAATCCATGTACCCTGGGTCCACTGATGTGGGATTCCCCTTGGTGTGCTGTGAATATCATTGGTTAATAAAGGAACTGCTTTGGACTTATAGCAGAACTATAGGGGAACAGAGCTAGCTAGGTGGGGCAAACTAAATGGAATGCTGGGAGTAAGAAGGGTGGAGTCAGAGAGAAACCATGTAGCCCTGCCGGAGCTGGACAGAACTTTATCCAGTAAGCCACTGCCACGTGGTGATATACAGATTACTAGAAATGTGTTAAATTAATATGTAAGAGTTAGCCAATAAGAAGCTAGAGCTAATGGATTAAGCAGTGATTTAAATAATACAGTTTTCTGGGTGGCCAGGAAACAAGCAAGCGGCCCCTCCTACAACAGTCCACTAGCACACGTCTGTCATCCCAGTGCACTGGAGAGATGGGAGGCAGAGATGGGAGTGCCTCCAGAAGCTCACCAGTCAACCAGCCTGGAGGGCACTATTGCAAACAACAGATTCTGTCTTCAAGAATTTGGGAGGTGGAACATCTCTTGACCTCTGAGGTTGTCCTCTGTCCTCCACACATGTACCATGGCATGTCTACATATACTCACGCACACACACACAATTATATAAAGCCAGAATAAGTGTCCCATTTCTTCCCCCAACCCTTAAATACACTGACTTTCTTCTGCACTGCCTCTCCCCCCTCCACTAATAGCAGCGTGAAATTTAATTTTTAGAAGCATGTCTGAATTGGGCTGAGCATGCTGGTCTGTTTTAGCATTTAGAGACTTTCAAGCCAGCACACATTTGCCATCTTTACTAATTCCTGCTTAGAGGTAAACAATGGCTAAAGAAAAGCATCTCACACACGCCCAAATAAGGACCACCATTTTAAAGGCAGGTTTTCAGTGCCGCAGATGATACCACACTGAGCAGCTTGTGCCATCATCTGAACTCCATCTGTAGGAAGCAGGAGTGTCACTTTTAAGAAAGAGGGGTTGTGTGCTTATCTTCTTGGATAGTATCAAATGGTTCTAATTAGTCTGTACCCCAAATAAGTGCCCTAGAGAACCTCATCCCTATAGCCTTGACTATTTTCTCTCTGCTTTATTTCTATCAATTGAGACATATCTTATTTTATGTTGTAAAGAACAACTAATGAGTTTATTTTTAAAGTTGCTCGAGTATTTATATTTCCGTTGAGAATTGCTTGTTTCTGTGAGGAGCTGCAAATGGCAGCCACTCCCTAGTACTTATTCCTTCTTGTTTTTAGTAATAATATTCCAAGTTTTCATGGGGCACAAGGTCACACAAGGTCAAGACAAAATTTCCTAGTCTCTTTAAAGGCTCCCCATGTGGCTGAACACTGACCCAAGGTGCAGGAGAGGGAGGGAAATGGAGCTTGACACTGCCAGGACACCTCTCTCCATGGTTTGGAAGGCGGGCCTGGCAGCAGGAGTTCACACACTCATCTCAGAGCATGAGAAAAGACAGACATTTTAATGCTAGAACAATGGAGTAAAGGTTGTTAGTCTTCACCAGGGCAGTCAGGTGATCAGGACACTGCCTAAACAGACCCAAATCACAGATTTTTCAAGATTGTCTTGTTGAGAAGCAAATGGCTTTGTAGTATCTGGAATTCAGCTTTCTTATCTATATGTATAGGGCTCTCCTATAAACTTTGGATAGGACCTCCTCCTTCCGCCAACAGAAAGTCATGGAATGAATCATATAGCATCCATTCACCTAATGAATCATTACTTATTTCACCTTTGATCAGGATCCGAAGTCTGGGTGTGTTTTGGGAGAGCACACTGCAGACACTGGGAGCCTCAACAATCAGTAGAGTCTGACAACAATAACACTCCCTATCTGCTGTCTGTGTGTGTATGCGCTACTAGCATTGGATTTCTCTCTAATATATGAAGAGACATTTCCCCCTTTCATACAGGTAAAAAAGAAATGGGAACTTATTTTATTTCAGTTGCACAAATGGAATGAAACCTTCAATTTGATGCAAATAATCAAGCTCTCAGTATTTTCACAGGATGGGAGGCTTGCACTTGGTTGGGTCAGCATTTTCAGGGGACTTGTAGTTAGGTTATCATTGCACTACTGTTTCTCAGGATTAAGAACTCATTCCAGGGTTCCTCCCACCACTGGCCCTCAGCTTGCCTTCCTAAACAATGACTCACAACAGGGTTAACTGTAATGAATGTCAGCAACAGATATATGTGGAATGGGAGAGGATGCTGTGGAATAATCTTACTGTACACTGTGAAGAGGTGTTGCTCTCACTGGTTTAATAAAGAGCTAACTGGCCAATAGTTAGGCAGGGAAAGGTTAGGTAGGACTTGAGGACAGGGAGATAGCACAGGGATGAAGAAGGGGAGCATTGCCAGGAGATGTGGAGAGAAGATGAACACACTGCACTGAAGAAGGTATCAAGTCACATGACAGAGTGTAGATAAGAAACGGGTTAACTGAAGTTGTAAGAGCTAGTTAGTCACAACCCTAAGCTATTGGCTGAGCATTTATAATTAATAATAAGTCTCTGTGTGGTTATTTGGGAGCTGGCTGGTGGGACAGAAAGTTATGACTACAAAGAGGAGCAGTTTGACTATGAGGAAATCAGATGCCTCTCTGTGGACGGCTTCTCTTGTCTTCAGATGTGTAAACTGCAAACAGGAGATGCAATTCTCATGAACCCTTTGACAATTGAAGGCTGATGTTGGACAAGAACATATGTGACACCTTAATACACACAGTCACAAACATACTATATGCACTTTTTCTTTTCTCAGTGCAATTACTTGAAATAGAATTGAGCAGTACCTTCAGTAAAAGAGCAAAAGCGTACAGCAGTAGAGCAGTGAGTGTGTGGTGGAAAAGGCCTATGCTGCCGGGAGGAAATCCTCTCCACTCTTCTATAAGACACCCCTAACTCTCACTCTTGTGAGGGGCCCCTCACTCTGCTTATTCCTGTAAAGAACCCCAGTGCATGCTTTAGTTTGGCAAGCTAGACTTGCATGACATGGTTTCTTTGGTCTTGTTGCTGCCTGTTTGCAGGAAAAGTACCATAGTATCTCTACAGCCCAGTCTACCAGGGACTGTGCTCTTGTTTTGCAAACTTGAATGACTTGTCATAGTCTCTGAGGGACTTTATCTCCTTAGCCTTTGCAAAGAACTCGGGTGCTGCTGTTTGGCCTGTGGGGTATTGCCCTTCCAGGGGCATGTGGCAACCAGACAGCAAGAATCTGGGAATAGAAATCGCTCCTTTCTCTTCTCTCTGAGAAGTGAACCATAGTGGATTCTTTCCTTTGCACATTTCCCTTAATGTGTGCCACATAAATGTCCTGCTAGGAGGCCAGCTGTGCCTCTTTAAGTCCCCCGAAGCTGCAGCCAGCAGGAATGTTTGAGATTGCTTAGCATTTCTCCTTGCCTTAATTCCTCTTCATTTTTCACCTTAGCCACCCTGAGCTTTCAGCTCCCAACCAGTCAGCACTATTCATTCTAGCCTCAGGCTCTGCTCCCCAGAGCACTCTGAGTAAAGTGTGAGCCAACTGATTGATGTAAATGCTTTCTGGCAATCTCTGAGGGAGGAGGCACCTAGTACCAAAGTTACTGTCACTACCACTGTGTCTACCTCCAAACATGGTCGTGCTGAATGACCGTGCCTCTGCTCTGAAACTCAACACAAGGAGTAAGGGGAAAGCAAATGGAATGGCTTAAACGGTAGCAAAAATCACACTCCAAGCAAATTTTAAAAGAAGATAAAACCAAATTAAAATAAAGTTTTAACTTAGAAAATGAAAATCTAAAAATTGACTCATTTGGAATAAGGCAAACTTGGGTGACGCTGTGGCGAACACACAATGCATGTATGTATTTAAATAGAGACTTACGCTGAGAAGGCAGGTGGGGAAACAAGGCAATTCTGCTCATTCTTGCAGAAAACCCATTACTGTACGAATGCGAGGGTGAAGGCTCCAAACAGTTCAATTTGTGGGTATCTGCACCCATGTTTGGATCGCTGCCATTTTTCTTCCATGAAATGTGATTGCCACCCTGTCTCAGACGTGGCGAGTCTCTGTGTTCCACCCAGTCAATTCTAGACAGATGGCCACAACACACATTTTCCAATCATGCCCAGACCAAGATTGAATCTGGCAGAAGCCTTAACTCATAACTTCCATTCCCAAAGACACTAAACACATTTGCTTGGTAGCCTTTCTGACAGCACCCATTAAACACAGAGGCATGAAGGGATGGGAGCATGAAGTGGGGCAGGAGGAGAAAGCCATGTCATGATGCGTGACTGGAAGAGGACCCTCAATGAGAAGACATGTGCTCCCCCTTCTCTTGCACCCCTCTCATGGGCCTGTGTGAGTGGCAGAGTGTGGCCTCGCTTCCATTTGGCGTGTGGTGATATGACTCAATGTGTTAGCTGCTCTTTGTGAGGTTGTGACAAAATACTGTCCAAAAGCAGCTTAGGGAAGGTTTGCTTTGGCTCACAGTTGGAGGGGACAGCCCATCTTGGTTGAGGCGGTGTGGTGGCAGGAGCATGAGACATCCAGTTCCAGCACAACTATACTCATGAAGCTGAGACTGATGAACGCTGGTGCTCAGCCAGCATGTTCCTTTTCATTCATTCTGGGGATGCCCTCCTTCCTCCCCCATGGAAGGATCCTGTTCACATTAGCCTGGGTTTTCCCACCTCAATTAGCCCAATCAGAAACTCTCTTACACATGTCCTGAGGTTTGTATCCATGGTGATTCTAAAATCCAAAAGCTTATATTCAAGAGTAACCATCATACCCATCAAGATGGGGGTCTAAGCTTCAACCATGGGGCAGTCTGGTGCACACTGTTTATGACAAGGGGACTGTGGACAAGAAGTACTTTTGGAAGGCTAACGTTCCTGAAAGCCAGGTATATGGATATTCTACAATTGAACTGTTTCCAGATGCATATAACTCTCCAACTCCAGAAAAAGGGGGGGCCTTAGCACCTTAATGCTTTTTCTCACTCTATGCCATATTGACTACAAGTTAGCTACGGAAGGGGGATAGCTGTCTCAAAGAAAGATGCAAGTGACCTTGTTTTCAAAGTATTTTAGACTAAGTGAAAGGGGTTCCCCAACAGGTCAGTGCAAGGCCAAGGGTCAGGAGTGTGAGAATGGAGGTGGCCCTGCTTTGACTACACTGGTCACCTGTCCCCCGCCACCACGCGCTCCTCCTTGCCCTTTGCAGCAATGGTGCAGGCTGCTGTGCTTCATCTCATCTTCTAGGGCCAAGAGAGAGGGGCTTGGCAAGGTTGGGACGTTTCCAGACTTGTTGCCAGGCCTGAGACAAAAGCACATGACATCTGCCCACAGACTCATTCCTCAAGTCTCCATTGTATTAAAGGTGAGGTTTCATGGGACACTGACACTTGAACCAAGTCATTCTGTTCGATTACTTTCACCTATTAGAAAATATTTTTATACATACCTTTTTTGGTCATGCTTAAGGTTGGGAAATCAAATGATAACTGTTTATGATACATAACATGACATTTTGAGATACGTGTATATCATGGAACTGCTGCATTTTAATATGGCTAATTGTTAATTAGCATATCTGTGACCTCACATAGTTCATATCCCCTTTTATGGCCATAAGACTTTTAATCTGTCCCCTTAGCAGCTTTCCAGCATGCCCTATTTTTAGTAACTATAGTCATCACACTATATGACAGAACTCTTGAATTTATTATGCTTGTCTAATTCACATTTTGCACACCCTGACCCACATCTTCCCTACCCTCCTTCCTGCCATATGAACATATTTTTTTACAGAGTCTACATGCTTGCGATCTTGCAGTATTTACTTTGTTAAGCTTGGCTTATCACTCTGGGGTTACTGTGTTGCTATGCACGGCAGGACTAACTCTTCCAAGCCTTCACAGTATTCTGTTGTGTATATGGGCCACATTCTCCCTCTTATGTCATCCGCCCATGGGGTCTCAGGTCCAGTCTGGGTCTTGACTATCATGAGACTGCAATGATCATGGTATATCAAATGTCGATCGTGTACATCCGTCTGCTGCTGCGGAACAAATGCAGTCTCTCTTCTTGCTTTGCCCACAGGCTCCTAATAGGATAGAGCACATTAAAGAGACCAAAGCAAAAGCAGCCTGGAGGATCTTGACAAGGTTGCCAAGTCCCCCTGTGACGGTGTTCCCAGGCCATGGCAAAGCCAGACACCAGCTAGTCTCCAAGATCCAGTTCACTCTGCAAAGACCCTCTGACAACGGGAGACATTGGCTCTGCAGTAATGACAGACGATACGGAAATTCCAAAGGCAAAAATGCTAATAGGCTCATCGTAAAACTGAATCTACTATTCGGTATTCCTTACAACTAGCTTTAAATATGAAATTCAAACAGCTAGAGAAATACACAGGTGGCCATTAGCTTCCACTCAGTCTCAACACCAGACATGACGGAAGAAGCGGAAAAGCTTCACTTGAGGCACAGCCTCCATCGTGGTGATGCTTATTGGCTGTGAAGCTGTTGTTTGCCCAGATGTGTCTCTAAGTGGATGTGATGTGTCAGCTGCTTACAGATCATCTGCTCCCTTCTTACATCTCCAGTTCAGCTTCAACATGAAGTGACAGAGGGATGAGTTATCATCGCCCCGCACTGTGCCTGCAGGACCACCGTGCTGTAGGCTGACCCGCACTGTGTCTGTGGGACCACCGTGCTCTAGGCTGACCCACACTGCGCCTGCGGGACCACCGTGCTGTAGGCTGACAGCAGGGTGATTCCAGGCTCCACAGTGGCTCCTGATTTTTCAGAACACTCAGTGGTTTTCTGCTCTTGAGTTTTGGGGGCTTCCTCTTTCTAGCCCTGTGTGGAGAACGTAGGGGAAAATGTGGTCGAATGTGAGTAGATTGTTTTAATCATGACTTTTAGGTGATGTCGGTTGGCTTGGTTCCTTATTGAGAACCTTGAAGTGACAGGGGCCAGGGCAAGGAGATATTAGATGAGGGAGACAGGGGTGGTGGTGGGAGAATGGGAGAGACTGGAGGAGGGGGTTTCAATCTGGTCAGTCTCCCAGTGCAACCCAGATTTAACTGTCCCAGGATATAGTTCCCACCAGAAAGGCTTCTGGTCACAGCACTGCCAATAGCATATTCCAAGAATACCCCTGGGGACTACCTCAAAGCATTCCCCACACCCTGGTAGGCAACCATTTGCTCTGAAGCCTTGTCCTTGCTCACATGTGGAACTTTCTGTTGTGTAGGGCTTTCTGGTTCATCCATGAAGTGGTGGCACAGCCTCAGGCCACATCACTGCACCCAAACATCTTGCCATGCAGGTCATTTCTGTCACAAGCACTCCTCTCCTGACAGTTTTCAAAGCTAGATGAGGCGAGCTGCCCAGGGCTTGCTAAGGATGCCTGAGTGGGTCTGTGGCTTAGGGCAGAAGTCATTCCTGCCTCCCAAGTCTTACAGAGCAGAGATATTTGCATCAAGTCAGCACCACAAAAGTTCCATAGTTTTAGACTTTGAAAGTTAGATCAACACCTGACTGCATCTTAAAATTAAAGATAAAACAAAACAAAATTAAAACAGTTGTATGAGGAGTGACACGGGCCAAATATTTGTAACAAGTGCTTCATGGAGAAGTGGCCTTGTGAGAAAGGGGCTGCTTTTTGGACACTTGAAGGATTACATCTGAGGATGGGAGGATTTGACATCTGAAGGCAGACACCTTCATTTGTGGAGTCCTGCATTCACACAGAGTGACACACTCATCTATGCCAGCTTGGAATAGGGGTCTCACTTTCAGCATTAGCAATGGCTTGGAATCATAGTGCTTATCTATATCCATCCAGAGTTCTGCAGAGCAGCAGCTTTACTCCCAATCTACCACAGAGACCCCCCAAATAATTAAAAAAACATGGCCCACAAAATTGCGAATGATTTGGCAAGGAATGGTGAGGGGAGAACTGGATGCCCACTTCCCTTCTCCATCCTCAGGGTGTTACTGCTGCTATCCCTGCCCTGCAGATGGCCAGTCTGTTGGAATTTAATGAGATGGATGCCCAAGATCACGAGAATGTTGGATAGAAGTTGTAGACAACTCAAAGCCTATGGAGTATCAGTCATTGAACTGAAGGCCACGAGAATGAGGTGGAGCCTCCCACGACATAATACCAACTGCCTTCTACTCTGGTTGATCTGCAAGCCCAGAGAACATACCTAAATCCAAGAAACCTAAGAAGGTGTGGTCTTCAGAGAAGCACAAGGAGGTAGAGGGCCACAAGGCCTGTATCCTTTCTAGGGTCTCTGGCCCATGATGTCCCTTGTTCTGAAGGGCACTATGGACCCCATGTAGCCAATGACTTTCCCACTAGAGGAAACTGTCTCTAGGAGCGAGTTACTATCTAATAACATTTAGAACTGCTCATGTACAAAAGAGAACGTGAACACACACAAGGAGGCGGGCTGCTTGCAGCACAGGGTGCCAATCCCCATCCAGAAGAAGCCGAAGAGGAGGCTGGGTACCTGATTTCAATATGTGACCTGTCGCTGTTCTAGCCTCCACTAGCCCCATCTTACAACCTTGATCTTAATATGTTCTTATCCACGTGGTAATTCTATCAGAATTCTCCATGGAAAGCAGGCTTCTGAGTTCACCTATGGGATCATCTCAGGTGCCTGGGTGGTAGGTGGGGATGAGGTAGTGGACAGGAATTGAGAGATCCCACAACTACTGACCCAGAGATGGAAAGCCAAGCCAGAGGCCAGGTTCAATGGTGTTATGAGGAGGAGCGGGCCACCTGACTAGTTTAACTCCTGAAATAATCACACAGAAATTGTATCAATTAAATTATTGCCTGGCCCATTATCTCTAACCTCTTATTGGCTAACTCTCACATCTTGATTTAACCCATTTCTAATAATCTGTATTGCCACTTGACTGTGGCTTACCAGCATGAGTCTAACCAGTGTCCGTCTCGGCGAGGAGAACCATGGCATCTGCCTGACTCTGCTCTTCTTCCCAGCATTCTGTTCTGTCTTCCCCACCTAGCTGAGTTCCACCCTATCAACTAGGCCTCTGGGGTTTCTGCTTCATGAAAGAGTCTGCGAGACATTCTACAGGACACAGAAGAAAGTGACTGAATTGCCTTTGAAATTTCCTGCTTCATAAAAAAGTCTTCTGGATACTATGGGCCTAAAGGCCAAAGATGGATGCCCCAACAGTACAAAAAAACTTTGAGTGACTACCTAGGCAGTGAGACGTCTCTGTCATTTCTAGAGTTTCTTTAATAACCAATAAAAACAACACAAATACAAAAGGACCTCTTACACCACAATGGCTTTGCTCTTTGCTGGTACCAAAGGAGCAGGAACTGAGGCATGTCAGAAGGAGAGAGACATCTTATGCGCTGTTTCTGTCAGGAGCCCTTTAGATTCCTTCCAGAAATATCCATTTCTTGTTTACATGAGAAGTATGTTGTACAGTAAACCCAGCAACTAAAACATTCACCACTGAAATGAATCCCTATTTATTTTTGAAATAGGCCTTTGAGTCCATAGGAAACAGGAGAGTGGAAAACGCCTCTTTGGACTCTGAAAAGGAACAAAAAGTTCAACAATAACAAGAAAATGAGAGGGGAAAGGAGAGTATTGTGCTTCAAAACTGCCCCCAACCAACACAGCAGCAAGGTGCATGGTGTCAGACTAGCCTTAGGGCTGTCAGGGGTGCACAGGGGACTGGCCTTGTCTCAGCTTCTCCACCTATTCACCCACAGATATCCAGGTTTAGAGGGACACGTTATGTCACCTTACAAGTGTGTGCCCTCACTTGGAAGCAGACGGGGGACACTGTCTTGTTGAACAAGCTGGCTCTGGGCTTTGTCCTGAGTCACAGTGTGCACAGTGCACTGAGGTGACAGAAGCCTGCTGTGTGAGCTGAAGTCAGGATACCCGGACACCTCAGACAGCACAGGGAAGGCGTACCTACGAGCACACAGGCTCCCTGGCTTGGGGTGAATGATGGCTACAACTGCCCAAGCTGACTGCTGCCCTGCTGGCTTCAGTATCTGCTGACTGCAGGATCTCTCCACCCTGTAGGGCTCTGTGATGATGGACTGTTGGGATGGAGCCCCAGAATGCCATTCTCGTGGTTCCCCTTGACAGATTCCTGGCCCATACTGATGGGGCATCAGCAATACCCCCGTGTGGTGAGTCTGTCACCTGTGATGAGAATTAACGTCTCCTGAGCTTTATGATATTGAAAAATATCCAGCAAATCTTATAAAATATGAAATAGGAAAGGACTTAAATATGCTCTAAGGAAAATCAGGGATCACCTTTCATTAATATTTTCAGAGAGACTGGAGACCAGGTTCATTAACCCAGCGGAAGCTGTGACTGTAGACGGGTGTGAGGAAGCCTGCAGACCCTCAGGAGAGGAGCTGGGCTGTCTGAGACAAAGGGACTCGGGACCCATCCCTCTCCCTCTCCACACCCCCTGTGGAAACATGCTCACCCGCTCACCCGGCTTTCCTCGCTCTTGTTGAGTCTGTGACACTGCCATCGGAATTTGTCACTCTGGGAGTTGCATCTGATGTTATAGCCTGAAGCAGAGCTAAACCAAAATAAACAATCTGCTCTATTCTGCTTAGACTAATACGACAGTGATGTAAGGCCCGGCACTAAAGCGCTTCTCCTCCCAGCGCTGCAGCCAGCATCCAGCCAGCATCGGCTAGGAAAGCTAGGGTTGTAGATGTGGGGATGGGAAGCATGGCTGGTCTCCAGTGCTGGGGCGGCTTGGGCAGGGGCCTGTGGAAATTTCACATTTGCCGCAGTCTGCAGCCAACAGACTCATCCTGTCAGTGAGCTGGGGGAGTAAACCTTTAAGCTGCATGAGCAAAAGCCTTTTTCATTGAATTCTTCCTGTGTGGGGTGACCTCCAAGTCTGGAGTCTGTGCACACAGAGGCTGGCTGTGGGAGTTTTCATTATAACTCACGGAGAAGGTGGGTGGCTTGCAATACCTGTAGGTTTAAGCTGCCCACAGAGGCATTTCCAGTTGTCTTAAAAGCCCCATACACACCACTCATACACAACACACACACACACACACACACACACGCATGCATGAATGCACACACACACACATGCATGCATGAATGCACACACACACACACGCACACACACATACACACACACACGAGGGGTTTGTTGGGGGAAGGCAAGATGCTTGCTAGCATCCGACATTCTCGCTGCCTTTAGCCACAGTGAGGCAGGCTCCGGGAAGCCCTTCTACTTGATCTCATGACGCTGGAAAAGAGTCATCCTTCACATCCGAGGTTTTTGGTCTGAGCACCAAGGACTCTCCCACTCCTCTTTCTCCCAGGGCCCCCTCACCCCTTTTCTATAACCCTCAGCCAGGCTCCAGGATCTCACGTGTGTCTGGAGCACACACAGGCTCCTGGTGCCAGTGTCATGAGCTCCCTAGCTTCTGTTTCCCCTCAGGGTCATCGGCTCAGATGAGAGGTGATTTTCCATGTAAAATTGGGTTAAAATCATCAGCATGAGTGGCCTGGATCAATCTGGCCTCCCACCGCCAATCAATGCTCAGTTGCATGTTTAGCGGTCTGTGAGTGAGACCACAGTGACCTTTGATGGAGGTAGAATGAGGTCACTTTTAAGAAACAGATGCTTTTTTTTCAGCCTTCATATTTTTCTGAGTTGTGATTTTTCTAAGTGCAAGCCAGAAGGCTATGTGATTGCAAAACTCCGAGGGCTTCAGCACTGTGGAATAAACAGTGTGATAAGCCCAGATACCTGAATTGCAAAAGATGTGGGTGGGAAGGAAGACTTCCCATTTGCTTACCAGACTGGAGGCTCCACTGGCCTCTGCTTCCCCCCTCCCCCACCACATCCCCATATCTGGGAGAGCTGCTCCATCCATAGCTTCTCATGTGCTCTCTGCTCCCAAGCTTCCTCCCATGGGCCTGCAAGAGGAGCTAGGGGAGCTCTGGTTTATTAATGCTGTATCTATGAAGTGGGTGAGCCCATTCCACTATGGATCTGGCTCCCCTTCCTCTCATCAAACTCCAGGCCCTTGTCCCAGTGACTCACACTATCAACTCATTCCCATTTTCTCCTCAGCAGTGACATTAGACAAAGTGAGGACGTTACAGGGCGACTGACTTGTCAGTGACGTCCTATGGAAAAAAACGTCCCGTGACCATTCTCTCGCTTTCACCAACGCCAAGTGACATGTCTCCTTCAAACGCCCTCCAGCATTCTGGACAGGCTGATGGGAGATTCCCTGGGAGCTTTTCTGTTCCTCAGAACTCGCAAAGTGAATGAACAGGGAAACCTGAAAACAGGAAGAAAATACACCGTTCTGCCCCTAGGTGGGGCTACTGCCCACGTGCGCAGCAGGTTAGAGCTTTAAAATTCACGTTCCTGGCAATGAGGCTGAGTTCAGGCTGCGATGGAGAATTTATCACTGAAATCAAGGCTGAGCTGCTGTAAGTCTTTAGTCCTGTGGACCTCACTCACAGCCTAGCACTGAACTGCTGTAGGACTCCTTCAATTCCCCCATGGGTCTTTTAAAAACATGGACTTATTCAAGTGTAGACTGCTGAATCCATCAGGGTGAAACACAGCCAACACCCCCAGGATCTGCTCTGGAATGAGGGGCTGTGGGCAATAAGAAGCTGATGGCAGAAGATACCGTATAAAAATATGTGGTCAAGTCAAGGTGACGGCCACAGAAACACCCCAAGACATGCCGTGCCCTGAGTTGTGTTTCTTAGTTCATGCCAGGATAATAAGAAATTTGTCATGGTTGGAGAGATGGCTCAGTGGTTCAGAGAATTTTCTGCTTTTGCAGAGAACCTGAGTTCTGCCCCCAGCACCCGTGTCAGTTGTCTACATAGAACTATAGCTTCTGGTGTGTGGGGGTCTAGACCTCTGGCTTCCATGAACACCTGTGCTCAAATGCACATACCCTTACGTGGATACACACATACGCATAATAAAAAACAAGAAAACCAGATCTTTTCACAAGGGGAACTGTCCACATCTCTCTTAGTCCACATCTCTCGAGCTTACTGCCGCACTATTCACCAAAGTGACATCATCTAACTCAGCCCAGATGCCCAACAACCAGGGCCAAGAGAACGTGGTCAACATATGCAATCAAAGGTCCAGCCATAGAGAACAAGGCTATATCATTTTCAAAAACAATGGCTACAACTGGATGGAGACCATCACATTAAGTTAACTAAACCAACATCAAAAAAAAACCATACTGCGTTTTCTCTCATTATTGGTTCCTAGATTTTATATAGATTCAGAAAACTGCATAATAGATATGGCATGAAAACAGGAGCATAACTCTCTATGGAGACACTGTGAACATGAGGGGGATGGGTGGGAAATACGGCAGGACGCATAGGGAGGTACATGCTCGATATATGATATGCACATGTTCAATATATGATATGTACATGCTCAATATATGAAATTTCCATGTTCGATATATGATATGTATATGCTCGATATATGATATGTAAATGTTCGATATATGATATGTACATGCCCAATATATGATATGCCCATGTTCAATATATAAGTACTTTAAAGTCTGAAACATTAAAGAAAAAAAGGAAGAAAATTGTCCAGAATCTTTGCACAGACTCTTAACCCAAGACCAGACTCCAAGATTTCGGCTTTCCACCCAGAGAAGACAGAAGGTGCCTGCTCACGGGCCCCGGGCCAGCAGGATCTCTGCACCGCCCTGGGATACCTATTTCTGGATTTGCCCTTTCAGCACTCAGGTCTATAGCGTTCATTCTCATTACTCCTCACCAGCAAGGCTGTCCTGGGCTGACTTACATGAAATGTGCTCTAGACTCAGTCTGCGTGGCAGCCCATAGCTCAGAAATACCTCTAGCAATTGCTATTCCCTACCCTGGTGCTATCAGACCCCTGCAGAGGTGGGGACCAGCGGCCTTCCTAGCCTGCTGCAGGACAGAACCAACGGCTAGACAGCTGCAGAACCGCAGTCCTGGAGCAAACAGCAGCCCACACTCTCAGCGTGGACGTACAGTTGCAGGTAGGAGTGGAGGAGTGCAGGGGCAGTGACTGGAGACTCGGACAGCATGTCCGGGTCAAACCAGCACCTCTGAAGCCGGAAGTCACACACTGGAGCTGTAGTGGGCCCGGGGTGGGAGAGAACAAGGCCACAAAAGAAAGGGAGATGGGAGAGGGAGCCCCCCCACCCCCGTTATCAAGAGACCTTTATTAACAAGAGCTGTGCCATCTAACTGAGGGGACCCGGGGAAGCCACCTGAGGGAGTGGCAAGGTTTCAATGGGAAGAGCTGGTGTGAAAAGAAGATTTGGAGGGGAGGGAAGGGGATGGAGAAACAGAGCAAGGAACTCTGAGGAAGAGTAGGGGTGGGGCGCATTTGTCAGGTGTACAGCGTATTACCTGCCTGAGGGGGATGCTGAGATGAGTGAGGGAGGGACTCTGGGCCCACTGTGGCCCAGGGGTCAATAAGCTCTTCATAGGAAATCACACTTCCATGGTGACAAATTAGACCTCTGCAAGTGAGGCCCAGAGGAGTGTGTTTTTTAGGACTCATTTGTTCAAAGGGGACTATGGTACTAAGTCCAGGAAATCTCCGATCCATTCAAGGAGGCAGCAGAGGACACGCCTGCTGTGAACTCCCCAAGGCACTTTCTCAGACCTGCTGGAGAGGCCACAGCTACCTCAGATGCCTCTTCTCCTCCATGCTGAATTGGAGAGCCTTCTGGTCTCACTCAAACCCTTCAAAACCTTGATCTATTTGGAAGCAGCAGCCTGGGTATCAAGTGGCAATAGAGCCTGTGTCTTTTCTGCAGGAACACAGAAAAGAGAGTCAGAAGGCTCAGACGGGTGCGCAAACACATGCCATGTAGCCTGAACTACAATCTTATTAGCGGGGACAGTTTTAAGGGAGCTTTAGCAATATTTCAAATTCTGGCATCGAAATCTGACAGATTCAATTTTGTTTTTATCAGGTTATCTGATGACATTTCTACAAAAGAAGTGTTCGATCATCCGCAGGCTCAGCCTTCCAGGCCAGGCGCCACTAGCTCACAGTCAGTGGACAGAGGCAACTGCGTGCCTCCATTCCGCCTACGACAGAGTAGGGCCCTGCACTGTAAAGGCCGCTCAGACACCATCATCACTGCAGGTGGCTTCTTCCACTCCTACCCCTCACCGGGCCACGTGATGGAAGGTACAGAGGGTGTGATTGCAGAGGAGAGGCTGGCTCTGCACACAGCATCTGGGACATCCCGGAGGATTAGTGGCTGTTCCAGGGGACCTGCCTGTATGTTAGCGCAACCACGGGAGCCAGCAGCTAAAGGCTGCTACTGTATTCTCTGGGAGCAGCCTGCACTAGCCTGCCAAGAATTGGTGAGCCTAATAGGAAGGCCCTGAGCAGCACAGGTTTGGAGCCCCTTCCTCATAGTAAAACTCAGGAACAAAACACAAGGCTCCTGGAGCTCCCTGGGGCTAGGAGATGAAGGAGCTCAGCAGACCTGTATAGCTTCTGGGGAAGGTCTCTCCAACTAGTGTTCCTCAGGATCCAAATCTCTTCCCTGTCCAGCCTTTGCTTGTTTGTGATTTCCTCCTGCTCCCTGGCCTGACTCAACTTCAGCAGGAACCCTGCTGGGCTGCCTTAGTGGGTTTCTGTCACTCTTCGAAAGCAGGGGTTCTCAGCCTTGCTAACTCTGAGACCTTCCTAAGGCTGCGGCCCTTCGATACAGTTCCTCATGTTGTGGTGACCCATAACCATCAGATTATTTTGCTGCTACATCATAACTGTAATTTTGCTAGTATTATGAATAACAATGTAGATATCTGATATGCAACCCCAAAGGGTCATGACCCACAGGCTGAGAGTCACTGCCCTATAGCTTACCCTCTCTATGGCTCTGATGGGGCTTCTTGTCCTCCACCATGTCTGGGCCCCCAAACAGCACGAATCCTAATGTCTCAGTCATTTCCCACCTGCTGACTCCTCCCACTCCGCTTGCTGTCGCTCTCCCCTGCTGTGTTTGGGACCAAACTGATCAAGCTCAATTTCTTCTCCCCCCAGAGCCTCACAGAGCCGGCCTTGACTTTCCTTAACAAGGCTGTGAAGAACTCACTGGCTTCTTTCCCTTGTTCTTGGCCATAAGACGGACATGGTGGAGTCCCATGGTATTGCTTACGGTATATATATTATTAAGTGTCTCCAAACACACGCAACTCAAGGGCTCATTCAGACAGCAGAGAATAGGTCACATGAATTTACAAATGTGTGGACTGGCTGATTCAAAACTAAGAGTCGTGGCCAAGAAAGCAGCAGCCTTGCAGGCTACTCTGGCCACAGTGACTTTATTCATCTTGAGGATGCACCATTGTGTTTGACACGTGAGGCAGATTGAGGCTGAAGGCTCAGGCTCCTGCCTGAGTCAGCTTGCTGTCTCCTCACCAGGTCCTCGGTGAGAAGCCCTTTCATCTTTGGTTGGCTCAAGAGCACCTGCCTATGAAGAGTGTGCCTCAGCCAGAGGAGGTGGAGGGGCAGGGTGCTAGTGTGTTTAAATTGCTTTTGCCCAGATAAGGGCATACAAAGAGAAGGTTAATGAGGGTTAATAATTTATACTCAGAGAAGTTTAAGGGGATTGCATAATTTAAGCCTCCCACAGAGGTGCCAAACTAAACTCCATTACACCCCTGAAGCCAGCTTGACTGTAACTTTCCTTCAACTTAATGACCTGTTATTTTCCTAGCTACTCAGTTTCAAATACATGGGGCCATTAAAAATTGCTTCTGGTGCCAGTGAGATGGCTCAGCTGGCAAAGGAGCTCACCTCCATGCTTCACAACCGGACTTTGTTCCCCAAGACCTGAATGACAGACGAAAGCACTGACTCTCATAAGCTGTCCTCTCACTTACACGTGAACACACGCGTGTGCATGCATGCACACATACAGTGGTATTAAAATAACCCAGTAATAAATCTATGATAAGTTTATAATAAATACTAGCTCTTTTCACATCAACTTTTATTACTCTCATTTGTATGATAAAAATAAAATTCTCCCTGTAATCTTACTTTGACTAAATCTGTCTTTTATCTGGGACATCCTAACGAGGCTATGTGAATACGCACCTGCCTCCTTTCAACTCAGCTCAGATCCAAGGCAACTCCCTTCCACTCTCCCAGGATCCTGCTGAGAAATTAGCAGGATAGAAATGGTGCCCAGCCTGGGAGGCACACAGTTCTGGTCCTGTGTGTCCCCTACCTGCCTCCTGGAGTCGACTTTGAGTACTTCCTGTGCAGGGCAGCAAGGAAGCCAGGGCACAGGAGATGAGACATTTAGAGCAGTTAGTAGCTAAACTATTGAGAAAGGGTTTCAGAAGCTTCCAGGCAATAGGAAGTGGAATGTCGCACCTGCAGGGAAGCTTCCAGGCAATAGGAAGTGGAATGCCACACCTGCAGGGAAGCTTCCAGGAAATAGGAAGTGGAATGCCGCACCTGCAGGGAAGCTTCCAGGAAATAGGAAGTGGAATGCCGCACCTGCAGGGAAGCTTCCAGGAAATAGGAAGTGGAATGCCGCACCTGCAGGGAAGCTTCCAGGCAATAGGAAGTGGAATGCCACACCTGCAGGGAAGCTTCCAGGAAATAGGAAGTGGAATGCCGCACCTGCAGGGAAGCTTCCAGGAAATAGGAAGTGGAATGCCACACCTGCAGGGAAGCTTCCAGGCAATAGGAAGTGGAATGCCGCACCTGCAGGGAAGCTTCCAGGCAATAGGAAGTGGAATGCCGCACCTGCAGGGAAGCTTCCAGGCAATAGGAAGTGGAATGCCGCACCTGCAGGGAAGCTTCCAGGAAATAGGAAGTGGAATGCCGCACCTGCAGGGAAGCTTCCAGGAAATAGGAAGTGGAATGCCGCACCTGCAGGGAAGCTTCCAGGAAATAGGAAGTGGAATGCCACACCTGCAGGGAAGCTTCCAGGAAATAGGAAGAGGAATGCCACACCTGCAGGGAAGCTTCCAGGAAATAGGAAGAGGAATGCCACACCTGCAGGGAAGCTTCCAGGAAATAGGAAGAGGAACTCCTCACCTGCAGCTTTTACTTCATCACCTTTAATGAACATGGAACAAGTTGAACAAAAGAAATACTGAAGTTTCAAAGAAAAAAAGAGCTTTCAAAAACTGTTTTCTTTGCTTAGAGAGGCAGCTACCTTGTTAAAGATAATGTCCTGAGATAGCAGAGGGTCGGCTCCCAGAGAGAATCTTGCCCTTAGGGAAAACAGCAATCTGGTCTGTTAAAAAGTTAACACCGCCTTCCTAAGGGTGGAGGGCTGAACTGCCACATGAAGGCGTTGGCAGAGGAGGCTACAGAACTCCAGGCTTTCACAGAGAATGTCTCTATCTGCCACGCTACACTGCCTGTCTGTTCAGCAGTAACTACTGGCTCCATGTGACTACCAAATCATAGCTGAATAATAGAGTTATTTGATCAATCATTAATGGATTTTTAATACAAATTTATAGGGCTATAAGTTGTGACATGGGCAGAGTAAGATAAAGCGTTTACACTGCTTAACCTTACATTTTTTTTTTACTTTTATGATAAAGTAGCCCAGCTGACCTTGAGCTCAGTAGGTAGCCAAGGATGGATTTAAAGACCTGACTTTTCTGCCTCTACTCCTTCTGCCTCTACCTTGCTAGATGCCAGAACTGCAGACATGAATCGTCACATCCAACAACCTTGCATCGACGATTACTTCAAAGTCTGAAGTCAGAAAAGTTATGGAACTGAGAGAAAGCTAGCCAGAGCACAGCAAGTGAACTGAGCTAGATACCCCTCCCCACCACACACACATTGGAAGCAGCCTCAGCAATCCCAGTCCATGCCAGCTTCCCAAGGCAGAACATGCGGCACGAAATGAGAACCCATAGTCTCAGGAGTGTCTATAAATACAAGTCTATTATTACTAAAAGTGGTGTCATGAATAAGTGAGCAAAAAATTGCCAGCAAGAGTTAACTTTTAGGGACTGGAGAGGTGGCTCAGTCATTAAGAATACCCAAGTCTGGTCCCCAGAATTTGTAGAGAGCAGCTCAGAACTGCCAGTAACTACAGCCCCACAGGATCAGACACCCTCTTCTGGCCGCTTATGAGTACCTACACAAGTGATATTTGTGCATACAGATACTCACATATATGTATATAGAAATAATAAAAATACCTTTTTTAATGGTTTTTCGAAGGTAAGGTTTCTCTGTTGCTTTGGAGTGTGTCATGGAACTTGCTCTATAGATCATGCTGCCTCTGCCTTCAGAGTGCTGGGATTAAGGGCATATGCCACCACCATCTGGCATAAAAATACATCTTTAAAGAAATAACTAACTTCTGCAGAGGGCTTCCGGTGTAAAAGCTTACAGGATGGCTCTCAGGGAAATGGAGAAATTGAGGTTTAAGAACACAGTAGTACACGGCACTGAAAAGTTTTTGCGCCCCGATAAACCTCTCCACCGACACAATAATCCAAATCAGACCAAATCAAACCGAATTAGAAAAAATCCAGGTTTAATGGATACTAGCACTCCTGGGTGGCCTTTCTAGGACCTCAGAGAGGAGATAGGGAAGGAAGACCGGGAAACCACATGTTTGTTCTCTGGGTTGCTGTTTAAATACCCTGTGGGAGTGGTCTTGAACATCTCTTAAGAGGGTTAACCATTCGGTGGCCTTTCTCAGAGGTGTAGTCTGGACTGAGACAACTCCCAGGGGAGGGGGTTTGGGATGAAACTTTTGACCCAAACATTCCAGACTCTTTGGGTACATGGATGCCAGGGGCTGGGGTGAAGCCTTAACTCAACCATCCCAGACTCTTTGGGTACATGGATGCCAGGGGCTGGGGTGAAGCCTTAACTCAAATATCCCAGAATTTTGGGTCTATGGAGGCCAGAGTCTGGGGTGAGACTTCTAATCAAACAAGTAGAGTCAAAGCTTGAAACTGCTTCTCTGATGAAAACAACCAATACTCTCCTAATAAGTAAACATTTAAAACGGTATTATGATTTAGCTTCTCAACAAGGGGGGCAAGTAGATTACTTCCTGGCACCTAGGAGACACACAGTACGACCAGGGCAGCCAGGGTTCCCCAGCAAGTTGCCTCCAGGCCGATAGCCTTTGGAGAAAAGCAACACTAGTTTCCCCTGAGCGTTCCCTACAAAACCACTTTCTTTGTGTGACATAAGGTAAAAATGTTTGGAAAGTGCCAAACAGCACTGTGAGGAGAACCGCAGGGACCATCTCTGAAAAAGTGCTGATGAGCGAGTCAGAGAAACGCGCAGGCAGAGCCATGTGGCTGTGGGTAAGGCTGAGGCAGGGAAATGGTCTCCTGGGCTTGGAGAGCACAGAATCTAGTCTGCATTGGAAAGAAGACGGAGCAGAGTCAGAAGCAAAGTCAACTTCTCCATAGCCAAGGACGGCTAAATTTGTGAGTGCTGAAGGGAAGAGCAAGTCCCCCGGAGGCGAGAAAGGAGAGTAATTGCCATAGATTAAAGAAACACAACACCCAGAACGAGGCATTCTCAGACACCATTTCAGGACAACGGGACACTGGCAACAGAACCCAGCTCTAACATATGACAAAGGAACCCAAGTGTCACTGAGTCAGGTGCCCTAAGAATTTGGGGACAGTGGGCAGACTTCAGTTGATGATCACTATCAATGAATAAAGATGAGATCCAGGGAACAACCAGCCCCTCCTGGGCTATGGCGCCTTGTCACTCTTGGATCCAAATTTCTCTACCCAACAAGGAGTAAACATAGGCTCCAAGACTGGTGTCCTAACTAAGCATTAAGTGAGCTAACACAGGATCTTTAGTATCTATTCTATGTGAATGAGAGCTCTGCGCAATATGATATGTGATATACTTAATTATGGTGTGATACAAAAAACAAGGTTGACATAGGTACAGATTACCCGCTTCCCTTCTCTTCCTTCCTGTTTATAGAATTACTAAGTCCCATTTAAATATAAGTCTGGGAGAACTTCCTCATGAATCATGATAAATAGCAGGAGAAATGACTAAACAATTGCAATGCATCTGTTAGATAAGACATTCTGTGTGTGAGTGCTTGTGTGCATGTGTGTATGTATGTGTGCATGTGTGTGCGTGCATGTGTGTAGGTATGTATGCATGTGTGTAGGTGTGTATGTGTGTGCATGTGTGTAGGTGTGTATGTGTGTGTGTACATGTGTGTGCATTTGTGTGAGTGTGTGCATGTCTGTGAGTATGTGTGTTTGTGTGCATGTGTGAGCGTTTGTGTGTGTGGGCACGTGTGAGTGTGTGTACGTGTGTGTTCACACATGTGTGTCGTGAGTGATCGTCACTGTCAACTTGATTTGACTGAGAATCCCCCCAGGACACACGTTTGGGCATGGCAGTGATCCACCCTGATGTCACCAGCCCCACACTGGGGGCTGAGCTTATGGGCCGAATAACAAGGAGCAGAGAGGAAGGGAGCCGAACATCAGCAATTCTGTCTCCTGACTGCACATAGTGTGAGCTGCTCCCTCACACCCCTGCTGTTGAGGCCCCCCCTGCCACCATAGCAGCTCCTGCTCTCAGCTGTGGTGGAAAAAAAAATTCTCCTTCTTTAGGTAGCTCTTGTCAGGGTTTTTTTTTCAAGCAAGGAGAAGTAATTGACACAGTGTGTGACATAGGTTCCATACAATCTTTCCAGAACCTTCAGAGAAAACTGTCATTCTCTTTATCACACGATTAATTCCTTCATGTAATATTTATTGAGCCCTTACTTATAGCTTATTTAATATTGAGTTTGGGGAGCCCTGGCCTCAAATAAAATTCACTCTTATGAACAATGTATTCCAAAGGAATACATATCACAGCCCTTAGCACGAAATGATTTTGTTAACTGGCTCACATTATACTGTGTTTTCTAAAGTGATTTAAGAAAGACTGAAGGAAAGCATCCTGCCTCAGCTGCCCATCCACGCAGCAAAGGGCAGATATTTTGCTGCCTGATCAGGAAGACATCAGCTCTTGAGAGGCATTGCAGTTTGACTGAGCAAGAGTCACATCACATCACATCACATCACATCACTTGATGACTGAGAAGCCCATGAGCTCCTTTTAGGTCTTTGTCCTTCCTCCTTGGTTTCCACATGGGGCAGTGGTTCTCAACCTGTGGGTCTCAACACCTTGAGGCGACCTTCACAGGGGTCGCCTAAGACAAATCAGGAAAACAGATAGTTACACTATGACTCATAATAGTAGCAGAATTACAGTTATAAAATAGCACCAAAATCATTTTATGGTTAGGGTCACCACAACATGAGGAACTGTATTATTGGGAAGATAGAGAACCACTGACTTACAGCCTTATAAATTAGCTCTTTTAACTGAAATTAGAATTCTGGAAGTGAAGCCTGATATAGAACATTTAGAAAAACAAAAGTCTTTAAACTGACTGCTGACTGGCTCATCAGGTCTTTGCTACGTACTGGTTGCGCTGGCCAGTTTTATGTCAACCTGACACAAGCTGGAGTCACTGGAGAGGAGGCAGCCTCGATTAAGAAGATGACTCCACAAGACCAGGCTGTGGGCAAGCCCAAGAGCATTTTCTTAATTAGTGATTGATTTTCGAGGGCCCAACCCTGTGTGGCTAGGGGCCACCCCTGGCAGGTGGTCCTGGGTTGAGCAAGTCAGTAAGCAGCACCCCTCCATGGCCTCTGCATCAACTCTTGCCTCCAGGTTCCTGCCCTGTTTGAGTTCCTGTCCCGATTTCCTTTGATGATGAACAGTGATTTGGAAGTGTAAACCAAATAAACCCTTTCTTCCCCAAGCTGCTTTTGGTCACAGTGTTTCATCATAACTATAGAAGCCCTGACTAAGAGACCTGTTATGTGACATATAGGTCATAAAGTAAACCCAGTGAATGTAACTGGAGACAAATCCCAGAGTTTCCCATCCTGTTCCACAAAGATGGGAGAATTTAAGGTGGTAATTGACCCAGGTGGGAGATCTGATTTGGCCACAGACACCTGCTAATTCATTCCGTAGCTAGTGTGAGGTGGCCAGTCTTTGGCAGCCCCACCTTAGAGCTTCCGGAAAATCAGAACCTTTGCTTGTTGAGCAACAGGATCAATCATTACCCAAAGGAACTGAGCTTAGCATCCAAACTAGGGGTGTCTTTGTCCCAGGGGGTCTGGAGTACAGTCTTGGGTTTGGGAGCCTGTGCTGGTGAAAGCCAAGATTCAAGAATGCACCTGGCCTCATTTCTTCTCTTCATTTTTGCCAGCCATACATGTCTTTTCTCTCATTGCTTTGTATAAAACTCATATTCTTAGATAATTCTTTTATTCTTTGTGCAGGATTTGTTCCTACTGAAAAATTAATTCTAGATTTTTAATAATTTATGTGGTTCAATGTCACAGATATCTGGATAAATTGGAAAAGCATCAAAAATTCCCCTTCTCTACCTTTATATATCACCATATAATGCATGCTTCTATCACAGAGAAATCAAAATACATCTTTGGAAATCATTTCTGTCTTTCTACCTTTATGAGTTCTGCTTGGGTGATCCATAAATCAGTCGGATATTTTCTTCTTACCCCATTTGATTTAGTTTGATGAAATCAATTCCATCCATAGGTGTGTCTTTTAGAAATATATCTCAGTTTTCCACAAATAGATATGTCTTACATCTGATGCGTGAGAGAAAATTCCAGTAGCACCTCCCCAGGGAAGCTGAAGCAGCCCCTGATCATGTTAACAGACGTCAACAGGTTTTCTAAGCAAAAGACTATTGTAAATTATTCATAAACAGGTCTCTGTCTTTTGATGGTTTTGGAGTTTCTACATTTTCCAGACAAAGCAGTATACATGATATGATATGTGTACACTAAACTTAAGATGCTACAGAGGGAAGTGGGACTTGAGAACTAAGTGGAATCCAGAAGCATCCAATGTTTATATCTGGAATACTCATGTGTGCTGCTTGGGCAGGGGCAAGACCAAGGAGCCTATTGCCTGACTGACTTCCCTGGTTGTTGACCCTTTTAGTATATATGGAATAAGGGTCAGTGCCCAAGGGACATGACACCCTCTGCCTCCGGGGTCTAGAGTTTGTAACAGGTGAGGGGACAGACTCTGTCAGGCTTGAAGATGGTGCCTTTACATCAGCTTTCCCTCCTCTTGCTTCTATTTTTCTTCCTTTTTGTTGTTTGACTTTTTCATTTGCTCTTCTGGGTTCCCATGTTGTTCATACCCTAAAGCATAGGAGTGGTTGTCCCCTTGAGCCATGCATGCTGCAGCTGCCATGTTTCATAACATTTGCATTTTGTTGTGCACACCAGCGCTCAAGTCGTTTGTTGATGTGATTGATGGGCATTGATAGGCTTGGAAACAAATGTTTCTTGCTTATTGCTACTGGCAATTATCTAAACTCTATAATTTGAATTAACTGCATTTATTCTGTTATTATATTTTCTTATTTTATAATCAGTTAATAGAAAAGAAATAAACTGTGGACCTCAATTGAAGCCTTTTGTGCTTGCAGAAAATTCCCTGCCTCTCTCCTGGCTGCAGGGCCCTGGAAGGCCCCCTTGCTAACCTTCTCCATTAACCCCAGGCTCCTTCTTTCTCTCACAGACCCTTTTCATTATTCCGTGTCTCTTCATCTTAACAACCAGAATAAAATCATCTCCTCCGGTGTCGGGTGCATTTTGTCTTTGACATTGACCAGACTTCAATTAGGGTTTTGTGTTCACATTTAGTTTTATAATTTAAGAAGGACGGGGAAGAAATAGAGAGCAATTTAGTTTGAAAAAGACAAGTCTGAGGTGGGTGAGACATTCTTGGAACAGTCCAGATTTGTGTCAATTATTGCTGAGTAATTACAGTTGGCACTCTGACGCAGGCTCTGTCTGTGCAGATTCAGCCTGGTCTTCTTGCTTCCATTCCTCAAGCAAGGCAGCGCGACACCCGTTTCCCCAGCATTAGCATTGCACTGGGTGTTATGATCGTCATCCAGAGACACTTCATGACTAGGGAAGATGTGTGCTGCTTCTATGTAAATGCTCTGACACCTGTATTGGGGCTCAAGCACCTGTAGGCCTGAGCATCCACTGGAGACCTAGAACTAATCTTCACGGACACTAGGGATGGCACCCTCAGAGGATCCTAGGCTAGATGCAGAATTACATCTGCTGCTGATACTGCTACGAACCTCACACCCAAGCACAGTCAAAAAACTAAAGCAAACAGTCAACACACATACTCATGGATTAGGAACAAAAAGATGCTAACAATCACCTGTGCTCACCTGGTAGCACCCAGAAGTCCCCGAACCTACTGCTCAGGTAGGGTCTTTCAGGCCCTGGACAATGGGAAGTGGTCAAAGCTGTGAGGGACTTTTCTAAGAATGTAGAATTCTGAATTAGTGTGTGAAAGGGTGGCTCCACTCCTTACGGCACATGTCATTGGCCTCCCACGTCACAAGTCATTGCCTCCCACGTCAGGTGTCATCGCCTCTCACGTCAAGTGGCAAGTTGTAGTAAAGTAGCCTTCAGCGGCCATAGGCACTCAGTCTTGGACTCCTTACCCTGCAGGACCATTAGCCGAGTGACTGCGCTCACCCTGCCTTGCCCAGTCTCGGTTCTCTGTCATAGCAATGCCAAGGGGAACAGGACAGCTACTGTACTCGGCTTGCTTCAGAAGCATCCCCAGAACCTCTGCTCTGGAAGACACACCATACCCTTTCGATGCTTTCTGTGAGAGATGACAGCATAGGATGAGCATTTAAGGAGGGCAGACGGCACGTGAAGGGCACCGCTGTAAATCAGTTAAGAAGGGCAGCGAGTGTGTGGGAAGGGTTGTGTGTGTGAATAGGATCGAAGTGTACTATACACCGGTATGGAAATGTCATAACGAAGCCCATTATCCTGTACAATGAATATATGCTAATTCTTTAAATGTTAAGGGAGGAAAAGAGCAGCGAGAGTGGGAAGCAGGGCTTTGGTATTTCGAGACAGAAGCGCAGTGCTGACTTCAGGTGTCTTTGATGAGAACCTGCAGCCGACAGGCAATCTGGCAGGCTCTGCAGTGCTTGGGGAAGCGCCATGGGCTACTGGCCTTAAAGAAACTTAGACTTTTGTGGAGAAATCTTACCCATCTACATTAACCACTGACTTTCAGTCCAGGACAGACTGTTTCTGGAGTGCTGTGGAATAAAAAAGGGAAAACAGCTTAAAAATGGGTAGATCTGAAGCCAGAGATGTCAACTTGAGAAAAGGCAGTAGGGGTCAGTGGGGTGGAGATTGCAGCAGGGGTCAGTAGGTGGAGATTGCAGCAGGGTGGGGTGAAGATTGCAGCAGGGTGGGGTGGAGATTGCAGCAGGGGTCAGTGGGGTGGAGATTGCAGTAGGGGTCGGTGGGGAGGAGACTGCAGTAGGGGTCGGTGGGGTGGAGACTGCAGTAGGGGTCAGTGGGGTGGAGAGTGCAGCAGAAGTCTGCAGTGAATGTGTGTGTGTAGTGGGAGCAGAAGGATAAACTGAGGTGGTTTACACAGGATGGTTGGAAAGACATTCACCATAGCCCATTTTTTATGTTTCCTGCAAATTGTTAGTGAAACAGATATTTTCCTACAAAAATATGTATTTGATGGAGAAGTGCTGTCCATTTCGGTAGCAGAATGACTTTATTACATTGCCAGGAAAGCTCAAGAATTGAAAGTTGGAAGACAGCAGTTGAGGGCTATAAATTTTGTATTAATATGACAACATGGACTGAGATTTATGAGTTATGATGTAACGCAATCTTTTAGCGAAAACAATTTACTTTCTTACATCCCGCTCAGTGAGTGGATCCTGACTTTATATTAGTTTTTGTTTTTTAAAGGGAATACATCTTTTAAAATCTTATTTATTTTATCCAACTGATTGCTTGGAGAGATGGACAGTTAAGGAATGTTGGCTCTACAATTGCAACAGAGTGGTAATGTTATCAAATAATTTTAAAGAGAGTATAAAATGCCAGGGAGTTTAGCTGGCAACAAATTGGGGCAGTGACATGTTTGGATATAAATGTTTTCACAGTCAATATTAATTTTTAAATATATATACAAACATATATATAATATAAAGACATATATATTCACTTTTATCTCAAGAACACGTCAGATTTTGATCATGTCCTGTATTAAAGTTTCAGGATGTAATATGGTATATTCCATAGAGAAAGGGATAGTATGAATTTGCATAGGCTCAACTACTTATACATTTTCTAGAAAACTAAAGTGATTTTGTTTCTCCAAGGTCCTAAGAGTCATCCAAAGTCTATTCTAGAATGGAGGGACATTCTTTTACGCACAGTCACAGAGTGTCATAAGACAAAGAAAGAAGGCATTGGGTTGATCAGTCCGCAAATTCACAGGCTGTACTGTTTACTGCTGAAATTCCTACATGGACAGTCTCAGTCCTAGCATGCCATTTGGCACGGCAGTGACAAGACTCCATTGTCACATAGCATTCTGACAATGAATACAAAGACTCCCACAGTTTGAAACATGATCAATGTTCTAAAAATGAAGACCACTGCTGCATACCAATGAGCTGCTGGGCAGGACCACTGGCTGAAACCTCACATGTCCCGACTACAGCCGTGGAGGCAGCTTTTCCACTGAGCTCTAAGTACTGAAATGGTTAGACTGGAAATTTAGGTATCCTTTTGGTCTACCGATAAACTTAGGTTTTTGAGAATAGCACAGAATACAATGAAAGATGTCCCCAATTGACAACCTATGAAATGTCCTCACAGCATCAGGATCAAGATCAATGAGCCAGTTCTGGGCCTGGGACCCTCTGCACAAGGATCACAGTTGAGGTGCTCAGCACCCACGTGAATGTCCACTGGGTATGGAGGCTGCCTGTCATTGCAATGCTTGGGAGGAGAGACACGGGACCATGAAACAAGCTGGCTGGCTAGGCTATGGGAAGCAGGACTTTAGTTTCAGTAAGAGACACTGAGGATAAATAAAATGTGGCATTAAGAAGACACCAGGGGTGTCAACCCCTGGCCTACACACATGTGTGTCTCTCCCCACAAATGTGCACCCACACATGGAAACATGTATCACACACACTCCAAAACAAAACCTGATGTTTCATCTCTGCCTCTGAAAAGCTGGTTCCCAGCCACCTCCCACCCCAGAAGCCAAGCAGGTCTGTAAAGACACAGCCCTCCATCCACCACCACCAGATCTTCCTTTGGCAACGTCCTGATGGAGTCATTTTAGGGTCTCTCGTGATTGATATCTGCCAGAGTGACAGAGGAGCCTGGAGCCTCTTACTCCCAGGCCTTTACCCAACCCTTTCTTTCTCCTTTGGAATTTAGAGAGAGATAATACCTGTTAAAATCAGCCTAGCCTGTCTAAGGCTATTAATTAATTACCCTAAAGCACACAAAGGGCTTGCCATGTCTCCGTGTGCCATGTGGCATGTGTTCTCAGCCCCCATCTGACCTCTGACTTGGTCTCTTATTATTGTTATTAAAATTGCTCACTTTTTCACTGACTTCAAGCTCATGCTACAGTGAAGTATAATTCCCTGCTTTTTACACTGTTTTTATGTTGTATTTTTCCCTTCGTATAATAAGATTTAGCAGATAATCTTTATTTTACATAAATTGAATCAAATAATGAAAACAGCCTAATTATCTAACGAGGCTATTATAACCTTGATGCTCAAGGGGATAATAACAATGCCAGAAATTAAGTCACAGGGCAATTTCACAAAAATATAGATGTTAAATCTTAATAAATACGATCTAATTGAATAAAGTGCACATTAAAAGACACAGAATTTAGCAGGGTGAGCCCAAGGAAATCTATGGAGTTTTCCTTGTCCGGTTTTGGTTGCTGTAACGAAATGCCTGAAACCAGTTACTTGTAAAGAGGGGAGGTTTGTTCTGGAACATAGTTCTGATCCAAGATTAACAACTTGTGTGCAGTGATGGGCCTCTGGCAGAGTCCTGAGTTGGTGCTGGTGCCGTACGGCAAGAGACAGACACTTCATTTCCGCTTCTTCCCACTCTTCTGGTTTGCTTTTTATGTTTTTATGGTATCATGAACTAAACCTTGAGACTTGCACAGGCTTGGGAAGTGCTCACCCACAGAACTGGACCCCAGACCGTTCTTCTACTTCATACAAAGCCACCAGAACACAAGGGGGTTTCACTCTTCACCTAATGTTAATTACCTCCCATAGATTATATCTCTAAATACTACAGTCAGGTTTAATCCCACCATTTGCTACCTCTTTGCAGTGATTAAATCTGGCACTTTAACTTTACAGAACACACTAAATATCAACTCATAGCTAGAGATGATGATAAATAGACTATAGAGAGAAAGTATCAACCTAAGTTTAATATGTCTCTGTTTCCTTCTATCTTTCCACACACATAAACAGACAAACACAAAATCGCATGCATATACACTGCACACACATAAATATACACACAGAGAGACATAAACACACACCATACAAACATAGACACACACACACTACACACAAATATATATAACACAAACATACTCATAAACACATATACCCCACACAAATCCATGCATACAACATAAACACACACACATACATACCACATACAGAGGCACTCAATGACATAAATGCAGGAGGAAGGAAACTTCCTTAGCTACAGAGCCCTCTTCCCTTGGTTTTCTCAGACTTTGTAAAGAAATTCAAACCTATTTCTCTTAATATTAAATATTCTCAATTTCATTTTTATATCTTAATACTTAATATTGAGAATATTTTAAATTACCCTGATATATATCAACAAAATATCCTATGAATCAGAAAAAAAAAGACATAAGGAATACTGTGGAGTAGAAGCAAGAAACCCTCATTGGAAATGACAAGCTATTCTTCCCACACTCCAGGAAAATACACAGAGAACCTATCAGAGGCCATAAAATTCCATCAGAAAATCTCAGGGTGGATTTTATTAGATGAAGGTATAGCCTGTGTTCAGTAATGGAAACACACAGTGTGGGATAGATACCAACAGCCCCTCATGACCACTATGGCGTAATGTAATCGGAAAGGGAACAAACGGGATTATTGTCTAGTTAGCTTCTGTTTGCTTCTCATGCATTGACACTGCATCACAGGGCATCTAGCCATACTTCCCTGTTTCTGCGAACTGTGTAAGACAGCAAACAAATGGAATGGATTTGACGGTGAGCGGTCTGAGTGTTCCAGGCTCCCTACCAACTCCCGAGTCTGTGAGTTCTATCACATAGACAACAGCAGGCATTCTTAAAACCTTAAGTTCAAAGGTGACGTGAGTCTACTAACACCCACCATAGAAACCGCGGCTGCCCCCATGCCCACCACGCACAGAGCAGCTGGCCTAGTTAGTTCCCTGCTGCTCTGATAAGCCATGACCAAAGCATTTTGGCGAGGAAAGGGTTTATCTGGCCTACAGGTCATAGTCCACACCACTAGGGGAAGCCAGGAAAGAAACTCCACGTGGAAATCCGGGGACAAAACTGAAGTAGAGGATGCTGCCCACTGGCTTGCCCTTCACCGCTTGCTCAGCCAGCTTTCCTACACACCTCAGGACCACCTGCCCAGGGCTGGGACTTCACATACCCACCATCAATCGAGAAAACGCCCCACAGATAAATCCACAAGCCAGTCTGATAGAGGTAATTCCCTCAGTTAAGGGTCCCCTGTGTGACCACTTTGTGTCACACCGACAAAACTAACCACTGTCAGCTTTCTATCTTAGCCTTCTTGGGTCAATAATTCTCAGATTAGAATGAAGCATACAAAGAATGTCCCACAGAATCAAAATGCCACTTCCACATAAGCTTTCTGCAGCTTGATACAATGGATTTTGAACATTCCTCCCATATTTATAATACTATATTTAGTTCACTAGAACTAACACATCTTTCTTGCTGTAAATGACATCACAGTCGATGACATGCATCTCACAGGTTCTCACTAAAGCGTGTCCCTTCGAGTCCTTCCAGGCTATGTGGGGCTTCCTAGTTGTTTGTTTTTTTCTGATTGAGATTCACAGTTATTCCTGTTGTAAAACTCTTCTGTTTAAAGATGTCTTGAAATCTCCTGTTTCCTTTTCACTTTCCCTTCTCAAGAAAAGAAAAATGAAAGCTCTCAATCACAAAAATACTCAAGTCGATCTAAATTCTGACACATTTCTCGCTAAAGTGCATACTGTTCTCAGGGTTACTGTCAATGCTAACACACATTAGCTTAGAACAGGGGTCCATTTTCATTTTCTGGGACTGATGAACAGCTGGTCTAGCTTTTTGGCATGCTTCAGGTCAGTTAAAGACTGAAAAACAGCACAAGCCAACCAACAAACAAAAGGTGGCACACTCCTAAGGAACAAAGAACACGGAACACAGCCAAGTTTGTACATAATTATACAAGTACCTTTACATACATACAGAGAGCACGCGCGAGAGGGGGGGTGGATTATGCATGCACATACCTACATAGAATATAAATACAAACTAATACATGAAAGGTAAATAAAACAACAGATAATTTTGAAGGACAATGCTTTGTCATGGGACATTTTCTTTGTTCCCTTTTCAGTGTCTAGTGGCCACCTTGGTTTCCTGCATCTGTGGCTATAGGGTTCCTTGCCTCTACCTCTGTGCTCTGAGCTTCTCCCTGTTTCTCTTAGAAGCATCCACTCATCTAATTGAGGATAGCATGTCATCTATGACCCTTCAGTTACAGTTATCTGTAAATATTCTTCTGTAAATAAGCCAGATTCCAGAGGTTACGGTGTGATGTCTCAGCTCACCATTCAACCCTCTGTGGCAAACTGGTGCCTTCTTTTCCTGGAAGTGAACACAGAAGCATCCTAGCTTTAGAGCTACTCTAGGTTCATGAACACAGGGCTCAAGTGGGAAGATGCTAAGTATAACTGTACCTCCAATCAGTAGACTGTGGAGCTGACAAGGGAACCTCAGGCTCCATGAACTCCTCCACTGGTTCCCAACCCTGGGGTGACGAGAAGTCAAGCTTCTGTTGGTTGTTGGGCTGGCAGAGCCTGTCCCATACCTGCTGGTCAGGGTTGGTGGGAGGAGAGCCACATGTACTGACAAGACCATGAGGTTGGGCTTCCATGAGATACTTGTTCCTCAGGAGTAGACAGAGGAATCAAGGCTCAGTTGAAGTGAAGCAGCAGTAACCCAGCCCTATCTGTCGGGAGAGCCCAACAATCAGAGCCCCTCAGCATGCCTGCTTTGTTTAGAAAAAGAAGATGGATGGGGCTGAAAGCACATAGGGCCATGAAATAACAGCCATGGTATAGCACGTTCATGACATAATTTAATATTGCTGTGCTGTCATTCTGGCTAAATGACTTCCATCTAACTATAGATGCCAGGGGCAACCAGGGTGTCTCTGGCCTTAAACTGTTCACAAGCATCTGCTCACAATCAAAAGATTCATAAAACAAGGCAGCTTGAGCACTCAGGCCACACTTGCTTTGTTCACAATTATTAAAGCTATTAGGGGATGTGTGTGTGTGTGTGTGTGTTTTAACAAGTGTATCCCAGAAGAAAGTGGGATTTTTTAAGGTGGAGGACAGTCTGAAGGACTGTATTTCACAAGACACTGCACGCGCTCAGTACAGATGTCTCTCTTGTTTATCACTGTGTTTGTCAGCTTTCCTAAGAAAGGAAGAATGTTCCGCAGTGTCGTGTTTGAGTTTTTTCTTTCTTTCTTTTTAATGAGCAATCTGCTCGGGACTGGCAGACAGAAAGAGAATTGACTTAAAACAAATAATTTATATTTAACGAGTGCATCTTCTTTCTCCTGTGTGGTATGTCTGTTCTATGCCTCAGTCAAAATGAGCTTGGGGAAATGGTTTACCTATATGGATTTCCAAAATCAAACATGGCATTTCCTAGTGCAGATGGGGAGGGAATCGGTGTGAGAATCAATCCTGTACCATGTTAAGGTTTCAAGATGGCAGTCTAAGCTGGCAGCTGCCACCTGTGTCCACACTCAGAGAGAGTATGAGGCTTGAGAGAGGAGTAATTCTGTGCATTCCGGAGCAAGAGCAGAAAGGTAGTAGGGAGCCTGGCCTGCTGGGACAGGCTGAGTGTGGCAGCTTCTGATGTTTCCCTGGAGACGGCTCTAACTGATGGGGAGGGCAAAGGATGCAGGCCTCTGAAGAAGAGAGTCCCGTGGGCCAGAACCACAGCACGCAGAGTTCCTTCAAGTCTGTGATCAGAACTGGAGCCCTAACCATGGGCCCTAATTCTGATCCAGGCTCTCACCCACTCATGGGCTCGGTCTTTGGAGGACACACACCTCTGTTCTCCACCAGTCTTCTCGTTAAGCCTCTGGTTCTGTTCCATGTCGTGGGGTGATTACCTAGCTCTCAAACTGGAGATGGTGAACTCCTGGAAAGTCTGTCATAATTTCTTCTTGAAGAAAAAAGAATTATTTTATTATTCCTTTATATGTGTGCATATGTGCATAAGAGTATCCACAGAGGCCAGGACGGGGTGCCAGACCCCCTGGTGCTGGTGTCCCATTAGCTGTGAGCTGCCCACCTTGGTTGCTGGGAAGCAAATCATTGTCCTCTGGCCACAAGTGCTGCTAACCATGAGCCATCGCCTCTCCAGCCCCTGTGATTCCTCCTGCTGCGGTGTTTACACTGTCCTTTGGAATGCCTGGGAAGGACCGGATGGCAAATGCTTCCCACATAAGGCTCATCTGACCTGCTCACAAGTATCCACTTTATGATTCTCTGATAAAACTCTAGGATGCACACATGAATTGTGTATCATTACACACCTCCCAAGTTCTATTCCAAATTTACAATCTTTTAACAATGTAAAACACATTCTTAGTCCATGGACCATACAAAAATAGGTGTTGGCCCTGTTAAGCCATAGGACCATAATTTGCTAACCTCTGACCCCAAGTAAGCATAAAGAAAAGCAGCAGGTATAGTATATAAAGGTATTAAATCACAACACAGGGAGTAAAACAGGCTATGTTTGCCTATGTAATGAGGGACTCAAAGTCAAAAGACCTTGGCAATCCCATTGGTCCTCTTAAAAACAAATTTCTTAAGTGTGTGCCTGTGCGCGTGTGAATGTGTGTGTGTGCACACATGTGCATATGGATACATGTGTAGTGCATACATGTGGAGGCCAAAGGTTAGGTGTCTTGAATTACAGAGTTCTATATTAATTTTTGAGACAGATCTCTCTCTAAAGCTGGTGTTCGCTAATGGGTGGGATTGGCTCTGGGTATTCTCCTGTGTATACAACGCGGATACCATGGTTACGAATATGTGACACTGGACCTTGGAGATTCGGTCTCAGTTCTTCATACTTGCAGGGCAGCCACCTTATCGGTTGAGCCATCATCCCAGCCCCCCTTTAACTTCTTTCACCCCAGTTTTTCACATATAAAATAATGAACACAAATTTGAAAACCTCTAAGATCATTGTAACGATGGAGACTGCCCCCATTTTGTTTGGAACTGCTCTGCTTCCCTCTCTTTTCAGTGCTGTTTGTTGTTCCCCTTATGCTGTCCACAGCTACAGAGGCAAGGCGGTGAGTCAAGATGCTATGGCTACACTGACAGAGGCTAGTGTGGGAAGTGCTGGTATTCGTGGGGAAGCACAACCCCTAAGCCCACCGATGAGCTGCAGCTTATCCTCACTGGGCATGCAGTTTGGAGGAGTGAAGAAATATAACACCAAAGTCAGGTATAAATTATGCAGCAGAGGAGGCCAATTACAAGGCGGACAGAACTACTTGGCTGCACACACAGCCTGCCCTGAGCTGCCAGCAATGCGCTTGTCGGGCTGGGCCCGCACAGCAGGTCCTGGACGTCGACTGATTCAGACTTTACTGGAGGACGAGCCGCATGTTAGAGTATAATATAATTACAGCAACCTTTTGGGGGGAAACCTTTCTATCCAGCATTCTCAAGCCCTGTAAACGGCATAATAAATAGTCTATAAATAATAATCTGGAGCTCACCGGGACTGAAACACATTTCCACACTTTTCTAAGGCATAACATGCTGAAAAATGAAAAACACTGAAAGTTAGGGGAGGAGGTGCGTGTCTGAGGAGCTCTTGCACTACCCGTGGAGGAAGATGAAGGCCCACACGACACCAGCTTCATCGTGATCCCCTAAGCTAACTGGTTCCACTGCAAGGTGAACACGCCCCAGGCTTGATGTGTTACCTGGAGTGTGTTGCTACATCCCCACTCTTAGTCCACTGACGTCACCTCTGTCCCACCTCCACCCCTGTCTGTCTCCTGGTCACCATGCCCTATGGGTCCTTCTTTGAACAAAGCTCCACAGCTTTCCTCTGAATTTCTTCTCCCTGCCAGCCACGTTCCCGTTTCCTTCCCAGGGAGGACTACAGTGTGGCACAAAAGGGGAGATCCCAAAGGTTCTTAGAATGGGAAGGCTCAAGGAAGATTTTAAGAGGGTTTGATCAGGATGACCAGTTTCCCAGAGAAGATTATACACAGAACGCAAAGGTGAGTTGAGCTTACAAACTGATATATCAGCCCATTTTATCATCTCCTTTCCTCTTTTTTATCCGACCAGACAATAAGTACATAATGAGAATTTTATTGTGTTCAAACAAAACTAAGGAAAGATACTAAGCAGTAAGTGTTTAGATGCTAGCTTGTGCTCAGGAAGCCCATGCCTGGACAGGGAAGATAAGGAGACAAGGACACTGACCACGAGAGACTCCCTCCTAGCTCAGTACATGCTCCACTACCAGGTTAGTGACATGGATTTTAAGTACTGTGGGTCCCAATAAAGATGAGGTCTCTGCATTCTAATGCTCTCCATGGCTCCATGTCAGCAGAGATGTGACTGAGTCACTATGAGGCCACACACAGAGAAGCCCGAAGGATCATTCCTAACATCATGTCTTACATCCCCAAACCAGATGCACGTCACATCACTCTCTCAGGTTCTGCTGTTTACGATTTTTGTTGGGTTTTTGTTTTTGTTTTTTGTCTGTGTACTATTACCTACCATCCCTTTTGGCACAAGCCACAGTCACCAGTAAAAATCTAACCTGATTTACTAACTTCTCAATAAGAAAAAGAATATTTTAAATGTTTCACAATCAGACAGTTATCAATATTTCATATTGAATACAGAAAAAAGATAGCAGTAGGGCCATTTAAAACACCCTGGTGGCCTGTGAAGAAACACGATAAGAAATGAATACTTAATTATTAATCAATGATGATTAATTATTTATAATGGACTATGTGCCAGGAACAGTGCTTGGACCACCTCTGCTCGGTTCCCACAATGACTTCACCATGGCTCTGTAGTGGGTGCCTTTAGAGTTAATGGGGGAATTCCAGAGAGCTATCTGGAGGTTGGGATTCATGGGGTGTTCCTATTGTCTAACTGAACACTGTGGGAGAATACCCAAGGGAGTTTGGCAGCTCTTGAACTTAGAATTCAGGCAAGCATCCCCTCAGAAATACAAGAAATTATCAGGAGAGCAGGGAGAGAGAGAAAGACAGATGTGCTGGTCATATGCAAACTTCTTGGAAGAGAAGAAAGGACATATTTCTAGCATACAATGTTCTGAACACCGCTGAACACTGAAGATGCCCTCGACCAGTCGGATGCTGCTCTGACTGCCACCATGTGGGGGCTCCACCTAGACGCATCAGGGAGACGAGAGGACAGTAGAAGGCACAGATCGACCAGGAGCTTAACATGTATGATTTTATCATGATCACCTGAAATGTCAGATGCTCCATCTTCTGCGCAGGACAGGGACTAAGACATTTTACCTCTGCATCTGAAGGAACACAGGGTCAGCCCTGCCATCTCCCTGGGCTGAGTTACAAACCAAGCCTACGGCCCTGGATGGTCGCCACAGTAGGGCATCATGTCTTTGGCCTAGGGATCAAGGAGATAGGAGAGAGAAGACACCAGTGTGTGGCACTCTGTGCCCAGACATGCCAGCACTCTCGGAAGAGGAAGCAGAGCCTCCCCAGACACACTGCTGAAGGCAATTTTCTGGGTAAAACCCAAAGCTTATATGAAAACATTTGCCTGAAAAGAAGCAGGTGCACCTCCCTTTCAATGCACAAGAAAGACGCCTCTTTTTTTTCTTGAAAGAGGAGCTAGAGTTTAGTTTTCAGAGATGATTAGAGGTGGTTAAGAAGATCTCAGCATGCTCCATGAAGGAAAGCAAGTGTGATCTATGACATGCATGAGTGGTGGTTAGGCAGAGGTCACATAGACAGCCAGACTATGGCACAAACAATGCAGATTGCATCTTAGTACCAGAGATGTCAAAGTCTACCCACTTTGACCTTCAGAGTGTCAATTTAGCAGTGTATGGATAAATCTATGATTTTCAATAAGTTATGGGTTTTAGTGGAACACATATCAATCACGTCCTTTTCGGAAAGTACATTATTCTTGCATGATATTACTTAATGGACTGGAGGCACAGTCACCCCACTTTTAGAGCTGCTCCCCCAAAGCCCCAGACAGAGAAAAAGCATATGGAATGTTGGGAAGCATATAGAATGTATTCCTATGCCGCAGTAACTTCGGGTCTACATAGAGAGGTCCTGCGTTGAGGATGACCCGTGAGCATGGCTTCAGCCAGTCTAAAGCCAGATTGCACACATAATCTGAGATGCTTCACACGAGTCCTGCTCATTTCAAACGCAGATGGGGCAGAGTTTCAAAATGCGGGACAAAAAAGCACTGTGCTTTACAATGCTAGGCTTCACAAGGGAAGACAGAAACTTCCAAGTGTTGCTTTGTGGCCGGAGAATGAGGCTCGCCAAAGCCCATCTTATTACTGTTTATAGCAGAGAGACCCTCTACACGCTGATCTTGGGACAGAAGTATGATCATCTGAAGGCACTTTCTGGTGAGCATATAAAATGTAAGATGTGTTCTGTGTTCTCTTGTGGATACTGGTAGGAAATCCTTTTGAGTCTGCAGTGTGTGATTCCTGCTGATTTGGTCTCTGTTCAGCACTCTTCATCCATCCATAACTGTGGAATACTGACCACATTTACACATGAGATACACACGGAGCAAAAGAAGATTCCATCATTACTGAATACTGAACACAAAGCATTGTCAGGGTCCCCTTTGTAACACCTTTGGTGTCATAGGAAGATACAAAAATCGTGTTTACTGCTAGACATTCTAGGGGGTTGGGGAGAGTTCACTGAGCAGTAATTCTGCCAGGTGCTTTCCAGGGCGGAAGACAGTGCTGTTCAAGGCAGACATGTCGTGGGCCTTTTTGATTTCTATTCAGGAGAGAAACAGAGACAACACAACAGCAGGTGAATAACTTCACAATACACTGTCACGCCATGCCAAGTCCACAGGGAAGACAGAGATGGACTGAGGGGCAGACAGCAAGTGATGGGGCACCACGATACAGGATGTGGCTGGAAACTGACCCCTCGGACAGTCTTGGGAGAATGAAGAGCTGGGCTGCAGCAGGTAGATGAATCCTGGCCGCATGTCTGTAGCACTTTGCATGCATATGTTGTCATATACTGATTAGAGTCTGATTCCTTCATGGAGCGAGTTGGGTATTCATAGACCTTCATATTTCTTTCATTTTGTACAGTGCATCAGATGACAACCCTTTGGACAAATCTGTCTTATTCTCCCCAAGTTAGACACATCTCTTCACTATGTCAGGCCTTTCATCCTCGGATCTCCTTGGTTCTGAACACCATAGACAATCCCAGCACTTTGCTTTCCTATCTGGCCTTACTAGCCACCCCAGCACATGGCACATCTTGGTACCCATGATGAGCAACAATGGTCCTCAGAGTTGAGCAACTCATCCTACTTTCCAGGCCTGTTCTCTGAAGCATCCTCATTTTCCTTGCCTTGTCACCACATTCTTGCATCCCACAGTGCTGCCTTCTTATAAAAGACAAAGAGTCCTTGTCTCGGGCGCCAATTTCTGGGAGCACAGGCTTTGACTCTCCCCTGATAGATTACCAAGGCCTTGGAGGGATGTTGGCCAGACTTTGTCTTCCTTTGCCCCAGTGTCTCGAATAGAGTCACTCTCTAGAGGGTTAGTACGAAGCTACCACAAATTTCGGTCAAATTGGGAACTGATAACTATAAAGAAATACAGTAATTGCTTTTTCTGAAGGCCTGGATGTGAGCTGGCATGGCGGTGGTTACTGGGGAGAAAATGGGCTGTGAGAGAGCAGTGGGCACCAGAAAGGGCGGTCGATAAAATGAATCAGCTGTGAGCCAGAGTGAAATAAAACCACGATCTCAGAAAACACCATACTGACTACCCCAAATTCCCATCCCAGTCCTAATTTCCTCCCGTGATATTAAAGGCCTTTTCTGGGACCTTGCCTCCGTTTCCCATTCTGGTTCTTGTGGAAGTGATCTCTCTAATACTCCCAAACTATTTCCTTCAGACATGTTTAAACTGCGTGGTGTAAATTACAGGCTTTGAAAAACGTGCAGTCATGAAACACAGAGTCATGAGAAAGAAGCAGAAATTAGGAAGACTTCTCCTTTCTTCATCCTATGTACACCATTTGAGGTGATAAAAGGGTAATCACACCGTTAATTTTCCTTGTCGCCTCCCAATGGAGTGGGAAGAAAATTTTGCCGGTATCTGCTCCAGTGCAAACAGAAGGCAACACTGGTGGGCAGGTGGAAGTCCTCTTCACAGAAGGAAACCACTTTGTACAAAGTCTAGTCTGATGACTGAGGTGTTGGATTGCAAAGGGGGTACGGCCCCCATAGGCTTATATATTTTTTATATATTTGGATGCTTGGTACTCAGTTGATGGAACTGTTTGAGAAGGGTTAGGAGGTGTGGCCTTACTGGAAAAGGTGTGTCATGGGGGTGAGCTTTGTGGTTTCAAAAGTTCACACCAAGACAGCCCCCCTTTTTCCCTATCTCCCTTCTTCTATCCCTCCCTCCCTCCCTTCTTTCCTCCCTCCCTTCCTCCCTCTCTTCTTCTCTCCTTCCCTCTCTCCTTCCCTGTGCTTGCTGCTTGTGAACCAGGATGTAAGCTCTTAGCTACTGCTCCAGTGCCATGCCTGTCATGGCCTTGCTGCCGTGCTTCCTGCCATGGTGGCCATGGGCTAGCCCTCTGAAACTGTATGCAAACCCCAGTTAAATTCTTCCTGCCATGGTGGCCATGGGCTAGCCCTCTGAAACTGTATGCAAACCCGCAGTTAAATTCTTCCTGCCATGGTGGCCATGGGCTAGCCCTCTGAAACTGTATGCAAACCCCAGTTAAATTCTTCCTGCCATGGTGGCCATGGGCTAGCCCTCTGAAACTGTATGCAAACCCCAGTTAAATTCTTTTAAAAATTGCCTTGGTCATGGTGCTTCATCGCATCAGTGGAACAATAGCTGAAACAGGATGTCACCATGAAAACAAAGCAGCCCTTGGCACAGGTGTCCTTATTTCACTGAAGCCGTTCTCCGAATTCCTTTTGTCTGTTATTAACTTTGCCTTAGACATTCATTTTCCATGAAGATTTCAAAATGCCCTAGAGACTGTGTGATTATTTATCATATCTAGGTAATATTTGTAAGAATTTTTATAGAGCCTGCTTTCTCTACAAACATATTCTCATCAGCCTCTATGATACAGGCTCAAAGACACCATAGCTACAGCAGCAGCCGATGTCATTTCCTTCTCAGAAGTGTCCTCTTGCTAAAGTGGCAATGGGATGGGAGAATGACGCACACATACCATCCGTGAGGGGTTTTCCTGATTTCATCTGAGGTCCCAGTGTCTTGATGCCATGGATAGGACTGCAATTCTTCAACTGTCTGCTCAGATGGAATGTCCCTGAAGTGCTAATTTCAAAGTGCTTAGGAACAGGAGCCTCACCTCACATCCTGTGGCACTGTCTCCTGATGCTGCACTCAGGGACCGAACCTGGTAAGTTGTTGCACAGAGCTGATGAAGGCATTTTACGAGCGGCATCACCGCTGGCCTATGCTTTATAAGCTGAGATGTATACTCTCAGTGAGTGAAAAGCTCGAGGGAAGGTGACATCTAGCAAATGACCACCTCAGCACATTGATTATCACTGATGGCGACACCCACTTTCAGGGTGAAATGAACTGCTGAATATCTTTCATCATCTTTGGTTTTGAGACTGTAGACATCCCAAGGGGCTTTTTTTTTATCTTCACCTTTAAAGATATCAATAATTTTTATTTTCCTTCTTTAGAAATGTGTAGTATTTAGTGTCATTTTAGGTCAAAAACCTATCATTTAGGATACAGTCAGAATTTTTCTATAATCCTACTTTTATTTTACAATGAATTTTTTTCTAGTCTCATATCATAGTTGGATTTTTCTGAGAGCCAATATCCATGGAATATTTTAAGCTTCATTCAATGACTGATGACATCAAACGCTGCTAAAGATCTCTTCATCCTTCTGAAAAAAAAACCATCTGGGAACCATTACAATCTTTCATTTCAAGGCAAGACTTCAGGAGTCTATTATAACTCAATTCCTTTTGAAATATATGCGTTGCCATTTTTTATCATTGGCTATCTAACAATCCCAGTCTGAAATCTAACAAACCTCTGCTGAGGCACCAGGTCATTTTGAAGACACCATGGATGGGCCATCACAAGGGGGGACTGCAGCTCACATGCTGACTGGACCCCATGTATGTCCTATGCTTGACATGAACACAGAGACTCAGTCAGGCTGCATGGTTCCCCAAGGCTTTACTTCTAATTTTGATGTGCACAGTGTCGAACTCTGGATCAAGTCAAACCCATTGTTCTTCACTCTGGTCCACAATGCCCACACCCGGGTTCTCTCACCCTTCCAGATAACAATAGCTCCACTCTCAGGAGTGGTCTGAGCCATTCTCACCAGCCTCCCCTGGACTCCATTAGTGAAGTACCTGTCACATCTCTATTACATGGCCTGCATTTTAAACTTTTAAATAAAGACTGGAGGCCGACACAGAAACCCTAAATTCCATTTTTGTCCTCGTTTTAATTGAAAACGATTGAGTTTTGAATTTGGAGCTCTTTGCATATGAGGCAGATAGCCTTTCGGTGTTCACCATATCTCCCTATGTGGATGAGGAGGCCCTACTACACCAGAGTAGACACCAATGAGAAAGTATAAAAAGTTCATTCCATACACAAGGGGGACAGCCATGGCAAACCACTGGCATGAAGTTGGCATCAGACTATAGAAGCGGTGAACATTTATTCCCTGTCTTCCCTGCTCTCTGTATGAATGGGATGATATTATTTGCTTTCTGTGATAAAACATCAGACAAGGTCAACTTACAAAAGAAAGGGTTGAATTCGGCTTCGGTGCCACAGGGTTAGAGTTTATGGTGGTTGAGTGAAGGAATAGGTTTGCAGCTGAAGTAACACAGTTCACATATTGTTCCCCAAGCAAGAGTCAGGGAGAACACACCATGGGCAGTGCTGGTCTTTTACAACACCAAAGCCTGCTCCCAGTGACATACCTAACAATGCAACCCACACCTCCTAGTCCCTTCCAAACAGTCAAACACGTAAGCCTACTCTCATTTCAACCAAGGCATAGGTGCTCAATGCAACCCACACCTCCTAGTCCCTTCCAAGCAGTCAAACACGTAAGCCTACTCTCATTTCAACCAAGGCATAGGTGCTCAATGCAATTGGTTGGGAAGGTATGAAGCAAGTGATTTAGACTATGAAAAGACTAAACCTTTCACATTGGAATAAACACATTTTCTGATTAGACCTGGTCAATTGCTCCAGTCTTTTCCATGTCAAAATCAGTAAGAGATATATACAGACACATATACACACACTGTGTTTTTGTGTATATGCATGAATGGATATAGATATATGTGTGTATATAAATATATAAATATATATATATATATTATTACATGGCTATACCAGACATAGATATATTTATTTCAATGGAAGGTAAATGACCTATGCATAGAAACATAAATCCTAAATGTTTTGTTTATGATATTTTGAGATGGGAACTTTTTGTACTGTATTTATTTTTTATTGATTTTTATTGAGATTTATATTTTTCTCTGCTCCCCTCTCTGCCTCTCCCCTTCCCCTGTAGCCCTCCCCCAAGGTCCCCATGCTCCCAATTTACTCAGGAGATCTTGTCTTTTTCTACTTCCCATGTAGATTAGATTTCTGTAAGTCTGTCTTGGTGTCCTCATTGTTGTCTAAGTTCTCTGGGGATGTGGTTTGTAGGCTGCTTTTCTTTGCTTTATGTTTAAAAACCACCTGTGAGTGAGAACATGTGATAATTGTATTTCTGGGTCTGGGTTACCTCATTCAAAATAATGTTTTCTAGCTCCATCCATTTATCTGCAAATTTCAAGATATTGTTTTTTCTGCCATGTAGTACTCCATTGTGTAAATATACATTTTCCTTATCCATTCTTTGGTCAAGGGGCATTTAGGTTGTTTCCAGGTTCTGGCTATGACAAACAATGCTCCTATGAACATAATTGAGCACATGCCCTTGTGGCACAGTTGAGCATCCTTTGGATATACAACCAAAAGTGGTATTTTGGGTATTTTGAGGAAGGTTGTTACCTAATTTTCTGAGAAATTGCCACACTGACATCCAAGGGGGCTATACCAGCTTGCACTCCCACCAGCAATGCAGGAGTGTTCCCTTTACTCTACATTCTCTCCAGCATACGCTGTCATCAGTGTTTTTGATCTTGGTCATTCTTACAGGTGTAAGATAGAATCTCAGAGTTGTTTTGATTTGTATTTCTCTGGTGACTAAGGATGTTGAGCATTTCCTTAAGTGTCTTTCAGCCATTTTAGATTCCTCTGTTGAGAGTTCTCTGTTTAGGTCTGTATTCCATTTTTTATTGGATTATGTAATCTTTTGGTGTCCAATTTCTTGAGTTCTTTGTATATTTTGGACATCAGATCCCTGTCTGATGTGGGGTTAGTGAAGATCTTTTCCCATTCTATAGGCTGCCAAATTGTCTTGTTGAACATGTCCTTTGCTTTACAGAAGCTTTTCAGTTTCAGGAGGTTCCATTTATTAATTGTTTCTCTCAGTGTCTGTGCTGCTGGGGTTATATTTAGGAAGTGGTTTCCTGTACCAATGCGTTCAAGTGTACTTCCCACTTCCTCTTCTATAAAGTTCAGTGTGGCTGGCTTTATGTTGAGGTCTTTGATCCATTTGGACTTGAGTTTTGTGCATAGTGATAGATATGGGTTTATTTTCATTCTTCTACATATTGATATCCAGTTATGCCAGCACCATTTGTTAAATATGCTTTCTTTTTTCATTTGATTTTTTTCTTCTTTGGCAAAAAACAGGTGTTCAAAGAAGTATGGATTAATATCTAGGTCTTCTATCCAGTTCCCTTGGTACTTCTGCCTGTTCTTATGCAATACCAGGCTGTTTTCAGTACTGTAGATCTTTAGTGGTGTTTGAAGTCAGGGATTGTGATATCTCCATAAGTTCTTTTATTGTATAGGATGGTTTTGGCTATCCTGGGTTTTTTGCTTTTTCATATGAAGTTGAGTACTGTTCTTTCGAGGTCTGTGAAGAATTTTGCTGGCATTTGACGGGCATTGCATTTAATCTGTAGAACTAACTTCTACAACCAGTAACATGATCAATAAACGTTATAAGAATCTCAGGTGCTTCCCTGTGCACCGTCCATATCACTGTATCTTTTTGTCTCAAAGCCAGCCTCTACACTGACTCTCAGTTCTGAAGACTTGTGTTTTCTTCTTTTCAAGATCAGGCATTATTTTGTCCTTGACTTTTTTCATGCAATACAGTGTAAGCTCACTATATTGCAGGGCCAAGCACCAATTCGCACCAATTTGCAGGCCTCCATTCAGAATGAAAACACAGGCACCCTTGTTCAAAAAGGAAAGGCTGGACAGTGGAGAGAAGCGACATTTGCAGTGTCAGGTCCTGTGTGATTCACAGGGCCAACCCGTATGTCAGTCTTGCTAACACCATAAGGGCAGATATTGACTGTTTATGAACCTATCATCTTATTGGAGGATGTGCTATTTTAAATAGTGTCCCCGTGAACAGCCTTATGCATGCTTTAGTGAAGATATTGAATATATAGCCATGACTGCCGTTAAACGTCATGACATACAAAGTCTTAGCTTTGATAGAGGGGTTCAAATCTGTGGGGTCAGTTCAACCTGCTCCCGACAGTGTTCTAGAGGTTCCTTACCTACCAACAGACTTCTCCTCCTCCTCCTCCTTCTGCCTAGGAGTGTGTTTAAAGCATTCCACTCCAGATCTTACAAAATCCATATTTCCAGAGTTTCTCTCTGCAATCTGTATTTTTGAAGCTGCCTGCATGCTTCTCTACGGAGCCGCATGGCTGATAATTATGTGAGCTCTCTGTACCACCTACCTCAAATGTTCTCAATACACAGAAGTCAAATTTAGGTTGAAGGACCAAGAAGACTGAGGCCATACTGTCAGTTCTCCAGGAAGAAAAGCCAATGACAGCTGGATCGTGCCAGGAATATCTTGCACGGCCATTCTGACATTTCCATGGCGCGGGATCCAGTCTTTTCTGATGAGTAGTGTGTGATAACTTACAAAGAAGAGCAATGTACTTTTTTAGGTACAAACTCGACTCTCTGAAAACAATCCTGGATAACTGTCTGCTATGGCCTCTTTTCTAACTGGATCTTAATTTAGATAATCAAAGTAAACGCAGAGCATTTTACATAATTGCAGCATATTCGGAAGCTCTTCGTTTTTGTTTCAAATCTGTAGGATATCTACTTAGCAACAGCATGCTGCTTTCGCTTGTTTTCTCCATTTCAGGAAGATGCACACAAGGAGGAGATGCAAATGCAAAAATATAGGAAGTTCTGTCAAAATATATGTCTCCCCGGGAGAGTGGATTCGAGTCTGATGCCATGCACAGCATAACTGGGAGCTTGGGATTCAAACGCATCACGTTTGTGTTCTCGTGTTTAATTTTAGAACACATTCATGGGAACATAAAATGTGGAGATTGCTGCTTCTCAAATATCTTATTAAAAATGCTAATACACAATGAGCTTCAATATTTTTGTACTTTTGGCGCAAAAACCATTCATGAAAGAAAAATTCCTTATGCTACATGGCATATGTATATGGCACGTGTACTTTTTGGGCAGATAGTGTGTGCTAAGATATATTATAGAAATTTCCATATCTGGACATTCTCCCATAGTTATATTTTTAGACTTGTATATTTAGAGCATTAAGAGAGAGTTCCTGAGCATTGAGCAATGCGATTCTGGGCTTTGTACTCTTTCCAAACAATTATTCACATACACCTGACTTCATTTTAGAAAACATGAGATAGCCAATTTATATAAGCTGAAACACATGATCTTTGAATCTTTACTCTCTCCACACGTGATGTTTATATGAGGTGCTCTTCCATGCACGTGTGATACCATCTTAATGTGAGGTGATAGCTATATGGCCTGGCCAAAGCATCCCTTTCCTGGCATGGGTGGCAAGAGGGTAGGTGTCCTTGGGCTCTGTGCCCACCTACATGCCAGGGGATGGTGACCTCTGCCCCAAGAAAGAGTCCTTTGTGTGCCTTGCATTTTAGGTGAAGGTGCACTTGCTTCCTGGAGACTCTCTCCTCCACTTGCTTTGGTTTCCATTGACAGTGAGTCACTGGTGATTATGGAAGAAAGGACTCCAGTCTCTACTTTCACAGCATTTGTTCTAAAAGCGTCTATCAGGAACAGTCTTCAGATCCATATGGACATTCCAGATTGCAAGAGTCCAGCAGATTCTTTCCTAAACTGATTGTATAGTCCTCAGATTGCACATTTACAGAAATACTTCCGTGTTAAACATGAAGCCTTTAACCTCTCTGGTAGGGTGCAGCAAGAGTAGAAAGCAGGGCTACCCCCACGTTCCTGGGTCCCTCTGCCCTCTACTCCTTATTCAGTTTCTGTAAAATACTGCTAAGAGCTTCTTACAGTAAGCTTCCCGAAAATAGATATTAGGTGTATATCTGGGATCCCGATGCTCTGTGTAGACGGATCAGCTAGGCAGCCATGAGGAGACACAGATGTTGGAACTCAACACCGGCATTTGCTGCAGCAGCAAGGGGAGAAGTGCTCCAGAGAAGGGGAATGGTGAAGTGTGGGCACTAGAGGACCGAGCTGCTGACAAAGAAGGAAGGATCTGCCCACTGGGCCCAGGGTTCCCCAGTGTGGGGCTGGGTGCTTGAGATCAGCACTGATCATGGTCCTTCTCATAAGTGACCAGACACCATAACTCCAGCTGCAGCTGTGGCTTTGTTTGTTCATTAGGTAAGAAGACAGGCAAGAAGAAAAGAGCCCTGCTAAGCCCACAGATCAAGGAGAAGTCGACAATCAATAGTTTCAAAGATGGAGACTGGTGCTTTCTTGGGAATGTGGGTTCTGTCTCCCCATAAGATTTTAGAAAATTCGTTCTGACCCTTCTGCTTTGTGCAGCTTCTGATTTCGCTGAGATAGTGTACTACCCACATGGGAACAAAGACTTACAATTTAGACTATAATGTGATTGAGTGGAATTTGCTTGGGCCTTTCTGTGTCTGGAATATTCAAATGAATCTCGGTGGATGGAGGCTGCCCTGTGGTTCGCTACATGAAGCAACACGTTATCTAAGCAGGAGGCTCAGAAAACCTATTAAGGGAGGTTTGGTGGCCAATCTCAGAATCAATTAAAACCCAAGAAGCTGGGAGGGATTTTTCTTAAACAGATTACATGAAGCACCCTGTATCTGGGCCATGCCTTCTGCTGGCAGTCAAGATATCAGGATATGGAAGAAGGAAACTTGAATTTAGGCCTGCCTCCCCTCACTGTCTCTGACAAGCTCACCTATCCTATTGCAGTGGACAGCATGGAATCTAACTCCTTCAGTATTCCCACTGAGACCAAACCCCAGTAGCTCTCTATGAATCCCCCAGGACACCAGCAACTGATTGAGACTTCAGAGCTAGTCATCCTTGTGGACTGAACAACTACCAGGTTCTCAGTCATTGCTGGATGTCCTGAACCACATCCTGAAAACCAGTCTAATAGACCCCTTTAATCTATGTATTTCTTCTGCCATTTCTGTTCCTTTAGAGAACCCTGTCTGGGCCAGACAGGAAGTGCAGCTAAAGCTTGCAGGTCAGTCTATTCAACTGAGTTACCATGGCAGAACAACACTAGATAACCTAGAAATGGGCAGATGCATTGTGTTCCAATCACACTGCATTACAAAAGCCCTAACCATAACATGGAGACCCACAGTCTAAACCAGGGAAGCCAAGTCTGCATCTGTAGGAAGTTTGCTATAAGTTTACAGATAATGGGCAGCAGCCTGGATGGAGCAACTGAATCTGCTTCTTTTGGTCGCCCATTTCAGCATGAGACACATTGGTCTGAACTAGAGTCTGGCTTCGGCTGTATCCACACACCCAGTTCTCAGCTTAGTGGCCAGATCACTGGAGTTGTGCTGTGCTCTAGCTGTCATGGTACATACAGTCTGCGAGCTGAAGGCTAGACAAGCTGATTTAGGATATCTATTTTTTAATTATTCTAATTTTGAAAATATTAAATAAAATCAATAGTCAATAAAGTTAATAATCAGTGATGCTCTCTGCAAGGTGGGCTCTGGTGTAGCCATTCAGACTGAATGTCTCCATCACAGGCTTAACAGCAGTTTGTTGAAGGGAGCCTGAGATCCCTACCTCATGGAAAAGGGTGCAATGGTACACACTCCAGTGGGGTTTGTTTTCATTCTACCAACATTACCCTTGAGAACTGGCTGGACTTTGTTTTCTAGGTATAAAGGATGGCTCTTCCAAATACAAATGCTCAAAGCATTCATACAATGATGCTGCAAAACCCAAAATAAGTCTAAGAATGTAGCACTTGTCAGCAAGAATAATGTTGGGGAATGTGAATAAAGTAATCCCACACTAGCTCCGAATTGAGTATACTAAGGGATTTTTTTATTTAGGGGGAACTTAAAGATCACAGTCCTCTGTATGATCAGGGAACATGAACCAAATCTAGCAGCCAGGCAAGAGAGAAGAGAGTAAGTGCGGGCTCCCTAGTATGCACCTTTTTGGTACCCAAGGCCATGCCCAACCTGGTCCAACATCTCAAAAGTCATTGGCTAAAGGAGGCTCCCCAGAGATATAAGAAACATAATTCATGTAAGTTCTATCCATGAGTTACATGATTATGTAGAGCATAAAAACTAAAATGTTCAGTTTAAAATGATAAATGGGACTAGGAATGTAGCTCATGCTGAGGTGCCTGCCTAGCTTGCCCAGCATGCACAGGACCCTGAAGATGATTACCATGAAAGAGAGAGAGAGAGAGAGAGAGAGAGAGAGAGAGAGAGAGAGAGAGATCCATGAAATACATATTTATATTTGCTACCATGAATGGCAATTATCAATGTACAGGATTAAAGATTAAAGAGACCAGAGACGTGAGCTACTGATTCTCTTCCTAATGAAACTCTCAGAAGTGAAGCATTCTAAACAGGGACAAATGAACTTCTACAAAGTCTTCAATCAGACGATACTTATCTGGTTTCCTTAAAAGTTACAGATCCTTTAAAAGTAAAGATCCATTAATTTATTTTGTTTTTCTTGTCTTATTTCTCTAGCAGTACAAAAAAGATATCTGTGATCATTTTAGGAATACTTTCCCCCATCGCAAAGAAAATGGTGGAAGTCTTCCATTCGAGCACAGTAACTGACCAGAACACAGAATCTTCGATCAAAGTTTCTGCTGAAAGATGCACATAAACTTGTGCTGAGGACTTGAGGGAGCGATGGTACAGCAGATGCAGCAAGAAGGGTGCTGCAGCTCTCGCTGTCTGCCGTTCCCTGTATCTCATGTTACCGCCCAGTGAAAAAGTACATGGAGAGTTATCTACTTAAACAACTTATCAGAGTAACACTACGCATAAAAATGTGACTCCAGCCTGAGTAGCTTTTTAGGTCAGAGAATACCACCAGATGGATGTGTGGGGCCGAGGCAAGTCACAGAAGTGGCCACAAAGGGAGTGTGCTAGGATTTCAGTCGCTGTGGTTTACAGGAGGACGCTGGGCAAAGAAACAGAATCCAGAGATTTGCAAAGCACAACAGATGCCACCAGTATTGCTAAATCTATCAAAAAGCTAGACTCTGTGATGCTGAAGCTTTCCTCACTAGGTTGAGTAAAATTGAGGGTGACTGTGAACTTATTATGAACTCACAATTTCACTGCTTAATTCGGGGTACAGCCCACAAAAGTCCAACCCAAAGAAAGCCAGGGTCAGTTGTTTTTCCTCCAGTGAGTTCCTGAATCTTCTCAAGACCACTGTGATCACTGGGTGATGGACACCTGACTCTGGAGAACACACCGACATTCCATAACCCGCAATCATTGACTTAAATTTCTTGAGCCTAAGATAAAATTTCCAGCAGTGAGGAGGCTGGGCACGTGGGCACGTGGGCACGTGGGCACGTGCTGAGCTTTATTCTGTGATATCAAGAAGAGGACCAATGGAAAGGCCATACAGTTGATATTTTTAACATGTAAAACCTACATTGCCAGATTAATAACTGCGGTTTTACTAGGTACCAAAATGCTTTCCTAGAGAAACTTGAGCTTTGGAGCAGAAGCTTTAAAAGAGATATTGGAAATGTTTCTGGTTTTTTTCCCTTGTTTTTAATATGACTGCTTTAAAATGTACTCGTGTCTGTTATGAAACACTCATCATATCTGAGCCTTCTACAAAGCTTAGAAATAACTGCACAGTTTACTTAAAAATATTTTTAATGGAGCGTTCCCCTGTTTTTTGAGGTTAGGGTTTGCTATGTAGCCCAGGCTGGCCTGGGACTTATGACAATCCTCTTGCTCTGGTCTCCCAGGTGCTAGGATTGCAGGCAAAGGCCACCATGCCTGACATTTCAATACTCCTCAACTAACTGTTTAGCTTACTAGTGAAAACAAAGCCTTGCTTAGTTGGCAGATGTAATTCAAACAATAATATGATGTCTAGGCAGGCAGTTGATACTGTGTTCCTTTCACAAGGTGATGTGGTTTTGTGAGCTCCCTTCCTCTGCCATGACAGTCACCCACCTGCCGTTTTCCCCATCACACCGAGGCTGATTTCCTTATGTTCCTATACCCTTCAGATGGCATGCTCTGGGACTCGGGTGCTCATCTAAAATGCAGGCCTCCACCTCCTCCCATTCACAGGCGAAGGTCTTGCCTTCCTCTGAGTTTTTGCCTCATCCTTCCAAGGCTTCACTGGAGCTCAACAGGCTTGCATTCCAGTTTGTTTCTCTGTTAAAGTCACCACCATCTAAATTAGCTTTTCTGGGGCTGGAGAGTTCCAGAAGGATTTTTTTCCAATTGAATCTTATGACTTGGGATCTTTGGGAGCAAGAAATGGGGACTGCCCTTAGCATTAGCTGGCCCACAGCCTGCATCATCTTTGGGATACAGAACTCAGCTCATCCTACACTCAGATCTGTCATTCTGAAAGCCCACTGCAGCCCTGTGTTCGCATCGCTCTCTTTCCCTTGATTTTCCCCTCATCAGCATTTGCATGATGTTGACTCTGTTGATTTACTGGGTTTCCTTCTTATTAAGACTTCCTACAAAGCCTCCTCACAGACATGGTTGAATCAGGGAATGCTTTGCTCTGTGATACTGGAGCCTAGCTTGGGGAGACAAAAATTTACATTCTTACCAGTGTGTCTGCATTTGAAAGTAAGAAGTGAAACCTCTAGTCAGTTTCCATGAAAAACGGTACTTGGAGATAAAATTGGCAAGAAAAGGTTTTTAAAAATATTAAATATGGTGGCTTACAAAATATAGCCAATCTCAATTTGCCTGGTAAAAAGAAAAATCTAAGAAAATAACTCTGGGTATGAGATTGGAGAACCTAAGAATCAGGATCTCTAAAGGTCACAGAACATTTTTTTCAAATGTTGGAAGGGTGAGATAATAAATTTTGCCAGGCTCATAGGAAACCTTTGCTGGAGTGCTGACGGTAGCTTTCTTCATAGCTGTCATGAACAAAAGACCTAATGTCCTAAATGTTCTTCAGGGAGAAGCCTTGTTCGAGCACACCACAGTAGTGGCGCACAACGCTTGAGAGCAGTCAGAGCACTGCAGCTGAGGGCAGCGTCACAGGCACTGTGCTGAGTGCAGCAATGGGTCCTTGGTGCCACCCACTGCGTGGTTCATTGCCTCAGAAAGACAGAGCTGCAGTGCAGGCGCCTGGCCTGTGACTCCAGGAGTTAAGAACTAGAGAAAGAATACCTACAAGGGCCAGCAGTGGGGATGTGGGTGGACCGATAGCTCTGCATGCTGGTTGTGGTGGTGGCCACACTGGCTTATACATGTTCTAGAATTCAAGTGCGTATTTAAAAATGAAAACACCAATAGATGCTATGGCAATAAAAAAACAATACTGAGGGGGGGAAAAGCAGTCAAAATGCGAGCTTTCCCATTCAGATATCTGTGAAAGGGTGCAAAACACTTGAGAGAATAGAAAACTAAAAGAAAACGCTAATTAGAGCTAATGAGAAAACAGAACTCCCAATTAGCAGTGATTTCTTTAAAAATAATAGTTAAAGGGTATATTATATTTGTTGCCAAGGAACTTAAAGCAAGATACAGTAAAGCAATTTTATAGCCCTACAAAATCAAACACTTAATAAATCAATATACATTTCGAAGTACATGTGCTTGAGCATTGGTCGGGGTCCTCAGGGCCTCCCCAGCTGACCCCAGGGTCACAGGCACTTCTCAGCTCAGCTCTCCAGTTCCCAAATTCCATTATCCTGCCCTTCCCCTCCTGTGACTGTAACGCAATGGATGATTTATCCGTTTGAATCCTATGAAAATTGCTTCTTATTTTACAGTACTGCAGAAGTGCAGTCTGGCTTGCTCTCCTCTAAGAGCCTTTCCACCATAGATGCCGCTCTCCAACAAGAGATTTATTCCTGAAAGAGTCCCTCTTCTCGCTGCCAATCTCATTTAGGCTGGCAAACTTTCTTTTTTCCCTTTGGGATGAAGCAGAGCTTAATTCATCTCAGACAATATTTGGTATGTGGCAGCCATGGCTCCTGGCAGCCCATCACACTTGGTTTTGCAATGAAGAGACTACATATTCCAGGTATTTGAGATGGGGTAAAAATAATTCAGAATGTCTACAGAGAGACAAAAAAATCTCAAAATGCTTTGGAAATTGGTGCACCCCCCCTCCCAGTTCTGAAACACTTAGCAACAAATGAACCAAGAGCCCATTACAAAGTTAATGTGGATTATCTATGCCAAGCTTTCTACTACACATACACATGCATATTGTTTTGGGATAGAAGTAGGTGGCCTCAAGTGCTAAAATCTCTACTGGAGATGCCCATGGTTCATTAACAGTCCTGCAGCAGTGATGTAATATCCTCTGCCCAGCACCAGGGTAGATCAGCATTAGGAAAATGACTAAGTGTAAGAGACAGGGCTCTATGTACTCCAGAGCCTGCGGCCTGAGGGCAAAGCTTGACATGACCAGGCAGGTGGAATCAGGGGAGTCACGCAGTCCCTGGGGGGCAGTAGCAGTTCAGTGGTATAGCCACAGCGGTGTGGCCACAGATGAACTGCCTTTTCTCAAGAAAATACACACTCCCCACACTCATGCAAGCAACCCCAATTAATCACAGTGGGCCATGAACAACCAGGTCATTTGTAAAAGGCAATTGATTAATATATAATTTAACTCAAAGCAAAATGAGCAAAGCAACATTTAATGCTCATTTAATGAGCAAATGGGGTTACATATGTAAAGATACCCCAAATTTTCTGCTTTGAAATATGAATCCTTACCATTTCAGGGGTTCTGAATTCTAGAATTAGAATCTCAATTTGGTTTTTTGATAGATCCCATATATGTATATATATATATATATATATATATATATATATATATATATATATATACACACATATATGGTATTTTCTGAAAACGGCTATGTTAGGCAGCGCATTTCAGTAGGTGCACTGGGGAAGCACCTACATGTGGCCTTTGTGCATGTTCTGCAAGGAGGAAAAGCTCCACATGAAGGGATTTATGACCAAATTAGCTCCTCTCACACTAATGACAGACCAACAGTGTGACTTTCAGTGGCCCAAACAATGCACGTTCCTTTGTCTTACTCACTGAAATCTTCTGCTCATTTTCTGACCAACATGGTGCCAAGAACTCTAGCTCCGTGTATCTTACACCTCCACTGACCACTAGGTTTCAAGGTATCTTTTCTTGGAGCAGCCGGAAAAGGCGGAGAGCAGTGGAGTAAGCCCTTCCCAAAGAGCTGGCAACTGGGGGACTGATCATGCTTCCACTTGCATCCTACGGGTCTGAACTTGTTGCTTGGACTCACAGAGATGCAGGAGCCTGGGTAGTGCAGTAGCTGGTTCTTGCATATGGTACGAACATAAGGGTTCCTGTTAGGGGTGAGCAACCATCTATCGTGTACCACTTACACACCTTACACATACACTTACACACTTTACACCTACAGAAGTGGTTCTGTGCTTTGAACAAGGTTTCTCGTTTGTCCAAGATGGTCTATCAGTGAGGGGGAATTTAGATTCAAAGGAGCTGAAGCTCAGAGGATGAAAGACAGAAAAGCCCTATCCCATGGGACCAGAGATTTAGCTGAACATGGCCTTGAAGAGGAGGAGAGACATCTAGAGATGCCTTGAAGCTAATTGAACAGACCTCACACTCACATATCTGAAGACCAATTATAAAATGTGTAGAAATTCTGAGATCAAAGGAAGCCTGGTAGTTTCTGGTGGCTTGCAGCAAGTTTTCCTCTGAGTTACTTTTACCACCTCTTACTGATCAGTGAATGGTGCGGGAGAATCGTCTGTATTCTGTCAATCATGTTTTAAATAAAACGCTGATTGGCCAGGCAGGAGGTATCAGTGGGAAAACCAGACAGGAAGTAGAAATGATGCAAGGAGAGCAGGAAAATTCTGGGTAGGAGGAAGTTGATACTCCCACTCCTGCCCAGGCCATGGAAGCAGCAGGATGTGAGCTGCCCCACTGAAAAAGGTACTGAGCCACATGGCTAACATAGATCAGAAAAATGGGTTAATCAAGATATGAGAGTTAGCCAGTAAGAAGCCTGACCTAAAGGGCCAATCAGCATTATAACTTATAGAGATCTGTGTGATTGATTTTTCTCTGGGGCCTGCCGGCTGTGGGGTACCAGGCGGGGACAGAAAACACAAACAAGCAGGCCCTACATGTTACAAGTGAAGGAATGTGAATGTCAGAATCTGGACCTCTCAGTTGTGTTGTAAGAAATTTGGGAAGCAGGCGGCGGTGGTGGTGGCACAAGCCTTTAATCCCAGCACTTGTGAGGCAGAGGCAGGTAGATCTCTGTGAGTTTGAGGCCAGTCTGACCTACAGAGTGAGTTCTAGGACAGTCAGGACTGTTTCACAGAGAAACCCTGTCTCAGAAAACAGCAACAACAACAACAACAACAAAAATAAAACCCAGAAATTTGGAAAGCAAGTGGCTGTCTCCACCTCCAAGGCTGGACCAGTCAGCAGAGATGGTAGAGGCTATGGTAGGATGATAAGGTAAAGTTAAATATCTTTCCTCTCCTCTCCTCCCCTCCTCCCTCCTCTCTCTCTTCTCTCCTCTCTCTCTCTCTCTCTCTCTCTCTCTCTCTCTCTCTGTGCGTGTGTGTGTGTGTGTGTGTGTGTGTGTGTGTGGAAACGTGCCTGGAAACTGAGCTCACTCCCATCAAGATTACACAGGCAAGTTGGTAATATAAATAAAGCATTTGCTAAATTGTATTGTGGCAGGAGATGATCCAGGAAGACTGAGGTGTATGTGAGAACACTTTTATTATTAAATATTCTTAAATACTGTATGGTTTTATAGGAGGAAAATATATAATCACATGCTCTTGTGGGGAGGGCACAGGTAGGGCGGGAACAAATGTTGCCCCAACACAGTAGTGTAGTTTATGGAACACTCAGCTTGCTGAGCTGGGGACACATGGGAACATGCAGGTGTCTCTAGCCGTTTATGAATGCTGACATGGTACTCTGGATAAGGTAGAAGCATCTCTTGTTTAAGATGCCTCCTGACAGAGAGGATGTATATAAGGATATAACTATTTTGCAGGCATTTACCCTTGGGAGGTTGGTCTTACTCTGTGCTAAACACGGTTGATTCATGGTGGGGAGGGGGAACAGATTTCCAAATCACAGTAGCTGAGTATTCAAGGCATTTGGGAAGTGATCACCTCAGTTTTCACACAGTTTGTTTCCCACAATGCCATTCTACAGCAAGCTTAGGTACAATTCCCAGGAAATACCTTCAAGGTCTTGTCTTCCTAGACAGGATCACTTTCCACTAGGATGCCAGACATCCAGGTGACAGAAACTGAAGTGGGTTCCTGTAATCCAAGGTCAGTACTTATCAACCCATCCCAAGGGAGACTTCAGCCTGGCCAGAAAGTGAGAACTCACACTGCCAACAGTTGCCAGGGTAACTGAGAACTCACACCGCCACCAGTTGCCAGGGTACCTGAGAACTCACTCCGCTACCAGTTGCCCCGGGGAACTGAAGGTTACAGGAATTAAAACAGTCACATGGCTGCACTGATTCAGCCCTCTGGACTTTTAATAGCAGGGGATCGGGTGTTCATTCCCTAGGAGGACTGCAGCTCAGCATTCTCTGCCATTGCTCTTTCTCTGATAGTCCCCCAACTGAGGAAATACAGGGCACAGCTCAAGAGCGGTTTAAAACCATCCTGCTGCAAAGGTGCTTTTCAAAGCAAAACAGCACTTCAGGTGATGAGGTATTAAAGCTGAGACACAAGCGAGCCCTGCGGGTTTCTGTCTCCACCGTCCAGCATCCTGCAGCTCATCGTGAGGATGAAACTGGAGAGATGTCAGAGGTAAGGATGGTTTGGCTGGGCACCTAGGAGGACTCCCAGGTGCTCGGAGCTTGGGTCATGCTTCACAAACCCCAGCTTTCTGAAAGACCTCTGAGAGTTGGCTACTTTAACAAACACCCCAGAGCACTAGATGTTTCCAAAGTGATTGCCAAGGACTGCAAACTCAAATCTAGAAATCTCGTGTGCATGCACACGAGTTCACATGCACACAAACACATAATCATGCATACACACAGCACATACACTTACATGTGCACACATACTCATAAGCGCACAAACATACATACACACACACACACACACACATATGGAGAGACACATGCATCTTTACTGCCATCGTTAGCTTACTCACAGACAAAAGCTTTAAAATGCCTAGGCCACCCATGGAGAGAGCAGGTAGTGCTAATTGCATAAGCTGCAGCTGCCCATAGAGAGACCCATGACACGTCAAGAGATTGTGGCTGGGGCGCATAGCTAGTGCTAAGGAGACACAGGTCAGCACATGCTCTCAAGGTGGATGCCCTTTGTGAGCTCATATCCAGATGTCTTCCAAGTCTTCTTGGAAAAATCTCAGAAAGGATTTGCTTCTGAATCCCCAGTACCCTTCCTGGGCTTCCCATTCCTGCATGGTCTCTGACTTTGCCTCACAGAGGGTAGGTGCTTAAAGTTGAAGTCAGGCAAACAATTCTAGGATGCTAATATGAATCTCTGTCATTCGGAAGAGCTTTGTTTTAGCAACTGTAAAACCCTGCAATCTAACAAAACTGATCACCATCACACAATGCATCTGATGGCAGGAAGCAGCAGTTAGTTCAAGATGCTCCATGAAGATGGATCCCAGGTTCCTCTGTTTAAGTGTTAGGTCAAGGGGGGTCTTCCGTTAGCGACTCACTCCCAGCTAGGACACTGGTGGCCCACCGTTGCCAGTATTTAAAGAGTCACTTGAGCAATGCAGAGCTAGGCAGTCTGTAGTGACCCTCGGTGAGTACCCCAGGCAGAGCAGCACTGACTGGGTGAGGTGTGACCACTGACCTGTCCCCAGGGAAGATCATCAGCTCTAGTCTCATTAAGGACCGAGACATCCCACAAAGCATAGTGCTGACAGGAAAGAGGGCTCTGTTTACCATAGATACTGGGCGTACCCCTCACAGGGTACATCATAATGCTCAATCTTATTTCAGGAGGAGGACAGGTGCACTCCACGAGACCTGGAGAAGCTCCTTGACTAATCTGAGCCTAGGTGTGAAAAGTCAGTCAGTCACAGCATCTAGCACACAGAGCTTCTGTGAGGCTATGGCAAGATGTATTGAACACATGTTGTTGGTGCTTGGCCATATCAGTTCAATAGGCAGCAGAGAAAACTACGGTGTCCAGTGTTGGCTACCAGTGAACAGGACACAATGACTCAGGGCTCAAGAGGAGCTGGATCTTTCTGGTTCTCTTACTATGCTGATTCTGAGACTTGTTCCAGATGTCTATGCCTTTCTTCCTAAACTCCATTACTCTAGAAAGAACTGTGGAACTCAACTCTGCCTTGCTGAATGTTTAACTATACTGTGTGCGCCAAAGAACACAGTGAATTCCTTTTGACTAAACATATTCAGTCAAAGCCATACTCCTGATTGCTTGGGCTCCAGCGAGTTTTGTGTGCTGGAGATGGTGTGAGCTGTTGTCAGGTGGCAGGTCTACCCACTCTCCATGAGCTCCGCTGCTCACTTTGCTAGCATATCCTCTTCCAGCTTCCAGCTCAGATTCCTGAGCTGCTGGAATCTGTCTGTGGCCGTCACGTGCAATGACTTCCTGTTTGTCCTCTTGGCTCTCTACTCAGCCACTGCTTCCCTTCAGCCCTCTCCACTGCTCATTCTAGATTCTGTGGTGTTCTGTTAACTCTCTCTCTAGATTCCCAGGCAGACAACAGTTGACTGGAAATTCAGCTTCCTCAGTAAAGGCCACGAGCACACTTACATATACTCAAGGCTCTTCTGTGGAGCTTCATTACTTCCTAAACTAAAACTGGACTCCTCAGGGTGAGATCCAACCCCCAATCTTCCTTTCGGTGCCCACCTACTCCCATGGCGCATTTCTTTATAGTGCCTTTCTCAGATGCCTTTCTCTCTCCCTCGCTCCTTTTTCTTTCCCCTATTCTTTTGGAGACAGTCGTCACTATGTGGTCCAGGCTGGCCTCTAGAACGTGTGGCGATCGTCCTGTCTCTGCTTTCCCACTCTCCAGTGTTGGCATCACAGGTGTGTGTCACCGTACCTCAGTTAGCATCTTAAACACTGTCTGATGACAAGTCTCGCTTTCTCCTTAGATTTCTTTGGATCCAGGAACATGCTGCTCTGGGGATCTTCACCCTTGAAATACTTTTCTTTCCCTGTGTTATGTGAAACAATACTATCTTCATGCAAATGGTTCCACAGCCTTCCACAAGACTGTGGGTCCTAGGGACTGTTCCTGTATGTACTTACAGATGCAATCTTATCAACACTTAACTTGATGTATTATTCAGTTCTTTACAAAGTGTTATTGACAGGCATCAGGGGATGAGTGCTGGGTAAATGGGCCTTGCTGCCTGTTACTACACTCACTCACTGATGGCATTAGCTCCTTCTGTCCCCAAAGCTATGCGTTATTTGAGATGGACAGTTTAAGGCCAACTACAAAATCTGAAGTGGTAACAGACATTATCTCTGAAGACAAGACTACATTTTACACTACAACAATGCTATTTTATGGGCCACTTATTTGGTGCTATTTTTAAAACCTTGTTATTGATCTTTCTTGTATTTGGTGACTTTCATGGCCAGTGAAAACTTTCCAGAGGAAATACAGCCGAGAAGCATGAAGGAAAAAGGTAACGTAGGGCCTCGCATTTCCCTGCCACAGCAGGGAAACTTAAAATGGAGTGCCAGCCCTAGCTATTAAACATACTGATAAAAATCTCCCTCCAACTGCACTCAGCCAGGCCATTTCTCTCTCTTCTCCTCTGGCACAGCCGTCAGCTCTGGGAGGAGGCTGCGGAGATGGTATAGGACAATGAATACATTCCTTAGCATGGGCTTCAGAGACCTAGTGCTTCTTCACTGTGACTTGACTCACTGTGGGGAGATCCATGGTGCACCACTGAGGACCCAACTCCCAGTGCAGCTTTGTAGAGAGACTGCACAGCTTGCTCGCTGCTAAGGTGCTTCCCCCTCAGCAGCTAGCTGGGACACTTCTTAGCGCCATCATGAATAGCTGTTGAAGCAGAGTTTCAATAAAAGTGTGACAAATGCATAGTCTAAAGAGATGCACATCCCCTTTCCCTTGGCTATCTGACAATTAAAACAATGATGTCCCAGATATAGGGATTTCCCTAGGAATCTCATGATGGGCGAAGGACAAAGCTAAACCCTGGTAACGGCTTTTTCCCAGAAGGAGGTCATGCTTAGTCCTGACAACTTGTCAGACTGCCTTGTAGAAGACAAGACAATGGTGGGTCAGTGATGGGCCAGGCCACACTTGACCATGCCTACCAGGTTTATATACATCTTGTCATCTGCTTAGATATAAGCCTCATGTCAATACTCTGCAGAAGGATAAGGGTTATCACTGGACTTCTCCGTTCCTCCCCAATGTGGCTTTTCTCTGTTACTTGTCCTTTTAATTTACCCATTACGGACAGGTGGATGAACCTAGAGTCCAGGGGATTGTAGGTCTTGGGCTGTTATTCTAGAAGCTCTGATACCAGAAGCATAAACTAATAAGGAAGGGCATGGTGGAGCCAAGAAAGGCACCATGGAGAAGCTGAGCGGAGGAGGAGGAATTTTCCAGGTAGTGGACTGGCTAGGACTGAAGGACATACAATCCCTGCTGTTATTGGGACCCAAGGAAGTCAAGAGAATAGAAGCTGCCTTGCTATCAGAATGAGGTGACAATCTACTGTGCATTCCTAGAGGAAAGGGCACGGGGCCCATGAGTGGGCAGGATGGCACCAGTTGAGTGAGGAAGAAGACTCTAAGATGAGAAGACTCGGTTCTCGGAGTCCTTTGGGGGCTCCAGCCTGACCATCTGAAACAGCAAGTGCTATAAAAGGAGAGAGTGTGGTTTGGAATCCTTTTGACTCTTCCTTTGCAGTCTCTGGCTGGGATCATTGTGTCCAGTGGAAGATGGAAGACCCCCGGCTGATGATATTCTGGCTGGGATCACTGTGTCCAGTGGAAGATGGAAGACCCCCGGCTGATGATATTCTGCCATCTCTGGGCACACGCTAGAAACCGACAGCTGCCATTTCCTGTCCCTTCCTGAGTGCTCCAAGTCCTCCTTATCAGCAGAGGCCAGGGCTGGTCTTTTCTCACAGACTACAGTCAAACCCATACTCCCCCTCATCCTTGATAAAGTGTCAGACACGAAGGTTCTTGGACAGCCAGGCACCATCAAGCAGCTAGAGCAATGCTGTGGAGACTCCACACCCATAGCCCACACACCGGTGAGGTAAGAACAGTGCCATGGGTGGGAGGAGCCACATTCCTGGAAGGTTTGCCACATAGCTATAGACATCTGAAACAGGGCACAAAGGCTGAAAGTTCAGGGGCCGGGAGAGGTCACATGATCGGGAGCCCTTGTTTTCATGCCGCCACTGTTTTACATAGGACTGTAAGATGCCATTATCCCTGTCCATGACACTCTTCACCGTTCTCCTGACGCGGGTTCTACTTCACTTCACGTTTGCATATTTTAAAGCATAATGCTTAAATTTAATCTAGAATGATGGAGAAGCATCATTTTGCTGAACCTATTTTCTGAATTTTTTGTTGTTGTTCCGAAGAGCACATGATATTCTTAGAGAGCATAACTTACCACAGTCATGACAAAGGACGGCTTTGCCATGCTCTCATTGGTGAAGAGTTTATGATGGGCCCTACTGCCCTACTGCTGCTAGCCTTTGTCTCATTCTTCTCTGGTGGTTGTTACTGTCAGTACCTCTCTCACTCTTGACCAGAAAGTTGCTAAACCGAAACGCAGAGAGACAACTCATGTCTGTGTGTCCATTGCTGGGGGGAGGTCATAGATGTGGCATTGACTCCAGCCTGCACCTCACTGGACCTGGAAGCCTGACCTGGTTTTAATCTGAATTGTAAAATGCAGACACATAACATACTGCAAGATCAGTTTCTCCATCATTCTTGGGATGCTCCAAATAGATGGAACTGTATACTCTTCTGTCTTGGGGTTATTTTTCTTCTCCAGGAAGAGACATACTTTCTTTATTGATGCTACTGAACATGGACATAAGTATTTAGCTGATTAATCATCAAAGTAGCACTAATGCCAATGAGAAGTCACAGATAGGGGCAGTATGTGGCCATTGTTTTAAAAAGTATTTTGCCATCATACCACACTTTGTTTTAGAAGCATATATTCCCCACTTTGGGTAAGTCATGCTGCTGTGGTGTATGTAAGATCTTCAAGTTCTATAGCTAAAGCTTTTATCATCGACCATGTCTTCAGTTAAATCGAGACACTCTCTGATTATTGATCTCTGAGGATGACTATAGCAAAGCAACCCATAAAGCAGAGAACAGTCCCACAAACACCCCTTAACTCATGCTTGTAATTGATACCTCAAGCTGTCTTACATCAGCCAATTTTCTAGTCAAACTAAATCTGTGAAACTAAAATATTACAAATGAATCATAATGAGCAATCAGATCAGCCTGGCGGAACAAGCCCTCTGAATTACAAAGTGTTCCACTTGAAGTAGTTTAATGCCTTCAGGAAGGGCCCTCGTGCACATGAGCAGGAAATGGATCACAGGTGCCAGGACATCAGGACAGCCACAATCGACAGTGCTTGTGTGCTGCACCTGCATCTTGCCTAGCATTGCTCGTCCTGACCATGCACAGTCTTCTGAGGTACTTCACCACAGTTCTCAAGAGCAGATCTACTTAGCATCATCTTGCAGCTGAGGACATAGAAGCAGGGATAGCCACTCTCGTGACAGTCGCTGTGTGGGAATGCTGGGGCTGTTGCAGGTCACACACTCCTAATTGCTAAATGGATGTTTCCTGGCAAGACTATGGAGTCTTTGCTGGAAGTTGCATGTCACTTTGGCACTGGGCAGTGTTAGCTAGATGTACAGTTTGCTTAGGGTTTGTTGAGTTGTGGAAAGTGTCTATGCCCTTGAAGTCTTAGTTGCAATGATTTAGCATCTTGGGGGGCCTTCCCTAGGCACAGTAGTACCAAATTTAGGAATACTGAGGCAGTGGCCCAATTGCCATTACAGGCCTATGCTTGTGTCTTCTTTGTAATTTTCACGGGAAAAGGGTCTGGCCAAAAGACCAGGGCCATGTCTAAAAACGACTCCCAAATAGTGCAAGCCCAATATAACGCAGGACTTGTCTGACTGATGCAAAATCATAGGTTGAAGTCAAAGGCAAATAAGGGGGAGACTTAAGACTTCCTTGCCTGCGGAGTCTCTTCCTTGAGTTGGCAGCTGGTCTCACAGCAGTCTTGCTACCTGCGAGGCACGCGGCATGGCTGTCCTCTGCCTTCAGCAGAGGCAGTGACCATAATGATGTTTTAGAGTGAGGAAGCCACAACAAATCAACCACAAATGCCAGATTAGGTTGAAAGGATGAAAACTGAGGACAACACTGGCATATAGTTCTTACTGTCCCCAAACAAACTGGCTAGAAACACCTTCTGGTGGTAAGAATTGCAGAGGTGCAGTTAAGTCCATGTGTGTGACAGTCAGAAGACATCCCACTGGAGGAAGACACTCCCTAAACTGTTGCCAATATCATGCTGAGGAAATAGTGAGGATGAGAAAAGCTAGACTCTAGCTTTGTGCATTTATAGAATATTTACCAGGGGCACTGACCTTGAGATGAAGGAGATCCAACCAGAGGTGCACAGTGTTTACCTCTGGGAGCTGGGATCCACGGAAACACTTATCTTTTAATATATATTTTTCCATTTACTAAAATGGCTCACACCGCCTTTATCAACATAAATTCCTCTCTTGATGCCTCACCTTTCCCATCAGTCGATCAAAGTATTACCTGGTACTTTTCCATTAGTTCAGGGCCTCCAGATGCTTGTTGAATGCATACTTTCCAGTTCTCTAAGCAATTTATGCCCCCCCCCACTTATCTACTGATGTGTCTTGAAGTCTGGCTATTTTCCAGACATTGGACTCTGAGTGTATTTTATAGAATTGAGTACAGGAGGAAATGAATATATTAAAAATACAGATAAATGGGATATCTCAGTGGATTCAGGGAAAACAAAACAAATTGGAAGCTCAAGTTCTCAAGAAAGCTTTTCTGGAAATGACGGTAGGCAAATACGGCTGTTCAAAGAGGAGCTGGGACTCAGACCTAATGGTTGTGGAAGGAGCGCATGAAGGGGGCCCAGAAAGGCAGAATGTGGGTCTCTGAGCATACTGACAGAACACGCAAGCCCAGGACCAGGCTCACCATCAAACCGAAAAGAGAAATCACACATGGTAAAGTTATTAATAGAAGTTTAAAGGTAGCTCAGAGCTGTGGATGTGGACGTGTGACTTGGTGGTGGGCGCTTGCCTGTCAAGGACAAGGCCCTGGTGGGAGCCTTAGTGCTGTTTAAAGGAAGAACAGCCCAGACACCTGGATAGTGGAAGAGAGAGGCTCCATGAGTGAGCATTAGGCTCAGGGGGAAACCAAGGAACTCCCTGGAAGGAGATTTAAATCACAGGACAAAAGATTTGCAAGTTGCATTCCAAAGAAGGAATACTAACCAGCTCCTCTGCTTTACCCCAGAACTCTGACCTCCTCTTGTCAAGCAGTGGACTGTCACAGAACTCCTGGATAGATAGATAGATAGATAGATAGATAGATAGATAGATAGATAGATAGATATATGTCCATCCACCCGTCTATCTGTCTGTCTAGCTCTGTAGTGCTGGAGATTAGATCTGGGGCATACGCTTGCTAGGCAAATCCTCTACTACTGAGTTATATTAACATGACAACATAGAGAGGTTCAGTGGTAATATTTTTACCCCTGGAGTTAATTACTTATGGGGCTTCTAGAAAGGCCCCTGCAGCACTCATAGCTTCAGTTCTTGCCCCAGAGAGCTGGCCCTGCAACCAAGCCCAGCAAGCACATTAAGTGATGAATTAGAGCGTGTAGTTCCAACACCAAGCTCTCTCCAAACGCTGCCTTCTCCGAGACACAAAAGCAAATGCCCACATTCCCACATCACTACAGAATTGGAAAGCAGACTCCTCCTCAGACTTGGGGACAAGTAGAATAGAAGATGTTCCCACGTGAACATTTCCCCAGACTGCAGGTGACATCAGGGACATACATCTTTCCAGTACAGCTCTGAAGTGTTTTCCTCGCCAGGCCTGCTCTAGCACCTACCAGACTTGTAATCAATACTCCCCATGGTCCAGATGCACCACATCTTCTGAGGCACCAGTGAGACCTGCCTGCCTCCAAAGGTGACTTTGGCCATGGAGGTCAAGTGCCGTGGGGCGGGGGATACTATGCTGTCTTCTTTTTAAGCTACGGTTCATGATTAAGAAAAAATTACAACCTATGAAGTTTAAAACAGCTTGTATGTTGCATATAGTTTTCTTATTCATCCAAAGTAATATCATTTTAGACAGAGAGGGGCTCAGAACTATGGGGGGCCATACTTTATGACGCAAAAGAAAAGAACCCAAGGCATGATGCTAAAGTCCAAGTGCTTCTCTCAGGAGATGCACAAAGATGTTCCTTCCAGGCTGGCCCTCCTATATAACAGATGGGGTATGAACATCACCTCGGGGGGCTGCTAATAGCTAAATGAAAACGGAGTGACGTAAAGGTATGTGTGGTCAGAAGTTACTATACACCCCGCGTCTGGCTCCAGGGAGAGGCATTGAAGCATCATTGAGAATGTGATGGGGAAGGAGCACTGGGGTACCAGGGGTGGCCCATATGGCCCCAGGGCTGACGTGAATGTTCCTTCACAGTCTGTACTGAGCATACACTGCGAGCTTGGAGTTGGCCACAGTGGGGGCATCTACACAATGGAGGCTAACAACAGCTACAGAGCAGGGCTCTGACTTCCAGATCCATGTGGGAGCTCTTGCTTCCCCTCAGACCAGGCTGTATCCCTGCAGTCTCTTCCTGAACAGAAATGATGAAAGAGCACACTTGGTGCTGGCTCTGTGGCCTCTCCTTTCCCGTGCAAGGCAATTTGAAAGCACAGCTTAACTTTTATCTAGTGCTCTCCCGTCCCACGAGCTATGCCTGGCTAGTTCACAGGGAATGCTGATTGACCTGTGGTATGACAGTGGCTTTCCTAATGCTCTCCCTGAGGGCCTTGTGGCTGTCTATGACCTCGAGCCTACAGCCCTCCTAACAGAATTCCTCTGAAGGTTAATGTTATCTCAGCTTTCCCTCTATGGACCGCTTTCATTTTTTTTTTTTTTAAATCTAACACTCTGGTTGTTAAACTTCATTGACCACCAGAAAAAGAAAGTCACTTTTGAGTCAAATTGATGAAAATTTCCTGACCATGGAGAGGACAAGGCTTGCTTAGTGAAAGAAGGAAGGTCAGGAGGTGACACCTGAACTGACAGGAAGTGGTCCCCTACCTCCAGGGAGTCTCTGATTGGGAAAGGCTGCAGCTTGGAGGACTAGTGAAATCAAACTTTGTTTGCTACATTGACAACCAATTCAGAGACAGAAAGAAAGAGCAAAGTAGGGCGTAGCAACTCACACAAACATACACATATGGACAGTTTGGGTTTCTTGGTTTTGATTTTGTTTTGTTTTGTTTCTTCATATAGGCTTTCTGTGGAGCTGAGGCAGGCCTTGAATTTGCCATCTTCCTGTCTCAGATTCTGAGTACTAGGATTAAAGGTGTGTGCTTCACCTATGATAGACTATGAGGGACAAATGAAAAAAAGGAGGGGTAGGTTTCTGACGAGGAAGGGGTGGAGATCTGATAGAGCTGCTGAAGAGCTCACTCTGTAGACCAGGCTGGCCTTGAACTCAGAGGTCCACCTGCCTGTGCTTCAGAGTGCTGGGATTAAAGGTATACACCACCACTGCCCAGATCCTCCAGGTTTTAGCTGACTGTTTACGACTTTAAAATCTTACAGTGACCTATGTTTTATCTTAAACACACACACACACACACACACACACACACACACACACACACACACACACACACACACTTTAGAGACTTGTCAAATCTTAATCTACGCAATTTCTTTCCTTTTGGATAAAATGCAGAACCAAGAGTTGTTGAGTGTCTCTACTGCTTCTCCCTTTTCTTTGCCATTTCTAGATCTCCCATCATCCTTTAGCTCTCATATTTAAAGCATAAGCATTGTGTTCCGTGTCAACAAAGACTGGATGCTTTGTCTATGAGGACCCATCAGCAAGTTCAGTTACACCGACAGGAACAAATGCGCTCTTGGTACAGGAGAGTTGCACTCACTGAAAGGAGCCTTCGGGCAGATCCCAACCCTGCCTTACCAAACCTGGGCCTCTCGGGATGGAATTTTCCCAAACACAGTTCAGAGGATGACAATTTCCAGAATCGCTGTTTGGGTCTTTGGGGCTTAGATGTGGGCAGGTTTTGAGCAGGGAGCTTTGCTTCTCCTGCTGTCCGACTGCCTTTCTTCTGCTGACACAGCAGCTTGAGACTGCTCCACCTCGGCTCCTCGGCTCCTTCACCACCTCAGTAACTGAATTTTCCAAGATGCCTTCCCTTTTCACATCTGGCTACCAACTTTCCTTTCTGGAATTTTCTATTGTAGCTTCTGTTTTACTTTGTATGTCAATCTTTCTCTTTAAGACAACCATTTCCATGCCTCTCCCACTCTTCCCCGAGAACACTTTGTGTTCACTCTGAATTGCCTGTGTCTTTTACTTTGTTGACATCCGTCGGCTTCTGCTGGCATCTGTGCTGCATGGTAACTATTCTCAGGAGAGGCATAGAAATCCCGGAACCCTTTATCTCTGAACGCGACCATACTTGTTTACATCCTTCTTGAAAACTTGACTGTGTGCTGAATTCTGGATGGGAGAGCGCTCCTCCCTTCTGACCTGGCTTCCGGCCTCAACCCCAGAGCTCCAGTGATGCACTGGGAGGGGTCTGGATGTGGTTCTGCTTGGTTGGGCCTTAGAGGCCACTTGCAGAGACAGGCTGGGGCCCTGCCCACAGCCAGGAGGATGGGAGGATGCTGCCCTGTGCTGCAGCCGCCATCTTGGTTAGATGATGGAGACCACCGATTGGCAGAGTTCTAGGAAAAGGTGTGCACTGTATCGAGATTCCCTCCGTGGTACATGACTTGAGTACCGGCACCCTTGCTTCACTCCGCTTTTATAGGCTAAACTCTGTGATTTCATTTTTTTTTTTTTTGAGAGGATTAGTTTCTGCTGATGCTGGAAGAATCCCATTGGCTTAGGAAACACTTTGCTGTGCTTTCACTTAAAGTGAGGCTAAAGCTTTTAAGGGCTTTGCCTCTGTGGGGAGAGATGAAGTTAACAGGGGATTATCTGCACGGATTATCCATTATCGAGGCAACTGGTATCTTAATAAACACAATATATTTTAAAAACACTTCGGCAAAATTACCATGCTTTAAATTTGTGATCTTTATTCACGTGGGTCCATCTTTTATATTTATATGAGGATTTTGCTTTGAATTTACATCTGTCAAGTTACTTTAAACTTTGGTATTCATGTTCACATTTTCATTTTTACTTGTGTGTTTAGGATAGATTTTGTGTTATTAATTGAAGTTATCCCTGTGCCCCGGGCTCTAAGACAGAACACCAGGGGAGAGCATGAACGCCAGCATCAGTGACACACAGGTGAGCTGGCTTGGTCCCCAGAGTTACAGCATGTGTTCACTGATCAGACAGCGCAGTGCGGGAAAGGTGTTCAGAGCTACATGGTTATCAGAGCACGAAGGACAGGTGATGGACGTGGTCTTGAAACTTGTGAGTTGGAAACCTCAGATGAGTAACAGCACTTCACCAGCTCGGCTCTGAACTATCAGAGGGTATGGAGCACATGAGAGTCACCAGGGCTGGTTACTGCACACAGAACACAACTTAAAAAGAGAATTATCCGGATAAATGTATGATATCTATTTACAAAAGACAAGCTCTTCCGGTGGAAAACTCCGGTGTATCTTCCAGCCCTTTCCTCCACACAGTCAGCCCTTTCCTGCTGCAGGAGCTCCTTCTGCTCCTTCAGCCAATAGCCGCTGAGTTACCAGCCCATTGGGGCGTGGTCTCTCTCTTTATAAAAAGCAGCGGCTGTCCTCCTCTCGCTCTCTGGCTTCCGGCTCCGCTTCTAGACTCCTTTCCTGTTTGCGCGGAGGGGCTGTTGTCTGGGACGGTAATCTGTAAGTTTTTTCCTCTTTGAATAAATAACCATTCTATTAATCATAATTCCAAACTGGTGTGGTGCTACATCCACGGCTGTCTCGCCAGTGTAGCAGAAATGCTGACTGGATGGGCAAATATTGCCGGCAGGATTGGGATTGGTGCTTCAAGGAGCTGTGTGTTCCAGGCGGTCCCTTGGCAACCAGTTGTGGTGTAATGCTACCTGAGTCGCCATTAGTACTGACTCGACCTGGCTGTCCTTGGAGCCATATGTGTGTCTTTTCCCTTGTCTGTGTGTTCTTTGTGATCTTTACATATTGCTAACAGATCAGACTATTCCAGGCAGTTGTGGATATAAACAAGACTGCTGAGGACATTTTTGGATTCTGCTCCACTATTAATTAAAGCCTTAAAAAAGTAGCCAGTTCTGGGAATTGCCAAAATCATCATTAGGACGATTGCTTGATGATGTGGAATAAAAGGAGTTAATCTTAGCAGAAAAAAACCTTAGAAGCCTTCTACAGGGAAACAGCATTAGGCATTTATGTACAACTTAACAAGAGGCCTATGCAACCTTCCTTATGGCCAGAAAACCTAGGCTAATTATAGCATCTGACCCTGAGAGTCGGGAAGGGAAAGGAGTTGAGATTAATGGTACAAAATGAGTCTCGGAAAGTTTTCCAGGAAGATAGTAGCCTTCTTCTTTCTCACCCAGACACACAAGGTCACTTAGCTGAGCCCAAGTCAGCCACCTGGTACAAGCTGATAAAGTTGGGCTAACTCAAGAACAATGGTCTCTCTAATAACAAGAAAAAAGAAGGGGTAACTTTACAAATGTAAGAAAGCAAAAGTCCTTGTACTCATGCCAAAGCATCTTTAAAGATTCTCTTTGAAAAACTGTTTTATGCCGTTCTTTCCTATTTTATGATCTGATGATGTTTGCCTTTGCCAAGTCCTTTGTTTTGTAATAATATATAATCCTGCACTGAAGTAAGTAAATCGCAACAGCATGTCTCAAAAACATTGAGAGTGTCTGTGTGTCACTTTCCTCGCCGTATCCTGATCTCTCCTGTGCCTTCGCCCTGATTCCCTTACGGTCTGAGTGGCTCCCCTGAGCCGGTCCGTAGCAGGTGGCGCCCGAACAGGGACTTGAAGGACAGGTAATCTTTCTCTTTTCTTTCTTTTTCCTTTTATTAGTTTTCAGGAACGGCTCTTACCAGGGAGCTGCAGTCCCGCCGGAAGAAGATTTGCCGGTCACAGTGTAAGTAATCTGAGGAACCATGGGGCAATCTATGAGAGATGCCTTATCAGCATTTGTCCAAGGAATGGCTTATGCTGCAGCAATGAAGGGTTGGAAATTCAGCGCCAATATTGAAAAGACATATGGAGGAGGTGTAAGAGACTCCTCATCTCTCACTTGTTATAATTGTGGGAAACCTGGGCACATGCAGAAAGACTGCAGGAGGCCCAGGGGAGCAGGGCAAAAAGGAGCAGGGCAAAGGGGAACTCCCGGACTTTGTCCCCGATGCAAAAAGGGAAAGCACTGGAAGAATGAATGTAAATCTAAGTTCCATAAGGATGGAACGCTCTTAGATAAGAATAAAAATAAACATAAAAATATAAATAAAAACCAGGCAAATATAAAATAAAAAGTCTAAAATTATGATCAGAGAAAAGTTAATATGGAATTTTAAAAAGGCATTAGCAGCTAAAGGACATTTTCTATGCTTCTTCTCTTTTCTGAGTTAAGTTTTTCACTGTGATAACACTCAAGGTTTCTTCCGCTGGCCAGCAGTCTCTTCTCTTAACTCTTTCCTGTCCTAATACTGCTTATAAAAAGTTTTAAATTATATCAACTTGTAACTTTAAAAAACATTAATTTAAAAACAAATGTTAAAGATACATTAGGCTTCTATATTATCTAGAAACCAACAAGGGCAAAAAGGCTAAAATAATGATAATAAATAAAAATAATAAAAGGGGTTTGTCTAAAAGTGTCTGGCTTAATCAATGAAACAAAGATTGAGAAAGGAGTCAAAACCTAAAAATTACAAAAGGTATATAAAATGTTATAATTTCTTATATCTGAATGTTTAATGGTCAATTCTGGTTTTAAAAGGATTTATCTTGTGAAAGGGTCATGGTTATTTTTTTTATGCATGCTTGTGTAGCTTTATGATATTAAAAAATATATGAGGTGAGTATACTCAACAGAGTAAGGGTTTCAAAAACTCTGTCCTATGAACATCATATGATTTTGCCATATTTTGCCAAAAAACTTCCTGAGCAAATATTGATTTGGGTATATATTTTTTTCTTTAATAATATGGTCTCTGATTAATTGTTTATGCTAAAACAAATAATGCTTTTTCCACATTCAGCAAAGAAATTATATTTAAGATTCGACTTTTTTCTATGTAAAGACTTTCTAATATCTTGACAGTTATTCTTTGCAGTAAATATTCAAATGTTCTGACTCATACAGTTTTTGAGAATTTTTATGTCTTAAAAATAAAACACAAATGCTTATAAAATGTTTCATATTGTTAATGTTTAGGTTTTAGCCTCATTGTCTTTGCTAAAAATGATTAATTTACAGGTTTACTCTAACAAAGATATGGTATATATTTTTGGTTTGTTAAAAATATAAGTTAATAAAAATAATAAAGTTTGCCTAATCAGAGATACCTGGACAGCCCTAAATGCTTCAAAAATCTGTATAAAATGGCATTTAAAATAAAGTTTAAAAAGCATAATATTAGACAGAGACTCTGAGACTTTAACAGTGACCTAAGGTCTCCAAAGAAGATTATGGGACACCACGATGTTTCCACATGGATAACAACAATGCTGACCACTGGGTAAGATGACCCCCAGTGCAACACCTGCTGTCAGGACCTGGTCCAGACCATGAACAAACAGCAGGGGAAATAGTCCTCAGGTAAGCTGGGGATCCTGTGACTAAAGCAGGGGAAAATAGTTCTCAGGTAAATGGGAATCCTACGACTAAAGTAGGGACGATTAATTGCTTTTCCTATAAGTAAAAGGAAAGCATCTGCTGTTAAAGCAGGATTCATTAATAGCTCTCTTTGTAAATAGAGAGAAGGCAACCTCGGCAAAGCGGGGGTTAATTGCTTTTCCCTGGAAATGAAGGGGGAACAGCCGCTATCAAAGCGGGAGATTTATTGCCCATTCCATAAACAAGGAATGAGTAAAAAACAGTTTCGCAAGTTGACGAAACGAAAGTAAAAGGAATATCAATTAAATATGGGTGCTAATCAATTGCACTAAATTTTTTAGGCTCTTAATGAGCTGCTATGTTTAAAGAATCTAGAAGATAAGACAAAATACTTAAAAGAAATTTTTGCCATTGCACCCTGGCTCGCCGTTTCAGGAAGTCTCTCGATGTCATTGTGGGAAAAGAGGGGAGAGACCTAGACTTTGCATTTAAGCAAGGGATCCTTAAGGGAAAGGAAAAATCAGTTAAGGAATCAGAGCCAGGAACTTAAAACCTGATGCTCCAAAGTTTATCATACATGAGTTGCCTAGAGCAACACCAGGTAGTGCTGGCCTTGATTTGGCTAGCTCAAAGGATATGTTTCTTTCTAAATGGGATGGCATTGCCTTAGTACCCACATCAGTGAAAGTAACATTGTTGCCACAAACTGTGGGACTTATAGGAAGAAGTTCCAACTATCAAAAAGAATTTTAAGATTGTGTCAGGTGTCATAGATGCAGACATAGAAAATGACATTAAGGTCATGGCGAAACCATTATCTGAAACTATTCAGATCCACAAGGGACAAAGAATTGCTCAACTATTACTGCTACTTTATGTTAATTTACCTAATAAAGTTTTGAGGAATAAATGAGAGCAAGGGCAGTTTGGATCCTTAAGGGAGGGGTCAAGTCAATTTGGAAGTTAATTAGAGGCTGTCTGGAGGATCTATATTACAGTAAAGCAGCAGAAAATGGACAGGCAGCGCTGGAAATGTTGCAAGAGAAAAGATCAAAAAAGTCAGAAAAGACAAGCAGTAAAAGGAATCATCAGGAATGGGGAGAGTTATACCCGGACCTTTCTGAGTTAAAAGAGTCAGATAAGCAACTACAAGCAATTGTAAGCAAATTTGAAAAGGCAAAACTGAGAAAAAGGATGAGAAAAAAGGAGAAAGGAGGTTTAAAAGCGCTGACGCTTTGCCCCATAACACCCTCCACCCCTCCACCTTATGTGGGAGGAGGTCAGGGCAGCTCCGAAAGCATATTTTATCTAAGCGTTTAGAAAGAGGTGAGAACTGAGCCACGATCAGCATACCCAGTGTTTCAAAGTCTGCAAGAAAATAGGTACAAAAAGGATAAAATCATAAATTATCTAGGAGCATGAATTTGTGAGAAGCAAATTATTCTACAAAAGGTAAAATTGAGAAAAAATAATTTAAAGATCTTGAAGGATTTTCAAAAGTTGTTAGATGATATAAATTGACTTAGATGTTATTTTAAGGAGCATCCTGTAATATCTCCTAAAATAACATTATCACAGCCTATTTCCATGACCCCAAATGTATTTACAGACAGATCTAAGACAGACTATGAAATGTAAAATTTGCCCTTTTACATCAGATTCTGCATATGTTGTTAATACCCTCAGATTTTTTAGAAGTAGCTGGACCTATTAAAAGTTCCAGCCCAGTGTGCCTTTTATTTCAGCAATTGCAACATTTAATTTGGCAGAGAAGAAATTGTTTTTACGTTCAATATATGAAAGCCCATACAGCTCTACCAGGACCTTTGAGTGAAGAGAAATGAAATATATATATTCATGAGTTCTACCTTGGAGAAGACGAGAGCTTTTCATAAAGCTTTCATGTCAATGCTAAAGCATTATAACAAAAATTTCATCTCTCTTGAGCAGATGCTTAACAGATAATTTTGCTCATCAACATCCACCCAGCACTGGAATAAATCCATGGGGTCTACTCCCTCTAAAAATCTGACAAATGGATGTAACACATGTACTCTCCTTTGGAAGGTTATGCTATATGCATATGACTGTTGATACTTTTCCATAGTTGCCTCAGCACACACAGGAGAAGCTATTAAGAATGTTATTCAATATCTCACTGTATGTTTTCAAATCATGGGAATGCCTTTACAGATAAAGACAAATAATGGGCCTAAAAATTTTAAATGTATTAACTTCTGTTCCTCGTATAAATTTGTCTCTACAGGTTTCTCCTTGGTTGGCAGACACAAACAAGCATTAATTGCTGCCTACAACTTGCTCTAAATGACTGTGGACCATGAACTTGCTAAAAACTGATGTGGGTTAGTCTAGCCCCCTAGCTCTTCAACAAAGTCCACGAACCAAATGTTTCTAAAATTTTCTCTTTTTAACTAGCATTTTACCTTTGTTAACCCTTGACAACATCACCCCAAAGTCAGCTGGAAGCAGTTAAAAGAATACATCGCCCAATTATCCCTGGTTAAAATGCTAAGTTAAAAGAGATATACTAAAAATCTGTAATTATAAGAAACAATTTGTCCAAAGTTAACAAAGTTAGCTCATGATTGAGCTGACCCTTAGAATCAGGAGGATTGGGAAAATATAGGACCCTCACCCCTTATTCTCAAAGGGACAGAAGAAATTCCTTAGGATGTTTTCCATAATAATGTTATCAATTATAATGATAACTTCTTTACAGTCATAATGGTCCTACTTATGTTTCTAAAGCTTTTGAAACTTTTTGTGCACAATGACACATTGTACATACCACAGGCATCCCATATAGCCCTCAGGGCCAGGTAATTATTAAAAAAGCATATCAAACATTAAAATTACAGATTGAAAAGTTTCAGAGAGCACATGAATATTTTGCTCCTCATCATTTATTATCACATACCTTATTTGTATTAAATCATTTAAATACTAATGATAAAGGATTGACATCTGCAATGGTGCATTGGACCTGTGAGTTTAACTCTATCCTGCCAAAAGTCCTATGGAAAGATCTGCTATCTGGCCAATGGAGAGGACCAGATGTTCTAATAACATCGGGGCGAGGGTGTGCTTGTGTATTTCCACAGGATGCCGACTCCCCCATCTGGATACCAGACAGACTCGTCCGGCCGACGCCAGGAGAGGCGGCGAAAAAGGAAGAGGCAATGGAGACAGACGAGATATCTGATGTGTCAAATGAGGAAAATGAAGGCAACTCGGTCACAGGCTTCGGAAATCACCTGGACGAAAATCAGATGCCTTGTCAAAAAAGCTAAAAGTCTGCTTATTCAGCAGGGAAAACCCCTAAAACCCAGCCTGTACTTTCTTGCCTTCTTAGCCTTGATATCTGCTCCCCCTACAGTACAGGGAATGGCTTATTGGGCCTATGTTCCTAATCCCCCAGTTTTACAACCTGTTGGTTGACTGGATCAAGAGCCCATCAGGATTTTAACTAATGATACTAGGAGACTGGGAGGTGCTCAGGACTCTGATGCAAGAATTAGTTCGTCCTCGTTAATAACCTTTGAGGGACGTTCTGATTCCTTGCCTATTTGCATTACACTTTCTGAAAAGGTACCAAGATTTTGCTTAGGTTCAAGCTATAGAACTTTTCTTACTGACAGCCCAGATAAGGAAAATGTTAGTAAGAGATGGATTTGGGAAATTCAAATACAGACCTTGGGAGAATTCAATTATGGAGAAAAGTTTAAACAGGTCTCATCTATGCCTATTGAACCATGTATTCAAAAATATCGGGATAAGGATCAATTTTGGGATTCAGCTATTAGTAAGTTCCCTACATGGCTAACTTGTGGCTTTCCAAATACAGCCACTAAATATCAGCCTAAAGATTCCTCTTATGAAATTTGGGATTATTCTATATCTTCATATATAGAATATGAAGTCAACAGTATTTTTATGAAAATCATATAAACACTCATCAGGAGAAATTTCATCACTATAAATACATAAGGGTAGGAGAGCCCTTACAAAGATGGTTTTCTCCAGGTTTTGTTGAGCCTATATGGTTTGCTAAAGAGGGGAATATTACTAGAAAGCACTCTGGCCTGTTCAGATTGCTTGCTGCAGCTAATATATTTCTGGAAAAAAGACCTAATCATACTAAGTCTGAGCCTATAGGACTCAGGGCATGTATTTCTTATCCTAATGCATTGCTATTAGCCCAGCCTGCTTTTGTTAATATTACCAAAGTGAATAAGTCCTATCAAGTTGTTTGTCATTCTTGTAAACTTACTAATTGCATTACTTCAGCTGAACCAAAAGACTTGAATGTTTTGCTTGTTGTTAGACGTCCACCTTTTGTTATGCTACCTGTGGAACTGGGAACTGATCCTTGGTTCGATAACTCCACATTGCAAGTTTTAAATACGTTAAGAGATTTGATACGGCCTAGGAGGTTTGTGGCTACACTTATTTTAGGCATAGCAGCATTAATATCAATACTCACCACTTTTGCTGTAGCTACAACAGCTTTAGTTCAAGAGATTCATACTGCTCATTATGTGAATACATTAAACAACAACATTACATCTGCATTACTGAGACAGGCAGCAATTGACAATGAATTTGAAGCAAAAATTAATGTATTAGAAGAAGTGGTCCTTGCTCTTGGACAGGATATTGCCAATTTAAAAACTACCCTATCCACACGTTGTCATGGAAGCTTTAAAGCAATCTGTGTTACACTACTGACTTACAATTGCTCAGAGCCATGGGACAAGGTAAAAGCATATTTACAGGGTGTTTGGCGAGATAATAACATCACACATGATTTAACTACATTACAAAAAAAATATTTCTGCTATTAGCCAAGCTCATTTACAACTAGGAGGTCTACAAGATTTGGCTAATAAAATTGAGTCAGGAATTAAGGCTTTAAATCCATTAAATTGGGTGCAGTATTTTGTCCTCATTGGAGTAGTCATCTTATTAGTACTGTTGGTGATTTTTCTGTTCCCTTGTCTCCTTAAGTGTCTTTTCAATTCAGTGGCCCAAGTGAAACAGGATGTGTTCGAGTTGCATTTTAAAAATAAAAAACGGGGACCTGCTACATCCACGGCTGTCTCGCCAGTGTAGCAGAAATGCTGACTGGATGGGCAAATATTGCCGGCAGGATTGGGATTGGTGCTTCAAGGAGCTGTGTGTTCCAGGCGGTCCCTTGGCAACCAGTTGTGGTGTAATGCTACCTGAGTCGCCATTAGTACTGACTCGACCTGGCTGTCCTTGGAGCCATATGTGTGTCTTTTCCCTTGTCTGTGTGTTCTTTGTGATCTTTACATATTGCTAACAGATCAGACTATTCCAGGCAGTTGTGGATATAAACAAGACTGCTGAGGACATTTTTGGATTCTGCTCCACTATTAATTAAAGCCTTAAAAAAGTAGCCAGTTCTGGGAATTGCCAAAATCATCATTAGGACGATTGCTTGATGATGTGGAATAAAAGGAGTTAATCTTAGCAGAAAAAAACCTTAGAAGCCTTCTACAGGGAAACAGCATTAGGCATTTATGTACAACTTAACAAGAGGCCTATGCAACCTTCCTTATGGCCAGAAAACCTAGGCTAATTATAGCATCTGACCCTGAGAGTCGGGAAGGGAAAGGAGTTGAGATTAATGGTACAAAATGAGTCTCGGAAAGTTTTCCAGGAAGATAGTAGCCTTCTTCTTTCTCACCCAGACACACAAGGTCACTTAGCTGAGCCCAAGTCAGCCACCTGGTACAAGCTGATAAAGTTGGGCTAACTCAAGAACAATGGTCTCTCTAATAACAAGAAAAAAGAAGGGGTAACTTTACAAATGTAAGAAAGCAAAAGTCCTTGTACTCATGCCAAAGCATCTTTAAAGATTCTCTTTGAAAAACTGTTTTATGCCGTTCTTTCCTATTTTATGATCTGATGATGTTTGCCTTTGCCAAGTCCTTTGTTTTGTAATAATATATAATCCTGCACTGAAGTAAGTAAATCGCAACAGCATGTCTCAAAAACATTGAGAGTGTCTGTGTGTCACTTTCCTCGCCGTATCCTGATCTCTCCTGTGCCTTCGCCCTGATTCCCTTACGGTCTGAGTGGCTCCCCTGAGCCGGTCCGTAGCAGTGTGGTATTGTCTGTGACTTACGCCTTCACTTTCCTCCACACAGTCAGCTCTTTCCTCCACACAGTCAGCCCTTTCCTCCACACAGTCAGCCCTTTCCTCCACACAGTCAGCCCTTTCCTCCCACCCTCCCATAGGCTAGTCCTAGAAAATAGGCACTTATTCCCAAGAACCTTTTAATTTGGGCAAATCAAATGAACTCTGGAAATTTAGAAAAATCTTTGTAGTGAAAAACGTATAGTGAAATGATCTAAAATCATTTTAATATAGACTAAAAACCATTTTATTCCATATTTTATTTCATCTTTGCCTAACATGATTTTAAAATAAACTTCAAGTTTAATTTAAATTTCAGATGTTCATTGAATTATCACTAGAATTGCCTCAAAGGAGGGAAAAACTAAAGCTAAAAAAAGTCAGCTCAGCACTATAATTTGTACACACACAATGCAGTGATAGTAAAGTTAAATGTACAAGTTTTTATTGGTTGCCAAAAACATGCTTCTCAAAGAACCATGGCAGACAAGAGTATAGGAAAAGGTAAAAACTGGTAAAACAAACAAAACATAGAGCACCTAAGACTCATTGTATAAATTCTCCAGATTAGCCCAAAGAGAGCACAGAATGTGTGGCGGATGTCTCACCATAGTTACTGCCACCATGTTGCATTCTGTGCCATTGAGAAAGAACACAATGGGTCAGAGATGGAAACTCAGCAACCTACAGGACACTGTTCTTATTCTCAGAGAGCTCTCCAACCTCGGACTTTCAGAGTCTTCTGTTCTCTACTCACTAAGTAGGTGGGACCCTCAGCCAGGAAGCCTCCACGATCTAGTCAAAGTTGAGCTCATCAATGAACACAGACCCTTTGTCATCACCATGGGGCTGAATTCCACTTCCCAAGCTCTGTTGGAAGAGGTAATGCTCCTAAGTGTTGTAGGATAATGCTCTTATACCCTGTAAAGATTTGTCACTCATATTGGGTTAATAAAATGCTGATTGGCAAGTAACCAGGCAGGAAGTATAGGTGGGGCAATCAGACTGGAAGAATTCTGGGGAAGAGAAAAGCCTCAATCTGCAGTTGCCACCCAGATGCAGAGGAAGCAAGATGAGAATGCTTCACTGGGTAAAGTACCAAGCCACGTGGCTAAACATAGAAAAGAATTATGGGTTAATTTAAGTTGTAAGAGCTAGTTAATAATAAGCCTGAGCTAATAGGTCAAATGGTTTATAATTAATATAAGCCTCTGTCTGATTTTTTTGGGACTGAACAGCTTTGGGACCAGGTGGACAGAAACTTTCTTTCACACCTAGGGTTGTGTTACCTTCACCATTTCTCTTAAAATTCCTGCACCCTGCTGGATACCTCACTTCCTTTCAGGGCGATGTTTTTTCCTTCAGATGTCCAACCTGGACAAAGTGCCTGTTTCCCATGTGTCTCAAACATTAAAAAAGTCTGCTAACCATAGGAGCCAGGTGTTTGTGCTGCTGAGTAGATTAGCAAGTCTGAAGTATGGGACTCACTGCACACAGCTATGGGAATTTAGTATGTAATACTGATGGGCCTTCAAATCAGTAGGGAGAGTTAGAACTGAATATAATAACGGGGAAGTTTAGGGTCTGTTTTATTCTGTTTCTACTTGTTGACATTTCTTTTCTTTTGTGGACAGGGTCTTATGCAGCTGAGACTCCCCTGTAGCTTGCCTCCCGGGTATGCTGGGATTACAGGCATGTATCACCATACCCAGTACTTAATTTCCTTGCATTCTTCAAAATAAAGTGAATAGGGACAATGTGAATGCTTAGCTGTGCAAAGACAAAGCCCTGAAGTAGAGCAATGTTTGAAGAAGAGTGGATAGAAAGGCTTGAGTGAAGGCTTTGCTATGCTCACTCTCCAACCAGATGCAGCTAAGAAGGAAAATGACCATGAAGAATTTAACATTTCTTTCTTAAAGAAACAAAACAATAAAAAAGAAACTGCTTTCTGGTTGTCTGTTCTAGTGGTGTGGACGTTGGTAAGTGTGAGCCCCTATACTTCCATCCGCTGTGTCTGAGAGGCCTGTGACCTGCCTTAAAGAGGATGACACCTCAGCTTAAAGTCTTCCCAGGAGTTCTGGCAGCTTCTACCATTTCACTGCTGGAGACTCCCAAACTACACAGGACAGCTGTCCTTGCAGGAGGCAGTGTGTCAGAGGTCACGTGGAAGGGTTCTTCGGGACCAAGCATCCTGGAGTTTGAATGACTTAAAAGCAAATGTAACTGTTAGTATTGCATGTCAACTGGACAGGGCCTGGAATCATCTAGAGGATAAATCACTGGGCGTGTCTGATTCTAGATGAGGTGGGAAAACCTACTCAAGTGTGGGGCAAGTGTGTGGGGCATCGTTCTGAGCTGGAATCCTACATAAAAAGAAAAAAAAGGAACCAGCATTCAGCATTCATCTTTCTCTGCTTCCTGACACGGATACTCAGTGACCAGATGCCTCCCACTCCCACTGCCACGCCATTGCTACCATGCTGACCACACCCTCACACTGTGAACCAAAGTAAATCCCTCCCTCCTTGCATCACTCTTCCGGCCTGCTAGTTTTGCTCTGCACAGTGGCTAGATGGAAGGCGTCACTGCAGATGGCACCTGGGCTTCACCTTTCTGCAGCATTGGCACTGTGCTCTGAAAAGCTCATGACCCTCAGGATTTCAAAAATTAAAAAATATTTTTAAAGACAGTAGAGAACTTGTTAGAAGCAATCGATAATCAAAATGTTCCATCAGTCAAATTCAAAAGAGAAACAACAAACTGAGGGAAACTGCAAGTAATATATTGGCCCCGAGACTAATTTCTTACATATAAAATATTGTCTTGCGAATCAATAAGAAAAAAGACAACATAATAAAAAAATAAACAAGAGGATCTTAAAAGCAATCCAAAGGACTAATCCACAGTGATCAATAATGATTTTAAATATGCTCAATGGAGTGAGAATCCGTTATCTGCCTATTGGATTAGAAAATATTTAAGAGCTTAGTGATAAATAACACAGAATGCTCAGCTCAGTGGTGAACGGAAGGGCAATGTGATATCACTCTACCTTTTGGGAGCATTTTGTTAAAATCCTTAATGTTTATATTATTTGACAGCAATGTGACCTCCAACACCGTCCTCAAAGACGTACTCACCAACACAGGATATCTAAATTGCCAATTGAGGAATGTCTGGATCTTGCCCCTAAACGTTATACTAATGCCATAAGCTCCCATGGAATGGAATTTGGAGACAAATTCTTAGGAAATGATTAGATTCACATAAGGCCATGAAGGTGGGGGGAGCAGGTGATGGAACTAATGTCCTAATGAGAGGAGGAAGCGCAGTAAGCACACAGATAGCTTTTTCTTTCCCATGCTCTCTCCCCACTCTCCTGGCCACACCAGGACCAGCAAGCAGACCGCCAGCAAACAAGAAGCAACTCTTGTGGTCTTGGACTTCCCAGACCCCAGAATTGTGAGAAAAAACTTCTCTTGTTCCAGTTGGGTTGCAGGATGTAGAAAAATCAAGCTGGCCTTGGGCTGGAAGTGGTCTCCCTGTTGGCTGATGTCTATACTGTGAAGTGGTATATGAAGTGGTGGGGGCTAAAAGTGTTTGGTTATGTTTTTCAGCTGTGGCCCCTGTGAGCTACAACACTGACCTGCTAGGAAAAACAAAGCAGACAGCATAACTAAAACAGTAGCATATCTGTTGTGAGGGTAACCAGCTATATTCTGATTGGGTGTGAGGCCAGATCCATAGGAGGGAATTTTGTCAGAGACAGTCAACCTGGTCAGAACCCTGTATCTGCTGAGATCATAGGCCCTAAGGGGGAACGTGTTGTCAAATGGACTTCTAAATAGCTATGTTCTTATAGATTAGTATTGTTCTCAGCCATGGTCAGAGACTCCTGCTTGCAGCAGGCTATGGAGAGACACATAACAAGCCAAAATGCTGAGACTAATAGCCCAAAGAGGAACATTTATCTCACTTTCTCCAAAGCAAAGGGACATCAAAGAGGAGGAGATGGCTTGAATGTAAGAGCTAGAAAATGGGGAGGAGTGTTGGGAAACACTGACTTCTGGTCATAACATGGCCACTGTACACATGAACACGTAGCATGTGTGGTCATCTACACAAGACTCTCATAAGATGAAGTCCATAAGCATGTCATGATGTCATGCCCCTCCCTGGAGGGCTGCTGGCAGAGGACGGCTGCTGGGGAGAAGTGAGCCATTTCTTCAGTGGCATAGCACTGGCAAACTGCCCACACTTCAGTTGATGCAAATGATCCCTAACGTATCTCAGTGGGTAACAAAATAAGAACAGAAGACACAAAAGTAGGAGGAAACATGGGGAGAAGAAAGGGGTCACAGGAATTGGGGGTGATAAGAGAGGGTAATGAGGGTGTAAATTACATATATGTACACATATACACACATACCATTGTCAAAGAATAAAATATAAGTTTTTATTATGAAAATTGCTCCTTCTATGGTATTTTGCTATGTTAGCTTAAGTAGACTAAGATATAAATGATAATATTAATTTTGTATAATTTTTGGATATACTAAATGTTATAAAATTCTACATATTTACCCATATTAATATTATGATAGAAATTATAGCACAGTCAAATATAAGGTAATAATGTACAGTTCTTTACAAGACTGTGGCAGACCATTTATTCTGAACTAAGGGGGTATTGTTAGCTTTACATAAAGTAGAAAAGAGCACAAATTTATGACCTTTTAAGAAAAATATAAGCATACATATTTTGCACACCAAAGACATGTGAGCTTCTGGAACATGTTCCTGAGCACACACAGAAGCTTGGATGCTAATTGGCTCTGAGGATTGGGAATGCGGAGTGAGGGAATCCTGCTTTTTCCCACACCCATCTCTACCATTGTTCTTTGCAATGTGAAATGTGCAACTTGTGTTAAGAAGAGAAGAAAAACAGTGAAATGTTCAAGAGACACTTCGCCAGGAGATTTCCCATTTCACTGATACTCAGGCTGTAGAGGTGCTGTGCCTCCTAGTGTCAAACTGGCCCCTTGAGTAGGTTGTCATGTTAGACGGCACAATGCAAATACTCTTTTTCATGTCTAGGATGGAGATGTACCAAGTTTGGGGGAGCTGGATTTCCCTAGAAAGATAAAGCATATTGGCCATGACGGCTTACAACGCTGCTACTCAAGGTCAGGGTCAGGGGTCAGGGCTAGAGTCAGGGATAGGCAGTGTTAGGGTTAGGGTCAGGATCAGGGCCAGGGTTAGAGTAAGACAGGGTTAGGTTTATAGTTATGGTTAGAGTCAGGATGAGGGTAAAGGTTAGAGTTATGACCCTTTATAGCCAGGGGCTTCATTTCCAAGCAGGACAATGATGCTGTTCTTCCAACTCCAGTCTCCTCAATAGCAAGCCTTCCTGGCAGTGTGGTACCTAAGAAGTGTTCAAGGAGTCTTGGATTCTAGACACCCGTTCTGAGTGGAGAAGGAAGAGGTGGCTAGATTACCAGGCAAGCGCATGCTGTTCTCAGACTTCTTTTGACCTCTGTAGATTAGTTTTTCTAAATCTGTAGTGTGTTTTATGGAAATGTTCTTTATGCCTATTATTTGACATTCAAACGGGGTCATTCCTTCAAGTTTCCCTTAGACACCCTTATTTTATCCTGTTTTCTGAGTTGAGAAATGAGAACATGGATGTTTAATTTTCTCTTAAAACCCTGCAAGATTTTACATCAGTGTTAGGTTTCAGATCACTCGTGTCACCTTATAAATTTGAGAGCCATGGTTGCTCTGGGGTTCATGTAAGACAGACCAGATTCAAAACACTGGTCTGAGGAGAGCAAACTGAAAGCTGGGGAAGTAGACCATTTTATTGTTTATGCCATGTTGTGCGCCAATCAGTTAGTGGCTCTTAGCAGATGTCATGCCCGCAAGCTGCCATGGTTGGTGTGGCAGTCTCCTGAAGCACTCCCATTTGGAAAGCATTCTGGAGTGTATATATACAAAAACCTCCAAACACACATAATCTCACAGTCAAATTCATGGATGTGTACTACTGAGAGGAAGAACAATAGAATTCATACGCTAACAGGAATTCCCACCAAGGAACAAAGTGTTAACACAACCCCAGGTTCAAAGGGAAAGGGGAGCATGGTGAAACAACCACAAACAAAATTCATTTCCAGCTATGTCAAATGGCAAAAGAAATCCATGGATTTCCTGGTGTATGGGGCTGTGTCACCCTAAGCAGGGAGAAAGAAAAATAAAAAGGAAAAAGGAAAGGAGAGAAGAGTGGAGGAAGAAGAGAGACCAAGACAAACCGCTACACAGTCACTGGTGTAAAAGACACAGAGCCTTAACATTTGGATTGAAAGGCTGGGGTTTTAAAAAGAAAAATAAAGATTTTGGTGTTTCAGGCCTTAAAGAAACAAGAGTGCACTGGCAAGGTTGGGCAGAAATAGTTGATTGATAAACATCTCATGAGATGGAACTGATGGCACCATTCACAAGACAGGAAATTTCACATAAAATTGAACAATGATAATGGAAAACAGACCATTCCATAAGTATATCATGTTATAGACTGCCAGTAACTGAGACTGGCAAGCCAAATTCAAAACAAGTAGAAATCAAGTTGAGAAATCTTGTAGAAGAATATTTCCAAGAGTTCCAAGGCTCTGGGCACATTTGGAGTTTAGAATCCGTCACTGAAGATGTGACACAGAATGTGAGAGCCTTAGAACTGAGGCAAGAGAATCAGCCACTGTGAAGCTCTGCAATGGTTTGGGCTCTACAGGTTGTTACTTCTTTACTCTAAAGCAATTCCTAGTTTACTCTTTCCTCCCTCATCCCTGCTGGTTTCTTCCCCCACCCCTTTGCTTTGAGTTTTAAGCCACTTTATGTTTTTCCTTCTGCATGGTTCCTTTCTTACCCTTGACTGACGAATTAAACCAAACTTGCACACACTTCATTTATAAAACTTCATTTTTACTTCAAGTTCTGTTACATATTTTACACTTTTTTTTCTTTCTAAGACATCGATAGCATTAAAAAATAAAGCACTTGGTCCTCACTACTGTGGTCACAATGCCGTTTTATTTGAATGGATCTTAGCACTATTTCTTACTGGGTAAAATATGTTTTGTGGTGAGAGAATTCTTATACTTAGTAAGTCAAGGAAAATAATGTCAAGCGAACAGATTTTGGGGACTTCTAGCTTTGGGAACTTCTTATGGAAGGCTAAGAGATTTAGAGACAAAAGATTTTTTTGTAATATTCAGGTATAAAATAGAATAATGCAACAATAGCCACAGATACTGAGTGATATTAGGGGTCCAAATACAGTCAAACTCATTTTGAGTGTAAAAATTTAGCTTTTCAATTTGCCTCCTGCTGCACAGAAGTAATGCACCAGGCGGCTCATTCTCACATTTGAGCCATTGTTAACCACAGTGGGAGAGGGAGGGTGAGATGCAGGCCTTGGCTATTATATCCCACTCACAAGAAAGGGGAAGAAAATTATAGTGCAGAATGACCCATCAAATTTCCCTGACAGGTGCTAATTCATTTTGATCTATCCTCACTGTAATTTCATTGGTTGTGTATGGGGGGGACACATACATATTTATAAGTGTGGAAGCAGGCCGCTGTTGTTCTGTTTATAATTTACAGCGACAAAGGATTCATTTATATTTCCATATTAGAAGTCCCAAGGTGACCCTGCAGTGGATACCCGCCCCCCTGCTGTGTTGGGTTTCTAACATAATAAAGAATAAAGCAAAACAAGGCTACATCCTGACCTGGGCTCGTGGGTAATCAATTCACATATTTACTGCGAAAACAATAGCTCTGTGCAAAACAGGAGCATTACCACAGTCTGCTGCAGGAAACCCTTGGGAGCTCGAGAAGGGCCTGCCTGGGAAGCAGCTGATTAATCAGAGTTACTGATGCTTCATTAAAGAGTTATTGTTTTAATTATAATTAACACTCAGTACTTACTCATGGAAAAGGTGCCGGGAGACCTCTAGTGCACTCTCTGATGACACGTGTGTCTTGCGTAGTTTGTAAGCCATGGACAAATAAACATGGTAAAACGGAGAGGCGAATGGGAGAACGAGGATAGGGTCAGAGTCCAGAAGTTGTATTTAGTTTCATGTGCTGTGCTATGCAAAACATTGTGTTCTATATGGACATCTCTCAGGTTAAGAGACGGTGATGCATTGTCTATGTGTTCTACAGAATGTTTCATGAACCCAGTGGAGTGAATTCTTTTATTTTCAAATTCCATGTGCTGTATAAGAATTCTAGTGTGTACCATGACAAATAACACTTAATTAGTTAGAGGACTCTAACTGAATTTTCATCACAAAAGCAGATATTAAATAAATGCATTAATAAACGCATAAGATATATTGAATATAACTAGTAGTTAGAGAAACATATATACATTTAAAACGTAGTTAGATACCACTATATAGGTGATAGATGGATGGATGGATGAATGGGTGGGTGGCTGGACAGACAGATAGATGAACAGATGGATGGATGGGTGGATAGATGGATGGATGGGTGGATGGTGGGTGGGTGGATGGATGGGTAAACAGTTAGATAGGGATAATAAATAAGCTGACAACATAAAGTATTGACATAGTTGAGGAGAAACAGAAACTATTTTCTACCTCTTGTAACAAGCTACAGCACTACAAGTCACTCAGGTGATTTTCTATAAAATATGAAATGCACCCTGTTATCGGATCCCAAAGAGAACCCAGTTATTCTCCTAGGTTTTAGGTTGAGGCAAATGTCCACTCAGATTTGCCCACAGTGTTTCTAACATAACTCAAAACATTGATACAAATGTCTGCTGGTATGGGAAGAGACAAAATGAGTCCATTGTAATCATCATTAAGACTTTACTAAGATTAAATCAAAAGAGTAGTTCCATGGAACAGCAATTGCCTAGCATGTATAAGGCCCTGGATTCGATCACTAGCAGTGGAAACTACATGCCATTTACATGAAACAATTTGAAAAGAATTTCAAGATTACAGTGAGAAAGTAAGTCAGATCAATGGTCATATATAGAATGATTCCATAAATAACAACTATAACAGATAAAACTCTAAAAACAGAGAAGATCAGGGGCTCCATGGGGCTGCAGGTAGGGGAAGCACATCTCAGATATGTGGGAGGGAATGTTTCAGGGTGACAGAAGTGTTCCCACACTGGACTGTGATGATGGTGCTCACATGCATGTACTTGTCAGCGGCGCTCAACAGTGAGCATGAATCATGCCCCAGTAAAACATCAGAATCCTTTAGCTCTGAACTTCTGACTTGTGAGTCCTTGTATATACTCACAGTTTCAATGAGTTTATTTTAGAAGTTAAAAACTTGTCATGCCACAATCACACAAGAGAAGCATCATTTTCCCCTGAGACCACAGGAGGGGGCGCTGACACTTCCTCTTGTGAGAAACTCAGAACACAGCTGGTTTCACATGGTAAAAGGTTTCGGGGAATTGTCACGTGGCCAGTTACTCTACATCTTCCTGGCCCTAATTCACCAAGCTATCTTAACAATCACTCTGGTTACAGGCTTACAACTTAAGTGGAGGGCCAGCACCTTGGTCAGGCATCATCCATAAAGCAAGTCCTTCTGGAGGACAGCACCAGAGAAATGTTCCAAAGCTCCGTGTAAAGGTTAAAGAATTCTGTTCTAGGGAGAGGAGGTATGTCCCTGCAATCCCAGCTGTTTGGGATGCTGGGGAAGGAGGACCATGACTTCAAGCCCAGCCTGAGCAACATGCTGAGAGCTTATCTCAAAACAAAAATGATGGTGGACTGAGAGACAGTTTATTGGTATAGCCTGGTATATGCAAAACTCTGGGTGCCATACCCAGGAACCCAGACGAAGTAGAGAAAGCAGATTTCTTTGCTCTTTGTCAACGGTGGTAAACATGGTGCTCTCACGGGTGAGATGATCTTCCGTTTTCTGTGTTTGGAGGAAACACCACCGGGGTGCCTTACAGCACCAGGGCAGGGGCAGCTGTTTCTGTACTTATGACCTTTGTGGACGATCATCCTCCAAGCAACATCTAACCCTTGGGAGGCACATTACTGTCACAGGATTGGCTGACCACTGAGAGGAACACAGGAGTGAGGAACTTTCCAGTTCCCTCACAGAACAGTGCTTAAGTCACACAGGGGAAGTGGCTCTTTCAGGAAGGTATAGAGGGGTATCACCCTGGCTCCGTAAAGTCTGGAGACATTGGCAGGGTTTTTCATCAACGCTAATCTGATTCTGAGTCATGCCAGAAAACCGAGAGAGTCGTGAGCTGTGTACAATGAGGCAATAGCCCATTTTAACATGTTGGCACTAAAGTTTCAGCACCAGACTAAGGAGCCCTTGGGCTATCAAAATCATGGCAAGGTTTTCCAACTTCCTCAGGAAGCTTTGCTCCTGGTCTTTTTTCATTTCCTGCTTCTCTTTTAAGGACTTGTTTTTATTTTAGTTTAAATTATGTATATACCTGTATGTGTGTGTGCGTTAGGGGACAGAGGGTTTATGCACATGAGTGCAGTACCCATGGTGGTTGAAGAGGCTGCAGGATCTCCTGGGCCTCAGGTAGTAGGCAGTTCTGGGTTGCCTGACCTAGGTACTAGGAACCAAGGTCACCCCCTCCCCGCCCATAAGAGTGGTATGAACTCTTAACCACTGAGCCTCTCCAGACCCCCACTTGTCTTTTAAAAATCACATTAAATCTATGACTTCGAAAAACATAACTTTCTGATTCTTCCATATGCCCCTATCTTCAGCCACTGATTTAGATACAATTTCATCCTGGGAGAACAGGGGACTGCTGTTGCTCACACCGCACGCAAACAAACACAGCTCACTTCTCTCATAATAGGTAGTAAATATGAGAGAAGGGAACTGTCTCTCTCTCTCTCTCTCTCTCTCTCTCTCTCTCTCTCTCTGTGTGTGTGTGTGTGTGTGTGTGTGCATACACACACACATACACCTGCCTATTTCCTAGGACTGGATTCAGAATTCCATACGGAGCTACGAGAGAGTTACAGAAAGTAACTGCAGAATGAACCGTCCTCATAGTCAGTGGACATCAAAAGTCTAAGGATGCCTTTACTCCTGATTAGTCACACTAACCTGCAATGTGACCCCATAATAGGTTAGTGCAAACCTAAAATTTGACAACCAAGTCCTGAGGGGACAGGAGTGCTGTTTAATTTCTGTAAATCTTATAGCCAAGACAACTTGATTTTCTGTAATAGAAATGTATATTCTTTTCTCCTAGTATTTATTTTGAAATCGTGTGTATGTTCATGTATCTGTGTGGGTTTATACATGCAAATTCAGATGTGTGTATGTGCATATATCTGTGTGGGTTTATACATGTGAATTCAGGTGTATGTATGTGCATATGTCTGTGTGAGTTTGTACAAGTGAATTCAGGGGTGTATATGCATTTATCTGTGTGGGTTTGTACATGTGAATTCAGGTGTGTGTATGTGCATATGTCTGTGTGGGTTTGTACATGTGAATTCAGGTATGTGTATTGCATATATCTGTGTGTTTGTACATGTGAATTCAAGTGTGTATATGTGCATGTATCTGTGTGGGTTTGTACATGCGAATTCAGGCACCTGTAGAAGTAAGAAGAGGGTGACGAATACCTTGAAACTAGAGCTACAGCCAATTGTACAGTCACCTGATGTGGATACTAAAATAAAGCTGGTCCCCTGAGAGGGTCACAATCTCTAACTGCTTAGCCATTTTGTCAGCTCTTATGAAGTATGTCCTTGTGTTAACTGTGCTTAGGTTTTAGCAGGACATATAAGTCCCATTTGCTCGGCGTGTCTTCCCATGATAGCTATGTTTGGACACCAGCTCTCAGCCGCTACTCTCTCTCCCGCTGGGCAGTCACAGCCTCTGACAGGCTAGCGGGTGCCTTTCTGAACCGCTCGTGCTGGGCCTTGCAATTATCCCACTTACTCCCTGCAAACATGCACATGTGGCCCCATCTCTGCCCAGCCATCCTGTCCTTGCTCTGAAGCCATCTACCACCGTCTAGCTGACTGTGCTGTTTGCTTCCTCATGCTGGTGTTTAACACTTTAGATCAGGACTAAGCCTGGCTTCTTGTGTTCTGCAGATGAAGCACCTAGCAAAGGTCTAACCTGTGACAGGCTTTTAAGAAATAATTTCTGAATCTATGAATGAATCTCAAGAATTTAGAAGTTAGAATGAACTTCAGGGTCTAACAACCAAAACAATCTCTCCAACTAGGTGGGTGATGGAGTTCCAGCGGAAGGTCCTGATAGGTTGTGCAGAACGCGTACCTCATTTGTCAGGGGCTCGGGGACACCACACACCCAGGGAAAGGTGTTGTCAAGCAGCCTGAAACTGCAAGCAACTGATTCTCAAGCTGCTGAAACAGGAGGGAATGAATCCTTCTGAACAGACAGTTTCCCACCTTCTCTTCAGCAGTGAAGGATATCACACACACACACACACACACACACACACACACACACACAGCCTTGGAATCTGCTGGACACCAATGCCGAGGCCCCATGGCAGGAAGCCAGGGGGAATTGCATTAAACCTCTAAGTGAACAGTTAAGATGAAAGTTCTCCCCAGTTTACAAATGAAGGTGTGTCCAGATTAATTTTAATGTGGTAAAGCTCTGAAGTTGTGTCTTGTCACCTTCTGTATAGTTATATGGGAGCTGTGGGGTTTGAGCAAGAAATGTATCTCAGAGACTTGCACACTGTAAAGATGAAGGACTGAATGCACATCTCAGAGCTGACTATGACTTCTGTGGAGGCTGTCCTCTGTGCCCCTCTCATCGCCATGTGAGCTCTCTGCTTGTCTGAGCAATGCACCGTTCAGGGAGCTCTGGGACTGCTGTCAATCCAGGTGCAGCCCTGGGAGCTGGTGAAGGATTGCACTTCAAGAAGAAAAGTTGATGTCTGGTCCCTCCACATGAGACCCTGGGGTCAGGTGGGACAGAAGAGTCTTCCAGCAGAAGCCAGTCAGTCAAGATCCCAGAGAAAGGCATTCCAGTCATTAGCTCCTCCTTTGTGAAAGACAATAATTCATCTTTGTTATAGAAGATGAATTTAATACATGAGAAAATGTAGCCCTAAAGTCACCTGTTTTTGAGTTACAGATAGACAGAAATTAAAGCTTAAGGTAGTTGAGGCTAGGATAAAAATATTTACTAAATAAAATTAGATTTATGCATGCAGATGGTCTTATAATTTGATGATGACTATTAGGCTATATTTGAAGGGTCTTCCCTTCTAATTGGCATGATCTATGCAGCAGTGACAGACTCTCCAAACATATGTGCATGCATGTGCTTCTGAGCACACGGATGATCTCAAAGTGCTCCAGATGGAGAGAAGTGCAGTCTCTCTCTAACAAAGCTGTGAACATGCCACAAGTAGATCTGACACCGGGAACAAAAGGCCCCAAGTTTCAAGTTGAAAACATCCTTAATAATCTATAAAAAAATTTAAAAATTGCATCAATGAAAGATAAGATCAATTACATTTACAGCTAGTGTGGAAGGAATTCAAAGGTTACACCAGTGGGAAGAAAGGAGGTAAGAGGGTCTGTTGTCATGGACTATGTTGACGGAGAACACCCAAGGAAAACGCGATACAGTGGGACAGACATTCTTCTAAAGCTAGAACCACTGCACGAAGAAGTTGATCAAAACAAAGATTTCCCATGGGAAGGAGATTAGGTAGAGATCTGACAGTGGCGACTGAAATCATTATTTTCGACTGAGGTGACTGACTAACCTTACTGAAGAATTATCAAAGAATAGTTTATATACAATAAAGAAGCAAACAAGGCTGCTTTTCTGTCTGTGTGGCTCTGTAGTGATGCAGGAAGCTAACACAGTGTTAGGTGGAAGTTAATAGTAAGGAAAATGGCATCTATGTTCTCTCAATGCTCATTTAAAGGATATATCAAACCAGTATCCTGTGCAGATAAGTGATGCAAGAAGTCCATCTGTATATGTACTGCTTTTATTGGTTAATGAATAAAGCTTCTTTGGCCAATGACAGGGCAGAAGAATATAGTCAGGCTGGAAGAGATATATAGAGAGAATAGGTGGAGTCAAGCTGATACTGTATAGCTGCTGAAGGAGAAGGATGCTGAACTCTTACCAATAAGCCACAGCCTCATGCTGATTAACAGATTAATAAAAATGGGTTAATTCAAGATGTAAGAGCTAACTAGAAATATGCCTGAGTCATTGGTCAAGCAGTGTTGTAATTAATATAGTTTCTGTGTGATTATTCAGGTCTGGGTGTCTGGAAAATGAATGAGCAGTCTCTGGTTACAAAATGGACCCCACTGTCTGGGGCATGGATCCACATAAGACCTAAAAGAGCTTAAGAAAAAAAAAACAGGGCTTCTAGACCCACAAAAATGGGATCCAAGTACAGCATCTTGGTAGCTACAATTTTTTCAGATAAGCTATGTTTGCTGGCAGCAAGCAGAGACACAGCTCCTTTAAGAGAAGGCTTCCTGACTCAGTATTATCAGCAAAAATTGTTAGGCTTCTTTGAGAGATGGATGGCTTCTTGGTTTGTGCTGGCAGCATGAACTCTGGCTCTTTCCGGAGGTCTTGCACTTAAATGGGGTTTGTGTGCAGCATGCTACTAGTTGCTTAATGCAGCATGTTACTAGTTGCTTAACAGTGACATAGACCCACTGCATTCTTAGAGTTGGGGAAGTGATTGTACCTCTGCCATGGCAGATAGGGTGGAGCCAACAGGCAGGGCCACAAAGTTGGTAATAGCCATGTCTACTTAGCATTTAAAAAAAAAGTGTTTCTGGTCAGAAAATGATTACAGATATGCAATAAAGACAGATTCAGACAAAAATGAATCCCTGAATGGGTCACAGTGTGTTTAAAAAAATGCACATAGGCTTGAGAGAGAGAAGAAAAATAGTATAGACAAGAATACACACAGTCGTAGATTAAAGGAGTAAAGATAATAAATATTAAAAGTAATAGGGTTAAAAATAAGCCACGAAAGATGGAATATACACAGAGAGTTTGGATTATGTATATTATTGTGTTTGCTTTGAATTTTTTGACTACAGAGAGACATTTGTTTCTAGGGGCTGCTAAGCTAAACCAACATAAAGGTATCTTAACTTCAAAATTTGAGTCTAAGGATATGTTGTTTTAGAAAAAAGGTTCTGCTTTTGTTTCTACAGAAAATGAGAATCTAAGGATTCTTTCCAGGCTAATGGGTGTTGATGGAACCAGACATCCCGAAAGGACTCTGTGAACCCTAAAAATACTTTTCTCATCAAACAGCAGGAAGCAGTTTGGAGAAAACAATGTCCACATTCCCAAAATGATTGTTTATAAATGGTTTTTTTCATGTAAAGGGGAATATAATATATAAATGGATACTTACATTGTTATGACTTTGATTCATTGATATAAATTTAAGGACATTTTTGTTTTATGTATATTTCTACTTTTGCTTAAGGTACTGTGCTTATATAGCTAATTTAAATATGTAATATAATAATTAAAATTATAGATTAATAACTAGTCATCTATAGTAGTCAAACCATAGTTATGCTAGTCAGGTTTTCTAGATATACAGAGATATAATTCAGATGGATAGGTATTCTTAAAACTTTTCAAAGACCTACAGAACATAGCATTTAAAATGTTTTAAGAACTTAGATTTTTCTTGATGGTGAGACAAATCTGCTTCTGACAGCACCAATTGCTTTAGAGAAATTGATGGGCATTGAAGAAACTTGTTATGGCCTTCAATGTGCAAGACTAGCCATTTGGGCAAGAAACTGTTCTTAGCTCGACTGCTCGATGGTATTCTGTGTGAACTGGACATGCAGGACCCACAGAAAAGTGACTGTTAAATTTTCCAAAAGATGGGATGATCCTTTAGGGTTCTTGCTTCAAGGAGAAAACTGCCAGACATTCTACAGGACACAGAAGAAAGCAACTGATGAACTTTGCCATTAAAAAGCAAAACAGTCTTTCAAATTTCCTGCTTCATGGAAAAGTCTACTGGATACTATGGGCCTGTAGTCTAAAGATGGATGCCCCAATATTACAGTAGAACTTTGGGTGACTGTCCAGGCAGCAAGATGTTTCTGTCAATTCTAGAGTTATGGAAGTTGCTTACAATGTACTTACTGTTTACTTAGGTAATATTTTATCTCCTGGGGTCTTTGAAGAATTGAAGACACAAAGTTATAGTTTTCCTTAGTTTTAATAAAAGATAAATTAGATATAAAACTTTAGACTTACAAAGATAGAATAGTTGATAGAGTATTTTCCTTAATTTGCCAAATATAAAAGGACTAAATATTGCAACTATAATTCTGGCTTAATAACAGTTTTGTAAATGTAATTTTACTATATTAAAGTTAAAACCTTTCTTTTTAATTTAGACAGAAAGGGGGAGATGATGTGGGATGTCCTTCTGTATATGTGCTGTTTTTATTGATTAATGAATAAAGCTGCTTTGTCTTATGACAGGGCAGAATATAGACAGGCTGGAAAAGATATAGAAAGAGAGTAGGTGGTATCAAGGAGATGCCATGAAGCTGCCAAAGGAGAAGGATGCTCAACTCTTACAAGTAAGCCACAGCCTCATGCTGATATACAAATAAATAGAAATGGATTAATTCAAGATGTAAAAACTAGCTAGAAATATGCTTGAGTCATTGGCCAAGAAGTGTTATAATTCATACAGCTTCTGTGTGATTACTCAGGTCTGGGCAGCTGGGAAATGAATGACTAATCTTCGGTTGCGTCCCAGCATGCCTTTCTCAATCAACCAGGAGAATTGAGCTCTCAGGATGGGATGAGTGTACCATGTAGGAGTGCTTTCCCCTTGACTTGTGCAATCCATAAATGGTCTGAGATCCTCACCAGACCTTTACTGGACTGGTGCCCTGATCTTGGCATTCAGTAACCACCAGACATAAACTTGTTTTGTATAAACCACTTAGTTCAGGTACTTCATTGTGATGGCACAAAGTGACTAAGACACTTGGCATTAATATTGGGAAAATAGAAATATCAATAATTCATGAAGTTTAAGAAGTACAGATTGCCTGGAGAAAAAGCCCAGAGCTTTGGAGGAAGAATCATGTTTGATCAGACTAATTCCTCTGTGACTCATCATGTCGATTAGAAGAAGCTGGCGATGTAATATTTCTAAACTCCATAGAGTCTTTATTTTTCCACTGGGCTAAAGCATATTTCATTCCTGCTAGGGCAAGTGCATGTGCAAATGGTCAGGATGGAGCTTGAGTCTTCATGGACTGGGAGACAGACTGGGGGATGGAGAATGGAACTGACCCTCAGTGCACATCTGTCAGCAGTGGGGGGCAGGTACCACTTACAAGGCATGGTAGTTACAATGGCAGACCTCGGGAGGTGGATGTTATTCCTCCACATTCAATTTTACAACTAATGCTTGACAAATGGATGACAAGTCTGATCAAGGACAGCCTTTGGTGACTGTGATTTGTTTATTTGAGCATATTTATTGTATAACTTTCTGTGACAGTGTATTAATCGGTGGCCCAGATAGTCTGACATTTATTACAACCCAAAATGGCCTCAAACTCATTGCAATCCTCCTGCCTTAACCTCTATTTATTGCTCAAAGTGTCTGAGCATGCCTAAACCTTGGTAGGTAGGGTGGGAACTCCTACAAACTCGCCTCGGATCTAACACAAAGAGAAGACCTACCCCTCTCAACACGCTCATACAACTACCATGTGATCTAGTGAGCTCCCTACTATGCATACCCTCAAAGAGTTGAAAAGAAGAACATATCCACCTACAGCATTTATAGCCGTGATTAAAAAACTGAAGAGGCCGGAAAAGTCCAAATATCCACTAAAAAAATGTGCAAACAAAATATTATATGTGCATACATGTTTGGTGGAACACTGTCATAAAAGGTGACAGTGTAGATGAATTTTGTTGGATATTATGCTAAGTGAAAGGAGCCACACATATAGGGACAGATACTTTATGATCCTGTTCTCATAAGGTATTCACAATAGTCCAATCTACAGGGGCAAAAGTTAGACTATAAGGATAGAGTCCAGGAAGACAGGTGAGTGGGATTAGTCAATAGATACAGAGCTTCATTTTGTGATGCTGAACCAGACAGAGGGGGTGCTGATACATGTTGGGATACGCTCAGCACAGAGGGTTCATTTCACAATGTGTGAATTTCACCTCAAAAAATAGTTCAAAGCTTTTCCTAAGCCTTTGAGAGAGGTGAGTCTCTGGTTCCACAGCCAAGTCATGGGGAATAGATTGCCTTTGCCTTACGGAAGCCACATTTTCATTAAGTTGTAAACAATAGTTTGCCTTATATCTGTACCTTATATACGCACACACACATGCATCCACATATGTATACATGCAAGCATACATGTATGTATCCACATAAATTTTAAAGAATTGTTTTTTTAAAAAATGAAATGATGAGTTGGTCTGAAGTGCAGATGACCTGATTTCAGTCCCACCTTGAGAGCCAGTTGTGTGAAGCTGCAACGGACAACCTCCCGGTTGCTGTTTATCCATCCGTATGCAGGCAGAATTAAGCCAGATGAATGATGACTACATTATCATCTAACCTAAACAGTCTTACAAGTTAATATTTTATTAATGAAATGAAATAAAGTTTGACTTCATCTTGCAACTAATAATAAATAGTATTCAGAAAGCGCCTGGAGCGGCACATTAGGATTTATGAACCCTGTTCTGATAAGAATGAGCAAAGACCATCGTAAGTGTGGGCGGAGGAAGGAACTGGAGGCCCGATGGGTCAAGGTTTGTGATACTTAGCAGTCTGCTGGAGTGGAATCATGGTGCTCCAGTGAGTCTTTGGTTGGATATAAATGTTCCTACTCATGGTGGGAAATCACATGAGATACTGAAAAAGGACAAGAACAGTAGACAGAATAATGGCCCTGGTGCTGACAAACCAACCCCATGATCTTTTACATGGCAAGTGGAAATGAAAATTGCATTGACCTTCACAGTAGCTTCTCAGAATTCCCCAGGTGACATGATGTCATCCTGTGGACCCCTTAAAGTCAGGCCAGGAAAGAAATACAAAACAAAACAAAACAACAGTGGCCCTCAGTGAGGCGACACGAGAAAGTTGTATTGGCCATTTCTAGCTTTTGTAGACAGCAAGGGGTTGTAACCACAGGACTCAGACGCAGGACAAGGCAGGAAACAGACTCGCCCCTCCCCCGACCTTCAGCATGGAATAAAGGTCTGCTGATTCATGGACTACAGCACTTAGGCCATGGCACTGACAGCCACTGGGGCTGACATCATTAGGGGAGAACTGTGCTAGCAGCCGCACATTCAAACAAGCCGTTTCTGGGTTTTCACAAGAACTAGGCATCAGCAGATCCGGAGGAAATCTTCACCATTGTCTTTATGATGAAAGCTAATCACACCCAGAAGTGCTCCATTGTTTTAACCCCTTGAACACACGGTCCACGCCCTTGAGCAGAGTATGCTCTTCTGTGCCTGTCTGCCTCCCTTCCTGAATTGTGACCTCAAACTGAACATGCTAGTGAAGAATGTATGCTGAGTGTGCCCAGGAGAGCGCCTGCCTCTACAGGCTTTCCTGTACCAACAGACACAGGCCTCCTCACCTGTTCAAGGAGGCCATTGTTTTTGGAATAACTCCTGAGCCCTCCTTACCCACAACAGTGAATACATCTCCGCTGTTTCTCTGAGCCATGCTTTCTCGTTTTGCACACACCAAGGGTCGAACATCACCACAGGTAAGAGACCTGCTGCTGTAAGACACTAATTTGGGGGTTAACCTGTTAAAGGAACAAAAGAACAATCTAAAGACTAACCCCACGATGAGTGAATGAGAGCATCAGAGACTATCAGTATGTACAGTCAGAGACCATCAGTATGTACAGTCAGAGACCATCAGTATGTGCATTCAGAGACCATCAGTATGTACAGTCAGAGACCATCAGTATGTACAGTCAGAGACCATCAGTATGTACAGTCAGAGACCATCAGTATGTACAGTCAGAGACCATCAGTATGTACAGTCAGAGACCATCAGTATGTACAGTCAGAGACCATCAGTATGTACAGTCAGAGACCATCAGTATGTACAGTCAGAGACTATCAGTATGTGTAGTCAGAGACCATCAGTATGTGCAGTCAGAGACCATCAGTATGTACAGTCAGAGACCATCAGTATGTACAGTCAGAGACCATCAGTATGTACAGTCAGAGACCATCAGTATGTACAGTCAGAGACTATCAGTATGTACAGTAAGAGACCATCAGTATCTACAGTCAGAGACCATCAGTATCTGCAGTCAGAGACCATCAGTATGTGCAGTCAGAGACCATCAGTATGTACAGTCAGAGACCATCAGTATCTACAGTCAGAGACTATCAGTATGTACAGTAAGAGACCATCAGTATCTACAGTCAGAGACCATCAGTATCTGCAGGCAGAGACCATAAGTATGTGCAGTTAAAGCAGGCGTGGCACCAGAAGGGCACTCCTTGTGGGTGTAAGGTCACTTGAAGGTTCTGGAGGATGTGGTAGCGAAGTGCCCTTGATGGGATGGGATGGTGCACACAGAAGTCAGATCTGGGAGGGGAAGCTGTAGGCTGTTCACCCTTATTGAGGAACTCCTGATGAGGCCCTTGCTCTTTGAAGGACTGCTTATATTTTAGTAATGATGCACCTACCACTTATTATGTAACTATTCAGGTGGGGGTATTCACACATTCACACACAAGTTCTCATTTGATTTCATAGTAGGAAATGGATAGCAGTATTGTTCTAAAGTCATACAACAGCAGAGATAAGAAAAATGAGATGAGAATTGAAATATGCACACAGGCGCATGCTTGTGTGCACACACACACCCTTCACGTGGGAGATTTTAATTGGAGCGCTCCTACACAGGGGAGGAGGATGTTCCTCCAAGAGGTAATAAATTGCCAAATAAAAGCCCAGTGCCGGATGTAAGATACCTTCCTTTGAGGTGGTTTGTTGGGGTGTCCTAGAGACCTTCAAACAATACAGGCTATTGCTGTTGCTATTGGTTACCTACCAGAATTTGACTGTAAGATCTTATCGCTGAAGACATCACATATATTGGTCACAGAATAGAGAGAATTAAGTTAGTACTGACTGGGAAGTCCCCTTCCTGATGGGTAGCTTGCATAACGCTGGAAGGTGGTTGGTTGGTGGAAAGAAGGCATCACTTGTGTGGATTTTGTTCAGTGGAGGCACATTTGATTTTCCACTTTTAAGCCAAAGACACCCATGTTAAACTGTACATGCATCATGTTCTCTGTGCATGTGTTTTTTAGTACCTATATTTTTCTAAATTTTAAAATGAGTTATTGTGTATGTGTGTGTGTGCACACTCAAGTATGAAAGTTAATGGGAAACAGAAGAGGGCATTGGGTCCTCTGCAGCTGGACCTTCAGCTGGCTGTGAGCTGCCCAACATGGGTGCTGAACTAGAAGTGGGTGCACTGGAAGAGCAGCAAGTGTTCGCAGCCTCTGAGTCCTGCCCTCGGTCATTCTTTCACTAATAAATAAGGTAAGCAAAAACTTGACCACTTGTTCATTTTCTGTTTGTTTAAAGGTTATAATTTTGTCCACATTTAAAATTCAGCTATCCAGGAGCTGTAGAAGTGTCTCAGCACTAACCCGGTTCCCATATAAATGTGAAGAAGACTACAGGCTGGACTACAGACTCTTCACACGATGCTAAACACAGAGATGTGCACCTGTAACCCTGGCACTAGGAAGGCGAATACAGGAGGATCCCTGGGGCTCATTGACAAGTCAGCCAAGCTGAAGTGGTGAGAGCTTCAGCTTGAGGGAGAGATCGAACGTCGAGAGTGATGGAGGAAAATCCCTGAAGTGGAAGTCTTGCCTCCACACGCACACATACTTATGTGAAAACACACATGAACAAATGTATACACACATACAAATTCTCCAGAAGAAAACAACCAGAACAAACAATGATTCATATGTAGAAATAGCACAATGGATCCCATTTTTAAAGAAAGGAAAACGTGTGATCATTTACACAACCCGATAAGCAGTGCCAAACAATTGCCTTCTATTGCCTACACACAAGGACACTGATTAGTGACAGACTTGTCTCATGACTCTGGGAAACAGATGTGTAACTTTTCATTTTTACAAAATCATAGGGGCAAAAGCCTCACATTTCCTCCTAGAACCTTTCAAGTGTCTGGACGGCTGGCTGGGAAGCTCATCCACAGGTGTTTGCAGTGCATGCCAGGCAAGGGGAGCTATGGGCACCCCACTGGGGAGGGGTCACCTTCTGAGGAAGGCAAAGCCCCGGCATGACTCTGCTGGGCTTGCAAAGTGAGCCTCAAGAGCTTCAGGAGGGCAGATCCCATCTTTGTTCTTCAGTCTCTGTGCTTTCTTTGTCTGCCTTGTGGACAACTAATGTGTTCTTCCCGCCTGGTGGCAGCCATGACAGGAAACCTGACTCTCCAATTTAATGACCCGGAAATTTATTGTAGCTGGATGACAGACATTTCTTCTCTGCTGGGTGACAGTACAGGCATGAGCTCTCCCAGGTTCCTTTATCCATTCCCTGCCTAGATCCATCTAGAAGCTGTGCCCAGCGGAAACTCCTGCTTTTGCCACACAGAGCAGAAAGTCTGGTTGTGTGCTCTGGACACACAGTGGACACTGTGAAACTGAAGCCCATGTCTTATGCATCTGTGTCCGTGGGTATGGCTGCCAGGGACAGCAGAGTGAGCTGGTGGAAAGCTGCTATTTCAGGAGACCACCAGTGAACTAGAGCAGACTACCTGGTCTCTCAAATTAAAGGAGCTCTGATCTGAAAACAAGCAAGAGCGTATGGAAATTAAAACCCACGAAATTCATGGAAAATAAACACATTAACCTCAGCACTATAAATGTTTTAGATCAAATTTTTCACTAATAAAAACTAGCTCAGAAATATTTTAAGCACCCAAGGCCACACAGCTAAGTCTTTTCAGTATTAAATTAGGCTAATAATTTTGCTGTAAAACATTCAGCCATGATTATTTCCAGATGTGTCCCTGTTGATTACAAAGAAAGTATATAGCTTGTCTTCTCTGGGCTTGAGTTTTCTACCTACCCAGCTCAAAAATACCGTTAGCAGTACTCCCTCACAATGTTCAAGACTATCAAAATGCAGAACTGTGTTTATTGAATCATTATCAAGGAACATAATTATTAATATAAATTACTGTCACATACTATTTAAATAAACAATGATTTCCAGGGTCTGATAATAAAATCATAAGATATTCAGAAAACTTAAAAGTAAGATAGGCAGAACACTGAAATCCTAACCACTGAGCAGGATTCTAAGTTGTATAGTTTCATTTGTATTTGCTACAGACGTCAGCGGCGATCTTCTTGCTCAGCACTGTCAAAGCTACGAGGTGTATGCTTGCAGTTGGTTTTTTAAAACAAGAAGCATTTCCTCAGGGTTTTGCTGATTCACTAAAAATTCACAAACACAATAGACTGCCTTCAAATTCCTTATAAAATAGGAGCTTAAAGTTCACAGTTCACAGGGGTGGTGGCGGTCGCAGTGAGAAGAGGGGGAGTGGAAGCCCAACGCACGTGTGCACCCTGACCCAGGAACAAAAGTTTCACGCAAAACAGTGGCCCTCAGCCTCTACTCTCTGCACTTACAGGTTCTTAAAAATCGTGAGAAATCTAAACACATTTTTCTAATGGAGTTTATGATGTGCATAATTCTATCAATATTTGCTGATATAAAAACTAAAATTGAGAAACTGAAAGCATAAACTTACACTCTGAACAGTTTAAAGGAGCCAGTGTCAGATGGATCTGCAGTGTGCAAAGGAACCAACAGGATTATTAGGAAACTGGATTTAAAAAATAAAAGCATGCGTTAAAGATAATTTGGTAGCAGATGGAAATTTTTCAATATAGACTGCTTTTATGGATAAAATTTTTAAGTGGCATTTCTCCAAGTAGTGAGAAGGCCCTGAAAGCCATTATAATGGAGTCTGTCTTAGGCCCTGCCTACTGACGCTCAGGGTCGTCAGGAATCACTATGGTCCTTGGTCCATTTGCGAGTTCAGTTTTGTACAGGGTTACAGATTTGGGCTTATTTTTATTCTTCTACACGGAGCTATCCAGTTTGACCAGGACCATTTCTAGAAGATTCTATCTTTGTTGTGTATTTTTGGCTTCTTTATTAATAAAAGGGGGGGCATAATGCTTGGAATCATGTCCATGTCTTCTCTTCTGCTCTACTGATGAACATGTCTGTGTTTATGCCAATACCATATTTCCATCATTACAGCTCTGCGGTACAATTTGAAATCAGGGATGGTGGGGCCTCTGGGAGTTCCTTATACCATTTAGGATTTTTTTTGGCTGGTGTGTGTGTGTCCATATGAATTTTAATATTTGTTTTCAATTTATGTGAATATTTTCGTTAGAATTTTGAATGAATTTTGTTGGAACTGCATCAGATCTGTAGATTGCTTTTGGTAGGATGAAGTTACTACTTCCTTGGGTCAGCAATCATGGAGAAGTTAAGCTGGTGCCCAGCTAGGCAGTTTCACCACTACCGACTAACCTTCATGGTGAGGGAAGGTGCCACATGGAGGAGAAAAGTAACATTATCGCCTGCTCACGAACCCTGCAGCTATGAACCTGTGACTCCATTGTTGTGTCTACTCCTTATTGTTGTTGTTAAGGTTTGGTCTTTTTTTTTCCTGATTTTTTTGGGGAGGGAGGCTTCTGTGTATGAGACAGAGAAAGTATGAAGTTGGGTGAATAGGGAGGTGGGGAGGATATAGGAGAAATTAGTGGAGAAAGAATAGGATCAAAATATACCGTATGAAAAGATTTTAAATAATATAGTAATTTAAAGAAGAACCGCTACATGTTAAGATTGCCTTCGAATGATAAGGCATGTGTTTGTATGCTCTGGAAGTTTGGGCCCCATCTCTAGGACTACTAAAGAAAGCGTGGTGGCTGTTGGTAGATTTGGTAGAAGAATAGTCTGTGGATGTTTACTGCTATCCATTGTCTCTTAACTCTACCTTAGTCTGGCATTTTTTAAAAATAAAAGTGGTGAAAAACACTAGAACAGAAATGTGCATTAAGAAAAAAGATCTTGGGAAGTGACTGTAAGTCTCTGAACCAATGCCATAATGGCTTCTGACAATGCAGGACAATTCTCCTGCTCCTCACAAGACTCGAAGGCTTAAACACTCTAAAAAGTGACTAACAAAATTCACTTTGCAACTTAATTCTCATCTCAGAGCACTGCAGAGCCAGAGGGAATTTATTGAAAATACAGAGTACCTAAGCTACATGTGGCAAAGGATGAAGGCCGCATGTCTGTCCGTCTGTGATTGTCCCACTGGAGGCCCACACAGGCCAGTCTCTGTGAGCTTGACTGCAGTCTTCAGTGATAATGGAGACTCTGCTCTCTTGTCTGTTCAGTGTGTGGGCTGCAGGGCATGCTATGTACTAGGGTTACCTTGTTGGCGTGCAGAACATGATGGCTGCTGGGCCGAACTACAAGTGGCCAGGCATGGACTGCGGAGCTATGAAGACTCATGTAGCTCACGATAAAGAGATGAGGCTCAGAACAAAAGGATACATGGGAAAACGCGACAGACAGCCCAGCGTTATGAAGGGGGCAAGCGGGCAGTGGATGCTTTAATTTTGGTCCTAGTTTTCACTTGCACTTTGTCTGTGAATACACTGTCTTCACAAAGCACAAGAGGGCACCAGTGTGAGCAGTAAAGAACAGCAGGGGAAAAAAAAAAGATTGCCATAAATGATAGGCAACTTGAACCCCAGCCCCCAGCTAGCGAGTTTTCTGGGACACATTTGCAGTCATTGCAATTATAGACTTCTTTTGTTGTTGGTGCAAGGTGGGGGAGGGGGAAGGTAGGGGTGTTACTATTATTTTTTAAGCACATCCGTTGTAGATGCTCCCTTTGTTTCAGCACCCATTCACGGCACACCATGTGAATTGCAGATCGTCCTCACTGAGGCTGCTGAAAATGGGGAAACTCATGAGAGTTGAGCAAGAAATATGAACCCCTGTATAGCGGTAAAGCAAATGTGGACACTGTCCCTATCACTCACTGGGAGACATGAAGCTTGGAACCACAGTCTAAAATGGCTTGGTCTCTCCCTGCAAAAGCACAGCACACCCTCCTCCAAGACCAGAGCAAGGGAACAGCTGGAGTATCCGCCACAAGCATATTTTTTGAGGCAAAACTTGGAAATAGACATTTGTAAGAATCATGATCCGGGAAGGAAGGAGAGAAATCTTTATTCCTATCTGGGAAGCAGAGGGCACTTTTTGACCAAAGAGCTGCTGGCTGCTACTCACTTCCTGAGTCAGCTGAAATGCCATCAAACTTAAAAGAAAAAAATCCTTCTTCAGGCAGAAAGCACTTTCATTTAGCTTTAAGATATTTGGGGCTTATTAACCTCAAGAGAGAGCCAGGTGATTTCCATTGAGTCCCCTGTCCATCTACTTATTGCAGACATATTACGGTGTTCCTGCCAATACGGGGCTCCTTTATGAAGACAGCAGGAAGTATAAAGCGATTATGTCAGATGAGAGAGATGAACGGATCACAAAACTCATTTGTTGTTGCTCATCAGTCATTACTGATATATTTTGTGCCAAGCGTTAGGTGAGCAGGGAAGGGAAATGACAGTTGTCATTTATTTTACTTATCTTGCTCCTATTTGACAAATGAATGTATCTTTTGGAGGCCCGCAGTATGGATGGGTATAGGTAATGTATTTGGAGAAATGCAAGCATTTAACCTCAGGAATAACCATTCTAAGGTCTACAGAGATCTCTGGGCAGGGAAGGAGTCTGCAGGTCTGGTCTGCAGCCTGCAGGAAAGAGGAGCTCAGCCCACTGGCTCCAGGCTTGCTCGGTGCTATGCTTACTCTGTGCTTTGACGTCATTTCAACACGGCGTTCTTAAGACTGTACAACTGGAGGATTAAGAAATTTGAAAATCTGGTAGATGGGGAAGGAGAACGTGAGGTTTTCTGGATGGTTTGCAGGCTCCTCCCACCCCAGGTCTTCATCACACCCTTCCTGCAAGGCATTATGGGGCACAGGAGTGGGGTCTTAATACGCAGTAGCTGCATTCCCCACTTTGCGTACTTCCTGAGCCATCTTCCGAATCAAGGCCCATCTCCTCCTTTGTGCTTTCTGCAAGCATGCTTGTGTGTGTGCATGTGTGAGTGCATGTGTGTGCACATATGAGTGTGTGTGTGTCTCTTCTGGGCTTGTCTCCTTTTGTCGTCATGTCTCCTGGCCTCCAGTTTCTCACAGGGAAAGACTGGATATCTGTTTGGGGGTCACAAAGGGGAGAGCTGTGGCAAAAAAAAAAATGCTCTCTACATGGCTAAGATTAGGACCAAAACCACAGTTTTATGAACATAGTCAGAACACAAAAAAACCAAGCATCCTAAGATTGATTTTTGCTACTAGAAATCCATGGTACAAAAATAACCTTCTCTCTGAGCCAGGCAGAGAAGTAAAGGTTAAGTCTTGCCAGCCTGTTTAACACTAAGAAGAACACAGAAAACATGCTTTATTTACAAACTCGGAAGAAAATTAGCTATTTGCATTCTTATCTTCCTGCGAGGAGAGAAACATCTCTTACCTGACCTCTCCTCCTCAGGCTATGCATAAAGGAGATTCTGCTTGTCTGTGCTGTCAGTGTAAGTAACTGGGAGTTTAGGACCACAACAGTGGAAAATATGAAGATTGACTTCAAAATCCATTGACCATAAATGAGGCTGAAAACATATTTAGTACAGGAGAAACCGAACTGAGAAAAAATCTCAGTAATCAGAGGCTCAAACAGAATATTTTCAAAATATCTCTTGAAGTAATGGCCATCTTGTTTCTTGGAAATGGTCAACCTGTTTCTTGATATATATATGAGTGTGTGTGTGTGTGTGTGTGTGTGTGTGTGTGTTCATGTTAACATCGAGGCCAGGATGCTGTATATAGCCAGCTTGCTAGCTTTTGTCTAGATCAGATGGCTCCAGTCACCCGAGATGGCCACATTTGGTCAATGGAGAATAAACTTAAACAATGTGTCTCATTTTATCTAAACTGTTCCTGCCCCTGGGACTGTACTATAGTTGTTTCTTTGGTCACTAGGTCCTTGGTTGGAGAGAGTTCAGCACTGAGGCTCATAGACAGGGTCACACATCAGGAAGAATTAACTTCTTCCTGTGGTTTGAGATGAATTAACCGAGAGGGGCGTGTGTGTGTGACTTGACTGAGTTCTTATGGCCACTGTGGGTGACTCACATGGAGACAGCTACAACAGTGAAGGTGAGCAGCACATCACCATTTCTCCTCCTACCCAAGATAAGACGCACACAAGAGACAGAAGAGAGGATGAATACATACATCTGAACTACATAGAAGAAAAAATTAATTTCCCCTTCCCTCTGATGTGCCCGAGAAGCCCCAGGTCACCTTGTAGATGCTGAACAACCAGCTATCAGAGGGGGGGATGATGATGTCATTGCTGATGTCTGTGGTGTGACATTGTCACACGATCAGTTTTATGCTGCAGCATGATGCTATGAGAGCCGAAAAGATGCTCCATGCTGCTCTAGTCCACAGTGCTTCCACCACGCCAATTCTCTGGAGAAATCACCCCAGAATTCTAAATGATAGGAAAATGTGGCCATTTCTAAGTCAAGAATTCAGAGTAATTAAAATATAGCTTGCTAATTATAAAATTGTGAATACATGGGTATAAATGGTGTGTGTGTGGGCTCCTGACTATTGACCCCTTCTCAACAGAGGACATCAGCGGTGCACCCTTCCGTCACCTCTCCTGACTGCTCTGACCTTGTCCCTGCTCGGCTCGGCTCGCATCTTGAGATGAAGTCATCGCACATCCCCAGTGCGGTCATCACTGTCACCAACAACAGGTGGAGGACTTGCGGAGAGACGCCTTCTAGACAGCTGCGCCTGCCGAGAGTATGGAGCCATCTGCTGCTCTTCCATTTCCTGGCTCCTACTGAAACCTCACCTAGGTATCTTATGTCCTAATTGTTTCCTGAGGCGTTCCCCATCTCCGCAAGTTATGTGTACCCAATGCATGTCCCACCAGTCTTCCTTCAGACTGCTCAATAACCGAGTGTCTACTTCATAGAAGGCCCCACACCATACGGCTTCGTGTCCTGTGTTCTCTATGCTGGAGTCATTACTCACATGGAGGTAAGTTGGAAGTTCTAGTAATAACATGTTTCCTGGTTTACAATATTTCTGGATATTTCATTCCAATTGTTTAATAATTTGAGTTTCATTTTCTCATTAGTAATTTCTGATACTGCCTTTATTGCTATCTAAGAGAATTATTGCCTTGGCTTAAGCCAAATACCACCATTTAAAAATTCTTAAAAGCTGCCTTGGCCTTAAAGGTGTACCAGAATTTTGTCTTTCATTGGATTCAGTCATCTACTGCTTGGGTTCTTTCCTGCCAGTTCCCCTTTCAGGAACATCACCATGCAGATTTATCTTTTAAACCAGTTTAGAAAATGATCTTTCTCCCTGCCCATAAGCACCACTGCTCCTACAACAAAGCACAGCAGCCAGTGGCAGAGCTTTCCGAGTGTGGTGTGGTCATCTGCTGCTCCTTTCGGCCCCACTTTCTTTCCTGTACACGGTTCCAGCCAGCCCAGCTTGTGCTAATGATTAGCATCACCCACTCCCCTGTGTTTACTCAACCTTTGCCCTTTCTTCTCCAACGATGAGCCCTAATGGGTTATCCAGTCTCCAGCAGTCAGCCTGACACTCAAATACATATGTTAAAACTAAATGGACTCAGCATACTGTATTTATAAAATATATAAGTATTAGTAAATATTATATATTAGCAATATTAGTGTATATTGTTAGTAAGTGCTAATATATTAGTCAAATGAAACATTAATTAACACTCACATGTGTTTGTATGTTACAGATGTAGGCCTGTCTCTCTGACAATCAATGTCTGTGCAGTTTTTTGTTTTTGTTTTTTTATTAGAAAACAGGGACCGGAGAGATTAATCAGTGGTTAAGAGAACTGGGTGCTCTTCCTGGGCTCAATCCCCGGCCCCACGGGGTGGCTCACAACAGTCTGTAACTTCAGTTTGGGGGGGACTCATTTCCCTCCTCTGGCTTCTGAGGGTCCCTGGCACACATGGGATGCACAGACATATATGTAAACAAAACACCCATATACATTAAAGAAAAAAATTAAAAAGGAGGTAAAAGAAACAGCGGGCCTGTATCAGGAGGAAGCACCACTTGCTCCAAGGCAGGGAGGGGCAAGTGAGAGAGACAATCCACTCACCTCCTGCTTGCTGAGCAAAGCTGACAACCTAAACTCTACCCCAGAGTCTTCATGAAAGAGGAAGGAGAGAAGCAACTCGGTTCCTCGTGCCCTCACATCCACGTGCATACTTGGGAGTGAGTGTGGCCCCCGCACAACGATATAAAATGTTCATAGAGCAGGTGGGGAGGGAACACAGACTCTAAAATGCAGAGCAAGTTACACGAGTGGGAGACGATATAGGCGGGCTATAAGCAGTGTAGCTGTTGATATTAATTGTTATTAATAAAAGTGCAGTATTCAGCAGAAATTATGAATGGATGCCACTGTACTCTAGGTTATTTCTACCTTTACAGTAGTGGAAAAGGGAAAAAGTTATTCAGGATCTAAACATAATGAAGGACACTGACAAGATTCATTCTAACAAATTCTGCTATCGCTATGGAGTCCAGCACTGTGGGCAGAGAAATGGACAAAGAAAAGGACTGAGACGGACCACCTGGAGAGCATTCAAATGTTCACATGACACAGAGTGGGACTTCAGCACAAATCAAGGCCATCAAGGTCATGGAGGGCCGTGCTGAGTGTCCTGTTCTGTCCTGCTGTCCCCCTACCTCCCAAAACACTGGCTGAAGAAGAGGCTATAAAAAGGAGGTTGTTCAGAGCCAAGAATCTGCATGGGGGCCTGTTAAGTTTCAAACCCAGGACAAAGGGCTGAGTGCCTACTTAACATATCAAGGTGAGCAGGGTCCTCCTGACTGGCACACCACACCTCCTACCCTAAACTTGTCCCTACCCTTCCGCAGGCCACCCTTCCCTATATAATCCAGCCATTTTGGTTACCCCCCTCTCTTTGCCTTCTTGGCTTCTTGCTGTGGATCTCCTCTCTCCCCCAGCCCTCTCCTCACATGGCCCAGAGTCATGACCTCTCTGCCTCTACCTACTCTCTCCCTTTATGATAGGCTTTCTCCTCCACTGTCCCTAGGAGCAGCCATGTCCTCCCCTTTTTATTTCTGTTTTTCATTCAGGGCCAGCTCCTGGGTGGCAGGTGACGTGGGGACATGGGTAGAAGGGTGTGCTTGTAGGTGAGAAGAGCAATGGCGAGGGACTATTAAGAGTTGTAAGGACAGGTGAGGCTTGGGGATGTGCAGTGATTCATACGCTTGGTTCTAAGAATCCGTGAATAGAGCTTCAAGTTCCTATTACTTTAAATTACTGGAGTCAGAATTTAGGTGGGAGGAAATGAAGAATTCTTGATAATTGAAATATGAAACAGTCTGGCTAGGGAGGATGGGATCTTCAAGTCTGCCTTAATTAGGTGCTAAAAATAGCCATTTTCTAGTCTGCCTTCCTTTCTCGGCCGGCCATCCAGCAGTCTTCAGATGGCTTTAGTCTCAGCCATGTGCTAACTGTTTCTAACGGCCTGCAAACAAACTCCCCAAACTATTAACCTCTCTTTTTAGCCAGAGAGTCAGGAAATTAGGCTTTGGAAAAAAAAAAGTTCACAGCAAATTACCCTGGAGAGTTTCTCAAAATAGAGACACTGGCTTTGGAAGGGACTCAAGGTCAAGACAGAGCACAAGCTTGTGAAGTCTGAAGGAAGGACCCCGCCCATTTCCTCACTGAGTGTGGTTACCTTTCTGTCTGCAGGGAAAAGCAGAAATGATGACTGTTTCCAGACATACAAATCTCTAATTACAGGCTTGAAAAAATATTTTTAAATTATAGTGTGTGCATGTGTGCATGCATGCCCTGGATCCTGCAGAGGCCATGAGAGGGTGTCAGTTCCCTGGAGCTTGGGTTAGAAGTAGTTGTGAGGCAGCCAACATGAGTGCTAGGAACTGAACTTGGCTTGCCTGCAAGAGCGGTGCATGCCATTAACTGCTGAGCCTTTTTCCCAGTTCACCCAGAATCATATTATATATTATTATATAACAAAATAAAATATTATTATAGAATAACATATAATATATTAATACATTTATAGTTTATTTATCTGCTGTATGGCAAGAAGTGCATGTGCAGGCCAGAGAATATCTCTCAGGAACCACCTTGCTGCTTCTGACTCCACAGTTTTTACAAAGATTGAAATAATATTTCATGATTGACAGCAATGTTGGAAGCTAGAACTGATGGTAGATGAAAAGAGGTTCAGTCTAGCTTTAGATAGGTAGCACCCCAAACTATCAGGAAATGAGTTGGGATATTCTAGGGCCCACTCTCTTTTGCTTTTCTTCTTTGTATGATGAAACACTAAATTTGTAATTTCAGAATAGCCAAAGGCTGCTATAAAAAGAACAGCAATTGAGATTTGCCTTTCCAGCCATTTTAAAGCTCATTTAAAATTATAGCATTTTTAAACCTTTCTTCCCAGCATGGGTTGAACAACAGAGATGCAGCAGCCCAGGTACAGGTTCCCAACACTTCCTCCATGTTGAAACCAGGCTATGTCATAACCTCCTCCATGTTGTCTGGAAGCAGGGCTTCCTCTGACTGCAGTGGAAGATTCCATTTTACAAGCAGCTTTTGACTCGATCTTGAGAGTTGAACATGACTACAGGCCCTATGCAGACCCACGAACTGTGCCATCTACCAGGTACACACAGCTGGCACAGATTAGTAGATGACATTCCTGGGCGTAGAAGAGAGCCACTCCGTAAGATTTTGAGGAAGTAGGGGACAGGAAAGTATTAAAACATTTGGGATACGAGGTCTAAGGACTTATCAGATACATCATGCTGAGGACAGGGTACAACCCCCTTACTAGGACCCTATCCCATGGCAAATATCTAACAGGGCAACGGTATAGCCCACACCAACCTAGCATCTGTGGTGCTGTGTATCGTGGACCACAGGCAGAGACCTCCCCAGTTGTCCCCCTGCCGTTGAGGCAGCCTACTGCACTGCCTGCCTCTTCGCCTGTTTGCTGTCTGGACTTCAAGTTGAACCCATCATTTACTGCCCTTAGACTGGAGTCAGCTTATCTGGGCTAGATACTGTAATGTCCTTCTTAACCCTGGTAGCCAACAGTGATGCCCTCCAGACACTGACCTGACTGAATCTTTGTCAATACAGGCTCTCGATCCACTTCCCAAAGCTTTCAAACTCTGCACAGACTCTTCAGTGTGCATTTGATCTGTAACTATATATGCATGCAGACATGCAGACAGATACAGTTACCATGCATGTTGTGACGTGTGCTACAAGAGGTACCAAAATAGCTGGGATTATGTGACAAATTGCTGTCACTTGAAAAGCCAACCCTCGTGAACCTATTGTTATTCTAGAAATCCTGACACTGCTGAAACACACGTGTTCATCTATGTTTCTGGCATAGTGTACTCATGACACCCCAGAGAAAACAAAAGCTTCAGACACAGAAGTCACGATTGATTTCAGGTTATGAGTCATCTCAAAGTGTTGAGATCTCAAGTGACTCGATAGTGATGCTAGAATAATTATGATAAGAAAAATGAAAACTCATTCTTCTTTATGCTCCTCAGCATGTAGGATGATCTGGGAACCAATGTTAAAAAACCAAGAAATTATGAAGCCGTGGGACACAACACAGGAAAGTTCCATTAGTAGCTTAGTATTTGCAAGGACATCCCCATGAAGGCAGAAAGGAAAAACAGTAATTACTTACCACATTGATACCCAACACCTAAAATACTCATGGCAAAAAAACTAACATATCAATAACTTATAATAAAGCAAATAATAAATAAAATGTAAGATATAAGAAGGGCAATGTTTGCACTTATATGGATGGAAATGCTAGCATTCCTGGTATTATTTAAACAAATCCTTTTAATTTATTTTTAAAGTCAAACATTCAATAGAAAACTTTGTGAGAGGACTATCAAAGCAGGTGGTCCACAAATTTTATACACACACACACACACACACACACACACACATACACACACACACGCCAGTCAGTTAACTACATATGCATATGGACATCTTGTCAGCTACCTGGAAATCACACCCAAAGTAGCAGCTAGCTGTCAGCTAGTTCAACCACCAGAGTGTGGTAGGGTTCCACACGGCTGTGTAATGGCGGCCCAATCAGTATGGCCACAGAAATAATGCCATTCTGAATCAGGAATGCTTCAGAGAGCAGGGTCAGGTCTTCAGGCCTGTGTCGTTCCCTTCCTTTACCAGGCCTTGGTTTCCCATGAGCAAGTTAAAACCTTCCACACCAAATTCCAGATTCCAGAGTTGTCTGAATTCCTGCTTGTGGAGAGCTCAGCCCATCACAGGTCCCCTGCTGCAGCTTCCAGAGCACTTAAGAAATTAAAGCCTTATTAAAATGTCTAAAGTGACCCTACTCAAGAAAGCTTCTCTTTCCCAAGTACATTTTGGGTCACTAAGGTCCAATTTCTCTCCCAGTTATGTCTTCAGCAATTATGAGCTGACATTATTCCTCCCATTAATGTTAGAGCACATTTGCCTCCAGGAACCTGCTCCCTCCCTATTCGAAGTATTTCCTCTGAGCGGATGCATATAGTTAGGTAGCCCCACATGGATCAGTGCCTCGATTCCATTTATGACATTGTTCTCAAGAGAAGAATGAATGATAAACATATTATACTGAATGACTGATAAAATTATTACACTGCATAGATGTTTAAAATCTCTAATCTGTTTATATTAATTATCTTAGTTAATACTATCACCAGTTCAGCAATAAATCACATTTAGGAAACAGGGTCAGAGTGACCAAACTGTCCTAGTTAGACCACCAAGCGCTGGCAGTGTCAGGGGGAAACCAAGGTTTCAGGAAGAAAGTTTCTTCCCAGCACCGTACCTGGAGCCATCTGTTTCCTGTGTTATTATCATCTGTGCAACCACAGAACTTTTGTGAACAGGATGCACGAGGCGCATGGTCCTAGGCTAGGGCTTCAGGTATATAACTATTGCTAAAGCTGTTTGAAGGTGAACATGCAAGGTTGGGTGTGCTGGCGTAGCCCACTGTCCTGGGGCATCTATCAGGACTGCAGACATTCTACAGAGTATGCTTCATGTGTTAACTCAATTCTCACAGTGATGTGGAAGGCATCTTGTTAACCAGCCAGCCAAGCAGTGAGCAGCAGAATTCTGTGCCTAAAGTCTGTCTTCAAGGCTGGAACTGCTGACTACTATGCTTCAGCCTACACTGGGAGTTGGTAAAGACAGTAAAAGCAACCTACAGATATACACAAACCTTACTAGGGAGAAGAAGGAAAATGGAAAAAATGGGGGGAGCAAGAAGCAGAGACACAGTCTCTACTTTCAGCTGTTGGGGGAGAAATTATGATTTAGGAATTTAGAGGGCAACTGAAGGTTACCCACACAGTAACACATGCCTGTGAGAAACACTTAGGTGAATGGCCTGGACAGATTGCTAGGTTTCCAAGGGTGACAAATCTGGTAGCAGTTTAACCAAAATGGGGAAGACGTTGGGGAATGGAGATTAGTGTCACTGTTAGCAAAAGGGTTGGATCTGGGACGATAGGACTGCAGCTTGTTGGGGACGGGAAGTCAACCTTCATTGGTAGGGATGAAGCATCTTGTTCATAACTGGGGAAAGGATCAGACAGGGAAAGAAAGGACACAAAATTTCAATCCCTTGCTTTCCAGGGAGGCAGCTCCCCTCTCCTGCCCAAGCTACCAATTAAAGAACCATGATCTTTGTCTCTGGGGATTCCCAGCAGTGAACAGGGAGGAAACATGGTGCCCTGTGTTCTAAGGCAGACCACAGCTGCCAACACTGGGACCTTCCGAAACCCCAGTGGTTATGCGGCATCACTGGGAGCAACTTGGGGTTAGCGAGGAGAGCCAAGTTTGATTTGCAGAGATGTAGAAGGGCGTTATTCATTTCTTCTTGCATTTTAGCACTGCGGAGTGAATGTAGCAACATTTCAAGTTGAAGGAGGCAGAAAATTCATGAACACTATCTTTCTCTGGTTGCCATAATTCTCAGCAGCCCCTTCCATTCCCATCTCTTTCCTACAATGACCCTCTCTCCCTTCCCTGCGAGGGGTGGGTGGGGTGTGTGTGTGTGAAGCTGAGCCAACCCTCACAGGTAGTATGGCAGTCAAGTCACCAGGTAGCTTTGGCCACAGAGCTGATCTTGTCACTTATTAATTGTTCTGGGACTATTTATTAATATGATTCTTGTGACAGTTACTTATTATTGTTCCCATGGTGATACTGGATTTCTGTTTCACAGGTGCTGAACACGTTGCCGTTCCACACAGCAGATCTGATCTGCATGTCTCATTTCATAGGCTCCTCGTCGTCTGGGCACCAACGTCACACAAAGATCCTGCTCACATGCTGTCCTCCTTTTTCTGGCTGACCATGTGAGACCCTTACGTGCCCTGAGTTCTGCATAGCTGGTCAGTGTGTCATAAAACCCACTGTTATGTGACTTGGTGTGCTCACTCCCTTTATGCTATCTTTGGATGCCTTCATAGTGTTAATGTAGATGAACTGATCAGTTCTCTCATTTAGTTAAGAGCTCTGGGTTCTATCTGGGAAATCATAAGTATTGTGCATTATTTTTATGCCCAGAAACTTTAGTGTTTCAATTCTTAGGATCTACGATCCACTTTATATTGGTGTTTCTGAATGATGTAACACAGGAGATTGAGGTACATTGTCTTTTAACGTGATGTCATCTAACTTTCCCAGACCCATCACTTGGTGACGTTACAGTCACATGACCAGTATGTATATGGATCTGAATGTGGTTATGTAGATTAATAGTATGATTTTGTATAACTTAATACAAGCTAAATATTAGAGATATAAAAAAAGGTTTGGGAAAAATATAACTTAATACAGGCTAAATATTGGGGCTATAAAGGAAAAAAATGCTGACGGCGTAGGCGAGGCCTTTACACGTTCTGAGTTCTTCATGTCTGAGCTCTACATGCTAATGTGGTAGAAAACCCACTGTCGATCTAAAAAAGAAAATACTTCCGTAAGTGGGAACTTAACAAAAGACAAAGATATCAGTGGCTGGAACACATGTTAAACAGGTTGAGGGCCACTGCCCAGTTAATGCCTACTCTGCCCCTTCCCTGTGCCCTAGATGCTGGTACCTCTCTGTAGCATGTCTAGGTACCATCTGGGTAGTGGGAGCTTAGCTTAGAGACAGAGGCTAGATAGGAGTCAGCATGGCTGTCTAGGATGTGCCAAATAATATCATTCCCAAGTTGATCTGGGCATTTCTCAGTTCACTTCAGGGTCCTTGCACTCCAGCCCCATGGGACCTCAGGGTCTGTGGCGATAACTTTGCGGTGGGTACTATGTGATGATTACTTTGGTCAGTTTGATGGGATTGTGAGAGCCTCTCGGAGCTGAATCAAGTACACTTGTGGGTGTGTCTGTGAAGGGGTTCTCAGAGAGGACTAGGGAATGTGGGCAGCTCTGCCACTGAGGTCAGCTGCCCACTAGGGCAGAAGAGGAAGAGAGAAGCCTGCTCACAAGGCATCTTCTGTTCAGTCTCCTCCATACCATGGTGTCAGCTGTTCTCTGAAGCAAGATGGATTCTATCTAATCTTGGAGACTGTAAGCCAACCGAATCCTTCTCCCTTTAAGCTCCTCTGAGCATTAGTCACAGCAACACACCCTGCTTCCCCTTCTGCCATCTGTCAAGGCCACCCATGGCTCCTGGGATGACCCACACCATCCTGCCTAGGGGATGTCAACAAATTCCTACACGCTCACCAGCAAAGAGTCTCTGAGTAGCAGCCTTCTCTTCCGCACAGGAGCATGCCCATCACCTCTATTGAAGTCTGGCTCCAGAGAAGCCCTGGGCTGGACCGGTCCTCCCTGCTCTGAATAGCAGCTGACGTACCGACAGCAGAGAAACTGAAACAGCAACTCCACACCCACTTGGCCAGCAACTCAGCTTATGTCCAAGAGTGTGGTCCAGCTCCATCTTCCAGTTCTTTTCCTTCCCAACAAGCCATGATATCATGATCTTGAGGCAACGAATGTATTTCTGAAGCCATATACTACTGATGGTCAAGGACACAGATTTTGGGGTCATTGAGCCTCCCACACCTACCATATGAAACAGATGTGTTTCCAGAAGAAATAGCTCTTGTACTTTATTTTCCTTCCTGTTTAAAATATGTGTAACATTCATATGTAACAGGAGGTAAGATTTGTATGGCTACAAAATGTCCACAGAAGCTAGCAGCAATGGAACATTCCAACAATTGCAGGGCCTTCACTTGCCTCGTGGAACACACATCTATGATGGCAGATTACCCTGGCATACACATAGGCATAGGCTGAGCAAATATGAAAACAGTCATTTGTAGCCTGAAAATACCACAGCCTATGTTTCAGATCAGGCTTGGGAGGAGGCCTCTGACGTGGAGGTCTGTACTGCTGTCACCAGGGTAACAGCTTGACTTTGGGGGTCTCGGGCTGGTCACATCCATGGTAATGAGTGAGTGGTTTACTTTGGCAGAGGCAGGGACTATGTTGATGGCTCTAGTTAACCACCCGATGGCTCAGGTAGTGTCATGCTCTGAGGAAATAGGTAAATTGGTGCAGTATGCCTGCTCACATACAATGACTGTATATTTCCCTTCAGTTCTGTCTTGGCAAATCAAAAGAATCATGGGAAAGACTCTCACACTAGAGGGATGAGTTTGGGTTCCTTCTCTGCAGCATCCCAGGGACGAGAATGAATTCTGAGAGCAGTTGCTATACTCTTTGCCTTGCTTTAGCTAGCACAGTCCCATCACACCTGACCCTGCTAGGGGACCCTGCCATCTGTTCTCCCTGGCCTGTTCTCCCTACTTCCGCCAGTTATGCCAAGATGCCATCTCAGCCTGAAATACCCAAAATGTTTCTGGGGCCACTAGTGAACTTTGTATATAATGAACATGTAGACTCATGAATTTCCTGGAAACTTTGATGGACAAGGAAGGGTTAAGGAAAGCAGATACCCATGTATGATCCCTTTTTCTGCAGTATTGCTCTCATTGGAAGTCGTTATTTTATGTGTATAATTCTGCATGCTAATGTGTGGGTATGATGGTCTAATGAATCTCGTGATAGTGCAATGGACCTTAGTGTTGCAAAAAAAAAATGCATTGGGAGCTAGAAACCCTGGAAAGTCCATTGTTAGTACATGCAAGATACAGGATTCAGCCATGTTTTCTTCCACTTAGAATCTGTCAGATTAACAAGGAACAGAATCAACCATAGTTTCAAAAATGACTGCATTCCAGCAACTATTTCTTATTTTGCTGCAAATAGCTCTGCAAACTGTGGAGACTACAGAGAACAAGTCTGCAAATGTTTCATTCTAAATGCCATGTGACTGATAGTCGCGTATGGGATCTTTCTAATATCCAAAACCTGCTAATCACTAAGTGTTCCTCAACAGGTTAAAATTGCTGTCTGAAGGTATAAGGCAACAACAACATTATCTGCAGTGGAAAATATCTTCTCCCTGTCAACCTAGCTTATAACTGATTGCTAATTAACAGGATGGATTTCAATCAAATAAATGCACAGAATATAATATTTTTCTTTTTTTAAATGAAAAGTCAGCCATATAAAGGTTGTGTAGGCATTTTGTTCTGTTGAAAATGGACATTAAAACTAAGCATAACTGCTAGCAAAGTCGAAGCAAGGGCCCCTTGAATGCTTCCAGAATGTAGTTTCCTCTTCCTTAACATCTATCAATGAAAAAGAAATTGCTTAAAATCCAGACGGTTACAACATGCAAGGTTGACCTTAATGGATACAAAATTGGTCTGGGAGGATTTGCAATATTACCCTCCTCCTGCCAGCGGGGCTGCTGTGCACCTGCAGTGACAGTTAATGAAGAGGTAAGGCCCCCGAATTTCATGCCCAGGCACCTCTAACATCCCCAGGAAGCCCCGAGGATGCTGTAGCTCCCATCAGAGAACTACAGGGTTCACAGCGGGAGAACGGAAGGTCACTGGCTGGCATTAAAAATGACATGGTTCACATTCCAAAGTATCAATGGAGATAAAATATTTCTTCTGTGTTTTCATAAGGAACTGACCCTGAACAATATGGCTTAGTAATCTGTCTCTTAGGACTCAGACTTCAGAATTGGACTTTCCTTCATTCCTACCAGTGCCTAGAGACTCCGCTTTGATCTCGTGTTTATTTATTGTTTCATTTGTCATCTGGAACATTTTATTACATATTGAAGAGACTGTTTTCCCTTTCTTTGTTTTGTTTTGTTTTTGAAAACATGAAAGGCTTGGAAAACTATAGCCTTGAAAGTGTGAGGACCTGAGTTCAAACCCCAGAACCACATAAATGGCAGAGAGATGGCTCAGTAGTTGAGAGCACTCGCTGCTCTTCTGGAGCATCTTGGTTCATTCCTAGCACCTGCAGGGTGGTTCACTAACATCTGGAGCTCCAGCTTCAAGGGATCTGACACCCTCTTCTGTACTCCATGGGCACCAGGCACACATGTGGTACACAGACATACATATAGCAAAACATTCATACACATAAATTAAAAATGAATAGTCATTTAAAAGAAAAAAAACTTTTAAGTTTATAATCTCGGTACAGGGGAAGAGGGGACACAGGATCTCTGGGGCTTCCAGGCCAGCTAGCCCAGCCTTTTTGGCAAGCCGCAGGGAGTCAAAAACATTTTAATTTTTTTTCCGGTAAATGGTAGATGGTGCCTGAGAAACTACCCCCAAGGCTGTCCTCTGGCTCCCATGCACAGGTAAATACATATGCAGAGGTATCAGTGCACGCACAGACACATAAATATTCTCTATAAAAAGAATGTGCTGTTTATTGCACTGCGTGTCTGCAGTTGCTAAAGCCTTCTGAGGCCAAGGCCAGCGCTGGTCACTGCAGAGAGGATAAGCAGGGCTGCACAGAAGACAGATTCGAGCCTTGCCCTGAGCAGCCTGCAGGTGTATGGAGCCCACACGCTAAAAGGCAGCTCTGCTCTCTCCAGTTCTGAATACTCACAAAGGTGAGAACACATGGAGCTGTCTCTGGCTTTTTCCTGTCTCTGATCCCAGCTTGACTACTCTCGCCCTTCTACATGAGAATCCACCTCCCAGAATTTCAGGGAGACTCGTCTTTCACTTACAGCAAAAACCCAGACCTCTGAGTGAGAACCAGGCCATTTGCAAATCCATGCAAACCACAAGGCCTTCAGTTGTTTAGATGGCTGAATGGACACCGTTTATCACTACTTGAGATAAATCTTTAAAAACCTTAGCCTCAGATTCTCCTCTTTTAAAATAGAAACCCAAGGGGCTAGAGAGATACCTCAGTGATTAAGAGCACTGATTGCTCCTCCAGGGGTCCTGGGTTCAATTCCCAGCACCCACATGGTGGTTCACGGCCATCTATAATGAGATCTGGTGGCCTCTTCTGGCCTGCAGGCATGCATGCAGTCAGAAAACTGTAGACATGGTAATTATATAAACCTTTGGAAAAAAAATGGAAACCCAAATGACTTTCAAGGACTGAAACTGAGAAGCCCATGATCATGAAGTGCTACATGTCAATCTCAGGAGAGGCCAGGTGACTGAGAATGTCTGGTAGTGGGCTTGCAGAAGAGAACAGGCTGTAGAGGCTCCCTAACAAGAGTGTGTCAGTGTGGGTATGCTCTACCTTCTCAAGAAAGCGTCACAAAAGACAGTTCTAAAACTTGGGGCTGGAGAGATGCCCAGTGTGGCCAAGCACCTGATGCTCTTGCACAGGACCAGAGTGTGATCTCCAGGACCCACAGTTCACAAGTACTGGGAACTCTGGCTCCAAGAGCTCTATTGTTGTCCTCTGACTCCTGGGGGCACCTGCACACAGATGCACATAACTACACATAGATGCACACACACGCACATGAGAGAAACACACACTTAAACAAAAGAGAAGCGATTGGATGTACCCAATCAGTGTGAAGGAGCCCGACTTGAGCTGGATGAGGCATCTCTGAGGTCTTCTCTTTATCCTCTCTGCTCTATAGCACTCACCTAATTGTTGAGATAGAGATGTGGTAGTCTCTGTCCACTGAATTATGTCCTTTGCTTCTCTCTGTGATATAAATGTGGTATTCTTCACCCAATAAGTCATATCATTTGCTTTTCTCTTCTATCCATGGTAGCACGAATACAACAAAAACACTTGCTCCCGCCTGTTCCTGTTTCCATGTTTCATTCAGTACATGACAACAGGCACACTACTGGGGACTCGAAGGAGCCACAAAGCTCCACAATCACAAATGAGGGCCCCAAGGCTCTAAGGTGTAAAAATTCCCATCAGGTTTTCATTGCAGTCACAGAGTCCTTTGCTGAAATAAGTCACATAAAACAACACTTGGCCTTGTGTTCCTGGATCAAATCTTAGCTACAACTCGACCATGGAATATTAAGAAAGGGTTACAATGGCTGAGGTTTCTATATAGAGCTTTAAGATAAGATGAACAAAGAATTTCATTTTGATTCACAACGTATTGAAAAGTATGGTCTAACCAAAAGAAACCATGACCTGAGAAGAGAAGCTAAAGACCTATTGGATGGATCCATAGGGAACGTTGGGAGGATCCCTGGGTGAGGGAATGCTACCAGAATGCTGCCAAATGAGACCTAAATCACTGTCCCAAGGAACAAGAGCAAATGGGCTTTGAGATAAATCTCTGCTAATCTCCAGGCCTGAGTAAATCTTTGCAGTATGCAATCCATGGTAGCTTTGCTTCAGTGAGTAAGTGGATTTGAAGATGGGTTTGAAGGCAAGAAAATCATGACACTATGAATTATCAAATGGTAATGTCACCAAAACAGCAAGTCCTAATTGGAGAAGTCTTGGATCTAATGTCGTGCCGGGAGCTGGTTATTACGGCGTGTTTCTGGCAGGTTAGATTTTGGCTGTGCAAACATGGCTGCCTTTTACTTTGTCCACAGCCCTGAAAATGCAGCAGGGATGAGTGAAGGGGATGCACAGGGCAGCTGGCTAGGCATCGGGCAGCACAGGGGACTAGGGGTCTCTGGTTTTCCGTGCTGCTATGTGACTAACACAAAGATAAAGCAAACAACTCTGGAAGATAAGAAGAAAAGAGAACCCGTTTAAATCTGTATTTCATTGCGGCTCTTGTTTATATCTCCCAGAAGATGTAAAAATTTTAAGTAAAGTCCACAGGAATCAATTATGATTTAAGGTCAGGGCTCCAACACAAATCTAAAAGACAAAACCCCATACTACAAAGACAGACAGAGCAGAGTTGGGACTGGTGCACTGGAGAGGTTCTGTGCTGAGAAAGTTTGGAATTGTTTTCTCACAACAAAAATATGCACATATGCAAATAAGATCAGCTTGAGTCCACTTACCCTTTTAAAAAACCAAGTAATTGTGACAAAACTACTTCCTTTATCAATGGTCTGGACAAAACTGAGAACATTCTCAGAGAAGGAAATCATGTTGGAGAGTCCATCCTCCACCCCCACCCCCAACACAGAAAGTCGCCTTGAAATGGTATAATGTAAGACAATCAGTTTGCGAGTCTGCAGGAAGAATTTAGAGCTGTCTGTCATCACCGGCCTGCTCCCACCCAACACCCTGCGCTAAGGGGAAAATGTGCTCAGTGAGTTTGTGCTTGAATAGTATGGCTTCTTTACCCTGGTGCCAAGGCCGGATCAGAAGGTGTGATCGTCACTGCATGTTTGAATGCAGCCTCGTGAAGATTCATTTATTGGTGTGTGTGTGTGTGTGTGTGCACGTGCATCCTTGTGCACTCCGTTGTCTGAATGAATGTGGAGGTCAGAGTGCAACTGTGGAGTTGGTTCTCTCCTTCTACTGTGGGTTCGTGGGACTGACTTCACCTTGTTAGGTGTGTGTAACAAGTGCCTTTTCCTGCTGGGCCACCACACTTCCCCAAACAAAACATTATTAAAGGGGTAGGGGCACAGTGATAACCAAAGTACAGTGTGTGATGTTGGAGTGTCCTCTTTCAAGCTTGGGATGATGTCCCTGGAAAGTCCTTTTCTCCATCTTTCATTCAAGGTTTACAGAAGAGACTTTATCCAATCTTTGTACACATTGGAATTGGACTGAATGGTTGCTTATATTCATTAAATCATGTGGAGTAAGGGCAGGAAATTTTTTATTTTAACAACATAACTTTTCCAACATTTATCTCTCCACATATCTTGGAGGTGGCTAACTTTGTCCTAAAGATGGTTGTCTGTCATTAATACCAAGGGGAGAGTAGAGCAGTGCTCACTATCAGACAGCATAAGCTTCTTTCACATTATTTATATCTATGTTGTGTGCACGTGTGTGAGTACGTGTGCATGTAAATGTGTGTGTACTTGTCACATGTGTGTATGGGTACCCTCAGAGACTAAAAGCGGGTGTCAGAACCCCTGGCACTAGAGCTAGGGGGTGGTTGTGAGCTGTCATGTGGGTGCTGGGAACTGAACTCAGGACCTCTGGAAGAGCAGCCAGTGCTCTTAACCCCTGAGCCGTCTCTCCCGCCCCCTCCCTCCCATTCCAGCTTCACCATTGTCAATGCTGCCTGGTAGGCTGTGCTCAACTTACAGAAAAATGAATGTTTTGATTTTTTTTCCTTTGAGAAACCAAAAGGCGATTTTAATTACGTTTGCTGGCAGAGGAGGTGAGCCCTCCTTTGTAGAACTGGCTGACTCCTTCCTGAAATGCTGGAAGCATTGTTTTGTCCTTTGAAAGGGCTTTCCATGTGCGGTCATTCACTGTGCCAAAGGCAGGTGAAACACAGCAGTTTGCGGGCACTGTTGTGGCATTTCTGCCAGAGCAGTGGCTAAACACCAGAAGCAAGGAAAACGTGGTGATGGGGACAGTTCAGTCAACAGCTGTTGCTAAAATACTTAGGCTTCGTTTAGCCAGTGTTAAAACTCAAAGCTAGCAAAGGATGGGAAGACCAAGCCAGGAGTATTGACGCCAACCATGAAATCATAAAGCAGATTCAAAGGGCCATCTCATTCAGTCCCAAGGCTGAGGGGCGGAAACACAGAAGTGTCTGTTTCTGCCTAAAAGCACAGAACAAGAGGTTTGGGGATTTTACTCAGTGACCCATTTTGGCATTTGATTAAAATATTCCTCCTAGTTGGGACTGAGTTCCCACATTTGCGATCTGAGCTTCTGAGTTAACCTGAGGACACACGCTGAAGCTTCCTTCTTTATTCCCTGCATCGGCAATGAGCAGGACTTTGGTTTTCCACTGCTTACACTGCAGACCCGGGAGGCTTCTCCTGCCAAGCCTTAACGCCTAAACTAGAATCCACCTCCTTTGTGTTGCCCTTCCCTCTACCACTGTTTTCTGCCTGACCTTGACTCCTAAACCGGAATCCACATCCACTGCGTTCCCTCCATCACGGTCTCCACATCTTTCTTTCCTTGTATCTATTGGGTTTGAATTAACTGAGCCCAGAATCAACTGCATGATTTCCTTTGGCTACAGGACTGTACCAGAAGCCCCCATACAAATGTCGACAGCTATGTGAAGTAACTCACGTGAATGGAAGAGATAGCACGAATAAGTGGTTTTCATAAATTGTTACTCCATTCCTAATGTTCACATCATATTTTAAAGCTTACTGCTATTAACAAGTTTACATTTCTGGATGAACTCAGATTACACTATGTTTAGGTGTTTTGTCTCACATAGTTTAAGGCTCACATTTGACTGCTTAACTAATCCAAATAATTTGCCCTATAAATAAATTTATCACAGTAACAATATGCCCAGATTTGGTGGCATCACTGAAATAGATGCGCACCGGGAGAGGCATCCAAGGAAGGAGGCTGGACAGCAGGACACGGCGGGCCTGCCCTTGAGAGCCTTACCTGACATCTGTGCATGCTATGCAGGTGATGCTGCGGCTGTTAGTGGTGATCAGGTTCAAAGCTACAGATGTATCCTTGTCAGAGGTTGGGTGTGCTCCGCATTTAAAGAAAAATTCCTGGAAGAATGAGGGGAAAAAATAATCACACAAATGGATTTTGCCTGGTTATTTATCCTTTTCCAAACATTTCTGCAGTGAACAATCATTTGGGGGCAAGAGAAGAACTCTGTCATTAGGTATGAGTAGGGAACAAATCATCATCGACTTTTGGAAAGAAAGAACAGCCTCATCTGGTGCAGAACTGGTCAGAAATACCCAGAGCATGTGGGAGAACCCCGGGCATTCTCTGCATGGTCAACTGGTCTGGTGTGAAACTGGTTAGTAATATCCTGAGCATCCTAGAGAACATTGGGCCTTCTCTACATGGTCACCTTGTCTGGTGTGGAACTAACTGGTCAGTGATATCCTGAGCATCCTGGAGAATCCCAGGCCTTCTCTGCATGGTCACCTTGCAGGCAGCCTTACAACAGGAGCATATGTGCTTAGTGAAGGATCTGGGGAGCCAAAGGAATCAGGGTCACAAGTGCCGTGATCGGTAATATTGACGGCCAGCCTGACAGGACCCATCTAGCATTACCTAGGAGACACAACCTAAATGTGGCTGGCCCCATCCCATGAGTTGAGATCCAGGCTGAATAGAAAGGAGAAATCAGAGAGTCAGCCTTAGTCACTCTGCTCCTTGACTGTGGGGACGATGTGAGCCACTGCCTCAGAGGCCTGCAACCACAGCTTTCCCACTGGGAGGGACTCACGGCACACCGCGGGGACACACCCTTCCCTCTTAGGTGGCTTTGTCAGCGATTCTGTGGCAACAGTAAGAAAAGGACCAGGGAAGTACACTGCACTGCTGTTAGGCAGGTAGCCCTGGAGGGGAGGACAATGCACACCTTCCCAGTCCAACTCACAGCTCACCCTGAGGTCTGACTGCCCAGCCCCAATGGTTGGCAGCTGGATGCTCAAATAAGCTGGATCCCTTGTTGCTTTATCCCCTTCCCCAGCTGTGTCCCCCAGCACACAGTATTTTAGGGCGCTCTCTCCTTCCTCCACCCACTCTCTTCTCACTCAGCTTCTTTCCTGATCCTCACATTTCCTCTCAGGCTCCTTCTTTGTGTGGGGTCAGTGGTCATGCTGCCCCTTGTCTCTGTCCTTCTGTAGAATCCCAGATTTTCTGTTGGGTCAGTGGTCACGCTGCTCCTTGTATCTGGCCTTCTATGGAATCCCAGATTTTCCACAGGGACAGATCACCTAAATGATTTATTACTGGGTGACAGAGAAGCCCTGCACTGTGCACTTGTGCGGACGGCATCTTCCCTCTTAACCCTGGACCCGACGTGAGTCAGCTCTTATGGGATGTTCCAGATTTAACACAGGAATCATTTCTACTTTGTGGGACAGGTTTTCCTTGCCTTTCTCTCCTTGGCATTGCATCCAGAGATGGCATGTGAGCCACAGATGGCAGGGGTGACAGAAGTGACTGCTCTTAATACAACTCGGTTTATAGGGGATGTGGCAAGCTGGATTCTGCCTGGGTCACGAGCCATTAAGCACCTCAATGGACTGAACAGGTGCGCAGGTTCAGTCTAGGACCTGGGTTCAAGTTCAGGGTGCCTGCAGGGTCCAGTGTGTGAGTCCACATTCTCACTGCCTCATCATAGAAACTATATGGCCGATTGCTTTCTTTTTCTGCATATTGGATACGGTCTTATTCAGTATTCAATTGCTATGAAGAGACACCATGACCAAGGCAGCTCTTATAAAGAGGAAGCATTTAATTGGGGCTGGCTTATAATTTCAGAGGTTTCACAGGGTCAGTAGCATCATGGCAGGAAGCCTAGCAGCAGGCAAGCAGACAAGGTGCTGCAGAAGGTGATTGGTTTACATCCTGATTCCCGGGCAGCGGGGCGAAAGAGACACTGGGCCTGGCTTGAGCTTTTGAAACTCCAGAGCCCACCCTCAATGAAATACTTCTTGCCACAAGACCATGAACTCCTAATACCTATCAAGCAGTGCCACCGCCTAATGATCACATATTTCAACGTATGTGCCTAGGGGGCCACTCCCACCCAAACCACCACAGACACCACTGTTTTCCCTCAGCCATTTGAAATGCTCCAGATCCTTCTAGGTCAATCAAAGGGCATTGAAAAAAAGATTAAAACTATATCTGACCACATGAACAAAAGGTTTGAAGGACATGGCTGACCTGTCGAACAGACTGGCTGCCTCCCTCTGCCCTTTGCAGGCATGAGGGAAAAAAATCCTTATCTCTAACATAAAGCAGTTCCCTCAAAAGAGCTGAGTTGGCAGGAACGTCGAGGATGTTTCTCATATATAGACACATAGAAAGTATTTATATTTTTTCTTAGCTTGCAAAAAGCTACTGGTAGACACTTAGATAACAAATCACAAAATTGTTCTAACACTATATGAAATTCAGCCATATAAAAGCCAAAACCCTTATTACTGGAGGTAGATGTTTATAGACAATAGTCCACATTTAAAGATTTTTTTAAAATTCTGTTAATTCAAATAGTATTATAAAACTAACATAAAAAATTCCAGCTCTGCATATGAAGTATAATTCCAGCACATTCTCTACCAATGTTTGCAAATGGTGGATTTTCTATAGCGTGACTAGTAAGAACTGGGAAACAGCCAGGGTTTTGTCTAGTGTGCAGCTGCCTACTTCATCTGCCTCTCCACAGGGATGCAAGCAGAAGACAATGGACAGGGCATGGAGCGGTGGGTGGACCCAGTGAGAGCAGGCAACTGAGGACTCTGAGCTCAGGGAACTGGGATCTTTCTGAGGAGCTGTGAGGAAGCCTTCCTTTGCTACTGAAGGGGGCATTGTCTTTATTATTCAGGATAATTAGCAAAGCTGCCTTTTGCTCTGGAGGGAGACATTAGCTTCCTCTTCCAAGGTCATTAGCATTTTCCTGCAAAGATGGTCCAAGACAAAGGGTAGTTAATGGCTCACTCTTGAGATGAGCAGAAGTGAGAGGCCAGCAACTGTCTCCCAGCAGTGCGAATGTCCTTCCTTACAGGCTAATTAGCAGCAGCCTGGTCTAGTTGGTCCCTCTTCTCTGCAGTCAGTGGGCTGAAGCTTTCCAGTCTACATTCAAAATCAAACAAACAACAACAGTTGGACAAACTCATCAGTGGAGTCGGAGGAGGCTTTTCCAGACCACCACCCTGGGTGTCTCTGAGAACTTACCGACAGAAGGGGATCTCACAGCAGCCTGGTTCTGTGAGAACAACTGTGGGCAAATTCTTCCCACATCTCACAAATGCAGTCTCACAAATAAATGGCTGGCCATGTTGGTAGCAAACTGAGTTCTTTCACCTCATGGCTCTTCCCCTGAGACCCACATAAACACTTCTGGAAGTCTTTATTAACCAAGAAGCTAAAATCCGTGACAACGATGGGCTAGTTTTGTCTAGTTTCCAGACAATAGTCAAACTATTAAAAAGAAATAAATAAGAGTGAGCCTGAGAAAAACAAGCCCTTAAAAACAGTTCTTGGATTTATACCGCAGCTCTGCTGAATGTATCACCACCGTGCTCTGCCTTCGTGCCATTGAACAAAAATCCCAGATCCCACAAAACCATTTTCTCTAGGCCTTCACTATTTATACTATTTGCTTACCCTTGACCCTGCCCAGCAGGAGGCTGTGGCCTTCCATTCTCAGTGAGTTCTGGTGTTCACCTGACTTCCTATTCCAGACGGAGCAGACAGCTGGTCCTCTACCCAGTTCGCTAATGGTTAGTGTCCACTCACGAGGGGAACTCTGGGTCTGCAGCTCAGGGGCCCAGTGGGTGTCTGGTGGGCACCCCCTCTGCTCATTCCCTGGTTATAGTATCACTTTTCCTGAGCACTGCCCTTCACAGACAGAAGCAAACCGCAGCCGTCAGAATACAAAGGAGCATGCCAACCAGCTTAAGTGGAGGACTAGGAACCCAGCTGTGCCAAAGCTCATAGGCTCTGCAGCTAATCCATCAACCCAAGGACTATTTGATGGGTCCTCACTTACTGTAAAAATAACCAACAAATGGCTCTAAAGCCTTTCTTCCCCAGCTCATTCAAACCTGAGAAAAGTACAAGCAAGGCCTGTCTTCTCATTTCTCCACGAATCTTCTAATAATTTTATTGAAAAGCCTAAGTTTAAAATTTTATATTGTTTGCCAATCATGTTTCCACATAAAATGCCATCTATCTGTACAAAAGCTAAGTTCTAGTTCAGTCTCCAACTCTGTTTTAATGAAATCCACAAAAGGAGAACTCACTTTTCTATTAGTAAAACAGTAGGGAACCCATGTTTCACAGGGAAGGCTGAAACAATAGCATGGTTTGTGCCTAACCTGTACGTAGTGGCCCCTTGCTTGGCTCACACTCCTGCTAAGGAAACACGGCCTGCTGCTAGCAGCTCAACTGAGGGGACTCGGTGCTAAGGGGTAGGATTAATGGTGTGTGTATGGGAGGCACAGAAACACTGAAGAGAGAACCCAGTAACCTTTGGTTTAGCCTCATGCATGCGCAGCTAACACCTAGTCCTGGAGGACAGATGGGAATGGGGCTGGTTCATCTTGGCTCTGCTTCGGACTGTGTGACTGGACCTGGGACAGGGAATGGTGGGAAATAAGCCCCACATGTAAGGACAGCTGTCCCTAGTCTCCAGCTTCTGCCTTCTCTATGCTTCTTGTCACCTGCCTGAACAAAGTAGGGATCATTGAGAGCTGCCATCTGCCAGGGTCAGACGGAGACACAGAGAAGAAGGAAGGAAAGCCGTGGGAAGCAGAGGGGACTGATGGGCCATACAGAAAAGGGTTAGTCTGTGAGGTGGACGACCCCCAACTTTTGTTCTTGTCAATGGTGACTTCCTGATCGGCTCCCATTAGAAAAAAACAAAGTGCAAACATACATTGCCTTGTGACACACATTATAGGTATGTGAGTGTTGTGTGTGTGGGCGGGGCTCACAGATTACTGGGGAAGCCAGAAAGGTTAAACACAAAGGGACCTTTTCTCAATGGAGGAGATTAAAAAAAAAAAAAAAAACCTGCTTTCCTGCCCAGAAGGCTGGGGTGGCTTTTATTAATGATGACCTTTTTGCTATCTGTGGAGGCAGACCTCACCCAAATTCCCCAGAATGATCATCTAACTCTTCCTAATACAGTTATCCTTAGGGGAGATGTCCGGGTATTTTATGGTCTTCTGACCTCTATGCTATTGCCCAGAGACCACACTAGATTCTAGGCCTTTTAGCTATAGAATCCACCCTCATGGTCATGTATACTTTGTAAAGGAGTCTCTACATAGTCACACCTTAACTGGACCTGGAATTGGACTGATTGTTGCCTGGAAACCTTTCCCCAAATTGTACTGTTTAGATATCCTGATAATGCACCATCTGGTATTAGTCTCCTCGAAGTCTGATCCAGGTTGATGAAGTCAATCTGCCCGGGTTTTCATTCTCACCTCTTCTTGAAGTTCGCTTCCCTGTCTGACTACAGGGACGCCCTTGTGTAAGTGGAGTGTGGCAGATTGAGTAAACTGGACTATACTTATGAAAAAACAAACTAATGGGATTAACCAGGGAGACCAGACCACAGTCAGTGCTTACTCATATACTTATATATACCCAGGATGTTCTCATGGACCCTAACTTCAGACAGTGCCTCTCTGGAGAACATTCTCACAGACCTGAGCCTTCCAACCTTACAACAGCGGTAGACATCCCTGGTTCCTCTTCTCAGGCGCTGGTGTGCTAGGCAAGCGCTCCACCTCCACCTTCGCCCAAAGTCCGCCACTGCCTTACAAGCCACAAGAAGTCTCACTGCTGTCCGGTGATAAAGCCTGACCGTCACCTAAGGTAAAACATGCCACATGTAGCGGAACTCGGACAGCGACACTCTGAATGCTACCTGGCTTGTCTATCCCGAAACCACATCATTGTGTGGCCTTTGCCCAGAAATGGTGGGCTTACTCGGTGACATATAAACCCAGTAGTGACATATATAACAGTCTTGAAATAACTATGCAAGATGTTAGATTGTATAATTCCAAGACTTCATTAATTTAGCAAGGCTAGCTTTAAAATCAGGCTACACCTAGTTTAACAAATCAAATCTAAAAAGTTAATGAGTCCCTTATCATGTTCAGTTGTAAGTTTGTTTTCTCTTAATAAGATGTGAGCAAAGCCTCTAGATGATGTGCACAGCTGATGCGGGGAAAGAAAATCAATTCTCTCCCACGAAACGTTACAACCGCGTTAGACCTGCTGAGTGGGGCAGTTACTGCTGTCTGTCTGCATCACTTCTTGCCAAGGCTTCTGGAACCTCTGTGATTCCCAGGCACCCCTCTCCCCCATCCCCTCCTGGACACAGGCAGGCATGCGGTCATGCAGCCAAACCATTTACAGAGGGAGAGCCCTACACAGATGGGAGCCAAGTTCACAGCTCTCTGTGACGGCGTTGTAATGTCAGGCTGATACCACAGTCATCTCTACACCAGTGATGCTTTGCTAGGTCTCAAGCCTCGTCCGTCTGTTAGCAAGCAGTTCTGAGTATAAGCCAGGCCTGCATCTTTGGCTAAAGAATAGGAGGCAACGTCATAACAGAGGGAATTTTCACAATCTAAAAGGCTCTGGAGACTTAATGCTTCTGTCCTCAACATTTGACACTGAAGCTGAAATTATGGCAAACACAGAAATGACCTGTCCTGCAATTATGCCAAGTCCTGACTTGATCTACTTGGTTTGTATGAACATTGAAACTTTTTGCTACACTATTGCTGATTTTCAAAAGAAAATAAGAGTATAGCAACTCTGGAGATCTTTTAGGGTTGAAATGCATGACTTACATAATGTTTATAAGATATGGAGATATTTCAAAATTCAAAATACTTTACCTCCAGAATAATAAATATCTGATGATGATTCTCAGATATAATTTATCTAAAATTCTCCCTAATCCGGTAGCATGAACTTTAAAGTACAAATGTAGTCATTTGATTAGTTGCTTGGCCATATTTAGCTCAGTCTAAACAAACTGCCTCTAACACTATCCATCTCTGCAAATAAACCCATGCATTCCCCCTCACTAACAGCTCATGTCGCAGATAGACGGTGAAAATGCAGGCTCCTGACCACGTGAAGGCCGGCTGAAAACCAGCTCCTCTCCCCTGAACTGTAAGCATTAAGTGTCAGGAGGTTCCACGCACACTGCCACCTTGCTCTCACATTTATTGCTCTAAAAATAAAGGAAGGCCACTTAAGGATGTTTACAGTGACTCCTCAGAGGCAAATGGATGGTCCAGGGTCACCACTGGCCCTTATGAAACACATCAGGGAAGGAATCTCATAATTGACTTTATGGCTTTGTTCAGATGGAAAGAAATATTCTCATTCCCGGCTCAGGGGAATTCCTAACACACACTTAAAATGGTTCTTCATCCACACTCCCTCTTTAGTTCAGGTGGTGAGCTTCTAGATCAAAATACAGTAACCTCTGTCACAGGACCGCATGGAGACACCCGTTTGACAACTACAGCCAGTCTAAGGAGGAGGAAGGAGAGCAGGGAGTGGGGGTGGGGGAGGGAAAGGGAGAAGGAGACCTAAGAAATCATTTGTAGTCCGAATCCAATTAAGCCAGATGTTTCCCCAGCTAGTCTACTCTTCCCTTCCTTGAGCGATTGTTCTCCTTCTATGGTTATTTTCCCCACTGTTTACTTTTCAGGAAATAATAAGCATGATTTTTTTTCTTTCCTTAGCCCCGGATTAGGGACTAGGGATACACAAGTAAACAAAGTTCTTGAAAGACAAGAAGAGCTGAGAGAAAAGACACCTAAGCAATGTTTGTTCTAACAGGGGCACAGCAAAGGCCACATACATGCTTCAGCTCTGGACTGAGGGGAGAGGGCCTGATGGGTCCCCAGGACAGGATGGAAGACATCTTTGTTTCTCACAGAATACTGGTCTTGAGTCCTTAAGTCATGGTTCATTCACCAAAAGGAGGAGAAGAGAAGCAATGGAAGCACAGAGGTGAGCAAGAACTTTGCTGGGGATCAGAACCACCAAGTGTGAGGCCCTAAGTGTTTCCCAAACCCATGCCGTAAACACACCCCTGGGTCTAGTGGGAAGTCTTTAAGCTCTGATGTTGGTTGTCCTGGATGCTTCACTTTTTTTTTCCTCCTTTGCATCCTAGACATGAGGTGAGCAGATGAGCTCCACCCAACACTTGTAATGACTGATCGTGGGCTGGAACCTCAGGAACCATGAGCCAAAGTAAAACCATTTTCCTTCTCAGTATCTGGTCTAGTGATGAAACTGAAAACCACGAGAGCTTCTCATCTCAGGAGAATAACTTAACTTCCCACAATGCAGCAGTCTTTCCTCCTACCCAAGAGCTGATTCAATTTATTAGTCAGTTGCTCCGGCATGAAACCAATTCCCTGGATGTTCATCCCTATCCTGAAATACCAGAGACTGCTACTAGTCTTGACAAGACAGTGACTCCTATTGGTACCTCTCAGCATATACACCCAGCCAAGCTCTCCTTTCAGACCGTGAGATACAATGTCCTTTATATGTGCTGTTCTTGATCTCCTTTAGAAGCTAAAGGTTTCACAAGCTTTCATAACACATCAGCCTGCAAGAACACAACAGCATCTGTGACCTTTGCTGTCTCACATTCAGCCAGCTGCTGTCCAGCTCTTGTTCTCTGATAAATAAAATATGATGTTAAACAATTTTGAGTGTTTAAACGGAGTATTTCCATTTATAATTTCCTGCCACTGATTTTCCATTTTGTTGCAGGATTTGACCTCTAGGAGAGGGTTTATAAACAAATATCTGTGAGCTGCTAGCAACCAGTAAGAACTGACGAGACAGGTCATAATTCTGAAAATTTACTATGACTCACCCTCCCAGGATGAGTTATAGCCTGAGTATTCTCCAGGCAGGCTCTAGAAGTTGGCAGTTATTTCATATTTATTTCTAAATGTGCAAAGAGAAAACACCCATTATTCTAATCAACAATGGCAGATGATGCTAAGGAGCTGTTTAATCATGTCGCATTCTTAGTAATCATTTGGAACAAGCACGCTAGCCTTGAGCAAGGTTTTGGAAGCCTTCTGACACTTCTGCCACATCTTTCTGTCCTACCTACCCTTCCTAGGCCAGCTAGGAGGCCAGCCCCTGACTTAAGTTTTCCTTTAACAGTCTGCTGTTCTTCACTTTCTCTATCTATTCTGTTTTTCCAACCCTTGGGTGTTATTAGGCCTTTGTCTTGCTGCCTTTCAGTGTCCTTGGCAAGGGAGACGTTCCTAGGTCTTGCAGAATTGGGTACTAGTTATTTCTATGTGAATGCTCAAGGCTCTTGTTCTGGGAGTAGTGACGTCTGCTACATGTCTGTGGAACCGAGAGCAAAGGAAGCGACAGCCCAGCTTCTTCATGGCTGCACAGAGTCTGTGACTGTCATATATTCAAGGGGTGAGGAGGAATGGGAGTGTCCAGTTGGTGTGAGAAATGCCAAAGAAGATGATGGAGGCAGGAAACTGAGTGGGGGATGGTCCTGTTCTGGGGGAGTCCAAGGCTACCTCTAATCTTTCCCCGTGACTCTTCTTGAGCGTCTGAACCCCACTGTTCCTATTTGGAAGCCAGTCTCCTGCTTCCTGACCCAGTGGTGGCAGAATGATGCTGTCACTGTGTTACTACAGAGGCCTGGGGAGAAAGGCCACAGTGTCTTTGGTGTTTAATCTAGGCACAGACAGTGGAAGAGAAACATACCTTTTAGTCAACAATTCACCAAAACATGACTTGTTTTTGGCTAAAAGCGATGAGAAATATTGAGCAATAAAAAAATACCCTAGCTTTAAAAGATTTTAAACGACTCCAGACTGGCAATCTAAACTTTTTCCCCCTCAAAAGTCCTTGTTTCTTTGGCAAGTAGAATTTAAAGTTCTTTTTTATTCCTGTTTTCTTTATTGTAGGCAGTACACTCAGCCATAAACATTCCACCCGGAGGAAAGCAGGCGCAGGCGAGCGCCTTCTCTGACACTACCGTCCTTTTCTCATCCTTCAATCTGCTTCATTTCTCCATTAGGAGAGGAAGAAGGGAATGAGACATTCCGAAGCTTACCTGTGAAGGATTCACAGTCAGGAATGTTCAGAGCAGTAAAACTGGGAAGTAAACACTCCAACAAATGGGATTTTTTTTATATGTCAGTATAACCAACTACAAGGGGAAGAATTAAAATCTCAACTAGACATTGTATTTGTAGACCATGTGTGTGTATGTGTGTTTATATACTATAGATAGATGTTAATTTTCCATTGCCTGGGTAAATTTCAGGAGCTCATTGATTAGTACCACCTGTTCTTTGTTTTTTGTTATTTTAAAAAGATAACTGAGAGGAGAATTGGTTTATTGGTCATAGGGGTGGCTGCTAAATTAATTTTAATGTCTCTAACTCTCCTAGCAGTTAAGCAAACAAAAGTGGACAGCCTTAACTCTAAGACACTACATAGTCCAGCAGCAGAGGTGTCTACACCAAACAGAACAAAGGGATGACTGATGAGCAAATGCACGCAAGTAGCCCACTGTCCTGGCCATGGTTACCATAGTTACATGGTTCTGGGGGTGGGGGTGTGAGCAGCATCAGCATCAGCATCAGGGCCCTGTCTCCTAGACAGGCTCATGCTCTTGCCAGGAGGGCTGACTATTTCTCCCTCCTGCAGAGAGCGATGGGTTCACTGTGGATGGCTGGGTGCCTGGGGGTCAGCTCTTGTCTCAGAGGAGCTGCTTTTGTTTTTATCGAAAGGGAACTCTTCAGGAAACATAACGGGGTTAAAACAAAATGTGTCAATCAGGTTGAGACGCAATTCAAGAATATAATTAATGAATTCTAAACATTCAATTAAAAACTCAAAAACAAAGCAAACAAAAACAGACAAGACTGAGAGCAGAAAAGACCTATTAATGTAGTGGAAACAGTGAGATCAGAGTCACAGACATGGGAGTGTGGACACTGGTGTGAAGGAGGGTAGATACCAGAAGCAGTGTGGGGCATCCGGACAAAGGAAGTTCTGTGGTATCCCCAACGCAAGCCAGAGCAGAAGACACTGCTGCTTCTCCCACCATCTGAAGAGGTAAACAAAGCTACCCAGAACCTGAAAATGTCCCCGCACAAAGTTAGAATAGCCAGGCTCTGAACAAGAATGCACTACTAATGTTATTATCCACTACTGAGTAAGAAAACAATACATATCATTTGCGTTAAAAATAGGATAGATTTATCCTCATTTCCAGATGACATCAGGTTACAGCTGAAAGACCTAAGGACTCGATGGAAAGTTATGAAGATTAATGAAAAAAATTCAGGCAGCTAGATGCAAACTCTCCAGTAAAAATTGATTTCCCTAAAAAAGTCCAGTTAGAAATGGAATAGCGAGAAACTCATTTATAATACAGACAAAACCCATAAATGCTAATAGGCCTATTTAAGAGTAAAAGCAAAAGTCCTACTAAGAGCATTTGAAACGAAGATGAGCAGATGAAGAAGCAAGTGCTGTGAGATACGGAGTGACCACGACCGCAATCTCTACCCTCACTTCTGTGCAGAACCTTGACGCAAGCCACAGTGGAGACCTAGGGTGTCAAGATTTAAACATAGGAATATACGAAAAATGCATGCATGAGCATTCACAAGAGGTAGGAGTAGCAATGAGTGCCAGGGTGACACCCTCGCGGGCACAGGAGCTTATGGTAATGTGTGATGCTATCACAGGCCAGGAAGGAAACTCAGCGTTTGCACAAAAATGTGCAAACGAGTTAACGAAACAAAACAAAGGGGCAAATGCTCCTGTCACTCCTGTGAACTTATATGTCCTGGAACTTTCCAGTTATAGGAGAAAGGAGAGTGATTGACAAAGAGATCAGGTACAAGTGAGAAGGAGAGACCATAGTGAATAATTTGGCCATTTATCAACATGCAAAATTACAGATGGATTGAATATCTAAATATTGAGAGAGATTCAATAAGGTTCAATTATAAAAAACAATAACCCTAGGTGAAAGAGACAGGTAGTAGTTCACATAAACTTGTGGGGCGGGTGATGGGAGAGCGGGGGACAGAAGCAAACCGAGTAAATCTCTAACCAGGGGATATGGTTTGACTTCTAAAAGCTCAGCTACACACTGGAAGGTGGCTGACACAGACTCATGACCAGCCAAAGCGCAGAGAGAACAGGTGTCTGTGGAGTTCTCAGCCACAAACGGCCATTTACATTGCGTTCCTGCCCCTCGAGGCTCACAGACATTGTGGAAAAAGTGACAGGAATATTGTAGGAGCCAAAGGTTGGAGCAGACGGGGAGAAGCGGTGTCTTCTGGAAGTGAATGCCTGCGCAGTACCAACCAGGTAGCATTCCAGCATGGAAGGGAGAGGCAGGAGGCCTTACCCCCAGCATAGGAGCTACTGACAGTGGATGGCTGTTAGGTGAAAAAGAATCTTACTGTCTTTCTGAGTGTTGTCTCTCAGTGTCAGTAGATGACCTCATACTCATGTGTATATGGGAAATACCAAATGGATCCAGTGGGTATAGATAGGTTCATTTAGTGTTTTCTATACAGTGGACATATACATGTATACATGAAGTTGGGAGGAATGGGGGGGGCGGGCGGTCAGGGAGGAGTTGGAAAGAAGAGTCAGGGGCTGCGTTTGTTTATGTTTCTATTGCTCTAATAGAGACCTTGACCAAAAGCAACTTGGGGAGGGAAGGGTTCATTTTCCCTTCCAGTTTACAGTCCACCATGGAGGGAAGTCAGAGCAGGAACTCAGGTAGGAATCTGGCAGCAGGAGCTGAAACACGAGGCCATGGAAAGCTGCCTACTGCCTTGCTCCCCACGGTTTGTTGAGCCTGCTTTGTGACACAACCCAGGGTCACCTGCTAGGGGTGGTGGTGCCCACAGTGGGCTGGGACCTCCAATAACAACCATTAATCAAGAAAATTCTCCAGAGGCCAATCTGATGAAGGCATTGTCTCAGTTGAGGTTCCTTTTCCCTTGTGACACAAACCAACCAGGATAATGTGCATATGATTAAAAGATGCCTCATGTGTGTACAAAAATCTCAAAAAAACACATAAAAGTATTTAAAAACTCGCAAGGGAAAAAAGACAAAATATTTACAGAATATGTAGTCCATATGCCCATTGCAAAAAAGCATTGCCAGTTAATTTGAGAAATAGAAAGCCATTTAAATCAATACCAAGGGACATGAGATGGCAATCCAAGATGAGAGAACAGGAAATCCATGCTTCCCTTCCCTCACTCTTAGGGATGCTGGCTGATAAACACACTGCAGCATTTCCATACATGATGCGATCACAGAGAAGCCCAGCCTCACGACTCTGCTCTCTCCCATCCCTCTGGAAAGCAGTCGGACAGTGTAGCGAGAACTTTAAACGCTCGTGCTGTTTTAGCATTATTCATAGTAACAAGACAGCAGTGCTGGTGGTTAATAAGCTGGATACAGAGCTGTAGCGTAATTTGGAGGGCTAAAAGCGAAAGCGGTGAGGGGGGCTGTGCCCAGCAGGTGTGTTGTGGATGGTCGTGCATCTGTCAGAGTGAGCAAGTGTGCTGCACCGCGCATTGATCTGGGAAGATTCGCAGGGCTGCTATTGCAAGGGAAAGTGTTGTAGCGAAATAGGGAATGTTACTTTAAAAAAAATTAAAACACCCTTCCACGTATAGATTTTTCTAATATATTTTTCTAATGTGTATAGAACATTTTCTGGAACAATTCACAGGGGAAAAAGTCAGATTAATCATATTAGCAAAGTGAAACTGGAAGAAAAAACGATCGATTTAGTCTCTTAATGCATTTCTTTTTATTTGCATTGTTTAAAGGAACTCACCCCCTTTTAGGTCTCAAGGGAAAGGCAGCTGACACTAATGCCAACAGCAAAGCAAAAGCCACAGTGAGAAGCAGTCTGTACTGAATCAGCTGAACCCAGCTCAGTCTGAGCATGCCCTCTGCTGAGGTCATGGAGGGACCCTGTTCCCAAGCTCTACGCATGCACTGGGCCTGGTCAGGACAAGAGGGAAAGAGAGGTGTAAGGATGCCATAGCCTCAGAGAGTGTGAGCACACTCTACACTCGATAGCTCATACAGAAGGATAATTCACTAGGAGAAGGATAGAAAACCAGGTCAAGTGACCAGGGGTTAAATCAGGAAAAATGCCTGCTTCTCAGGCAGGTGGTCTTCAGGCTGGGGCACTCTGTGGCTGGTTACCTTGGATTCTGCTTTTCAGTCCCATAGGCACTGAACCTAGGACCCCACACATGCCTGGAAAACTCTCTCTATGATTGAGCTCTACAACCACAGCTATGAATGACTTGTTAAAACAAGGTGGATTACATAACTACTGCCCAGGGTGCCTCCCCGGAATGAACCCTGTGAACCTCCCCTGGGAAGCAGAGACCTGTCCCATGCTGCATGCTCACACTGCCTACCTGGCTTGCTGTATCAGCACCAACCAAAGTCTGTCTAAATAAAGGTCCCTATGTGCTTCCTCAAGCCAACAGGGGCATGCACTTTCTGTGAGATTTTGTTCATTCATTCTGTTTGGCTGGTTTGCCAAAATGTCATTGATAGATTGAAAAGAAAAGCTTGTAATAGTTCCTCAAACTTATTTTTTTTTTCCATCTGTTATGGTTTGATATGAAAAGTCCCCAAAAGGCTCATGTTAGTTTAAGGTTTGGGAACTGCCATTGACTCCCAGGGTGATGACAATTTGGAAAGCATTGGAAAATGGGGGTCACTGTGCACAGCTATTTTTCTGTGTCCTAGCCACTCTGCCCTGATCACCACCATCATGTTCTACCTTGGCTGGTGCACAAGAGCTCTTGGACTGAGATCTCTGAGACCAGGAGCAAAACCAGATCTTCCCTTCCTTAAACTGCCTTTTTCTTACCTGGCCACAGTGATGAACGGTGGCTGACGGAGTGTCTTTCCTTATTCTGATTTGCAGCTCCTCATAATGATGAAGCTTGTGTACCTGGTGTAGGTAATACTCTGATGCAGGAGAATTGTCTGTATTCTGTCAATCATATTTTAATAAAACGCTGATTGGCCAGGCAGGCAGTATAGGCGGGAAAACCAGACAGGAAATAGAGGTGATGCAATGAGAACAGGAGAATTCTGGGAAGCAGGGAGGATCCTCTGCCATTCCTATGCAGACCACCAAAGAGACAGCATGTAACCTGCCCAGCTGGAAAAGGTACTGAGCCATTATGGCTAACATAGATAATGATAACGGATTAATATAAGTTACAAAGACTAAAAAGAAGCCTGACCTAATGAGCCAATCAGTTTATAACCTTATGAAGTCCTATGTGTGATTTTCCTTTGGGGCTTGCCAGCTATGGGGTACTGGGCGGGAAGGAAACCCCAACAAGCCAGCCCCCTCATGTTACAATACTCAGGCAATACATGAAGGACTGTGGACACTTGGAGAGCAAATCTTTCAAATTTCTCATGACCCAAGACAGCTGATCAATATAACTGTGCCTCCAATGCTCACAGTTCCTACTTAACAACACGACTCAGCATTAGGTAGTATGTTTGAAAGAAAAATTGGAAGTATGAAAAATAATCTTCCCACAAAATGTGCTTTGCTTGGGATCTCAAATGTTAGCTTGGAGGATCTGTTTACGGTTGGATTTTAAAATGAGCTGGGGTGTGGGGGGAGTTGTATATAGCAAACACCCCAAAAGCATCTAAACTATCACACTTAAAAAGGAAGTCAGGCGAAAACAACCCAACCACAGGATGTGTCTGGCTGACACTGGACTCCATCAGTGGTGGCTCACAATTCGAGCGATCCAGAACTCTTGACAACCTAGTCTACCTCTGTACATACAAAAGAATGAGCTTCAGTTTAATTCCTCCAATGACAGCGAGTGCACATATGAAATTTATAATAAACTGAGATTCAGGCAACCATTCTAGTTCTTGGATGTGCTCTGTTCTATTAACGCACTGCATTAGATGGCATTAATTTAACCACACAGACCTATGCAATCATTAATTATAAAACTTTCTAAAAGTTTCTATACTGCAGTAGAAGCCTAGGAATCAGTTTCACGTCACCTAGAGTATACAATGCAACCTTCTTAGAGCAGGAAGTCAGAACCTGGGCTCTGTCATGACATCCTGGTCTGCTGGAATCTTCTTCTCAGCTATTCAATAGCCGAACTGGATGGAGCTCACCACTGGTAGATTTGGGAGTTGCCTCTGTGCCTTATCTGACGTGGGGCTTAATAACATGAGCAAGTTTCTTTCCTGTAGTTATTTAACTCGTCCCTGGACATATGGATGTTCTTTCAAAATCCTTCCCAGTCAGGTGACTCCCTCGGGCACCCAGAACGTGCTGGGTTAGAATAGGCTCTGACTAGTCTGTTTCTTCAGGACAAATACCTCCTCTCCCTATTTACACAAACCTGCCTTTTTCTGAAGACCAGGGTTCTTTTAGGCATCTATCACCAACTAAATAGTATTCCTACACCAAAATTTATGTAATGCAAGCGGACTTTGGACAGTGTTGTCAATATTTTTCGGCTGTGAACATTTATTTTTCATCGCCGACACCTGGTGCTCAAAGACTACACCATGACTTGGCTGGTTCTCTGTAAGCCATTCTGCGCGAAGATGGCCCAATGCCTGTTCATAGTTGGCCAGGCTCGTGTCCTAAGACACACGGTGCCAAGCAATGATGAGCTTTGATGACCTTCATAACACTGTGACAGTAATAGAACTGACAGGAAATTATACATAACAGTGAAGGAGGATTCCAGAAACACATAGATTATATTAAAATAACATGGAAATGGACATTTATATGGTGATTCTCAAGTCCTTTAAATATATAATTTTGTCTTGTTTCTCTTTACGAGGATTTTGGGGAAGCACAAGTTTCTCTGGCTTAGACTGGATGAGGAAGCTGCTCTCACATCACTTCGTCATAACCTCTGGGTAAGCAAGAGTTGCTATTTTCTGTCTACTTATCAGCCTTGACTCCTTGTGCACACCAATGAGGTTATGTGTCGTACGTCTCTATTTCTGTATGAGGGTTGATTCGAAATTCTTCTTTTGGCTGTGCCTCCTAATAGACCCAAAGCATGTTTTCTTAGTAGTCTATAAACTTCTTCTATGAGACAAGGACAACATGTTAGCTGCACATGTGAAAACCTCCATATATTCGAACATAAAGATACATTTATGTGTTTGGTGAAATGGCCATAGCTGTCTGACAGCTAAGGACAACTTAAGCGGCCATTGTCAGCAGAGCAGCCGTGTGTGAGATGTGGCGGCGCATCATGGTCATACCTTCTGCTCAGGCTGTGCTTCCCTAGCTAAGCTGTCCTTTCTGCTGAGGCCACAGCGCTTAACCACAACCATTTAGTCACACTCCAACGAGAGAATGTTCAAAGCCTGTGCTGGGCTCCAGGAAGGTCCCCAAATAAAAGAGAATGCAAGACAAATCCAATCACTTTGTAAATAAACGCAGCGCAAATTTATCAAAGGAGCAATTTCTAGCGTATTTCATCCCCCTCAAAATGCCTAAGCATAAATGGGATCTTCTGGGAAATCACGCAATGGAAGTAAGTGATTGATGGTGTCAGCCGATGCTTCCAGAGAAGAGCGGGATGAATTAGAAGCCCTGCTTAGGCAATTTTTCTCACAATCCCACAATCGTTCTTTTTGCCATTGAGAATGGAAACCATCTGATTTTATTTTGAGCTCTGAACACAAGAGTGATGTGAGAAATATATGCAGATTCTTGGTGGATTTAAGAAAAGGTTTGCACTTCCAACACAGAATTATTTGTATATATCTGTGCCCTGTCCGCACCTCAGACAGTGTTTCTAGTAACTCCTTCATCATCTTTGCTGGAGTGAGCTATCTCATCCCACAAGTACTGACAGAGAAATGACAGCATGGATGGAGATAAATCTGACAAGGAAGCTGGGGGCGGGATATTGTTGTCATCCACACTGGGACGTTAACAGAGCATGCACACAGTCCATGCACACTGGACTTTACCGTCTATGGTTTCCATATTACCAAGACACACTTGCACGCACCCACCACCCAAGCCTAGACAACATGAACACCTGCCCTATAACCCTCAGTTTGCTTGAATTCCCCAGATTCTTCCCCTTCCACATCTATCCCATATTATCTCTGAGGAATCACTTCTGCTTCCAGTAGCTATAAGTTTAACTTTCTAGAGTTTTATATATAAGCCACATATTACACACTGTTTTGTCTATATTTTTACACCTTGCTTAAAGTTTGAATTATCAATATTCTTGACCACGTAACTTAATTTTGCTGCCACCCCCAGCCCCCTTCTCTGTCTCTAGTAGGCAGGATAGCTATTTAATTTTTTTCATGACTTTTATTGCTAGAGCAGTTGTAGATTCCCGGGAAAAGTGGAAGGTATGGAGAGCTCCGTTATATAACCTGCCTCCATCGACGTGTGCACAGACCCCTCCACTGCTAACATTGTACGCTGTGCCTCCATACACATGTGCACAGACCCCTCCACTGCTAACATTGTACGCTGTGCCTCCATACACATGTGCACAGACCCCTCCACTGCTAACATAGTATGCTGTGCCTCCATACACGTGTGCACAGACTCCTCCACCACTAATATTGCATGCTGTGCCTCCATACACATGTGCACAGATCCCTCCACTGCTAACATTGTACGCTGTGCCTCCATACACATGTGCACAGACTCTTCCACTGCTAACACTGTACTCTGGAACACAATACTTTTGTGACCGTCCATAAATATATACTGACATGTCATCACCCAAGGTCCAGAGCTTATACTGCGGCTCATGCTCAGTGTTCAAAGAGTTTTAACAAATATGTAAAGACATATATCCATCATTAAAATAACTTCCAGTACAGCTTCCCTGTCCTAAAAATCCCCCATGCTCTCTCCCCCTGGCTCTTGACAATCAATGAACATTTTAGTCTCTCTGTTATTTTTTCTCCTTCAGAAGGCCATATAGTAAGCATGCAGTGTTTTCAGACTGGCTTGTTTTCCTCAGTAATACACATTTACGATTCCTCCACACAGGCGGATGGATCATTTACCACTTCTTATTAAGTACTGAATCATCGTGCCCATTGTTCCAGTGTTCCCCACTTATTTGTCATAGATGTCACCTATGGAAAGACATCTTGCCTGCTCCCAGTCTTGGAAATTATGAAAAGGCTTCTCCAGCTATCCACACACAGGCAGACAAATAGCAAGGTGTTACCAGTTACTCCACATGGAGGAGAATGCCAGATTGTCCTGAGTGGCTGGACCACTTTGTGTTCAACAAATACAACATCGAATGAGAGAGGGTTGATACTGCTGCACATTCTCCTAGCACTTGGTGGTACCCATGTTCTGACTGTTGTCTGATCTATTGCATCTTAATTTAATTCATACCCCTGTTCCCCGGAAGATGTTCAGCTTCTGTTCATGTCCATATTTGCACCATATGACTTCTTTGTGGGAGGTCTGCTTAGGTCTGTCCTTCCATTTTAAAATCAACTTGTTTCTTTGGTTACTATTGATTTTTTTAATTGTTCAAATTTAAAATTTTGTCTAACCATTCCTTATCACATATATATTTTCCAAATGCTTTTCATAGTCTGGCTTGTCTTTTCATTTGCTTCACGGTGCCCTTCACAGAAAATAATTGGTTGTTGTTGTTTGTTTGTTTTAAGGAAGGAAGTCTAATTTATCAATTTTTTTCTTTCAGAGATCATTTAAAATGTCACTGTCTTGCCCAAAGTCACTGAGATTTTCCCCAATGTCCAGTTTTCAGAGTTCTAGATTTTGCACCGTATTTAGGACTATAATTCCTTTGACTTAACTTCTACATAACTTTTAAAATGTGTGTCTAGTTTTTGTTTGTTTGGCTGGTTTTGGCCTGTATGTCTCCTTATTCCAGCAGTATTTACGAAAAAGATAATATTTTCATAGTGTTGTCTTCCCGTTGGTCAAAGGTCCTTTGACCATTTGCAGGTTTGTTCTAGGATCTCTGCTCCACTTTATTGAACTATTCCTTGTAGCCATGAGATAGTATGACATATCTCCTACATTCTATGACACTGGCACTTTTCCAAACCTCTCAGCCAAAGTTAGAAATACATCTTGGTGTTACTTAAGACTTCATGCTGTAACCCACTATGTACTCAGCTGTTAGCTCAACTTGCCTCTAAGAGAACAATGTTGCAATCAACCTTAGTTATCTTGGATTTCCAATGTAATCAACTTTTACAGCCTAAACTAATACATGGCTGTAATCTTAAATTATGTACTCTTCCAAGTCCTTGATCTGAAAGTTATTCATGTGTATTTGCGTGAGTGTTGTGGTAATCATTTTATGGACAGAACAAATAGACTAAAAGCAGTCTTAGAAAATGAATGTCCACCGTAAGTATTGGATGCAACATAGAGAAGAGGTGTTGCTTGATAAACGATGATGCTCGTAACAGTGTTTGCTACCTGAGTCAGCTGGGGCCATTGGAGGCTGTGACTAAATCCCTTGTAAAATTCTGTTACAAGATTTCAGCCAACTCTCCCTCATTCCTTCCCTATGGGATGTTTTCTGTGCTGTTCAATACAAGAGACAGCAGAGCCCTTTGTTAAGGAGACACACATAGAGACTCAGAAAGATACACAGTGCAGACACATGGGGACAGACACAGGGGCAGGGCTGGAGCAGATTCATAAGACAGCCTTCAGGTAGGCACAGCTTCAGACTCATGCAGCAGGCAGACAGACAGATGGCAGAGGACAGAGCACACAGAGAGTATGAAGTAGAGAATTCAAATCTGGGTTCAGCCTTGGTTAGATGACACCGCAGGGGAGGGCTTTGATTTCCTCCCTTAATGCAAGGCCGACGTATCGTTGGTGACTAGGAGTTTGTTACCGTGTTTAAGCCTAGCACAGTTTCTGTACTCTTTCTGCTTCACCACCCTTCTGATTGTTACAGCTTTATAGGAAGCCCTAAAATAGTGTAGCGTCAGTCATCAACGTGGCTCTTTCTCAGTACTGTTGTGCCTTAATATAAACTCCAGAGTAAGTTCCTGACATTTACAGGATAATTCACTGGGAGTTTCGGGGCTTGATTTTAATCTGCAGATCAAGGTGGGAGTAACAGTCGTTTTGTCCACATTGAGTCTTCTTATCCATAGTCATGGGTATTCATTTATCTAGTCTTGTTTCTCTCATCAATGTTCTCACACTGATTTTGTATAGATATTGTTAGATGTGGACTCAAATCTTTCATTTGGGGGTAGCTGACGTAAATATTGTCCATTGAATTCAAGATTTTCTCATTCATTGGCCCATGTAGAAAAAAGATTAACTTTGTCATATTAACCTCATATTCTGAAACACAGCTCCCTATTCACCAATACTGATTTTTCAGTCTTATGCATTTTCTATGTGCGCAGCCATGACATCTATGAATAATGACAGTTTTGCTCCTCCTTCCAAATGCTCCTCCTTTCTTATTGTCTTCTCACATGTGCTAGAACATACAGTACAGGGTCAAACACAAGCAGTAGGAAAGGGCCCTCATGTTTGATCCCGATGATGGCGAGGTTATTTCTAGCTTTTTACCATTACCTATGATGTCAGCTATCATGAGTTGTTAGGTTCTGTCAGGTCTTCTACCACACCTTCTGACATCAGATGTACTTTTCATAAATTTGTTCCCTGATGGATTTTATTGGCTGATTTTGAAATTTGCATACATGAGATAAATTCCAGTGAACTGTGACTTATTATTTTAACATATGGTCGGGTTTCATTTGATAATTTATTTAAAGCTGAGGATTTTTAAAAACCAGTATTCAAGAGAGATTTTGGTCTGTAGGTATTTTTCTTTTAAAATTTTTCTTGTAAAGGTTCTGATTTTTGTATTCAGGTGATTCTGATGTCACAGGATCTGCTGGTAGTCTTCCTGTAGATCCCATCTTCTGAAAGAGGCTGTGGATAGATGACAACCTGGTATCTTTAAAGGCTGGCATAATTTACCAATGATGTTTTCTCTGTTGAAAACTTATTTTCCATTTATGCTGAATCCTCCATAAATATAAGCATAGTCAAATATATGCTTTTTCTTTAGTGAATTTTATCAGCATGTTTTTTAGTAATTATTACATTTCATCTAGGTTATCAATGTACTAGACATAGAGCTGTTCGAATACCCTTCCTTATCATTTGATGTCCATGGACCTGTAGTGATAGACCTTTTCTTTAGATATTAGTAATTTGTGTCTTCTCCCTCCCCTCTATCATTTGTGCTATGTCCTAATTGATTTGATTGTCTGATCATTTACATTCACTGTGACTAGTTACACATTTTGATTTAGATTTATATATTATTACTTGTTTTTCATTTGTTCAATAAATCATTTTTTCTTTTATCCTTTATGTTTTCTGTTATTTTTGCAACTGCATCTTATCTTTCTTCCTGAGTTTCCAGTTATAGGTTTTGTTCTTGTTAATTTAGTGATTGGTTTAAAATTAAGAGTATAAATTATAGAATATGTATTAACTCATCAGGGTCTGTTTTTAACTTATCTGCTTCAGAGTGTTGTTGGGATACTTTCAGAGTATGTAACACCAAAGTGTGTCTCCCTCCTTCCCTACTCAGTCTTACGTTCCCACTGCTGGGTATTTTTGCAGTGGTAGAAACAGCACTGAGACCTCCGTGCTACTGAACAGTAGCACCTGGAAGCCCCAGGGGAAGCCATCCAGCATCCTACAGGTCCTCCAGTCACAGTCACTCAGTGACTCGCTCTTCAGACTGCTCCATGATTATGACTAGAGAATGGGTGCCATGCAAATGCTCCTGATGTTGGGATGAGTAAGATAAACCAGGCGTTAGTCAATGCTGAAGACAGTGATGCTCCACCTAGACAGGATGACTTCACACACGGCTAAGCATCTTAGCATGTCATTTGTTCCAGGTAGAAGATCTGCTTGGAAGAGGAATTAAACAACCTGAAATCAATATCAGAATGATGGTTTTTGAAATTATAGGATAAATCCCCACACACTACAGACTTTCATGTTAAATAAACAGCCACAGTAAAATCAGGAAGCAGTGGAGTATGCTGGCGCTACCCTAGTGACTCAGGATGCCAAAGCAGAAGGAGCGCGAGGTGGAGGTCAGTCTGGGTGACATGGCAAGACCCTCATCATATCAACGATGCACGGATGGAAAATGTCAAAAGTCACACAATTAATAAAAAGAATTAGACAAAGTAGACAGCAAGGGATGCCAAGTGCGTCAGAAGAGAGTATCTGACTGAGCAGTCAGGTTGGTACCATTTGGTGCTGGATGGCTATCAGAAGGAAACACCCAGGAGCAATGTGCATGCGCAGGAAAGCTGTCCAAGCTGGGAATTTTGGAAATACTCCAGAAAAGAAGAATAATGGCCTTAATCTCCACAAAGCTGGATATATGCTGATAGGCCACAGTGGTGTCCCCAGGCATCAGGTTGACTTGTCGACACTTTCTTTAAGCAAAATAAGAACTTGAGCTGAACAGCTAAAGGAAATTCTCATGTAAGTCCTGGGTCTGCCTCACCCCCTCTCCTCTGTTGTTGTGGGATGCAGGAGGGAGAACCAGATACGGACTGTGGTATCCTTGCTTGTGTGGACGGCCCAGGTCCTGCCCTGCCCAGCCCTCCTCTGGCTGACAGAAGAAAGGCTTCACTCAGATCAAAGCCCTCTTCTCACGTTGATTTTCCTCTTCAGCTTTAGGGCAGTCGAGGTATTGAATTGCAGCAACTTTGCCAATAGAGCAAATCTTAGGAGGGAATGGAACTTCAAACACTGGAGCTGGATGTGGGTAGAAGGTGGCACAGAGAAAGAACATATTACTTCTGTTTGCTAAATTGGCTGGATTCCACACATGTGTCCACAACTGAAGCACTTTAAAGCCTGACAAGAAACTAAAACAATAGATATCTATTCACATTTTATCCTGATGTTGACACCACTTGTCTTAGGGTTTCTAATGTTGTGAAGAAACACCATGTGACCATGGCAACTCTTATAAAGGAAAACATTTAATAGGGGTGGCTTACAGTTTCAGAGGCTTAGCCCATTGTCATCATGGTAGGACATGGTGGCACGTATGGTGTGGGAGAATTATCTGTATTCTGTCAATCATGTATTTTAATAAAACGCTGATTGGCCAGGCAGGAAGTATAGGCGGGTCAACCAGACAGGAAGTAGAGGCGGGGCAATGAGAATAGGATAAGGCTAGGGAGGCGAAAGCTCCCTCAGCCACTCCTGTGCAGACCACCAAAGAGGCAGCATGTAACTTGCCCATCTGAGAAAGGTACGGAGCCATGGGCTACCGTAGATAAGGATAATGGGGTAACAAAAGTTGTAAGAGCTAATAAGTAGCCTGACCTAATGGGCCAATCAGTTTATAATCTTATGGAGTCTTGTGTATGATTTTCTTTGGGGCTTGTGGGTTGTGGGGTACTGGGCAAGACAGATACCCTAACAAGTCAGCCCCACATGCTACACACGTAGGCAGAAACAGTGCTGAGAAAGGAGCGGAGAGTTCTACACCTTGAATCAAAGGCATCAGGAAGTGAGTTGTCCACCACACTGAACATAACTCGAGCAAAGGGGACCTCAAAGCCTACCTGCACAGTGACACACTTCCTCTAGTAAGCCCACACCCATTCCAACAAAGCCATACCTCCTGATAGTGCCACTCCATTCCGGGTCATTTTCTTTTAAACCATCACATCACTAAACGGAATTAAATACAGGAAACTATACTAAAATATAGCTATTTTTGTTTTATTGTTTAATTTTTTGTTTTAAGACAGAATATCCTCTAGCCTGGGGCAGGCTTGAACTTGCTATGAGGCCAAGGATGACCTTGAACTGCTGATCTTCCCGTTTCCATTTCACGAGTGTTAAGATTACCAGCATGACCACCACATCTAGGCAAAGCTGCCCCACTGGAACACGATGCACCAAGCTCATGGCTGGGACTTTGCTTCTGAACCTTTAACTTGTACGTGTCTGTTGGCATGATTTCACTGTTTAATGTCTGCCCCTCCTGCTTCCCTTGCTGACACTCAGCATTGCTTCCAGACACCCGGTAGTCACTTCAGAAATGCAAGGACTAAGCTGAGAGCATCTTCTCCATTGGGATATGGAGAACAATGGGACAGACAGAAATTCTGCTCTGTAAGTTGAGGCTGCTTTGGAATTACGAATCTCCCAACGGCACACACCTAATTCAACACTCAATAACCTAGACCAATCCCTACCTACACCCTGCTAGATAACTTCCCACTGTGGAGTGCAAGTCCCACATCATGTGGGCTAGCCTGATTAGTCAACTGTGCCATCAGTTGACTACCCTACCCAAGCAACCATCTTTCTGTCTCCTTTGTAGAGCCTCCCTTTGCCCCTCCCCTGCCACTCCCACTGCCCCTCCCTCTGCCCCTCCTGGGCTCTGCTCTCACTGCCCCACTGCTGGGCTTCTACTCTTAACACAGGGGTTCAGTTCAGACTCTTAATCATCCATCTCAAGTGGCCTCCCAGCAGCCATGTCACACATTTACAAGGCCATCCCAGGTTCATTTCTGCGGCGACTTCTTGGTTATGTGATATGAAAAGCAGTTATTCCTGAACTGCCCTTCCCACCACCTCTCCTGCCCAGACTGCATGACCCATAAAGGGCCGTGGCCTCTCCTGCTCACCATAAACCTTCTAGAACTTGCACAGGGACTGAGGGACTAATATGTGACGAGCATACTTCTCAGACTCTATCCGAGCACCATACACGTTTAGGGACCCAGTGGAAAATGAACATTTAAAGAAACCACTTTAACTTCATCTGAGACGCCATGCTGCTATCATTCAATTTTCTCTGTGTAATGGCGGATTTATTAAATTTGTGATGTCCCTGCGGGAGTATAGCTAGTATGTGGCCATTTTGAAACAGCATGAAGAAAGAGGTTCCCCTCGATATGACAGAGTCCACAGCATTTCTTCCTTCTTTCTAAGAACTTGGCGACACTATTCACCAATCACAGCAGCAGTAATGATGGCGTCCACAGCCACACTAGCATGTACATGTCAGGCAAGCAATCAAAGTGACTGCAAGGATCTCGGCATCCCTGGGAGTCATGTTATAGCAAGACACGTGTGTACAGGAAAATTTGTCACCATGCTCCAAGAAATGAAATACACATTCCGAATGGGGCTGAAATGAGAAAGAAGAGATAATAAAGTGGAAGCGGGAGTCACTAATGAAAAGCCAGGCTTCATGGGCGAGAGTTGGCTCTGCAGGCTTTCTGAGTCTACACTAATAGGTGCCACTTCAACTGTGGATGACAGAGTCATCAATTAACTTTTATAGCAGAGCGGAGTTAGGAATCAATCAGCAAAATATTAGTGATCCATCTGCTCATCACAACAAACCCTGGCAGACAACATTATTACCTTAATGATGATGCTGGAGGGGCAGGGAAGAGAGAGGGGGAAATGACTTAGCGTCTCCCAGAGGCATGCAAGATGGTCCAAATCAATTTGGATTTACAGCTATCCAGAGTTCTCTATAATAACCTCATTCCACAAACACTAAATTTTGAATACCTTTTAAAAAACTAGACCCAATATCCACCACGGAGTACCAGGTGCTCTCGTTATGTGTCGCTCTGAGACAGCCCAGTGAAAGGCAGTGTGGGACTCAGGCTGTGGATGACTCTCCAGATGCCGTGGGGGAGTACTTATAAGATGCCTCACACTTAGGGAGAAGCAAAAATAAAAAACAAAGTTCAACTGAAAAAAAATTACCAAGGGAAATGAGGCATAACTGGATTGTCTAAGACCAAAAATTTGAGTTTGCTTTGAAAGGAAGGAGGAAATTAGAATTGCGAAGTTTACTGTGAAAATTCTGGTAAATTCTTGAGAGTTGCACAGGTCCATAAATAAGAGAAAAATACATACAGCACCATAAAGTAACACATAGGAAATACCCTTGACAGTTCTGTGTCCAGGATAGTTGTTCTGTGGACAGGATAGTTGTTCACCCAGTCCAGCCTGCATGTTTCTGTGCCTGCTTCTGACACAGAGGCTCATCTTTGAGAGCTGCACAATTCTGGTTGGCTTGGGCTACTGGGGGTTCCTGCCAGAGAAAGGGGTACATTTAGGTACTGGTTTCCCAGCCTTGGCTGAGAAACGGATGCTGAAGCCATGGGTATACTAGTCAATACTGATTAAAAACAAGAAAAAAAGCAAAACAACAAACCTAAAATCTTTCACCAAACAGAAGTTGTATCAGGAACTCGAAGAGTCCAGGGATTAGTGAGCCCTCAGCTAGACGCCGGAATAGTGAGAAGTATCAAACCCAATTACACCCTCAGTTCTCCCTAGATATAATATTCTGCGTGAGACATTCTCCAAGCTAAACTACAGAGAAACAGGTAGTGGGAATACAAGCCGAAGAAAGAAAAGTAAACCCTAAGCACACGTGAGAAAAAGACACCACGCCATCCCTGGAAACAAAGAAGCTGGCATCCTAACAGGAACTGTGTTGAAGTAGTCCTCTGGCAGCAAGGATGCATGCGATTACAGGGAGAGGAACTGGAGAGACCTGGATCACGGCACCACTCGCAAAGGTTCAGGAACAAAGCAGACCGTGTCAGAAGGCTCCCCCAGGGGTCAGATGTACTGCTGTCTGCACTGCAGCCTGGAAGAGGCTCTGAAATTCGGAAATAAACATGGGCAAGAATAGAATTCAGAGTCCAGGGGAAAGTTTAGTCAACGTGAACTCCTAGCTGCCATCAGCATTACTACTCTTAAATAATTAAGGCAACCTAGGAGAGGGAACAGTGTTGCTTTCCACAGGGAGCAGCTCTAGCAGGGTCCAAATGTAGAGCTTCACCTCATTACACACGCTGACGACAGAAGTCAGTCTGTGGGCACACTAGGGCGTGTGCAGCGAGAATTCCAGTTCATAACCAGGCTCACCTATGCTCATGAATTTGATTTCTGTACGCTAAAAACAATCTCCTTAGGATACTGTTATTCAAGACAAGGAGCGTTGATAAAATTCCATTATCTGCTTCATCAAGTTAGATTTTTATCTGTCATTTGTAGCAGTCAGGGGTGTCTAGCCTTTGACACTGGGATGTGATGCTCTCATTAGGGAGTTTGCTAGGGAGCTTGCTGGGCTGTGTTTGCAACTATCCAAGGATGCACGTGGCTGGCAGACACAGGCTGAACATGCCTGATTGATACACTTTACATCACTGGTACCCACGCTAGCTAGCCGCTAGCCCAAAGCCCCACCCACAACCACATCTGTCCATGCTAGCCCAAAGCCCCACCCACAACCACGTCTGGGTGTGTGTCTTTTCAGTGCCCTGTGGTCTGATCAGATGATTCTTATTTTCTTTTTATGACCATGAGGTTTCCTGCGGGGTACAAGTCTATGACTGTGAGTAGTATCCATCATGTAAGAGTTTGATATTTCCTCAGGAGAACAAAACACTGATTTGTCCCAACACTTCAACTTTGACCATCTAGCTGAGGTAGTTTCTGGTTCTCCTTCCTTCCTTCCTTCCTTCCTTCCTTCCTTCCTTCCTTCCTTCCTTCCTTCCTTCCTTCCTTCCTTCCTTCTTTCCTTCTTGTCTCCCTCCCTCCCTTCCCCCTCTCTTCCTCCCTCCCTCCCCCCTTTTTCTCACAGCCAGGGTGTTACAGTGCAGCCCAGGCTAGCTTTAAGTTTGTGTCTTTGCTTCTTGAGTGCTGGAATTACAAGCATATCCCACCCTGCCTGGCCATTTTCTCTTTTATTATGAGTAAATGTCTTCTAGGCAGACAATTGCGTTTTCCCGGTATCCTGTTCTAATAGTTCAGTGCTTTTACTAGCCCCTGATGATCCCTGACCAGGTCTGTCATTCATGGGACAACTGGCAATTTCCACAGACATATTTCCTCATATGCCAGGAATTGTATGAAGGGGAGGAGGCCACTGAACTACGTTATACTCTTTGCAGGTTATATAGGTGTAGATACATAGATTCCTATTTTCTTCAATGTAATTTCTTCATTGTAAATTCTGTTACATATTTTGGTGCTAGATCAATGATCTTGGGGGTGAGTCAGCTTTCCCTGCCCCGACCTCCTAATCTATAATTCCTCTAAGAAGTTCTAGTGTTTTCAGTGTCACATGACCGTCTCAGAAAACAAACAAGACAAAGCGAGCCACCTCACAGGTGAGCGCTCACCCTGCAGATGTCACTGCTGCCAGACCCCCTGGAAGTCAGAACAAGGAGACATACTACTCAGAAAAATGCCTATCTCTATGGCAACCTAGATTCATTGGAGAATTAGGATGCAACAAACCATCGAAGCACTTTTTAAGACATCTCCCCTTAAACCTCTGGAGAGAAATCTGGCTCTAATCATTCTCAACACTGTTATTTTTTTTCTTTTAGAGATTTAAAATACTTAGAGTGCATAGAAGGAGCCACAGGATCAATAACCCTACGGGCTGACCCCACTTTCACATTTACTCTGATGAGCGAGAAGTCATAAAGACATCTGTTCGTAAAATTTCTGGGTTCCTCCTCACCATGCCATGTTATTCATCTGAAAGATTATGGCAAAATTTTGTGTTTATCATCTCACTTAGCTTTATTTCTTCTATTTCTTGATTTCTTTTTCAAAATGGATAAAAATTATATATATATATATATATATATATATATATATATATATATATATATATATATATGGGTCAAATCAAACAAATGGAAATCCCTGGAGAAGAACCCTCTCCTTAGCCAGTGGCTGCCAAGCACGGCCACTCTTCCTGCCAGCCATTCAGTTGTCCCTTGTCACCGACCTCTTGTTAAGATGGACCATTGCATTTGCTATTAAAATCAGCAGATATATGGTGACCGACTTACTTTCTGTCTGTGGGCTTAGCTGTTGGTTGGGAGCCCCCATGTGATTTCCTAGCCATCCTTCAGAAGCAGCAAAGGTTGCCTTTAGGAATCCCCATGTGACTTCCTAATTGTCCCTTGTCCCTCAGGAACAGCAAACATTCCCCTGAGGAGTGGATAGAGTCTGTCCACCCCACCTGGACCAGACAGCTGGCTGATAGCCCACAGCTCAGTGAGCGTTACAATGGGAAGAGTCACACTCACAGAGGACTCGGGCTGAAGTCCCCTTAAGGTACCTCTCAGCCCTGACGACACACCCCAAGATGACTTAGCTACTCTGATCATTCCCACTGCTATTCCATCTATCACCCTCTACCCCTTTCACATTTCATAAGGTCATTCTGACCTTGCATGGAGCCCCCGACCCATAGTCAGGGATGCTGTTCCTAGGAGAGAAAACACAACAAAAGCGGGTGGGCAGGTGGCACGTGGGTTGCAGGATGCAGATGGCTCAGTAAGGCAAGTGCTTGCTGTGTAAGCAGCAAGGGTTTTGGCCAAAGATCAGATCTCTAGAATACACATGAATGCTAGATGGGTTAGTAGCTTGGAAGGATGAGCCAGGGATCCTTGGGGTAGGCTTAATCGCCAAACTGGGTTGGTGAGCTTTGGGTTTAGTTGAGACACCCTGCCTCAAAGAGCACCGCAGACAGGGACTGAGAATGACTCAGATTAGCCTATGGCCTGCCACATGCAAGCATGCACAGATGTGCTCCCATAACCACCAAGAGGCAGGCATGCACGTGTGCGAACACACACACATGCACAAACACACATGAGAAAAATCAAAGGGGAGGAAATGAGCATTTCCTTGTTAAGCATCCATCTCCTAGCAACTCCTCCTTTACTCCCACCCAATAAGATGCACTGTGATATGGGAATATGTCTTACAATATGACAATATGATCTGTAACAGACTCAATATTCTACTTTTTTCATAGCTGCATAGAACTCTGGTGGATGGTTTACTCTCTGGGGTTTAGATGATGCCTACTTTCCAGTGGTTAGTTATGATTATTTTTTGGGTAGGTATGATAATACTGCTAGATGGAAATGTACATTTTAAAACACAGCACTTTGAGTAAACATGTAGCAAGCTGGATTTCAAGAAGAGAAATTCTTACAGTCAATCCTTCCAGTAAGTGATGCCATCCGTTCAGATATATCGCCTAGTGTTTCCTTCGGTAGAGCAGTGGGTAAGATTTTGCTGACTGTGAGTTCTAATATTTTATGTTAACAAATCACCAAATGATGTAGTGGAGAGAAAATGCTTACACAATCACTTCACTCATTGGAGGGGGAAAACCTTTGGGATCAGAGATTGCATGGCAAACAGAAGCTCATAGGGCATAAAAAGAGACACCAGTCACAGGTGATCACGAAAGGAAAGCCAGCACCGGAGTCCTGGTCCCCGGAGAGAAGTGTACAGCCAGCTTGGGGCTGTAATGGCCTCTGCAGGGCCAAGAAGAGCACAGCCTCACTTTAACTAAATGACATCTGTAAGCCCCATTCTTACATCTGAGACCTACTTTCAATGCTTCCTCCTTCCTCCTCTCCCTTACCACATTTAACTGCTCACCCGGCTACTCTCTGAAATTGAGGTAAATTGACATGTATTCTACAAGATTTGAGCTGCAAAAATTGGGGTGTTATTTGGATATAAAGAGCATAATGTAGAAAAGGCCTTGGGTAAGAAAATAGTGAGCAGGGAGTGTTCGCATCTCATGACTAGAAGCATGGATATGTATATATTACAACCAATACAGAAGGCCAAGGTCAGAAATCAAAGGTGAACTGCACATTCATGGAAAGCCTGTGCTTACAAAGAGGGGATAGTCTATCCTTAGAGATGAAAATCAATTTATTCTAAATTGACTGACATTCGTTTACACAAAACAGAGCCTTTGTACAATAGAGCATAAACTGACAAGATAAGCATTCAGTCTGAGCTGGGAAAATGGAAAAGAACAGCTCAAAACTGCCCATGCAAAGGTCTCCATCTGGCATTTCAAATTTACTGATATTTTATGAAAGTCAGTTTTATGTTATAGGGCAATTTGCTGCCAAGGAAAATAAAAGGTGGGAGTAATTCTTAGTTATAAAAAAAGAGTGGAGCTCTGGCGAAGGCGACATACCTGATTCTTTGTGATCCTTCTCTGCTAGCCGTGGGCATCCAACGCATGGTTCCGGCTCAACAGGCTCAGCACAGTGTGCACAGGGCAAGGAAACATTTGGCATTTTTTTCCCCATCACCCACTTTCCACAAAAAGTGAGACCTCACGTTGACCCACTACCTGCCCCTTTGGAAAAAATATGCTCCATGAAGTAAAACGCAAACTTTCCATCCTTTTCATGAAATTTTCCCTGTTGTTTCCTTCTGGTCTGGAGGGGTTGTTGGAGAGAGCTGGCCTCTGAGCAAGACCTGGCTGTGGCCTTCTTGAGCTGTTGGCAGCTGTAATTCCTCCAAGGAGACCTACGCAAGCTTGGGTTCACTTCTTTTATGGAGTGAGGTGATACACTCCTGACATTTAGCCCTCTCCCAGTGACTTAAGGGCATTTAATAGTTGATGGGAGAGAGTCAATTTTCATTAGTGCTGGAATTGTCCTTAAGTTGTCCAAGTTCTTTATAACAATCTTTCACCCATGTTCCACTAAATAATACAACCAAAATCACCAATTCACCAAAAATACGCTTGGGTGAAATGCCTAGTTTTCATTTGTTTGTTTGTTTCTGTTGTGGGTGCCTCTACTGGGGTGAGTAGACATTAGTTGGAGTCTTACCACAAAAAGTTCATGAAACATTAAAAGTGAACTTTTTACTGAGCTCCTCTGACTTCTCCTGGTCAACCTTCTTCATTTTCCACCATGAAAAATAAAGAACTCTGGTATAACAGCCAGTCTTTGGGTCATTGTTTGGGCAATGCCTATGGTTGGGCTGACAATGAGAAGCAGAAGCAGAATATTAGAAGGTCATTTAGGTCACTTGGAGCATTCTCCTCACGACTGGCCCAGGACTGCTGGTCAGTGAGATGACAGCCCCAAGACCACAGTCTATACCTGCTGATACACTGAAGGCCGTCTTCGACCTCAAGCCCAGCTTGGTCACATGGTCTACCTTTTCCCTTATCAGAAAAGGGAGTCTTATAGTTTGTCTTCAGGTCACGCTAACAGTACAATTGTTCTCACTTCTCACTTCAGGGGAGTGGCTTCTGCTCACTGTGTTCTCAAGTGCATGCAGAGATTAGAACAGCCATTGTCAACCTGTGGGTTGAAACCCTTTGGAGGTCCAATGACCCTTTTACAGGGGTCACCCAAGACCATCCCAAGACACACATTTACATTATAATTCATAATAGGAGAAAAAAATACAGTAAGGAAGCAGTCAAATAATTTTATGATTGGGGTCACCACATCATAAGGAACTATATTAAAGGGTTGCAGCAGTAGGAAGGTCAAGAACCACTGAATTAGAGAGATTAGAGTGACAGACATGCACCAAATATACCAACCTTAGCCACCAAAACTCTACCATAACCACAAACTTCCTGCAGGAAATATGGGTGCTACCTATATCCCTCACAAACCAGCTCAGAATTTTCCATTAGTAAGTACAAGATGTTTTAGGGTCTTACATGTTTGAGCCTCGTGTATTACTCTTTTCTGCTTTTTTCCCTACTCTCAATCTCCAAATCAAAAGTAGGCATGGCCCCACATGCATGCAATCTTCCACTCAGGAAGTAGAGACAGGAAGATTATGGGTTGGAGACCAATCTAGGTTTCATAGTGAAAATCTGCCACAAAACACAAATAATACAATAACATATCAATTATTTAAATGGAGATAGTGACTTATGAAACAGTATAGAGAAATTTTAAGGAGATATTTCCAAACAATAGTTAAAACTCTGTATTTTGTGCCCACCAAATGATGTTGAAATTGAGCTGTAAGAACTCCTGGCTACATAGGATTAGATGCTGTAAACCAGGCCTCACTTCCACATGTGTAAATAGGGAAGGTGGCATTTACCACACAGATGTCCTGCCACAATTCAGCATCTGATGCTATCAACTGGGGAAGGTGGTCTGTAATCATAGCCAGGTCAAACATACCATATTGAGAACTAAATGGTAGAAGACCAACCCTTCCGTCAACGCTGAGCAATTCCACAACCACAACTTAAGAATTTCTGTAATGCTGGATAACACTTATCGTGCAACAGTTGATCTGATAATTCTTCATGCCAAGCACAGTTTTGCTTTGTGGACAAGCAACAACACTTGCCTCTGTATCTAATTAATTCAATATTTCTCTAACACACTAAAGACCCATTGAGAAAACCAAACCTGTCATTTTCTGAAGCTCTGTCCACCCCAGCAGACACCATGGTTCTCGGAGGCTTGAGCAGGTCTGCCATGCTGGGCTGGGCAGGACAAGCAGGAAGTGCTGTATTTCCCCTAGTAAAGGTTCAGCTTAAGGTTTTAAGAAGTGTTTAGTATTTTAAGAAGTGCTCCTAAAAGAGTTATAGATACACAATAGGACAGATTCAGACATAAAAAGGCCTCTAAATAAGTCACAGTGTTGGATAAATGTATGTAGGCTTGGGAGAGAGAAGAAAAAGAGTATACAGAGTTATGAAAATAAGTAAATGGTTTATAAAAAAGGAAACAAAGTCTTTAAAGAGACAGAGTACAGACAGTCATAGATTAAAAGAAATAAAAAAGAATAAGCCATGTAAAGATGGAATATACACAGAGAGTCTGGATTATGTTTTTTTTTTTTAATTTTTTGACTACAGAGAGACATTTGATTCTGGGGATTGCTAAGCTAAACCACCATACATATTTAAAGGTATCTTGTCTTCAAAATTTTAGTCTAAGGATATGTTGCTTTGGAAAAGAGGTTCTTCTTTTGTTTCCACTGAGGATGAGAACCTGTGGACTGGTTCCAGACTAATGTGGTTTCATGGACCAAGAACCCCTGAAACGTTGCTGTGAACAACCCTCAAAATTACTTTTCCCAACTGCTGATTGAGATGAACCTAGCACATATGATACACCATGAAAGACCTGATTAACAGCACCCCAATCAACAGAAACTAGTCTACAGAACTACTCCCAAATTTCTAAATATTGTTTATAAATGTTTCTTTACATTTAAAGAGAAATATGCTATAGAGATTTGCATTGGTATGGAACTTGGTTTATTGATACAAATTTAAGGTCAATTTTGTTATATGTATATTTCTGATCTTGATTAAGGTATTGTGTTTGTGCAGCTCATTTAAAAATGTAATGTATATGTTAAAGTTAAAACCTTCCATTTATATAATAAAGAGGTTGCTTTGGCCTGTTGATAGAGCAGAACTTAGGTAGATGGGGAAGACTAAAGAAGGGCAGAGTCAGAGAGAAGCCATGTAGTCCTGCCAGAGACACATGCCAGTTGGAATCTTGCCAGTAAGCCACAGACACGTGGTGACACACAGATGACTAGAAATGGGTTAAATTAATATGTAAGAGTTAGCCAATAAGAAGTTAGAGCTAATGGGCCAAGCAGTGTTTTAAATAATACAGTTTCTGTGTGGTTATTTTGGTTCTGGGCGGTCGGGATGAACAAGTGGCCCCCTCCTACAGTCACTGGGCCTTTTTTTTCTTTCTATTAGACAAGTTTTATTTATCTCAAAATAAACTAATACCCAGTGTGGAAAGAGAAATCTGTGGGGAGGCCCACTGTTGCCTTACTGTGCCCTGCTGGGGGAGCTGGTTGTGTATGCCAGCCGGAGGCTCTGGTAACTGCCAGAGGGAGGCAGTCAGGTTTGAGGCACAAAAGTGAGTGGAAAACAGATGACAAGAACTAATGTTTCAGCCTTTGGAAACATGGATAAAAGCAGACTAACTTAACTGATGGTAAGGAAAGCCACTTTCAAGTTTTCTAGAAGAGACTGCATTATAAAACACTGAAAACGTTTTCTTTTTTTTAAAAAATAGTTCCAGGCCTTAGTGGTAAATAAACATCGATAATCTTGACAGATGCATAATGAGGCCTGCTTTAAAAACACAACACAAATGATTAACAATTAGTATGAAAAATTAAAAGGTGTAAACTGATCATTTCAATGATTTATAAACTTGACCAAATTTTTGTGATTGTATTCCCTAATACTCCTTGCAGATTAGTTGACTTTCCCACGGCAGTAAGAGAACTCTACAGAAAATTCACTGTGGGAAGGGCCCGAACTAGTGAGATTACCATGGGATGATGTCATCTTTAGTCTGCCATGGGATGACATCATCTTTAACCCTAGTGTAAATATAACAGGGTTAAATGATGAGCTTGTGTGTTTCATGCCCCATAATCAGCCTCGATGATCTACTTTCATGCTTTGGCTATCATGTCACCACACTGAAATATACACATTTTGTGTTTAAAGCACTGTGTACATCTGTCTAGGTGCTGCAGTAGTCAGCTGTACTTAAAGTATCCAGTAGATCACACAACTTTTAAGATACACTAGCAGGACATTTTCTTTCTGTTGTCAGAACCATGGTCATGAGCACTGAAATTCCATTACTAAATATACTTTGATGAGAAAATAAACAAGCTTTGTGGAGATCAGCAAATGATCTACCTCAAGGGTTAACTGCTTAGTCTTAGCCTACATCTCTTCCTTATTCTTCTTTCCACTGGCCCTGGACGAATGGCTCCTTAAGAACGAGATATTAAACACTGGTGTTATCTGTGCACCCTTAGAGTCTTCAGCACTGTGTAAGGTGTGGCCTCAGGTGCGTAGAGGGCACTTGGAGGGAAGTGAAGGGATTAAGCTCTGGCATGCCTTGGTACATGTCTCAAGAGACAGATTGAAAGGTGCAGCTCAGAACCAGTTCCCCATGGATTGACAGGTGCAGCTCAGAACGAGTTCCCCGTGGATTGACAGGTGCAGCTCAGAACGAGTTCCCCGTGGATTGAAAGGTGCAGCTCAGAACGAGTTCTCCATGGATTGAAAGCTACAGCTTAGAATGAGCTCCCCATGAATTGAAAAGTGCAGCTCAGAACGAATTCCCCGTGAATTGAAAGGTGCAGCTCAGAACAAGCTCCCCAGTAGTTGGCCAAGCACAGATCATGAGGATGATGTATTGAGATGGCTCCTCCCAGGACACTTGGGATTACTGCTCTGATGTCTAACTGATCTACTGAGAAGCTACAGGACCTAGCTGATAATGTTTTGTAGCTTTAAAGACCCCGCCTGTAGATGGACACTTGGAGAACCCTCTGTGAGAACAGCAGACAACAGTAGCTCTTGTCCTGTGGCCCCACAGATGCTAAATGACCTCACTTATCCAAAAACAAGAAGTATTTTTTTTCTCAGCCTTGGTCCAACACTGTTGGCTCTGTGAGCATATCTTCATTTGCCACATGGGCTCCAGGTGGAGAGGGTAGCAGATGGGGCTTTTATCTGTGGATGGCAGTGTATTCTCTATATGTTGGGTGAGGGGGCTCAGGAGACTTTGGTCAAGCCCAGCTACTTTCAAGCATGAGGATGTGCCTGCTTTACACGTGATGTGAACATGGATGAGACATGGGGTCAGCAGGGGGAGGACTAGGACCATTTATCACAGTAAGTTTATTAAGTGACCAAGTCACTCAGAAGAAAAAGATCAAAGAAAGGATAATATCAATGGAGTCTTCAAAAGACTCATCTAGTTTTCAAGAAGGGAATGTTTTCCTAGATGTTCTTTTATAGATAATACTTTCAAAAAATACCACTCTTTGAACATTGCAGAGTGGTCGATGGAGCTGGAGGGGCTGAAGCTCTCTAAACACATGGGTTCCCCTCACAGTTGCTACGTTACAGTTGTTATCTTAAATTGGTTGGTAAGTGACAGATATGGATGAAAGCAAAGAAAGCCAAGGAAGCTTACCAAAATCTAGATGATTTGAGAAAAACAACAACAAAAAAGTTAAGGTTTGAATTTCAGGTGCGAAATTGCTTTATGTGTGGTAGAACTAGGAAAACAGAGTGATTTCTTCATAGACTGACCTGTTACAGGCTCTCACAGTGTTCCTACACTTTATGTGTGGTAAAACTAGGAAAACAGTGGTTTCTTCATAGACTGACCTGTTACAGGCTCTCACAGTGTTCCTACACTTTATGTGTGGTAGAACTAGGAAAACAGTGATTTCTTCATAGACTGACCTGTTGCAGGCTCTCACAGTGTTCCTACACTTTAAAATTTGAAAATGTGTCTAAAGAACAGTTTGCTTTGAGTTCTGTGAAGATGTCTATTTTCTATGTTAACTCATAAAAAGGGGGAACTAGACTATCATACCAAAACCACACTTACATGATCAATAACCTAAGACCCCAGATGAGGGTGGTGGAACAACTTGCTACTTAGGAAGAGGTTTTATGGGACAGAACCCTCCCTCATGCCTTTCTGTGCCTGGCACTGTTGGGAACAGGCTCCGTCTGGAACTTCCAGAACCACGCAGACATACTAGTGTTAATCTCTAGGTGGGTGGGGCTTCCGTTAGCAAAGGTCTGAACTTAATACCTCAAAACCAAGTCCTCTGTGTGTGTGTGTCTTTGAGTGGACACCAAGACAGACTTATCTCACATTCTTGACAAATATGTATAAAATCAGGTCTACCTAATACCGACACACCACTGTTATCTATCACTGGTTATCTATCAGGTCTACTTCTACATACGTACCACTGCCTATCTATTTATTAGGTTGTGTGCTATGTTTGATTCCTTTTATTTCAGTCTCATATCTGCAAAGTCACTTTGTTTTCCTTCCCATGAAGTCTGGGAAGTGAATCTTACTAGGGTGTCAGGAAAATCAACTTGGTGTTTTCAGTCACTTTTCTCCATGGTCAACATATTCACAGAATGCCATCAATAGCTCCTGTGGTCTCCCTGCAGCCAAAGGACTAGAGCACTTTGAAATATAGAAGCTACAGTCAAAGATGGAGGTGTGGGGTATAGGCAAAAACCCGAGGAGGGAGGTATTAAGGGGGACACTAACAGCTCACCATGGTAGAGCAGGTGTGGCCTTCTAAGGGGGTGCCAACAGCTCACTGTAGTAGAACAAGTGTGGCCTTCTAATTGAGTGCCAACAGCTCACGGTGGTAGAGCAGGTGTGGTTTTCTGGTCCATGCAGTAAGATTCCCTATCATTGTGGCCATATGCAGATTAGTAGGTTGTCAGACTGGACAGCCAGAAACGTGAACTCCTTCAAATGTCCTAAGCCTCGCTTTAATCAAGCCACTGGACAGTGAAGCTCCACAAGGACACATGAGTGCGCACTCAGACGTCTGTTTTCTATTTTTTCTTTTGAAATGAATATCAAGCTATGTTGAATGACAATGACTTAAGAGATAATTGTCCCATCCTGGTGTAGGCTCCACAACTCAGCACATTCAAAAGATTTTGGATTTTTTCACATCACAAGAAAAATGACATACATTGTTAGATGTCACCATAGCCACTCTTCTTGAGACTGGTATTGCTTTTTCTCTGATCAATTCAAGTTCTTGCCTCATGCTCTAAGCTTCATATGAATTCTTTTAAAGATTTTATTATTTTAAAATTGTGTGTGTGTGTTGTGTTTGCACACCTGAGTGCAGTGCCCACAGAGGTCAGCAGAGGGCACATGTGTTGGGTTTGCACACCTGAGTGCAGTGCCCATGGAGGTCAGCAGAGGGCATCTGATGTCCAGGAGCTGGAGTTACAGAACGTGATGAGATTGTGGCTGTTGACAACCAAACTTGATGTCTTCTATAGGACCAGTAAGCGCTGAACTGCCGAGTTATTGCTCCTGTTCTGTGCATTCATTTTAAGAGTTCCCTGATTTTATATATTCACATACGCTCACAGTTTCTGGTGGTTCATCTTGGTTACCAAGTTGCCCAAGTTATCACTTCTGGGAGTGTGGCATGAGGGTTCTTCCACAGAAGGAAGACTCAAAGTAAATGTGGGCTGTATCATGCTATGGCCTGGGGGCCTAGGCTGAATAAAGGAAGGGAAGGACAAAAGTCAGCTTAGTACTGGTACTAACATCATGAGACAAAATAAATTCTCTCGTAAGTCACTTCTTGTAGAGTTGCATTCTCAGCAGAGAGAAAGGTAACAAATACACAACTCACTTGTACATTAAGTTCAACGTGTTTTAAATTACGCTGCCATTATCCTTCAGAAAATTCTTTCTGTTGGCTAATTTTCAGTTCGGTGCTCCTGGCATGACGGACCCTTGTGTTCTTGTGTAGAAATGCACCTCACACCCTGCCCAAGCGAAGCTGGGTAAGAAACACTTTTGCCTTATTGGGAAACTAAGGAAAAATGATGAAATTACTCAAGAGTCAGTTCAGGGTTTTAATATCAGCTAAGTTTCCCTGGCCACGCCAATTAACAGACACATATACATACATATGCTATATACCCAGCATACAGCACATATGCTATTATACCCAGCAGAGTTTTTCTGGGCCTCTCTTTCTCACAAGACAGTGATCACCAAAGCTCAAAGTGCAGAATTTGTGCTTCTTTATACCCAGACCTTACTGTAGCTCATGATAGAGAACCCAGGTTCTTACACTGAGGGCTGTGGAAGACAGTGGGAAAGGCAGACGGTTTCTGAAAGTGTGATACTAATTCATGGCCAAACATGTAAGGCGTTCAAGATGCTCTGACTGTGCTCACCTGTGGGGCATTGTGCAACTCCAGGGTTGCCTTGATTCTGAACACAAACATGCACACTTTGCACACCACACATGGTCCCACTACATACGATCACGCCACACATGGTCACGCCTCACATGGTCCCACCACACACAGTCACACCACACACCGATCCTACCACACAGTGCCTGATTCCAGGCTATTCCATGTTAGGAACTACAGTGTTTTTTCGCTCTTGTAGACAATAATAACTTTGAATGCTTCTTCGCCATCATTCCTCAGCATGTAAGAATCAAATTCGGACATCATTAGACTGTAATATGTCAGAGTGTTTGGTTTGAAAAATTTCTGTTTGAATTGATGACTTGTATTTGGGTTTCAGTTTGGGATACATTTCCAACAGTTTCTGAAATGACCAAGATTTCATTCTCTAAACAAAAGACACGAGGATATCTATATAATTGGTATGCAAATTTGTTTTCCTCGTTAATAAGTGGTGCAATTATAGGAATAGCAAGTAATTACTGTAAAATAATTTCCCTTATGTTGTGTTATCAGTAAATGTGTTGCTGACACCCTGGCTTCATGTCACAATATGCCTGGGGTTGAATGAAAGTTCCGTGGCCAGAGAGGGTGGAAGTGGGAAGTTCTTAAGAAGGGCTTTCTAGGCTGCGGGAGAGATGGGACTAAGGAGGGGGTAAAGGGGCCCCAGTGTGGTGTGGAAACCCCCTCATCACATCACAAATGAACTCTGTATGTCCCCTCTGATCAGATTGAATAGTAAAGTGCTCAGAAGCATGGAACGGCTGTCATTAATTTTCCCACGAGAAGTTTCAAGAATTCCAAGGCACTGTTCCCACAGAGCCCCGTGGTATTAAATTTGGATCATTTGATGTGTTTTATCTAAAGCCTGGCTCTACTATATAGTGCTGTTTTAACCCAATGGGCAAGAGCAAGTAGGAACTATTGTTATTTTAAAAGTTGTCAGCAGTTTTCTGTCTCCTACAAGGTGGTCACTTCAATTCCCGCGATGAAACAGGTGTGCCAGTGCTTTGAGTCAAGCCCCCAAATAGACATTTAGTGAACAGCAAATGAAAGCCAGGGGCCTGCTCTGAAACAGAGGTTTGGGGCCCTGCGGAGGCAGGAGCTGTGGGGTGCAACTTTGCAGTTTATCGCTCTTTTGAAGCAGAAAGCCCTGGGCCCCAGATGCTGTGTGCTCCTGTGGAGATGTTTCTGGAAACTTCTGGACACAGAAGACTTCCTTCAGGAAGGAAGTTGCCGCTTCAGAGGCTCTTTGGGGGGATGAGCATTTGCATCGCTGCTCTAGGGCTTCAGGTAAGGAGGGACTTGGTACCCAGTCACTAAGGAGCCCAGGGTCACTCCGGCATCAGCTTGAGGCAATGGGTAGCTGCAGGCCCGAGGCAGATATTGGCACTTCATGTGCACAGCCGCCAGCAAGGCCAGGTGGGACACTTCTGTTGAATGGGGGTGACAGTGGGCAGTGGGAAGTTCCCAGGGAGAGGCTGGCTAGGACAGAAACACAGCAGAGGCATTGTGCTGGCTAAAGAAAGACGGGTGTCTGAAGCATGTTATAACAGACAGCTCTTTGGAGAGCACCCCAGATAAGTACTATGTTGGTGCTTTGGATAAATTTTTAAGTGATTGGATAGATACTTACTTATATAAAGACATGTGCTCCACAGGAGTTAGGATGACTGCACCACTTAATATATCTCAGGGAATGATTTGTATTTCAAGAGACTAATGTACTTCATGTCTGTGTGTCTTCTTATCTCACAGGATGCTCCTACCTGTGTGCCTTATTACATCACGGGATGCTCCTACCTGTGTGCCTTATTACCTCACGGGATGCTCCTACCTGTGTGCCCTCTTATCTCACGGGATGCTCCTACCTGTGTGCCCTCTTATGTCACGGGATGCTCCTACCTGTGTACCCTCTTATCTCACGGGATGCTCCTACCTGTGTGCCCTCTTATCTCACAGGATGCTCCTACCTGTGTACCCTCTTATCTCACGGGATGCTCATACCTGTGTGCCCTCTTATCCCACGGGATGTTCATACCTGTGTGTCTTATTACCTCACAGGATGCTCATACCCATATCATCAGTGTGCACATCTGCATTCACCTTAATAAATGATACAACCACATGGAATTGCTGTGTACATGATATTTAAAGTGGTAAGGAATCCCAAAGATGGCTTAGTCTTAGAATGTTGTCTTGGCTCTTTAAAGGCAAAGTGGGAACCCAGGATTCTGAGGTCTGCTCATTGTTACGGGTTCTTCACTAGTTAAAAGATTTGTCACTGGGCTTTGGTCTAGAAAGTCTATCCTGTTCAGAGCTGACCAGAAACCAGTTTGCAGCCTTTCAGGAAACCGTTACCTACTGATATGCTCTTCTTCCACTTAACTGTGCAACACAAAGAATAAAAACCCAGAGACAGATATTGGGGTTCAACCTGAAGATGAGAAGAGCAAAGCAGCCAGCCACTGGCTCTTACCTCAACCTCAGATTGAAACGGGCAACGCTGCCTCCAGGAATCCTCAGACTGAGACCGAGAGCCATCTCTTCCTATTTTATATTCCTCTCTAGTGCTGGAGTTAAAGGTGTGTGCCACCAATGCCTGGCCTGTATGGTTGATAAGTGTGACTGCTTTGTACTCTGATCTTCAGGCAAGCTTTATTTATTAAAACACAAATAATATACCACTATGTAACTATCGACTGTGACCTTGTTCCCAGTGTCTCTATACTCTTTACTTCTTTTTCCTGTAACCTAGAATTGTGTCTGTACACGACACATTTTCTGAATGTATGAACCAATATGATCTGTAGAAAATGGTTGTTTTGACAAACAGGACCAAGTGCTACAAAACACTATATATGCCACAAGTAAATGGCCTCAGTGTGATTGGTTCTATGTGAACTGATAGGTCACAGACTAGATTTTATTGGAAATGTAATATAGTGTTGGAAACTTAAGAAAAATGAATTGGAATAGATATAGTTTAAAGCTATATACAATAGCCTTTAAAAAATATTATTAACTTAATATTGCAAACAAATTTAGACACTGTTTGATAAGTGCCAGATACGTGTTATCAACTGCCAGCCTTGTTGCTGTGACCAGTCACCTGACTAGACATGGCGGCAGGGTGGAAGGCTATGGCAATGTGACAGTCCAGCAGCTGGAGACTGTCCCTCATGGCAGAAAAGGCAGTTATAGCAGTAGCATGCAGAAGCTGATCACACCACATCTTCAGCCAGAAAGCAGAGAGCACACAGCAAGTGGGGTGAGGACCCTCATGACCTCATCCACAGTGACCCTCTTCTTCCATGAAGCTTGACTTGAAAGTCGCAGGCAGTACGGGCGGCTTGGGACCGAGTTCAGCATTCAGTACTGTACTGCTTTAAGTTCATCCCTTGGTCCAGCGCTCCAAACAACCCACAGACCCTGCTCATTCCTCACAGTGAAGACTCCAAGGTTGGGCTTAAAGGCACACAGCTACCAGCATTTGGAAAATAATTAAGACTTGGATTTTCCTTGCTTGAATGACTTTTTAGAATATTATTGGCATATTGACACTGAACAGAAGAATGGGTTTCATTATGACATTCTCTTACATGCATGTCCTAGTTCCTCCTCCTCTGTGGACCCCCACCCCCTACATCCACCACAGCTGACTGCACCTTAGCTACTGTGAGGGTGGCAAGACAGACATGGGTATGAGGTTCCCCCATGGTCAGCTGACTTTAAGAACTCTGAGTTAGACACACCTCCCTTTTTAGTAACTCTATCTAAAACGTCACAGAATGATAAAAGTCACACTTATGAAATATTCATTTCTATCCACTTTGACTATATGACTTGCTCAAAGGTCTCGTGTATTTAAGAGAATTACAGGATACTATTTGGGAGATGGACAAAGTATTAGGCTAAGAGGAATTATTAATGCAAAGAGCCCTACAGCACTCATTTGCTTAATATTTAATTTACCTATGAAAGAGATAACTCAAGTAAAATAACTTTAAAACTATTTTCACATAGCTGATTTAACATATTTTACCTAAATTGAGCCCAACTTCACATTTGTCATTTAGAGAATGGGTTTCTCAGTTTGTCCTGGAGACTCCATCCTGTCATTTAGGGAAAATTACAGCCCAGTAAGGGACATCAGCTCTTAGTCGACTCAGAATGTCAGCCAATACTGGTGTCCGCTGTGTACATGCATAGTAAAGTGATGGAGAAATAAGTTTAGGGGGACTGAATTTTTCCAAATACAGCCAGCAATTTTAAAATAAGATACACTTGACTACTGTATAATTTGGGATTAAATCACATTCTTTCTTAACTATATTTCTCTAAAACAATATACTTGTAACAACAAGTTCATCTAATTCATTTTAAAATTTATAGGCCATTACGGAAGCCCATGGAAGGAGCAACATGTGAGAGCAGCAAAGGCAGCAAGAGCAGTGTGGGTCACATGCTCTGGCCGTCACTGATACCCCAGTGTGTGTTCTGTGCTAAGGGTCAAGGCCATGGGGTCTGGGTGCAGAAGTGAGCAGAACACTCTAGACTCATCTCGAGTCCGTGGAGCTATGTTTTATTCAATAGATAATACAAAAAACAAACAATCTGTGAACTTGGCGTGGAGAGAGAAATAAAATCTAATTCATACAAAACCTTTCACACTGAAATGAAATCACTATGGATCAAATCTTTAGACATTTGAAAATGCTAGGCTATAAATAAGCAGGGAAGACTTCAGCAAAGGTCTTCAGTGACCTTCAGAGAAGAGAAAATCCTACTGAGGGGTAGTCTGAAAGGCAAGGGCCTACAAAGGTAACTTCTCTAATTAAAATCAAGATTTAGGGTCCAAAGAGTCATGAAATACCATACAAAGGCCTATGGGCTATATTACATTCTGGTAAAAATATTTTAGCCTATATGACACACCAAGGGTAACAAGAAGGAATGTGCTTGGCCTTCTTGCAGTCCTGGTGACCCAAGTCTGCATTCTTGGACCCAGGTAAAGCACTCCAGGTGAGATGGGAGGTGGAAGCAGGAGAATTCCTAGAAGCCTGTGGACCAGTTTAGAGTACACAGCACAGTAACAAAACAACAAGAGAGACGCCGCTGCAAAGATGGAAAGTGGAGATGGAATCTCAAGGTTATCCTCGGACTGTAGTAAGGAGGGCTGCTTGTTGGTTCCCGGCCACCCAGCTAGCTTAGACCCGAAATCATCACAGAAACTATATTAATTAAATCACTGCTTAGCCCATTAGCTCTAGCTTCTTATTGGCTAACTCTTACATATTAAGTTAATCCATCTCCATTAATCTGTATATCACCACGTGGCAGTGGCTTACCAGCAAAGTTTCTGCATGTCTGACTCTGGTGACTCCATGGCATCTCCCTGACTCCGCCCCTATTTCTCCCAGCATTCAGCCTAGTTTTCCCTGACTATCTAAGTTCTGCTTTGCTATAGGTCCAAAGCAGTTTTGTTAATGGTAGTCACAGCACATAGAGGGGACTCCCACATCATGTAACCTGGGATATGTGTGTCTGTACTCACACATACTCAAACACACACACACACACACACACACACACACACACACACACACTTATGCCAGATGTGGTGGTGCATGACTGTGATGACTTAGAAGAAAGAGGCAGGAGGATCAAGAATTCAGGCGGGGAGATGATTGTGTTTCTGGTCTCTTTAGACACTGCATATATGTGATACACTAGACATGCATGCTGCCCTAACAGTCGTACACATGAAACTGAAATACTACTACTACTGCTAACAGTAAATTCAAGGCTCATCTGTGCTACTTATAAAATAAGAGGAAACCAAACAACAGCAAAAAGAAATAATTATCAATAATGTAAAATTATATATATATATATATATATATATGAAATAACCATTAAGATGAACAGAAAAGACTCCCATTGTAATTGGAGTGGAGTGATTTAACACAAATTTCCAGGTTTCACCTAAGTAACTAACCTGGGGTAAAAAGGATAAAACACTTTGGAGGTAAAGACCTTAATGCAACCACCTTCTCATTGGTGTAGGGTGGGTAGAACCTCGGCAACCTCGCCAACCCATTGGGAGTGAAGCCCCTAAGACTTTAAATACACAGGTCTTGTGGCTACCATTCTGATCCCAGGGTCTGTCTGACACTGACCAAATTTATAGAGGCAGACATGGAGGAAATTATCAGTGCCTTTCTGTTGGATAATATGTGGAGCAGCCTCCACACTTAGCAACTGCACATCCATTACAAAGAACAAAGCGGGAGCCACTACTGAAAACAGCATGTAGACTAGTGCTTCTCAACCTGTGGGCTGCGGAAGACCCAATTACTGGGGTCACCTATGATCATTGAAAAACATGGATATTTACATTATGATTTATAACAGTAGCAAAATTACAACTAAGAAGTAGCACCAAAAATTTTACAGTTGGGGGTTGCCACAGCGTGAGGGACTGTGTTACGGGGTTATAACATTAGGGAGATTGAGAACCACAGATTTAAAACTTCACATCTTAATATGTGAATTGAGCAACATACAAGAAGTAAAAACACATGTTATTAGGACATGTCAGAGCAACAGCCCCATTTTCAGTGTCCATATTCGGACACAGATACATACACTGCAATTCAAGTTCGGTGGTCAGAGTGATTATGGGTAGGCAGTTTCATTAACACGAGTTTTACACTTTTTGTAAAAGTAAGTGAACTATTTGTTTTCAAGAAACACAATGTTCTTATGATTAGAAAATGTAACATTTATCATGAAAATAATTCAGCAACAATGGAGTATAATGACTCTAAATTACACTTGCAGTGTGACCTTTAAAAATGTGTGGTATTGGGGCTGCAGAGGTGGCTTGGCAATTAGGAACACTTAATGCTCTTTTAGAGGACCCAAGTCTGTACCCAGCACCCACATCAGGTGTTCACGGTTATCTGTAATTCCTTATTCTGGTCTCCATGGTGACTGCACACACACACAGTGCACACACACACACATACACCCTCTCTCTCTCTCTCTCTCTCTCTCTATCTATCTCTCTTGCACGCACACACGCATGCACACACACACACACATTTAAAACAAGTGTTTGAGAAAGGCACTGGCATCTCTGTTGTCATGAGTCTCTGAATATCAGAACAAGAGTCTTACAGATATGTCAGACCTCCAGGCCACAGACCACAAGCATCCCGGATAGCTATAAATGTGTCTCAACACAATTGTAGATGACAATGCCAAGTCTCGATTGGATACCTGTGGTAGATCAAGTTCCTCTGGCTCCTTGACCAAACTCTTGCTTGGCAGATTCATATTAAGCTTTTCTTTTCATGAAAATGTAACCACTATTAAATAAGCCATTCCATAAAGTCATGTGTGACTATATCACTGACAAGTGATTGGACAAATAACGTACTAAACCTAGTGATAACCTTAGCAGACATGACAATTACAGCCGACAGCTACATGGTGACAATTACCCAGGTGTGCCTTGTACATGCCTGTGTGAGGTTTGACTCAGAGTGCTGGTGTGTCTAGCTAACACTATCTCAGTAAAGGTGCATGGGGGCAGTATTAGCTTATCCCCCCAACATGGGGGCAGTATTAGCTTATCCCCCCAACATGGGGGCAGTATCAGCTTATCCCCCAACATGGGGGCAGTATTAGCTTATCCCCCCAACATGGGGGCAGTATCAGCTTATCCCCCAACATGGGGGCAGTATCAGCTTATCCCCCAACATGGGGACAGTATCAGCTTATCCCCCAAAGCTGCTTCAAGTCCACTCTATTCTATGCTGATTCCCCTTACCACCAAATCTTTGTCTGATTTCTAATTTGCCCCATGGCCTATAAAACTGTCACACACCAGCACTCAACTGGATAGACAGACAAGCAAACAGAGAACTGCTCATTTCAGAGTGGGCCTAATCCCCCAAAGAGTTGTGTGACACACCGAACACTGTGGAAGTCTCAATAGTCTTCTTTCTGTGTGTGAAAAATGCGGTTACTGTGATTTTCCTGTTGCTGTATTCTCCGTGCAGAATACCAGGCTTCATAAAGGCAAATGTTTTCATATTTCCCACATTTCAGACCACATTCACCCATTGGTGTGGGAGAATTATCTGTATTCTCTGTCAATCATGTATTTTAATAAAATGCTGATTGGCCAGGCAGGAAGTATAGGTGGGTCAACCAGACAGGAAGTAGAGGCAGGGCGATGAGAACAGGAATATCTGGGAAGCAGGAAGCTCCCTCCACCATTCCTGCCCAGACCACAGAGAAGCAACATGTGAGCTGACAGCTGAAAAAGGTACCAAGCCATATGGCTAACGTAGATAAGGATAATGGGGTAATATATGTTATAAGAACTAATAAGTAGCCTGACCTAATGGGCCAATCAGCTTTATAACTTATAGAGATCTCTGTGTGATTGATTTTCTCTGGGACTTGTCGGTTGTGGGGTACCGGGCGGGAACAGATACCCCAACAAGCCGGCCCTCATGCTACAACCCATCATCCTCCCTCCTCTTCATCCCTAGATTACCTCCCCCAGGCTTCCTCCTGCTCCTTACACAGAGGCACGTGCTATATGTATCTATATTCAATCTAAGATCCACAAATGAAAGAAAATGTGGTATTTGTCTTCTTGTGTCTGTTTTATTTTGTTTAATAGACCTCCAGTTCCATCCATTTCCTTGCAAACAACATAACTTTGTTCTCCCTTATGGCTGACTAAAATTCCATTGTGTATATATACGGCATTTTCTGTATCTGTTCATCTGTTGATGGGCACCTAGGGTGATTTTGGAAGTTGGTTATTGTTCTCAGTCCTAAAAAAAAATCACTTAACAGCAAATTTGCAATCTCAGCAGGGTTTGGTAGAGACTGCTTATCTCTGCCCTACCTAGAAACAGCCAAGGAGGCTCCACGATTGGCATTGCGATTGCTGAATCCTTATTTGTGCATGTAAATGGCAGATGTTGGCAGAAGGACCCTAAGAGCAGGGCCGAGGCTTGGAGTTCCTTAGCCTTCTCCCCTCCTGGGGCCACCTCTACATGCAGCATCTCTGGGAAAGCTTCTTAAAAATTTTTTCAATCTCAATTTTGAGAATTTCATATATAGGTACTCTACTTACACTATTTCCTCTTCTGTGCCTTTTCCACACCCTCTCAAAATTATGGCTTCTTATTTATTATTGTTTTACACACATGCACACACACACACACACACACACACATGCACGCACACATCTACACAGAAGCTGTGTCTCTTTAATGTCAATTATATGGACATGCCCTGTACACAAATTTAAAAGTCAGTGTTGTCGTGATGGATACCTGGTTAATTTTGGTGTTGATCAATTATTTTGGGAGCTGTTCAGGAGATGTGGTGATGGAGGGGCGGGGGCCAAGAACAAAAGAAAAGAAGGGAGCAGTAACTGGGTCGTGGTGGCACACCCTTTAATCCTAGCATTCGGTAGGCAGAGATAGGTGAGTTCCTGTGAGTTTGAGGACAGCATGGTCTACAGAGCGAGTTCCAGCATAGTCAGGAACTCTAGAAATACTGCCTCAAAAAAAGGTGGGGGAGCAGAAGAGAGGGGAGATAGCACACTTGAGAGCAAGGACATGATCACTGTGGAGCTAGACACAGAGAACAAGCCCCGAAACCAGGATCACCTCCATATGAGGCCTGGCTTATTACTCCTGAGCCTGTGGCCCCTAGGGAGTCCTCCCAGCATTGGCTTTTGGCACAGACTCATCTTTAATCACAAAGTAGCAGTGTCAGGGAGGCAAACATTGTCCTCTCAGCTCTCCAGGAGCCATCCTGCCTCTACTGCCTGGCACATCTGTCTCTCTCACCCTCTAAACTGACCTCAGCTTTACCATTCTCAAGTGTTTCCCTCACTGTTTCTAATTGCATTCTGCAGTGTCCTTTGAGGGCTCCTGTAGCATCTGTGACAGAATTTGGAGGACGTATGGTAGTTGCCAAAGTTGGAAAGAAAATGTGGCAAATATAGACAAATTAGCTCTCAGTATGATGTCATGCTTCTGACAGTGCTTATGTCCTGATCTGGAATCATTCTGACTTCTTAGTATTTAAGACAACTTACGCCAGCCAATCATATGAGCTGATTTTGACTCATTGCAACTTCTTAGTATTTAAGGTATGGTGTGGGAGAATTGTCTGTATTCTGTCAATCATGTTTTAAATAAACACTGATTGGCCAGGCAGGAAGTATAGGCCAGAAAACCAGACAGAAAGTAGAAATGATGCAATGAGAACAGGAGAATTCTGGGAAGGAGGAATCTGATTCCTCCCACTCCAGCCCAGACTACTGAAGCAGCAGGATGTGAGCTGCCCCACTAAAAAAGGTACAGAGCCACATGGTTAAAATAGATCAGAATAATGGGTTAATATAAGTCACAAGAACTAATAAGAAGCCTGACCTAATGGGTCAATCATCTTTAAAACTTATAGAGATCTCTGTGTGATTTTCTTTGGGCTTGCTGGCTGCGGGGAACTGGGCAGGGCATAAATCCCAACAAGCAGGACCCCTCATGTTACAAAGGTAAGTTTTTAGTGTGGCCAATCTTTCTTTCATTTGCTCTCTTGGGCCATAGGGTTCATTTGAACCTCACCATGTGGCTGAGCAGCCTGGTCTGCAGCCCCAACAGAAGTCGACACAGGACCCTGAAATCCAGTGCAGGAGTTTGATGGCTCTGTCCTAGGAAAAGGGTCGTCTGCATAATTAGCCTTGCAAGGCATTCCTCTCTGCCTTTATTCAAATGATTGTTTCCATCCTCAAAGTATATGGCTCTTCTTGGAGCTCTTCTTAGGGGTGAGGTCATAAAAGAATTTCCACTGTTTTAACAAGGAAATGTTCAAATTGAAATACTTGTCTTGTACTAATTAATAATCACCGTAAACACTAAATTGGATCCCAGAAAAGGTTTTCATAGAGGGACATTGTGCTAAGTGCTAAGTGATGTGAGTCTTAATTATACAATATAGAGCCACTTAATGCCTTTTGGGATTTTTATGAGCTTCGGTGTAAGTTTTAATGGTATGGTAGAATCACACAGAAATGGTTCATTTTTTATAAGGCGGTGGACAAGGGATGAACAATGAGATAACTTTAGGGAAAATGACAGTGTTGGGATCCAGGAGAACACAGATACTTCTCAGTAAGGTGGAAAGTCTTCAGATAAAGACAGCTCTACAATCTCCAAAGACTTTTCGCTTTCAAGAACCAAGGAGAATTGACAGGAGTCTGGGACATCACAACCTTCTGAGTGAAATTCCAAAAATGATATACAGTCTTTGTTCCCAAAATAGAGAACTGGAAATGGACAGGGGTCGGTGGACAGGACACAGGAGGAGAAGGTGCTTGAGAAACGCTTACAGCTCTAGTCACCTCAGCCATCTTTAAGGATGGGTCGACTGCACAAATACCTCATATTGTCTCCACACTCCTTATAGTTTGAGACGTTGATGACAAGAGCAAGAGGCTTTGGGCTTTTGAAACAGTGAGAGACACAAAAGGGAGAAGGCAGAGGAGAGGCGTCCCTCTCTGTGGGCCAGCCACTTCTGGCCACTGCAGATAACAGAGAATCGTAGATAAAGATAGATTTTCAATCAACCAGTAAACAGATTCCTGCTGAGGAACATGCTGGGGAAACGTGAACAGTTACGACAGTAAACAACCATATGGCTGCCTTTAATGACCCAATCAATACAAGAAGAGTACGGTTCTTCTAATCAACTCCAGACCAAAATCTCATTTGTTTGCTCTGTTTCTAGCTTTCGGAAAGGCAAATCCCAGGCTCATTTACCTTGATTCACAGCACCCCAGGGGTTCAATGTGTGTGTTGTTGGGGAGGGGAATAAAGCTAAAAATAATTCATTTTTTATTGTCTTCAAAATCTCCTCTTTCTCCTCTTGTTCCTCACACTGTTACTATCCTAACCAGCTCACCCGCGTGCTCTGCCTTTGAAATTATCCAAACTTCAAACAGGGTGAGAGTCCATGACATAAAATCTTCTCCCAAACTAAGCAGGAGGAAACAGAGGAGACACACAAGGAGGAACTGCACTCTGCGTATTTTATTTCCCAGTCGCACCCAGGACTGTGGTCTCCCTCTATAGTTTTAGCCAGACTCCTACCTACTGACCAGACCCTCATCTCTGGCCGGTCCTGCTGAGCCAGCATAATGCAGGCTGAATTCTCTCCCATCTTGCTTTGGGAACATCCTATGCCTTTGACCTTCCCGACAAACCCCAGGACAGCAGAGTCAGGCAGCCCTGTGGCAAAACTGACAGTGTTGGCTTTCTCCCCAACAATAGCCATCAATGGAAATGCATGCACAGAATGAATCTGAACTTCCATTTCCTAGGACCCTCAGTTTTTGTATCTGATGAATGTGTTCTTCTTGCCTGGCTATTGTAGTGGAAATTCTCTGTTCCCCAGCTCAGCCCCCACCCCCAGTCTCTGACTGCCTGCTATGGGATTTCCCCTTCTCTCAACCCCAGAAGCACCATTTTGTGCTTCCCTGGCACCCAGGCTACACGACCTTGCTGACTTCTGCTCTGTCCTCACGGAGAGATGCCCCTTTGGGCTCAGCTCAGACTCAGCCTCACTGACACTTAGGTCATGGTACAATCACCTGTCTAGATGTCTGGGGCACACTGGATTCCTCTCCGCTGGGAAAGCAGTGTGTGAAAGTTTCATTTCCACCCCTAGCCTGGCACAGAAAACACACTTGTCTTGGCCACTCCCTCTTGTCCTTGCTCTGCTGAGTTTGAGCATTGTCCTGTCTTCCTACACAGACCCTTCTCCAAGACCAGTCTGGCTGTGGCTGCTGTTTAACAGTAACTGACAACTGACCATGCTTTGGGATGGCAGCTATAGTTCTCTCCACGGAAAGACTCAGATTTTACAAATTATAATTTTCTTTAGGCAAAAATTTTTGTCTTCACCCAAAGAAAACACTGCTAAAAAGATCGCTTTGGAGTTTCTTTCCCCAAATTGTAAGCATCAAGGGCCATGATCCTTGTCAGGGACCTCGGAAGCTGTGAGAATCTGAACACCCACAAGAAGCCGATATGTGTGGGTCACAAACACATGGAATCTATTCAAATTTGATCATCCATCTAATCACACTGCCCATTTTAAATCTTCAGTTTGGAAAACTGGCTTTAAGAGAAAAAAAAACTCAGTGTGTATTTTTAAAAATAAATTTACTCTGGTCCCCTGATAACTTTCTGAGAGCAAGTTTGACCCGAGTGAGAGAGATGAGGCTCCTTAATGACCGCCATCAAGGCGTGATGAAGTGCCGGCCTCCCCAGCCATCCGTCACCCGCTGGAGGACCAGGAGGCACTTTCCCAGCCCTGGACCAGGCCTTTTTCTCCCGCCCATTACTCTCACAGCTTCCCTCTGTCGTCTCACTCCATCGGCCTCCTGTGTGCCTGTGCTGAGGCGATCCCAGAGCTCCGTCACATTCCTAAGCCCTGACCCTCTCATTTATGTCTGATCTCCACCCCATCTGAGGTCTTCAGTGCTGTTAACACTGACATGAGAGACGGCTTCCCTCCAGCTCTCAAGATTTCAATTGTAATTAATTTGAAAATAGTTTCCATACTTCTGCCACCCTTCTGGTAGATAAACTTTTCTTCTGATCTAAAACCAGAGGTGCTCCTTCTACTGATCAATCATGAGGAATCATGAGGAATTCCTTTGCTAATTCCTTGTTGTCTAAGATATAATCAAGTTGTGTTTTTCTTTCCCACAATGACATTCTAGTTTTAGAATCATTAATAGAAAAATTTGAAGCATCTGGAATTAATGGAAGATTTAAAAGCTCTCATATTAAAACACTGGGCTGGCTACTTTTATGTCAACTTGACACAAGGTGAGGTCATCTGAGAGGAGAGACTCTTAATCAAGAAAATGCCTTCATAAAATTGGGCTGTAGGCAAGTCTGTGGGGCATTTTCTCAATCGATGGTTGATGTGAGAGGGTCTGGCCCATTCTGGGTGGTCCAGGAGAGCAGCCCCCCTCTATGGCCTTCACTTCGGTTCCTGCCCTGACTTCCCTCACTGCTGGAAGAGTAAGATGAAATCACTCTTACTTCCAAGGTTATGTTTGCTCATGGTTGTTGTTATCACAACGGAAATCCGATTAAGACAAACACTACCTACCGTGGTAACACGGACACATTATTTCTTCATATCCAAAGGAGAGCATAAAATACAGGGCTGAGATTCATGACATCAAGAATAGAAAGAACTTGGGATTCCTGGCTACAGCGGCAAAGAGTTGTTTTTGGTGTTGGTGTTTTTTTTTTTTTTCTTTTTCTTTCTAGCACTCAAGCATTATGGGGTCGCTACATTGCTTGGACGCTGATAGAAGTGAACTCCTCATCCACGCTAAGTCGGTGTGAGCTGAAGTCACACTCTACACGGAGATGCTTGCCATAGGAGTGCAGGTTCCTAACCTCCTCTTGCATCTTTAAAAATCACACTTCTGAGTTCAATGGGGGAAGTGGGGAGTAATAACGATCAAAAGAATTGCATAAAAAGTACCCTAAAATAATACTTCTTAGATTAGTTCATTTTCATACATCAACAAAAATTTGGTGTTTATTCAAATTTGCTAATTGATATCCAGTTCCATCATAATAAAAATAACTCAGCAACTCAGAAAAGAACAGGAAACTTTCTTATCAGACACTGAAAACTTGGTTTAGATATAAGCTGCCCTTGAGTCTGAATGCTTGATTGGTTTTTGAAAAATGCCCTTAGAAGTTTCTAGTTTGTCACCCAAATAGCATGTCAGACAACAGAGAACATTTCGTCACGCTCAGACACCATTCAATCATCATCTGAGTTTGACTCCAAAGCTTTCACAATTCAATTTTATTTAGAATTAAGAAAATATGACTGAGGAGAACAGTCTAAGGACAGGACAAGCATTTGTCTTTTGTGGAGCCACAGGGCAGAACGAAAGGGGAGTGAACGAGTCCATTCCTCGTTTGGTTTGCCTCTGCTTTCATTTGCCACCCTCCACACACAGCTGACCTGCGGTCCCCTGAGACACCCCCACTGATGCATGAGCATGTATTTGGGTTAATGGGGTCCCTTCACAGTGCAGCTGCCCGAGAAATGCCTCCTGTACACAGAATACCACTGAGGCCATGGGGCAGGGCAGGGAAATGTTTGATAGTAGGACTTCATGCCTTCGGGAGACATCAGGACCTCTGGGTTCTCCTTAGTCTATGTGTGTGTAACCGAGATAAACACATGTTCTCCAACAGACAGACAGACACAGTAGAGACATGATCTCAACTGTTAAGACTACTAAAGAAGGCAAAATATAAAGGAATTTGCATAGCAAATGTGAAGCTTTCTGCCATATCCAAAGTTGAATTAATTGTACCAGCACAGAAAATTTTAATTGATTGTGTCCACTTTTAATCTGAAGCAAATTCCCTGTATGCTGATTTCAAAACAAATGCCACGCTCCTTCATAAGATCACAGCTATTACTGTACACTTGAGCCAGTGCAGTGTGCCCTGTCTAAAGTGCGCTAGGGTGAATTGCATTTTTATGTGTTGCTTTCTTTGTGTGCGTGCATGCGATTCAGGGAACACGCAGATCTCAGTGTTCTTCCTCAGATGCTGTCCATATCTTCCTTTGTGTGCATGTGTGCAGATTCAGGGGACACGAGGATCTCCGTGTCCTTCCTCAGATGCTGTCCATATCTTCCTTTGTGTGCATGTATGTGGATTCAGGGGACACGAGGATCTCCGTGTCCTTCCTCAGATGCTGTTCATATCCTCCTTTGTGTGCATGTATGCGGATTCAGGGGACACAAGGATCTCAGTGTCCTTCCTCAGATGCTATCCATATCTTTTGCTTCAGGGCAGGATTTCTCACTGAGCCTACAATTTACCAAGCAGGTGGCTAGCTGGCCAGAGAGCCTCAGAAATCTACCTTTCTCAGCCTCGTTGGCACTGGCCATAACAAGTATGTGACACCATACCTGGCCTTTTGAAAATGTGCACTCTAGGAATCAAGCTCAGGTCTTTCCATTTGTAGCACAAGCATTTACCAACTGAGCGATCTCCTCAGTCTCCATATTAATTACTTCAATAACTGAGGTTAAATCTTGATGCTAGTGAAAGTGAACTAGTTAGACTATATTTAAATATATAAATACTAATTAGGAATAGATTAGGAACTCTGTTCTTTTGAATTTTAAATATATAGAGTTCAAGATGTCATATACAGATGGTATATATGTATATATATACATATACAGATAAGTACCACATATATGTATATATATATCAACCATCTTTCTATCTACCTGTTTATCATTCCATCTGTTGATACATATGTATATATATCTCAACACTCATACATTTCTCAATTATATATAATCACATCTATTGTTTTATATATAGCATAATTATACATATTCATACACATGCAAACTTAATTATACTTAAGAATTCTGATCTAAAAACAATATACTTTAATTTTACACCAGTGAGAAACTCATAAAGCTCCATCATGATTTGACATTTGTGACTGACATGTAGGTCATCATTTTCCTTAAGATTTCTTTCTTTGGCCTTGGCATTCATAAAGAATCTGTCTGTGGTCTGGAGCCCATTGTGATGGAGAATGCTTGTCTGCCTGCTGCTCCCCACTCTCAGGATCCCTGCCATCACCAGGAAGGCTGGCGAGAGCAGGCCCATGTTACGATTCAAACACTGTACCTATTGCTGTTGACAGACTTTGCTCCTTAGAGAAGATATGAACTGCCAACTGGCCGTGACAGTCTGTGAACTAGCACCGACATTTGTGTTGGCACCGTGACAGTGTTTATAGCTCCAGGAATGCATAGTGCCAAAGAAGGACTGGCCTGAGGTTTCTGAGATTGAATGTACTACATTACACAAATGATATAAACATGCTGACAGCGATAAGCATCACGTAAGAGAAAACTTTAGAGCCAGGGTCTCTGGAAAGCGTCTCCTCCATGTGAAGTGTGTGCTGTGAAGAGGGAAAGGCACACAGAAAGGCAGTAGCGGCATTTCAGTCATAGAACCCATCAGCCATGATGCATTTTCTAACTTCCCATCACTTCAGAAAGCAGCAAGAAGGGAAAGAGATGAACCAAAAGATGAATATTTGGCAGGTGTGGAATAGAAACATGAGCTACAGGACAGGGAGAAAAAATGCCATTCTATCTCATTTGTCTTTCGCTAGGCTCAGAACCAGATCTTCTTTGACATTTCTTTAACCACCTCCGAGGGCACATTTCAGCGTGACTTTGGAAATGCACAGTTGAGTCTGTGTTCCTGCTTCCCAGCAGGCACATCCTATGATGGTTGTGGTCTTCCAGGCGGTGTCTGTTGTATGTTAAAAATCAGGTTTGTGACTGTCTGTCTCTGGGAAGTAAGGGCTTCCCGGAACAATCAAACCCAGCAGAAGAGGCTGCAGGAACCCCAATTTCTATCTGGCTGGACGGAATTTCAGGAGAAGCATGGGGCTTGCAAATGGCATCTAAGCTGCGGGCAGTACTGGGAACTGAGCACTCAACCTGTGAGTGTATGTGTGTGTGTGTGTGTGTGTGTGTTGTGTGGGCAAACATCAGAATAGGTACCTGTGAGATTAACCTGGATGTTATCCTTAAATAACTCTCTACCTTGGTTTTTGAAATAAGATCTCATGAACACTGGAGAGCAAATTCAAGGCCACTTTTTCCACTGTTATTGTATGCATACATCTATATGTGTATGTATATACACACATTACTAGATATAACATGCTCGGTCCTTATAATGCTACTTGCATGTATGCTTTCAGGCTGAGCATTTGGCAAGGGACAACAAATTTGTGTGCTCATCCTGGTGGACAGCACCTCTCCCACTCTGAGCTCTCCTCATTGCCTTTGTACATCACCAGAGGTGGCTGCTGCCGGGGAAGTGACAGTGAAGCTAACACCACAGGGAGAGTCTGGAGAATGCTGCCAGCACATCTGAACATTAACCACTTCTCATAGGATCACTGGCTGCAGGAAGTCAGCTGACACCTCTGGCCTCTCTCCTAATCTCCTAGTAAACCCCGAGGAGGCAGTTATATTTTAAATTTGTAAGTAATTAATTTAGTCAGAGACTTACTGCTCTGGTTCCAGGACAGTCTGGAGATTGGCACTCGCCACTCATCCGGTTTGGAATTAAGACATCTTCCCAGCAGGATGGACCCTGTGGAAAACAAAAACAAGTAAAATTATCATATCCTGCATACAACAGAAATGTGAATGCCCTTTCCTGGACAATCCTGAGGCCTGCCCGTTGGAACAGAGAAATGACAGGACTACAGTGATCCACACAGTGTGGCTAACAGATGTGGTAGGGGCTTTTCCCAGATGTTCTCGCAGACTATGCTGGGTCAGAAGTGTCCACATAAACCTACAATAATTCATTGTTATTTGGCTCAAACAGGTTCTTTCCTCCCCCCTTTGAATCTCTGGTCCTGTTTGAATGCTGCTGTACAAAGGCCATCCTGGTGCGGGACAGCACTACATAGTGCTATGATACAATGGTCTTGTACTCTGTAAAGATTTGTCAGTTGTACTGGTTCAATAAAAACCCAAACTAAGAGGAAGCAAGATGAGAATGCCTTGGTGATAACAGGTAGCAAGCCATGTGGCTAACACAGATAAGTAAGATGTAAGCATTAGTTAGTAAGAAAGCCTGACCTACTAGGCCAACCAGTTTATAATCCATGCAAGCCATTGCGTGTTTCTTTAAGACTGAAAGCCTGTGGGACCAGGGGCAACACCTCTGCAACATGTATGTCTTTGCCTGTTCTATGACTGTTTGCATTCCAAGAAGTCTGATCCCAAAACAGCACCACGTGTGACAGGAGGACATGATCTTCTAACAATACCCAATGCCTCATGTCCCATGTCATGTACATGGAGGCTTCTGGGTACCAGGCATGCATATGCTTAGAAAGGGTGTGTACCGCCACCTATGTCCTCAGCAGGAAACACCCATGTTTGTTTGCTTTTAAAATGTTCTTGAACATTTTAAGTTACAAACGATCTGACTCCATATAATTTTAGGGCCCCTCTATGCCGGGGTGGCCACTATGCTGTCTGCTTGGATCTCAAGGCTACCTGATCACATGTCAGACTCCCCCTTCTCCCATTCATGTTTTCCTGTTTCTCATGTGCTTTTTGGGACTTCTCTACTGAGAGGTTTTATGTGTGTGTGTGTGTGTGTGTGTGTGTGTGTGTGTGTGTGTGTGTGTGATTATTAATGTAAACCTCACTTTATTAAAAGTATCCAAAGAGCATGATATATTTTATTTCAAGGTTTTGAATACAGCACTAACCAACTGGAGGCCACCCAGATCACCAGAGAGCTGCATAGCTACCTGCAGCTACATCAGACAGTAGCAGTGACTTCTAGTTCTTATCCACAAACCCGTGTTAGAGCAGGAGAGCAGATGCTGAAGTGTTGGGAAAGGAAAATAATGAGGGAGAAACAGCTCAAGCCATGTCCCTCCAGGTTGTGGTCTCCTTATTACTGACAAACAACAGTGGTCATGTTTTAATGAAATGATTTTTCCTAAATTCATTCCAATTTTAGACATGGATATTTAAATGAAAATATACGTGGAGTTACATGGAAAGGGGGCAGTGTTGAAAACATGTCTGGAAACTGTCTGCTCCCACTGTCCTGGAGACACTCACACTCACACACGCGTGCACACGTCTTCCCTGAGGTATCACTTGACATCAGCTTGGAATTCACCTGTGTATTAACACATGAAACCAATGAGACTTAAGGAAGCAGAAGTTGATGATGCTTTCCTGGAAATGCTCAGTAGACAGCAAAGAATAACTCATGCCCTGTAGGCCATAAGGGGACTGAGAGCTGAAAAATAGTTCAAAGGTGAGGAGAGAGGGCAGAGGGACCCTGCCACAGAGTCTCATCAACAGAATATCCTCAAATATATTGAGAAAATGGCCAGCTTACCTGCCTCAAAACAAAAATCAACACACAATCCTAAAGTTCCAGTAACTCCTTCAAAGGTCTAAGAGTGTTTCTAGCCTATAATTGCAGCAATCAGATGGAGGAATGGCAAAAAGTATGTTGGGGACCCAAGAGATGGAAAGGGGGCGCAGGGAAATGACAGCTCCCAGACAGCAGAAGGCTGAAGGGTGCTGGCATCACAATCTGTAACTTAAGAGACAGCCAGGGGTGGGCAGTGTGTCTGTGAGTATGACAGGAAGGACAGGGGATGGGCAGAGCTTCCAGCACAGGTGGTCTGACAGCCAGTGGCCTGGAGCCAGGTGGGGGAACATTTGGACGAAGGAGCAAGGGATGCAAAGTCATCATTTACACTGCAGGAAGTAAATCAGTCACCATGGGCCAGCCTAAGGATTGTTTCAGTGCCAGGAATCAGGCTTGAGATACTTGGAAAATTTACAGCCGAAACTAGTGAACATGTGATGGTACACAGAACCAGAGACCCTGTCTAGAGCCAGACTAAGCCTGGCATTTCTTCACCAGTATACAGACATACACATGTGTACCTACATTCATATGTGCCTGGGCACACACTGACACGCACACACATGCACACACACTCTCTCTCTCTCTCACACACACACACACACACATACTATACACATGCCACAGCACACAGGTCACAACAGATCATCACACATGCATGCACACAGACATGTATGCACACAGCACATACACACGATCCTATGGGACGTGTAGAAGGCTGACATCCACCTGTAAGACACTTTGAACTCTCAGACCAGTAGTCTACAAGCCACTGCTAAGCCTGGACAAGGTGTGCAGAACGCAGGCTTGTTTCAGTGTCAGCTGGGTTTTTTGTTTGCTTGCTTGCTTTTGTTTTTGTTTTTGTTTTTGTTTGGAGACAGGGTTTTGCTGTGTAGCCCTCACTGTCTTGGAACTCACTCTGGAGACTGTAGACCAAGTTGGCTTTGGACTCAGACAACCTCCTGCCTCTGTCTCCCAAATGTTGAGATTAGAGGCCTGCATCACCACAGCCAGGCTTCAGTGGCTCTTTGTTAGCATTTGGGAACTTGGTATTCTGAGAAGCTGTACTGAGGTTCCCTCTCTGAGTGGGTGAGATGAAGGACATGATTCACCCAATATCTGTTAAGGCAGGAGTGTCTGCATGGCCACTCCCACCAGCTCCCACAGGGCTCTGCCCCTCTCCCTTTGTGCCTCTCTCTCCTGATTTTGCTTCAGGCCATTTTACTACACCAGATAGCAACCCTATCCATTCTCCTGGTGAGCCACTGCTTCTGGGGCAGCCATCAGGACACAATGTTATACAATTAGTCACCAATGATGCGGGAGAATTGTCTGTATTCTGTCAACCATATTTTAATAAAATGCTGATTGGCCAGGCAGGCAGTATAGGCGGGAAAGCCAGACAGGAAGTAGGGGTGGAGCAAAGAGACTGGGAGTTTTCTGGGAAGCAGGAAGCTCCCTCCGCCACTCCTGCGCAGACCACTGAAGAGGCAGCATGTAACTTGCCCAGCTGAGAAAGGTACGGAGCCATTATGGCTAACATAGATGAGAATAATGGGTTAATATAAGTTATAAGAATTAACAAGAAGCCTGACCTAATGGGCCAATCAGTTTATAACCTTATGGAGTCCTGTGTGTAATTTTTCTTTGGGGTTTGCCGGTTGTGGGGTACTGGGCGGGACAGAAACCCCAACAAGCCGGCCCCTCATGCTACACACCAAGACAAAGATCTCCAGTTATTTAGGGGGTCACCACTCACCCTTAAGACCAAATGTAAAGGTTTCTTTAAGTCTCAGTTTTAGAGCTAAATGTATCTTACTCAGGTTAAATACTATGAAAACAACCGTGGGAGGAGAAAGTGGAACCAGAGGGAAGGGGAAAGAGGATGCATTTTGCCTTACAAGTGGTTAGCCTTACTGTAAGGCAATCTGCATGTTTGAGTTTTAAGTATATGCATGGCCTCTTGATATAACTACAAACACTTGGAGGGCAAGAGAACTATTCTACTTAGGGCTCTAATCACACTCATTAGTCCCTTGGTGGCAGTTGAAGGGAGAAGCCCCCAGTGAGAAACATAAAATCGCCCATTGTGCATCATGCTCTAACACCCTCAGAAGGACCTGGGCATCCTGCTTATTTCTTAATCACTATTGGCTACAAGCTGTGGTTATTTCAGACTTATCGCCATTTTCAGCAACTGTGAAAAAGCCAATCAAATCTGAGGAATGTGACAAAATTTGCTTTTTTAACCAGAGTCATGCTTTGCTCCCCTATCTACCAGTCTTTTCTTTGCTGGACTCTGAACGCACCCCCAAAGCTTGACTAGTTGACTAATCATTTTGAAATCTTTTTTCTTTTCTTTTCTCTTTCTTTCTTTCTTTCTTTTTTTCTTTCTTCCTTTCTTCCTTTCTTTCTTTCTCTCCTTCCTTCCATCCTTCCTTCATTCCTCCTCCTCCTCCTCCTTCTTCTTTGGTTTTTTTTTGAGATAAGGTTTTGTTGTAGCTTTTTGGGGTCTTCCCTGGAACTAGCTCTGTAGACCAGGTTGGCCTCAAACTCACAGAGATCAGCCTGCCTCTATCTCCCAAGTGCTGGGATTAAAGGTGTGTGCCACCACCACCTGGCCTTGTGAATTTTTTCTTCTCTGAGATCACTGAGTGTTCTGATAGGAACAGCTTCAAATATCTTTCCAGGCACAATGGTCATCTTTCCCAAGGACAGATGCTCTCCAGCCTGATGTCTGCTGAGCTTTGTCTCCCAAGTCATGTCAAGAGGCAAGTATCACTGAGCAAGCAGACTCTGGAAACTGTGTAGGTTTAAAAGTAATCCATTCCACCGTGGCTCACAGGGAGAAGAATGGGAGGGAGGCAGTGGTTGTCCGGATCAGCACAGAGGCATCTTCTGAACGCCTTATACCTTATGAGGCAGGAAAAGAAAACTCCACCCTGACAACAGCTGCAAAGAGACATGGATAACTCCAAGCCGGATTATATTTGCTGCTAAGATGCATAGGTCCTGCCTCAAAAATCTAGATGTAAGAGCAATCTCCTGTGTTTGGTGGTCTGAAAGAAAATGGCCTCCAAAGGGAGTGGCACTATTAAAAGGTGTGGTCTTGTTGGAGGAAGTGTGCCACTGTGAAGGTGACCTTTGAGGTCTCATATATGGTCAAGCCATGCCAAGTGAGACAGACAACTTCCTGTTGCCTGAGAAAGACGGAGAACTCTCAACTACCTCTAGAGCACCATGCCTGCCTGAATGCCACTATGTCTCACCATGATGATAATGGACTGAATCTCTGAACTGTAAGGCACCCAATAAAATGCGTTCCTTTCTAAGAGATGCCATGGTCATAGTGTCTCTTCATAGCAACAGAAACCCTAGTTAAGATACTGTGCATGTCACAGATACTAATCTTTGATATCCTAATTTTTAATGCTCAAACATTAATCACAGTGCTTGCACAGCAACCCCCACAGCAGTCTCGGAAGGTAAGGAGTTGCCTGCATTATACAGGTAGATGCTACATGCAGTCACATGGAAAATACATTTGTTACTTTCTTTATGATGACTCCAAGCCAAAGCATTATGATGTAAATAATAAAAGTGATGCAGAATTCTCTCGGACATAGTGATAAACACAAGGTAGAAGTGAGTTTGTTCACAACACCTACACCATCGGGATGCAGGCTCTACCTCCCTGAAAGCAGAAAAGGCTCAGTAAGGTCACGCCATCCCACAGCACATTTAACTTTAACTTGCCTCATTCTGTTTTTAGAAAACATTATTACTTTATTTTTAGAATTGAAACCCCTTCTCTTTCCTCCCTCCAATCTCTTTCCATGTACTCACTGTCACCCTCTCTCAAATCCATGACCTCTCTTTCTTCAACTTAAATTTAGAAAATGTTATGTTTTAATTAACCCTTGCACACTTCTTCATCAGCTACATGGCAAGCGTGTGCCAAGTGATTGTTTTCTACAATGGAAAGAAAGATCTTTAGAGCACAGAAGACTTCCAGTGAAGTGAGGGATATTGGAGCTCAGGGCATGTGGGTGCCAGCCAGGATAGCATGAAGCATGTGTCATGTCCTAACAAAGAATCACTTGGCTGCTTTTTGGAAACTGCACCTCCACTCTTTTTACCTTCAGGCCCTCCCACCCTTGGCTGTCCTTCTCATCACAATTGGGAGAGCTAGAGAAATGACTGCTATGGTTTGGCTCTGAAGTATCCCCCCCTCCAAGGCCCACATATGAAAGGCTTAGTCCACAAATTAAGGCTGTTGCGAGGCAATAAATGTTGTGAGGTGGGGGTCAGGCAGGAGGTCTCCTGGACCTTAGTGGGAAGACCTTAAAGGAGACTCTGTGACATCCCTTCTTTTTTCTACTCCTGGCAATGAGGTGACAGGCCATGGAATGACACCTGTGACCCAGTGAGCCCCAACAACCCCTTTCTCCTGCGAATCTGATCACCTCAGGTGCTTGTTACAGTGACTGACTGACTAGAGGTGACTCTCTCATGGCCACCACAGCAGGGGCAAGCTACCCAGCAGCCTCCTGGCCAAACCAGATCAGTACTGTTTATATAAAGCTCCTGTGCTGAGAAATGGTTTCACAGTTTTAATTATTGAAAAGCATAAGGAAGAATATAATATCACATGCCACGTGAAAGTCATGTACAGTTCAGATGGTAGCATCTGCAACTCAAGGTCTTTAGCACATGGCCTCAGGTGGGCGTGGTACACAGACCACATTTACTGTCAGTGCCTTCATGGGAAAAACCATCCAACCATCTCCATGGTAAATGATATTGCATAAGATTATAACAAAAAGTATTCCTCCAATTTTATATGGTGGCATGAGTGGCTGTGACCTAGATCTCAAGGGAGATGTCACTTCAATTAAAATCTTAGAGCTGTTTCCCCAAGAAATCTCTCTGAGATAGCTTCTGTCTCTCCATTCTCCCCATTTCTTCCCTTCCTCCCCTCTGTCTCTCTCTGTCTCTGTCTCTCTCTCTCTCTGCCTCTCTCTCTGCTCTTCCCCCTTCTCCCATTTCCCTCCATAACCCACTAAATAAATATCCAACTTCACTCTGCATGGTGTGCCTATCCGCCTGTCTCTCACCCACCTCGTGGCGCACTGCAGCCACTTGGGGAACTGTACCATCCCTGCCTGGAACTGGCTGCTCTTGGGGCCCACTGCCTGCTGCAGCCACTCAGAGATCCGCAGCATTTTATTTTTACCATAACACTGACTAAGCACATCTACAGGCTGCATCAGAAAAATGTTTCTGAGAAGAAAGCAGTAACAAACCCTGCCAATTGTAAACTTTCAGAGTTAATTTTCAAAGTTACAAAACTAAAGCAAAAGTCATCTTGACTAGGTTTTCCAATGCCCAACTGAGGGAAAAATGGAAGCATTTAGCAGCCTGTTTTATATTCGAGTATCATAACACAATGGACAAAATCTAAGCAGGACCAAAGAAGACTGTCCTTGAATGACTGAGAGGAACGCTGTGCCGTGGTGTGCTCCTCCTCGTGTGGGGCCTGCAGTGCTACTTCAGATAGGCTGTCAGCCCCCCTCTCTGAAATGGCACCACGAAGTCTCGCTGCTCAGGGCCCTCTGTGCTCTCCTCACGGTAACGTCACTCAACTGTACTTGTACCAACTATCTCATGTCACTATCAAATGTGCTGCGTTTAAGATATAATTAAACTTAATTTAAGACATAACGAGACTGGAGGGACTAAATTAAATTTGGTATTCAAACGTGGTGCTCAGCCCAGTGAGGCCTTTTCTGCAGCAGCTGCACTCCCAGGGCTAGGTCCTTCCTGTGTCCGGCATCTCCATCTGCCACAGGGTGACGGGAAGGAGGCTCGGATCTGCAGCTCGTCTCTATCCATATGTCTGCACTGAGGCCGCTGACCCACTCCACGCTTAACTCTCGACATCTGAGAAGCAATGAGGTGAAGGCTGCCTTCAGGCAGAGTGGCAGGGACTCCGACAACAGACGAAACCTTCGCACAGCCTGGTATTTGCTGACTTTCAAAAATGGCAACTGTTGCATTACTTCTTAGTTCTCAAAATAATACTTCCTAAGAATTTATTTATTTTTTATTGCTTTTTAGCAATAGCTGAGCTCCAAGAGGCTAATCCCTAAGGGATTGACTGAACTCTACTGGGTAATTTTTAATTCATTCTGTGTCTCCATTTCTCTATGGCTCCCCAGAGATCAGGCGATCAGGGCACTAGCTGTGGTGGGTGCACAGAACTCTGCTAAAGCACAGGCCTCTGCCACACAGTCTGTTCCGTGGGCTCATCTTCCTCCGACGAATGTAAAGATGCCCTGCTTCAAACAGAGCATAAGGCTGTGCTTACAGCAAAGGCCGGCAGACATAATGAGTAAGTGGGGGTAGAGGAGAAAGTTCTGGGAACAAAGACAGTATTAAACTCACCAAATATTTATTGAACAGATTCTAAACCTATATATACACAAAGACAGACCGAAAGACATGCATATATACAGACACTGTCCAATTTTTTGTACCTATATTTATAAAAAATAAAAATTATCTTTCTTATAGATTCCATGGAGTAACAAAAACTGATACAAATGAAATAAGTATGCTCACTAAAATGAATAATTTTAATGCCTATATCAAATATTAGTAAGATATAAAACAACTATACCTTTGCACAGATGCATAAGCACACATACATACATGCTTGCACACATTTGTACACATAAATGGTGAGAATGTGAGCTGATATCCTTGCTATATGTATTACATGCAGGTCAAATAGGACTCAACTGCCCAGTCTCTAAGTATTTGCCAATAATTAATAAATAAAAACCTATCCACAAGTTAAATGTTAATATTCTTAAGTTTCTTTATAGTAGTCCTAAACTGGTATACCCACCAATATCCACCAGAACATACATAGACATAATTTAGTGTTGGCAGAATTAATTTATCTGTGGCCGTAACTCCAAGGGTGTTGGCTATGTGTTGCCTATTGGCTGGAAGTGTCGTACACTCTCTGGCTTGGCTAAGACCCTCAGCTAGGCAAAGCATCCTTCATCAAGCCAGCGGAGACTGACTGCCAAGTCATTTTCCTGTCATGTGGTCAAGGAAAGTCTCAGACAATAGTGAGTGATCCACAGGTGCCTCCCTACTTAGAGAGGAGCCATAGGCCCTATCCATACTCAAAGAGGAGATGTTTCACAAAAACAGAGATGGCAGGATGTGGGAGGTCACTGTGTCACTGCTGAATACGTTTGTGTCACAACTAAAACATCTGATGAGGAGAAAGACATTTCAGGAGATGGAGGAAATAATTCCACTTGTGCCTTAATGCCAAGAGTCCAAGATGTGACTATTATGTGCACACTTAACCAGCTCAAACTTGTGGCCATTTCAACCATGCCCTGGAATTGTTCTTTCATGTCTTAGGAGACAGACAAACATAAATGCTGGATAGAGTCAGCAATAGATTCCTATTTATTCTTGTAAATTAAACAAACTTAAAAAATCCACTTGTCAATGGTAGAGAGGAGTGGATTCACACTTTCATCTCATGTCACAAGATCACAAAGCAAGCGTCAGTGCCAAGGAGAAAGATACATAGCAGGCAATGATGCAGCTACTGCTGATGACATCATGGGCCGGAACAAGCATGTGCATCTGCGGTACTGAGCAGAGGATGCTGTGTAAATCAACCATTGTTTAAACGGAACATCTCAGCTGGCTTTGAATATTCCCAAAGAGATGGAATAATTCTATGCCATATAAGATATAATATGGCATAACTTAGTAAGAGATAACATTTTCCCTCTCGAGGCATGGTTTCTCTGTGTAGCTCTGGCTATCAGGGAACTTGCTCTTTAGACCAGGCTGGCTTTGAACTCAGATCCGCCTGCCTCTGTCTCCAGAGTGCTGGGATTAAAAGCATGTACCACACTACCCAGGAAGACAAAACTTCTTACACTAAGCTGTATTTAATCTATCAAAAATCAAGTGTCTTTGGGGCCTGGAGGGCTGGCTCAGAGGTTAAGAGCACTGTCTGCTACTGCGGAGGACCAGGGTTTGAGTCTCAGCAGTCTCACTGCTGAGAGCAATCTCACAGAACACAGGGGCTCACTGCTACCTGTGATTCCTGCTCCAGGAGATCCAGTGCCCTCTTCTGACCTCCACAGGGACTAGGCACACATGGGATTAACAGAAATGCATGCAAGGCAGAACACACATATAATAAAAGTAAAATAGATTAAAAGAAAACCTCAAGTGTCTCCAACCTTGTGTATTTCCATGCTGTGTATTTCCCTCTCAGGGGGAATTGTGAGGGGCAATCTTTTTAAAAGTCTGCTTTATTGCAGGTGAACAGATTATTGGTCTGGGTGAACATTCTGCCGAGTTTTGGAATAACCACTGTCATTGTTCCCTGAGTGCCCACCCAGGGTGTGACTCTACCTAATGCATCAAATGTTAAACAATGTGTTTATTCCTTCAGAATTTTCAGCGACCAGACTCCTCCGCGCCCACCTGATGCCTTCAATTACATCACGAAGTGCTGACAGCGTTTCTGAAGGCATATGCCAGGCATGCTAGGATTTAAATGGCAGTGATTGCTTTTCTGCCCTGCCGCACTGAGTTTAAACAATGAAGACAAACAAGGGCGTACAGAGACAGACAGACGCGTGTGATGCACTCTTCGCGGGTTTAATTTAGGAGAACCACATGATTACCATCATCTGTTCTAGCTCTCCACCAGAAATATCCTGGCTGTCGTGGAGAGGGAAACTCCTTGAATCTCTCTAGCCACTGCCACTGTTCTAAGAACACTGGCATTCAGAACCATCTTTATCTCAGCTGGCTTGGTGATCCGGCTTTTGACTGGTCTCTACTTATTAAGCAAGATAAATGTATTAGATTTCTACAGATTGGACAGACTCCATCATTGTGTAAACACTATTGTCTAGTTTTCAAATCTTTCCTAAGGGCACCTCACATCTGATATGAACAAGCTACTTTGGATTCCCCACCTAAAAGGCTAAAGTTGAATTTAGCTTGATCATCTCCTGGTGTGGAAGATCCTTCTGTTTATGTGTTACTTTTATTGGATCATGAATAAGGAACTGCTTTGAGCCTATGGCAGGGTCAGAACAGATTTAGGCGGGGAAAGCTAGACTGAATGCTGGGAGAAAGAAAGGCAGAGTCAGAGAGATGTCATGGAGCTGCCACTGGAGACAGATGCTGGGAACTTTAGCTGGTAGGCCACAACTACGTGGCGATACACAGATTAATAGAAATGGGTTAAATTAACATGTAAGAGTCAGACAATAAGAAGCTAGAATTAATGGGTCAAGCAGTGATTTAATTAATACAGTTTCTGTGTGATTATTTCGGGTCTAAGCTAGCTGGGCTGCCGGGAGCCAACAAGTGGCCCTACTCCAACAATCTCCTTTTGCTTTTCAGAAAGGGAAAGGGAGAGATCACACAGCAGATGGTTGAAAACACATAAACAGTTATATTGTATTCAATTTTCTGTTGCTTCAACATTATTTACTGCCCATGAGTATGTTTTGGTCTGGGGACAGTGTTTTGTTCGCTGGCTGGAAGCTAGATGTTTTGCAGTGGTGGAGGTGACAGCTTTAGATGGTCTTGTAGGACTTCAGTGAGCAGCTGCCTAGATAAGGATTTGGCAACTGTGAGGAAAATGACTTGTCAGAAGTGGAAAGAGCAATGAGCTTGTTTGGGAGCACCGAAACAGGCACTGAACGTACAACGAGCGGCTTTAGCCTGCTTGTCCCCAGCGACACTGCATACTTACAAAGACACTTAATCTATATTTCCAAGGGTATGGATTCAAATCTTGCATTACTGCTTGGTGCTTTAGATTCTGGAACATGTAAGACCTTTTTCAAACTAATGAAGGCAAGAGATTTCAGGCCACAAAAGAATCAGTTTGTTCTCTGAATGTTACGGTGACAAGAATATTAAACAAAACAAAACATTGTCCAGTTTAATATGAATGGAGCATTAGCTCTAGCCTGCAATTTTTTTCTGATAATTTGAATTTCAAATGTTTTCTCCTCCTCCTCCACTGTCTCTTCCTTCCCTTGCCCTCTCTTTTCTCTTTCTCATCTGTTTTTTTATTTGGATCTTTCATCTTGTGAATCATTTTTATGGTTAAGGCCCACTCACCTCTAAAATCCCTCTGGCCTGTTTATTTATGGTCTAGTTAGAAACAAGAGGAAGAGTCCCAATTTTTGATTAAAACAAAATAAATTTGGACTTTCTCGGGACTGCTTTCCTTGGCTGAGGGTCATGACAAAAGCGTTTTGAATGGCCTGTGCTCCTCTATGAGAATTTACCCAAGATACGGTTCTGATCTTCAGGCTCCCTTTGAGCTCAACACTTAACCTAATGAAGTCAAACACACACACACACACACACACACACACACACACACACACACACACACGTGTGTGTGTATGTTTTGACTGACAGGCCAGAGTTTAAGGAGTGCAATACAGAGACTAAGGCAGATCCCATGTAGATAGGCTGTGATTAGCTAATTATTTACCTAAATAATGCATTTCACGTTACCAGTTACATCTCTTCCATGAAAGATTGTGGAAGCAAGAATTTAAAATTGAAAAATAGTTTCCTATCTCTATTGAAGTTGCACATTACACCTCATAAAATACATGCTGTTTATTCACAGCTGCTTCCGTGTGCAGCCGTTGAAGTCTCCTACTTAAGGGCTGGTGGAAACTTAAATTCTTATCTTAAATTTGCTCCAATAAAACTGACGGCCAGGGGCTACTGATTCACGGATTCCAACATTTTCTGATTTTCAGTTTTAAGTCTGCATTTAACAGTGCCTCACTTCAGACTGTGCATCTCAGCCTCAGCACCAGCCTGTCCTGCACCTCTGCATGCTCAGCACCAGCCTGTCCTGCACCTCTGCATGCTCAGCATCAGCCCTGCATCTCTGACCTGCTCAGCACCAGCCCTGCACCTCTGCATGCTCAGCACCAGCCCTGCACGTCTGCATGCTCAGCACCAGCCCTGCACCTCTGACATGCTCAGCACCAGCCCTGCACGTCTGCATGCTTAGCACCAGCTCTGCAGCTCTCACATGCTCAGCATCTTTGATCTGAAACATGACATTCAGAAATTTCATCACAGAAGTAACTGTATGGTGATATTACTTAGAAATCAAAAGACAAAGGGAAACCCAGAGTGTTTCTTGCCTCAAACTATGCTCTGGTTTAAGAAAATGTTTCTCCAAACCATCCTGCTTACCTGTAGTTAATTAATTCAAATCCTATCCCCCACTGCATTGCTTAAGGCCAAGAAAGACAATAACATTTTCTCCAGACCTTATGAAAGCTTCCCTAGCTTTTACAACAAGACCACCTTTGCAGACATGTTCCCAGGGCCTCAAACGGTCTCCCCACTCTCTCAGAATGATGGTGTAAGGCACAGCTGTTTTGAACATTCATCATGGCAGTCACAAGATGGACAGCTCAAGAGATGATGGCTCAGCCGGCAAAATGCTTGCCTTGTAGCTATGGACCTGAACTCCACCCACAGAAACCAGTAAAAGGAATTTAAATGGTAGGCATGGTGGATCAACGTGCACATAATCCTAACTCTGGAAAGGAAAAAGGCTCCCAGGTGCTTGGTGGCCAGGCAGCCTAGTATCTTTGATGAGTTCCAGGTCACTTTGTGGCCTGGTACCAAAGAAAAGAGTTGATGGGGCTTGACAGACAATGTCCAAGGCTGTCCTCTGGCCTCCATACACATTCATGCATATACATGAACCTGTGCATACTACCATCATCACAAGGACAAAAACAACAAATAATGCATTGGAAATATGCATGTGTGATATAAGTTACTCAACTGTAGGATTTCTGCTTTGCTGGTGGGGGTAAGATGGAGAAGTTACCGTTAAGTATAAAGAGTAGCGCTGCTGTGCAGAATTCCACATTATCCTCTTTGGAAGAATGAGGGCACGCACAGTGGGAGCCGGTAAACCCACACCGTGACCCCCTTCATCTTCACATGGAATCACAAAGCCAGACCTGTCTCTGCCTTTCCTTTGAATGTGAGAGGATGGTCCGATGGGAGCCGAGAGACCTGACAGCTGATGACCTGACAGTCATGAGGGTGGAGAAAATTAGCATAAACTTCCAGGCGCTGAGCAGTGGAGCAGAAATAGCTGCTCACAGCTCAGCAGCCCGTGACAGCACCGTTTGATCAGAACAAGGTCAAGTAAAGGACACAGGGGGACACGGCCCTGAAGTTTAAGGGCTCAGGAAACAGCAGTCTGTCTGGAAGTGCAAGATGTTTGCGAACAACGAGGATACTTTCTATTTCACAATTCAAAAGAAAGTTCTTATTCTCCAGACCTTGTCACCAAAGGCCTCGTACTTCTAGACCCTCTTCTCTGGACCCAAGCCCTATTTGGATAGCTACAGCCCTGTTGACTATGTCATGGCTATCAAACCCATTATCTCAAGCAGATGTACATACCCACAGAGGGATGCTTCAAAAGAAGGAAAGGAGAGGAGGAAGAAAGGAAGGAAGGAAGGAAGGAAGGAAGGAAGGAAGGAAGGAAGGAACCTTAGCATCTCCTGCTCCAGCTCCTGCTCCAGCTCCTGCTCCAGCTCCTGCTCCAGCTCCTGCTCCAGCTCCTGCAGTGGTTCCACCCATCTTAGGGCCAGGTGTACTCTGGGTCCTAGTGGGGTTCAGACCATCTGTCAGCTAGTCTCTACAACCTCAGCCCATTTCCTTGCTGCCCACTGCATATATACCCTCAGTTCCAGTCAGAAGGAATCATACAACTGTAGTAATACTCTAATCTCACTTGAACACTCCCCTACACTCAGGGAATCCTTTGACTTAACAGTGCCTTGGGAAGAGTTCAATGACGTCGCCATGTTTATAGGGCCAAGATGAAGTTGTATCAAAATGCTGCTCAGTGGAAAACACACCTCATGCCTTCCATCACATATTTCTCCTTGATCTGTTACTGCCTGTTTGAACACATACATCCCAATGTCCAGGTTGTCCCTTTCAGCTGCTACTTGAAGTTTCCCACCAAGTGCACCCCTTACAACCCTCCCAGCTATCTGAGTTGATGGAACACAAGTTCGCTTGCCTTCACCCAAATGTGCAGAATGGTGGCTACCATCTTATGTGCCAATTACACCTTAGTGACCAGACAGTTCCTAGAGGAGACAGCAATAGGAAGGACACCAGATTTGGAGTACCAGTTTCTGAGTTCAAGACTCAATCCTTGGCACCCGGTGGGCAAGGCATTTAAATCCTAAAGAGCTCCAGTTACTAGACTATAAAGTAGGAATTTATATCAGCTCCTTTCATCTCATAGGATGAGATAGGATAATATTTTGGAGAACAAAACAAGTAAATAGAGCATGTGGAAAATGCTTCCCTGTCTCTACAGTGGTGACCAGTTATTGACTATGATTTCTTTATACTGAGTCATGACAAAAGGATCTTGATTGAATCTGTAGTGTTAGAGTGTCATGGAGTATTTTAACTCTAACTTGAAGTTTCAGGAACCAAATAAAAGCAGTAATATTTTTATATCAGATCATAATCGCTATATGTCTTTATACTATAATGCTACGTAGTTGCAGAATGCTAAATGTCCATCTACAGATTCAACCTGTCTTCTTAGGAATTAAAAACAGGAATTAAAATAATCTACTTGTTCTCACGCTGACTTGCAGCCAAGCAGCTGTCCAGTGAGGCACAGAGCTGGGAAGATGGCCGTAGTGAGCACTCTGAACTTCCGACACATACACTCAAGGAATCCACAGCACACACTCCTCCTACTTGTTAACTAGAACCATTTTAAGAATAGGGTGGTAGGCACCTTCATCTTTCTGAGGTTGCTGTGAAGAATGTAGGCCTGCTTAAAGCCAACATTAGCCTAGGGAATTTAAGCACTTTATAGTAGATGTAAAATTTTGAAGAATTAAAATTACAGGTGAAGCCCATATAAATGTCAATGACAGAGTTGATGCCTGTCTAGACCTAAAGGGACAAAAGCTGTCATGGGCTTCCTACTCACATTATCTAAATGATCTGCATTGGTAAGTCAGAATTTCCCTTTCTGAATTAGAATCTTACATTAAATGCTCTAAATCCTAGTGAGGCACCATGTGGTTGCTGGGAATTGAACTCATACTCAACTTCCTATGGAAAAGTAAAAAGCCCAGAACAGCCAAAACAATCCTGCACAATAAAAAAAAAAAACTTCTGGAGGTATCACCATCTCTGACTTCAAACTCTACTACAGAGCTACAGCTGAAAACAGGCTGGTATTGGCATAAAAACAGACAGGAGGACTAATGTCTGACTTCAAGATCCAGATATCAATCCACACATGTGAACACTTGATTTCTGACAAAGAAGCAAAAAATATGAAATGGAAAAAAGAAAGCATATTCAACAAATGGTGCTGGTATAACTGGATATCAACACATAGAAGAATGAAAATAGCTCCATATCAATCTACATGCACAAAACTAAAGTTTAAATGGATCAAAGACTTCAACATAAAACCAATCACACTGAACCTCGTAGTGGAGAAAGTGGGAAGTACACTTGAACACATTGGCACAGAAGAGACCACTTCCTAAATATAACCCCAGTAGCACAGACATGGAGAGCAACAATTAATAAATGGGACCTCCTGAAACTGAGAACCTTCTGTAAAGCAAAGGACACAATCAATAAGACAAAATGACAGCCTACAAAATGGGAAAAGAAATTCACCAACCCCACATCAGAAAGAATTCTGTTTTCCAAAATATACAGAGAACTCAAGAAACTCATCATCAAAAGAACAAACAATTCAATAAAACATGGGGTACAGACCTAAACATAGAACTCTCAACAGACTAATCTTGAATGGCTGAAAGACACTTAAGGAAATGTTCAACATTCTTAGCCATCAGAGAAATGCAAATCAAAACAACTCTGAGATTCCATCTTATACCTGTAAGAATGACTAAAATCAAAAACACTGATGACAACTTATGCTGAAGAGGATGTGGGGTAAGGGAACACTCCTCCACTGCTAGTGGGAGTGCAAACTGGTACAGACACTTCGGATATTAGTATGGTGATTTCTCAGAAAATTAGGAAACAACCTACCCCAAAACGCAGAAGTACCACTTTTGGGTATATACCCAAAAGATGTTCAATCATACCACAAGAACATGTGCTCAACTATGCTCATAGCAGCATTGTCTGTCATAGTCAGAACCTGGAAACAACCTAAATGCCCCTCAACCAAAGAATGGATAGGAAAATGTGGTACATTTACACAATGGAGTACTACAGAGCAGAAAAAATAATAATGATATCTTGAAATTTGCGGGTAAATGGATGGATCTAGAAAGGATCATATTGAGCAACTGAGGCAACCCAGACCCACTAAGACAAGTATCATATGTACTCACTCATAAGTGGCTTTTAGACACAAAGCAAAGAAAAACCAGCCTACAATTTATAATCCTAGAGAACCTAGACAACAAAGAGGACCCTAAGAGAGACATACATGGATCTAATCTACATGGGAAGTAGAAAAGCAATATCTCCTTGTTGCAAGAGGAGGCTTGTTCATCCCAGCTGCCTGACTAGCTTAGCCCTGAAATAACCACACAGAAACTGTATTAATTAAATCACTACTTGTCCCATTAGCTCTAATTTCTTATTGGCTAATCCTTACATCTTAATTTAAACTATTTCTATTAATTTGTGAATTGCCATATGGTAGTGGCTTACCAGGTAAAATTTCCAGTGTCTGTCTCAAGTGGATCCATGGCGTCTCTCTCTGACTCTGCTTTCTTCCTCCCAGAATTCAGTTCCGTCTTCCCCACCTACCTAAGTTCTGCTCTATCAGACCAAGGCAGTTTCTTTATCAACCAATGAAAGCAACAGAAAGACAGAAGGACCTCCACACCAATCTCCTGAGTAAATTGGGAGCATGGGGACCATGAGAGAGGGTAGGGGGGTGGGAGGAAGGGTCAGGAGCAGAGAAAAATATATAGCTCAATAAAACAATAAGAAAGAAATTTTAAAAATGCTCTAAATCCAAATCATTGGCTCTTTTAAAGTCAGGTTTAAGATCTGTCATCTATCAGGTTGGGGGAGACAGTTAGTGAAGTGCTGACTTCCCAAGTACAAGGTCCTGAGTTTGGCTCCTCAGAATCCACACAAAGAGCTGGCCATGGCAGCTTGTACTTATAATGCTATTATGGTAGAGAGGATCCTCTGGTTTTCATCTGTGTTCTGTATACACACATACACACACACACACACACACACACACATACACACACACAGTACACACTCACTCACATACCCCCACACACTCATACACTGCATACACACTCAAATGCATACTTATACACATACACGCACAGGTACAGCACACACAGTCACTCACACACACTCACACAGTGCACACCCACAGTACACAATCACACACAGTGCACACACACTCACACCGATTAATGTAAACCTTTATTTAAGAAAACTAAAACTCCGAGGACTATTTCAAGTCACCTATTATAGCTACTGCAGCAGACTAATGCATTCATCACTTGACATTTATAAATGTATGTATCATCATTTGTTTGAAAATTCATCTAAGTTCTGTGTTTGCAACCCAAATAGCACCAACTAACGTTGTTGTAGCTAGGCTGTATGGGATCCTCCAAGAGGTCCCTGGGTAGCAGATCCAACCATTAAGTGTCAATTGGATCATGAGGCTCTGACCACAGGGATGTGGCTGACAGACTCATAATTTGGTGGTCTGGCTGGGAGGCAGCAGGGCATGATTAAAGGCACTAGGAGTGTGCACTGGGATTAAAGGCACTAGCAGTGTGTAGTGGGATTAAAGGCACTAGCAGTGTGCAATGGGATTAAAGGCACTAGCAGTGTGCACTGGGATTAAAGGCACTAGCAGTGTGCACTGGGGTTAAAGGCACTAGCAGTGTGCACTGGGATTAAAGGCACTAATAGTGCCTTTATGAAACTTTCTCATATGCCGTGGGAAGACATGAGCGAGTGGATTCCTTGCTTTTATCTTGAACTCACAGATATAGCCATGAAGGAAGCATCTCCACAGTGTTGATGCTAGGCATCTGCCTTTCTGGCCCATGGTTGGACATAAGTGGTAAATTTTGTCTGGTGTGTGTGTGTGTGTGTGTGTGTATACATTGTGTGAGTAAGTGTTTTAGTGTGAGTGTGCAGTGTGTGTGAGTTTGTGTGAGTGTGTGTATGTGTGCATGTGAGGATATGTGAATGTGTACTGTGTGTGAGTGTGTATGAGTGTGTACATGTGTGTGTATATGTGTGATTATATGCATGTCAGTTTTGATACCTGAGAAGGCCAGATGATGTCAGATTGCCTTGGAGCTAGGCTTCCAGGTGGCTGTGAGCTGTCTGTGATGGGTGCTGAGATCTGAATTTGGTCCTCTGAAGAAACAGTAAATTCTCTTAACCATTAGGCTGTCTCTCCAGCCCCCTGGACTGAGTTTTTACAAATCACAATCTATATTAGTACCATGTTTCATAAACGTCTAGGTTAATCACTTCTCCTCTACTCTATACTGCTGCATGTGTATTATATCCAGAAGTAGTAGTGCTTTCCCAACAAAACACGGATGCAATAGTAAGGTGGCAGACAGCTCTTCAACGATGATATGTACTGCCATCCTGGGTTACTACCACTAGCCTGAACTCACTCCATGGGGTGGACAAGCTTCCTAATTCTATTACAAACAGGAGCTCAGAGTGACACATCACCTAGTTTATATGAATAGGTTCATATATATTCAGATTCTAACACACATGCAAACACATGCACACACACACACACAGTTGTCATGGGAGTGGGAATAGGAGCACAGATGTAATATATAAAACCTAACAGAAAGGAGGACACAGAAAACCAGGAGGAGCAAGGAGTTTCTGAGTGTAATGGGGTGAGAGAAAAGAAGGGCTTTTAAATAAGGAACCCCCATGATAGTACCTGATGAGAGCATGCATTGGAGGAGGAAGTAACTGTCAATTCAAAACTTTGCTCTATAAAAAGGAGGCTGAGGATAAAGTATTGGCTCCAACACATAAATGGTGAGATGAAACAAAGACGATAGTACAATTATATAGTTTCCGTGTCCAAGAGTATTATCCATTTACTAACCCACATAATTCAAACATCATTTTGACTAAGCAACACACAATTCATTATTGACTCCATCCTGCAAATATTTGCCACCTGTCTACTGTGTGCTGAGCTTCATGTTAACTGCTTGAGATGAAGGAAGGAGACAGTTCGGCTTTCTCCTCAGACACCCCATAGTCAGTTTTAACCCTTGATCTGGGATGTACAAGGCTGTGACCAGATGTGGTTTCAGTATGAATGGCTCTCATCCATAGGGCAATGAGGAGCTGATTATGATCTGCTTCACTCCGTTCTCTGTGCAAACTGCTCCATACCTAATAAAACAAGCATTCACATTGGGCCTGGCTTCGGCTCACTGTTTAGCCTGAGTGGGGTGGAGCTGATATAGATACAGCTTCATGTAATCACTCTCTCCATGATGCTTCACAGTCTAAGGGCACCATCTGTAAGGAGGAGTCAGGAGCCCACTTGCCTTTATGTGTATGAAATCAACCGAAGTAAACAGAAAATCCAGATCTCCTCCAGATTTTCTTTGCATAAATATCAAATCCAGCGATTTTCATTCCAGTTGATTTTGAACATAGGACATCACAAAGTTCTACCTCCCCAGTCATATAACTGAAGTACTCATCACTCTAATAACAGCATTAGAAATTTATGACTAGTTTAAAATGTGGGACAATATGTATGATGGGACATGAAGACAGAAAGGCAGGAAATGACTGGACTTGACATTTTCTTCCAAAATTATAAAAATAAGAAAACTCTAGACTGAACCAGCAACCTGAGCTGGAGTGGGCCTGAGAAAGCAAGCTCCATGAGAGTGGCAGCGGATTCAGTCCAGGGACATTTGCAGACCAGGATTGAGCCAGCTACCTGGGCCAGAGCGGACCTGAGACAGCAAACTCCACAGGAACAGGTAGAGGAGACCAACCACTGAGTGAGTGAGCCAGAGCCAGAGGGCGTGAATCTGGGACCTTCAAGGGAGTAGACCTAAGCCAGGACCCCTGTGGGTCTGGGCATGAGTCTAGGACCTCCAAGAAACTAGGCCTGAGCCAGGACCTCTCCAGGTCTGGGCATGAATCTGGGACCTCCGAGGGAGTAGACAGGAATCAGAGATCTCTGCAGGTCCAGGTGTGAGTCTGGGACCTCTGAGGGATTAGGTCTGAGACAGGACATTTGTGGGTCTGGGTATTGGTCAGGAACATCAAAGGGAATAGGCAGGAACCAGAAACCTCTGTGGGTCTGGGAGTAAGTCTGGGACCTCTGCGGGTGTCTGAGCCAGGTCCTCTGTGGGTCTGGGCACACCCCCAGAATGGGAAAAGATCTTCACTAACCCCACATCAGACAGAGGGCTGATCTCTAAGATATACAAAGAACTCAGGAAATTGGTCATCAAAAGAACAAATAATCCAATAAAAAAAATGGAGTACAGACCTAAACAGAGAACTCTCCACAGAGGAATCTAAAATGGCTGAAAGACACTTAAGGAAATGTTCAACATCCTTAGTCATCAGAGAAATGCAAATTAAAACAACTTTAAGATTCCAACTTTCACTTCTAAGAATGTCCAAGATCAAAAACACTGATGACTACATATGCTGGAGAGGATGTTGGGTAAAGGGAACACTTCTGCATTGCTGGTGGGAATGCAAGATGGTACAGCCCCTTTGGATGTCAGTGTGACGATTTCTCAGAAAATTAGGAAACAACCTTCCTCAAGACCCAGTAATACCACTTTGGGGTATATACCCAGAGAATGCTCAATTGTACCACAAGGATATCTGCTCAACTACGTTCATAGCAGCATTGTTTGTCATAGCCAGAACCTGAAAACAACATAAATGCCCTTTGATCAAAGAATGGATAAAGAAAATATGGTATATTTACACAATGGAATACTACACAGCAGAAAAAAAGACAATATCTTGAAATTTACAGATAAATGGATGGAGCTAGAAAACATCATTTTGAGTGAGGTAACCCAGACTCAGAAAGACAATTATCACATGTACTCACACATAAGTGGTTTTTAAACATAAAGCAAAGAAAACCAGACCACAATGGTTTGGTGGAAAATCCCAGAGAACCCAGACAACAATGAAGACACTAAGAGAGACATACATAGATCTAATCTACATGGGTAGTGGAAAAAGACCAGATCTCCTGAGTAAATTGGGAGGGTGGGGAATTTGGACATGGGTTGAAGGGGAATGGGGAGGCAAGGAGGGGAGCAGAGAAAAATGTAGAGCTTAATAAAAATTAAAAAAAAAAAGAAATCTCTAGACACTGAGATCCCCTCTGCAGTTTGATGACAGCAGTGACCTTCAAATGATCACTGCCATGCTCCTAGTTCTAGCTGATGATTCAAGCCACAGGCCACGCCCCTTTGGGCCTCACAGCTACTTCCACTGACTGCTCTAGCCAGAGGTTCTTAATGAAGTCATCTTGTGACTTCACTCTCATTGCTCCTGCTCAGCCAAGGGACTCATCCTGACCCAAAGGCAGGAGCCGGGGAATGTGAATCTTTGGTCCACAGTGTTTTAATCTGGCGGGTAGAGAAACAGGCACCACACTTTTACCTGCTAACAGCCTAAGCAGCAAGTTTTACTTTGTTAAAGTAGCATCCATAACATGTGATAGTTATTTTAAAGAAGAAATCCATTTTATGTTTTAAATTTCTGACAATACAGTTCCCATCTTATCACAAATTTGTGTCCAGTGCAGCTTATGCACTGGCATTCTGCTTATCTGATACTTATGTAGTAATTACACATATGTGGGTCACAGTCTATAATTTTTTGAATGATGCAGTTTTAAGAAAAATAGGTATGAAAGTAAACATACATCATTATTCCTATTCATGCTTAATAAGATCCTCTTCTGATATTTTAAAGTGATAAAAGCATGCACATTAGACATAATGCTATGCCAAAGATTCTCAAGTTGCTGCTTTCTAAATGGTTTCATCTAGCTATGCTTTCAATATAGACTGCTTGATGCACATGTAGTCCAAAGTTAGAGCAACATTGACCTGGATAAGGAGTGTATAGAGGACCATGCAGGGCTGAGCTAGCTCATTGTGCATGCTGACCTGGATAGAGAGTGTACACAGGACCATGCAGGGCTGAGCTCTCTGTGCACGCTGACCTGGATAGAGAGTGTACACAGGACCAAGCACAGCTGAGCTCACTGTGCACACCACCCTGGATAAGGAGTGTACACAGGACCATCCAGGGCCAAGCTCACTGTGCATGCTGCAGAAAGGGTCCTTCCTTGCTGTTCCTAGCATTTGTCTCCAGCTCTACTTCCAGGGCCAAAACTGCACCATGGGAGATGGAAGTGTTATCTAGAGATGTCTCACAATGTGCTCCAAAAGGTTTGCAGTCCTGAATTCCAGCTAATTCTGCTGCTTCTAATTCCGGCTGGATTAAACTCTTATCTGCAGACACCAGGCCTACAGATAGGGCCTATCACAGGAGCCCCAATTCCCAGAGAACGCTCAACTCCATGACCTAAGTGAGATTAAATCCTTCCAGATAGCCTAAATAAACGGTTCATAACTCGTCCCTGTCACTCCTCTTAATGCCTTTGTATCATGAAAGAGCCTAGCAAGGGTGTAAATAAGTGTCCTCATTTTATTAGCTGTACTTCCCCTTCCCAGACGCCATCAATAACTTCAGCATCACTCTCCTCGTGGAGTCCACGGAGACCAGAGGTGGCAGCTCCCAAACCTTCTCAAGTATTTATGAATCAATTTGCAGTGTTTGTCTATTACTGGCAATATATAGGCATAGCTGTGTCTTCTGCTGCCTTTCCAGAGAATTTCTCTCACCTTGCCCTCTTTCTCTAGGAAAGACACCATAGTCAGAATGGCATTGACCAAGCGATGTAAGATAGCCCATTACTATAGATAACACATTTCAGCAGAGACAGGTTTGTCTGAATATGGAGGGACCCTGTTACCAGTGTGTGGGTGACTGCTTGCTTGTCCTCTATAAACAGTTCATTAAAATAGCTTATACTGAAGTACACACAAGCATATCAGGATCAAGATTGCATGAGAAGCATTTGATGAGGCCCAAATCTGTAATTCTTTACAGTTTGGTCATGAACCCACATTTCTCACTGAGCAGTGGCTCCCTGAGAGCAGCCACAATGCCAGGTTCCTTCTTGTTTCCTTGACCTTTAACCTACTGTTAGGACACAGTAGACTCCCAAGTGATGCTCAGGAATTATATAAAGCTGGTGGGTGAATATATACCAAATGGGTTAGGAACATTGCCCCGTGGGCTCTGTAGAACCAGTCAGAGAAAAAGTGGCTTGGGAAACACCTATAAACAGAGAAAGACGAGGTTCCCAGGGATCCCACGCCAGCTCACAACACACTATTTTACATGGTTTAGAACCTACTCTTGAATTTGATCTGTAACTATCTGAGCTACAGAGGTTATGATGCACAGTTTTTATGACTTACATGCTTTATCATGTATGACCAAGATTTTACACAAAGCTTTATGTGTCACACTGCTGGGGGCTGGTCTTGCTATGTTCTTTGGGGACAGAAGCCAGAGTCTAGAAACAGAGGAACCTACTGCTAAATCTACAGAGCAGAGTGAGACGGAGACAGAGTCCACCAGGAGACGGCCCAGAGAGCAACAAATGAATCAATATCCCCTCTTGTAGAATTTTGACAAGTGAATCTTCACGGGAGGGACCAGATTTGCAGATTTTTACAAAGATTATAGTTACTTTTTTAAAAAAAATTTTCCACTATCATTTTAATCCATTAAAAGTTGTGGTAAAGTTTAACTCACTCTTTACAGTATAATGTATACACAGTTTAAAACAGTTTTCAAGATAAAATGTGAACTTAGGTGTAAAATATTAATTTTTAATATGCTGAGAATAATGAAATTCAAAGGAATATTATGAAGCCATGTAACCCATATCACCAAGTCTTGATATTTAAGAATACGTGAGTGGAAGAAAAGTTCCCTTAAACACAGTTTGTTGAAACTTTTAGAACCATGCTAACTTGTAGGCCCTTGCAGAGTCTTCTCCCCAGCGGAGGATGTTTAGAATATGGTCATAGTAAATGCTTACAATACATGACTTCCTAATGATAGAAAAATAAATTAAATAGATTTATGTAGGACAAAAGAATGGAAGGTAGATAATTAGGTGATAGACACAGAGTGACAGACAGACAGAGCAGCTGGTGGAATGTGCCATTTTCTATTGATTCACGAGGGAAGGCCTCATTGGCAGAGCAGCTAAATAAGAATGGATAACCTCCATCACACACCTGAATGGGCAGATCGTAGTGAGTCCCAGAAGCACATACAAATGTGTTAATAAGACAGGTCTTAAGGTAGCAAACAGTTACTGCAGGAGAATTGTCTCTACATGAACTTCATTCTACAGAGTTAAGTGTGATCAGGAGAGGAATTCTGGCCTCTGACCCACCACCCTAGATGACAGATTAACCCTCAGGGCACCGGCTCCTCTCCACTTTTCCCTAGACATCAAGAAGAGCAGATCTGGGAAACTAGGCTTTCTTCCTTTGTTTGTCTTTGTTTGAGAGGCTTTGGGTAAATCTATCTTTTTTGAAGCTGATTAGATGTGAACTTTTCAACTTTGAATTCGGTATAGAGAATACCATATTTTGAAAAAAATCGTTTTAAAACCTGTAGTCTTTTTATACAAGACAATTATGTTTAAAGGCTTTTGAAAGTTTATAGGGAGATTTAAAGTATTTTTATTGCATAGAAATGGTTAGAATCTTACAAGTTACCATGCTACAAAGTACTTATCTGAAAATTAATGTGATTATTTTTCATATTTCTGGCATCAGCATATTAACAAACACTCCTGTGTGATGAGTCTGATACCTGCCACAAATCTGCATTTACATGTTTTGCATTTATTTACAAAGGCTCTAAAAATGCAAAGGGTTGTGATGCAAGTTGACTGCTGACGACAACACAGGTACAGTGCTTTGGTGTGAAGAGAATGGTTCCGGAACTGGACGAATGAGGATCTCACGGCTGCTTTAGATGCTGCATCCCTTCCAGGTGTGGACAACTTTGACTGCTCTCACTGGACCACAGTTTCCTCCTCTCCGTGGAGGGAGGTGATGCTTCAGTCAGAGTGTTGTCCTGAGGAGGCACAGGAAGATTCCAAGCACAGTGTGATGGCCACGGCAACCCTCCTGTCTGATGGAGGGGTAGCCGTGATGCAACGGAACTGAGTACACGGAGCGCAACAAGTGTCAGTGTCAAGAGAACTGACTTGAACCTTTGGGGAGACTATTTTGCATGTGAAGATGACAAACTGGAATTATGAAAAGTTGGCAATAGTAACCAAAAAGCTACAGACAAACATACAGGGGGAAGGATGGTGGTCCTGGAAAACAGCTGAGGTCAGGGCTGAAGTGGTGTGGGAGAATTATCTGTACTCTGTCAATCATGTATTTTAATAAAACGCTGATTGGCCAGGCAGGAAGTATAGGCAGGTCAACCAGACAGGAAGTAGAGGCAGGGCAATGAGAATAGGATAAGGCTAGGGAGGAGAAAGCTCCCTCGCCACTCCTGCGCAGACCACCGAAGAGGCAACATGTAAGCTGTCACACTGAAAAAGGTACCAAGCCATATGGCTACCATAGATAATAATAATGGGTTAATATAAGTTACAAGGGTTAACAAGATGCCTGAGCTAATGGGCCAATCAGTTTATAATCTTAAGGAGTCCTGTGTATAATTTCTCTTTGGAATTTGCCGGTTGTGGGGTACTGGGCGGGACGGAAACCCCAACAAGCCAGCCCTCATGCTACATATGGCGCCCACGTGGATAACTGCATCCATAAAAAGCCTGAGAAAGCTTGGGAAAGAATAGAGTAAAGCATGTTTTGTTGGTAGCAGCAATTTCTCGGGTCTACTTTGCTTGCTAGAGGCAAGCAAGGCTCTCATCTAAGAGAGGCTTCCTGACTCAGCTTTAGCTGCAAAACCTTGCAGCTCATTAAGAGGTCCTGCCATGAAACACTTAAACGGTGTTGATGAAAAGCTGAAGGCATGCTTTTCGGTTTTCAGCCATAGCAGGAAAAAGCTGTGCTGTTTTAAAATGTCGGCTTTCTGGGCTGTCCTGCCAAGGCAAACTCTGACTCTTTCAGGCAGGCAGCCTGACTGAGTGTGGTCTGTGAGCAGAACCCTGAAACTTGCTTGCTGGCAGGGACCTTGAAACACTGTAGAGTTGTGAAGGTAAAAATGGCTGCAGTCGGTACCTCAGCCATGAGGCTGGAAAGCTAAGGAATGGACTAATTCCAGCCGTAAAAGCCACAGTTTTAGTCCTCTCCTTAAAGACTTGTGTGGTCAGAAAAAGAGAGATATACAGTAAAGAGAGATTCAAAGAGGAAGAAAACCTCTACATGGTTTACAGTGTGTTAAAAATATATGCAGGCTAAAGGTTAAAGTCATTTAAAAATAAAAAAGAAAGGGAGAAATAGGGTGTGGTGGTACACACCTTTAATCCCAATGCCTGGGAGGCAGAGGCAGATTGACCTCTGTGACCTCAAGGTGTGGTAGTACACGCCTTTAATCCTTATGCCTGGGAGGCAGAGACAGATCTCTGTGAGTTCAAGGTGTGGTAGCACATGCCTTTAATCCCAGCACTGGGGAGGTAGAGACAGGCAGATCTCTGTGAGTTCAAGGACAGCCTGGTCTACAGAGTTATTCCAGGACAAAGATATATACAGAGAACCTGTCTCAAAAGCCAAGAGTTAAAAGTAAAAATAAAAGAAATAGAGGTTAAAATAAAGCAGCATAAAGATGGGAAATACACAGAGAATCTTGATACTGTATGTTATTATGCTCTCTTTGAATTGTTTGAATGCTGGGGAAGGAGCAACAGCTGCTATAAGACTTTTGTTTATAAATGCTGCTGAACTAACCCAAGCTAGGTATTTTGAAAATACCTTGGCTTCAAAATTGAAGTCAAAAGGTATGCTACTTTGGAGAAGAGATTTTGCTTTTGTTTCCACAGAAACTGAGAGGTTGTGGATTCATTCTGAGTTAAGAAAAATCCAGTATGATCAAGGAAGGCCACCTGAGAAATCTCCGACAGGAACAGATGGCCCAGATGTCTGAGTTCTTCATCCAGAACAGGTTCAAGACTGCTGCCTGAGATGATCAAGACTCACAGGATACTCCAGTCAGGACTTGATTATAACTCTAAATTTTCTTTAGGTCCCCATAAGATCATCAGTGCCCCCAACCAGCAGGAAGTAGCCTGAAATACTATGCCCATATTCCCAACAAATGAACTATGGGTATTTTTCTTTGTTTAAAAAAAAAAAGGAAATGGTGTGGGAGAATTATCTGTATTCTGTCAATCATGTATTTTAATAAAACGCTGATTGGCCAGGCAGGAAGTATAGGTGGGTCAACCAGACAGGAAGTAGAGGCAGGGCAATGAGAATAGGATAAGGCTAGGGAGGAGAAAGCTCCCTCGCCACTCCTGTGCAGACCACTGAAGAGGCAACATGTAAGCTGTCACACTGAAAAAGGTACCAAGCCATATGGCTACCATAGATAATAATAATGGATTAATATAAGTTACAAGGGTTAACAAGATGCCTGAGCTAATGGGCCAATCAGTTTATAATCTTAAGGAGTCCTGTGTGTAATTTTCTTTGGGGCTTGCCGGTTGTGGGGTACTGGGCGGGAACAGATACCCCAACAAGCCGGCCCTCATGTTACACTGAAGATTTAGTTATCCTGTGTTTTCAAATTCATGATGCACTGCTCAAGTCTTCTCAGAGACCCAGGCTGCTTGGGACCCTCCCCATGATGCTCTAAGAGTTTCCTCCTCGTCTGGTGTCTAATTCTCCAGTCATACAGAGACACACACAAGCCAAAGCACGTTACCCAGCCTCTTCTGGTTAACCCTCTAACCAGCATATTGGAGTAGAAGAATCTCACTCATTTCAGATGAATGTTCCATATGCAAAACGTTCATACATCAGCAAAGAGCCTACTACAGCTGAAAACATTTTTCTCAGAAAAAAAGGAAATCAAACTGGATCTTAAAATAAAGCTAATGGATCTGTATATAAAATTCTCTTCAAATATTGTAAAGATATATACAGAAAGACAATTTTAAAGATTTAGTGTAGGGAATACACACAATGTGTGCAGGCACTTCCTGTTCACATCCATGGGAGTCACCAGAGGGATTCTGTAGGGCAGCATCATAGCCCTGTGTGATGAGGCCCAGAAAGTCAGCAAATTCCCCAAATACACACAGGGTGCGTGGGAAGACAGTACTCATATGTGAATCAGTGCCCTTGGAGATGTCCGTGCAGGTGGTTAGCATTGCTAAATGATTTAAAGTCCATTCTTTTACCTGCTGGATAGAAATTCCTTGCTTAGTCTTACAGCTCTGACTTCTGAAGATCCACAACTTCATGTGGGGATTGCCATGTTACTTTACTAAGAATACTTAGTAATAAAATTGGAGCACAATCCCCTAGCATGTGTGCCTTATTTATTCACACATTTTATGATAATTTTTCTATTAGGAGTTGAGCTGTATTACAAAATTGGTGCTACTTTACACTGCACGGAGGAACCCAAGTAATATGACCATGATAGAATACAGCTGTTTCTATTTTACTCTTGAGGAAGAAACCAAACTAGAAGACTCTCGTGGTTCTAATTAACATCTGAGGCTGTGTCAGTCCTTTGTGGAAGGAAGATTTTGTGAAAATTTGTTTTCATGTTTTGAATGATTCATTTTTTCAGCCTTTTTTTATGATCAGCCAGCACCACAGTGCTTAATACAATACACCTAAAAATAGGTTCTCGGCCCACCGGCTGCTCCAGAAAGCCATCTTTGCGTTGTTCCTGGGCCCTGCTCCACGCGCTGCAGCCACCTTTGCCTTGGACCTCGTCCCTCATCACCAGTTCTGGCAGCGTTCTCACTAGAGTCCCTCAGCTCCATTTCTCTCTCACTCGCTGCACTGGATCACCAGCGTGCCCTACCCTGGCAGACGCAGCATGGATACCAGCTGTGAGATCACCACCGTTCTAAGATATTTGGGACATCTAAGGAAGAATATCAAATATTATAAATTTTAAAAATATTGGGATTTTCCTCATTTATATGAAACTTGACACAAATGAAAGCCTTTCTCAGACCAGTGACACCTCTCATACGTCACTGGGGACACATTAGTGCACTGGGCAGCCCAGGAGACATTTACGCTGTCTGGGAGTTCCCACTCACCACACGGAATTTCTCACCACACTCTACCTCAAAGCTTTTACATTCCCGACATTGTAGATTTTGTTTCTAGACACTATGTCCTCAGGTCATGTCTGACTTTAGGCCGAGTTTCTCATCAAGGGTATTCTTCCTTCCTTTACTCTGTCTTTCTTTTCCACTTCTAGATGACTAGTATTATCTTCAGGACTCACTTTTCTTTTCACACTGGCAGGGGGTGGGAGAGACACAAAGACATTTCCTCCTTTAGAGTTGAGGGCTAAATTCTGATGTTGACCTTCTGCAAGTATGTCCTGAAATGGATTTAACCCTGCAAGGTTAAGGGAGAGGGAGCAGAGGAGGGTTTCCATCAGAAACACAATGAGGAGGACGGGGTAGGTGTCTACTACAGCAAACTCCAAACACCTACAGCCCATTGCCCGGGACACGTTCAGGTACAGAAGCCATGATGTTAAAGTAATAATCTTCTTAGAAGGTGATCAAGAATGGGTGGAGCTATTCATAGCACTGTGTATGCCTCTTCAGAAAGAAAAGTCATGGATCATAGCTTATTTTTTCGGTGTCACTTTGAATTTTGCCAGATGTGAAAGCTAACTCTATGTGTTATTCAGTACAGCCAAATTGCTCTTGCCTTGGTGGTCATTGGAACAGCCACACTCTAGGCTCTTCTGTGAAGCCCATTTCGATAACTTGGATCTTTCTCCAGTGTTTCACTTTCGTCCGAGGCATATCAAAATTATGGTGCCTGTGTCTACATGACTAACTTTGTTAAACATGCAGTTTGTTTCTACATAATCAGATCAAGCGTCTGACTCGGCAGGCTTTAGGAAGAAGTAAGTACATGTCCTCTGGAGAAGCAGAACTAGAACATGAATCCCAATGGCTTGCAGACTTTATATTTTAGGGGTTCACCTCCAGTGTCTTTGTGGTTCTCACACGAAACTGGCTACAGACTGGGTCCCTGTAACTCACCCCGGCTGTAGTATCAGACACCAGTACAGACTGGGCCATGGGAATTCCCTCCTGCTGAAGTATCAGACACCAGCTACAGACTGGGCCACTGGAATTCTCTCCTGCTGTAGTATCAGACAGTAGAGTCCATGAACTGATTCCTCCCAGTCAGCTGAACTTGTATGTTCTTTGAAAAGCATCTTCCCACAGCTCCTCACTCCCATCCCTGGGCAACCACCAGTCTACTCTGTAAGCACACTTTAAACTCTGCCTACAACTCAGATTCTGTGTGTGTGTGTGTGTGTGTGTGTGTGTTTGCGTGTGCGTGTGTGTGCATGCCTGACTAATTAATCAAACACAATTCCCTTTACATTCACCCATGCTTTCTCAAATGGCTGAGTTCCCTTGTTTGCCAGTTATTCTGTCATGTGTAAGTTGTTACATTGTATTAATTCATCTGTCAGTGGGCATTCTGGTTTTTCCACATCTTGTCTGTCATGAACAGTGTTAACGTTAAGAGGGAATGTATGTCTCTCTTGACATACTGATTTCATTTTCCAACTGAAATTTCCTGACCATTATGTAGTTCTATTTATTTTGGGGGCCTTCATACTCATTCCCATTGAGGGTTCTAATAATTCATATTCCCCCTCATTTCCATTTATTTTCTCTGTATCCTATTAATTATTGTTGCCTTTTTAGAGAAGCCCGCTAGCTCGTGTGCAGGGACAGCTCCCTCTGGTTCTAGCCGTTCTTCTAAGGAGCCCGTTTTTGAGAACCTTTTCACACACTTGAGGGCCATTCCTTGTCTTTTATTAAGTATCTAGTTAGAGCCTTTGTGGCCACCACTGAGTTGCAGGGCTTTTTGTAAATGTTGTGCACATATTTGGATGCTAATCTCTTATCAGATATACAGCTTGCAAATGCCTTTCCCCTTCCCAAACCAGGTTTTCTCTTCACTCTTGGAAGATTTTGGTTTGGTGACGACCTATGGCCTGTGCTTCTGGACTCATATCCAAGAATGCATTGCCCAGAAAGAACACATGGAGCTTTCCTCCCATTTTGTTCTTCTTTTCCTAATATTTTTATAGTTTCAGGTCTTACATACAGGGATTTCATCTGTCTGGAACTGATTTTCTATGTGTTGTCAGACAGTGGTCTAATTTTGCCCTTCTGGGTGTGGATATATAGTTGTCCTACCATTGTTTACCGAGAATGCCATCTCTGCTCATTGAGTGTACTGGGATTCTTGCAGAACATCAAATGGTGATAAATCTATGGATTTATTTCTGGGGTCTCCATTTGTTCCATCTGTCTACATGTCTGTTTTTGTGTCAGCACTGAGCTATTTTGGTTGCTGTAACTTTGTAATGTAGTTTGGAAGCAGTTTGGTACCTCTAGCTTTATGAACCATGCATGAGAGTCAATCACCAGCATAGACTCCATCATCCCAGAGAGCTTTGCTGTATATTTCCCATAAACCAGCACTGTCTCTTCATCCAAATTAATAATACTGGACCAATACATCACTTAATATTTGGGTCTTTTGTACACGGTCTAAACTGTGTCCTTTATATGAGGAATCAACAGAGAATCATGCATGTTTTACTTACGTCTCTTTAGAGCCTGGCTAATTGGCATGTAGGCAGGTAATAAAGCAATAATAATTCTTCTATTTAAGTCAGTTTTCTTTTTTTGGATTACTTTTTTTTATTTTGGAAACTGAAAAAATTGAAAACAGAAGGGGAAAATATAGCCAACAGAGAAGCAGGACAGTGAACAGTGTTCCAAATGAGCAGGTCCTCGGAAGAACAGGTCAAGACGAGAAAGACTAGGATGGTGATTGCAACAGAGTATCTTAGTGTGACCGTCCAGGAGGATGAAAATGTAGCTGCATGACAGATGTGGTATCCAAAATGAAGGAAAGAAGGGACAATGAGAGGTCTAGTCGGGTTTTGGGGGGAAGTTTTCTATTCAAACTGAACATCATATTTTTAACCAAGATCCAGGTAGATTATACATAATTGTAAGAGAACTGACCCAGAGAGAGAAAGAGGGAAGCAAAACACTTTAGAATCTTTCTCTAGTTTGTGGACTTAAAAAAAAAGACTTCCTAAATTTAAACAATAAGGAAAATTACAAAATAAACACAAGACGACTTAAATAATTCCAACTCCAGGAGATCAAACTCCCTCTCTGGTTTCTGTGAGCATCTGGATGCCTGTACACACACACACACACACACACACACACACACACACACACAATTTTAAAATCCAGACTGGTCCACACAGAGAATTCCAGGTGAGCAAGGTGCATACAGTGAGATCCTGTCTCAGATAAATAAATCTTTGGAGAAAACCAAAAGAAGATATAAAAAAATATTTTAATTCACAGAAATTAAAATTTAAAAAAGCAAAATATTAAGATCTTACTAGAGGACTGAAGAGATGGTTAAGTGCTTAAGAGCACATACTATTCTTGTTGAGGACCTGAGTTTGATTCCCAGAACCCACATCAGGTAGCTCACAACTGCCTGTAACTTTAGTTCCAAAGAATCAAATGAGGAGGAGAATACAATCAAAATACATTATATGTATTTATTGAAATGCACAGCTTATACAAGCTAATAAAGGAAAATTATTATACTTTATGTTTAAATGAAACAATTAACCAATTAACTGGACAATCTCTTGATGAGATTAGGCACAACAAAATCTTTCAGAAAAGTCATTTGTTGGGTGGTTTTTTTTCTTTTTTTTTTTTTTGTGACTGACAAGGAGGGCTGACTAAGAAGCCAAGGACAATGGCACTGGATTTTGATTCTACTGCATGTACTGGCTTTGTGGGAACCTAGTCTGGAAGTTCACCTTCCTAGAACTGGATGAGTAGGGGGGACCTTGGACTTCCCACAGGGTAGGGAACCCTGACTGCTCTCTAGACTGGAGAGGGAGGGGGAGCAGAATGAAGGGAGGGAAAGGGAAATGGGAGGAGGGGAGGAGGTAAAAATTTTTAATAATAATAATAAAAACCTGAAAAAAAATAAAAATCCATAAAACTATACTGTGAAAAAATAAGTCAGTTTTCTTTAACCACTGAATGGAAAACAAGTACCCTGATATCAATATTTTTAAAATACAAGGAAAATAAAGTACTTCCTAAAATAGGAGAACTTGGGTACATAAATCAATTTAAATTTCCACATTGCATTCTGGGGGGAAATCTACAGATTTTTTGGACAAATATTTTAAAAACTGTATACATTTGTTTTAACTAGGAGAGTCATGCCTTCTTCCTGTGGGCAAGTAGGAAAGGCGGTGATAGGTTTGACAAAGCAAGGAGAGCGGATTTTCAGAAGGAACAGAGGGCATGGCCCTCAGCGCAGACCACGAAGGGCTGAGGACATCTCTCCCAGCCATTTCCCACCAACAGCCTCAGCATCTGCCACAGGCAGTATCGGGTCCAAAGTTCAGGAAATAAAAACACAAATTAAGGAAGCTGACTGACCTGTTTCCTCAAGTCTCCTTTCTCCTGAAATACACAGACTCACCACAGTAGACTTTCCAAAACCCGTGGGGGACACAGCTTTCACTGTGACTTGTGGACATTTCCCGCCCACTTCTGCCACCCTCTCTGATCTTCCTGTCGCAGTAACAACAGGGATATTGATACAGCAGACATGTAAAGGACAAGAGCCCACGCGCCAACAAGAGTGACTCTGTGGCTTCAGTGGGCAGGAGCACGTGAGGCAGCCACAGGGACCCTGGTCACCACATTTCTTGTTAGTTAAAGCAATAGAGTTTCAGAAGTGGTCTATCTTTCTTTTGACAAAGAAGGTTCAATAAAAGATACATATCTCCCCCCTTTGGCAAAATTCACTTTCCTCTTGACCCCAGAATTATTTAGAGTCAGGATCTTACTCTATGCCAACCGCCCCCCACCCCAGGTAAATCTCAGCAGGGAATCTGTATCAGTTTTTATACTTCTCAAATACAGCAGCGCATCTCAGGATTCTTTTAACTAGATTAACTATGAATTAAAATAGCTACACACATCTTGATTTGCTCCACACCTTGAAGACGTACAAACACTTCCCAGCATTACATTTTTTTAACCTAACATCCATTTTTATCCTAATAAAAATGGATAAAAGTATCCATTTTTATCCTAATATCCCATTGGCATATATTTGCTTTGCTCAGTGGACAACTCAGAAGGCATGAGGAGGCTTGCGCACAGTGGCATGTCTAATTACACACCTTCGCTGTGGGAGACAAGGACATCATGACACACCTCTTTCTGGGGAAACAGTTAAATGCAACAGACGATGCCCGTGAGTGTGTGTGTTGAACAGAACAGGGGTTGGACCGACACAGATTCAAAGTCCTATCCATGATCTGTTTACCACCCTCCAAATCCCGGATAGAACAGTGTGCCTTAGCTCTGCCTGCCTCCTGCCTCTCTCATTCTATCCCTTTGGAACTGACTTTGCCTTCCATTATTTTGCCGTATCTCAGTTGGATGCCATTAGGAAGGCACGCACTTAAACAGCTTTGCCCACATAGAAAACTACTTACTTTCATGCTGCCAGCCCTCTTAATTATAATTTTGGCAGCTTCTACAGAAGCCAGCAGCTCCGATTTTGGGTAGGCCTATTTTTATACTTTTCTGTGCTGTTTACTTCTGATTAATGAAAAAAGAAGAGAAAAATCCCTTGTCTCTTCAGCAGATAACAGATTTACTGCTCGTTCTTTATAGATTTGATTTTCCGGCTTGCCGGCTTCTTAATTCATGGTGCTGAAGAGCAGAGGGAAGATTAGTTCACTTAAGATTAGACTGACATTTGGACATTTTTCTCATGCAGATAGCGGTATAAAACATTTTAAAGATGAACTAGTCAGCTCTTTCCCCCTCACTTGACACGCTGGAGCACGGCCAGCACAGTCCTCCGTCCTCCAGGACCGGCCGCATCAGCCGGTGTCTAGACCCAGCCAGGAATCAGTTTTCTTACAAACATGGCCACTAATAACAGGTAAACGGGGAGCTGCGTGCAGCCTCCTGAGTTGGAGACAGCTTCGGTATGCCCCAAAGGCAGCTGATGGTACTGACCTAACTAAAACTGTTAGGTTTCTCTTTTGCAGCATTGGATCAGATTCATTTCAACATCGTGCCGGGAGGGCACCATCTCGGAGCTGGCAGAGAACACCCGTGATGTCTTTTTCTACCCGCCCACATTTGATGCAATTTCCTTCTGATATCAGAGAGCAGGAGGCTAGTTTCTGCTATCCCTACAGATCTTGGAATGTGGATTTAAAAGTTCAGGTCTTTATCCTTTCACTTTTATTGTATCATTAGGAATGCATCCAGGGATTCAAAATGAGCAACACAGTGATTTACGCATGTTCCACCTACACTTTCCCACAAGAATAAAAACACTCAGTGCAGATGTGTTACTGTGAGTGACATCCGAGAGCTCTACCTTCAACCTCCTTTTTACCCCTCCCCCTGGATCCCATCTGCCTGAGACCTGCCCTGGAGGGGGAGGGGGTGACCATTGGTCAGCCATGCACTGCAGGGGTATGACTGCAGACTCATTTAGTCTGTTTGTCGGGTACTCTATAGGAGAAGGGGAGGGGCTCACCACAACATCTTGCAAAGCAGGTGTTGCCAAAATAAAAAATAGCACAGAAAGATAAATAACTGAAAAACAGAAAAACAATATCCAAATTGAAATTTTTGAAAAGATCAGTAAAATAGATGAACTTTGGATAAGTCTGAGAAAAGATGTAAGACAAACAAAAAATCAAGTCTGAGAGAAGAAATAACTGGAGAAGTCAGGGGGCTGTAGAGTAATTCTTGTCAATATTTCTGATGATATACCAAATATGGTGCTAGAAAAAAGAGAAGCAAAAGAAGAACATTAAGTCAATATTACAGAAAAGAAAATTATTTAAGAAACTGAGTGAGAATTTTATTTTATTCCTTTTTTCAGTTGTAATAGGTCTTTTATATTATTTTTATTAATATTAAATTTAAAAATATTTTGATCATATTCCTTTCCTTCCCCAAGTCCTTCCAGACCAATGCAGAGAATGTTATAATTGACCTCCACCAAACTTCCACTGAACAAGGCAATTCCTTTCTATTTTTTTAAAAACTGGTTTCTCATTTCATTTTATTAATTTCCAAATGAAACAAGAGCAATTAAAGAAAACAAAGCTATCATTCTATTTTACTTAGGAACAGGCATGATATCCTGATTTCAGTCATTTTCCCACCATCAAGTAAGCTTTACTCCAAGAACGTAGAGATGGTTTAACAGCTTACAAACCCCTAGCGCTGCAGCAGAACATGTGGATAAAATGAGGGAGAGATCGTTCACTGTTCTCTATCACCTCATGCAAATCTAAAGAAAAGAAAAGAAAACGCAAAAGAATAAATTGGGAATAAAACCATCCAACCAGGTAGGAATGGTATTGGTGCAGGAGAATTGTCTGTATTCTGTCAATCATGTATTTTAATAAAACGCTGATTGGCCAGGCAGGAAGTATAGGTGGGTCAACCAGACAGGAAGTAGAGGCGGGGCGATGAGAACAGGAATATTCTGGGAAGCAGGAAGTTCCCTCGCCATTCCTGCACAGACCACTGAAGAGGCAACATGTAAGCTGACAGCTGAAAAAGGTACCAAGCCATATGGCTACCATAGATAATAATAATGGGTTAATATAAGTTACAAGGGTTAACAAGATGCCTGAGCTAATGGGCCAATCAGTTTATAACCTAATGTAGACTCCGTGTTATTTTCTTTGGGATTTGCCGGTTGTGGGGTACCGGGCGGGACAGAAACCCCAACAAGCCGGCCCTCATGTTACATGGTATATCATAAATTACAAAGAATAATGATTTCTGGCAAAATTGTAAATAACTTCATGTTAACTTAAAACACATACACGCACACACCAATTGCAGAGCATAACTAACAGAAAGTCACTAAGTAGAGGACATGACAAGTTACAAGTGGCACGGAGGAGAAGAGACAGGGTGGGAGATCCCGCACACAGGAGGGAGGGAGGGGTTCCCTCACACAGGCAGAATCAGCCTCCTCCTCCACCCGCTGCCTCCACCTGCTCAGCCCGCTGGCCATACTCTCCTGTCCTGCCCTGAGACTGTCAGAAAGGACTGTGGAATCCCAGAATGGGGTTCCACCATGTGGGCATAACAGAAAAGTGAGATAACCTGTGACTGTACCGCAGCAAAAACATAAGTATCCCCAACGTGAAACAACACAATAAATAAACAATAAACAAAATAAAAACTCAGGGGGCAGAAGACAAAGAAATAAAAGTTCCTCCACCTCGACTATCCCAGAGATGGAGGAAGGACAGAGATGAGAGCAAGGAAAGAGATAACTTGATTGAGGGAGCCATTATAAGGTTAGCAGAAACCTGGCTCTAGAGAAATCCCCAGGAATCCACAAGGCTGACTCCAGTTAAGACCCTAAGCAATAGAGGAGAGGGGGCCTGATCTTGATTTACCCTGTAATCAGACTGATGATTATCTTAAATATCACCATAGAACCTTCATCCAGCAACTGATGGAAACAGAGGCAGAGACCAGCATCAGAGCACTGGGCTGAGCTGCCAAAGTCCAGTTGAAGAGTGGGAGGAGTGAGAATATGAGCAAAGAGGTCAAGACCATGATGGGTGCACCAACAGAAACAGTTTACCCGAGCTAATGGGAGCTCCCCAACTCCAGCTGGACAGGGAAGAAACAAGCATAGGACCAAACTAGTCCCTCTGAATGTGGGTGACAGTTGTTTGACTGGGGAAGACTGACGGGTCACTGGTGGTCGCACCAGGATTTATCCCTACTGTATGTACTGGCTTTTTGGGAACCTACTCTCTTTGGAATACCTTGCTCAGCCTAGGTAAAGTAGGGAGGGCCTCAGACCTTCTGCAAAGCAATGTGCCTCTCTGAGGATTGAAGGGGGTGGGGTGGAAGGGGATGTGGAGGAAATGGGAGGAGGGGTGGGAGTGAGAACTTGGATTGGTATTTTTTTTAAAAAAAAACTAATAAATTTAAAAAAAACTTAAAAAAATAAAAATTCAACAAAATAAACAAGGACAAAGGAAAAAGTACCCCATAAAAAGTAATGGGTGTGTCTTAGAACAAGGAGGCAAAGCCCATGAAAAATTCCATCAAGAAATTTAACAGGTTCTATGACAATGATTACAGGGGGGCAAACACAACCATAGGTGATACAATTAGCATCATGACATGTACTGCTTCCATGGAGAAGAAAAACAAAAGTCAACTTTGAGATAACAAAGCTGGAAGAGAAAAGCGTAAGTCTGAATTACATGTGAAGCCAAATCAAACACAGTGGGATTATAAGCACCTGGTATTCTTCTTTACTCAGGTTTTAAGGGCATGGGAATGACCATAAAAATTACAGAATATAATTCCTCCCCTGTGGATTCAATCGTGGAATATATTTGAAATGCAGTAACTGTGCTTTATTTTAGAAGTTTCAAAGCATATTATCAGGGAGCATCGTGGAGAACATGGAACACATGAGTAAGTTGGATAATAATACAGACCCCATCAGCGGATGTGACAGCACGCACTCCCAGCAGAGGACTAAACTCTCTGGGTAAACTGGTTCCCCTTTGGGAAACAATCACCTGCCAGATCAATCAAACTGCTTTGGAGAAACAGAACATGAAGCTCCTATGTGCACGCTATCACACTCTGGATAATCTGCAAACAGGCTATGATATTGGATCAACTCATTGGAATCTTCAGAAAACTAGAGCCTTTGCTTCATTCCCCAGAACACAAAAGATATGAGAGTGAGTGGAGCCATCGTTCATCTTCAAGTTGGCAGTGTGTAAGTGTGTGAGTGTGTTAGTGTCTGAGTGTGTGAGTGTGTGAGTTATGAGTATATGCGAATGTGTGAGTGTGTATGAGTGTGTGTAGGAATGTGTGCGTGTGAGTGTGTGTATGTGTGGGAGTATGTGAGTGTGTGTGTGTGTGTGTGTGTATGTGTGAGTATCTGTGTGTCTGTGTGTGATTGTATGTATGAGTATGTGAGTGTGTATGTGTAGGTTACAGACATGATTTAAAGTTGGTGAGCCAGCTGCTTTGTTCTTTACTGGTGATTATCCTCAAGAGAAGAAAGTAATGTATGACTGTGAGCAAACCCAGGACACAGAGTTTGCAAGGTGACAGTGTATATCTTCTGATGTTTTCATTTTATGGGAAACAAACAAACAAACAAAACAAGCAAGTTCTGTTCCTTCCATAATTAAACATTTTTTATGAAGCAGCACAAGGTGCTAAAACAATCTGACCCTTTCAACTCTACCGAATTTTGTTTTTAAAAACATGTAGAAAAACACTGCCCTAATTTACATATGAAATACTTATTTTACTAAGAGACAGTTCAGCATTCTGTCCTGATTTCCTCTGAGGCAATGAATGCACAAATTATGAGAGATTTGCATAAGACAATATTTTGGTAGTGCAAAGTAATTTTTCAGAGTTCACTGGAAAGAAAACCCTATAGCATTACAGTTCCCATCATCTTTTCCTTCTCTCTTTCTTGGGGTTTCTGACCTTGCCCTGGGGCAGAATTGGAGGCTTTTTCAAGGTTAATCAGGGTGCTGGTGCCATGGCCTTGGCTGCAGAAGGCTGAAAAGGTGGCAGGAGGCTATGAGGTAGTTTGGCTGTTGCTGTTCAATTCTTACTGTTCATTCTGCACAGTATTCTGTATGGGAAAACAACTCAGACTGGTGCTCTAAATTACCTGGGCCTTTGTTCTTCTGACTTGAACAGGTATCAATATTTCTAAGGTTATGCATCTTGTGCGGTCCGAGAGGACACCTCAGAGATGCACAGAGCTTTAGAAGATAATATAGGAGTGACTTTTCACTCCAGGGATTTCTCACCATCCCTTTTCAAGTGTGGGTCCTGAGTAGGCACATAGTTTCCTGCTTAAATATACGAAGGCACTGTGTGGAACTATTTTCAAGAAAAACTAAATACTATTTTAAGTGAGACAGAACACTACTGAATGAAGAGAAAGATACGGCAAAGCAGGGAACTTTATAGAGAGAGGTACCTGGCTGTGCTAGCAGCCGCTGCTGCTGTTGGTCACTAAGTGGCTTAGTGCATTGTTATCATAGTTTCTATTTTCCAGTTACTAAAGCCAGGCTTCAGGCAATTATGTGTGAGGCTAAAGGCAGATAGATCTACACAGATGTTTTTATAAATACATGTGAATTCCCGAGCCAGGGAATCCTGTCCAATCTCCCCATATAGATTTCCCAGTCCTGGTTCTAAATCTACTCAAAGAAAATACTGTTTTTTCACCCTACGTCTAAATTAAGTCCCACAATGGCCTAATTCTAACCCCAAAGCTTGTGAAGGGAGAGAGGGATTAGAAGGAGGAAGACACAGATAATATATACAGCTGTAGAAAGGAAAGGGCAGAGGGACTCGTGCTAGGTTTCAGAGAGCAAAGCCTGTACGCTAGCATGCTGTCTCCTTCCCCTGCTTCTATTCAGCCCACACTTTCAGTCCATTGGGTGATGCTCCCCATACTCAGTGAAGATTCTTTCATGTCCACATGAATCATCCTCTGGAAACACCCCAAGAAACACATCCAGAAGAGTGCTTTATGAATCATCTAGTTACTTCTTAAACCAACCAGCCACAGCGTTGATACCATTGTCATTATATTCAACCAACCTCAGAGTAGATACCAATGTCACTACACCAGAAAATGGGCATTATTCAACCAAACATAGAGCTGATACCATCAGAATTACATCAGATTGGGGATTATTCAACCAACTACAGACCTGATACCACTGCTATTACATCAGAGGTCAGATATTATTTGAGACTGGGAAGTTGTGTGATATCCCCACATTTAAACCAAGCATTGATTCTCTTGTGAAAGTCAGATAGCATCACACACCATTCTGTACTGTGACTCACGTACTAACACTATCTAGAAACCATTGCATAACCTCTATGTTCTAAAAAGTATGGTAGGTTAGTTATTTTCTAATTCTCTGTCTATTATAAGACAGACAAATGAATTAAAGTGTTGATGTTTTTCGTGATGTGGTTTCTAGGAGTAAATAAAGATGCCAGTAGCAATGTACTTGCCTAAAAGTTAGATTGCAGTGCATATCAAACATGATGAGCCTAAACTATCTAGGACAATAAAAAGAGGGTGCCCAAAGAATCGGATAGCATAGCAAAACTATGTGACAGCTGGATAGCCACCAGTGACTTCTGCAGATAACTGGGCACTATAGCAACAGTGTAAAACAAATACTGTCAATGAGTCAATGCTAAGACCATCAAATGCCATAAGAAATGCATATTTATGGAAGCAACTTCCACTTCACAGTCACGTGTGGCAATGGAAGAGAGTGAGATGACCACATTACATACACATACACATTCCCAGTGGGGTTTTGTATTGGACAGCTTCTTTAAATAAAACTTTTACTACTGAGCAGTAAATATTTAAAGGATAACATTTTGAAAACAAAAAATTCAATAATGTGCTAACAAATTTGGTAGGACTAGGAATGGTTCCTCGAAAGACGGCTGGGGAATGGATATCTGCAGTCTCAAAGCAGCATGCTGATGCTTCAGCTGCTGATTTTATGAGGGCCAGTGCTCCTTTACCAACAGAGACTGCAGACCTACTCAAACAGGAAACACGCCAAATCACAGATGTCATGGGTTGACCTGACACCGTGCGACTGCTGATGTGATGTGACATGAAGCATGCACCACTTGGGAAATGTTCTTGCCAGAGACATTTAAACTGAATATAAATGGGAACGGAAATATGGGGAGAAATCCATATTGCAGACTTTCTAAAAGACAACTGGCCTGGAGTCCTAAAAATGTCAGATCATAAAAGATAGAAGGTTCCTATAAGTAGTTTTAGATTAGAGTCAAGACACATGCTATGAGCTGACATGTCCAGACAGACCAACGACAAGGATGGCCTTGTATCATCCTGGATAAGGCAAAGAGAAGTCCCACAAAGGACCTCTGGGGACAACTGTAGTCTGTAGCTATGTGCAGATAGCTGTACTTTAGATACTGCCATTGAATTGATGTTGAGTCCACTGGATGTCAAGAAAAGATAAAGTGGCTGACAGAGTGACTCCTGTATCAAAGTCACATGAAAATGCTAGGAGGAAAATGGCTGGAGCACCTGCTACTTAATCTCAAGTAAGTAAATTAAGTAAGTAACTCACACACTCATATACACACATACATACACTTAGATGCCAACAACTACACACATATATATGTAGACATACACACACACATACATTCATATATAAGTACACACATAGGTGCACACACACATACAGAATAATACACACACTAAAAATACTTCTGTATGTGTTGTTGTTGGATGTATAGGAACCTGAACTGAAAAAGGTGAATCTAGTTGAGATATGGCATTACTTTGCCTATTTTTCAAAATTTCTTTTGTTTTATATTTCCAAAAAAAAGAAGAGGAGGAGAGAAAGCTTCTCTGGGTAGAGGCACAAAGACAAACACTTGAGTCCACTGGTAGAATTCTGGAAGCCATTCGCAATACAACAAGCCCCTGATGAAGTTGACTTCTGTACTTAGAGCCCTCCAGTACCACCATTATTTTCTCTAAAAGTGGATGCCAGTCTCTTTCTAATACTTCTGAAAGTGGAGAGGGTGTCCTGAGGATGGAGAACAAAAGAAGCTGCTATCCTCATCTGGAATCATTCAGAACCTCCAGAGCCAAGACAGCAGAGACCTCTGAATGCAAGTCAGTTTTAAACCAAACTGTGTACCTCGGCCCGACACCGTCAACAACCTCATTGTACTGTACTAACAGAAAGCATCTTTTTACAGTGGAGAATTTAGATGAAGGTGAGGTGGAAACTTGAATGTCATCTGCAGCATTCAAAAAAAAAAAAGCCACCCTCATGCTGCAGGCTGCGGTGATGATCTGATGCAAATCTCTTCATGAGGAAAGCAAAATGTCAGCCCAGTATTTCTGGAGGATTTTCTACAGAAAACTTTGAGCATGTCAACAGCTGAACAGTAAAATATTTTCACATGCAAAAGCTATTTTATACCATTCTTGATGGTTCTCCTTCAAGTGGTATGTACACCAATGATAAAATACCAGTGTTTAGCCACAAAAAGACGGATTGCCTTTGCCTCCACTGTACCCGTCATCCCCGCCATTACTAAGAGAGGAAAGTTATTGGCCCTTTAGCCCTTTTGGGCTCAACCACAAAAATCATGTGGACAGAAACTAGGTTTTATATCTCATTTAGTATGATAATGTGCATATATTTTCCTCTTGCATATATTTTCCTCTCAAAAAGTTAACTGATTCCATGCTTTAAAATAAATGTACTAGGAGCTAGAAAGATGGCTCAGTGGTTAAGGGCCTGGCTTCTTTGGCAAACTGATCAGGGTTTGGGCATCAAGCTCATGTGGTGGCTCACAGGTGTCCTTAATGCCAGTTAGAGGGACTTCTTGTCTAGCCTCTGCAGGACCATGCATGCACAGGGTATGTGTACATACATGGAGAGACCCATACACACTGAACAAAAATAAATACATATTTTTAAAAAGTTCTATATTCCAATAGCCCTAAAATCATATGAACACCATAGAACTTTGGAAAAGCAATCTTCATATAAAAGAATGGGATAACTATTCTTTATGAGACTGGCCTCTCTACATTAGACCATATGAAATGCCATGTCTTTGCCAAGCAGGAACTACACTTAAAGACACACAATTTAAAAGAAAAGCTTAAATGTAACTTAAAAGAAAGGTAAAGGACAGCGTGAACACCGCCCAGCATTGTCACCGTCTGTTCAGCACACTAGAACACGTGACCACGGAGTAAGCTGGGAATGATGCGTTCACAACCATGTTTTCAGTAGATGGCGATGGCTCCTTTCTGATAAAGTCAACATTACAATCCAGATGAGAATTTATATGGCTAAACAAGATGCTCAAAGACAATCTTTGTAAGTATCTCTTATCAATTAAGGTATCCCCTGCCTTTTAAACAGGAATACGTCACCATGACCAGTGGAGAGTGAGGTTAAGTCCAGTGTGGTAAGATTTGTGTGTGTGTGTGTGTGTGTGTATGTTCACCAAATTGGGATTCACATTTGTGAGTCAACAGCTATTTCTTTCCCTTAAGAATATTAGACATTTCGACACACTACCGTAGTAACTAACGTGCTATTCATTATCAAAGAGAATTTCTGCTGTTTTCCAAGGGTTAGGTGAGAAAAGACTAGGAGGAAAGGCAAGCTTGCCTCAGGTCAACGTTTCTCCCAAACTGTGGTCTTGAGTGGTCTGCGGATCATGTACACCAATGAAAATCAGGAGGAGTCTCAGGTAGACCTGAAGCTTCTGAAATGAGCCGAGAGAGGAGGTGCAGAGGGGCCTTAACACACAGCTGTGGCTAAGGTCAAAGCAGTCTTTGTGCCAACAGCACACTTGGTCAACTGTCTTATTTTGCAGTTTGAAATATGCGCTCACAAGTCCATTTTCCATGGAGAACTATGGAGTTTACTTTTTTATCTCTATAAGAATCTACTTCACAATGTACAGGGCTGATATGTGTCATTTTTGAACATTATAAATAAGAATTCAGAACAAGAAGCAGCCCTCCTCATTCACCCTTCAGCAAATTTCACAACTGACACCTCATCCCTGAACAGCAGCTCAGACAAACAGTCATGGGAGGATAATCACCAGACATTTCAATTTACCTGATTTAACAGACTTTAAAGCCTGTTTCTAGGAAGAAAATTTGATTAACAAACTGAAGGCCAGACATGGATCTGGTGGTATGTGGCTGGTGTGACTGAAAGATTTCTAAGCAATTTACTGATCAGACATGTAAGCAACCCCTGCCTCAGCCCCTCAGACCTCACTAGGGCAGTGCAAGATACGCTGTCCATCGTCGGTCGATTTCCACATCATGAGTCTGGCAGGAAACAGACCTTGAGGAAAAGGAGATGCTGTCAGGATTTATGTCAGACAAAGAAGAGGGCTCTACCCTTGCTCTGGTGCCTCTGTCACCGCTTCTGGCACCTGCCACAGGCCAATCTGATAGCCATTCCCGGGGTCTGAAGTCGGAGCACAGGGTGTTCATCCGTTCACGGATGCATCTCTGTTACACATTTAGACCGAGCACAGATACGCCCTGTGCTTTCTTAAGTCACCACAACTACAGAGATTAAACAAGCAGCTCTCGTGCAAGCCACTCACAGTCCAGGTAGGTGGAGGCTAGAAAACATGGCAGGGCAGTCTATTCTCATAGAGGAACCCACAGAGATCCACACAGGTACTGAAGGAGTGCTGAGGATGGCAAAAATACAGGAGCTCTGAGTGACATGGTGATGGCTGAAGTGTGGGTGATGCTTGGAGACAAAACAAAACTGCATCTGAACACGAAGAGCCGGGACCGCAGACACACGCGTGCGCACGTGCACACACACACACACACACACACACACACACACACACGGCAGTGAAGAATTTGGGGAGATTCTTAAGTTCCCATGACACAGGAGAGAAAGTGGAGTCGTAGATCAATGGAGGAGGTTTTCTCAAACGGCCCAGTGTTGCTGGAAGAATACGTATAAATGTAAATAACTGGGAATGCGGCAATAAGTCACCGTGGCATAAACCTACTTTTCATCACAAATATAATGCCAGTCAGGGAAAAGCTCTTTAAATTTGGAACACAGAGAAGTCAAGGTTTAAAATACATAATGAAGAGTGATTTTAAATCTCTTTATGCTGAGAGGTGTCACGTATAATGGTTTTGCAAAGAGCAATTCTTGAGAAAGTCAAGTGACTTCTGACGAAAATCATACTCAGGCAGTACCCATGTGTCTGTGGTCTACAGGCTCAGCCTGTGACCTGGGATTTGTATCCAAAGATGCCCACACAGCAGCCCTTTCCTGGCACCCACGGCTGTATAGGAAAGCAGTAACTGGATAAGATCGTGGTTCAAAACCTGTACATTTCCAAGTCAAGTCTCCCATGTGACTCCCTAAGGAGATCTCCCAGTCGTCCCAATAGTTTCCATATGTCCACTCCACAGTGGCTCTCGAGGTTGTCAGACCTGACTTCCCCATCCATTGCAGTTGGGTTCATCCACACTAATACTGGATGTATGAATGAGGGCTTCATACGGCATCCTCATGCCAGCTGTATCCTTACGCTGACAGACTTGCACACAGGCCACACATTAGAATACACACTGTGTGGGTAGCAAACAGGCAGATAACTAAGAACAGCTGGAGTGATTTCATACCTGTTCAAACTTGATGGACATTCTCCTTGGGGTATAGGGAATACTGTAAGGTGATGACTCACACTCTAGGTGGGTATAGAGATTACACAAATACATTTTAAGTTGTAGTATCAAGTGATATGAAATATACATTAAAGATAAAAATTTCTTTGCACATCATGTGCCTGTCAAACTCCCTTCTATTTTCCCCCATAGTTGGTCAGCATTGGACAAAGAAGCTTCTTTCTGCAGTGCACAGTGGTAAACACAGAGACTAATAGCTGGCAAGAATTGCCGAGAACAGTTACTGCTAAACACTCAGCCAGAAATAAGATATCTGTATCACTCTTAACAGGAAACATCCTTGAGAAGGGTAGAGGGTGGAAAGAATGTAAGGGCGGGAGGATGGCTGGTGTGTTGTGTGACACTGTCTTCCTAGCATCATAAAACCATAGTACTCTGAAGTTCATAGCAACTTTGATTAGCGTTGTAGTGCATGCACACGGTTGGGATCACCCACATCTTACCAGGCCCTACCTTGTTCTGAGGCTTGATGGGCAGTTAACTGTTGCTGAGAAATAAAATGACATTTTTTTTCCAACGGTAAGGGGCTCTTTCACTCAGGATCCTATTAGCAACCCTATTGAACTAATTGAGTGAACCAGACAAAACAAAACAAAATGCATGAAAACACAGTGAAAGATTACTTGGGAAGAGAAGGGATAAATAGGCATGGAAGAGAGAAAAGAGAAAATAATTGTCTTCGCATATTATATACTAGTATGAAGATGTCATAGTGAGACTCATTATTACGTATGACTAATATATGGTATATATCATTTAAAATCAAAGCTAAACCCTTTAATGTAGGCTTTGAGTTATTAAACTCCAGATGGTCACACCGAAAGCATTCATTTCAGCTTATACTGTACTCTACTTCTGGTAAATGCTTCCCCTCGTCACCTGCACATATGAACGCATTTACTTCACTTCTGTAAGAAAATGGAAGCTAGAACAAGAACGCTGTCACCTAACTAGAGGCCAAGACTAGGTGATGCATCTCAAAACAAAACAGCAAACTTCTGAACGTTTCTCAGCGTCTTGGAGCTGTCTCTGAAATCCACCCTGGCATGGCAGCAGAGCCACAGAGGGACCCGCTTAGGTTCCGTGTCTTATGGCCAGGGGGTAATAGCTTCTTGCTTGGCTGCTTCTCTATAGTACACTAAGGGATTTTTTTCCTTAAAAAAAAAAAATCAAAGCCCTAGATCAATTTCTCTCTCATTGGTTCATGCACTGCATCTGACCCAAAACACATGCTGTCAAATGTTGCTGAGATGACACATGCCTACTGGTTACAGAAAACAAAAGAAACTACCCAATCAACAAGTCATACATCAAAGCAAGCAAGGATGAATGTTTCCCTCTGTAAAAGTATTTTTAAAGATTTGCTTACACAAAGTTGTTGATAGACCAAAGAGGGGAAAAACAAAATAAAATATCCTTTTTACACTCTTACCTTTGGGACAGAATGCAGGTATACGTGACAATGTTGGCGTCAACATGAGAGCGTCCAGAATCATGGAAAACAAGAGCTTCTGGGCCTACCTGGGGGATCATTGTGTTGACACTGATCAGTGTGGGTAGCGCCATTCCCTAGGCACAGGGTCCGGGGCTGTATAACAGGGGATAAAGACAACTGGGCACCCAAACATGAATTCACTGTCCCCCTCTTCTGATGGTGGATGTATTGCGGTCAACTGCTTCTAGCTCCTGCCGCCTTGACTCATCCGCCAGGATCAAATGAACCATCTCTTCTTTATGGGGCTTTGTCAAAGTGGTTTTCTTAATCACAAAAATGGGAAGAGAAACTAAGTCAGTATGTTGTTACGAGAAAATATTTGTAGACATTGCTTCAAAAGAGTGGCAGGATTTGTTCAGTCTTCCTGCAGTTGGATGAAGACCACAGGGTGTGAAGTCTAAGGCCCTGGAGACCAGTGCCTAGGAGGATGGGTTGAACTGTTAGGTATTTGACTATTTTTCTCTCAGCTCCAAACTCAACTTAATGCAATGGGTACAAATCTACAAACTACCAAGAACATTTTGCCATCTGGATATGGAGAAGTCTTGGCATTGGGAAGCAGAAGTTCAGAATGTAGGAGCGGGTGAGCAGAAACTTCAGAACTCCTGTCTGTTTGCACATGTGGCAGGCAGCAGCATCGCCTCCATCACTGTGTCCCAGCAGAGCCACTTTGTACCAGAGCAGCTGCTGTTTCTGCTTCTGGATTCTGCTGACACTTCCACAACCAGTTTCCCTTGCCCCTCTAAGGAGCCTGTAGCACTCGGGTCCTCAAGCATGGAGGCAATGATGCCAACAGGGCTGATTTTTCTGCCAGGGGAAGCATCATAGATTCCAAAGCTGAAAGTCAGCATTGCCCGAGTGCGTCTAGATGGCTCACTCCATGTCGTAGGGCCCAGGGTCTTGCTAACCAGTGCTCTAACGTCCACACCAAACACTTTGAGCTCTGGATGTAGCCACGGTTCTGTAATCTGTTCTGCTTGCATAGCATATGGATACATTCTCCATAAGTCAGCCCTACAGCTACAAGAAAAAAAATACAAAAAGAAAAAGAAAAAAAAAGAAGGAATATCTTTTGGTCTTTTAGAATAATAAAAAAAGTTATTGTGTTTTGTGTTTTTTTTTTTAAACCTAGTCTGAGGTTCTGTTTGTCTCTCTGTGAGCTTCCCAGTCATTCAGGCCCGGAGCCCTGCTGCCACTATTGCTGTCATCACAGAGGAAACCTGCAAAGACACATTTCATTTCTCTCTGTCGGTCATGGTAGATGTTGTCCCATGCCTTCCCCCAAAGGTCTTGTTCCACACAGTGAAATGACTACGAGATGGGACAAGGGACACATGCACTTCTGTTAGGGACAACTGTCCCTGAAGTGAAGCCAGCTGTTGTTCCAAAGCATCATTTTGGCCACCAAAGGAGAACGAATATTGTGTTACTATGGTGACAAACAGATGTAGATCCAAACTGATTTCACAGTGGTTCCAGAAAATTGTGTGAGTTGGTGATTTCTGCAATTCCTGAATACACTAACTAGAATGGATCCGTTTAGCAACTGGCAGCATTGCCACAAATCTCTGTGCTTTGGTGAAAGAGACACTAAAACAGAGATTTAAAAAAAACACTCTTGAAAACCCCACCCCTAACCCCACTCCTACTCTCAGGGAATATTGGTATTATCTGGGAGTGAGAAGGATCACATCTCTACCGAAGACTGGAAATAGGGCAAGTCTAATCCCCCTTTAACTCATCTCCTTGGCCACATACAAGGAAGGCAGTTAGATGTAGAGAATGATTATAAAAAGCCAACATTCTATTTAGGGTAAGAATTCCAGATATAATGTTTGTACCAGAACAAACCCAGTATCTGGCATTTCACTCAAATTTTTTTGAATTTTATTTTATACCCATTTTCAAAGACCAAGAGAAGCCATGTGCTTTTAGCTGGTGGGGTTGCTACCTTGTCGTCATACTTCACTGAGCTATGTCAACAATCTGCTCTCCTTTAGTCATTATAATGGCATAATTCTTGATCCTCTACAAGAAACTAAGTATGTTGACATTATATAATTATTAGGCAAAGTGAACAAACATCAGATACCTTAAATGTTTAGTGCATCCCATGTAAGCTAGAGGAACATAAAGCTCACAAAATCTAGGGTCATCATTTCAGTGAAGGCCTTTGGGTTGAATGGTTTTAAGGATGCAAAGACAGATAGATACTCCAGGGGCAAGGAAGGTCTGTTGAGCCTTGTCATGGTCCCTATGGAAAAGGAAGCACAGTACTTGGTGAGCCTCTCTGGACTTGTATGATACTTGCATTGATCTCACCTGTCAAACCACTGGACCTGATCAGAGCCTGTGCAAATCTAAATAGATAGTAAGCTAGTTAGATATGTGAGCCCTATGACATGGCAGTCAATTGTTTAAGTTTTTAGGACAAACAGGGATTCTGTTGTGACTTTCTGTGGGACAGACAGAATACACAAACAAAACTCTGGTGAGTGCTATATGACATGAGCTACCCGTTTAACTAAACGAGGGCCGATCTGCTGCAGCAGGCCTGCCTATTCCTTCACACCCGGACATTCGTGGGAGTGATGCTAATGACCAAATGACAGAGAAAGAGAACAGTCAGGCTATATTTGCAGGTGTGGTCTGAGCATGAAATGCCACCCAGAGGCTCATGGATTGGAACCAGCTGGTGGCCCTGCTGGAGAAGGTTTTGCCCATTAGGAGAAGGAATACCACTGGAAGAAGTCACTTAGGGTAGCCTTTGAGACTGTGTAGCCTGGCCCCACATTCTGTCATTATTAAGTCTTTACTATGGCTGCGTATGAATGGCTGCCCCTTGTTACCATGCCTGCCTTGCCATGATGGACTGCATTTTCTGAACAGTCAGCCAAAATGAGCCCTTCCTTTCTCATGTTGCTTCCTGTCAGATATTTTGGCACAGGAGAGAGAAAGTAACCTTTGCACTTTGTCAAGTCTGAGAGAATCACAGAGATGGTGATTATTTAGAGATTATTAAAGGTTTGGTTGGACAGTCAAAAATAGGAAAATGGGCTTAGAAAGTTTAAACAAGGGTAAGTGAGATGGTTCAGTGTGGGCAAAGGACTTGCCACCAAGCCTGAGAGCCTGAGTTCAGCTCTCTGGGCCCCACACGGTAGGAGAGAATCGGCTCCTGGAACTTGTCCTCTGGTCTCCACATGTCATGTGCACCTTGGCACATTCCCCTTCCAAGTAAATCAAAATCTTAATTCAAAAAACTTTTAAAGTTGAGAAGAAAATATTATATGAATTCTCAAAGTAAGGTCTCAAACATAAAGGTGTCTGTGCACTGTGTAGGTTCTCACTTATGTATGCTCTCTGCAAAAAAGGCTCTCAGTTATCAGAATACCAAGGAGCCCCCACTGTGGACCTCTTCTTGTTGCTTGCTCAGGAAGTTAATGTACAAAGTGAACCTTGTGGAAAGATAGAGCTATGCATATATAACATACTAAGTCCCTCTACCAAGCCTGCCTGATTCCCTGAACTCCAGAACACTTATCTGCAATAGCAGACACTAATGCAAAGTTTGGAACAGGGAATAATGCCCTACAATAAATACTGTGGCAGTAAGCTAACCACTGGGGATCCTTACACTGCAGAAGGGAGAGCAAACTATATAACATGAGTGCCTGCTTGTTGGGGTTTCTGTCCTACCCAGTTCCCACAGTTGGTAAATCCCTAAGAAAATCACACAGAGATCTCCATAATTTATAAACTGATTGGCCCATTAGCTCAGGCTTCTTATTAGCTCTTGTAGCTTATATTAACCCATTATTCTTATCTGTGTTAGCCATATAGCTCAGTACCTTTTTTGGCAGGGTAGGTCACATCCTGCTTCTTCAGTGATCTGGGGAGGACTGCAGAAAGAGCTTCCTTCTTCCCAGAATACTCCTGTTCTCATTGCCCCACCTCTACATCCTGTCTGGTATTCCTGCCTATATTTTCTGCCTGGCTCCTGGCCAATCAGCGTTTATTTAACACATAATTGACAGAATGTAGAATTGTCCTGCACCAAAACTATCCTCACTAGAAAAGGAAAAAGTTCACAAGCTTCTGGAATGCCCTGTTCACACCATGGTGTTTATACACATTGATTCTGAATAATGGCTACATTCTTCTAAGAGAAAACACGAAAGTGGATTGAGGTCTGCTCATGTTCCCTATCTTGTTTCCCAGAAGCAATGGTCTGAAGGAATACTGACTGATCTAGGAAAGCTGTCTATGTGTGGTGCAGTTGATGAAATCATCAGTTCAGCAAAGCTGGGGCTCTGTCTAAGGGAGAGTTATACAGTCTCTGCACAGCAGCCACGTGATGCTGTCATTACTGTTACAACCAGGAAGTGTGCAAATTCAAGAGGTGGGAATGGAAGTAGCTACCTTCACGACACCCAATGACAAACCCTCATGATGCTTGGGCTCTGATGGCTTACATTAGTACCCAGAGGGCAGAATTCCCACTGGGGATCCAAAGCTGGTCATTTTGAATCCTTGAAGCAATAAATCAATGAAGGAAGAGAGGGACCGAGAGAGGTGACATATGAATGGAAGGAACACTGGTCCAAGTTACTGGAGGAAATTGGATAGCTATTATTCAATGGTTTCAGAAAGAAAGAGATTTGGGAATATGTAGCAGTGCAATGGGAAAGCCTCTTGGTATTTCTGTGTCCAATACTGAAAATGAATGAAAGGAGAAACAAGGTAAGACTAGATGGAATATTTGAATCCTTTGAGAATTAAAATTTAGACCATCCTGTCTACAGACAAACAACCCCAAACTCTACAAGGACAGACAGTGGCTGAGGATGAGGCGACACAGAACAGGGTATAGGGAAGAACTACTATGTAAAACCCTAAAGACAAGATCCCCTGAGTAAACTGGGAGGGGTGAGGGTGGGGGGGTCACAAGGAAGGGCAGAAGGGGAGAGGGGAGGAAGGGAGGGAAGTGGCAAAAAATGTACAATGCAATAAAAACCTAAAACCCCAAAATCCTAAACCTAATCACTAGTTAAATTTAAATGCAGTGAAAATATATGTGTGTCCCATGAACATCTTTTTCTGCTTTTTCTTTACTTCTGAAGTTACTTTGTGTTTGTGCTATGGTCAGTTTTATAATTTAACCTGTTCTCTGGGATATATGATATCCTACTTTCATTAAAAATAAACCAAATAGGAAAGTAATGTCTCTCAGAGATGAATGACATACAAGATCAGTGGAAAATATGGCCACATTGTACAGAAGATGCACAGACAATTGTGAAAATGGTTAGTTCTTGCTAGGAATAACAGTGAAGTTCTTAGAGTTGGGAAAAGGGAACCCAAACAGACAGATGCATAATTAGCACAGCTTAGCTACTGTTTCTTAGATTCAAACCCACTAACTTGAATCTGCTCTCTGATGCTTTGCTTAGGATTTGGCATCAGGTTACGCAACCTACAAGCTTTACCAACTAGGTTAGATTGTGTCCAAAGGATATAGTTAAAGGAGGCCTGAAACCCGGTGGGAGGTGATTTCTCCTTTCTATTTGGTAGATGTGGTATTCTGAATACAATTGGCCCCCAGAAGCCTTTGGGGAGTGGCGCTATTAGGAGGTGTGGCTTTGTTGGAGTAGGTGTGGCCTTGTTGGAGGAAGTGTGTCACTGTGGAGCTGGGCTTTAAAGTCTCATATGCTCATGCCATGTACAGTGCTTCAGTTCACTTCCTGTTGCTTGTGGGATCAAGATGTAGGAATCTCAGTTCTTTCTCCCACATCATGCCTGCCTGCAAGTTGCAGTGCCCCACCATGACGATAACGGACTAAACTTCTGAACCTGTAAGCCACCCAATGAAATGCTTTCCTTTATAAGTGTTGCTGTGTTCATGGAGTCTCTTCACGACAATAGAAACCCTAACTAAGACCACAGACATCAATAGGCATCATGACAGGAGCGGCTGCTCCTCCAAGCACCAGCACTCCGTCCTAGAGCTGGCTCTTCCTTCAGCGTCTAGTTGTTTGGAAGCAGGAGAAAGAACCTGCTGGAGTCCTTGGAAAGGTCTGAACCTCAGATCCAAGAAGGTCCACTCAAGAGTTCCCCGGCACTCCCATGTGTCCCCTGACATGGAGAGAGTGTGCCTTGGCCTTCCTTACCATGTTCCTCAGTAGCTCATGTTTACCTTCCCATGTTCAAAAACTACAAAACCAGTTTACTATCTAAGCATCACAGAATGGGAAGCCACGGCTTTGTCTTCTGTGACTGGGAAAGGAGCACAGCAGGATGCACACCGGTGAGGGAAGGAGCTCCACACACCAAACTGAGTGCTGTGCAGTACGAGGCCAGAGCAGGGTGAGTGACAGCGGGGGTGAAGTCAGCCGAGCTGAGAGTATGGATTTGAAGTGTAATAAAATGGAGAACGGAAAAGATAGCACCTGGCATTTTTCTGGCACATGGACAAGGAAGTGTGTGTTTCTGGGTGTGGCTGTGTGGTGTGTAAACTAACTGTGCTCTGGGAACATCTAGGCAAAATCTATCAGACAAGCAAGAATCTACCAGACAAGCCATGTACCAGAGGGCAGTAATGAGTTAAAAATAAAGGTTTGAGAGTAATGTTCAGTGGCTGGACAGGGCCAGCAAGGGGCCGAGAACGACGGTGAAGCACACCCACGTTTAGGAGACTGGGGAGATAGCGGAGTACATGAAAGCTGAACATCTGTCAGGGAAAAGGAACTGGCAAGAATGTGTCTGGACACTAAGGCTATGAGGCAGGGGAAAGCAGGAAGCAGGCCCAGGAGGAACAAAGGGTCAGCTCTGCCCATGCCTCCAGGGATTGCTCTGCTTGCACCAAGCACAGTTGATTAGAGGAAGTGAGTAATTCTCAGAAAACGCCGCCTTCCAACCTGCCAGCTGTCCTGTGGGAGCGTGCCACATCATCCCCAGTCCTGATTTAATAAAAATGACATCGACAGTCTGCAAACAGAAACAGGAAGCACGCTGCCAACATCGTGCCGTGCAGCCTGAGAACGAGCCATCCAGGTTGCCGGAGCAAGCTTCAAGCTCCTGACCCAGGGTCCTTCCCCCAGCACCTCACCTCAGAGGCAGGTGAGCAGCTCGCCTACTCTCAGGGAGCACAACTTCACCTCTCTTTCCAGTACTTGCTGGCACAGTATGCAGATGTATTTGGCTGCAACATGGAAATATTATCATAGCTTCCTTAGCTAGTGACAATATTTTTTCCTACAAAAGGCTTAAGCTGAAGTGATTATCAGAATTTTGCTGTCAGAGATTCTTCTAGTGGGAGTTGGGAGACAGGATCAGGAAACAATTAAGCGGAGTCTGGGGAGAGCAGCCAGCATCCATTTTGCTTGGCTGTCCTCTCTTGACTATGCATACATACAGCTCACCAACAGACACATGAAAGAAGCAGCCACTGTGGCAAGTCTTTTCCTCCTCCATATGTCGGCCATGATCAAGGCTTACAGAGACCAAGTGCTAGAGCTGGGTGTGGTGATACATGTCCATGATCCTAACTCCTGAAGACAAACAGAAAGATACCCAATTTGAGACCCTCCTAAGTAACATGGTAAGAATATAAACAAATCACACACATTGGAGGGGCAAAGGAGAGGGAGAGGAAGAAAGACAGAGATAGAGAGTCAGAGACAGAGAGACACACACACGGAGGAAAACAAATAATGGAATAGAGAATAATAACAAAATAGAATAGAATGAACACTAATACAGCTCCCTTAAGAGAGAATACAGAGCAAGCTCTCTACCTGTGTCCACTGGATGAAAGTGTAAGTGAACGCAATGTACAAAGGCTGGGAGGCATTCTGTGTTTAAATAAACATCTCCCTTGCAGTCTACAAATGATTTGCTATATTTAAAACACAGGAGGATACCATCAGAGGCAGTACCCACTAGTAGGGCCACACAGATGGGACCATGCTAGGTACATGTGCTAGTGTTTCACCCATGAGCATTCACAGAAGCAGAGGCTGTCCGTCTGCCATCTCATCACACTGTGCCAAGATGGGAATACAGTCATCAGCAGAAGCAGATTTCTAGATGCACAATAAGGGGGAGTAGTAGAAACAGCAGCTCTACCATACACTAATCATTTATTCAGAAGCAAAGACCAAGACAAAGACTGCTCATTCACATTCTGCAATGGGAGACAACACAGAACACAGAGTGCTGCATGGGTTGTTCTTCATGCAATAGGAGGCAACACAGAACGCAGAGTGTTGCATGGGATGGCTGCAGGGGTTGCTCCACCACATTAGATGACTCCGAATAATGACACAAAGATTCTGAAAGATAGAATGGTCCTCAAAGATTCACAGCCTTCAACCATAATGCTAAAAACAGTTCTGATTAGTTTAGGCTGTCTTTAGAGTTTTCCCTCATTTCATTTATCATTATTTAGGAAAGGATTAAACTGTATGATGAATACTCCCATGATCCATTTGGAGAGGCAGAGTTACATACTTTCAGGTTTTTTTCACACTAGCTAGATACCTTCAGTTGCATTTCTCAAGCATTCTCTGTACCTTTTTAACCATCTTTTTTATTGTTTTTATTGAACTATATATTTTTTCCAGTCCCTTCCCTTCCTCTCCACTCCTCTTCTATCCTCTTCCCACGATCCCCCCAAGTTCCCAATTTACTCAGGAAATCTTGTCTTTTTCTACTTCCCATGTACATTAGATCCATATAGGTTTTTGCTATCTAAGTTTTTTGAAATTGTGATTTGTATGCTGGTTTTTCTTTGCTTTATGTCTAAAACCCACTTATGAGTGAGTACATATTTTATTTGTCTTGCTGGATCTGGGTTACATCAGTTAATATAATTTTTAGATCCATCCATTTGCCTGCAAATTTCAGGATGTCATTTTTTTTTCTGCTGTGCAGTACTCCATTGTATAAATGTATAACATTTCCTTATCCATTCTTTGGTCAAAGGGCATTTAGGTTGTTTCCAGGTTCTGACTGTAACAAACAATGCTGCTATAAACATAGTTGAGCACATGTCCTTGTGGTATGATTGAGCATTTTTTGGGTATACACCCAAAAGTGGTATTACTGGGTCTTGAGGTAGGTTGTTTCCTAATTTTCTGAGAAATTACCATACTGATTTCCAAAGGAGCTGTACCAGTTTGGGCTCCCACCAGAGTAACATGAGGGCCGGGCTCATTGGGGTTTCTGTCCCTCCCAGTTCCCCACAGCCGGCAAGCCCCAAAGAAAATCACACAGAGATCTCCATAAGTTATAAAACTGATTGGCTCATTAGTTCAGGCTACTTATTAGCTCTTGTAGCTTATATTAACCCATTATTCTGATCTACGTTAGCCACATGGCTCGGTAAGTTTCTCAGAGGGGCAGCTCACATCTTGCTTCTTTGGTGATTTGGGCAGAACTGCTGGAGGGAGCTTCCTGATTCCCAGAATACTCCTGTTCTCATTGCTCCACCTCTACTTCCTGTCTGGTTTTCCTGCCTATATTTCCCACCTAGCCAATCAGCATTTATTTAAAACATGATTGACAGAATACAGACAATTATCCCGCACCACAGCAGCAATGCAGAAGTGTTCCCTTTTCCCCACAACCTCTCCAGCATAAGTTGTCATCAGTGTTTTTGACCTTGGCCATTCTTACAGGTGTAAGATGGAATCTCAGAGTTGTTTTGATTTGCATTTCTCTGATGACTAAGGATGTTAAACATTTCCTTAAGTGTCTTTCAGCCATTTTAGATTCCTCTGTTGAGAGTTCTCTGTTTAGGTCTGTACTCCATATTTTTTTATTGGATTATTTGTTATTTTGATGACCAATTTCTTGAGTTCTTTGCATATTTTAGAGATCAGCCCTCTGTTCAATGTGGGGTTGGTGAAGATCTTTTCCCATTCTGTAGGCTGCTGTTTTGTCTTGTTAACCACGTCCTTTGCTTTACAGAAGGTTCTCAGTTTCAGGAGGTTTCATTTATTGACTTAAGAAGTGGTCTCCTGTGTCAATGTGTTCAAGTGTACTTCCCACTTTCTCTTCTGTGAGGTCCAGTGTGGTTAGTTTTATGTTGGAGGTCTTTGATCAATTTGGATTTGAGTTTTGTGCATGACAATAGATATGGACCTATTTTCATTCTTCTACATGTTGTCATTTATGAAAATCTATACTCCATAAAATTGAAAAACTTAAAGGAAATGGACAATTTTCTATATAAATATCACTTATCAAAATTAAATCAAGACCAGATAATCAAATTAAATATATATAACTGCCAAAGAAATAGAAACAATCATCAAAAGTCTCCTAACCAAAAAAGCCCAGGGCCAGGTGCTTTCGGTACAGAATTCTACAAGAAATTTTAAAGATGAACTAATACCAATACTCTTCAAATTATTCCATACAAAGAAACAGAAGGAACATTGGTAAACTTTTTTTATGAGGAGACAATTACACTGATACCCAAACATAAATGACCTGATGATTCTCTAGATTTCTTCCACGTCTGTTGTTATGGTCCCCCCTTTCATTTCTGATTTTGTTAATTTGAATATTCTCTCTGCTTTTTGATTAATTTGGATAAATATTTGTCTATTTTTGTTGATTTTCTCAAAGAACCAACTCTTCATCTCATTGAATCTTTGTATTGATTTCTTTGTTTCTATTTTGCTGATTTCACCTCTCAATTTGATTATTTCCTGCTGTCTAGTCCTGCTGGGTGAATTACTTCTTTTTGTTCCAGAATTTTCAATTGTTCTGTTGACTCACTAGTGTGGGATCCAGCTTCTTTATGTAGACATTTAGTGCTATGAACTTTCCTTTTAACACTGCTTTCATTTTATGTTTGGGTATGTTATGTGGTCATTTTCATTGAATTTTAGGAAGTCTTTAATTTATTCCTTTATTTCTTTCTTGACCCATTGATGATTCAAGTGCACACTGTTTAATTTCTAAGTGTTTGTGAGCTTACTGAAATCAGTGTTACTGTTGAATTTTAATTTTAAGCCACGGTGATCTGATAAGACACATGGAGTTATTCCATTTATTTTGTATCTGTTGAGGTTTGCTTTGTTACTAGTATGTGGTCAGTTTTTGAGAAGGTTCCATGAGGTATTGAGAAGAAGGTATATTCTTTTATGTTTGGATGGAATGTTCTAAGATGTCTGTTAAGTCCATTTGAGACATAACAACTGTTTGTTCCCTTATTTCTCTTTTAATTTTCTGTCTGAAAGACCTGTCCAGTGGTGAGAGCGGGTGTTGAAGTCTCCCACTCTTAGTGTATATATTTTAATGTGTGATTTAAGCGTTAGTAGTGCTTCTTTTACATATGAGTACCACCGTACCCTTGTATTTGGGGGCATAGACATTCAGTACTGAAATTTCCTCTTGATGGGTTTTTCCTGTGACTACTATAAAATGTCCTTCTTTGTCTCTTTTGATTGATTTTAGTTTGAAGTCCACTTTGTTAGATATTAGAATAGCTACACTAGCTTGTTTCTTAGGTCCATTTGATTGGAAAATTTTTTCCCAACTTTTCACTCTGAGGCAATATCTGTCTTTGAGGTTGAGGTGTGTTTCTTGTATGCAGTAGAAGGATGGATTCTGTTTTCATATTCAGTCTGTTAGCCTGTGTCTTTTTATAGGTGAGTTGAGTCCATTTATATTAAGCGATATTAATGACCAGTGACTGCTAGTTCCTGTTATTTTAGTTTTCATTGTTGGTAATGCTATTGTGTGTGTTTTTCCCTTCTTTGAGATTTGTTTCTGTGAGATCATCTATTGTCTGTGTTTTTGTGGATGTAGTTAACTTCCTTGGGTTGGAGCTTTCTTTCTAGTACTCTGTGAAGGACTAGGTTTGTGGCTAGGTATTGGTTAAATCTGATTCTGTCATGGAATATCTTGTTTTGTCCTTATATGGTGATTGAAAGTTTTACTGGGTATAGTAGTTTGGTCTGGCATCTCTGGTCTCTTAAAGTGTGCATAACACTTGATCAGGACCTTCTGGCTTTCATTGTTTTCATTGAGAAGTCATGTGTAAATTCTGATAAGTCTGTCTTTATATGTTACTTGAACTTTTTCCTTTGCGGCTCTTAATATTCTTTCTTTATTCTGTATGTTTAGTGTTTTAATTATTATGTGGCAAGGGGACTTTTTTTGGATCTAATCTATTTTGTGATCGGTAAGCTTCTTATATTTTCATAGGCATATCTTTCTTTAGGTTGGAAAAAGTTTTTTTTCTATGATTTTGTTGAATATATTTTCTGTACTTTTGAGTTGGACTTCTTATCCTTCTATTGCTAGTATTCTTAGGTTTGGTCTTTTCATGGTGTCCTATATTTACTGGATATTTTGTGAGTTTGTTAGATTTAATGTTTTCTTTGATCTATGTGTCTGTTTCCTCTATCGTATCTTCAGTGCTTGAAATTCTCTCTTCTAACTCTTGTATTCTGCTGTTTATGCTTGAATTTGTGGTTCCTGATCCTTTTCTCATGATTTCTGTTTCTATAATTCCCTCGGTTTATGTTTTCTTTATTGTCTCTATTTTGGTTTTCAAGTCTTGTATTATTTCTTTCATCTGTTTAATTGCTTTTTCTTGGCTTTCTTTAAGGAATTTGTTCATTTCTTCAAATTTTTTATTTGTCTTTTTCTCCACTTTTTTAAGGAAATTTTTCACTTCCTCTTTAAGGGCCAAAAACACTATCCTAAAGTTATTTTCTGAGTCATTTTTTTCTGCTTCATCTATATTTGGTTGTTTAAATTTTGCTGTTGTAGGGCCACTAGTTTTTATTGGTGTCATGTTGCTCTTTGTGATGTTGAATGTCTTCTTGCCTTGTCTACCCATCTTTTCCTCTGATTGGTGTAGTTGGGGCTGTGTCTCTGGTGATCAATCTTCCAGGTGCCTGTGGATCCAAGGTTCAGACGGTTGCTTCTCAAGGTGCAGTCAGGGCCACGGTTCCAGTCACACCAGAGATCACTCGGTATTCCCAGAGAACGCTCAGTGCTCCTTTAGGTTGCTCTGCATCCCCGGGGGGCATTCAGTCCTGCTCCCAGGAAGTTTGCTTGCTTGGGACTGCTCCCGCTGAAGTTGCTGCTTTGGGCCTGCTTCTGCAGAAATCGCTGGCTCAGGCCTGCTCTGGTGGTACTGGCTGGCTCGGAACTGGTCCAGCAGAGGTTACTGACTTGGGCCTGCTTCCTCGGAGGTTGCTGATTTGTGTCTTGTCCCACAAAGGTCTCTGGCTTGGGCCTGCTCCCTCAGCAGTGGCTCCCTTGTACCTGCTCCTGTCTCTCTGCAACTTTAATCGGTAGCTGCCAAGCATATTTTTCCTAGGCTTTAGTAGCTCGTTAGCACTGAAACTTCTCCAGATGAATCATAAATTAGATCTCTCATGGCTCAATATCTGTTTAACACATTTATATTCCCTTCTGTTCTAATTTATCTTTTTGTTTTGTTTTGTGAAATGCGTACATTTCTTAATCTAGTATTTTCCCCATGTTATTTTTTAATGACTCGTGCTGTCCTGTGGGCCACATGTCATCTTGGCTCTAAGACATACTGAGACACAATGCATTGAAGTACTAAAATCGAGACCTTTATGTGCTCTACTTTACTTCTGTGTGGATGTCATGCTCAATTATAAGCTCTCAGTTCTTTTCCCTTTTCCATTATCCATTTCCAGCACCAACACAATGGACATGTGCTGAATATCCGAAGGAATTCTAGATATACACTGAAATAACTGTCAGATAATATCAGTGCGCCATGAGGCAAAATCGACCAAACAGTGTTCTGATTTTGTTGCAAAGACAAGGCATGCTGCCACTTTGACTACCCCGCTAACGCAGTTAATGAGAATGACTCCTCTCAGTGTCACTCTGCATAATTCTGCTGCCTAGATTGCGCCAATCTATGCATCAACCTTCACTATCAAAATATGACCTATTTCCTCATCACCAAGCAATAGTGAGGGAAGGAATGAGAAAGATGAGTTTATGAATGCAAATTAAGGTTAATTTAAAGATGCAAAGCTTCCAGAATCCATAGACATACCATGATGGTTAAGCTTGCATGTCAGCTGGAAGGGATTTGGAGTCATCACGGAAACAAATCTCAGTGTATGTCTGTGAGGGATTATCTACACTGGGTTAATTGAGGTGAGGAGACCCAACCTAAATATAGGCAACACCATTCTCTGGTCTAGAGTCATGGAATAAACCAGAAGGAAAAGCCAAGGTGAACATAAGCTTCCTATCTCTGCTTCCTGAGTGAATCTATAAGATCATCAGGTTCTTCTGCTCCTGCCACCATGCCTTACCCATGACAAACTGCGCTGTATAATGCCTGCTCCTCACACCATGCTTTTCCTCCATGATAGACTTACTCTATTCTGTGAGCCAGAGTACATCCATCCTTCCTTATAGGCTTTTCTCAGAGTTTTGTTGCAGCAAGGAACCAGTAACTAAGATGCATACCCAAATCTTCTCTTTTCCGTGCTTTGTTGCCATAGAAGGATAGGGAGCAGGTGGCATCGTGGAACCCAATTATGCATCCTCTGAAGGCACGGCTGTGTGTAGCCACTGGAAGCATGTGTGGGGAAATGACAGAGCCGTGAGTGGGGAAGGAAACAGTAAGATAAAGGAAGATTGTTAACGGAGAGTCCAGAGAAAACTCGTGCACATTTACAATTTTTACCTGGAAGTATAGCTGCCTTTGACTTTGAACAAAGCATTGCACTTGAAAATTGTTCCCAAGAGCAGAAAGGCAGAACAAATGTGCAGGATGCTTCGGCAGTCTCAGCCACCTGGATCCTGATGGATGCTGATCCCATTGTCTTCACAGGATCTTCCCTGCACACAGAGAAACAGCCCTTCCCTTTGTGCCCCAGCTAGCTGATGTCGTCCTGGAACTTTGAAAGCTCTCCATCCTTTCCATCTCTCCACACATGCAGCTTCCCTTTCCAGCCCACTTCTATGGAGAAGTGTTACGCATCTGCATGTCTCACAGTGAGGGAAGCTGCCCCACTACCTAAGCTCTCCTGGGCTTCTGTTTGGAGCTCGTCCGAGACTTTCTCCCACCTTTGACCACTTTACTGCAGCACTTAACTAGAAAATTCCAGTGCTAGGCTGTGAGTCATGAGGCTGTTTTGGACAGTCAGGACTGTTGGCTCCGTTGCGTCCTGTACACAGCAGAAAATAAATGGTTGTTATAGTGAAACTAATTTATGCATGGTAAGTTACCACAGTACGTCAATAAAATGGTTTTTCTATTACAAATGCTTGTTTTCCCAAGAGGTCAAGAAACCTAAAGGTATGCTGCATTCCTCTGGAGGAGCAGCCCCCACCGGAAGTGGATTTTCCCCAATTACCAAATACCTAGTTCTTAGTACTCCACAAAAAGTGACAGCGCTTGGGAGAGAGGCTAGACGCGGAGGGATCTGTGACCCGAAGCGGAAGGATCTGTGCGCCACAGTGTCAGCCCCCTCCATCCTCTCATTCATCACGCTACAGCTGTGTGTTTGTTCTAGAAGCATCTTTATGAGAAAAGTCAACCAAGGACTTAAGAGGCAATTGAAGGCAGTTTCAGCTCGTCCCTGCTGTGGTTGGAATGTTTGTCTCCAAATTCATACTGTGAAGCTCAATCCCAGTGGGACGACAGGAAGATGCGGGAGTTTGGGGAGGAGATGCGCTTGTGACGACCCCCTCACGAGTGATCCTAGTGCCCTGGTAATGAAGGCTCTTGTCGGGGCTCAAGGTGGCTCAGCTTTGCATCGTCTGCTCCTCAGAAGGCAGAAAGGCCGCACCATCGCTGAGGAGGCCTCCAGCATGGCGACTCTGTGGGTGCCTTACTTTTAGACTTCCAGCTTCCAGAAATCAGAAAAATTAATTTCTGTTATTTAAGTTCTGTGCATGTGGGAAATATGTTTTCCCCAGTAGAATATTTACATTGAGAAAAATATAACTATGTTATTAAGTTAAAGATAAGATAAAACCAGAAAATAGTATTAGTTAATTAAAGAAAGGTTTAAAAAGAGGTTCTCATGGTTTCAGTGGTTGAATGATTAAGGAGAGGAAAACCAAGTATGTGCAGAGCAGTTTGAAATAACGAACAATAGTAGTTTGAATGTAATTGACCCCATAATCTCATAAGGAGTGGCACTATTAGAAGGTATGACCTTGTTGGAGTAGGTGTGACCTTGTTGGAGGAAGTGTGTTACAGTGGGGTGGGCTTTGAAGTTTCCAATGCTCAAGATATGCCCAGTGTCTCAATTTACTTCCTGTTGCCTTCAGGATCAAGAAGTTCGCTCTCAGATCCTTCTCCAGCACTATGTCTGCCTGGATGCCACCATGTCCTGCTATGTTGATAATAGACTAAACCTCTGAAACTGTAAGCTGCCCAATTAGATGTTTTCCTTTATTAAAGTTGTTGTGGCCATGGTGTCTCTTCATAGCAATAGAAACCCTAGCTAAGACACAGATTGCAAAGGTAATAATCTTTCTAAGCTGGAGTCAGCTGACTGTCCAGTTCTCACCTACCCATGGCCACTTAGGTGTAAAACTCAAACTTCCCTGGCTTCCTTCACATCTCTTCTGTCTGCCCTCCAAACATGGTCTCTCAATTTAGAGTGTTGCTTTTGTCTTAACATTGCTCCATAAATACAAATTTCTTTTTATCCATCAATCTTTAAGAGTTTTAAAATTCTCTGACAATTTGATACAAGCAAACTTCCTAAAAAGATAACATACTGACATACTTACATACACATATACATGGGTGCACACAAACAATATTGCATATTATTTCAAAGACGAACAGAAAGGACCTACCATTTGGATAAATACACAATCATAATGGCCAGGATCTGTCTGCTGTGCACTCCATGTGAGAAAAGCACACACACCAGTCAATAAACACTTTGAGCCACATCTTTGTGGGGAGCAGTGGTGCGGACACGGAGAGTAGCGATAGAAAATGGGCAGCGCTGCATCAGCTATGGTGACTTCACCGTCACAGACAGAAGCCACATGGCACCCGCTGAATGGAATTCCTACTGTGGAGTCAACAAGATCAGTGTTTGAATTTTGTATTTATCTCTTACATGTGATGTGGCACAAAGACGTTTGTTTGTCTTTTTGAAGGTAAATGTTATCATCTTTATGATGGAGAGAAGAGAGAACTATGTTTTTGTCCCTGAATGGTATGAAGAGTAAGGGTCAAAATAAGAATGGGTCCTCAGGTAAGGCGAGATGTGACGGCAGGGAGGCAAGTCTTCTCGTTCAGGGAACTGTTTCACTGGCCTAAGAGACCTTGTTATAACCTAGGTGCTCAGCTTCAAAATACCTTTCCTTAAATTTATATCACATTCATAAACTCTTTTACATAAAAATTTCCCTCCTCACTTATCTACCACTGGGCAACTTTAACAACCTTGACATGTACCATGGATTCTAACTGGTCTTAATAATAAAAACCCGGAATCAGCTATCAGCGGCAAAAACTGAAGAATCAGAGGAGAAGAGTAGATGGTCACTAGAGTTTTTACCTCTACCAATGCTCAGACCAAAGGTGCAACCCTGTCTCTACAAAACCTTAGACTCATGCTCAGACTAAATCCTCGAACTGCATCTGAGCTCCTGTCTCCTCCTGCCTTATATTCCTCTCTCTGCCCAGCCATAACACTTCTGTCTCCACTTGGGATTAAAGGCGTGGGATCCCAAGTGCTGGGTTCACCTTTGTGTGAGCTCTGTTTCTCTTTTAGACAGATTCAGTCTTGTGTAGCCCAGGGTGGCCTTGAACTCACAGAGATCCATCTACCTCTGTCTCCTGAGTGCTGAGCTTAAAGGTGTGTGCCATCACTGCCTGGCCTCTATGACTAACTAGTGGCTTAGCTCTGCACTCTGATTTTCAGGCAAGCTTTATTTGTTAGATCGCAGACAAAATATCACTACACTGACAAACTTTTTTAAAACAGTCAAAACCTTTAAATACCGACTTCCAGGCTAAAGCCGACATGGCATGCTGATGATAATAAGGTATGCACACAGAAGCCTCATGAACAGCACGCATCACATATCACACACTGTGCAGGGAAGCCAGAGGAGCAGCAGGATCGAGAGAGAAAGGAAGAACTCGTACAGAGCAGAGAGCAGCCAGTGCACCCAGCAGACTATATAGCACAGCAGTAATAGCAAATGAATCTTGGTTGCAAATTGATCCTTTTTTTACATTGCTTAGCAGCAAACATTTAGAGGTTTCTGCAAAAATGTAGCAACTGGTGAAAAGCAACATTTATTATTTTAGTTTATATTAGTATTCAAATCCCCCCAGGATTACTATAGCTGTGGAAGAGGTTTGGGACTGAATTAACAAAGCTATTTGGGTAACATTTGAAATAAGATCCAAGAGCCACATAATGTGTCTATAAATCTTTATCTGCATCTGTAAATTTTGTAGTCTCTTGAGTTGCTTTCCTGGTACCTGGAGAAGAAAATTATTATTTTAATTTTAAAAAGCCAGTAGGTGCAAGCATATACTGAGACCTAGAAATACACATTTTCCCCAAAGATGCTTAATCTATTTTGATATGAAAGTATTATGAGCTAGTTTTTAACCCTGTTAATCTCCTAATAAAGACCCAAATAAAGAGAATCAATAAAGGAGATCATTTAAAGGCACCCTTTAATGCAGCCATCCATCCCACACACAGGTCCTGCATGGGACAGGGCTGGCAGAGGATCTGGAGTCAACTATATCTTCAGCAACAGGAAAGAGCAGACTAGGGGTACAGATTTGAACTCTAACACCTCTGAGATACAGGAGATACGTTACTCACAGGTAGCAAGTTTCAGGATCTTCTGGGAGAGACACCACAGACTGTCTTGTTATGAGAGAACCAGGTTCTAGCTAAGACAGACAGTTGAGAAGTGTTGAGGAGAAAAGAACCTTTCATATAAGGAGGATGAAATGTTTCCAGAAGTGCTGTGTGGTGAGCGAGTGGGAAGAGACAGCCAGGCAGGCTGGGGGAGGACTGCAGAGCTACCATCCTCCCTCACCTGCTGTCACCTCTTCACGTGGTCTGGGAGGTGAGCTCCATCTATGACCAGGACAGCCCCAGGGGGAGAGGCTGGAGCGAGGCTCACTGGGAGCCAGGCTATATCACTGGTACATCTCATATCCACAGTGTCTGACACATGCCAGGTATGGCACGGAATGGCTTCACTCCCAACCCATGAGGAGCTCCTATGGAACTCACTGATAGTTACACAAAGGAAAGTTAAAAGATTGGAGACTGCGGCTATCAACAAGCCAAGGCAGTTTCTTTATTCATTAATGGTAATCACAGCACACAGAGGGGACTCTCAAATCCAATAGCCCCATTTTATTTGCTTGTTGCATGGTTGTTTAATTGTTTTATATTGTACAGATTAGAGAGAGCTTTGATAGTTGGCCAATGCATGCACGGAACTCTTTCCAGTCAGTGAGGAGCCAGGAGAAGTTTCAGATGAGAGGAAGTGCAGTGACTGGACCCCAGCACTTCAAGGACGTGGAACTTGTTTAAGTAGAATGTCTGAGCAGGAATGAATGGAAATGGAAGGAAGTTGAAAACTCTTGGATGATCTAGTTAAAGGCTTTGAAGCAGACAGTGAGGGTTTATACTTGCTTCTTTTTAGCGTGAAAGCTACTCTGAGATCAAAGCCATAGGTGAAAAGCAAGGTTGACAGCAGTGTTGAGAATTGATTGGGGAAAGTTTTTGATGGAGACGGGAGCCTCAGAAAGAGAGAGAGATTTCATTCCTTTCTGCTTGTAAGTAATTACAATAATGGCCTATGTCAGTACTGCTAAAACTAAAGATTAGAGGCCATTATTACAACATAGCTATTTTTATATGTGAAAAATCCCAACTTTTAAGTGAAAATATTCATACTCCAACTATGAGAAGTCAATTATTACAGGTATTAAAGAAGAGATAAATATGTTATCATAGTAAAGCCTATTGCCACATCTAGATAAATTATGCAGGGTATATTTTATCCTACTGATGGCAAGAAGAGGATGTATTAGATAAGGGATTAATTTACTTCATAAAATAGACTGACTTATAATAATTATAAGATAATATTGATTAAAGGTGCCAGATCAGTTTTATTAGGATTCTAGATTGGCTGGCCAATCTGAAAAGAAAAAACAAAAAAACTCTCTAAGATCTAAGAAATCAAACACTAGTGCTTCAAGCCCAGTCACTGAGTATTTGGGAGGCGAGTTCCCTCTTCAAGGGTTAAACCGATAGAGAATTTACTCACAGAGTTAGACAACATAAAGAGGGAAGAAGTAGTGTTTAGTATACTGTGGCTCAAAGTCATTTGAAAACAACAGCTTTTCTTAGTGGATTTTGCTAGAGTCCTAAGCACACTTCTCTCTTCTCCCCACCTGATTTATGGTGAGCAAGCCACTAGTGAGTTGAGAAACGAGAAGACATCAACACCAGGGCTAGAGTTAAAGACAAAAGGATGTTGACAGAGGTTTCTGTCCCGCCCAGTCCTGCAGCCATTAAGTCCCAAAGAATCACACAGAAGTCTACATTAGTTATAAACTAATTGGCCTAGTATCTCAGGCTTCTTATTAACTCTTATAACTTATATTAGCTCATTATTCTTGTCTATGTTAGCCATGTGGTTCAGTACCTTATTCAGTAAGGTAGTCACCTCTCGCTTCTTCTGTCGTTGGGACTGCAGACTACAGAATCCTCTTCCCCCAAATTCTCCTGTTCTCATTGCCCCACTTCTACTTCCTGCATGGTCGCCTTGCCTATACTTCCTGCCTGGCTATTGACCAATCAGCATTTATTTAAAATATAAGTGACAGGGTACAGACCATTGTCCCACAGCAAAAGGAGGCAGCAGGGGAAGGTGATGCCCAGACTCTTCACTGGCATCACTGACCACTTCTAGCACAAAGAAAATCAAAACAATTTATTCGAAGATCAAAATAAAACTCCTCACAGGATGAACTTGGCACAGTGTAGGATGCAATATATTCATAATCATCAAGTCCTTAAAATTATAGCTCCTACTCCAGTGCAAGGCCCAAGAGTTTCTCCCTGCACTGCCCCATCTCTGGAATAACTATCATCAGAAACTACATGTTTCTACATGTAAACTACATGTACTTTCTACATGGAGTTTAGGCCAGAAACATATTCTGCTACTACTGTTATTTGATTTGGATTCATCTTATGATCTTCATGCTGTTTAAGGGGCAGACCTAAGTATCTATTGGGTGACAGGATATGACCCACTGTGTCTATTTAAAAACTGAAAGAAGTATTGCTTGGAGAATAGAACCCACATTCTTAGGAATTATTCTTAAAAGTGTTTGCTCTCAGGTGAAGTGATGAGAATATAATTGAATTATTTCATAGAATAAAATTATACACAAGACATATAATTATATAAGCGTATTATATATACTTATATATTATCTCTAATGATGTGTTTACAGATAAGAAATCATTTGATTATATTGCTAGAGTAAGCAATGCAAACCTGTGTATCCCATTTAGTGAGAGACATTGACTAAGTCTACTGTTAGCTACACACTAGCCTTGGATGTAACCTTAGTGATTAGTAAAACATTTTTGCACATATTTGATTCCATTTGAATCAGCCCATGTAATCTCCAGCTCACTAAACCCTTTCAAGTGTAAATGCCACCTTTTTCAGGCCAGTGTCACAAAGCATACATGTCTAAGCAATACATTTTGGTTTCTGAGCCATCAGGTATAGATTTAAGTTCAGACTCTAGAATGTAATTTGGCTGTGTAATTTGGGTCAAGTTAGTTAACTTAGGTATAAAAACTCTCATTCCCTCAGAAGTAGTCTGCCCTTCGTAGACTTGGTGAAAAGATGCCAGGCAATGGCATCTGAGACACGCTCGCTGTTGGGAGTCCGTTGTTTTCATGTAGATTTGCTGAGTTACTGAATTTCGCTTGAACCTCAAGATTGCTAACAGGAAGACGCAGATCGCTTATACCATTCTTATTCCAGGGGATTAATTCCTAATTAAAGAACAAAGACTGGAGTTCACTGCTGGCAGATACTTGCCCAGCTGTGAAATGGGAGTGGGGATCCCATGGCAACACTGAGATCTCAAAGGAAGAGAAATATTCCAACAGTACAAAGAACTGCTTTTACACCATAGACTTCTAAAGTGATTAAGTATAACTTTATTAATGAAGGGGGTGGAGGAGCGGCACTGAGAAGAGGGCGTGAAACTTGACAGAGAAGTATTCCCTACCCACAGGCTCACTCTTCATATTTCAAAAGCAAGAATAAAGTATTTCCAAGAAAAATACAGTAACTAAGCTATCAAAGGAAACATCATTTTCAAAACTCCCAGCTTTGAGTTTCTTCTTTTATGAATGATTTTATTTCCAATTAATTTAGAACCAAGAAAAAAGTTTAAGGATATTATTGTGTTGCCCTAGCTTTGAAATGACACAAACTTATGCCAGACTCTTGACTTGCCACATGCGTCTTGGATCAAGAATCATGGAGAAACTTTCCTAACATCTGCAGCGCCAGTATCTTTATTTGTAATACAGAGATGAGTTTCATATCTATTCCTGTCAGTGCTTTAGGAAAGAAACATCTACTTCCTCAGCTAAGCTTTATTCTGTCTGTAGGAGAGGCTGATATGTGGCCCAATGTAGCTGTTAAGTAAATGAAAGACAATTGCTTAGTAAATAGAGACAGGGTCCTTAGTGAGTAACTGTCCCTAAGAGGGGCGGCCGTCGGCTGAGCTGAATGGCTGAGACAGCTAAGAGAATAGCTGTGAAGATTACAGGGAGCAGGTGCAAAGCTTAGCACTGTATCGGAGACTCAGTTCTCTGCTTGAAGGATCTCCTGCTATGGAAATTGCCCTTCCGATATAAGCACCTAGAAAATTAGGGAAACAACCATTTTCGGGCTATCTCTGTCTGTTGTTTGCTGCTGTAAAGAAGGGCTGAGAGTGGGTAATTCGTCACCAACAGAAACTCATTGCTTCAGTCTTTTAGAGTCCGGGGTGTCTAATACAATTTGCTGGCACCTGGTGAGGATGTCCTCCTGGGTTATAAAATGGCAAAGGGCATCAAATGACAGAAAGGTGAGAAGACGAGAAAGTTCTGAACACATTTTAAATAACTAACCTAATCTACGGTATTTATCCAGGTTGGAAGGTGGAGCCCTTGTGGCCTAATCTACTCTTATACATCCTTTTAACATGATGACTTCAATATATGTTTGGGGAGGAGACAAACATTCAAGACTTGGTCCTGATGTTGGGCCTCAGGTAAGGTAAGATAGGTACCAATGAGGGAGAAACACACAAGATTACCTCTCCTAGAAGGTGAGGGTATAGCTGTGTAGAAGGGGCATGTACAAAAGGGAGAGGTGTTCATGAATTTGATAGACTGAAATCAGAGTGTAGGGGGCTAAACTCAAAGGGCTGGAGGCCTAATAGAAGTAAGCTGCAGAGAGGTCACCATGAACTTCTGCAAAGAACTCAATTTCCAAAGCTCACAGACAGCTGGAATCACCTGCAGCTAACTCCAGGGAGAAGCACAGGCGTGAGGCAAAGTCATCACAATGGAGTTAAGTTACAGTTGTGGCTCTTTTGGAGATCCCAGCACAACCTCAAGGTGAGGCTAAGGATTCAGTCGATTCCATGACCCCAGTTGCTGGTATGGAAAACACGCTTTGACAGAATATTATTCAACACAGCACTTCAGCACAGAAAAATTTAAAATATCTGGAGTAGAGTAGATACTGGTAAAGGGTGCAAAGAAGCAGGCAGTTTGAACATGTCAGACATGTTACCCAAGAGCAAGAAGGTAGTAGAAAAAGAATGTAATGAGTGATGTCGGTGCTGAGAAACCCTAAACGGAACGCACAGAGAAGCAAAATATGGGATCTTATCTAAGCATATAGGATATGCTTTAGTGAGAGATATCTGATCTGATTCAGTACAAAGGAAAGAAAGGCCAGTGGCTATGAGTGACAGCAGTGGGGAGTGTCCTTACTTGTGCTCAGAGATGGGTGGACAGTCATGACTCCTGCGAACAATATCAAGAGGAGACCTGACAAAGGAAAAGGGATTTTCCAGTCAGGCAAGGCAATAACAAGGACAGTAAAGCAAAGGCCGGAAACTTCTAGCAGTTTAGAGGTGGCTAAAGGAGAAGGGATCTCAGGGAAGATATGATGACCCTCACATTGTCCTGTGCCAATGAGAAGCGAGTCAACACACAAAACTTACTTTGGACAATACTAGAAAAGCATTTTTTTAATGCATGTGGATGGTAGATGCCACCGTTTTGGATGTGGGAGGTGAGACATGACACTAAACCCATTCTGTTTAGCATATCAGCAGTATTTCCTGGACATTCATGCTAATGCCCTTCAATTACCTACATTCTCACCACCTTATGTCTGTTCAGGAATGAAACAGTAAAACTCTTACAAAAACATGCAGCTCTTCTTGTACATAGTAGGGTGTGGGTGATACACAAAGAACTACAACTCCAGCAATAAGTGAAGTCGCAGTGTCAAGGGCATATGGAGCCATCAGACAGCCAAGAGCAAAGACCATGCTGAAGGGAGAACCTAGAGACTCAGGTAAAGGGTGTCTGCTCTCCATACAATGGGAATCTCCAAGCCTCACAGGATCTGCACACAGGCACTGTTGGGCCCACTTGGCTTAAAACCTTCCCTGGGGTGTCAGCTGGTTCTCCCATCGCAACAAGGCCCTATTCTGAAGAAAAGCAAGAAATAAGAAGAGTAGTGGGGAAGGAGAGAAGGAAAAGAGAGGGGAAGAAGAGATGGAGGGATGGAGCAACGGGGAGAGAGTCAAAAGTGGAAAAAAAGAAAGAAAGGGAAAAGGAATGAAAAGGAGGTGGGGAGAACACAGGGCACCGAAAACAGTACCAGCTGCCTTGGCAACAAGTGCCCAAAGGCCCAGCCCCAGATGGGAGGGAGATGATCACACTTGCATGTGCCAGATGAACCCTATGTGAGAAAAGCTTACAATTCCACTCTGAACTGTTTTATGCCCTGTGACTATGCCAGGCATTGTATTAAAAGCTATGTAACAAAGATAGCCAAATACAAACAGCCCTACGTATTTTTTTTGAAAAATGAATGTCACCAATGGTTTTGTTAATTATAACGGGTCTTGCATGATATTTTTGGAGAAAGGTTGGTGATGTAAATGATTTAAGTCCTTATGAGATTCTTTGGAAACTGTGTCAGATTTAGCTATTGAGACAAAGGCATGGTCCTCGATGGTTTTCAGCAGCTTCTGGGTTTTGCTGTGATTCACTTCCTGTACCCCAGCTTATCTTTCCTATCGGGCTCTGGTTGGAATTATTATCTCTAAGACTAAGAACTGCTTTTGTTGTTGTTGTTGTTTTGAGACAGGGCTTCTATGTTTAACAGCCCTGGCTGTCCTGGAACTCACAGAGATCCACCTGCCTCTGCCTCCAGAGTGATGGGATTAAAGGTGTGCACCACCACTGCCCCCTGCCTTTTTTTTAACTTTATGCTTTTTTTCATGATTATTTAAAAGGAATTGAGAAACACATGATGACAGGTGGTCACTTGCACACATGCAACCCTTTCAACATCGACCGGATTCAAAGTCATTTTTTACGGCACCTATCTTGGCAATAAAAATTGTGCTTGGCTGCAGAGGTATGCAGCACGGTGCAGAGAAGGAAAACAAGCATGGCAACGAAAAACAAAACATGTGTGTGTGTGTCCGTGTCTGTGTGTGTGTGTGTGTGTTTCAGCAGAGAGAGCACCCTGTGTTTCCAGCTTCCTTTCAAAGGAGAAGGGTGTTATTTTGGTCAGCTTCCTTGTTTTCTTTTGCGAGCACGCAGTGACACCAGAGGAATAAGACAACTGGCGTGTCTATGAGAGCTGCCAAACAACCTCAAACCAGTCCAAAAGGAGCTCTCTCGCCAGCCCTACAAAAGAAAGCAATTTAGTCTAGCACAGGCAGATGGATTGTGTCAGAAATATTGACTCTCAGAAAAGCTGTGTTTCTCCAAACAAAAGGCTATATGAAGTAATTATTTTTATTTACTTATTTATTTTTGCAAGGGGGCTTCAGTTAGCCTCATCTGGCCTCAAATTCACTATGGGGTTGAGGTAGGATCTGAACTCTTGATCCCCCTGTGCCCTCCTCCCAACTGCTTACAGGAATATTTTTAAGCTATGTCATAGAAATGCTGTAAAAACACATGTGACATTGTGACTGCTTAGAACTGAGAGCAGGTCACATTTCTGTAAGCTTTGACTCTTATGCAACTTGCAAAATGATTCACAGAAGCCATATGTTAACAGTGTTCAGTGAGGTTTAAAAAAGTGTACGGCACTCAAATCTAAAACTGGAAACTTCATACCTAAACCTTCAAAATCAAATGACTTCTTATGCTTGATTTTTAATGGGTTTCTGTAAACCAGTCATGATTGTCATGTTGAAATGTGTCCCTGTAGCAGCTGTAAGAGGCAGCAATCTTAAGAGGTGCTTAAGTCATGGGGCACCGCTCCCATGAGTAGGTTGAGACTGTCAGTTATTACAGGGCACAGAAAGGCCAGTTATTCAAACAGAGCTTGGGCCTTCTCTGCCTGCCAATGACGAGGCAGTAAGAAGGTCCTTGGCAGCTGCTGCAGCTCCATCTTACACTCCCCAGCCTACAGAACCTATTTGGCAAATAGACTTCTACTGCTGGTCATTTATCCAGGCCAGGGTATTCTATCATAACTGCAGAAAGTCAACAAAAACATTAAGTGAGATACTTAGAAGGCTTCTAGCACCAGGCATGATTTTCTGCCTGTTAAGGAGGTCTTAAGTTCAAACAGATATGAATGCCAGTATTGAACCGTTAGGGATATCTTGCCATGCTGGTTGTTGGTACAGGTCAATGTAGCCACAGCTAAACAGGGCTATATGCTTGCTTCCCTCCTTTAATGGCTTATATTGTACTATTAATGGCAGACCACAGAAAGGAAGCTTTAAGGTTACATCCAGTTCAACTCTTCTGAGTTCTATGTCCAAACTGCATTGTGTCTTTGGTAACAGGGACCTTCAATCTCCAAGAGATGCCAAGGGCAATGGCAATAACCTGTAATGTTCTGCGACTCACTTGGATCACCCTGACCAAAAACATGAATGGACATTTTCTATGCCTTATACTGGGGGTTTTCTTCAATGGCTCTCTGCTTTTTGTGGGGAGTATTGTCAGTCTGTGGCATAATTCCACCTAAGAGACACACACGCGCGCGCGCGCACACACACACACACACACGCACACACACACTTAAATGTATTATCATAATTTTAAGTCTATATAAAACAATAAGATTCCTTAAGACTTTATCAAATCACGCCTAGTACTAGAAACCTAGCCCACTAATGAGGTTATTGATTTTAGAAGGGAACTTTCTAATTTATTGCAATAAATTAGATAAATAAAGTTTGATTTAGATACAATATTTATAAACTGACTTGGCAACTGTGGTAGTTTGAATGTGATTGGCCCCATAATCTCATAGGGAGCAAACTATTAAGCGATGTGGGTTTGTTGCAGTGGGTGTGGCCTTTTTGGAGGAAGTTTGTCACTGTGGGGGTGGGCTTTGAGGTTTCCTATGCTCAGTATATTTTCCAGTGAGTCAACTTCCTGTTGCCTGCAAGATGGAGGAATCTCAGCTAGTTCCCCGGCACCATGTCTGCCTGCATGCCACCATCCTTCTCTGCCAGGATAATAAAGGACTGGACCTATAAGCAAGCCACTCCAATTAAATGTTTTTTATAAGGGTTGCTATGGTCATGGTATCTCTTCACAGCAATAGAAACCCTAACTAAGAAACTTAAAAGGCATTTGGATCAACTAAAAATATATGGTATTGCCACACAGAGCATTTTGAATAAACAGCACATAGTGTGGGAAGTAGTCAGCAAGAGGAAGGACTCACATGAAGGCCAGGCACTCCCACTTTCCCTTCAGCTATCAGCTTGTCTTAGGCACAAAGACAGTCACACTGCCCAGGAGAGAGGGTGTGTTATTAGCATACTCTGATGAAAGAGATGATCACCAAACTCTTTCCACACACAAAGAATGTACAGGATCACAACTGACCACTTGGTTTGACTCCTCTGATTGATTTAAGCAGTCTGTTTGACTGTGAGTTCAAGTATAACCACACAGGCCGATACATATATTGACAAGCTACTGGAGGGACTTCGCAGCTCATAAGGCTCATTTATAGAACTGCACTATATCAGAAAATCACCAAAGTGAGGGAAAGGAGAGAGGCAGACTGTGAAATGAATGAAGAAAGACAGTACATACTAAGGGGAGCTACCATGGGAACTGGAAGCAAATGTGCAGTTTCAGAGCACAGTACTGATCCAGATTCACCTGGTTCACACACACACACACACACACACACACACGAGAGAGAGAGAGAGAGAGAGAGAGAGAGAGAGAGAGAACGGATGCTGCCTGGTCGTCTAGAAGTACATCTGTCTCTGCATGTATGAAAGACTTGGCCTAGTTCAATGAGTCAAGCACGTTGTGCTTTTGTCAACTGAGAAATGGAGACATAGTTGCTCTCCACAGGAGCCTGTTATAGAGATAAACCACATAACACTCATAAAGACCTTGAGCTAGGAAGAAAACACAGGAATGCTACTTCCAACTATGTGACCATTCGAGCCCCTCATTTTCCCCACTTACATAGCAGGATAATAACAGTGACCTGAACAAGACGATCTGAGACTTATATGAGCCAATGTTTGTATAGCATCACTCATGGATTGAAACACAGCAAGCCATTCATAGACATTAAGTCACAAATTTGTGTCGCTGTGGGAAGAGCCTGTCTTTAATAAGCACTGACCATGTACTTGAAAGCATGCTCAATATTTTTCATCATGAACTCATTTTATCATAACAAGAGTCTGTAAAGCAGATTTTTGAAATTATCTTTATTATAGAGTAGAGGTGAGCATAGGGAAATAATTCTGATTCATACTCCTAGTCTGAAGCTATAGGAAATAAATATAAAAATTAATTATGAAACAAGGCAATAATCCTACCTAATTTAGCCAACCAACACTTTGGATTTTGTTCTCGGTTAATTCCTAATTTAGTGAGTGAATTGATCAAGATAATTTGCTACCTTGGCAGTTAGCACATTGCATGTGATTCTAGGAGATTATCTTTATTAATTATACACAGCAGAGACACCAAACACTCTGGCAGGCAGCTACTTGTCTCATCAGCCTACATTTCTCCCCTTTTCCTCACTGAATAATAAAATATTCAAATTGGTGAGATGTCTATTCAAAGATTGTATTTCCCAACCCTCTTTGTAGCAAAAGCAATCACTAATTCCTTTCTGGCTGATGAAGAGCAAGTAGACAGTTAGAGTCTGATTTCTATTAAACGTCTTGACTATCACTGGGCAAACACTTTGTTTGCTTCCGTTAAACACTTTGGTTCATGAGGTACCTTAAGCTAACAGCTCCATAGATACTATGAGCTATAGGATGGGAAGTAGGAGACCTGGCCCCTTACTCAGCTGTATATCAGGTTTGAGTGACCTATCACCAGACAGAGAAAAGAGCACCTTGTGTTATATAAGTCAATGAAATTTTTGGTTTTCATTCCTCACAAAACAATGAATTTCATGCTCATATGAGTGACAGTAAACTGGACATCAACGGCAAACAAGGTGCATTTGAATAAAATAAAAATACAGTAGTTAGATATAAAAATATACATGTTATTTATCTCCTGAGGAACTGAAGCTGGACTGAGTCTTAAACAGATAAGGCATCATCCAACTAAAGGAAGGGAGAAATGAGCATTTCTCTATCGACCTTTGTTGTTATCATGGTCAAAATTCAGTGCAGAGGGAATGGAATATTGGTTGATACATACTAACACTACCTGACTGCTTAGAGGAATCTACATATTCTTCTCTATTAAATTTGCTTAAAAGTGCTTCATAGCTCTGAAGGGAAAGGAAGGCCGTGGTAATGAAGCCTGCTCATGTGCCCTTTCCTCTAAATGAAGGCCTTGACCTTTTTGCCATCTTGACTTTTGTTGAGGTTAACAAAGCATACTGCAAGAGAACCTCCAAGGCAACCTTTAGAAAAGCACAGATCTCCAATAAATTAATATTCTCTCATCATGATAAAAACAGCATAAAATATGCAAGATTGATTTTAATATGCATGATTATACATCTTTCAAAAGGTTGGTGAGCTATCAAATGTAATAAGATAACAAGAAAGCACTTTGTAAGGGTGTTCAAAGTACTTTGCAGTGGTAATGGATTCTTGCAACCTCCTTCTAAGAAAGAAAGGGAGAATTTATTTACCGAGACTTTTTACAATAGACTGGAGCAAGTGTCCAAAGAGTGCCAGAAGTTCATCTGGTCAACCTTTGTATTATCTCAGAGCACTGGCCACTCTACATCTGAGGGAAGGTCACACGCGTGACAGGATACTCTCGGGTAAACTGTGCGTGTGAGCTCTACTGCTGCAAAACATGCTCAGTGGTCTACAGAGTTGGTTTCTTGCATTCCCAGCAACTCTGTTCCACGGCTAAGAGCTTGATGAATATTGTGTCTTAGAGGAAGTTGAAAGTAAAGGCCTTGATGGTGCTGTCAACATCCACTGTAACATACTACACAGTAGAACTTCCCTGTCACCTAAGCCACCACCAGTCAGAACACACTGCCAGCCACCATCTACCTGGACACACGTTGGAACAGTTTGGTACATATAAAAAATGTATATTTTATCAGCTCATTCTTCAGATGTGAGACAACAGAACGTACTCTGCATCAGTACTTTTCTGAACTCTAGCCAGTCTGCTTGGCTCATTTGCCAGAAATAAAACTTATTAGCATGATTTCTCAGATGAGGAAACTGAGGCAAGGTTAAAGTAATATACTTATTAAGGACTAGAACCAGGTAATTCTGGACTTGTCTAAGACTCTGTAATATTCCCTAATATTTACTAGGGCATAATTGGCACGACACCTCAGTTGTCTTTGAATTTCCTCACTCTGTGGTAACAACTGTTCAGTTATACCTCCCCCAGATAGGGGCTAGAATATTCATACCTTTATATGTTGGTGTAGGAGGGTCTTCTTTCTATGTGTTGCTTTCATTGGCCAAATAAAGAAACTGCCTTGACTTTTTGATAGGGCAGAATTTAGATAGGTGGAGTAGACCAAACAGAATGCTGGGAGAAAGAAAGCATAGTGAGGCAGATTCCATGGCTCTCCTCTCCGATATGGATGCTGGTTAGACTCAGACCGGTAAGCCACAGTCAAGAGGCAATACACATTAATGGAGATGGGTTAAATTAATATGTGAGAATTAGCCAATAAGTGGCTGGAGACAATGGGCCAGGCAGTGTTTAAATGAATACAGTTTCCATGTAATTATTTCGGGTAAAGCTAGTCAGGCAGCGGGAGTTGGGCAGGACAAAAAGCAGCCCGCTCCCCTTTTTACAACAATATGTAAGTGAATCATGTATAATGGAATTTCAGTGAACCTTTCTCAGATTATTGCCCAACAGTTTTATAATATGCTGTTAATAATTTTTAACTTATGTAGATTTACATAATATATGTAAGTATAGTGTTTGCTTGTCTAATGATTACCTCACTATGGTCTACATTCCCACCTTCCTACTCCTGTTCTGATTCTTTGGTCTGAACCAATCATCTCCTGAGCTCCTTCCGGATGTCAGCTTCATGTGATCCCTTCCAATTGGCATTCACTGTGTACCCCTCTGCAATACACTGCTATTCCCTTATCTGTGAATCCTATTTTCTCCTGCCACTCATCTCAGCTTCTGGATACTGTAGATAGTTTATTTTTGTGTCTCCTTCATCCATCCCCCTTTAAATTCAAGGATGAAAGGGACAATACTAATATTTTCACCTTGCTTATCAGTGCCCCAAACACCACTAAGCGTATCAGCTAATCACAATGGTTGAAAAGTAAATAAATACTATTGTGACTTCTTACAAGAAACGATGCCCAAGGCAGGATATAAACATTGTCAGCATGTGGCCATGCCAGTGCTCTCCTCTGATCCACCCGTGTTTGTATGACCGCCCCTAGAACAACCTCAGCCATATGCCCACACTGCAGGTCACTTTAACTCTGGTCTTCAAGTCTGTCCTTTTCTCCAATGAACAGCACTGAAACATCACATAGCACAGACACCCAAACTAGAATATGCAGCAACACTCCACTGTTTCCTTATCATCCTTGCAGCCCATCAGCTGCCACATCATGCTGATCCCCCCTCCACACACACACTATGTACTTGTCTGGTCTCTTGTCTCTCCAAGTCTCTTCCTCTAACTTGTCCTTCCCATGATTCTTTAAATCTCACACTGACAGCATCTCAGGGATTCATGTTGTATTGAGAGATATTTCTGTTTCCTCTTTATTTCCTTTTATGCTTATTTGATAGAGCTAATTCTGCCTCATTCTTCAGGATTTGTTACAACACTGATTTTTATTTTTAAATCTCTAGCCACAACGATCCTAGCTGTAGCAATTAAATTCACATTTCTTTTCTCACATAATGACTTTCCTAGTTGCCTGAATTTTCTCTTGAGTTCCATGTAATCAAAACTAGTATCTTTCAACCAATACATACTCAAGACTATTTCAAAGATGTCACAGACGGTTTCATCCAGCAGGGATCCTTTCTTTAGACCCAGTGATAGTCTTTGAAATAATATAAATGCAAATATAGAAGGTGAGACAGGTTGGAACAGTGGACTTTAGCATGTAGATCAGTAGAATCAGCCCTTTCTTTAAATACCTTTGTTTAAATAATTGTGCTGATTCTATGAACATGTAAATATAAGTGAAACAGAATTCCCTTTTGTAGGCAATCGGGGAAATAAGTATGTCATGTAAGCTTTAAAATAAGACAAAATTACACGAGGTGAAAGAGAAGAATAAGGCAAAGCACCCTGAGACTACAGAAGGTAGACTAATAGTCATGGGAAAAATCCAAGTATAAAGTTCATCTCTCTCTCTCTCTCTCTCTCTCTCACACACACACACACACACACACACGTTTTCTCCACTGTGCTAGGTCTTCACTCATGACTTCCTCATTTGTGTTATAATGTGCACAGCCTTGATCAATCTCATGTGCGCATGATGAATCTGTGCTGACTAAGTGATGCCACCGATGGGAAATACTTCCTCAAGAAATCAATTTTTAAGTTTCTGTTACTACTTCTCATAAGGTACAGGAATGTCGACAAGCAAATACCACAATATAGCCACTGTCTATATGGGGATTTCGACGGTTCCATCACCTGCAGTTTCCCCGGACATCACTGCAGTCAGCTCCTACCCCACCCTCAGCCTCTGGAAACCATTGATTTGCTTGAAACCCTTGTTGTTTTGCTTCCGTGGATGCACCATGGATATTCAAGGTTTGACAGTGAAGGACACTGCATTTTTCTCCTTTAGATGATTATAAATAAAGCTGTTTATTGCGCTAAGGTATAGGGAGTCATGTGAGTAGCAATTTGCATTTCACTTAGGTGAGCATGGGACCAGAGAGCACATCTTGGCGGTGAGTGTATGGCTGTGCCATGCAGGGTCACCACCAGCAGTTCGGTGGGACTCATGTACTTGACAGTGGTTACTATTTCCTTTAGTTGCCTTTTTCTTAGGTGTGTGGTTATGCCACAGTGTAGTTTAAATCTCTACTGCCCTACTCAAAAATGATGTTTAATGTTTTTAACGTGTTTGTTTATGATATTTGTCATTAATGAAGCATGTATTGAAGCATTAGACCATTTTAAATTGTTTCTTACTTTCCTTCTGCTTTTGCCTCTAAAGAGATTTCTGTACGTTCTAACCCTTTACTGGATGTGTCTCCAGACTACCTTTTTTGCTCTTACAATCTAAAGAGTAGTAATTATTATTTAGATGGAGTATAGTTCATCTGCCTTTTAAAGACATGAATGGATTGGAGCGAGGAAGAGCTAGTAAGATAGGTTGGTGGAAAAGTGCTGGCCACACAGGCTTGAAAATCTGCGTTTGACCTTTGTGTACCACAATGGAAGTAGAGAATTAACTCCTGGCCTCCATATGAGTTCTGTGACACATGTGCCTACACACACACACACACACACACACACACACACACACACACACCAGTAGTTGTACACAGTGAGTAGTGCAGTCTACTAAAATTGGATTGATTGCTTTGGTAACATAGCTTGAGGCCACAAAAGCATCCATCATACTCTACTTCTCCAGAGTTTCATGTGCCCGTCAATCAATCCCTCTCATATATACATTTGCAGATGGTAAGAGCTGAATCAAAGTTCCCTTTTCTGCCTATGGATATCCAATTGCTCCAGCATCTTCTGGAGATATCTGCACACATATGTTCACAGTAAAATATGGAAATGGCCCATACTCACAAGATGAATAGAGAAAATATGCTTTGTGTAAACAATAGACAAATGGAAGCTTATGCCACCCAAAAATAGAAGGGAATCTCACCAATCAGAAATAAAGGGTGAACCTAGATGGCATCATACAGAAGGGCAGATACTACAGGATTCCATCTATGAGGATCCAAGCTTCCAATCACAGCAGCAGAGGGGGAGGGCACAAGGGTAGGAGGACAGATCTGTCTGGGAATGGAATTTAAGTATAATTGGGGTACACTGTACAAAATTCCCAAATAGTTGATAAAACTATTATGTTGGGGGAAAAGACAGTATATAACTATAAGTTCCCACACATTACAAAAAGTAGAAACTGTAAATATACAAAAAATAGAGAATAAAAATTACAATTAGAAATTGTAATTGACTTTGCTGCATGGATTTCTAGCATTTTTCTTAAAACAAAAATAGGTGAATAGATTTGCAGATTGAATGGTTCACATTGGGCAACACTAGGGGGTAATGTCTAGACATGCTCCCCGGTGGTCTAATATTAAAGGTGTAGACCAAACACGCTGCGTTGCTGGCTCAAGATGTTAATGAAGTAAATAAAATTACTCAAGAACATATACATTTTTGAGATCAGTAAAAGCCCAGTCATTAACCCAGCCACTGACTGGAGTGACAGTCACCCCCTTTACCTGTGAACACCCCTTCACTGGGCCAGCTTATCATTTTACAGGTTCCTTGTTTCTGCAGACTGATCTTTGCTTCACTTGGCTCTCTAAAGTGTCTGCACCGCCTTTCAGGCTGGACACAAGCAAGTAGAGTTACAGGATACAACTGAGAAAAATCATATTTGACTTCCAAATGTATGACAAAAAATATTTTACTCTGACCTACAAGCTTTCTGAAAATACTTAAGCTAAAAAACTTTGGTGATTTGAAAATCAAAGTAACTGTTCACTCCACAGAGTTGCTCTCTCTATCTGCCTACCTTGCTCCCAGTTCTGTTTTCTATGGTAATAAATTAATATATGAAGGAATGAGCACAGTGCAGGATGCAGGGTAAAGGACAGGAGCAGAAGCCACCACAGAGACCAGTGAGAACTAAAAAGACGAATGGGATCTAATCTTCTCAAATCTACTCAAATGAGGAGCAGCACAGTGTAAAACAAGCCAAAACAGTTGATGGTGAGGTTTTGTTTTTATCGCTAATCACTAGTTAGAATAGTATTTTTATATTGTTTACTCTGAGTATATTGAGTATTGGAGTAAATGTCTACTTCTTGTCTCTCACTTTGTCTGAGCCTATTTTTTATTAAGTGAACAGCAACACGAATGTTTAAATATACATGTCCCACTTGACCTTTGACATCTAGTAGGCAGCATGGGAGTCAGATAGAAATGCATTCTGCTCTCCATGAGAACAGTCGTAGCCCAAGGACCACAAGGCTAAGGTGAATCATTACACAGGGAATGAGAATGTGACTTTTACCTCTGGCTTGGTCACATTTCCATTGTTTGTGGCACTTGGTTTTGCACATGAATGTGATAACTGGGCCGTGAGCACTGAGAAGTCCTCGGAAAGAGGCACATTCAGGCCCTTTCCGGGAAGACTCAGAGCTACAGTTGAGAGAAGTCTTGAAGCTGGACATGTGTGGCCAGCACACTGACCAATGGGAACAGAGCAGCACCACATCATCTTCGGGCCTCGGGGCTTCATCAGTCAGGCTGCGCATAACCCCCACTGGCCATTTGCTTTAATCACCAATTATAAGATGGACCAGGTGAAATTTCTAATGAGGAAAAGTCTCTCGAGACTTCCCCCAGTGGAGGCGTTTGCTCTGGTGTAACTTACTAAGGAATTTGCATTCCTCTGATGACAGCTACTAACAAGGTTCAACTCACCTCTTCTGTGCGGTCACAAAAGCAGCCCCCACTTCTTTTCCGGTCTTGGCTTGTGCCGCTGCAAGAACTCAGCAGCCTAATAATGACATGGACGTTAGCAGTTACCACCAGCATTTGGAAGGAGGAGCTGCTTCGTTCAGAATACATATCCAATTAGGATTTGCACGCATGGTAATTTGGTAGCCTAGGAAAGTAGGTATTTCTCTAATTGTGGAGCACCTGATTATAACTGTGCTATCCTTACTGTAAGTAAGACTCAGTTGGGCCACTGTGCTTGGGGACAGGAATAGAAAGGCTAAAGGATTCTGCATACAGCATACATACAGGACTGCAATGGTTACAAACTGAAGACAATGGAATGCACAGATCAACAATCTTGGACATGATGACACTGAGCAATTTATTATTCGACTCCCAAGTCTTTCTATCTATGAACCTGCTGTGTGATATGAGTGAACGCCTGCCACACGAAGCGGAAAGCATTCTAACTGATATAAACCCATCATTTATATTTCTCTTGCTTTGGTGAGAAGTAATATCTACTTTCTTGTCATGTGCATTGTATATTTTATGATATGAAAACTTCCCTTCTTTTTGAATGTCATGAAGAAAAATTGAAAATGAGCATTTAGTTGATATTCTCTTTATATTTTCTAAAAAGATTTAGAAGCACACCATTTCTATGTTGCCTGCTTCCAAACATTTTTTAGTTGACTTTGACTTTATATATAATTCCATTGTCCTTAAGGTAAAAACACAGGAAATCATATAATACCCAACAAAGAGGAAGAACAGGCACTGCCCTGTGTAAGAACCGGCTTAGAATTGATTCTTGGCAAAACTAGCTCATCTTGTCATCCCAGATAACCAACTCAATACAACAACATGGCTTCTTACAGATTTACCTTTCCTTTGCAAAACCAGGAACCTATTTTCCATGCCAGGAAAATAGATTAGTTGTAATTAGCAAGTGGAGTAGAGAGAAGGGCATTTCTAACCCTGACTGTAAAGTTATGCAGTTGAGGACTTAGTGATAACCAATGACCATGTATGATTATCTCACATATGCTCATAAAAGCCTGATAATCAGGGAGGCACCGTCTGGTTACATTATCGACGAAACTTCCAATCAGAATGACTGCAGCACTTTTGGACAAAGAAAGAACCTAACGATGATGAAATGAAGTAATAGTAATTAACACTATAAAAGAGAATCTCTGTGTGGTGAGGTTGAGGGTATATCTCAGGTACCACTCAGAGACTGGCAAGGACATGACACACACTGGTGTGTTCCAGTCTGTATGACCACACAATGTCTGTCACAGTTAGAGACATTGAATGTCACCGTTTCACCGATCCCACCTCTTATTCTGACCTTGTTAGTCATCCAATGAAGTATCTGTTGGAGAATAAACTGCAAACAGTTCATGCGTAAGTGCGGAGTGTGAGCATCAGTCTTCCCGTAGCGACCCGAGTTCATGCTCTACTCTGACTAACCAGCATTTGCTTCCCAAACAAAGGCATCTAATGAGTTGGTCCCGGTGACTCTGACCACTGAAGACTGGTGACTTCTGGATTCATTAACATTTGCCTCCCCCAGACAATGAGCTGAAAGGAAGGGCTCTCTAACTTGAGGACGTTCCCATGTATTTATATCTCGTCAGGACCTGTCATTTTCAGAAGGCATTACCTTCCTTAACCAGAGTTTCTCACCTGAAACACAGAGCCAGGAAGGGCTTTGGGTCACTATGTTTCCCTTTAGTTCAGGAGAGAAGGCACATAATCACCATCCTCCTAGCTCACTGGAGAGAACAGACTCCATTAGTGCGGTCCCAGCGGCCACAGCAAAGCATTTTCTCACCGGATCTCTGGTCCTCCACTTCTATACTGAAGCATAGTGTTTAAAGCAATACTCAGATGAGCATGGAGCCACGGCCATGAGTGGCTGCTACATACTGAATGTACATATTCAAGGAGGATCAAGGAGTGTGTAAACCTGACATTCTATAAACTACAGTGATGGTTTCATTAGAAACAGTTGGCTGTGAATATAATACATCTGACTCTAATGCCATTCCTTCCTGAACATAGCAATGCCAGTTCTAGCTGGATATATAAAGGTCTACTTCAAGATCACAGTTTTCTTCTACCTTAAAGCTAGTTGTGGCCATCTGTATTGGTCACTTGTCTCATGTCTACAAGAAAATACCTGAAAAACGGAGGCTGGAAGATGGCTCAGTGGGTTAGAACACCTGCTGTTCTTGTAGAAGACCCAGGTGTGGTCCCCAGCACCCACATGATGCTCACACCCACCTGTAACTCCAGTTCCAGGGGCAATGATGCCCCCCTCTGACCTCTGCACACATCAGGCATGCAAGCAGTGCATATACATACATGTAGGCAAAACATTCATACATCTGCAATAGATATAAAAACCTAAAGAATTTTTAAAATTAAAAAGAAAATACCTGAAAAAGGAGGTAAGGGTTCATTTGGCTTACAGCTCCAGGAGATACTATCCAGAGTCGCATGGAAGAAAAACCAAAACACAAACAATCAAACACAACCGAGCAGAACGCAGAGGCTGCTGTTGGCCACGCTGCATCCATACTCTGACAGTAGACAACAATGGGTGCAGATACGCAGCTTATTCTCCCATTTTGTTCAGTTGTTCAGTTTGCCAGTTAAAGTGAGTCTTTCTGTCTTGACAGCACCCTAACAAGGCCAAACTCATAAGATTATCAGCACCCCCAACCAACTGGAAGTTGCCTGGAATACGATGCCCACATTCCCCCAAAAATGGACTATGGATATTTTCCCTTTTTTTTTAAAAAAAAAAAGAGGGGGAAGTGGTGCAGGAGATTGTCTGTATAAATCATGTTTATACATGTCATGTATAAAATCATGTTTTAAATAAACGCTGTATGATTTTCTTTGGGACTTGCCAGTTGTGGGGTACTAGGCGGGACAGAAATCCCAACAAGCAGACCTTCATGTTACAGGATGTTACAATCCAGGCTCCCTCACTTGAGCAAGATCAAAAAGAATTCAGTGAACTTCCTTTTTGGTAGCATTTCCGACCCAGACAGGCCCCTGTTCCCACAGTGTGGAAAGGACTGCTTCAGCCAGAAGCAGGTGGGCATTTTAAAACACGGGAGGAACAATGGCAGTGATGAGGCCCCATCCCCATCCGAGTGGTGACCCAAGCACAATCAAGTCTGTAATAGCCACAAGGATCGTTGGAAGACTCTGTCAAAATGTTTTTAATGTGCATTGAAAATATGTGGGTTCAGGGGGCTTTTCTGTCTCTGTTTCTGCTCCTGATTTATTTGCTGCCTCAAGAGTGAATGTAAACTGTTTCCTGGGGGCAGAATCTTCATCTGCTTCCAGCAGATTCCTCTGGGTGGGAGGAATACCCAACCTGTGATTCCAAAAGAGACCCACTCCAGAAAGCTGCAACCCCGCACGGCTGTTGCAATGGATCCCACACTGGGGAGAGAAAGGAACTCAGCACAAGTATACTAGGTCCTGCCTTTACAAGGGATGATTAGCACCTCGATCATTCAAGAGCTGCAGAGAAAGGCTAAGCCAAGTGTCTCCTCTGCCTGCCGGCTGTTTGGAAGGCAAACTGTGTCTGCCCTTTGGGGACCAGGAAAGGAAGACACATTTAGGCGATTCTGCTTCTCACGGGCTTGCAGCACACCAGAAACTGGGGAATATTCATCGATTTTAAGAAAACTGTCTGGATTCCTTACTCTCCCCCATCGTATGTGATGATGAGAGGAGTGATGCCAATCTCCACTCAAGGTTGTTGATTACCATCAAAATATTCAAATGTCACTTGGAACTGTGAGCAGTATGACACAGTTGAGCTTCTAATAAAATCAAAGGAGAAATAGACAAGGCTAGGGATTGCTCAGGTGAAAATCTATACGGAACAAGAAAGAGAGGACAAGGAAGCTCCTGAAGTTGTCATAGAGGAGAAGGAAAAAGGTGTCGACCATAACATCAGCAAGCACCGGGGCTGCAGAAGTGGGCAAATGACCTGAACTGTGTGTGGTCTCTTTCCTGATGAGCAGGAAGCAGACATGCCATTCCTGTGAGCACCGAATCCCAGGGAGCTCCAGCTGTACCACGGGGCTGCCTGGTTGGCTGAAAGTTTGTCTCACAGCTTGGCTGCCACCAGATAACAGGTGCATCAGGATTCCCTCGCCCCACTCCCCAGGGCATCTTCCTATAAAATGAAATTTCATGCTCAGTCAAACTTTAGAAGCATATGATTTAAACATATGCCCGTCTCTCTCCACACGTCAGCAGCTTCTCAATCCTCCAACCCCCTCCCCAGATTCCCTGGAAACAACTCTGGTTGAAGCTTGGGAGGATTTGCTGTAAGGCTCCCTTTCCGTCTTCACCATAAACCTTCCACGAGAAGACAGAGAAGGCTGAGGTGAAGCCGTCTGACAATGTGGTGCTCTAAAGGCTGCGATTGTTTTCAGAATTATACCAGCGGTTTTTTTTTTTGGGGGGGGGCAATTGTGCATTCCAAAAACATCACCATGGACCATGACCAAATGAACACAAGCTTCCAAGTCTTGCCAGCCCACATAAGGAAAAAGAGAGCATGAGAAAAATGCAGTAAATACAGATATATCTTGAAATGATATAAAATAATTTCTTTGACTTGGGAGCAAAGTTTTAGCCATATAGTGTGATAATTCAATTTTTTTTCTAATTTGAAGAATGCATGGGACATGATAAAAATTGCCCAAATTATGTAGTAGGAGGAGCGGGCCATGTCCCACTGCCTGGCTAACTTAACTCCTGAAATAACAACACAGGAATTGTATTAATTAAATTACTGCCTGGCCCATTATCTCTAGCCTCTTATTGGCTAACTCTCACATCTTGATTTAACCCATTTCTATCAATCTGTGTTCACCACGAGGTTGTGGCTTACCAGGAAAGATCCTAACCAGCGTCAGTCTCAGACAGGAGTTTCATGGCATCTGCCTGACTCTGCCCTTCTTCCTCTCAGCATTCTGTTCTGTCTTCCCCACCTACCTGAGTTCCACCATATCAACTAGGCCAAGGCAGTTTCTTTAATAACCAATGAAAGCAACACAAATACAAAAGGACCTCCTACATCAAAATTAGGGTTAAAATTAATTTACACTGAATAATTTACTAAAATATAAACAAAAACTTCTGGGTAGTACTATTCTAATTATTTCACAAAACAGAATATTAACACACATTGTGTATTCTTCAAACACATATGCACATGCACACACCTGTGGTCTGTAAAATTAAGAGCATGTGAACAAGGAGGGCAACTCGGGGCCCCTACGGGTTGAGAGTCACATGCAATGACCCTGTTTGTGTCAGGCAGGCGGACCAGGAAGGCCTGTGCAGGCTCCATTGGTAGAAACCAGCCTTTCAAAAGCAAGCATCCCGTACACCTGCGAGGGGACAGCTGAGCTCTGGCTGTGGCTGATGAATGGGCTTGGAGTCTGACACACATGTGTCCATAACTTCCCAAATTCCCCCTAATTCTTCACACTGTCCATGTTTCCCTTGTGGATCAGGTGATGGACCATGTTCTCTGACCCATCCTGGTGACCAGCCACAGTAATCTCTCTAGATCTGCAAGCATATGATGACTTCCTAAGTGACTGGCCTATTGCTGTTTCTGTAGTGTTAAGTCCCATTTCCTCAACTGAGACCACAGAAATGGCCAAAGAACCGGGGCCCGTGGCTCACAGCCCTTCCATGTTCACACTGTAGGGAGAGAATATAGCATATGATAGCCAACCAGAGCCATGGCTCACAGCCCTTCCATATTCACACTGCAGGGATAGAATACAGCATTTCTGGATAACTGGAAGGTTGGCAGTATTAAATAATCCAATATTATAAAAGAAGAATTACACTGATTTTAAAATACTGTGACACAAGATTAAAACTAAGTAGAAGATTGGACCTCATCCATGTTAAAAGTAATTATCTATCATCAAGTCACATCTCTAGCCTTCTGCCACCTCTGATCTACAAGATACTCTGTCACCATAATAAACAGGTAGGTACATACCTACACTTAAAATAATTTTAAAAATTAATACTCTCAAGTTATGAAAATTCCCTTAAATTACAGTCAGATTAGCCAAGCATGCATCTTATTCTTGCTAGCCATGGGTATTCAGACCTGAAGATCAAGCGACCTCTGTATTTCATCAAAAGCTTGCCTTTGCTTTATGACCACTTCAGGTCTTTTCAATCTTTGCTTTAATATTAAATGCTTCTGTGATATTTTTTTCTTGACATTCTCTGTCAAGAAGCCTATTTACCTCAATTATTATCATATGCCACTTATGGAATACAATATAATTGTCAGACTACAATAAATTTTTTCAATAATGTCCATTAACATATTAAATTGAGTATATAATTTGTCCTCATTCAACAATCAAATTTCAAGAAGAAATAGCATTAAGATTTTCTATCTGTGTGATGGATATGTGTGATCATGTACTTTAAGTCAATAGATTCAGTTTCTGTCTTCGTGTTGGTGCCTGTCTGCCGAGCATCTGCTTCCTGACACAGCGGCTGCAAATACTGAGTGTGAGTGGTGGAGTCTTCATCACATTTCAGTCTACAGCAAGAGCACGCAGGAAGGCAATGATGTGACAGCACACTGCTCAAAGATGCAGAGTGAGGCTCCGAGGACATAGAAAATCTGAGGCAAAACTCTCCAGGGTGGTACTGACAGAGGGATAGACGACTGGTGTTTAAGGTTTACCTGAGAAACTAACCAGAACCAAACTCAGGCGAGATCCTGAAAGAGAAAAATGGACAGAGCCTCATACATACTCATACACCACACACCTTACATACACCAAACACACACACACACACACACATACCATACAAACACACACACCATACACACACACACACAATACACACAGATATACACACTGAGAATCTCTGCAGGAAATGACATGATACATGAACAGTAAAACGTATTTCAAGAAATGGAGTCAACATTTGCTTTCCAAATTTTAGGAAAACTATAAATACAGAGATGCTTAATGAACTCCAAGCACAAGAAATATGGAAATAACTATAAAAGGAGAATAATAATAAAATTGCTTAATGTCAGTGAACAGAGAAAACATTCACAAGAATCAGACACTAAAGCACACTTAATTCAAAGGAACAAAACTAATACAACTGCAGGCTTCTTATCATCTGGAAGATTTGGAGGCAACAGCTTTAAATATTAAGAGAATGCTTTCAAGTTAGAATGTTTTTCCTAGCCAAGACAACTTTAAAAAGACAAGATAGAGTCTATAGATGTATTAACGTGGGAGGAAGACGCAGGACGCGAAGCCCTTTCAGCAGAGGGGATATGTGGACACAGGAATCTGCAGGGACCCCAAGGACGGGGGCATAGGAAACAATGACAACGGGAAGCAAACACAAATAACCTTCAGCTCCTTAAAGTACAGACTTGTAAAGCAGATTTATCCAATATTGTGGGATATGAAATGGATGTAAAAATAAGATAAATAAGAAAAGATAGCACAAGAGTTAAGAGAAAAGAAAGGGAGAAACAGAGACCACGAGGTTCCCAAGTGATACCGAGAGGTGTATGTCAGGTTCCCATGTTACACATGCCAGTGTATGTAAGATTACCAGATTATATATACATGCATAAATAATGTTAAATAAAAGTATAATAGAAAGATACAAATAGCACAATACTAAAAGGTATAAAAATTTGTACTAACAATTCACCAACATAAAACTGCAGAGGTAAGCCTATAATTCTATTGTGTGTGTGTGTGTGTGTGTGTGTGTGTGTGTGTGGTATATGAAATATGAAGACACTCAATTTTAGGTCAACCAATGCTACAGACTGAGACCCTGCCTCAAAAAACCCAGGAGCTATGGATAGAGTTTAGTAATCCAGTGGATTACTCACAGCTCACATGTATATAGCTCTGGATCAGATCCCAGCACACCAAGCATGCTGGCTCTCTACCCTGGTCCAGATTCCAGCACCCCAAAGCATGCTGGCCCTCTACTGTTGATCAGATCCCCAACAGCCCTAAATATAATGACCCTCTACCCTGATTTTTGTTTTTTGTTTCATAGCAAAGGATGTGACTATTGCTAAGATATATGATGCCTACCCTCCATGATAGAGGAGATATTTGTGAAAACAATTTAGTGATTTTCTATCATTAGGTACTTTATAGCACAGTTTAAAAACCATGAAACAAACACTAAAAATCTCCTAGTGAAAGAAACAAACCCGCAGTTTTAGTTAAAGATTTCTATGCATCTCTCAATTATTTATAGAAATGTAGGCAGAAAATCAGTGGGAACATATAGAAATTTTTAGCCAACTGACCCATCAACTTAATCTACTAGATATCCATGGCTTTCTGTCAAAAAATAGCTGAAAGCATTGCTGCCAAGGTCCATTCACCAGTGGACTATTTTCTCGGGCATAAATTAATATTCCACTTTAAAAGGGTTCATATGTCAAAAGTCTGTCTTCAGAATGTATCAAAGATAAAGTGGAATAATAGATGACAGTCTGGAAAAATCATTAAATATGAAAAATAATTATCTCATATAAAATAAAATAAAAATACGTATTATAACCTATTTTAAGAATTTAAAATATCATATATGTGTGATATATCAGAGTCTTACATAAAAGGAAAACTTTAACTTTGCATGTTCAGATTAGAAAAGAGAGGCTTAAAACCATAAGCAGAATTTTCTTGACTTTATAAATCCATAAAAGGAAAAGTTATACCCAAAGCAGGCAGAAGGAAAATCACAAAGGTCAACGGATAAAGAGTGAAATAATTAAATAAACATAAACAAGTCCATGGATAGTTATTTGAGGAGATAAATATGTACTTATGAGGAAAAAAGAGTATATGTGAGCTTTATACTGTAGATGAAGAGTTGGCATGATACAGATTTTATAGATACCAGTGATAAACATTTTGTTGGTAAGTTTTAAAAACCTAAAAGCCCCCAAAATCCTTATAAGAAAGAAATGACCAAAGCTCATCTAAGAAGAAATAGATCTATTTTTCTACTCTGGTTAAAGGACATGGAGATATCAAGTTGGAATTAACCAGAAGCTTCCTCCATATTGGCAGACTTTCATAGTACTGAAAGTTTCTATGTAGGCTGCCAGAGGAACAAAAATAAGCAATAGTCTTCCCTAGCTGTGGACCCTGTAGCTACAATATGACAGCCCTGCAAGACAGGACTATGCACGCAGCAGCGGCAAGAACGTTATGGAGGTAACCAGCTGATTATTTGGTTGAGTTTAAGGCCTGTCCCACGAGAAAAAACACATTCCTAGTACTGTAAAACTGGCCAGGAATCCACAGTAGGGGTGCTCACAGGCTTGGTTGAATTTAAGACCTGTTACACAGGAGAAAACACAGTCCTGGTACTGTGGATCTAGCCAGGAACCCTTAGTTTGGGTTCTCACAGGCTTGATTGAGTTTAAGGCCTATTCCATGGGAGAACACACAGTCCTGGTACTGTGGAGATCTGGCCAGGAACCCTCGGTTGGGTGCTCACGGGCTCACGTGGTCAGCCTACAGCTAGTGATCTACTAAAGCGCTAAGTGCACATGGTATCTAACTGCAGTACACACCAGTCACTCTCCGTCCATAGACTAGTGCAGCTCTCAGTCCTCAGAGACTTTACTTTAGCAGAAGATGACGATTACTACAGAAACTCACAACTGGTCAAACCACAGAGGCAAGTGTTTCTGGAGGACTGGGCCAGATAGAAGACATCTACATTGCATTCCTTCCCCTAAGGTTCAGGAAGTTTCTCAGAAGGGGGGACACAGAAAACATCAGAGCTGGAGGTTGGGAGGAACTGCAGCAGAAAGAGTGCCTTTGAGACATGTCGCTAAACTCACGGCAGCTCTCGTTACAAGACCAGCATGAGCTCAAGCCAGCCAACATTACAACCCGGTCAGGTACGACCCATGAGATCCCAACACCAGCAGAGGAATTACTGGCTGCTGATAGCTGCCAGCAGAGGGAGATTCAGTTTTCTCTAAGGCTGTGGCCACTGGTAGGTCAACTACACTAGAGTAGATTACTCCATACCCATGAGTTTGTACGTGACATATACTCAGTGGGCCATTTAAAAAAGGGTGAAGGGCGGACATAATGCTGAGAGTATAAGGTAGGATCCGGGAATAGTGGCGAGTTTGAATATCTCAAGCTATATCACATAAATATATGACATTCTCTAAAGATTAATAAAATCATAGTTTTGAAAAGAAATGGATGACATGAAAAACTTTATCTAGTGCAGAATCTGAGTTTATGGCTCAAAAGCTTCCTGAGAAGAAAACTCTAGTCTAGGTGGCTTCTGTGTCTTATCAGACATTTAAGAAGGAAATAATAGCAATCGTGCCATATTCCCCCAGGACACTGAGAAAGGAGAGCACACAGTCATCCGGTGTGTGAGCACACAGACAGAATAAGAGAAAACTGGGCAAATGTCCCCGAGGAATGCCACAGAAATCCCTTAGCAGGATGTCAGCACACTGAGGAAGTGACCCATGTGAAAAGCTGTGCATCTTAACCATTTGAGGGTTATTCCAGGAGTACAGATTTGGATTAACACTTGACAATCAACACAGCTGACCAAAGAGGCAGCTCCCTACCTATGATGGCGTGACTTAAAGATGTTGGCTTTCTGACGGTAAGACATCAACACACCTCATGAGAGCAATTCTGAGTCAGAGTCCTTCCTGACTGGCGGGACAGTGGCAGCGAGAGGATGGGCGGTAGAACCAGTGGCAGCAGAGAACGACAGACATTCCACCGGGCTGGGCTCGGAAGCCTGGGGATGGGGCGATTATGTGGGTTCAGCGAATTTTCTGAATAATATCTGCAGCTCTCCACACACACCCAGAGAGAACAACTGGAAGTGTTATCTCAACTGGGAGCGAAGAAATGAACAAACCCAGTGTGCAAGCCTAATTGTTAAGGGCTTTTAGCAAACTAAGTGTGTAAGGAAATTTTCTCAGCTTGATTTTAAAGCACTATTATTAAGAATATAGCTATTAAAATTATTTAAGTATATAATATATATCATATACTATATTACACATAGTGTATATTTTATACAACATATAATTATATAATATATAAGGATATACTTATTGAAACACACTTATGCAAATCAATCTACAGTGGCCCAGCTAAGGAAGACAGTGAATGTGAGCAGAAGGGATGGTGAGGCAGGGGCTAACGAAGCAAGAGGGACTTATGCTTGTATTGTTTCTCATCAGACCTACATGCTCACACATGCCAGAAGGGAAGAGAGTATATACGCAAAGACTGTGAAGCCAGTGTACAAGAATTATACCTAAAAATGCTCTGAAAATAGTCATGCTATAAAATGATGATCATGCCAGCGATGACAAGCATTGTCCAAGTCAGTGAGCTATGCAGCCAGAAGGTGATGCTGTGTGAAGGGATGGAGGAGGGAAGTAGAGCTTAGACTGTGGAAATGGCTCTTTAAGAAACCCGGCTATCCAGAGAATGTTTAGCACAGCACCGCTACCTAGATGAGGTGACAGAAGACAGGCTCCGGGAGGAAAGGCACTGGCAGCGGTCCCTGCCACCATCCCTTCAGTATGTACACAGGACAAAGGCGTTTCTGAACTCCAATGTGTCTGTGAGTGTAGGCCTTGTTCCAGCACCAAGGAAGGTCCTGGGGTTCAGAATGGATACTGGGCACACTCTAGTTAGCACCAACCACCTCACCAAAGTTCACAGGGTGAAGACCAGACAACACCCTCCATATGAGCTGTTTGGAGCTCTCTCAGACATTTAGATCCCAGAATATATATGGAAGGTATGTAGAAATATTTCTTTCCCGCCCACCAGTTTCCAAATATCTAACACCAAGGCTTAGTATGAATTATAAATGCTCAGCCAGTAGCTCAGGCTTCTTACTAGCTGACTCTTACACTTAATCATTATTTCTTATCTATGCTTTGCCATCATTGTTCAGTGTACCTTTTCTCAGTATGGCACATCCATCTTGCTTTTCTGCCTTTCCTCTTGACTCCTCTGAGTCTGTCCTTTTCCTTCCCAGGATTCTCAGTTTGGCTCTCCCACCTCATCTTATTCTGTTCATCTATCATCAATCACTTTGTTTATTAAACCAATCACAGTGACAAATCTTCATGGTGTTCAAAGGATTATTCCACAACAAAAGTACTTAAAAGGTGGTGGTGGACAAGGAGCTGGGATGTCTAGAAACAATATACCCTAAGAGGGTCTTGGGAATCACTCAATTTCAGACCCCATGTTAGCAGAATCTTCTCCTTTCAGAGGGGATCAAGTATGTTTTGTAGGGTCATTTTACTTACAGTCTCACTGACTAAATATGTACGACTGAAGCACAATAAGGACACATTGTCTCCATAAGACTTTTCTACTTTAGATGCACACAGCAAACACAATAAGTCCATAAACAATTCCCCTAATTCTGATCAACTTGTGTTGAAGGAAATCTTTTGAAGGATTATGTTTCCCTTGAGATGCTATGATCAGTTCACAATTTATTGCTTCACCTAATGTTTCTTCATGTGCTATGCATCTCTGAGCTTTGAAGGTAATTATGCCAATGCCTCTAAATTTCTGTGTATGTCATCCTCATTCTTACAGACCAGAGGCCATCAATTTCATGTCTATATTACGGGGAAGAATCATGGGACCTTTTACCTAGTAAATTGTATCTATTTTTAAAAAGGAATACAGCAAATGCATTTTTTCTGTGAAGAGTGCTATTAATCACAATCTCTCATTGATCAAATGCAATATGAAACCTGCCACACAGCCCTGTAGCAGGCTCTAGTAATTGCAGCTTCTAACCTGTGTGTCACTGCTGCTTCTTTTTCACCAAAATGGCATTTCTAAAAGCCAAATGTACTAGGAAGCATAAAGTGGAAAAGAAGTTACAACATATGCTAAGACTTCTAGCTAAGGAAGTGAAGATGTAGGGAAAAGAGAGGATAAGGCAATTGCTTCCACAGGGGAAGGATGGAAAACAGGTTTAGTAGTCCAACTGTTTGCCTGAGAAAGGTCAGGAGATCACAGGAGATCATGCATTTGTGTGTGTGTGTGTGTGTGTGTGTGTGCATGCATGTGCATGCATGCGTGTAAGAGAGAGAGTTTACATGTATGTGTGCATGCGTGTCAGAGTATGTACACAAGTGTGTATATAAGCCAGTGGGTCGGTAGCTCACTGATTAAGCTAGGCTTTCTGGCCTATGATCCCCAAATCTTCCTGTCTGCTTTGCTTGCCTCTGACACTCTGCTGCTGGAACTATAGGTATGTTCCACACTGCCAGGTTGGTTTACATGGTTCTGAGTACAAACATTTGCCAACTGCACTATCTATCTCCCCAGCCCTTAAATCACTCTAAGATCTAGGAGTTTAAAACAAAAATTATCTAGAAAAGATCAGAAAACATCATCCTGCCTTGAGAAGCCTCATAAGGCAGTGTCTACAGTAATGCCTCTATGACATGACAGTAGGCAGAGGACATGAGGGAAATCAAGGAAGCACCATGCACACACATAGCGCACAGATGCAATCATTCTCTATGTCTCTGATTGTAGCCACTATGTAGACGTAGATCCATCTGCATGCACCCTGCAGCTCTGAGCCTTGCATTCTCATTGAACCCCTTCCATGCTTTAGAAAGTGTATGCCTGCTTGGTCACTGACTGGCATTTGAGAACGCTCCCCTCTGAACTTAGATGACAAGGAGGTCTGAGATGATTTATGTGAAAGGGCACCTGAAGATGAATAAGTTATGTGAGGTTGCAAAGTGCTCACATGTATAGATGGATGAGACACTGCTGGAGAATGGAGGACCACTTGCTGAAATGCTAGGTCAAATCAAGTAGACATGTAATCCTTATTATTTTATGATGGCCATAGAACTTGCTAATTAGTATTTATCAAGCAAGGGTTCTGAGTAGCTATTCTCCATACTTCTGGTACATAGGTTGTACCTAGCACACACAATCACATCCTCATTCTTTTATTAATCTGAATGGTTCTTAGACAATAAAAGGATAAAACTGAAGTTCTGTCATTTGTCACTCTGAAGGGAAAAATTAAATTATGTTTATATGTAAATATAAATAATATACATATCATATAGGAATTGTATTATATTTAAACACTTATTAGGGTGACACACAGTTTCGCATGATTGCAACTGGAGGATAGAATAAGTGGATCCTGGGAAGCTGCTCGGCAGTTAGGTTAGCCAAAACAGTGGGGGTCAGGTTGAGTGAGATCACAGTGCAGTGTCCTCCTCTGGTTTCTGCCTATACACACAGAGGCACACACCTGCACACACCATCTCAACTAATATAGTAGTGCAAATGTGACATAAATAAATACTTTCCATGAAACTCAGAGCTCCTCAGGGAATCCCAAAGTTTCAGATCAACAACCCCAGAGAAATCTTCTAAATGCAGCCTCAACCAAATCCAATTGGGCAGTTCCAAATGGCAGCATGTTCTTGTGTTGGGATAGAATCAGGGTGATTCTGAGTCCACAGTTCCGCTCAGGCAGGCTTATGTGCTCACACTCACTTGAACAAAGTAATCCAAAGCATTCCTATAGACATTCAAAACTGAAAAAGACAATGTTAACAAAATAGATTATCAATCTATAAGCTACAGAAAATAAGCACAAAGTAGTCATTAAAAATATTCATATCTACTAAGTACACCAAATATTCTGGAACAATCTGACTCCCCTTATATATTAGAACATAACTTAAAACTGAGTCAGTGATGATTCAGAAGAAAAGCATACACACCTCCAATCACATATGAGAACATATGTGATGCTGTTAGAGACTCGAATGAAATTCAACTCCATTGTCACCAGAATCACAGTGACTGAGGTTGGAGAATCAAAGAAATGCTGTTTCTTAGTTTCTCCAACTAGGCACAAAACAATGGCCTTTTATAACACTCAGGACAGTTATGTAATCTACCAAAGGTGATAACTCAAGAGAGATAAGAATCATGGGCCCCAATGGGATGGACACAGGAAATGCCTATAGCAGCTTTATATGAGATAGCAAGGAAGCAGCCAGGCATCCATCAGCAGAGATGGATACTACTTGACCACAAAGAGAAAGAAACGGTTGCTGCATGAATGAGACTCTGACACATTCTGCAGAGTGAAGGAAGCCTTACATTAAAACATACTGCCTACAGGACTACAGGACCTTTTGTTGTAGCAAAAACATCCTAAGGCGAGTACACACAATCCTGAAGATGTTTTATCTGCTCTGGGCAGAGGCTGGACGTCCAACCAGGAAGAGGCATGCACTGGTCTCCGGAGGGATATCATGATTTTGTCCTGGCAGGGGCTGGGGCTGCACAGATGTCTGCCTTCACCACTCTTCACAGGCTCCCACTGGTTATAAAATGTGTCATGGAAGTGAATGATTCAGGGCTTAGCTCTAGGTAATGATGTGCGTGCCAAAGTATTTGTAGGTAAAATATACTCATGCCTCCAACCTATTTTAAACTTAAAGTACATAAAAATAAAGATTATTCACTGGATAGAGATGGATGGAGAGATATAGAACGAACCAAGCAAACCCTCTCCCTCAGTAGTCAAAGAAAGTCAGGTCCAGGAGCCCTGGGATGCCAAGACCTGCAAATGTGCAAGTCCCTTATGTAAAATGGCAAAATCTTTGAGTAAATACTATGACTACATAGCTCCCCCACAGTATGTTTTATTGAACCCATGTATATAGAGTAACTAACACATAGGACCTACATGCAGAAAAATGTTGACTGCAAAGCTCCAAATGATTCTAAAGTGATCCTTCACCAGCAACATGTAGCCTTTGGTGGAGAGGTCACAGCTTCCCTTTGGGGAGACTGTAGCTTTTCAGACATTATCCATGGTTCCACAGGTTTAGAAGTGACTGTGCCCCAATCCCAAGGGAATCATAAGCTCTAGTTTGTGATTCCCCAATGCTATGGGACAATGGTTTTGTACCCTGCAAAGATTTGTCACTTGTATTGGTTTAATAAAACACTGCTTGGCTAGTAGCCAGGCAGGAAATATAGGCAGAGTGACCAGAACAGAAGAATTCTGGGAAGAGGAAAGGCTCAATCTGCAGCTGTCACCCAGATGCAAAGGATGCAAGATGAGACTGCCTCACTGATAAAGATACCAAGTCATGTGGCTAACACAGACAAGAACTATGGGATAATGTAAGATATAAGAGTTAGTTAATAAGAAAGTCTGAGCTAATAGTTAAACAAGGTTATAATTAATATAGGCCTCTGTGTGTTTCTTTGGGACTGAATGGCTGCAGTACCAGCTGGGACAGAAACCTCTGTCAACAAATGGTGCCAATGTGGACAACTACATCTACATAACACCTGAGAGAGCTTGGATAGTAATTCTAGACACAAAATAACAGAGTTAAGCATGGCTTCTTGGTAGCAGCATTTTCTCAGGTGGGCTCTGTTTGCTAGAGGCAATTGTGTCTCATTTAAGAGAGGCTTCCTGACTCAGCTTTAGCTGCAAAAACCTTGCAGCTTTTTTAAGAGGCCTTGCCACCAAACACTTGAAGGGTGTTTATTAATAGCTGACAGCAAGCTTCTTGGTGGTAGCAGGGACCTACCTTTAAACTCCATAGAGTTCTGGTAATAAACATGGTTTGGTTCTGATGTAGGAGAGTTTTCTATCTATCTGTTGCTTTCATTGGTTAATTAATAAAGAAACTGCTTGGCCTGATAGGTAAGAACATAGGTGGGTGGTGGAGACAGAACAGTTCCTTTTGCAACATGGTTCCCGTCAATACTTCCCCCATGAAGCTATACTCTCAGAAAGCTAAGGAATGGGTGGATCCAGCCGTTAAACCCATGGATTTAATCGAAGGCATATTGCTTAGATTCATGTGTTCAGAAAAAGAGATACACAGTATACACAGTAAAGATATTCAGACAAAAAAACCCCTTTAAACAGTTTACAGTGTGTGTACGTGTGTGTGTCTGTGTGTGCGTGTGTGTGTCTGTGTGTGTCTCTGTGTGTGTGTTTGTGTGTGTGTGTGTGTGTCTGTGTGTGTCTGTGTAGGCATGGGAGAGAAAAGAAAAAGGATAAAGTCCTTAAAAAATAAAAGAAAAAGAGTAGTTGGGTGTGGTGGCACACACCTTTAATCCCAGCATTTGGGAGTCAGAGGCAGGCAGAGCTCAGTGAGTTCATGGACAGCCTGGTCTCCAGAGTGAATTCCAGGATAGCCAAAAATAAACAGAGAAACCCTGTCTCAAAAAACCAAAAATTAAAAAATAAAAGAAATAAAGTTTAAAATAAAGTCATGAAAAGATGGTAAATACACAGAGAATCTGGATACTGAATGTTATTGTATTGTATTTGAATTTTTTGAGGGCTGAGGGAGGAACAAAAGCTGCTAAAAGACATTTGATTATAAATACTGCTGAATTAATCCAACATACATATTTTGAAAATGCCTTGACTTCAAAATTTAAGTCAAAAGATATGTTACTTTGGAGAAGAGGTTTTGCTTTTATTTATACAGGAAATGAGAGGCTGTAAATTCATTCTGGGTTAAGAAAAACCCAGTCTGATCAAGGAAGACCCCTGAAAAATCTCCAATAGGAGCAGATGGTACAGATGATCCAACATTTCAGAGGACCTCTGCTGGAGTTTCCTCTGAGTTCTGCTTCTAAACAGCCTCAAGATTGCCGGCTGAGATGATCAAATGTCACAGAATATTCCACTCAGGACTTGACATAATCCTAAATTTTCTTTAGGTTCCCATAAGATTATCAGCACCCCCAATCAGCTTGAAGTAGCCTAGAAAACTAGGCCCACATTCCCAAAAAATGGATTATAGATGTTTGTCTCTGTTTACAGTGTTGGTTACAGGTTGTTACAGATAATGATCAGGAAAAAAGCTAAACAAAGGAGATTGGATTCAGAGTTCTTGCTTTGAAAAGAAAAAAAGCAGGGGGCTGTGGTCCAATGGTGTTACACCCTGTAAAGATTTGTCACTCATATTCGTTTCATAAAATGATGACTGACCAGTAGCCAGGTGTGAAGTATAGGCAGGGCAACCAGAACAGGAGAATTCTGGGAAGAGAAAAGGCTCAGTCTACAGTCATCATCTAGATGCAGAGAAAGCAAGATGAGAATGCCTCACTAGGTACTAAGCCATGTGGCTAACACAGACAAGAACTGTGGGTTAATGTAAGATGTTAGTTAATAAGAAAGTCTGAGCTAATAGGTCAACCAGTTTATAACTAATATAGGCCTCCGTGTATTTCTTTGGGACTGAACGGCTGCAGTACCAGCTGGGAAAGAAACCTCTGTCAGCACCCCAAGTCACCCTCCTTCTCCATCTCACTTTCTCAAATGAAACACACATACCTCAACCCAACCCAAGGCTCTGCATCTAGATGGATGGGCACAGTGGCAAAGGGAGCAGAGTACAAACATGAAGCTGTTGATACAAATGGAAAAGAAGAGGTCATCTAATGGAAGGCAGTCTCCTATGCAATATACAGAATTTGGAGAAGTTTTACTGTCGATATATAAGATGAAGGTTGAATATATTGGTTATGATGCAAGGTCCCTGAGAAAACAGTCAAGCTAAATTATGATGTAGGATTTCCCTCTGTACGCTGTGAATACCAATGGTGAATAAAGAAACTGCCTTGGTCTGTTGGTAGGGCAGAAGTTAGGTAGGTGGGGAAAACTAAACTGAATACTGGGAGAAAGAAGGGCAGAGTCAGAGAGAAGCCATGGAGCTTCACCAGAGATGGATGCCAGAACTTTAGCTGGTACGCCACTGCCACATGGTGATACACAGATTAAATTTAGGTAGGCGTGGAAAACTAAGCTGTATCCTAGGAGAAAGGAGGCAGAGTCAGAGAGAAGCCATGGAGCCACCGCTGGAGACAGATGTGTCTGGAACTTTAGCCACATTTTTTTTTATGTGTCTGGAACACAGCCATATACAGATTAATAGAAATGGGTTAAATTAATATGTAAGAGTTAACCAATAAGAAGCTAGAGCTAATGGGTCAAGCAGTGTTTTAATTAATACAGTTTCTATGTGATTATTTCAGGGTTACGCAGCTGGGAACTAACTAGCGGCTCTCTCCTCCTACAAAAATACCTTTTACTACAGTAGTCATGAAATTATAGGAGGAATGCAGGGCACTATAGAGAGAGAATTTAAGGAATTCACCCACCTTCCTAAGTCACCTTGGAGTGTAAGATCTAAGACTTCTAGACTCCTGCCATCAGATAAGCAAGTAGACACCTGTGTTGGGATGCTGGAATCTGTCTCAGCCCTGGGTCTCCCATGGATCTTTGAGGATTCAGTCTCCTTTAGCCATACAAAAGGACATTCAAAGAGTGGTAGCCTCAAGCCAAGCATCATTTAAGTCTTTGTGAACACTTTTGTTATCATGTGGCAGTACAGAAGGTCTAACGAAAGGAGTGAAAGGGGAATTAGGGCTCTAACTGCATGAACATATGAAAGAGCCTCAGCCTTAGAACAATCAGTGTCTTGAATAAAGTGAGTTTTGGCCTATTTACCAATTCTAGAATACAAAGCTAAAGCATACCATTTCAAAAACAAGTAGATCTGGGACAAACAAATGCACACTTCCCACTGCAATGAGAACAACAGACTCCAGAATCCTGGGGGATAGTGGGGATTGAGGCAGCATTTGTGCCAAAGCTCAGAGAAGGAAGCAATAGGATACTATCCAGGGATGAAGATGGGCTTAAACCTTGAGTCTGGTGAGTAGTCTTAATGAGGCAATCACCAGCCATGTACTTGTTGATTCTGCTCATTACCTTATTTAATTATTCATGATTTGGCTCTGAATATTTGCATGAGATACAGGATGTACTGAAAGCAAAAGCAAGAACATTAATAACTTCTCTTCTTTTCAGGTAGAGGAATCATTAAATAAAAAATATCATTTTTGAACTAATTCAAATGACATTTATTGAGCTGTGTTTAAAAAATGAAAGGATGCCTCAGAAGATAAAAACATGCTCAAGCGTTAGGAGCAATCTGATTTTGCTGTTAGTGAGATTCAAGGGTCATTACAGGAAGCAGCCAAATTACAGCATCAATCAGAGAATATGTTTCTTGGGACAGATAAAAAAATAACCTGAATTTTCTTATGAGACAAATTTCTTTCCTTCCTTGTGTCTGTCTGACTATGTATGTTGAGGTGAAAAGCAGCTGTACGAGCTAGGGTGCCTTTCCACTCACACCTAACAAGGCTTTGGCATGGGTCAGGGTTTAGAAAATGTTAGATAAATATAAAATCGAGTACTCCTATTAAAGTCTAAAATAGTGTATTTTCCATGCTGCATGGCTACTAATTAGAATTATGTTTATATTTAAAAAGAGATACTTAAAAACTTGTGATTAATCTTTGGTTTCTGTAGAGAACTTTCCAATGCTTTAAAACCCAGGGGGATTAAGACACTTGCCAGGTGATCCCAGGCATTTCATACATCATGCTAATCTTTTTTTTTCAAAGCAGCATTGGGGTAACAAAATGAGTGACAGGAAAATGGCAGAAGTCTGTGAATAATAGTGATATTTCAGCGACAGAGAAGTTCAGTGACTAACAGGAGCGCTGTCACTTTGTCCCCCTAGATAGCACATCACTGCTGCTCATGTCATTACAGATGATCTAAATCTTAGGGACATGCACTGTGTGCTGAGGAGTAGCAGAAGGAACTGATGTTTGTGAGCAGAATGCAGTATGCACCAGTCCGTGGTCACAGATTGTAATGAGAAGAAACATCACAGCAGAAGGCGTGGAGGACTGAGCTCCTCATCTCCTGGTGGCCAGGAAGCATTCCTGTGCCAACAGACTTCTTCCTTTCCCCATGCATTCCAGCTAGTTCCTCAGGGGATGGCAGGGTTGCCCATATTCACTCTGGTTCTCCCCTTAATTATGTCTGAAAGCAGTAACACAGACACACTCTGATGTGGGCTTTACTAGTCCCCCAGGTGCCTCCCAATCAAATCTGACTAGCAATAAAAATTAAAAATTAGCAATCAACAGTGAGATTTCTACTTCTTGTCTTTTTTTTTTCTTTTTATTTGTTCCCTGAAGAGTTTGGGATCCTTGGTAATATTAAAAGAAGTGTACTTCCTGTGTAAGAAGTGTCTATATTTCAGAGATCTGTGCTAGGACTAAGAGCAAGACCCTGATGATGAAAACAAGTCTGTTCTTGGATGACGAGGAAGGGGAGAGAAGGGAAGCATCATTCATCCATCTTTGCGCTGTAATTCTGTTTCTCTGATGAATTTCCTAAATCCCGTTAACTCGTAGTGTAGTTGTTGCTGGGCTCTCCAGTAGATAGGGCTGAGGCAGCGCAGGTCCGGGAGGTCTCTCCCTGGGGCTGAGCGGGATGGTGAGTGTGAACCCAGACCACCCGTGGCCACTGGAGAGAAACACTCACGCTGAGTCGGGAGTCTGTCAAAGCAGGATCTCCTTTAATTGTATTAGGCAGGAACTTATATAGGGTGGTGATGGGGGTGGGAGTCTGGGAGTGGGGGAGGTGGAGTAAGGAATAAGGGCCTACTCAGCTTAGTTTGATCTTTGTTGTTGTTGCTGTTAATTCAAGAACTATGAGTAAAAGATTTAACATTTCAGCCTTTAACTTTCTTCACCTGCTTAAGAAAGATTAGACCAGTTATATCGCAGTTTTCATTTTCTTCCAATTCTACAGCAGTAAATCACGAGGAGAATGACAAATAAATGTTCATTTTATCAGCTTAAAGTAATGGAAATTTATAAAGTAATTTTTAAACATTTAAGGCTTTAGCAAAGGGCACATGGTATATTTAAAATTTTTTATCACTCAATTATGTAAAAAGAAAAAAAACCTGGTAAGAATTCTAATATAAAAGGCACATGCCATAAACGTCAGTACAGTGTGACAGACTGCCGTTTCCCTGTCCCAGCAGAAAGTAGCTGGTAGCTGAGACTTTACTACTGAAGATACGTGTTGATATAATCGAGTAAGGGGTATGTTAATATTTAAAATTTTAAGTTTCTGCAAGCAAAATTGTGAGTGGGCATTAGGTCTTCAGGCGCCGTCTGGCTTCAGTGATCCGGTTGTCACATGCACTACCTCCTAGAAGACGGGAGCCCTGTGACAGCTTTACAAACTATTCCTGTCTGTCTTCTATCTTCCATTTGGTAAATGTTTCAGAGCTTCAGCCCGCTTACACCATCTTCTTGGATGCTGAAGGACACCGGGAAACAGCAAACCACAGGGGAGGACGTGCTGACAGTGCGCTGTTAGAGGGGATGCAGAGAATGTCCCCAGGAGGAGGATGCTCAGAAGCCTTCCTCATCGCAGAGTGAAATTTCCCGTGATGCCTTTCTGCAGGAGTTTATCTTCTGTGCCCGGAGCCTGTGCCCCTCCCTTCCCTAGCAGCCCTTCCCGGGAACCTAGCAGTTGCCTGGCTTCCTCCTTTTCTGTCTCACTTTCTGTCTTCGCTTCCTTCTGAGGCGACTGCAAAGCAGGGATGAAAGATTCAGTGGCCTCACTCTTCCATTAGTTATTTATTTCTCTCTGCTCTGGGGAAGATGGTTGTGAAAAACGCGAGAGCAATTCACACATCAATGTTTCAGAGCCCGTGCCTAAATGGGGCTGTTAGGAAAAGCGTCTTCCCGTAGGCGCTAATTAAAAAGCAATAAGTTCACTGTGCTGGCGTTCCCCTTCCCGGCTTCCCCCCCTCTCCCACCCCTCCAGACACACGGCATTTCACTCTGATTTGAACATTATGCCTCTCTGTCCAAAAACCCAGTACTAAAACAAACAAACAAAGCTCAGTCGAGGAAGGCAGAGTGTAACATTAATGAGCAATTGGAAAGACGCATGTCTATTTCTTAAGTAAAACCGCAACATTCCTGGAAAATGTCACCCATCCCTCAAACAACAGGTAACAGGCACCTGTCACAACAGACTACTGGAAATGATGACAAACTAGCTTGGCCTCCACCTCCACAGTCATTACAATGCAGTTCAGATGCAGGTCATAATCAGCATGGAGGTGATTTTAGTGACCCACTCTGTTTATCATATTTGGGCCACCAAGAAACAGTAGAAGCACAGATGCTGTACAAAGGCTACAGGTGCTTAAACCATCCGAGTTATAGGAAATAAGGAATCAATGTAATAGAAACCAGAGTGATTGGCATGGGCTTCATTTAAATCACGGTTTAGCAGGAAGTTACTATTCAATGTATTTTAATGGGGAAGGTAAATAGAAAGAGACATGGTAAGGGAAACACACATAGAAATAACATTATTAATTCATCCACCCAACTCATAAATTATTGAACATTCACTTTGAAAGGGTGTCTATTAGAGTCAGAAGAACTCCAAGGTATATTAAATTGAGTCCTACAAGAGTTGCTAGGGTTTGTAACCCATGGCATAGGGACAGCGACACTGGTTAATAGAGACATGTGCCGTGAATCCACCTGAGTCATCTTTGAAGACCCTGTGACAGATGAGACTGGGACATGGTGGCATGCATGAGGAAACTGGGGTGGGGATCAGGCTAACATGCATCAAGTCATTTGCCCTGGCAGGGCTCCATGCCCTGGGAGGTAGCAGTTCAGTGAGGAAACCAACCCAAGCAGCTGATCTTTTTTTTTCTTTTTAAAGTAATTTTATTAAATTATAAAAGTTTCCATTTACGCCCCTCTTCCCAACACCCTCCCACTCCCCCCCTCCCTCTTCTCCTCCCTCTTTGTCCCTAAGGGCAGTCAGGGTTTCCTGCCCTGTGGGAAGTTCAAGTTCCTCCCACCTCCCTCCAGGTCCAGGAAGGTGAGTATCCAAACAGACTGGATCCCAAAAATCCAGTATATGCAGAGGAAACTAGTCCCAGTGTCATTGTCAACGGCTTCTCAGAAAGACTCTGGGCCAGCCACATTCAGAGAATCCGGCCACATTCAGAGAATCTGGTTGGATCACGTGCTCGTTCAGTCGCAGTCCAACTGCCCTTGGTAAACTCTCATTAGATCCGACCCCTTGTATCAGTGGGTGATAGCATCCCTCGCAGTCCTTCGCCATTTTCTTCGTCCTTCTGCTCCTCATTTGGACCTTGGGGGGCTCAGTCCGGTGCTCCAATGTGGGTCTCCGTCTGTATCGCCATCCATCGCCTGATGAAGGATCTATGGCGATAAGCAAAATATTCATCAGTATGGTTATGGGCCAAGGCCGGTTCAGGCACCCTCTCCTCTGTCCAGAGAACAATCTGGGGATCTCTCCTTGGACCTGGGATCCCATATATAATCAAGTTTCCTGTATACCCTAAAATGACTCCCTTAGTTGAAATATATTCTTCCCTGCTCCCATATTCATCCTTCCTCCCTTCCCCCCATCCCGGACAACCGAGCTTTCTCCATTCCTCCCCTACTCCCTTCTCTCTAACCCTCTCCCCTTCCAACAACCCTCCCACCCACCCCCACATGCACCCAAGGTTACCTGGAACTCTTGACTATTTCCTATCTCCTGGCGGATAGCTAAATAATCTTCATCAGGTTCGTCTTCTTATTTAGCTTCTCTAGGATCACGAATAATAGGCTCAAAGACCTTTAATTATGGTTAGAATCCACTTATGAGTGAATACATACCGTGTTCCTCTTTTTGGGTCTTGCTTACCTCACTCAGTAAAGCGTTTTCTATGTCCATCCATTTGCATGCAAAATTCAAGATGTCATTATTTTTTACCGCAGAGTAAAACTCTAATGTGTATATGTTCCACACCTTTTTTAACCATTCTTCTATTGAGGGGCACCTAGGCTGTTTCCAGGTTCTGGCTATTACTAATAGTGCTGCTATGAACATAGTTGAACAAATGCTTTTGCAGTATGTTAGGGAATCTCTAGGGTATATTCCCAAGAGTGGAATTGCTGGGTCCTGAGGGAGGTTGACTCCCAGTTTCCTGAGAAACCGCCACACTGATTTCCACAGTGGCTACACAAGTTTGCATTCCCACCAACAATGTATGAGTGTTCCCCTCACCCCACATCCTCTCCAGCATAGGCTATCATTGGTGTTTTTGACTTTAGCTATTCTGACAGGTGTAAGATGGTATCTCAAAGTGGTTTTGATTTGCATTTCCCTGATCGCTAAGGAGGTTGAGCATGACCTTAAGTGTCTTCTGGCCATTCGAAGTTCATCTGTTGTGAATTCTCTGTTAAGTTCAGTACCCCATTTTTTAATTTGGTTAATTAGAGTTTTAGTGCCTAGTTTCTTGAGTTATTTGTATATTTTGGAGATCAGACCTTTGTCTGATGAGGGGTTGGTGAAGATCTTCTCCCAGTCAGAAGGCAGCCTTTTTGTCTTACTGACAGTGTCCTTTGCTTTACAGAAGCTTCTCAGTTTCAGTAGATCCCATTTATTCATTGTTTCTCTTGTTGTCTGTGCTGCTGGGGTCCTACTTAGGAAGAGGCCTCCTGTGCCTATATCTTGTAGACTACTTCCCACTTTCTCTTCTATCAGGTTCAGAGTGGACGGATTAATGTTGATGTCTTTAATCCATTTGGACCTGAGTTTTGTGCATGGTGATAGATATGGATCTACTTTCATCCTTCTACAGGTTGACATCCAGTTATGCCAGCACCATTTGTTAAAGATGCTTTCCTTCTTCCATTGTATACCTTTAGCTCCCTTGTCGAAAATTAGGTGCTCATAGGTTTGTGGGTTAATATCCGGGTCTTCTATTCGATTCCAAAGGTCGATTACTCTGTTCTTATGCCAATACCAAGCTGTTTTCAATACTGTAGCTCTGTAATAGAGTTTGAAGTCAGGGATGGTAATGCCTCCTGAAGTTCCTTTATTGTATAAGATTGTTTTGGCTATCCTGGGTTTTTTGTTTTGCCATATAAACTTGATTATTGTTTTCTCAAGGTGTGTGAAGAAGTTTGATGGGATTTTGATGGTGATTGCATTGAATCTATAGATTGCCAAGCAGCTGATCTTAACCCCAGCCTACAGTCTACCGTCAGGCCTACAGAAGGCCCTGTAGAGATTGTGGGCGGCCAGCATGGTTGAAATACTGCTTTTCTTACACACCTGCAAAACCCTTTCTGTACTTCAGAGTCCCTGGTCAAAACGCAGAGAACTACAAGGTGCTGAGAGCTCAGGGGTCCCATGCAGGATTAATGCGTGAGGTGCCAACAGCAACATGCAGGGTGGGAGTTGGAATTCTTCCTGCCCTGCCCAAACCCAGTCACTATTCACATGATAACAGGGCCTGCGAAAAGACAGATCCTTGGTCCTTGAAGTCTCAGCAGAAAGGCGGCCTTGGGGCAGCTTTCCTGAGCACCCTGTCTCAAGCGCCTCCATTCATTATGATCTACCGCGCTGTGCTGTTCCCATTATCAAAATGTATAACTTCACTATTCTGGCTTCACACAACACTTCTTCTTCCTGTCCTTGCTTGTGTGGTATGTGTCTTGTCCCAGGAGGAATTCACTGTATCTCTGTAGAGGAACAATGTTCACTAAGCATGTGTTGAAACACTACTGAAAATGATGATGGTGATGGTGGCAATGATTGCTTGCTGTCACTTAGCTCGTTTTGCTAGAGTTTTAAGCATGCTAATTACAGCAGCTTTCTTAATTCTTGAAACTCTAGGAAACCCACCTTACACATTCATATTGTTATTTTTCCCCAAATCACATGAAAGGATGCAGAAGCAGAGAGAAGCTTGCAAACTGGCCCACAGGCACACTCAATATTTTGCAAGGTTCCTAGAGCCCCAGTGGGTGAGTTCTGGAGTATGTTCTACACTAGATTTGGCATGTGAGCCTCCCTGAATATTTTATCTTTCTCTTGTATAAATATCTACATGTGTTCAAAGGCCAAACTCTGTGTTGTGTCCGTGTTCGTGTGTGTGTGTGTGTGTGTGAAGTCAGTCCCAGGCTTTGTTCCTCAGATGCTGCTTATCCTGCTTTTTGAGACAAGGTCTCTCCTTTTCACCTGAGACTTGGAGACACACTGATTCAGTTAGGTTGACTGACCAGAGAACCCTGTGATTGCAATCAGCCTGAGGCTGCCTCTCCAGTTGTGGAGATACAAGTACGGCCTTCATGTCAACTTTTACATGACTTCAGAGGATCAAACCCAGGTCCTCCTGCTGGCATGGAAGGCAGTTCACTATCTGTGATGCCTCCCTAGTTTCCTCTTGTAAGCGGAGACTACGCGTTGGTTTCCTGGCCACCGAGACCCAAATAATCACACAGAAACTTTATTAATTACAACACTCTTTGGCCAATGGCTCACACATATTTCTAGCTATTTCCTACATCTTAAATTAACCCATTTCTATTAATCTATGTAATCTGTGGCCTACTGTAAGGTTCTGGCATCTGTCTCCTTCAGCAGCTACATGGTGTCTCTTTGACTCTGCCTACTCTCTCTATGTATCTCTGTTTGGATTTCCTGCCTGACTTTACTCTAAGTCATTAGCCAAAACAGGTTTATTCATCAACCAATAAAAGCAACACAAACACAGAAGGACATCCTGCTTTACCCTTTCCATTTTTACAGGGTCTCATGTAGTCCAGGTTGGCCTCTAACTCACTATGCAGCTGAGGATGACTTTGACCTCGGTCTCCTATCTCTGTCTCCAGGGTGCTGGGGTGTTGCGTGTCTGTCACATGCCTAGGTTATCCAGGTCTTCCTGAATGTTAGATAAGGGTCGTGCCAACTGAGTCACATCTCCAGCTCTGGTCTAATCCTTTTTTTCCAACATGACAAGTTTCTATGTTTGGAGGGTGCTCCTTGTCTGTTTTCAGGGATACTCAAAGCACATGGTGGTGAGGGGAATGCTTCTGGCAGCATCTGCATGAAAGGTAACCTGGCAGGGTCTTCACTGCCAAAGCCAAGGGCTTGGCTGGACCTCAGTCCTCAGCGTAGTCACCAGATGTGAAGTATAAGAGGGGGATGTAATAATTTCAGACATAAGGCTGGTACTTCTGAGTTCTAGGGGTCATGCAGGTACAGACAAGCCCTCAGGCAGAAGTGCCTAATGGCCCCCGGGGATGCTAAACCCTTGCGCGCATGCATGAGCCCTGTCATCAATTAAGACCAAGTGTTTAAACAAGACTATGGGAGGCAGTTCATTCAAATCACCACACCCTCAGCTTCCCTGGTCTTAGAAAATTTAACTCAGTAGTAATCTGAGCCTATTTCAGGCATTATCCCAAACTCACAAGCCCCTTTTCTGGGCCTGTCACTGGGAAGCTGTGTGGCATCAGCCTCTACAGCTGGCAACAGCACCAGCCCCTCCATACCTGGGAGAAGATCTACAGATCTGAAGCCTTTACTGCATAGTGACATGTGACCTGTTAACTTTAACCAAAGACTTGAAGTGACGCCCTCACAAAGGCAAATGGAACCATTCTGAAACTGACCTTTGCTGTCAGTGGCGCAGCCGGTCTTTGGCATTTTGAGGTAGTTATTTTGATGCAGCATTTTGTTTTGTTTTTAAATAAAAGACAATCTGTTTAAATTGTTTTGACATGGCCCCAGGGGAGAGCCTGGCCTACAAACACTGTTTCTTTGTTATCAAGACAAGTGGATGAGACGCTTCTATTTTCTATGCCTAATCCTTGCCTTGCTGGAAACAGGAGGTAAGAAAGGAGGTTGTGGCCCTCTGGGGAATGAATTCATCGGGTTCACGGTCTGGTTCTCTCTAATTGTGAGTCTGGACAGGTTAGTTTCTTTGTCTGTAGGAGAGAAATACATTGTCCTTTACAGGGTCACTGTAGGAATGAAAGAGAGATGCACTCAGGGTGGCTGGCCAGAGCAAAAAGGCCCGGTTTATGTTAGCAGTTTTCATCATTAGCACTGGATGCTTGGAAAGGAGATGTGCATGTAGATTTCTGCGTCTCTGTTTTCAAGTATCACCATACACCCTACTTCATGCATAGCTTTTCAAATCCAGTCAGTATTATGGGGAAGAGGCCAGTGAAAAATAAAATGTAAGGAGCAATCATTGGACAAATAAACTATGTTCATTTTTAAAACTACAGTTTCTATGTGGTTTAAAGGTACATTGCCGAGGTAATATGGCTTTAAAACACACTGGAGAAGGGTGACAGGCCACACCACCTCCAGCTGACAAACAAGCGCAGAGAGCCTGCACCTTCAGGTCTACTATGCAGAGCCGTTGGACACTTTATTCCTTTCCCATAAGCAAACAGATGAAATAACGTTTACTCCTCCCTGGAAGCTGGTCAGCTGAATCCCCGTGGCCTGCCCTTCCCTGCCCCCAAACTCATGAGTGAGTGAGTGTCTTGCCCTTGGCTCGAAGTGCACACAGAAATAGATTTCATATTCTATTTCATTTAACCTGGGTCTCTCTTTCTAGATGCCACCATGGTGGGGTTAAATGTAGTCCTTCCAGTGGTATGAAAGCTAGGCAGTTGAAAGGCATCCTGCGGTCCTTGGGTCAGCAGACTCACCCTTTGTCCAGATCACTGTCAGTGCTGGCTCCCCAGCAGGCTAACCCATACTATGTCCTTCCAGGCCCCTTTCTTACTCTTCACGTCTGCTCAGGCGTCCATCCCCTTGTTTTTTGTCCTGGCTTATTTCATACACAGACACTATTCATGGGAAATACATCCCTACCCACTCGGTGTTTTATAAACAAATCTTCCACACAGAAACCCTAGCTCTCTATGAATGTGAAAGTCCTCCTGGTACAATGGTATCCTGCAAGTCTAGCCCAGACAAGCTGGTCCAGCGGCCACAGAGCAGAAAGACCAGGCTAAATTAAAATGCTTAGATCATACAACTTTAAGACTAATTCAAAAGCATAGTTTGAGAAACAAGACAGAATAGACGAGGAAAGTAGAAGCATTTGGGAGAGAATAGAAGCAAGGAGGGGAGACCATGCTATCTAAATTCTTAACCATGCCATGTCCCATGTCTCAGTCTCTGTGTGTATGTTTCTCTCTGTCTCCGTCTCTCCGTTTCTGTCTTTCTAATCCACACTGGCTATCCTGATGACAGGAGCTCAAGAGGACAAGGAGACAGACTCATCAGACCAGAGGCATCCAGGCAGGTTCCCTGGCAGCACAGTACACACTTACTTGCATGGGTGAGACACAGGAACAAGGTCTACCAGTTCACAGACAGCGTAAGGTGTCTCACAACGTGCATGGAGCCCTTGCTTTCTGCACAGGATGTACATGTAGCTCCAGAAGGGACAGCATCAACAGGTAATCACAGTAGGTGTTCTCACCATGACGTGCTGATACACAGCTAGTGTGTTCTTCATAACCCATGGAACACTTGGTCACATGTCATCCCCAATCATGTGTCACCTGGATACTAGGCAACCCCTAGTTCTTCTATCTTCCTCTGAGCACAGGTCACACACACGCACCATTTGATAGCTACATGATGTTTACTAACAAAGACCTTGAATCCTGCCTATTTATAACAAGATCTTTGTCAGCTACTTATTTAAAACACTCTAAGGTGGTTTGCCTGTATTTTTATAAACTATACACTTGTTTATATATTAGGGACCATCACATTTTTTTATTATTTTCTGAAGAAGAATTGGGTTTAATAGAGATGTTTTAACGTAGACTTGCTCATGATGGCAAAGAAAAAAAAGAGGAACTCAAAAGGAAAGATCAGCAGCAAGGCTGTGGGGTTTTCAAGGAAGGATCTCAGAAACTAGACAGACCCAAATGCGGTCATGCGGTTCTCACTGGATGCTAGGGATGTTGAGCATCACAGAAGGCAAATGCCTCTATTGAAGCATGAAGAAATACTCCGTGGGGATGCTGAGATTCCAAAGTATCCCAGAAATAGCAGAAATACAGTGTGGCAGTAAGCACAGTAGAGGTCACACAGGGGAAGAACAGCGTCCTCACTAATGCTACCGGGTGCCACGCACAGCCATGCTGTTGAGTCAGCCGCTCAAGATCCTCATTCCAGAGGTAAGCGGAAAACTGCAGCTGCTGCACACAGGCTCCTGGATACACCAGGAAGTAGGTGCAATGGGAGCTGACATAAAGCAAAGCAATTGATAAAGGTTGCTTGACTAACGATAACATGCCCCAAATCTGAAGTATTTCATTACTCCCCTGTTTAATACCTAACAAGCCCATGACATTAAAATCATGTCAATGCTGGTGACTTGAAATCTATTTTGATATATACCAGACACAGTGGCATGCTAGAAATCTACCAGGCTTCTAAAAGTGAAGTTTTATAGTAGTGTGTGCTCATACCATCTATCGATCTACATGATCTACATAGCTTCTACAAACCTTCTAATCCTGGTAAATTATAGACTTACTAAGTGCCATGGGCAAAATGGTTACTTAATAGTAAAACTAGACATCTTTGGGGTTATCTTTGTATTCCTTCTTTCTATCACACCTTACTCCAAGTCCTTTGGTACATCACAATGACCTTTCATCCTATGCTAAGACAACCGCCCATCAGTCTCTTCCCTGCGTCCACCTTATAATCCTCAGACTTACTGTCATGTATTATGTGTCTTTTACTATCATTCTCGTGCTATTCCCATAGAGTATATTATTTTCCCATATAATCATTTAAAAGACATAGAAATAGGTGCATTGTTTTGCACCTTGTTATCTTTATACCTCAAGTCCCTAGAACACTGCTGGTCACACATAATAACAACTGCTCTGTGAGCATATGCAGAATGAATGTTGCATGTAATCACACAAGACCATTGTAATTGGCCAAGACAAAGACCTGGCAACTACAGATACAAGCAAACCAAAGAAGATAGCCTCCTCAAATATAGTTGTAGAAAACACACCCATGATAGTATGATAGTATGATAGGCTCAGTTGGCAGGTTGTCCATAAATATAGTTTGGCACACTAGTAACCTACAACCTGTAGAGCTTCATGGGATCTGTATCTTGTGCTAAGACCATCAGTTGGCATGGAGTGGGTGTATAAAGTTGGGAGTTGGGCGTTCGGGACATTGCTTTCTGTGACATACTGCTGCAGCCACAAGACTTGGCTCCTGGCTCCGTGAAGACCAGGAAAGGACTGAGGAAGGGCAGCAGACATGACTCTGGTCGTGCAGCTCATGGACCCATGGTCTCTATAAATATCCATATTGTCTCATCACTATGAATTCCCTTCTATTCATTTCTGGAATTGATAAATGAAAGTTGGAAGAATAGGATATCAAAATAACACTTTTTTCTTAATATCTTTGTGTTCATTATTTTTTTGTCTGTTAGACAAGTTTGGCTCTCCCCCCACCACCACACACACACACAAATAAGGCAATCGTGATGCTCTCTCCTCCTCCTGGCCCTGGACTTCATACATCTATTTTATGTCCACTATAGACTACAGACAAGCTGCGTGCTCTCCATCAGTCACACGTGTTAATGATGTCTGCTTAGCATTTGCTTTTGGAGAAGAGTATGTGTATTGTATTATTCTATAATTAGTCGAGAAAAGGATCCTTTAGGATGAACATACCATTGCTACCTGTCTCTCCCAGGTGAATCCACCACTCTCATCATCTGGCAGATGAGTCACTGGAGCAGAGAACTCGGGCATATGACCAAGCCTGAGCACTGTCAAACGTTCAGCTACTCCCTGCGTTATTTGGGGGAGAGATTAGGTGAATAACATGAAAGTCACAGCATAAATGTCAGTGAATGGCAGAAAAAAAGCATGGAAGGGCAAGTCAGATGAGGCTGGACTTGTTTCTTCATGTACTGAGGCCGTCCTTGTCCACTGGCTCTCAACATAGCATAGTTTGTATTTATTTGCTTGTTTATTTTTGGTTTTTCAAGACAGAGTTTCTCTGTAGCTTTCGAGCCTGTCCTGGAACTAGGCTGACTTCAAATTCATAGAGATCCACCTGCCTCTGCTTCCTGAGTGCTGGGATTAAAGGTGTATGCCACTACTGCCCAGCTGTTTTATATATGATACTAATTTTACATTGCAGGGAACCCATAAATATATCTAGAATACATTAGATATATTTTGGATGAGATGCTTGTTTGGAATATTGAAGGAAATGATTGTTTGGTAACTAGTAAAGTCACAGAAGACTATCTAATAAAAGACTGAAAAGTAAGGTTTTCTTTATACCGATATAAAGGAAATACCTGGCCTAATGAATATTCCTAATACAATAAACTAAAAGGAAAACAATGAATACCAGATAGATGTAAAATCTAGAGGTTGGTGAGATTTCAGCAACCCAAACAGAAAAATATATAGAAGAACTTACCTGTATTAAATGTGTGCTTTGATAATCAATGCCATGAAAACCACAGAACACAGAAGCTGACAGATGGGAAACATGCATGAAATGAAAGGTTGCAAATAAAGGTCACTATCAGTCATCCAAAGGCTTAATAAAAAAATAAAATAAAATAGGGATCTTAAGAGTAGTTTATTCATATTTGGGTAAATTAGGAATCATCTACTTCCATGTACTGAAAACAAAAGTAATAGTAGAAATCCTTTGAAACACTATCTTGCAATAAATTTTAAAATATAAAATAGCACAACTTCCAGCCTACCTGAAGTACAAGAACAGACAATGGCTGTTATTTGAAGGGAGTGAGACTCCACAGTTAGTAACCACACACATCATAAAGGAAGGGCAGAGAAGCAAGGACATGAACACACAATAAATACATACACACACACATACCCTCATATCTGAAGCACTATTGGTTGTCATACACATAAATACCATACCAACCTCCTAGAAAGGATGTGCATATTATCAACATGTTAAAAAGAAACAGTTAAATTATAACAGAGTATAGAACAGTATACAAACCTAAAACATTAAAACTTAGAACTGAAAGAATTACCTTTGATATACTTGCTATAAATTATTGTTAGATCAGTGAAACAATTTCAGAAAAAAATTAGCCATGGTTGAATTAATTGCCTGAGCCCCAGACTTGTCAGATGATCAAGGAGTTTCATACATTACATTATTTGTAAAATAAAATTCAACTTGAAAGTTACTTTCACTGTAAAAAGTCATTGCAGTAGCTACAATTATTTTTCTCCTTTAAAAATACACTTTCAAAAGAACTCAATGGTTTTATCCAGTGATAATCAGAGGAAGAGGGGAGAAAAATGGCCTACTTTCTGAGAGAACTTTGATCTAATTAAGCAAGACTGAGAGGAGAGCCCACTCTGTGCCTTTCAACTATGCCAAGAACACAAAGAAGACAGAGGTTTGCACATATATTTAATAATGAAAACAAACTAAAGAGAATTCTTTTGACTGAAACATTTGCACCTCAGTGGCAGCTGCCAGCTTAAAAGCTGAAGGGCCGAGCACTGGCCTGCAGGGGGTCCCTACTCTCATGCACCCAGACCCCAGGCCACCACAACTGGGTGCTGCCCTGAGTGTCCTTAACTTCTATTTGAGTATGGTCATCCACGAAATGAGAACATTAGGCGTTAGGTGGCATGCCTTCTCTGAATCAAGTGCCAGCAAAAGCCAGGCTATACTACAGTGGCACTTATCAGTTCTTGCTTGCCCCTCCAGGCCCAAGAGGCATTCTCTAATATTAGAGACAAGGCTCAAATGTCCTCAGTCAAGCAGATCAAAAATTTCTGCCAGGCCATTGGTCGGCACTTGTAGAAATAAGAGTTGCCACATCACACAGGCCTTTGGGAAAAAATGTGGCCAAGCTATCCCTCAGGGTCATTAGTAAACTATTCACCAAGGGCTCTCAGATTCTCACTGCCAAGAATGTGGACACACACACACACACACACACACACACACACACACACACACAAAATGTGAATTTAGTTCCTGCTGCAGAAACATTCCCTGGGGAGTCTGACCTCCTCACTTGTGAGAGAGGATTCCAGCCCACTGGCTTATCTAGGAAGTTGTGAGTTTGCAAGTGCCTTCTGGTCGACCTTGAGAGGGGAAATTAGAGTTTGATAGGCCACCCATGACTTAAGTAGATGGGTTCCTGGGGAGAGGATCCCCCTGGAAGTCTGGAGGTAACTTATTACCCCTCAGATTTCTATTGTCAATTTACCTGCTACGTGGCCACATTGAACATTTATAACCCGCAGAATCATGTCCTGCCAAATTGCTGCCAGTAGACATGTTTGTCCTCTGTGAGACTTTTATTACATCACCAGAAATAAGTAGAGAGCCAGGTTGTGTCTCGGCTTGGTTTTATTGTCTATCTAGGGTACTTAGCCTGATGAAAGCCTTTCTTCCTGGGTGTTGGTTCCATGGAGCTGCATAAGCTCTTCTTCATCCCCACTGCTTTTTGGTAAATGCCTATGGCCGAGTGGATACCATCATACTCCATTTGAACCTGATTTCTCCACTGACCAGGCCTTGGTTCCTACCCAAGAAAGCTTTCTAGCATATCTGGTCACAATGGATGAACTCTGCGTCTCTGTCTGGATTTGGGGCTGGGCTTTGGATCCTGACTCTCAGGTGCACAGGGCCTCCTGACAGCTGCTGTGCTCCTTCAGACCAGTGTGGGGGAATCTACTCCTGCCCCGCACAGCGGGCTCTGAGCTAGTTCCCATCCCTCTGGGGACGCTTGAAAGGTGGTCTTTCTAGACAGAATCAATCTTTGAGATAGAACTCAGAGGAAGGCTGACATCATTGTGTGTGGATAACTGAATCGACGAGCCCAGTACAGACCCCTCTAGAAGGGCTGAATCTCTGTCCAGAAGATAGCTACATAAGGTAGTAGGTAAAAGCATCATTAGGTTGTAACTTGAAGGTCCCTGTTAAATGCTGTAAATCAGTCACAGCTGGGCCATTTAGCTAGCTTGGCATTGACCCTTATGGTCTTGAGTGCTGTATTCCTAACATGGTTTTCTGATGCTGTAAACAATGCTGAAGTGGCAAAATCAGTGCCGCATGTTGCCAACCCAAATGAATATGCTTCACTTTTCCTGTTAAATGATGTCTTCTTTGATCTCTGCTTGTTGTTTAGGCCACTGTGCACATCCATCTTCTGACTGCAATTAATGTATGTGTGACAGATTAGTGAAGTTACTCACGGTGAGACGGGGGGGGGGGGGGGGGGCAGAGGCTAGTGTTCCAGGCTCACTCATGTCACAGAGACAACTGAAGAGTCCCGCTGGCTCACTCAGAAGCAACCTAGGGGAACTGGCCATTTGCATTTGAGTTTTAGCTTTCTTTGACTTTTATTTTCTGTGTCAAGATACTTTTTGGTGAGGAAGCAGTGTTTGTCTTTTAACTGCTGCAGATGTGGGGGAGAGTTCAGCAAAGTCTATCGCCTAGAAATGGTGATAGAAAGTGGGCAAGTATTTGCTTCTTGGTGGCCTTCCTTCCTTACACAGTTGTGTTTGGTGAGGCATCTCCTTGCTGTGGCTTCTGGGAATCTGGAGCTGCACTGAGAAAGTGACAGGGACACAAAGGGCAGTCAGTATAATTCAAGGCCTTCCAGAGCAGTATTTTCACTCCGGCTAGGCTTTGAGACACCTTTGAGCTATGAACACTTAGTTGTTCTGCTGCAGACCTGGAGTGAAGACCAGAAAGCGAAGGTGGTGAGCCAGTCAAGCTGGAGAGGGAAGCCTTGTCCTGTGAGCATCCGTGGCTACAGGCACCAATCAGGCTGGAGAGAGGAGCCTTGTCCTGTGAGCATCCATGGCCACAAAGAACCAATCAGGCTGGAGAGAGGAGCCTTGTTCTGTGAGCATCCATGGCCACAGAGCACCAATCAGGCTGGAGAGAGGAGCCTTGTCCTGTGAGCATCCATGGCTGCAAAGCAACACCTCTTCTTCTGCCCCCAGTGTTGAATGGATGATGGTGCAGGATCTTTTCATTTTCTTCTAGGCAACTAGTTTTCAAAACTAACACGTGGCACTAGCTCAACTGCCATTCCCAGAGTAATTGATTTTAGAAATTCTAGAATTAGCACTCCTGGGTGAGTGGGCCAACATATTATGTAGCTTGGAGCATCAGCCCCCCCCACTTCGTTCCTCTATCACCATGAACCAGTCTACTGTTCATCCCACATACATTAACTTTGGCCACAGGACATGCACATTGGCCTAAGCCAAAAATAGAGATCAAAGAGGATGCCAGCTAAGAGGCAAAGTGAAGTCTATTAATTTTGGTTGACAGCACACAGGTCTCATCAAGAGATGAAAATATGTTTCGGCAGAGAAACCCTTCAACACATAAAGCTTGTTTCTTTATACCTTGCTTGATAGAAAGAACAAAGACCTATCGCTAACACCACATCTCAGCAAAGATCTGAGAGGGGCTGAGGAAGCAGATGAAGGAAAAGACTGAAAAAGTTTAATGCCAATAGGTGGAGACGTTCTCATCCCAGGCCAAGCCACAAAGTTTGGAGTGTTTGCAAGACGCAGGGCATGAATTTGTTTCTGTGCTTTGAAGCAAGTGCAGCCAAGGCAGACAGGGGATTAAGAACAGAAGTCACGGAAACCATTCCCTTTTATTGCTATTTCTAATAGCAAGGAATATTTCTTTCACTGTCAAGTACAAACAAATAGATGCTGGATGCTTAGCACATTTAGATGGGGGTGGCGAATGGTCATACCAGCTGAGTCTCTCACAGGCTCCACCAGGATATTGGATCTTCACACACAGTGGAGTTTAAATGCTTCTTGAACATAATGAGGTGGAGGAAGTAATGCAGAAAATGAAGAAAGGAAGGGATAAAGAAACAAACAGAAATAGGATCATGCTAGGGCCAGTGTTGAGAATGTATTATGAACAAATCAGAGAATCTAACCTGGTCCTTCTAAGGCACAAAACAGCAACTGGCAACAAGAGTGAAGGAAGAAGAGAAGAAATGAAGGATTGCTGACCATCCCAAGGCACTGGACCATAAGCAGATTACCTTAGAGATCTGTTATTTACTGCCAGGTTACTCAGCATCCCTTGGAGTCCTTGTGTAAGAGAAGGACACAGGGACACTGAGCTCAGAAGTGGGAGAGAGGCAAATGGAGCTGAACAATGATGGAGTTGAACAGACTCATTTTATTTTTTTTTAAACTTTTTGTTTTGTTTTTGAGACAGTATTTCTCTGTGTAACAGCCATAGCTGTCCTGGAACTAGCTCTGGCCTCGAACTCACAAACACGCACCTGCATCTGCCTCCGAGTGTTGGGATTAAAGGTGTATGTCACCACTGCTGATCAAACATTCTCATTTTAAAGGTGTGAAGAGGGTCAAAACATCAAAGGTCTCACTTAAGGTCATACATCCAAGGAGAGAACTTGGTTATGTTATTATCAGAACTCTGGAAATACATTTTTCAGTTTTGGTAATAAGTCAGATACGGGACATCTACTCAACAACATGAACAAATGACCATAGCAGTCTAACCTCCTAGCTTGCCATCATTGCTCAGTCTTACTGATAATTGAGTTAGAAAGGAGGGATTCTATGCAAAATGTGTCCGCTTTACATATTTTCTTTCCATCTGCTGGTTTCTGTCCCACACTGGGATGGCTCAGAGTTGTTACTTGCTGTATTTGTGATGTGGTAATCCTAGTTGATTGCTGCAAATCCACTCAGCTGCAGTCTTTAGAGAGGGAAGCTGCTTAAAGTTCAGGTATTAGACATAAAATCTTAGTTCGACTACTACAGTAAGAACTGGGAAACTGGGGTAGAAATGCTGTATTCAGAGACATCACGCAATCACAAATCAACAAACAGAATGGAAACAGCTTTCCATGCAGCAGGGGCGCAGCTGACGGGGGTGGCGCTCTCCATAGTTTCCTTCGCACTGGCCTCTCTCGAAGACTGAAGGAGCTTGCAAGGAGCACACAGGGTATCCTTTCCTCACTGAAGCACACAGTTAAGTGGTGTGGGAGAATTATCTGTATTCTGTCAATCATATTTTAATAAAACGCTGATTGGTCAGGCAGGCAGTATAGGCAGGAAAGCCAGACAGGAAGCAGAAGTGGAGCAAAGAGACTGGGAGTATTCTGGCAAGCAGGAAGCTCCCTCCACACTCATGCCCAGATCACCGAAGAGGCAACATGTGAGCTGCCACGCTGAGAAAGGTACTGAGCCGTGTGGCTAACATAGATAATAATAATGGATTAATATAAGTTACAAGGACTAATAGGAAGCCTGACCTAATGGGCCAATCAGCTTTATAACTTATAGAGATCTCTGTGTGGTTGATTTTCCTTGGGAGTTGCCAGCTGTGGGGTACCGGGTGGGACAGATACCCCAACAAGCTGGCCTGTCATGTTACAGTTAAGTCTTGGAAGTCTGCAAATTGGAACATGGGACTGTTTTCTTGTTTCGCAACTTGGTCATCAAGAGTCAATATTTCCAGATAAAGCGCCACTGTATGTAACAAGGCTACTGATCTCACGCTTCCTGCCTTTATAGAAGAAATCAACATTCATATTGACGGGAAAATGGAACACTGAGAAAATCAACAGCTTTCTATATCAGGTTTCCTAAACCACCTGCTGTCCATTTGTCCCGGTCTCTCTCTTAGAGTACAATGTGTTCATGCTCAGGGACATTGCTCCTGATATATCTCCTGTGCTAGAAACTCTTCTGCTATCTGTGATTCTGCAAGGTTTGGGACATTTCCTGGAATCTGGTAAGCCACGGAAGGGCATCCTGGTCCTTGAAGACACTAATAGACCAAAGTGGAGCAACTGTTGCCTCCCAGTGAGCACCTCTGTGTTAGTCATGGTCCCAGTAAATCAGATGTTTGCAGTGTATCTGGGAGATGCTCGTGTTTGCTTTATCCCCCTGCACTGCATTGCTCCACCACAGTCCTAGAACAGGTCCTGAACAGGTCCTGACCCATAGGAGCCTGGAGGGGCCATGGCTCTGGGAGGAGACTCAGAGGATGTCCACAAGTCTTGACATGCCTGGAGGAAACTTCTCTTTCTAGGCAGTTTAGGGAAGCTGGCAAGTGAAAGACTTGGTACTTGGACGCTGTCTGTTCTCAGATGTTATGAGTCTCCAGCTCTATCAGGAACCTGTGTCAGCAGAAGTGCCTCTTGCATGGACTCACAGAGAAGTTAGGGCTTATGTCTGGATGAATTGCAATAATCGTTCCTAAAGAAAACTTCAACAATTTTAACTCAAAATGTATTTGTCTTCAATTAATTTACAGGGTAATATTATTGCGTCATTTGAAATATTCAAAAACTAAAGCCCAACTCTCTCTCACCTATGTTTAAAATATCTTATTACCAATTAGGTCATTTTTGCCAGTTTCTTCAACATATTTGACAATCCAATATGGGTGATTTTTTTGCCAATTTGAAGAAAGAAATATTAAAGAAAAAGAACAAGAGCAGTGAACCAATATGCACCTGCTTTCATGAAAAAAATGGCATTTTTTACAATCAAGAGTCCCCAGGATGATAAGGTTTTATGCCTAAATACACAGCACCACACTGGCTACTGCGCTGGGCTTTCACATGCTGAGAACACAGGATGTTCTCCCATTGAAGACCTCTAACAGTCTGGTAAGGAGCCCTTATCTGGATGTGGAATTATGGAGAGGAGAGAGATAAGAAGATCCGATAGATAATGTGGACTTCTGCCACCAACGTGACTTGTACCTGGCACTGTTCCCCAGGATAGACAATGCACATGGGACACACCTGACTCGTTCAGGTCTGCCAAGCACATCTTCTGTTCTGGCAACTTTGAACTGATGCTCTGTGAATGTTGGATGAGAGAAAGGTCCTTGCAAGAAAGTAGCATGTGGGGTTTCCCATGTGCAAAACTTTCCCCGAGTTACTGTGGACAGCCTCAGTGCTGAAATGCTCACCTAGACATCCAGCTTCAGCGTGGTGCAGGAGTGACTTCGATGAAAACCTTTTTGTCTTACAAGACGCAAAGACGTGTGGCTCCAGGATCCTCACTTGCCAGCGTTTTAGTGTTGTGAAAATCACCATGGGGCAATGCAATTATCTGTCAAGCCAACAACCTTGATTATGGTGCCAGACCCTGTGGCTGCTGACCAGGAGGCCAGAAGCATGCCTCGTTTCTAACCACCGAACTCATCAACCATCAACCTATCCGAAGGTTGCATCCACTGCTCTCTGTGCTCCTCCCTCCAGCACCCACCAGACCCACCCATCACCTTGCAGTGGCCAAGTCACTGAATTCTTTTTCTATTATTCTTCTCTCCTTAATGTTAATAAAATATGTTTAGAATTAATAAAATAAAGATAAATCTACCCCACCAATCCAACCGGTATTCGCTAGTCGAGTGAGATACCCAACAGAGTTTGCCATAATGCTAGACAAGCTGTTTCTGTGGCATAATTAACACACTAGCCACTGCTAACGGGGGGCTTATGGAACCTGTGAGCTGCAGCTGAAGTGGCTGGGGAACCAGAGGTTTCTTTTTCTCTAGTTTTAACTTGTTAAAACCTTAGGAGTCACATGTAGTTGGTGGCTGCCATCCTGGGCAGCTCAGCAGTACTGTACATCAAGTTGTGCCAATTAATGCATGTGCCTCAGATTTTCTACTTTACCCTTCTAATTGGCCAAAGCACACATTCAACAACAAAATGGAGCAGTGAAAACATTCACTTCCTCAGGTATCAAGTGATAAACCAACTGGCTGCCTCTCATCCCATGCTCAGGCTTCCAGGACCCTCTGCACTGAGCTTACCCCATTTTTCTGTCCATACTCCCATCCTGATTCACACACAGTCTCTTATGTGCTGTGAAGATTCATCAGCTCACGTGTTTGAAGTAGAATGGGTGGCACTGAGCAAGGCTTATCTGTAAATCCTTGAGAAACTTGCAGGAAGCAATTTCCCCCATTTTCTGTCCCCTACATGAAGCATCTACTTTAAAGCCGTTACACATAAACTTAAAATTAAAGCAAAACACCACCATCCGTCCAGGTTGTCTACCCTTTAAACCTTAATACAATCTCATTCAATAAAGGTGAAATGGGCATTGTTGTGAAATCTGCATTAGATTCTGCTTCTGAACATATGAATGGTAATTTTCCTCAATTTGTTACAATAATTACCATATATTTCACATAAAATATATTTTTCAATGTTATAGATTTTTTTCTAAGCTCATCCAAAATTTCCAGGCTCAATATAATACATGGTCATTTGAAAGCAAGTGCTCACTAAATTGTACTGGATAAAGTTGTACTGGGTAATTTAAAAATCTTTTACAGCAAATGACACACTGGATTCAAATATAGAACTTAATGTCAAGACCAATTCATCTTCAGTCACTTCCTCAAAATTCCTCAAAATTACAGTTTTCTAAATAAAAGAAATAAAACTTCACAACTGAACATACTATTCCAAATGGAAACTTATATATATCACTATTAAAAGTTATTTTTCTTGCCTAAGCAAACAATAGAAAGGACCAGCACTCACATTAGGACAGCCAGATTCTAGTATTCCTGGCATCCTTCATGATAAGATAACTGGAAAGCCTTTTATCCCCAGGAAAGACTATTGCATCTAACTTAGTCTAGAGGACAGCAGCTCTGTCTTATCAGGGGTCCAACATTTCAGCTCATTTTCAGCTTTTACTATCTCCATACTCTGAGATGGAATTTAATAGATGGTTGGAACAGCTATAACATGACATTAAGCAAAGAACATGTCAGTGGCATCCATGGCCCCAGCAAAGATAGGAGCTCTAAAACATAAATCAAAGGAAACAGAAGAACATCTTAGAAGAAAAGAATGGCAGTGATCCTGTACATCTAAAACATTCTAAATGCCTCAGGGAGGCTAAGAAGTATGGCGTGCTAAAGATAATGATGCCCCTTTAGCAGCCCTTGCTCTGTCTGAGAGCCTCGTATGCTTTTCTCAGGTAATGTAATGGCCACTGTGATGCCTGTCTTTCCAAAAATCACATGATTAGCATATCAAGAAAGATGCTGAGAATGAAAATATATTTTAACTCTTAAAGGTTCTACATATTTAGCTTATATAGCATAATGTTAGATCTCAGGTTTCAGTCGGAGCACCAAATGCAACAGATATCAACAGCCAAAAGAAGTTTAAATTCTATATGCAAATCACAAATGTCAAGAAAGGTATATAATTTGGAATAGACTTTAATTTTTCGAGCAGTTTTGAAAGCTTAGTAAAAGATATGCAGGGAATTCCCTTGCACCACATGCTAGGCACATGGAGTGATTTCCAACCAACCAATGTGTATAAAAGTTGCCCTGCTAAGATGGCTTAGAGAAAAAGCATAAGGCATTGGAGGAGTTCGCACTGTTATTGTCTACATTCTGCCTTAACAGGACAGCAACTGCATCTTAAATCAAAAGGGGGAAAAGTTATTGGAAGAACTGAAATCACATGATACAGTTGTTATATGGCACACCAGTCTTGGTCAGTGAGCTCGAGTCGGGTCTAGCCTGTGTTCCCAAATTTCATCTAAATAAAAAGCACACGGGTGCTCCCCAGAGAAAATGAGGAAGATCTACAACTAGACCATGTTCCATTCTGCCCAAGAAGATGTCCCTGAAAGTTCAGGGGGCAACAGAGAGAGCTGTGGTGGGGAGTAGTGAAAGTCCAGGGACTGAAGAGGAGGTACATCAGCACACTGCTGAGGCAAGGCTTCTCCATCAGAAGGCCAGCTAGCATTTGACCTAACATTGTCCTATTGGGACTAGAGATTCAGATCGGATGACTACACAAACCATTTCTGATCGTAGATTACAGATAAGCCAAGGCAAGCAGTGACTATGAAGCTTTAAGTTAATTCTTTATGCTTTACAAATGCATTCTCTATGTTGTGTACTATGCTGGGGACAGAGACAGGCAAGGCAATACTTCTGGAACTGAATCTTGTGATGAATGAATACAGCGGCACCCAAGGGACAAATTCTGTTTTAGATTTTTGGTCACACTCTATTTGTCTTATGAACTCGTATCTCATTTTCTCCATTGCTATCCATGCAGTTTATCTGCTTACAGCAACACTATACAATCTGTAGCTTATGTCACACTTGCGTGCACTGAACTTTGCTCAAAGTACTTTAAATAGTGGCCTACTTCCTCAGGTTTTTAGCCTATCACGGGAAAGGAGGAACTTGTCTGTCTCTATATTGATGATGCCAGTTTTCAATTCTGGCCATATCTGATTATTTTAACTGCAGGTCACTTCATAGGCAGTTGGTCAGTGCATAGTTATTAGAGTGGCTTTCTAAAGGAATATGAAATTCTCCCTGCCAACTGATGATTTATAGTGCACAAAAATCGGGAGTAATTCTGACACTGGCCAAGAATACAATGATTTGATATGTTTGGGAGAACCCTTAGTTCAAGCACACCAATAAGTAGTGGTAGGGTATTAAAAATATTCAGAGATGCATGTGGACTTGCCGACTGGCTAACACCAAAGGCTCTGGTTTCATTGGTATGACACACTAAAGTTGATCAACTTGGCTGGCTAGTCATTTGAAAATTCCTAATCTGTGACCATTCCCCCATCCATGATTTCATTTATCTGAGTACATGAGCCCTGCCACTGCACTGAAGGAGATGCCCGTGTTTCACCTCTTATCCTGCTACTGAGACTTGATCTGCTTCAGGAAGTGCAGCTGGATAAAACTGACTCTTGGGGAAGAGGCTAAGAACAGGTCTCAATTCTCCCTGTGCCCTGGTGAGAAAACTCATGTAACAAAGCAAAGGAGCTTTCAGGGAGAAGCAGCATTCCTGTTCCCAGGAATTAATTCTCAGCTTAGTCTCCTTCTCACTGTGTGACCCAAGTAAAGTCAATTAACCTCTCCATTTCCCATCTGGCTTTAATGATACATTTATGCAGGTAGCTTGATATTCCCAGGCAGAAAAGGCATGCATGCGTGAGTACAAAGGCTTCTATAAAATAATGCGCAGACAGATCTCAGTCCTGTGCTGAATGCCCTGCCTAATTCCAGGGCAGCGTTTTCAATGTGACTCCTCTGTCTCCCACAGTTTATTAGTGTGGGGTGATATGCTCGGCTTTTTTTTTTTTTTTTAACAAAACATCGACAAGAGATCTACTATGGTCTGGGACAAGACTGTTAAATTCTGTTTGGGTTTCCCTGGTGAGGTTTTGAAGTAATTTACTTCTTAAGCAAAGAACAAATAAATTAGCCCTCTGTACTAAAGATCTACTTTTTATTTTCCCAATTCTTTTTGAAACTCCTAAGTTGTAAAATGGATACTATATCAATTTCACCCTGCAGAGGAGAAGGCAGTCACAACTGAGGGTAGAGTTAACCACTGAAAAGCAGTGATCTCTCATTCACCAGAACAATCTCAAGTCTGGTCAAACTGCCAGAGTAAAGGTGTTGATACAAATAGGGCACATGAAAGCAAAATTTCTACTCAATAAAGAAATCTGTGCATCTGTGGACTTCATCTAAAACAATTATGCACTCACCAACATGGCTGCCACTAGTCACTCCCACCCAGAGCCCATCACCAACATGGCTGCCACTAGTCACTCCCACCCAGCGCCCATCACCAACATGGCTGCCACTAGTCACTCACACCCAGCACCCATCACCAACATGGCTGCCACTAGTCACTCACACCCAGCGCCCATCACCAACATGGCTGCCACTAGTCACTGCCACCCCACACCCATCACCAACATGGCTGCCACTGATCACTCCCACCCAGCACCCATTACCAACATGACTGCCACTAGTCACTCCTACCCAGCGCATCTTCTCTCCTTATTAAAGGAACTCTGATTTGACTGGGAATTCATGATTACAAACAAGGAGAATAGTTAGGCTCAGCTGAGGCCAGTCAAAGCTATTCTAGTTCTGCTTGGTTTCTAATGTCACTGGTGACTTCCAGTGGCTACAGCCCAGTTATGAACAGTGAAATGGAACAAAGAACCTGCTAGAGGACTTTTGAGAATTACTGCCATCATTATTTTAAATAAACGGAATAGCTTCCCCTGCCTCATACACAGACTTGACACCATGACACCCGAAGGTACACCATGAAGGACAGTGGACAGCGACATAAGATAGTCCAGTTGGTGCTTGAGAGGACAGCAGTGTCCTTGTGGGTCACCTCTGTTATAGTTCTACTAATGCCTGCAGGCAGCATTTGATTCAATAAACAAAGCAACCTGGCTTCTAAAAAGTACCAGCAACTACAATTTAAAATACACAATCTGGAGGTTTTCTATAGAAAACCCTGTCTGTTCCTTATACTTTTGACATACCCATAGGTTGTGACTTATCAAAACATTCTAGGTAGTTTCAATAAATTTTTTCATCATAAAAGTTTTAAATGTAGCCTACTGTATAAGAAATAAAATTCTAAGTAATTTTTATTTTTAATCTCCAATTAAATAAATCAATAACTCCATGTCACTGCTAACTTACACATATTTTATTATCTTCTAACTCAAAAGTAAATCATAGACATTAGGTCCCTCATTGAAATAGTGATTGGCAGATACGAAAATTAAGGGAGAAAAAGAGCTGCTCAGCTATAGCAGCTAACAGACAGGCAAAATGCTGAGTTCGGGTTCTGGTTCATGGTCAACAATAAGTCATAGGCATAAAACTAATCATTTATAATATTTAAGACCATGCATTTGAACAGTAATGAAATAATGGATTTAACACCTACATATGAGTATGAAAGTACTCATATTTTTTCAGAATTAATTATTTAAATTTCATGCTTATGGCTTAGAGAATTTCATCTAGAAACATGTGTCGGGAGCAAAGGCAGGTATCACAGTGAGAATTGTGACTGACTGCCAGGGGGTTCTGGGCCAGCCTCTCAGAAGTTTTGAGTCCTTGTTTGGGGCAGGTTAAAAGTTGGGCTGGGGATATTTGCTTCTGCCGTGACGGTATGCTTCTGCTCCTTCCTTCCCTTAGCGTTTGCAAAACTAAACCCACACAGAAGAGCAGGAGGAGGAGCCACAAGTGAATGACAACTGCCACTGGCATCTAAGGAAAATAATTAATCAGATTAAACAGTTAATGAATTAGAAACATTGACATCATTTCTGCAGGGTTGGATTAATTGAAATCAATTCAAATAACAATACGGCATAACAAATGTTTAGCGGTGAAATATGGGCATGCAGCAAAGCAGCCTGTGTATGGATTCAGACAACAGAGGAGAGGAAAGGACACCCATAACTGCTGTATGGGTATCATTGCCCTAATTTCTTAAGCTTGTTCTTAAGTATAAACAGCATTGTACTGATTAAAATAGGCAGTTGTTTATTTTCCATTTCTTTTCTTATAATTCTGTTAAATATTCTTCCTGATGAAGGCACAACACAAAGAGAAACAAGTCCTTCTCAATTTGTGGCATCTCCCTCACGTCATTATTTTTGTTTTTCTGGGGATGAGTTCTGTAACTCACAGTGACCCAAGTTCTCCAGCAAGAGCCCTTCACCTGTTATAGTCCAGGTATCACTGTGGCTCCAAAGAGGGAGCTGATTCCTCCTACACAAATGTGTCAGCATCGCAGCCTAGGTATGTGGGGGGGGGGGTCCCAGGCTGTGTTTAAATCACTCTCCACCAATGTAGGCGCACACACGCACTTAGAGCTCCACCTCTGTCAGTCGATCCCGCCTCTTTCTGACTTGACTCACCTATTTACCTTTGTCTAAGACTGACTGCTGGCCTACCACTCTCTGGGGGTCATGATCACCACACAAATGTCCCAGCTAGAGGGCAGTACTGATCCGGAACTACTAACCCTGGATGAGTTAGAGGGCACTGAACTCAAATTCCAGAGCGTTGTTTTTTTTTTTTTTAAATAAAAATAGTTAGCTTAGCTATATCCATTCAATTTGGGGATCTACTTGTACTGAAGACCATCCATAGTTTGTCTGGTTTCAAATGTAAGTGAACCTCTGGTATCCAATAGTTAGGATCCTTGGGGACAGACAGAGCACTGGGTTCTTTTCCAGTCTGAACATGTGCACTGGCTCCAGCTTTGCCCATCTTACTACACAGAAATGGGTGAAGTTCCGGCTTGCCTGTCCTACCCTCTCCCCTGTCCTGTGTCCTTCCACCCCCTCTATGTTCTTCTCAGTGCAGTCTCTCCCACCAGAGCCACAGTTAGAGATTGGAGAACCCACCGAGAGTCACTAAAACCAGCCTAAGCTGTCCTGAAAACTCTAGACGTCCAGCACATCCACCGGTCATGCCCTCTATGTGTATGCCTTATCTGTATGCCCTGTTACCATTTGTAGAAGCGGACTCTTCTCAGAGTGCTGTGAATCACCAAAATCAGACGTTATAAATGGCTCCTCTACCTAATCCTAACATAGTAACATGCACACACACACACACACACACACACACACACAAAGCTAAGGATTCTGAGTTCTTCAGATTTCCTGGGTCACTATGTACTGTTTTCTCTTTGTCTTTTCCCTCAAGAGGCCACCAAATAAAACTGATCAGCACCATGGAGAGCACAACAAAAGCGGGTGGGCAGCAAAAGTCAGAGGTCAAAAGAGCTCTGAGGCATGAGAGAGCTCAGGCAGGAAAAAAAACCTGCGGAATGAGAGGTGGAGGTGAATCCAGCACTGGACCAGCCTCTGCTCTGCAGACACTGGACCAGCCAGGAGATGAATCTTCCATGTAGGCCTCCTGGCAAACATTGAGCAAGATGGAATGCAGGCATAGCCGCCATGTCGCTGTACAAAAGACATCCCAGAATGACTTCAGGAAGTACGCAGAAATGTGTAGAGAGTCTTGGTTGCACTCTCGAATCTCTGAAACACTTACAGTCAACATGACAAGACACAAAGAGGGGACAGTTGCATCAGATGTTGACATTAGAAAGGAAGTAAGCTTAGATATAAGCCCAAGACTGCAATTTATTACAGATAAGATGTGCATAGCTTCCCAGGCAAGCAGACTCCTGACCAACAATTAATCTGCAGCAAATATTAAGTTTAAGAATGATTACACGTTTTAACTATATTTCTTAATAAATTTCCTCACATAAATTTTGCCTAATCTATAAACCAATTTTAAACAAAATCCATCATGCCAGGCACTTTACATCTTATTCTATTTATTGCACCATTTCTCATCAGAAACCTTTTAGCTTTAATGCTATTCCGAGGCAGACTATCTCATTAGGGTGGCAGAGATAAAGTTCTTTTTGAGATAAAGTAATTATAGTGATTGTAGGGGAAATATCATCCAAACTTCTTGGCTGCAGTAATCTCCTGGCTTCTGATTAATTTTAAGACTAACAAACTGAGTGCAAACAAAGAGATGCTGGGGTGGATAACGCCGGCAACCCAGAGTGGGGAGCGAAGAGATTTGCAATGTGCAGCTGTAATCAGAAACTAAGGTGTTAGTGGGCTTAGCGGGCAAATATCCCAAGGCAACACGTGCACACAGGTACGTTCTCCTGACTCTTGGCTGCATCTGCTCTGTCCTCCAAGTGCTACTGGAGACAATGACTTGACTCTCTAAATACCTTCTGTATATTTGAAGCTTATTTCCAATTAGATGAGTCAATTTCTTCCCGCCATACAACGAAGTACTTAGTCTTCTTCTTGAGGAAACTGACATCCCCTAGGATGTGGGCAGTGCTGAGAGTGATGATGGGGGAATGGGGGTGGAAGTGATACTTCACCCTCAATGGAAAGCGGTGTCATTAGATTAGATTAGAGACTGACAGTCTGCAGGGAGTCGAGGGGATCCCTTAGAGCAAAAGAGCCCTCCCTATCAGCAGCTACTCTAACTAAAGTCCCCGGTTCAGCCAGAGCGTTAAAGGTCTCTGAGACTGCTTTGGATGGCAAGAGCAGGTCCTAGGAAAATTGTTGAAACAGTGGCATGAGTCATTTTAAATTACCCATTTAACTGCTCAAAACTACAACCAGAAACAATAGCAATGCACAGAGCGACTCCTGCTGTGCTCGCCCTATCTCATTCCGGCATGGCCCCAAGTGGGTAATCTTTGAAGCCGTGGTTGAGAAATTGAATGCCTGCCATGTGTTTTCAATCGGCTGTGCTCACTGCTTTCCAGCGAGCACTCACACTTCTAAAGATGATCTCCATCTAGTTGAAACCCTGGGCAAGGTCACCGTGAAATGAAATGGATATTTTGTTTTGGAAATGGTAGAGAACCTGGTGTGTGAGCTGATTCTCAACTCACTTGCAAGGTCATGTCACAACCTCAGACTCCAATTTGCCCTTAGGGCAGAGATGGCTAATGTGCATCTTCCTTGCCAGTTTATTAGGGGCAGCACATGAAAGGTGAAGTGTGGTTTAAGCCAATCTGTGAACGACCCTTTGCTGCCACATGCCCAGTGTCCGTAGAGTTGAGGAGAACTGGCACCATTACTGAATATCTAATCACGACAAAACATGTAGAGGTGACCACAAAGACATGCTACAGGCCACCACTCTGCAGACAGGGTTCTCTAGACAAGAGAAATGAACACATATGTTCAAAAGTAACTCAGTTAGCTAAGATGATTCTATTTTTTTCACCTTCAAGAATACTTTTGAAGATATTCTTCAATGAACCGCACACACTAATTGATCGCAATTAGTCACCTACTTATGATCTCATATTCTCAAATTTTCATAAACAGAGAACATTGCATAAGCTGTTGAATTTTACGAAGAACTGGAAAATGAAATGGAACAGGTGACTAGTATTTATACAGAAATCACCCTTCCTGACCTGCAGGATAAGCAGCAGTTCCACCGCCTGCCACTGAGTGCGTAGCTGTCCTGTGAGAACTGTCGTTTCAACGACAGACCAAAGCATCGGCTCTCCTCTTTGTGGACCAGTTCCACTACGTCTGAAAGACAGGTGAAGAGGAACAACACTGGACTCTCTTGGTTAGACACTTACCACTTTGTAAATGTGTCATAAAAATCAGAGAAAAATATAGATAAGGAACCCAAGAAGGAAAACTACCAAACTGTTGCCAACACATCATTAATAAGGTAATAGAATTCTAAAATGCCAGACAGGCTTTCAAAAGGGTGTGGCTCTACGAAGTCAATTTGAAAGCTCAGAAACAGAACTGGCATTCAGCATGAACTGCTTTGTGGTGTACAGGTAAGAGAGAGTGCGCTGATGGGGATAAAGTGAGGAACAGGGACAGGCTGTCCGACCACGGACAGCACGCGGAGGGAATGGTGCACAGCAGGAGAACTGGAGCAGAGGCGAGCACAGAGGACAGCTCAGGCAGTCCTGGGGCCAGCAGGTGAGATGGGGCACAGTGTGACCTCTGCACTGACACACATGGCTCCAGGGAAGGTCCTGGAAATCAGAGGCTGGGACTTCCTCTTAGAGGAAGGTGAAGCTCCTCAAAGGTGAAATCCTAGCTGCCTCTGATCCAATGAGGTAGAGAGAGCATCTGTTCTCTGAAAGGAACCCGCCAACACCTAGATTTTTCACACTAGCTCACAAAGACACATATACACAAGTAAATAAATATGGATGTGGATGGTGACCGAATGATGGCAAGAACGAGGCTGACATTTTTAGATGTGTCCCGAATACTGTCTTAAGCATTCTTTATATTGACATAATCTCCCTATCAACCAAAGATACATTCTGTCATGTCAGTGAAGGACTGTCCCCAAACTGACAAAGCCAGGACACAGGGAACTGGCTGTGCTCCAGGGACACTCTGACTCCACAACCACTTTTCAACCAGACGCTACAGTGCCTCTCTGACTCTGAGTGGGTCCTCATCTCATCCAGGCTCCGGTCATCATCAGCATCTAACATCAACCTACCATGTAGTGCCTACCATGCTCATCTTTGCTGGGATACATGGAGACAGAAGCCGCAAGGTTTTGCTATTTTTCTGCTGGGGCTTTATTTTTGTTCTCTATTTGTCCTCCATCAAGCACATTTTTCAAATGACAAATTTCATATAAAATTATATACTTATGACTATCTTGATTAAAATCAAAACAAAACATTCAGCCACAGTGAGTTTTATCCCATAGCTTGCCATCTATTAGCCAGTGTTACAGTCTGAGCCTCTCCGTGCCCCAGCATCTTTCCCTCCCCTGCCATCCCAGACCTAACTTAACATCTTATCACCAGCCTGAGTTCTGTGTTGTGTGTGCAGTCCTTAGGTGTGTATACATCTGTATGTGGAGAAACAGCAAACTGTCCTCAGAACTTAATCTAAACAACACAGTCTGGGTTCACACTCCCAGTGCCCAAACTCTGGTTTTCCTGGGTAAATTCCTGGATCCCTTTAAGACTCAACTTTCTCAAATCAAACATGGGGTTACTGATAACACTTAGTGTACTGCTATGAAATAAATGATGCAATACACGAAGAGAGGTCAATCGCTCTTGCCGCTTGCATTAAAGACACACCAGGAAGTAAGGACACTTTCACCACTGGGAGCCATCAGGTTGAGGACAGACAGAGGCCACGTGTTGACTTAAGTACAGCAAAGGAGAGAAGAAGGTAGAAGAACACTCCCACTGGACCCAAACAGCCTACTCTGAGGCAGGTCCTGTTCAGTGAGCCTGCTAGAGAAGGCCTACTGCAATAGCTTCAGATCAAATATGGCTTCTCAGTGGATTTCATTTAGTTATAAATACTGTAACCTAGGTAAACACTGAATCACAGGTTTGAGGAAACAGACCCACGGTTTCTCCTTTATGCAGTATGTTCTCAAGATCTTAAACAAATCCCCAAATTCTCGTTGATCAGGACTTTCCCTGACTTCCTCTCACCTGACAGTGAACTCTGAGCAGCCCTCATCACTGGGGTCTCCATCTGGTACTTGGGGTACTTATCCCCTTGGACTTTGGGCTTCTCTGCCTGTGCTCTCACAGCTGTGATAATCAGATGTTCCAAATGCTACTGCCCTGTGCCTCATCAGTATTAGTCTGCTGCAATGACCGCCACAGCTCCTGGGGAGACCAGCCTGGGGTGGGGGAGGGAATAAAGAAAATACAAACTCAGGGAGACCAGCCGTGGGTGGGGAGGGAATAAAGAAATGACGAACTCGGGGGGACACGTAGACAGGCTGAGATTGGGTGGACTGAAATCTCTGACAGGGAGGTATCAGGAGCCTGGAAGCCCAGGGTGTTTATCACATACATTGAACAGAGGAGGGGAGGCATTGCATACAGCTAAATGTGGAGGTAATTACATACAGATAGATAAGTGGGCAGGGCAGTGGCGCACAGCAGATCGAGGTAACAGGTGTAGTCTTGGCAGGAGCAGTCTCTGTAGGGGAGCCGTCCTCAGGCTGTAAATATCCAGGGGCGGAGAAAGCAGTTGTAGACATCTTCTGTATACACTATCAACATATCTACATGGACCAGAAAGAGACTACTGTCCTTCTGAGCCTCACCGTGAACAGGAAGGCTTTGCCATTGTCTAGCAGGTCAGAGGCACTGGAGTCCTTGACAAGGCCAGCATGTCAAAAGCACACATTCACTCAGGACTTCACACGTCACATGGAAGCCTTTCAGCGGCTGCTCTGATATTTCATATCAAAGGCTGAGAGCCGTTTTCTCAAATGAATACTAGGCTCCAGCAGCGAACCTGCCTGTGCCCATGCACACAGCCATAGACAACAGGCACGGAGGAGGTGGCCCGGGCTTCACCAAACTTCATGAACAGGGGAATTGAAGTGTCGGAGAACGGTCTGGGTCACACAGTGGCGCTCATCCTTTTATTTTTCTTCCCCAGTGATTTGAAAACGTGAGAACGACTCTGGGCCAGGATGCAGGAAGGTGGGCAGGTGTGGCAGTTCTCCCTTTGGTACCACTGCTCTCAGTGCGGATGCGGGGGTGGGGGAGGGGGCTCTACAACCGCCCTCACTCTTACTTCTATTAGCGGAAAGTTGTCGCTTAATCGATCAACCTCAGCACACTGTTCCCAGGTGGAGCACTAGTGTATTCTACATGTGTAGCCCAGCTTGCACCACACAAGTCTGAACGCAGCACATTTCCAGTACTCAAATCCCTTCAGAGTCTCTTCTACAAAATAACCCTTCACGTTGTGAGGCCACTACTTTTATAACTAGGCTCTACACAAACCTGAGTTGAAAAAAAGAAGATGTAGGTTTTGTGTGTGTGTGTGGGGGGGGGGTGTTTGTGTGTGTATGTGTGTATATACATGTATGTGCATGTGTGTGTATGTGTGTTGTGTGTGTGTCAGGGAGATACTGCTGTGCTATGTAGCAGCTGAATTTACAGAGCAGAACAAAGCCCAGGGGAAGGCTATATTTGACATGAAATTTGAATGCCATCAGCAGCCACAACCTCTCAGAAGAACATCTTATTTCCATGTGGTGATGCTCGAACAGAAACAGGGAGAGGTGGCTCCACAGAGACACGTTTATTAATCTAGGCAAGAGCAGCCGTCCGAGGACACTGCCCTTGCCTCCTTACCTGGGCCAAGGTCAGGGTGGCTTGTCTGCAGGTGCCGCACTGAACTCGGAGCTTCCCAGGCTGGACCCTGTGGCAGGGGCCTTTGCAGTAGACATAGAAGCTGTTGTAGGTGGGTTTACCTGCTGGGAGAAAGCAGAGAGAGTGCCCAGTCAGTGCTGGTCCAAAATGAACCCAGAGACCCTCTATCAAAGCCTGTCAGAGGCAAGACACACAACAAACTCCACGGGAACATGCAGTGAGGTTGGAAAAATGAACATTTCCAGGAGGAGACAGAAACTTAGAAAATTTAGCTTTATGTTGAAAAGGATGGTGTCCTCTCTTCTTGACAACAGCCCTGTGACCTACTCATCAGAGTATACAGCTTGCTGCCAAGAGCCTGGCCAGAGTGTTTGCAGCACCGGGAAATTAAATTCTTCTTTGCTACTGAAGTCTGGGAAAAGGACAGGAAATTCAGAGTCTGGGAAAAGCAGAGGGCGCAGCCCTGGATTCTATTTCATGCTTCTGTACACAGCAGTGAAGACTCAAGATCGTTTCCTCTTAGAACTGTATCTGCACAGCCAACGCAGCCTCTCCTCATGATATGCATGACTGGACCACAGCTGTCGGCTTTCTAGGGAACACTTGCCAAAAGCCAGTAACACATGAGCCCCAAACCCCATGGAGGTTGGTGGATACTGCAGCCTGTGCAGAGGTGCAGTCTGTGCAGTTGTGCAGTCTTGCAGAGGTGCAGCCTTGGCAGAATTGCAGTCTGTGCAGAGGTGCAGCCTGTGCAGATGGATGTGCAGCCTGTGCAGAGGTGCAGCCTGTGCAGTGGTGCAGCCTGTGCAGTGGTGCAGCCTGTGCAGTGGTGCAGCCTGTGCAGATGGATGTACAGCCTGTGCAGATGGATGTGCAGTCTGTGCAGAGGTGAAGCCTGTGCAGATGGATGTGCAGTCTGTGCAGAGGTGCAGCCTGTGCAGTGGTGCAGCCTGTGCTGTGGTGCAGTTGTACAGAAGTACAGGCTTTGCATTTTGCTGACTGTCTCTCTAGCTGGACAACTCCCATTCAAACATAGTATTCCCAAGAGTAAAAGGTGAACATAAAATAAATTGATCTAATCAAATCATTTCTCTCAAGTGTCAATAAACTCAAAGTGCCACTCCTTAAAATAAGGAAACCTCATGGGTATCTGATGCTTCTGTGTCTGTGAAGAACTGACTAGAAACTCTTAGGGTACGATGATTGCTTTCTAAATTTCTAAGTGTCCCAACTTATTTGATAAGTTTTGATCATTATCTAACTGTTGCTAGGGGGTAGGATATAAGACTGTCATGATGTAAACATGTGTTATATTTTAATCATCATCAGAAGCATCTAGGAAGAATAAGTATTTCTTATGATCATGATTGAAAAGTTTTGGTCACTCAAATACATATCATATAGTTGACTGGAAACACATATAGAGATAATGAGAAAACGGCAGAAGACCCTGCTGTTTCTTTACTTAGCCTTACTCTACATCTGACAAAACTTTGAGAGACAGATGATAAAGTAAGGAGCATTCTGAAGCATCTGCAATACATTTTATAGTGGCCCCTCCTCAACGATGAATACTTAGCTGTCAGTGTGAAAGGAAAGACAGAGTAAAAAAAAACATGCTTGCATTGATGCTAAATTTCTATTTTGACACCACTCTGTGGCTTTAGTGCCTTGTGGGCAAGATATCCAAGCTATGAATACTGCTTTGTTATCAGCAAATATAATTATTACATGAAATATATGTAGATCATAATTGAAACACAGAGCCATGAGTTAATGTTATGGTAATTATAACATAATAAATGATTGGCAACCAAAAGATCACAGAAATTGTGACAGCTCTGACCTGTGTTAGCCCTGTGAAGGATTTCCAGTTTCCTCACTGTTAAAACTTATCAACAGTGGGGGAAAATCGAGTCCCACACTTTTAATTACTCTCTGTGAAACTTAAACAATAAAAATAGAGAATGGGTGAAAGAACAGCCAAAGCTTCCCAAAGGGGGTTCTGGGCAGTGTGGGCAGAGGAGATTACCAAGTGCTCAGTAATAGAGGAGCCTTGCTGAGACTGCAGGGCCTGCAGACTCTTCCCTTCCTCCATAGCAACAGCAATGTCTGTGGTGTTGTTTCAGCTAATGATGCATCAGGGGAAGACAGGAGCCCTTCCACCCCTGCATACTTCAACCCTCGCCGAGTCCTTGAGAAGCCAGACACAAAATGCAGCATGCCATGTGGGTGCCCTGGAAGTCCACAGGATGACATGCAATCCATTACACCTTGCTACCCGGAGTCAGCCGATTAATAGACAGTCTAAGGGAGATCAAGGTCAGGGCAGTCCCGGCGGAAGCACATTTCAAGCTGTTGGCTCCATTCAGGCAAACAGTTGAGGCCTATTCAGGTGAATCATGAGAGCCCGCACGGAGCAGCTTCCCTACCTCACTGGCAGTGTGACACAATTTACAGTGGGCAGGTTGCTTTGTGCCCTGCTGTGGCCTGGACTATACTGGGCAGGAATGAGAGCAAATGCCCCATACCTCTGTGGGCAGAGTTCCCATTGGCTTGACTGAAGAGCCTGCAGCTCATACTCTCACGGATTCATCTCTGCAGAGACAACAGCAGGGTGATCCTGGGAAAGTCCTCAAAAGCTTCACCAGGGAGGCAGCACTGCTAGTCATAAGGGTCATCTCCCATTCCCACGTCGTTTGGGACCTTCAAGAGCTTTTGTTCTGATCCCTAGGTAACTGAATCAGCTCATGTTTACAGGATGTACCTCTTTTCAAACATTAAGCTTAGAACTACAGAAATGTTTAAAGTGCATATAAGTTAAATACCATTATTGTAGTTTATCAATTGTAGTCATTCACATACATACTTCTGACTGCATCATTAAGTTCCACATTTAAGGATGTCTATCCTTAAATCCTCCAGCATCCTGATGGTAAGGGTTTTTAAAACACAAAAGCACAGAATTTTTAAAATAATTTGTCTATTTTAGCACCTCTAACCATAGACTGATAAGCTAATGTTCATCATGTTTTACACAACACGGTAGAACTCTGAAAGCTGTTAAGAACTTTGGGGTAGTGTTGTTACTGTGCAAGCCCCTGGGGTTTGCTGTGGGACAACAGTCTGTACCCTGTCACGTGTATTTTAAATAAATCTTGATTGGCCAGTACCCAAGCAGGAAGTAGAGGTGGAGTAGTGAAAATTCTGGGAAAAGGAAAGATTCAGTCCGCAGTCATCACCCAAACACAAAGGAAGCCAGACACAGAGCAAGCAACATGTGACTGCTTCACTGAAAAAGGTACCAAGCCACGTGGCTAACACAGACAAGAATTATGGGCTGATATAAGTTATAAGAATTAATAAATAAGATGCCTGAGCTACTGGGCCAATCAGTTTATAATTAATGTAGACTTGGTGTATTTCTTTGGTTGAAGGACTGGGAAGAAAAGAAACCTCAGTCAGCAGAATGGCGTGCCAATGTAGGGCTGACCAAATCCACTTAAAAGCCTGAGAGAGCTTGGGAAGTTATTCTAGATAGAAAAGGATAGAGTTAAGCATGGCTTCTTGATAGCAGCACTTTTTCAGGTGGGCTCTGCTTGCTAGAGGCAAGCGCTCTCATTTAAAAGAGGCTTCCTGACTCAGCTTTAGCTGCAAAACCTTGCAGCACATGGGACATCTAAAATCCACTTAAAAACCCGAGAGAGCTTGAAAAGGAATTTTAGACACAAAAATACAGAGGTGAACACAACTTCTTGTTGCTTGTTGGCAGCATGCAACAGCTCCTTTAAGAGAGATTTTCCTGATTCAGCAGTAGCCATGCTGTTTTGAAATGCTGGCTTTCTGGGCAATGCTGCCAGCACAACCTATGTTTTTTTTTTTTTTTCCAGGAGACCAAGCATTTAAATGGGGGTTTTTGAGCAATGTACTACAGCTTGTTTAATGGCAACATAGACCTGCTGTGTGCCTAAAATTGGGGCAATGTGCACAGCTTGCAGAGTGGTGAACAGACTTCCACCATGTTGAATTGTGCAAAGCAGGCAGAAAGTACTGTATATACCCTAGTAATGCTGCAGCTTAAGTTTTTAAGAAGTGCTTAGCAGTTGAAGAAGCACTCTTGGACAGAAAAGAATTACAGATACACAATAGGACAGATTCAGATATAAAAGAACTCTAAATGAGTCACAGTGTTGGATAAATGTATGTAGGTTTGGGAGAAAGAAGAAAAAGAGTATAGAGAGTTAGAAAAAAAGGTAAAGTCTTTAAAGAGACAGAGAACAGGCAGTCATAGATTAAAATGAGTAAATAAAAATAAGTCACAGAAAGATGGAATATGCAAAGAGAGTCTGGATTATGTATACTATTGTGTTTTCTTTGAATTTTTTGATGGCAGAAAGACATTTGATTCTGAGGACAGTTAAGCTAAGCCAATACGTATATTTTGAAGGTATCTTGATTTCAAAATATGGATCTAAGTATATGTTCCTTTGGAAAAGAAGTTCTGCTTTTGTTTCCACAAAGGATGAAAACCTGTGGGTTAATTCCAGACTATTGTGGTTTGATGGACCAAGATCCTCTGAAAGATCACCTTGAACACCCTCAAAAAATTACTTCACCCAATAATCACCAGGAAGTCTAGAGAACTATGCCCAAATTTCAAAATATTGTTTATACATGTTTCTTTACATTTAAAAGGGGATATGCTATAGAGATTTGCATGGGTATGGATCTTGGTTTATTGATACAGATTTAAGGCCAATTTTGTTATACTGTGTATATATAATTCTGCTTTTGATTAAGGTATTGTGTTTGTGCAGCTCATTTAAAAATGTAATGTATAATAAAGCAATATAGATTAACAGATAATCATCTATAATAGACAAGCTTATAGTCATGTTAGTTAGATTTGCTAGATTACAGAGATGTATTTCAGATAGATAGGCATTCTTCAAACCTTTCAAAGACTACAGAATATGGCATTTAAAATGTTTTAAGAACTTGGGATTTTTCATGACAGTGAGACACATCTGCTCCTGGTAGCATCAATCTACTTCAAGAGGAAGATGGCATCGAAGAGGCTCCTTATGGAGTTGATTAGCCATTTGGGCAAGAAACTGCTCTCTCCTGGACGGTTTGATGAACTGGACATATAGGACAGAGAAATGACTGTTGAACTTGCCTAAAGGTGATGATCCTTTGGTGTTCCTGCTTCATGAAAGAGTCTGCTAGACATTCTGCAGGACACAGAAAAATATGACTAAAAAACTGCCAATATAGGCAGAACTGTCTTTGAAATTTCCTGCTTTGTGGAAAAGTCTGCTGCATACAATGGGCCTGTAGGCTGAGGATGGATGCCCTAAAGGTACAGAAAAACTTTGGGTGACTGTCCAGTCAGCAAGATATCTCTGTTAATTCTAGAGTTTTAGAAGTTGCTTACACTGAACTTATTGTTTCCTTAGGTAATAGTATATCCTTCTGGAGTCTTTGATGGAGTTGAAGAATTGATAGTTATAGTTTTTCTTAGTTGTGATAAAAGATAAAGTGGATATAAATATTGTAACTATAATTCTTGCTTAAAACCTGTTTTGTTATATGTAATTTTACTATGTTAAAGTTAAAACCTTCCTTTCATTTAAACAGAAATGGGAAAGTGATGTGGGATTCCCCTCTCTCTGTATGCTGTGAATAACATTGGTTAGTAAAGAAACTACTTTGTGTCTATAGCAGAGCTATAGGGGAACACAGCTAGGTGGGAAAAACTAAACTGAATGCTGGGAGAAAGGAGGCAGAGTCAGAGAGAAGCCATGAAGCCAGCACTGGAGACAGATGTACTGAAACTTTGCTGGTAGGCCATGACCTCATGGTAATGCACAGATTGATGAAGATGGGTTAAATTAAGATATAAGAGTTGCAAATAAGAAGTAGAGATAATAGGTCAAGCAGTGATTTAATTAATATAGTTTCTGTGTGATTACAACAAATTGGCATCCAACGTGGGGCTGAGGAAATCCACTCAAAAGCCTGAGAGAGCTTGGGAAGTTATTCTAGATAGAAAAGAATAGAGTTAAGCACAGCTTCTTGATAGCAGCATTTTCTCAGGTGGGCTCTGTTTGCTAGAGGCAAGCACTCTCATTTAAGAGTGGCTTCCTGACTCAGCTTTAGCAGCAAAACTTCTAAGCTTTAGCTGCAAAACCTTTTAAGAGGTCATGCAATGAAACACTTAAATGGTGTTGATGAAAAGCTGACTGCATTCTTTTTGGTAGTGGCAGAGATCTTGAAACACCATGGAGCTGTGGCAATAGACATGGCTCTGGACAGTACCTCTGCCATGAAGCTAGACTCTCAGAAAAAAAAAAAAAAGCTAAGCAACGGAATGGATCCAACCATCAAAGCCATGTCTTTAATCCTAGCCATATTGCTTAGCAAATTAAAGACTCATGTGATCAGAAAAAGAGAAATATACAGAAAAGATAGATTAAAAGACAAAAAAAAACCTCTAAATGGTTTACTGTGTGTTTTAAAATATGTGTAGACTTGGGATAAAAATAAAAAGATAAAGTCCTTAAAAGAACAAAAAAGAGAGTAGTTGGTTATGGTGGCACACACCTTTAATCCCAACACTTGGGAGGCAGAGGCAGACAGATCTCTGTGAGTTCAAGGACAACCTGGTCTACACATTGAATTCTAGGACAGCCAAAGATACACAGAGAAACCCTGTCTCAAAAAAAATTAAAAATAAGAATAAAAGAAATGGGGGTTAAAATAAAGCCATGTAAAGATGAAAAATACACAGAGAGTCTGGATACTGTATGTTATTGTGCTGTCTTTAAATTGTTTGATGGCTGAGGAAGTAGCAAAAGCTGCTAAAAGATATTTGATTATAAATGCTGCTGGGTTAATCATATATATGCCTTGACTTCAAATTTTAAGTCAAAACGTATGTTACTTTGGAGAAGAGGTTTTGTTTTTGTTTCCTCAGGAAATGAGAGGCTGTGGATTTATTCTGGGCTAAGAAAAAAACTAGGTTTAATCAAGGAAGACTCCCTGGAGAATGTCCAATAGGAGCAGATAGCCCAGATGATCCAACATTTCAGAGGACCTCTGTTGGAGTTTCCTCTGAGTTCTGCATCTAGAACAGTTTCAAGACTGCTGACTGAGATGATCAAGCCTCACAGAATTTTCCAATCAGGACTTGACCATAATCTTAAATTTTCTTTAGGTCACCATAAGATTATCATTGTCCCCAATCAGCAGGAAGTAGCCTGGAAAACTACACCCACATTGCCCAAAAATGGATTATGGATATTTTCCTTTGTGTAGAATGTTGGTTACAAGTTGTTATGGATCATGGGTCAGGAAAAAAGATAAACAAAGGAAATTCAATTCAGAGTTCTTGTTTTTCAAAGTGGGGGTGCTATGAAACAATGGTCTATACTCTGTCACTTGTATTTTAAATAAATGCTGATTAGCCAGTAGCCAGGCAGGAAGTTTAGGCGGGGTGACCAGGCAGGAAGTGGTGGTGGGGGGGGGCGACGAGAATTCTGGGGGAAAAAGCTTCAGCCTGCAGTTGTGACCCAGCCTCAGAGGAAACAAGACAGCAAGGTGTGACTGCCTCACAGAAAAATGTGCCAAGCAACATGGTTAACACAGACAAGAGTTATGAACTAATATAAGTTATAAGAGTTAATAAAAAGCCTGAGCTAATAGGACAATCAGTTTATAATTAATGTAGACCTCTGTGTGGTTTTTTTTGGAACTGAACGACTGGAGGACGGGGTAGGAAAAAAACCTCTGTCAACAGGGGTGACACCTCGAAATTCTGAGGCTCCATGGAGAGGCCAGATGAGATGGGGCACATTCTAAACTTCCCCTGACTAGAGATGCTTTTTTTAAAGAATGCATCTCAGGAAAGTCCATTTCTCAGAAAAGTTTTGGAAAAAGAATGAAGGGTTAACCTACAGTAACCTAAACTACTTGTGTCTACATCAAGAATTCTAAAATATTATTGGAATATACGGTGATGGTCATGTTCTGTATTCCTGTCTTGAGAATTCTGTTCCCAGAGAGTCGAAAATAACATCTGTCCTTTCCTTATAAGGCCTGCAAGGCAAACCAAAGTCTAATCACACCAGAGTTCATGCTGAGGAAGCAATGAGCTTACTTATCGAGCATGGGTACCCCAAAGCAGTTTAAAGGCTTCTTTCAGTGTAGAGATGACTGCCCTATAGTCACATGGATGGAGTACCCTTCCCAATTAACCTCCTCAACCTATATATGCAGATACCGCCAGATGGATACATCAGGCCATGTGCGATTATGGCAGAAGTACATACAGGTGACAGGAAGGAGCGGGTCAAGGCTCTGATGAGCATCCTTTTACCCACAACTCCCTCTTTTGTGAGGAAATGTCAGCAGTAAACAAATGTAGCAAAGACAGATTTCTACACAATGAATGTGATGAAAATGAGGCTGTTCTGACCACAGACTACGTTTAACACCTTCATGCCAAGCCATACAAGTTGACACAAGTATTTCATTGTATGCTATGAAGGTTCGCCCATTAGACAATGGTTTTAAAAGTATAAGATACTGCTTTCATTGAGCTTTTATCTTTATCTCTACAGAACAGTTAAAACCACAGTGAGCGAGAGCCTTTGAAAGGGGGCATGCTTTTGAGCACTGACTTCTGCCATCCTCTGCGCTCTACTTCTGTCATTTTCTCTGGTTTACTCTTGCCTCAGCAACACAACCACTCACCATGCTTTCTTGTTACATTTATATTTTTTCTTGGTCTGAGAAAAATGCTGAAGGCCTTAGTAATGTTCACAGCTTATAAAGCCCTTATTTTTAAAATTATGTACTGAATTTGAAAGAGCACAAGGAAGAATAGATGGGATGGTTTAGAGAGAGGAAATGGAGGGGAGAAGCGATATCACTGTAAGCTCAAAAATCAAAGAAAAAAGGAGATTTGCGTTGGTACTTGTAAATCAGCACAACCTAACAGCTGTCAGCTTAAGGATATTTTAAATTTAGGGCTTAAAACCTAAAGAGTCATTTTAGTAGGACAGGTATTTATCCTACATTAAAGTATCATATAAAACATTAAATAGACTTCTGCCGCCATAGAGGCCTTCCTACATCTGCCTCATCTGACACACGTGCAAATGCCATGTAGCCAGTAGCTACTGTGGCTACGAAGACCTGGAAACATGGCTAGGGACTACTCTTTTTGGTTTTGTTGACTTTAAAAGAAACTTCATTTCAGAAGCCTTGTGTGGGCAGCAGGTGGCAACAAAGAAGACAATAAAACACAAGTCTGTCTAGGCACATCTCACTCCCCCACTAGGGCACGGACAGGCAATACCAAGGAAAGAGACTGCAGCCTCACCAAAAAGTTCAGCCCCTCACTGTTAACTGCTAATATGGAAGCAAAGTGGGAGGAGGGGAAGAGAAAGGAGAGCTTGGAACTGGAGGCCGTGGAGGAAAGACAGAGACGGGGGCTCCTGGCCACTTAGAGCCAGAGCACAGCAAGGCTGCTCTTTCGTGCAGTGCTCTGGCTTCTTCCGCAAGGACTCAGTCTTCACACGGGCTTCAACAACAACCCTCAATGTTCAACTGGAATGAAAATTCTTGCTAGAATTATTTCCCTCATTTTCCAAATATATGATGATTACATAAAATATCTAAGAGCACACAAATATGCAGCTCTGCACTGCCATCTCTGAACAACTGTCTTGTCCCGTGCCACAGAGCCAGCACTGGCATCCTAGTATGGAGCATCCTGTTCACAATCTTTGTCCAGCTTCCCCACCACTGGGGCTGGCACTTGGCAGCTCTACCTCCATCTCTCTTGCCCACCTCTGATGGTAGCCTTATGACTGTTTATTAAATACGAAAGACTTCAATATCATCTGCACAAATGGCACTGTTTATCAGCTGTATTCCGCACAAATGCTTCTTTAGTTCGCCACTTGCTCCAATCGACAGGAAGGAGATTCAGTCCTAGACAACTCCTGCAAGTCTCTTTCAGAATGGACCCATGGACAGACATTCCTAAGCAGTAACAGGGATCCAGGACAGAGGACCACACAGGGTAGGAATCTTCTCCTTCATCATCTTCCAGAATCCCTGCTGTTTCATGGATGAGTTGTAATGCTTTAGCAAGGGCTTGATTACAGCTTCTGAGTATATCTCATGAGCCAAGTACTAAAACTGTGATCAAGACCAATACTGTCATGAAGTCTAGCAGAAATCTCTTTACATATCATGGGGGGGGGTGTAGTTTTTATGTAGCCCAGCCTTAAGCTTTGACAGTTCCAACCTGAATGATGCACACAGATTGTCTAATATGGTTCCACATTAAATCCACGCAGTAGACACTTCCTGAATCATCTCCTGTGCACAGTGCCTCACCTGAAATCACCAAAGGATGCAGAATCCTTCCACCTGTATCACAGGTAAATCCCAAATAAGAAATTGCTCAGTTTGGCAGGTCAAACGCAGAGCATCATCATTCGCCTAGGACCCTCCCCCTAGAGAACATAGCTAACAGTCCTGGGAAGGCCATTCATCAAAAGATAAAGGATGCCATCCTTCCAGCCTGGTCCAGGAGGTGACTGTCTCCACGTCATGCCTAGGCCTCTAAGGACTCAACACTCTCTGTATGTACCACTGACCTAAGCTCATCCTACTTCACACTTGTCACACATTTGCCCGTTCTCCCTGGGGAGACAACCACCTGGTGTGTACTATTCCATTCCATCTCAATATGGCTCCGATGCTAAGAGAGGTACCTGGAGCATCTGGTGCTCAGCTCATTCTCCTAAATCATCAAGGACTATAGTTTTAGGTATCAGTGTAAACGCAAGCAGCAACATAAAACACATTACCAAACACTTAGCATAATGAAAATTTCAGGGTCAAAACCTGAGCCAGGTGTGTTTGATGTAGGCTCAAGATCTCAGCTCTGGATGTGTGGAGGTGAAATGGTCAGGAATTCAAGACCAGCTTCAACCATCTCCCCATCTCCTGATAAGAATCAGAGTCTGTGGATTCGTCCCTAGATGAGATTCTACTAAGGAGGGTAGTAGTACATCAGCACTTTCCATTCTAGTCCATCTCTACTGAATTATTTAAGCCAACTGAGTATAGTCATACCACTCTATGTTTTGCACAGCCCTATGCTTAACTCCTGTGGAGTCACCAAGGTAATGGTGTAACATAAACAACTTCCAATTATATTACCAGCCATCCAATACATGTGCTCCTAAAATAGGTTTAGCCATCTCTAAGGAGACCACCCTTAAAAGTTATAACTTAATTCTCAAGTTTTTCTGCTTGGGTTTTTAATTAATGTATCTGCACAATAATTTCATCTGGTGAGGCAAAAACGGCTGATTAAATGTAATGCCTTTGCTTGATTTCTTTTCGGTTGTTGTTGCCAATTTATTTTTTCATTATTCATTTTGAAAGTAATAAAGAGATCAGATCTCCCAAGTCAAGATAAAATTGTAGGGTGAAGCATAATTTGAGTATTGTGCTCATGCAAATAAAGCACAAAGCCAAGCAGAAAACATTTTAGATCTCGTTTTTCCTAGAAACAGGCAAGGGGTGAGTGCCAGCAAAGTTATCTACTACAGAGGCTGTTGGGACCCATGGTTAGATCAAATTATTTACACTTCAGATAACTGTATATGCAGAACTTAGAGGAAATATCTTCAGCCCCAGATGTTTGCATCTTCAGCTACGCAAACCCGAGGCACTCTGCCACTGTGAGCCATCTACTGACTTCTATCACTATTTCTTATCTCCAAACCTGAGATGCACCAGCCTGCAGGCTATGGTAAGGATGGTAAAGGCAACAATAGAGGTGAAGCCTGGCACAGTCTGGTGAGTGCACACTGTCTGCTCTTATTTACTGCTCTGACATTAGGACAAGTCAATCCCACATCTGAAGGACCCGTTACCATCATTTTATGGTTCTTACATAACACTTTTATCTCAAATCTACTCTAAGATTTAGAAATTATTCTTCATTAATTAATTTTATAATTGCTTCATCCCCAACCAAATCCTTTACAGTTCAGGTGCAAACCCTTAAATTTACTTACAGCTTACTGAGATCATTTTTCCTTATGATGGGAGCGTTATGAGTACACTGTATTTTTTCTTTTTTCTTTTTTTAATTTTTCAAGACAGGAACTAGTTCTTGTAAAGCAGGCTGACCTCAAACTCACAGAAATTCATCTGCTTCTGCCTCCCAAGAGCTGGGATTAAAGGTGTGCACCATCACCACACAGCCATTGTACTTTTAAAACGGGTAAGAACAGGAAGCAATTACACAAGTCCATCTTAGGAGGCAGACACACTTAAAACACTAAGTCCATATGAAACAATAACTGTCATATTTTGCTATTAAAATGAAACTGTGAAAGATTCAAAGCAGGTTCCAAAATTCCATTTTAATGGCCAACTTGACAAATTAGTGATTATCCTTTGAAATCAGGTATAATCAACAAAGCTTCACCACTGAGCAAGCAAAAGCTCCTGGGGTAAGAGATATCCCCAGGGCAGCAGCCAGGTTTGAATGCATGTCATATAAAGAACCCACTTTCCAACCCCCTCAACCAGATAATATGAACTTTGACCCAGGTGGCAGATTTTAGTAACTACTGTGGTTACATGATGTGGGATGTTCTTCTGTATATGTGCTGTTTTACTGGTTGATGAAGAAAGATGCTTTGGCCTGTGGCAGGACAGAATAAAGTCAGGCAGGAAATCTGGAGAGAGAGAGAGAGAGAGAGAGAGAGAGAGAGAGAGAGAGAGAGAGAGAGAGAGAAGGCAGTTAAGAAGATGCCATGTAGCTGCTGAAGGAAACAGACACCAGAACCCTACTGGTAGGCCACAACCTCATGTTGATACACAGATTAATATAAATGAGTTAATTTAAGAGGTAAGAGTTAGTTAATAAGAAGCCTGAGCTAATAGGCCAAGCAGTGTTGTAATTAATAGAGTTTCTGTGTGATTATTAGTGTCTGAGTGACCAGAAAATGAAAGAGCAGTCCCCACCAAAAGGGACAGATTCCACAACTGTTAAAAACTAGGATTTAACACTGTTTAGCTGATACACATTAAGTTCAGCAATCACAAAAGACATCTATGTCACAAAAGACATAGCTCCTGATTATCCCCCACCCACCACCAATATTTTCCTTCTATTAATGCTAAAGCTTTTATGAAAATTTCCATTACCACATTCAACAGCGGTACTCAGGGTCAGAAATTAGCAGGGAGAAAAGTTAGAGCTTGTTCTTCAGGATTGGTGCATTTTCTTCTGACTGGCTATCGACCCGAAAGTGGCCCAACATGGCAGGGCTGCATGGTCACAAAGTCATCCTTTTCCTGGTACTTAAGATTTATCAAAATTGATTGATTTAAGTTTCCTATTGTAAATGTTCTGGGTATTAGGGAAAGAAACCCATTAAGGAAATGAGCAATCAAAACGACCTTAATGAGAGACTACAGCAAGCATGGTGTAAGCTTTCGCACTCCCACATCCTGCATCTGATTTCATCTACAGCAGACAAAATACTTAGCTTTGCATAAATACTTTAAATATAATGTACCCTACTTTACTCTTATCATTAAACAAGTCTCTTCGGCTTTGGATGCTCCGGTATTGTGTGTGTCCTGTACCAAATGATAAGACAAGGCATGTGATGTTAATAAAGTCTATCTTTCCCATTAGATTTTGGAAGCCTTTGGTAGGTTGCAATGTTACTACCTGTTAGAATGGGAGAATTGTTTTTCTTTACTGATACAGTGAATAATTATAAACATATGATGATGGGAAAAACAGACAGTGATCTGTTCTCTGGGTCAAGCCAATGATGCTGTGAGTGATACATGCTTCTAAAACTAGTGACATGAAACAAACTCCAGGAACGGGATCCTGACTCCAAAGGCCTCCTGGGTTCCAGGGAAGGCATGGCTGTACACTACAGCTGGCCCAGGAGCCCCCACTTTCTTGATCTAAACACTTGCCCCTCTAAGGTCCCTCAGGCTGAATGTCTATAGAACAGGGAAGAATCCCACTTCTGTAGGGACTGGCATGCTTCAAACAGATCTCCTAGGTTTTCAGTGGTTCGTGGGTAGGGTTATGTTACTGGCGTTATGTTTCTGACCCCTGCCTTTACCTTTAATTCAGAAGGGTCTGGAGCCAGGTGAATAAATACTCATCTCACCGAGAGATCACATCACTGAGGATCTGGGGATACTCAGCAAGCTCGCTGGGACTCCGTGCCCTGAGAGCTCAGGGAGGTACTTGCCTAGGCTGCTCACCATCCTGCCTACATGCTTCCCTCCACTGTCCCCTCTTCCTAGACATGAATTGGTGCCTGGATTTTAGTGCACTGAACCCTTATAGGCCAGTGCATGTTTCCAAGCACCTGCAGAAAAAAAAAAAACAATGTAGGGAAATCAAAATAGAAAAATGGAGATTAAATGCAGAACCTGATTCATGGTAGACAAGCATTCTACTGCTAAGATCCAGCTCCAGTGCCCAGCACCCCTGTATCTAGCTTTCTAAACTGATTGAAACCTCATCTGCCTAAGGTGCCTGGTTGCTTGGGGAATGACAACCCTGGTAAAGAAGCAGGTAGCACTACTGAAGACAAGACTATCAGTGCCTATGAGGATTCCTCACCAGGAACATAAACAATGAGTGTCTATGGGACTCTTGCTGTGGCTGACACTGTCCCACAAGAGGAACCTCAGCAGTTTTACAATCTGAGGGTAGAACTGACACAGAAGACTAGAGTGACATCTCAGCCATTAAAGGCCAAGGCTAGAATTACAACCAAAACTCCAGACTGACATGCAGCCTGGTGTGTGTGTGTGTGTGTGTGTGTGTGTGTGTGTGTGTGTAATACATATACATATATAGTAAAGAGTATTCATTATGCAGTAGGGGAGAAGCCTGGTGTTTTTAGGACAGCAGAAAGCACACAAAAGAAGGGGTAAGTATATACATCAGCATCATGGAGCCTTTGTATAGAAAGTTCTGTGATTTTCAGTTTCAGACTTGATGCAGTTGCCAGTGACCATGATTCCAAATTTGATCCAGGATCATCTACTCTGAAATGCACAGAACCTTATAAGTGGTCAGAGTTGAGGTCTACAGCCCAGTTCAGTGTATCTAGCCAGTGATCTTCTTTTGTTCGTACATTGCTTCAGGTTTTAGGTTTGGCAATGTTCGTTTATCCAATGGAAATTCCAGCCTGAGGAAACTTTAGAAAGGCCTTCAAAAAGCCCTAGATGAAACAAGCAAGCACTCGGATTCCTGGACGGAGAGCTCAGATGTAGGAATAACCAAAGACGGTTTTCAGTGGTATCCAGGTCTCTTTCAGCCGCAATGTCTGGAATGTGTGAGCCTTGGGTATCCTTGGTTCTTTGTCAGTAGGATGCTGAGCACCACAGACAGCTGAGAAGCTGCAGGACAATGGGCCTCCTCTCTCCTGCAGCTTTCATCCGGCTCTTATTCTCCTGACTCCCCGGATCATCCTCCCATCTCCTCCAAGGCCTGATCTGGGATAGGCCTTTGCTGTAACTACCAAGACCAGTGTGAGCTTTCAGTTCTTCTGACAAGTAAGGCAAGATCCATGTAGCAAAAAGAATTATCATCTGAAATATTATTACATCACCACTTTTTAAAAGCCCTCTACCTCCTGGCAGCAGAGATTTCCAGATGAAGGGCAGTGACTTGACATCCAGGACGACAGGGATGTTAGGTTAAAGGAGTGTCTGATGGGGGATGTTGGCACTAAGTACCAGTTCCTCTCTCTCTCTCTCTCTCTCTCTCTCTCTCTCTCTCTCTCTCTCTCTCTCTCTCTGTGTGTGTGTGTGTGTGTGTGTGTGCAATTTGTGTTGGCTGGTTGTTTCTCTTTGTTCATCTTGTTGGTTCTAGGGTTTTAACTTGAGCGATTAAGCTTGGCAGCAATCACCTTACCCACTAAGCCATCTGGTCAGCCCAATTCTGTTTCTTTTAAAGGATATGTTACATATTATATCTCACTTGCAGTAAAAACTGCAAGATAGATCCCTATTAGTTTATATTTGAATTATTAAATTTTAATATATAATTATATTTAAAATATAATTAAAATTTGAATTATAGAACTTTATTAAAAGTAATGCTATCAGGTAGGTGGATCTCTGAGTTTGAGGCCAGCCTGGTCTACAGAGCTAGTTCTACAGGACTACAGGACAGTCATGGCTACCCAGAGAAACCCTGTCTTCAAACACAAAAGAAAACAAAGTAATACACTGTTTACTTGGATGTTTAAAATACTCACAAGAATCGCCTTTTATTACAGAAGTTTCTTAGTGTGGGGATTTGTGCCGACTTAGCTTCCGAATGTGGTAACAGCTGCACACCCTGCATTATCACCGCGAGGAAACCAGAGCACTTCCTGGCTCCACTATATGCTCAGGTCTCCAGAATGACCCTCTCTCTGGGAGAAATGTCTCCATGTCCCATTAGGAAGCTGGGCTCTCACTAAGGCCTGGTGCAGCGTTAGGTGTGGCTTCCTTCTTGAGAAGCTTCGCACCCCAAGACAGGTGGAGCCAGTGAGCACCATGCAGCTCCTGGCATTTGGGTCATTTGGTTGGTGCTCCTCATTACAGGCCAGTCTGTGCTGCACTGTACTCTTGTCTCCTTGTGGAACTGCAGTTTCCTAGGACATTGGAGCCTGCTTCTTTCATCTATCTTGGATCTTGACAAACTACAAAATCAATAACATTCATCCTAGTGACTAGCTCTGAAATGGGATGCAAAGACACATCTTAAATGAACAAAATGACTTGCTGGTCTATACATTCCCATCAAGCCCTTCCTTGGGTTGTTATAATCCTAGTGCATTCAGTGAGCTGACTATCCACATTAGGAAACGTTCTGGCCTTGCTTGTCCATATATATTCATTTGCATCAACAGTTGCTCCTGCCCAGTAAAATCTCTCGACATTCCAAACTGCATCTCCATAGTGATCACAAAACAAAAACAAAAAACAAAAAAGACCACATTAACACCTGTTTGCTGAATTAATCATATGCCAGATACTTCTGAGAGAAGCATGTAGGAAGAGGTGACTGGTATTTTTATCCTGCCGTGATAGGTAATAGTTCACATAGAAACATAAAGTTATTTTATGTGTATGTGTTTTGCCTGCATGTATGCCTGTGCACCATATGTAAGCCTGGTACCCATGTAGGTCAGAAGAGAGGGGCAGGTCACCTGGAATTAGAGTTACAGGGAGTTGATAGCCATTGCATAGGTACTGGGAACTGAATCCCAATCTCTGAAAGAGTAGCAAGTGCTCTTAATTGCTGAGCTATCTCTTCAGCACCTTAAAACTGTTTCTAAAGCAACATCAGAATCACTTGTTACTACTAAAATGAAAATTCAAGACTCATTTTCCAAACAGATGTCAACATCAGGGACCAGCCTAATTTCTCTACCCACTGAAAAGTAGGTAAATAGACACTGTGTCCTGCTGCTTGATGCGCAGAACTATTTCAGCAGGTGTGAGTTGACCCAAGCACTGTCAGTCCTGCCCCCATGAACATTTCTTCTCCTCTGGACTGGTGCTAATGGCTTGCTTGCCTCCAGCTGTCCTGTCTAGAACCTATCAGACCTCCAAACTGCTGCCAGACTCACTTTCCTAAAGTAAATCAATGACTGTATCATGCTCCTTAAGTGTCTCCTCTCGGTCTTCGCAGGGGGAGTGGAACTCACTTGCTTAGTAAATTCCGCTCCTGGGTTCCATGAGCCTTCCTTCTCGGGGTCTGCTTTCCTCTACTCCCCTCTCACTCAAACTAGACTGTGCCTCCATGCGTCACGCTCTTTCCTCGCTATCCGGATATGTACATGAAACCCGGAAAGGTTTTAAATCTAGGCCTAGTAAACATTTTTTTATGGAAAACTGATCTGGATGGGCAAGAATAGTGTCAAGAAAGGCATTCTAGGCCAGGACTGAGCAGAGTCCTCTAGAGAGTAGGGATGCTCCTGTACTGTCCGACATGACAGGTGCTGGCTATTGAGTACTTATATCATAACTTTATCAACAAGAATGAATATCAATGCATTTAATTAACTGAAATAAAAATTCCAAGCTGACCAGTGTTTATCTGAGTTTTGGCAACACAAGTATAAGATAAAATATTTATTAATGTTGACTGCAGTCCCAGACTTGGGGGAGTTATTTTTAAGGCAATATCAGGATCACTTGTTACTGTTAAAATGAAAATTCAAGACGCATTTCTTAAAACAGTCGCTAACATCAGTATCTGCTTGTAGATTTTTGTTAACTATGTGTAAAAATAATTTATGTCCAGTAAAGCAGACAGTAACAAAATGTATGTTCTGATAGGCATTTCTTTGTTGAGAAATAGCTAATTTCTCCTGATATTTTTATCCCTCAAAAATGGCTTAAGTTCAGCATTGTTGCTCTGTCATTTCATGTCTTGTGACTTGCTCTTTAATAGATCCTTGTTTTGAAACAGAGAGAAGTTCATTAAAGGTCTGGCTTGGTAGCTCTTTTGGTAAGTGTACAGTAAGTTCTCACCTTTCTTCAGCCCTTCTGCCCGCTGACAGCATCTCAGCACCGCAGATATTCCTTTCTACCCGCACTCCCATCTTCAAACAACCACTGGAGAAGTCTCAACTGACTCTTCGGTCAAATTAAAACAGATTAGGCTTCTGTTACATTCTTCTCAAGGTGCTAAAGTGTGTGTGTGTGTGTGTGTGTGTTTATGTATGTATTCACACATACATACATATACATATCCCAATTAATATATATGCCAATTAATAACAATGGTCAATATTATAAGGAGGAATCATCAGCCCTCCAGGTTTGAGTTGCATTGAGTTCTCATTGCAGCCTGAGAAAATCTTTTTGCTTGCAAATGATGAAATCACAAAAATCTGACCCTAAAACAGCTTAATCTCTGTGACAGTATAATGAGGAATGCTATGCTAGGCCCATTACGATGACATTCAGTTGGATGATTATTTTTACAGTGTCAGGGTTCTAACGCTAAAAGTTTCTCAGCTTCTGTTATTTGGTAATGCTAAATGAATGTTGTCAAAAGATTAAGTATAAATTGGTTATAAATCTTCATTTAACTACATCATGCAGGGAAGGTTACATTATAACAGCCGGGCTTCTGTCATCATTAAGAAAATGGAGAGTCTTATTTTAATAGTATTAAAACTATTGAAATCATTGTTTGTTTTACGTAATTGCCTTTGGAACTGAGTCTTCGATGGTCAAGCCTGAGCGCATCGGCAAGGCCAACGACAACGGAAGGCCGGGAAAAGCAGTGTTTGGGTCCACAGGTGGAGCTGGAGCTCTCTGACCTCCTGTGGCCACTGTGCAGTAACTCATCAGGCTTAAAGGCTCCTTTACTTCCCCAGCTACATTTTCCTAACTGATTAAAGGTTCTGATTTCAGAAAATAGCCCATTTTCAACCCAGTTTGCCTGACTTTTCAGCAATGACCTGTGGTTTGATCACCTGTTTAAACCATCTGGTGGCTCATTATAATCCTGCAAATGGTTCCTCCCAAACTCCATCACACTTTATATCAGCAGCAGTAACGACCACACAGCCAGGAAGGCCTGGCGAGTGGCCACTCCCTGACACAGCTGGTTTCCGGTGCACCAAAGTTGGACCACAATAACTTTTAATGTTAGCAAACACTTAGTGTGAGAAAAGACTCTTATTTTGGTTTGTATATAAATATTAGAAAAATAATTTTGGGAAATTAGACCAGAACTTCACAAGAAATCACTTAATTTTTAAAATCAGGTTAAATGGGCTTTTGATAGCAATTGTGGCATGGACTTACACCATGAAAAGCCTGCAAGAGACTTAGCTCTATGGTAAGATCTAATAACTATAAGTACTAAAATGTTAAGTATGTATGTACATACACAGAGTATAAGTTGGTATAAGCCTCCACAATTAATGGACACATACTATGTTTATTTAATTAAGAATCATAGTTTATATCAGAACAACACAGAACAAATATGAAGCATGAAAATTAAGTGTGATTATTTTTCTAGAAATAAGTTCATTAAATACTTTTAAAAAACCTATAGATGTTCATCAAAAGTAGCTCAGATAATCATCTACTTAGATATTTTTTCTCAATTATTTTTTACTTAGTATAGAAAAGATTTAATTTAGCTTACTTTTTGTTGAAATTTCTTCCTGAGTCCTTTTGGGTTTGTTTCATTTAAAATTTACAAAGTATTACATTTAAAATAGCAAATGACAAAATTTTAGAGCAGCATCTATTTTTAAAGATACTCAGAAACAAATAAAAGTTTGGCATTAGTATCTATCTACCTATCTATGAATCACCTATTTTTCTTTTTGAAAAGGAACATACACATAGCAAAAGGAAGAAAGAGAATATTTTAAGGACAGACTAGCAATAGATTGGGGCGCCGGAGAGGACTGTTTGGGAGGAAGAGCTCCAGCACGGCTGCCAGTGAACCTGGGGATAAAGACCATGGAGAAATGGAGCATGCTTCTATAGAACAGCTTCTTCCAGGCTTTGACTCTTGGAAATCTGCTCCAAAATGAAACGCACATGTTCTGTCTTCATGGCTACTGTGCAGACAGAACACACCACTATGGGGTCGTGAGCTACAGGCTCGCCATGGGGACAACGACTTGGGGTGACATTGCTGCTGCTGGCAAGTACCATTTAGTGAGTGCCTACGTCCATGCTCCGGTGACATTGTGTTCTATTGAAGATCACTCGGAAGTCAATGTTCATTTTGTAAGTTTACTGATGAAAAGCAATTTTTGGCAATGAAATTTACCCAGAGTTGCTGGGTTTTAATGGATTTTAAACCTGGCTCTATATAATTCCAATGCCCCCATAGTCTCTGCCTTGACCCACCCTAGCCATTCAAGGTTATCTATAATACTTGTTGGGGAACACAGTGTCTCTAGAAAAGCAATGTTAAAGTTAAAAACTGAGATAAATGAGGAGAGGAAGAAGGGAGAATGCAGTCATGCACTGCAGCCAGTGCAATGCTGGGCTCAGGAGTGACCTGATTCCAATGCCATGTGGGCTGTTTCACAGTTGTTAGGATCTGGGCACAGGTGGGTAAGATGTTCTGAACCTCAGTTGCTTCATCTAAAATAGAAATAACAGTAAATGACTGAGAATTTCTGAGAACAATAAATACAATCAAATATCCTTGCCTGGCATGCATCTGTAACATGAAGGGGCCTGCTTGTTGGGGCTTCTTTCCTGCCCTGTCCCCCAGCTGTTTAGTTCCAGAGAAAAATCACACTGAAATCTCTATAAGTTATAAAGCTGATTGGCCCATTAGGTCAGGCTACTTATTAGCTAACTCTCACATCTTGATTAACCCATTTTTTCTGATCTATTTTAGCCATATGGCTCAGTATCTTTTTCAGTGGGGCAGATCATAGATCATAGCCTGCTGCTTCGGTGATCTGGGCAGGAGTGGGAGGAATCAACTTCCTCCTCCCCAGAATTCTCCTGCTCTCCTTGCATCATTTCCACTTCCTGTCTGGTTTCCCTGCCTACACCTCCTGCCCAGCCAATCAGCATTTATTTAAAACATGATTGACAGAATATAGACAATTCTCCCACACCATACATCTGCAAATCTGATGCATAAAAGTGACCAGGGACATACCCTACTAGGCCAGAGTGTAAGGAAAAAAATCCCTCAGCAGAACGGTAAATAACTGAATGACCAATCAATCAAGAGCACGTGATTAAGATCCAAATGCAAGGCCCTGGGTAGAGATTTGTGCCTGTAATCCCTAAAAAAATTATCAGGAGCCCAAGGTATGGAGAATATGAGTTCCAGGATGGCCTGGGAAATATAATCGGACTACATCTTAAACAAACAGCAACAAAACCTTGAACATTCAAGCATAAAGCATAGGTGGGCAAATCAGAGACCAGTGTTTGAAGAAGCCCAGAAGGTGCAACTAGTCATAAAGGTAAGGAAGGAAGTCTCTGTGGGGGAATCCGAGGCTGCACTCAGCAAGTGCTCAGAGCCGCCATCATGGACTCTGCAGTGGCAGGACAGACAGATACACACCAGGTCCTTCACCAATTCTTTCTTTTTACTCCTCTTTTGGGATGAGACACAGAAGAAGAACACCTGAAGAGAGCACCTACCATCCTTATCATTGGCCAGCGACCCATTCTCTCATTAGTGCCCATTTTCAGAGTTGCGAGCAAGGAGAATGGTTCCCTGACTCACCCAAGGTCTCATTCAGGGAAGCTTTCCTTGTTACAGCAGAGGTGCAGACAACAGTCTTTCCTACTGGCCTTGTTTCTTTTAAAGGCACTAACGCACAAATAGCACACAGTCAGCCTGTGTTTCCCCAGAATGTTTATTCATGAAGCAGAGGAGTATAGAACTGTTTCTTCTCTTTATTCTGCTCCTCTCGGTACTTGGCTTGGTATCTAACATTTGCTGCTTACTGATGGGATGAGACTGACAGCAAAATGAAATAGACTTCACCATCGAAGTGTCTATCACTTCGCATCCGTGTCATTTCTTTGACAGTAACATGGTTGATGAATGGAATTTGTTGAACTACAGAGAACAATAAGATATCATTTATGAAGGCTTGATCTTGACTGTTACCTGAATGCAAAGCCACCAAAGTTAAGAGAAAAATGCCTTATATGGTATCAAAAGAATTTCAATCAAATTTGAAGTCTATGGCCAGTGCTTCAAATGACTGTTCTCAAATTGTTAGGCAAATATCTTAGTCTTATATACCAAAATTTTATACAAGCTATTATTAATTACCTGACATTACTTTATTACAAATACAAGGTGACTCAGTGTTGACCTTTGTTAAGCATTACTTGGGTACCACAGTATGCCTTTACACACATCCTGATGGTATACCTGCACACACATCCTGATGGTACACCTGCACACGCATCCTGTTGGTACACCTGCACACACATCCTGATGGTACACCTCCACATGCTTCCTGATGGTACACCTGCACATGCATCCTGATGGTACACCTGCATGCTCATTCTGAAGGTACACCTGCACACACATCCTGATGGTACACTTGCACATGCATCCTGTTGGTACACCTGCACACGCATCCTGATGGTACACCTGCACACGCATCCTGTTGGTACACCTGCATGCTCATTCTGATGGTACACCTGCACACACATCCTGATGGTACACTTGCACATGCATCCTGTTGGTACACCTGCACACACATCCTGATGGTACACTTGAACATGCATCTTGACAGTATACCTGTACACACATTCTAACAGTACACTTGTACATGCATCCTGTTGGTATACCTGTACACACATCCTGATGGTATACTTGCACACGCATCCTGATGGTACACCTGCACAATCATTCTGATGGCACACCTGCATACACATCCTGATGGTACACTTGCACACACATTCTAACAGTAAACCTGTACATGCACCCTGATGGTACACCTGTACAACGCATCCTGATGGTACACTTGCACATGCATCCTGATGGTACACCTGCACATGCATCCTCATGGTACACTTGTACATGCATCCTCATGATGCACTTGTATATGCATCCTGATGGTACACCTGCACATGCATCCTCATGGTACACCTGCACATGCATCCTCATGGTACACTTGTACATGCATCCTCATGATGCACTTGTATATGCATCCTGATGGTACACCTGCACATGCATCCTGATGGTGCACCTGTATGCACATCTTGTTTTCATACATATCACTAGTTACACAGCTGTTATGATTTCTCTAATAAAATTCAATTTTCAGTGTTTTTTTTAAATCTTTACATCCATGCTGTTTAGCCATTGACTGTCCTGTTCATTTTCAGCTAAGAAACATTTTGAAACTATGAGGCTTCATATATTTAATGTAGCAAACTAAAGCACTGTATTTTTTCTATTTATATTATCTGGTATAAGACTCTTCATGCTTGGTTCTCTTACTCTCCCTACTCCCATTAGAACCCAATTCCTGAAAACTATGTTTTCTCAAAACCCAAAACACATCCAATTATAGTTTTAATGTAACAGACTCTGTAAATGATCAATAAATCTAAAACCCACAAACATTTCAGTTTTGGTTTAGAAATGATTCAGATATGTGAGCCCCATGTTATGAAATTGTAGCATTGATTTTCACTTTGTGCTTGACCTCTACATGAAAGCATAAAGGACTAATGTCTGATTTTACATCAATTCATCTTATTCTCTTCACCTTGGAAAGCATGGCAGGAAAAATACTGGACTTTGATGTAGTTAACTTTAACTTCAGCTTGACACAGCCTAGAGCAGCCTAAGAAGGGCTCTGAACCGACAGGTTGTCGGAGTGTCTCATTTAACTGACAGGTGGCTTCATCCCCTTGGCATGCCATCCCAGACTATATAACAAGCTGGGTGAGCATGATGAGGAGACGGACAGCAAGCACATTCTTACATCATTTGTGTCCTCAGGTTCCTGCCTTGACCCCCTGCCCTAACTTCCCTTGAAGCTGAACTATAACCTGGGCGTGGGAGATAATATCAGCCTTTTCCGCACTAAGCTGCTTCTTGTCAGAATATTTTACCACAACAGAAGAATGAAATTACAACTTCCACCGTTCTCATGCCCAAATTACATCCAGAGTAAAAATTACATGAGTTATATATTCACTGATGATGAAAGCTCCCCCGCCATGCTAGTGTTCACACAGACAAGACCAAGAGCACATAGTAAACAGAAAGGGCTAAGATCGTACTTCTCTACAGAAATTGGAAGCAGGGATCCAAACACTCCTGGAGTCTAGAAAGGATGAGCGAACTGTACTTAAAAAGCACGGAAGGGCTGGAGAGATGGCTCAGAGGTTAGAAACACTGGCTGCTCTCTGTTCTAGAGGTCCTGAGTTCAATTCCCAGCAACCACATGGTGGCTCACAACCATCTATTACGGGATCTGATGCCTTCTTCTGGTGTATGGGCACACAAGCAAACAAAGACTCATCTACATAAACGAATAAATTGGTGCTGGTCTTTAACACCAGAACTTGAGAGGCAGAGTCAGTCAGATCAGGGAATCCAGGGCCAGCCTAGGCTACAAAGTGAGTTTCAGGACAGCCAGAGCTATGTAGAAAGATGCTGGCTCAAGCAAAACAAAACAAAACAAAACAAAAACAAAAAGCAGGGAGCTCCTTTGGGTATGGTGGCACATGCCTGTATCTCACAATTCAGAAGGTTGGGATAATGGGATCACTTGAACCCAGGAATACAAGGCCAACCTGTCAACACAGAAAGACAATGAGACAAAGTAAAAATAATGACAGCAACAACAAATAATTTATATTCAAAAAATGAAATACTCAGTAAGGTGATTTCAGTGTCCTGTGGTGAAGGTTACTCTGCAGTATGACTGGATGTGCTTGCCCCCATGTTGATGTGTACAGAACTCTCTACACTCAAGTCCCAAGAACCTCAGCACTAAGACCACTGAGAACTGAGCATGAAATGATTGCAGAATAAGAAGGATTGAAACATATGATGGAACAGACGTCTCTCATCTTTATTTTTATTTAAGGCGGTATGTTTTAGGTGGGCATATTTCAGCTGAAATATGAAATTTGCAAAAATCACTACATTCATATCAACTTGTCTGTAAAAAATCATCATAAGAACTGTGGAATTGATGCATAAAACATATTTCCTTGGAAGGAGAAGTGGAAAGCTTTGCAATTGAAATCCAAAACAAGCACGGGTCCCATTTCTTATAACTGACTATTCATGGAAGTCTATAAAGACTGGAGACAGACACAGGGCACTTCGGAGATGGCAAATATTGGACAGCATTGCCACAGAACTTACTGTATTCTGGACATGTGTGGGTTCTCATTTAAGGATTTTTGCATAGATACTATGAATCACTAAAATGGAAAATCAGACATTCATGGGAAAGGTATTTAATCAATTGACCCCTCCCCCTACTTTGCTGAAGGATAGCTACTGGCCTGAAATTTATGTGTGATACATATGTGAACTGATTGAAGTTATAAATATCTTCAAAGGACCATCCAAAGCTCATTAGAACCTTTTTTATTAATGAGAAAAAACAGAAAAATTATCTCTAGCTCATCTTTAGAAAAACCGATATTCCACTTCACATTCCAGCTTACACTTCTGTTTGAAGTAGATCTCTAGCTTCTCTTGCTGGACATTGAGCCCGGGTGCCACATGCATTCTAAGTAGGTGCTCTACCTCAGAGTTCGACGTCTGCCTTTCTTTCCCTTTTTTTATACAGTCTTGCTAAGTTGCCTAGGTTGCCCTTAAACTCACTGTGTAGTCCAGGCAGGGTTCCAACTAGAATCATCTTGTTTCAGTCTCCTGAATAGTTGAGCCCCATCAGGCCTAGTTTAGGGGGTCAGTATCATAGGGTTGGTCTTTTTTTTTTTTTTATGAGTGTTTTGTTTGCATATCTGTACCACGTGTGTGCAGGGCCCATGGAGGTCAGAACTTGAAACTGGAGTTATAAATTGTTGTAAGCTACTTACTATATGGGTGCTAAGAGCCAACTCTGGGTCCTCTGCAACAACAGCCATGCTCTTCCCCCAGAGTCATCCTGTACCCTGGTTTAGGCTCTTTCAAATCCACATAGGTTTTATATGTGAGTGTGGTCACTAAATAGAGAGCCCCCAGCAGCACAGGCTTGACAGTGGGTTCCTACTGTGCCCTGGTTGATCCTTTGTGATACTGTCAACCTCTTTTCTGGGAGGTCCAGTCCACATGACTTTTCTCTGTCTATCCTCACTGCTTAGATGGTCTTGTACAATTCCTAGGTGCATTCATTATTATTCTCTTTATTCTTACGAAGTCCCTGACAAAAGCCCATGAGGAACAGTTTACTCTGGCTCACACTTTGAAAGCCCAGTCTAGTCCATCATCATGTCTGGGAAGTCATGGTGGGAAGAGCATGAGGCAGCTGGTCAACTCCATGCAGTCAGGAAGCAGAACGTGATGGGCATTGGGCTCAGCTTACTTTCTGTTTTACATACATCTAGGAGCCCCAAGCTATGGAATAGTGCCATTTCCCTTTAGGAAGGGTCTTCCAATTTTAATTACCCCTATAGAAAATCCCCCAGACAGGTCCAGACCCTCATCTCCTAGGTGATTTGAGACCCTCTCATTAACAATCCGCATCAACTACTCTGTGAAGATTTCAATATCTAAAGTCATCTTATCCCACTTTATAATTCTGTTATTATTATTTGGTTAGTTGATTTTGGCTTTGAGATAAGGTCTCACTGTTCAGCCCAGGTTGGCCTATAACTTATTATGTAGTTCAGGGTGGCATTGTATTATCCACCCTGCCACTTTATTTAAATGCTGGTGTAGACAGAGACTGCCCATTTGTTTCCTGGCCACTCAGACCCAAATAATAACACAGAATCTATATTAATTACAACAGTGTTTGGCCAATAGCTTAGGAATATTTCTAGCTAACTCTTATATCTTAAATTAAACATTTCTATTATTCTGTGTACTGCCGCAAGGCTGTGGCCTACTGGTTAGGTTCTGACTGACAGCTAGCATCTTTCTCCTTCACTGGAGTCTTTCTCCTTTGGCAGCTACCTGGCATCTCCCTGACTCCACCTACTGTTTCTCTAAATCACTTACTGTTCAACTTTCCTAGCTGGATTTACTCTGCTAAGCCATTGGCCGAAACAGCTTCTCCAATAACCAATGGTAATAAAACATATTCATAGCATACAGAGGGGAGTCCCACATCATGCTGGGATGGCAGATCCCACATCATGCTGGGATGGCAGACTCACATGACACATGAAACTATAGTTCAAGTTTTAACTTCCAGATGTGTACAGGAAGTTATCTCAGTCACAGGCAACATCATCTTCAAGTTAGTGTTTCCAGTTTACAAACTCTTGATTATTCTCAACGGAACTTGCTCCTGTCTGGAGGTCTCCATCTCAACAAAACAGCCCCGTTCACATCCAAGTGCTCAAGACAAATACCTGTGCATTGTCCTTAGCTTCTCATTTCCATAAATACATACTGTGAGTTCTAGCTCAAGAATGTAGCCAATCAGTCTACTCTCCACCCCTCCAAGCAGATACCAGCCAAACCAAAGGCAGCGCTGCCTCTACGTGGAGCCTCAGAGCTCTCTGCTCCATGTCATTTCTGTCCTCCCATGCCATGTCTCCATTGGAGGCCCAAACGATGTTCATGAAGCAAATCAGATGCGGTCACCGCTATGCCTGGTGTTCTCTGCTATCTCCTCTCCCATTTTTTACACAAAACTCGCCTGTCTCTTAACCAGATATGGTCACACAACCTCCTCACACCCCATGCGGCACCTTCACTCTGCACTGGAACTTGCTGTTCTCACTGACCTTTTCACTATCCCTTTCAAGACTCTCTGGTGGGGCCCCTCAGTCTACCAGGCCACCATGCATTTCATGAAGTAGTTCACCTTTGACATGAACTGTCAATTTGTAATTGTCCTTTTGATATGCTTTATGCCTGCATTGCTGTCTTGGTTGTTGCTGGCCAAGTTTTCACTACCTCTAAGTGTATGAAAAATACACTTGGTTACCTTTTAACAAGCCATCTTCCAGTTTGTGGTCAGCTTCCGTAGGCAGGAATTCTGTTTGCAACATTACATTCAAGTGTGTACATCCACTCACTCTGCTACAGAGCTGGCATACAGAGGACTGATATCCAAAATATACAAAGAACTTAAGAAACATCTAAAGAACAAATAATACAATAAAAGTAGGGTACAGATCTAACCAGAGAACTCTCAACAGACGAATCTCAAATACCTGAAAGACACTTAAGGAAATGTTCAACATCTTTAGCCATCAGAGAAATGCTAATCAAAACATCTCTGAGATTCCATCTTATACCTGTAAGAATGGCCAAGATTAAAAACACTGATGACAACTTATGCTGGAGAGGATGTGGGATAAAGGGAACACTTCTGCATTGCTGGTGGGAGCACAAACTGATACAGCCTCTTTGGATATCAATATGGCAATTTCTCAGAAAATTAGGAAACTACCTTCCTCTAGACTCAGCAATACCACTTACTGGGTGGTATTGCTCAATCAAGGATGATCAATCATCCCATAAAAGATGCTCAATCGTACCACAAGGACATGTACTCAACTATGTTCATAGCAGCATTATTTGTAACAACCAGAACCTGAAAACAACCTAGATGCCCCTGATAGGGGAGTTCAGCCAATCATATTCTGTTTTCGGGGCGTGCCGCCCTCAGGCAAAAGCCTGCCTATAAACCTTGCAAATGCGCTCTGCTAGCTCTCATTTCGCCTGGCTCCTGTGTTCGGACGGATCGGTTGGATTCTGGCGTAAGCTGTTGTAAGTCTTACTTCTGTTTATTAAAGCTATATATTTTGTATCAAGATAGTCTGGGGACTTTTCTTTACCAATCGCCCTGCAGCTTCATGCCTCTCTACCAAAGAATAAATAAAGAGGATGTGGTATATTTACACAACGGAGTACTACTCAGTGGTTAAAAACAATGACATCTTGAAATTTGCAGGAAAATGGATAAATCTAGAAAAAGCCATACTGAGTGATGTCACTCAGACTCAGAAAGACAAATATCATATGTATTCACTCATAAGTAGCTTTTAGACATAAAACAATGAAAAATGAGCCTACATTCCACAACCCCAGAGAACCTAGACAACAAAGAGGACCCTAAGAGAGACTTACATGAAACTACATAGGAAGGAGGAAACGACAAGATCTCTTGAGTAAATTGGGAGCATGGGGATCATGGGAAAGGGTAGGAGAGGAGAGGGAAAGAAGGGAGGGAGGAGGACAAAAAGGTTGAGCTCAATAAAAACAATAAAAAAACACAAATGAAAACACACTCGTTTTTACATCCTGTCTTAGTATATTATTCCTAGAAACTATTTTTATAAATGTAAAGTAAAATGATAATTAACTTTGGATAGGAGAGTTTAAGTTTTAATCAAGAAGTCACTACCTTAATTAATATAAATACGTAGATACATGCATATGAGTTATGTGTGCTTCTGCACCACTTTCTCTATCACTCAATATTACACTATTGGCATACTTATTGGGTGCCAATAAATACCTGAATTAAATATAGGTGTGTCTCTTAGCTGCACATGAGCCAGGAAGGAGGCTGATAATAGCACACTTTAATAGAGCTAGATGGACAAAGATAAATTGGCCACCACAAAGTCGCCTCTTGAGCTAGAAACATCTGCCGAAATAAGAAGCGTGCCCTATTTGAAACAAATACTTATAACATCTTCCTACACAGCAGACAACGGCTCATTGATTTTTAACACTCTTTAGTCTCCACAAAAGCCCCAGAGGATGGATAAAAGCCATGAAGAACTGCCAGCAGCCAGCTACCCTTGAAGTTTGGTGAAATCCAGGGAATGAGCAAGGAAGAAGGCAGCTGGCTGATAACCAGCCTTCTAATTTCGTCCAGCTATAGTTAGCAATTGTTATTATCACATTTTAGACGGTTTAGTCTGAATGATGTATCCCCCAGGACTGGTCTACTGACTACAACAGTAATTTGATCATGTTCTAACATATAGAGTATCTATAGCTTGAAGACAATCTACATAACTACTGACAACAGAGGAGAGCCCCACAAATCTAATAACAGCCTGGAGAGATGACATTCTGCCTTTTCTATTACACAGTGAGACGCATCTGCAGAAACCCTCCTGCTAATTCACTGTTCCTGTCTTGCACTGGGCAAACTAATTCACAGTGAATAAGGTTTACTTGGCTCTTTGAAGCAGTACTTTATAAAAATTCTAGGCATGCCCATCTGAAAATAACTTAAAAACCTCTACTGGAGCTTCCTGGCTTCCTTCCCATCACATAAAGAATATTTGATAATATTCAGACACCTGTCTTTCCAGTGTGGTGTAAATCCATAGATTGACCATTTCTGTACTATAACAACGCTCCAGACATTAGAGGAATTTTATTACAGTTTATCTCAGGAAAGATTCATTCCTTAGGAATCGTCAGAGGTGAAACAAATTCCCTCCCCACCTCCACAATTCCCTTTCTCACTTATTCACTCAGTCCTCCTCTGTCCTCCCTGCTCTCAGATGCCAGCTCATTTCGTTTCAGAGAAAATACTGTAGAGTTATAAGAGAATATCATTGACATCATGGCCATTGTGTCTCCCAGGGTCTTCCACATAGGCCCCAATCCAAACTAAACTGGTAATGCTATGCCCTGGTTGTGGGGAACACTTATATTTTAAACAGAGCAATCTATCCATTTTCTCCTGTCTTAGAAGACTATATTAGCATTTGATCTAAAAGAAGTTGAGAATGATTCTGTCCATAGTAGACACCCATACTCTTTACATGGGGAGAAGGCGTTTCTTAAGAAGGCTTCAGCACTGCTGCTGCAGCCCCTCCCAGCCTGTGGGTGAGGAGCTGTGCTTGACTTATGCTGAAGTTACACCATCATGAGATCTTAGTCAGCTTAGCTTCCTTCTGAGTTTATGTCCAAATCACTGATATCACTATGTAGATCTTTTGAGGAAAAGAGCAGCCATGGGCATCATCTGGTGCTAATGAAGTTACTCTGTGTGGCAGTTCCATACAGTAACATACTAAGCATGCTGAAGGGTTTGCATTAGGAAACTATGGCATTACCTAATTGCTCATAAATGACAGGACATAATTTAATCACCTCGATTGCTGTGGGAGTTCCTTCAGCTCCTTCAGCCAATCGCCGCTGAGTTACCAGCCCATTGGGGCGTGGTCTCTCTCCCTTTAAAAAAAGCAGCGGCTGTCCTCCACTCTCTCTTTGTCTTCCGGCTCCGTTTCCGGCCCCTGGACTCCTTTCCTGTTCGCGCGGAGGGGCTGTTGTCTGGGACGCTAATCTGTAAGTTTTTTCCCCTTTGAATAAATAACCATTATATTAATCATAATTCCAAACTGGTGTGGGATTGTCTGTGACTTACGCCTTCACTCGATCACTGTCCCAAATGATCAAATACACACCAGAGATGGAAAGGGGAGGTTGATGAGTACCGGCGCTCTCCTGCAGAGATGATGGGAGATGGGAAGAGTTCCTAGACACCAGCTTCCTACTGCTCCTGTGGCCTTACCTCACTAGACAGGATGTGATGAGATGTGGCCCTTGTGTGAGCATCACACCAGCAACCAGGAACACCATAGAGACCGATGTTTTCCTTGACTTCCTCCAAGACACTATCTCTTTGGACAAGATAGGTTCATATCCCTGGAAAAGTATTTGCTGAAGAAGAGGAGTGAGAGCTCGTCTCCAGTTGGCAGAGAAACGGTGCCTTGAATGGCCCTGAGCAGTACCTCATTCACTTAACAGGCCTGGCATCTCGATCTCTCCACATGAGTGATTTCTTTCCTGACCCTGACTTGGAGCCGTCTGCTGTCTGTGAGTGCCTTCCTCGGGCCATGCACTGGTCCAGATGTGGCTTCCACAGTGCCTTCTCCTTCCCAGCTTCGGCTTGCACTGCTTTCTTGGAGAAAGTGAGGCGGAGCACCAGTAAGAAAGGCTCGCACTCCCAAGAAGGCGCAGCTCTCATCTTCCTGGCTAAATATAGGTTGGCTGATTGTATGGCCATTGAGACGTCAGGACAAGTGACCCCACTCCTCAGGATTGGAGGGTGGATTGCTTTGCCCAGAGCAGTGTTTTGTATGAGACCACCCGTTGGCCTGGAGAATGAGATAGGCCAGTCACTTCAAACATTTTAATACTAGCAAAGGCTTTGTGTGATTTTCTCTTCTCTCAGCTGAGACTTTATTGGGGTCTCCAGATCACAATGCTTTCATCAGTTTTGTCAGTGATCAGGGGCTGCCATAATCAAGATAAGAAAAATAGCTCACCAAGTCCAGTTATGTACTCAGAGAGTACAGGCCCTTTTCAGAGCTGGTATCTGCACAAAACGCCATGTCTTAGCCACAGTTCTTGGAGGATATTAGTCAATTCAGACTGGAAAATATATGACACGGCTCATTGACAGAGAGATCAATGTCAGCTTGAATATGAAACCTACACTCGGGTTAAGAAAAAAGTCACGGTAAGTAATAAATAATTGAGTGAGGAGAAGAGGGAAATGCACAGCAGCCCAAAGCAAGCTTGCTTTCTTCTACAAAACAATACATGCGCATAAAGGACAAGCAGTCTCCCTCAGAAAATAATAATACAGAAATAAAACAGCTTCCTGCAGCAGGGAGAGCTGTAACAGCCTTTGATAGACTTCAAAACGCTATGCACCTTATTTCAATACTAACTCTCCAATAGAAGAGGCATTGTTCAATAGTCATGGAAATGGTTTTTAACACTGGATAGCATTTGTATGGAAACTTGTTTTTAATGTCTGTTCAGCCTAGATTGAGAGGGTGTAGACAGAACAGAAAAAGCACCTGACCAAGTCCAATGTAGGTGACTAAAAGACAGATATATGGCCCAAGTGTCCCACTTCAGTTAACTGGTCATCTCTTATACAATCTCAGAGAGGCCTGAGGCCTTGCAGGGCCTTCTGAAGGCTGTCCAAGCCTCATTAGCCTCCTAATTCTCCTCCTACCATCCACTAGAGAATGTTAAAGCTTGATCTAGGGGTGGTCATTATAGCTGTCTCTGTCAAATGGCCACATTCATGTGCAACCTTGAGGAAATAGTTAGAAAATATTTTCGGGAATTTATTTGACAGGCAATACACCAAAGTGAAATTCACCCATTAATTCAATGTCAGGTCAGGGACATGAATTGAATGTATATAATACTTGTTGGCATGCCACTATAAAATAAACAAGCCCTGGATAAAAACTAATAGCTTATATGGGCTTGGTTTAACAAATTAAGCCAATGAAAAATCAAATACTACGCGAACCCAATCTTTATAAGAAAGAGAAGATATTCTCTATTCCAATTATAAAAATGGCCAATTTAAAGAATTGAATATAGATTTTTCTCAAGTTTTGACAGTTATTATAAGAAATACATGTGTTTGTTATTCATTATAATATTTATGTACATTTATACCTGTAATGTGCTGAACCAAACTTTTCCAGTACTGCATAAAATGGAGAGTTAGTTCCAAATGTAGATATGCAACTTCTGACAGATCCTAGCAAAACAAAGAACAACAGACAACCAGAAATGGTAACTAGACCTTGCTTAGGTCATGGGAGGGAAACAGAAATGTAGAGGTGAGACATGGGTGCCAAGAGTTCAGGAGCAACTAAAAGGGTTCTGGACCCAGCTAGAGATGTGCTTGGCATCTGGACAGGACAGGCACTGCCCCATCCTCTGAGAGGTTGGACCGTTCATGTGGAATGGGACCAGAAGCAAATGGTAGCCAGGTCTTGGTGGGCCTAATCTATCATGCTTGGGATTTCATTTTTTGATCCAGTTAGATTCACTGGAAATGTTAACAGGATGAGCTCAATGGGCTCATGCAGAGGGTTTACCAGGAAAGAGAGCATGTTGGCATTAAAGGGTAGAGCCACTCAGTAGCTTTCGGACTACAGATGACCCATTCGTGAACCATCACCAAAAAGCCCGGAGGTCTCAGTGACTAACATGAGCCAGGAGCTTTCTCATCCATAAATATGGCCTTGGGGCAGGTGACATTGTCCTTCTCCCCGCTGTAATTTTATGGCCCTCCTGGAATGGTATTCAGGGATCCTGCTGCCAGTAGTTACATGTTTTTACAGTGTTACACGCACACAGTAACCCTTCATGCAAAACTAGATGAAGGTGAGCTGTATGCAGTTCTGTGGTACAAAGGGAAAGGCCGAATTGGCGGCGTAGAGATCTGCCACTTGACTAGGCTTATGTACCAGGAAAACTCACTTCCAGTCCTGCCCTGCGGATGATTATCCTGACTGTCCTTTAAGCTATAAACTGACAGCTTATGACAAATAAAACTACTATATCATTTATAAAAACAATGTGAAATACTCAAGCTGGAAAACACACACACAGAATCTCAAATGACGGGCCTTTAGTGTGGGGTGAATGCAGTTACACATTCTTAGAACTTCATTCATCTTCCAGTGTACACTCTGAGGAGTCAGCTGGGGATCTGAATGTGTACTCTGTTCTGTAATTATGAGGTTGTCTGGTTTTTCTTATTTAAGCCCACTAATATTTATATCTCATGACAATATCAGTCAGAATGCCAATATGGTTTACAGCACTAACCATAGATTCCCAGTCCCCAACTTTCCCTAATCAATGGATCTATCCTGTGTGCTGACTTGACAACAGGAAGTATTTGTTAACCAAATATGATCAAGCCTCCCCCCTTTCCTCCCTACCATGTCCTCTGGTCACCCCAGACCATCCAGCAGGCGGCCGCTCCAGGTGAGGCTGTCTCATGGTCCAGTATCCTCTTGTCTACAGTCTTGTAATGGAGCATCCTTCCCTCCTAGAGCCTCCCACCAAGTTCTCCTCTCTAGAAGACAAATTGTTCTGTGTGGGGTCCTTGGGGTGACTGCACACCTAGGGCTAACATGTCCTCTGTCACAGACACTACTCCTGCTTCCACCCTAACTATCACCATCCCCGAAGCAGAGCTTCCTAACTCTTCCCTTTACTCTGTGTGGGTTTGCTGGAGTGCTCATTTATTATGAGGCAGGGTCTCACAGGATAGCCCAGGCTAGCCTCACACTCTTGATCCTACTGCCTCATCTGCCCAAGGACAGGGTTGCACATCTATGCCACTGGTCCTGGCAAGGCTTTACTTCTGGAGAGTGTTTGCAGGAATGCTTTTTTCAGGGGGTGCGGGGCACTATGGTTGTTGTTCCTTAGTGTCTTCTTACATTCCCTCCCTGGACTGGAAGGATTTGCTCAGCATGGAATAAAAAAGGTGATTATTAGTAAACACAGAGAATTTCTAATTACCAAAGATGACAGAAACGACGGAGTAAGAGTCAGTAAAATCATCAATGTGGTGACAAACAGCAGATACCAGTGCTGCCTAAGCAGAAAGGGGAGGTGATTTACAGCAGCAGCGCGGGCTCTTTTGTTCCTATTACTGAGGTGTCTTTGTCTGTGGTATCTCAGGTGGTATGCTAAACACTGGCAATGCATCACTGCCCTCTGAACGACACCGTGTAAGCAATGAGAGCACACTGCCTATCGGTAATAAAGGCAGCTGAAAGACTACAGCCACACGCCTGCTCGAATGCTGATCTGCTGCCGTTGGTGGTTTTCCGTAACTGTCTCATGTCACAGTTGGAAGGTGGCAAAGTGGAAACTCCTTGTTGTGTGTTGTTCTTGGCTTCGAGTGTCAGAGCAGTCAGGCCCTTTAGAGGAAGCGCCCTGATGGTGACTTGTATAGAATGTCTGGCCTGGAGAGAAACCTGACCTTGCAGCTGGTCGGCACAATCACTTGGTCACAAGACCATCCCTAGGAAGGCAGGTTCACCCTAAGCCACACTAAGGCCCCAGCAGAAATAATTAATCCTTTAATGAGACTGTATTTCCCATCCTGGAATACCTGCCTTAGCCCAGTACCTTACCGGAACTCATCCGTGCAGCCTCATAAGTCTGCCTACAAACTTGAATTGCTCTCTCTTCCAAGCCTTCTTTTCTCAACACTTCGGGTTTCGCCAGAAGTTTGCGCTCCTTATGCTGCCTCTAAAGCCGCTCCCCACGCGGCAGTGCGGCTGCTTGTCCATCACACATCTGACCTCAAGGCCAGCTTAAATGTCATAACTGCTTTCCTTCACTCCTCCCAGAAGCCATGAAAATTTACAGCTTTCCTGCAAGCTCTAATTAAGATTTTCTTCAGTTTCCACTGAAGTAGGTTCTTCAATTCTTTTGGTACGGAGATTGAATACCTAGAAGGGGTCCTGACTCACCTTGTAGCATCCACTGACCACAATGAGACATGAACCACCATAGACTAGGATGTCACTTCCAAATCAATCAATGATGTCAATATGTCAATATCAAACATGCAATATCATGAAGTGAGGACTGTTAATTCTCCCAGTTTGATACCAGCGGTCTGTGAAGAGCAGGCAGCTTCAGTCCAAGCCTACAGGAAGCCACTGTCCCTGGAAAAGACCCACATGCCTTGCTATCCAGACTTCCAATTGGTCTTCTGTTTGGCAGGGAGAGTATGTTTGTAAACAAATGCTAGTGTCCTCACTTGCATGGTCACACACAGTCTGTTAAAGCTTGCACACTGTGGTCTATAAATTACATAGATACATGGTAACAGATAAGCCCCAGCTTTCGCCTGGCCCCAGACCAAGCAATTTTTATTGTTAATCTGCCATTAGAAACTTATGGAAGCAATTATTACTCTCAACTTACAGATAAGGAAAAAAGGCTCATGAAATCAGTGCCTTCCTAGGAGGCCACTTCATGTGACCAGGTTACACACTTGACAGTCCAAGACCATACTCCTGACTACTTTGTCCTTTGGGTTCTTACCGGGAACTTTCTCATGGTTTTCTGGTTGTCTGGAAAAATGAAACAAACAAAGAGGATGTGTGGAAAGGAAAACTGAAAGTAAATGTCTCAGCATTCTTGCTCATGGGCGAGAACAGCATTTGACTACCCATGTCCTTGTCCTTTCCAAAATGCAGACTTGCATGTGACCACTCTATGTCTGCAGTCACTTGGGTGAACAAGACAGGGATGATGTACCAAGTGTTGGTCCCACGTATTCATGGAAATGATTGTGACATCTTGGTCACCTCTAGAATCTGTAAGAAAGGAACCCCCTGGGGCACTCCGAATTGCTGGCTTCTATCATGGCAGGGCAAAGACATACAGGATGAAGCTATGAACAGGAGAACCCTCCCCACCACCACACACACCCTGAGCATATACATTTCAAATGGCCAGGGAAAATGCTAAGCTTTAAGATAACAACTATACACAATTAGTCTGCAAAGTTGACCACAGACTTGATAATTATCAGAAATGCATTTCTGTAGCAAATTTACTTCCATCTCCTGAAAAAAAAATCATCTCCAAGTGATAAAGTCTCCTCACCACGCAGGAAACCTGTTTAAGGTCACTGCACTCAAATGCCTATGTTTCCTTTAGATATTTCACATACATACATACACACACACACACACACACACATATGTATATATATTCTGACTCAAATTTCTTCTATTTTATCATATTTAATGAGCCCTTTTGAATTTCTTCAAATATTTTCCAAAATATTAAAGTAAAAAATATCTAAAAGATACACTTACACTACAAATTTTTATTATACCTGTTTATTGCTATATACATATAAGTATGCTTATCATATATTTTGAGGCTGATCATATAAGACTTCTAGAGAAATCTTTTCTTTATGTCTCCATGGAAGACCTGTCTTTTCTGCCATTTACATGAGATGAAGTGGAAGCACAGCTGGAATCAAGGCCAGTGATAGTCAATGTGCACTAAGTGAGCTCTGTGTGCGCTGCTCCCAACTACACGGGCCTGCAGTTTTATGTGAGCCCTAAGTGTCCTCCATCCTTAAGACTGATGGCTTGTCAGAAGAGGCAAGGACCCAGCTCTTAGCGGTGAAGACAGCCAATAAGAGCCAGGGCACTAGCCCTGCCGCTGTTCTCATTCCACCATTTGGATTCCAGCCCCCGACAGTGCCAGGCTATTAGGTGAACAACCAGAGTTCGGGAGAACCTCGGCTGAAGTGGGCATTCTCGGCTTGCCAGGGCCCTATTAAACTTAATATTTAGATGCAATCACTACTGTCTATGTCTGAGTCATCCTAAGGAACAAGGCTATAAACACAAGTTCCTGGAACTCTGAGGTTCATATGGACACTACCCTAAGTAGTCTCTTAGGGCTGCTTCAGTAAGGTTATTCTAATACAATAGCTTGCAGGAGTTAACTTCTTCACTTTCTTTCAATGATAAAAACTTAAACTACAAAATACATTAGGGTTTAACAAATTGTTTTTATGTGTTTCATTCCTCTCCTACAATTTTTCAAATGACCTTTATGTTACACTCTTAAAATACTGTTATCATCATTATATTTTAGGGAAATAAAAACTGAGTTAGATGCGTATTAAGAGGTTTTTCAAATTATTCAGAATTAAGAATTTTATTGTAAGTAAGCAGTACTGAAATACAAAATTATGATATATAACCACAAAAGTATGTGGTATACAGGGAATGTGCCACTGATTTTTTTTTAAAGCTGTGGAATTGGAATAATAAATTGTGACTGGAAGAGATAATAATGTAGATTCAAGTAAAAATGAGGTCATTTTAGGGAGACAAGTGCATTAGAGATCTGCAATCTGTTAATCAAGAACAAAGGACAACTGCTGCAGGCTGGCTGAATATTGCATTCTGAGTACACATGCTGAACTCCAACTTTCTTCACGCGCCCAGTGAGAGTACAGGCAGCGCAGGACTTAGCTTTAACCCATCAACACTTCATCTCTAAGATGTTTATGCCACAGTGAAAATGTGTTGTATCTGATGATGTGAAACACATTCCTATACAATCTTCATCTTTGACAAGATTCTCTACTACAGATACAACAGGTTTGCCTCAGTTTGACGACAGCCTTTCCTAAAAATTGTGGGCCTTGTCCTCATGCATCCCCAAGGACAAACCAAAGTACCTTTCCACAAAAATTTACTCTGCAGAAGCAATGAGTTAACCGTGTTTACAGAGCATGGATGAAAATCATAAGGTAGCCATTCAGAAACCCAGGGATAACAGTACCCTTTGTCCTTGCCATGAAAAGTCCACTTTCCACAGTGTTAAGGATAGTTAGTTCCTGGTACCAGTAAGACAGCTGCTTGGTCCATTCTGAAAGTGGAATATCTCATCTGTCCACCAAAGAAAGTCAGGACAAATATGCTGAGTTCAAGTTTTCCTTTGTTTTCTGATTAGAAATCGTGTACATAATATCTACCCAGTGCTTTTTTGTTGTTAGAGATATTTACACACGGGCTGCTTCCCAGCTGTAAAACTTTCTTAAACAGTGATCAAGTGTTACTAATCAGTGCAGAACCGAAAGGAAGCATTCACAGCCACAAGTGCTGTTAACTCTGGATTGCGAAAAATGTCAGCCATCTAGAACAGACGTGACTCCCAGACACCTGCCCTCACCTGTAGCTTGTGTTCAGCCTTCGGAGAAGCAACCCTACCCCCAAAGACACCAGGGGATTGCAATCAGCTTCAATTTGCGTCAATGAGCCTTGGAAACAATAAGCAATTAGACATGTTCAGGAGAGATAATTCTATCATGTGATGATGGCTGCCCCCGGAGCACTGCAGGCTCCATTAGAAAGCAGCACTCCTCGGTGGATCCCGCAGGCGTGGAGCTGGGCGGGAAGGCACACTTCTCAGCAGAGCTGAGAGCCTAGGATACCAATGGGGTCCTCAGTATGGCAATGACTGCAATAAATTACCAGTGTGGGCTCTGTTTTCCGAGATGGGCTCAATTCATCATGTTATTGAAAAGGTTCCATTATGCTAATGTCTTTCAAAATCACATTCTGCTGTTGCTGGAAGGTCATAAGGGGACATAAATTTTTATATTCAGAACCAAGAAGTTGTACTTCAGTCACAGACTCCAAGGGTTAATAAGAAGCCATCAAAGTAGAGCCAAGGACTTCCCAATGACAACTTTTGCGTGTTCACCTAGCTAACCAGAGGAGAGAGGGAGAACACGGTTTTGAGTTTAACACTTTCAAAAGCAATGCTTTGGGTACAGGGGCCTGAAACCTTGGCTTCTGGCCCTGAGTCATCTAATGAAAAAGAACTGTTCATTGAAATTGTAATTTACCATCAATTAAAAGTAACACTATAGCAGGTGCATATTTAGCAGGACTTCCGTGTAGTGTGTGGGCAGGAAGAATCACATACCATTTTTGAACGTTTTCAAAACTAAGTTTTCTAAAGATTTAAGCATACAACTGTAATACAGCTACTTTTCACATAACCTCATAGTGTCAATAAGATGAGTGCTTGGGGTCCAACTAGTCTCAAATCCCTCACTGCAGTGAATTCTCAGGAAAAAAGAGATGATAATTACTCAATGCAAATTTGATATTATTCCCTAGACTAGTGTTTTCTTTCTATCTTTCCAGGAATTATTGATTTCTTTCAATCACCAAGGGCTATGAACATAATCCATGAATATAAGATATCATCAATCTATCAATAATTTGTAGTTATGGGCAACAACTGCCAAACAGCTGAGTTAAAACACATTATACCCAAATAGCTCCCATTGGGCCAATTACTGTAAATCAAAGCAACACTGAGGGGAAACGGCTGCTCTTTAGAAATGCTTGTCTGGTATATATTTGGCATCCAATATTCTGCTGCGGCGGGAAAGCAGGGCGTGGGCAGTCCTGGCTGCTCTGGCCTTCTGCTGAGCAAGGGTCCATGGCTGAGGGACTACAGGGTCTCTGTTTCCCAGTGTTCTTTCAATCCGGGAGGCTGTTTGGAACTGGTTGCTGAGTGCGTTTTGTTAGCACTCCAAGCAGAATATGAGGATGCAGACAGCTTGGAATCCAAAGATGAACACATTCATTACACTGCATACAAATACCTCGATGGAGTTTATATAACCTGCTCCTTCTTGAACTGGAACTAATGTGGCAGAGAGATCGTTTTAGAGATAGGTCTGAAACTGTTTGGGATCCTAGTTCACAGAACTCTGTTTAAAAAGAGGACGAAGACAGTCTTGCCTTAAGAAATCCAAACCATAAGGCTCCTTATTTGACTTCTTCCAACGCTGGTTCCCTTCCTACCGCTGGGCACATTCTGTCAGACATATCCACTCCCATCACTGTCATCACAGGGCAGAGAGAGTCAGACAGCCTTTACCTGGGATCGTGACACAAATATTTTATAAAAGGAGAAAGATCTGCTGGAGGGTGCAGCTATAGATCACCTTTGCATTAGGGGATCAGTAGGCACTGATTTACAGGCTGTGCAAAATTTAAGTAAGCACCCATGAACACATGGAACCAGTTTAAAAAATGGAATTTTGAGCCCAAAGCATATGAATATTTTAGCCTTAATGCTGGTTAGCTGTGGAACCTTGAAAATGACAGTCATTTCTCTCAGTTTGGGGGTGAATTGATAATTTCAATGAAAATGATTAAAAAATATATGTAAGTATAGATAATAATAATAATAATAATAATAATAATGCCATAAACTGTTAAGAAAGAAGTTAAAGTCATTCTACTGTGGACAAAACTGCCTGTGAAGTGAATTTTGGGTGCTGGTTAGTGGGAAGAACACATCCATCATAACAGTTTACACAGAGAACAGGGCCACCTTCAAGTGTCAAGGGAATATGTGCCACTCGGAAATCAGGCCAAACAGCTCACGGTGCTCCTTCCCTACGAAACAGACCCATTGACCGAGAGTTTTTACAACTCTGTATGGAAGGGCCTAGATTCTTTCCAGTAGGAAAAACACGTATTTTTCCCCAGTAGACAGTCAACACTAAATGCCATGGTTTATTGTTCTGTAAGAACAAAATACGCATCTAGTCAAGCAATTTCATCCTAACATCTTTTCACTGAACTTCAGTCACCGATATATTAACTAACCTCCTAATGGTCTTCAGACAACTCCCACTAACTCCCATTTCCCACTGGAGGCAGTAATTAGAATAAAAACATGGCCACTAGTTCACTCCTGTTTGCACGGCAACCAAGGCTTACCCTTGTAGCAGCACTAAGGTCCTGAATAGGTGAATGTGCCCAGGGGAGCCAAGAAAACCCACTGCCAGGTACCAGACAATGGGTTAGGTAAGGCCAAGGCTTTGCTTTGCTCTGTCTGAAGTAAACTGTGGTCCAATGGACCTTCAGCTCTGCGTGGTGGTACTCCATGTTCTTTCTAGTTAGTACCTTACACCCATGCACAATCCTGTATTCCCCTCTGCTGATCCTGAAGTATTGGAAAGATGATTTAATGATTTAATCGCTTAAGATATCTGAAGACAGCTGGCGAAGCTCTATCCTCTGTGACTGAAAGGTAACAGTACATATTTAAGTCACTCCTTTTTGCCATCCGTATGGTACTGGATCAATTAGAGTGTTAACAGTTACTAGGAAGGCAAACAGCTCTTTTCCGTTAGAAACAGGATTTGCTTTAAATCTGCGACTGCCATTGAGGGCTGCAGCCATAAGCTTCCTTCACTGCAACCAGAAAAAGAGTTCCGCCTCTTGTGTGTGACACGTTTCATTTCCCAACACACACACACGTGTGCATATACTCACCCAGACACTTGTGTGAATGTGCACAAAAACATACGTATACACATACATAAAATAAAAATATGTTAATATTAAATATTATAACAAGTAGCTATTGAATTAACTAGGATTATAATTATGGCAGTTTTTTAAAAGTAAATGTGCTTTGTAGATGTTAGACTCCATGAAATTTCCTTGGTTTAAAGCATAGATTAATATTAAATTATTTCATTTAATAACTAACCTCTAGAGAGCCGAATGCCTTTTCTTGGTGTTGAATACAAAGCCCTGGTGAGCCTATTCTATGTGAGCATACCTGTGGCTCTTTAGCTCCATTTTTCTGCAGAATATGTATACTTTTGGATCATGTCAATGAAATGCTTTATTTTTGCTACTTAAAGACATTGTGACTACAGAAGACTGTGTTATGTATATTCATAAGCTTGAATCATCTGCTAAAAGGCTTGTGTATGATAGATAATTCTGCAAATGTGTCAACAGTATGGCAACTGTTCTTATGTGTAAAATAATTGAAGTTAAGAACAAAAGGTGCAGTGAATCTACATCATCGAACATTCTAGCTCAGAACATTCTCTCAGAAGGAGAGTTAGGCTTTCCCCCGCTGCAGTGATGAAATTCTCAGAGAGACACAGTCCAAAGACCAGCTTTCCCCTCTGCACCACACTCTCAAAAAGCAGATTTATCATCCCACTAGAAGACACTCTTTTTTATGGAGACTGGACCACATTTTGATAAATAAAAATATACAATTTAATAAGACAAGTCTTTCTCACTTGTCAGCGAACTGAACTCCCTATTGTGACCACACTATTATGTCAACATTCCTAGGGAGGTGTTTTATGGTCGCTCTCGCTCTGACACAGACAACCAAACGCTATCATCCATCAATGGTGATTTCATTATAACTAGATGACCAAGTTCATTCTGCCAACCACTTGGATTTTTGTCTTTGCAAAAATTATATCCACAATGGACAAAAGAATGAAGTAAAACTTTCAAGCACATGTCATAGTTAAAACCATGTTGAAGTTTCCTACGGGGCCTGGAGAGGGGTGCTCCTCCGAAGAGTCGAACCTGTTGGTGGTCTTTTCATTGCCTCATCCCTACCAGAAACCTGCACAACCAGCGTGGAAGCAGAGGTGCTCAGCGTCCCTTCGGTCCAGTTTGTACACAAGGATGTTACTCCTCTGAGTCTGTCACTAACTGGAGGCTTTATGGGAAGGACACAGGAACACATGGGAATCCTGTTGTCTTTCTACTCTCTAGAAAAACACTGACAAAGTGCTGGCCGAACAGCTAAGCGCTGGGTCATAGTAAGAGCTCGGTACTCAGTCTCATTTTTAGTCTCCACAATAATTAACACCTCATCTATTTATTGCTTTACTTACTTTAAGGAGACTGTTTCCTGTTTCCATTGGCTGCCTTGTTCTAAACCCTGGGTTTGGATGTATGTTTTCCTCACAGAAGGGCCATGCCTGGGCCTCTTGAAGAACAAGGCCACTACGAGGAGTGCTAATATATCATTGGCTGATGGCTTTGGGGCTGACATTGGCTAGCATTTTCCAAATTGTGCCAGCAGAATGGATCAGGATTCCCATGATCTAGTGGAGCAAGGAAACAAATTCCTCCATGAAAGAGGAAGTACCGTTCCCAGCTTCAACAAATCAGCAATGAGCTAATACCAAGGAAGCCAAAGCGGGGCCTCTGGCACTGACTACAGGTGCTGGAAGTCCACTGCCCCAGCTTCTCTGGGCAAATGAAGGACGTTCTCTTTCCAGATCTCCTGTAATCACTTTTATTAAAAAAAACAAGCAAACAAACAAAAACCAAGTATCAACTATAAACTGAATACAAACAGTAATGAAACAATAGCAACATCTTATCTGATCTTTCCTGACCTTCAGAATTCAGAACTAAACACTTTAGACTCCTTACTTTTCATGACAACATAGTCAAATGGATAGGTTAAATGAGATGTGGTATCATCTTGACAGAATATGATGGAACAAAGTGATCTTGTAACACAGACATATATATAACAGTCTCATTTCAGCACACATATAGGCTGCCTAGTATGGGATGACGATTGACTTTATGTCAATCATCAATACTGATGTCTACCAGTCCACTCATTACAAAAGAAACAGTCATAATTCCCATAGGAGATCTTAAAAGAATTCACCTTATTATAAATACTGCCTGTGAAGTATAAAGAAGAGGGTATTTGGGGATTGCTTTTCTGGCGCTGATGAAGAAGAGCAGCTAAAGGCACTCAATTATTTCTTACCCTTTTTTCTAAGGTACCACCTTGTAGTTCAAGGTAGCCTGGAACTTATATAACTCACACAGCCGATCCAGGCTATGAGTTATGACCTCCACCTCAGACTCCCATGTGAAGTCTTCAAAGTCAACTCTCAGATTCTTTAATAAAATCTTGGCAGGAGCAAAGCATCCAGATAAATCCATGGCTCTAGATTTGTTAAGCAAGCTCCAGTAGACTGAGCTGGCCAGATTACAGTCTTGCTGAATCTCTGTAATTAAACAACTAGACCTGATGGGAGGATAAATTACTGGATGTCCTTTCAGGATACTGCTTAGCACATCCTTGCTGTTGGTGAGTTTAGTGTCTTAGACACACCCTGCAGGTTTTGTTTGGAGGAAACATATATAATGCCAATGATGAGTTCATCACCCTAATCCAGAAACCTTGATTTATCCTAGTTTTGCTCTTGGTCTCTCTTTCCTTCTTCCTTTTTCTGTCCCTCTGTATATAAAATATCCCAACCACGCTATGAATTAGCCCCTCCCTGTCACTGTAAATACCTCTATTGAAAGAAGAAAGGTGAATTGAACAAAAAGAAGAAACATTCAACCAAAAACAAATGATGCACAAACCTCAATACAGAAATAAAAGACATATAAAAAACAGGATATATTCCAAGTACTGAAGGACCCACAAATGTCAACCCAGACTATTATACCCAGCAAAAATATCCATTTAAGCAGAAAGATAAATTAAGAAGATTAAAGTAATTTATAACTAATAAGCTAGTTCTAGACAGAATACCATAATAAATACTTTAGTCTGATGAGAAGGACAGACATCCAAGATGTTTCAGGGAACAACTAAACAATGCCATAACAGGTATTCAAAGAGCTCTGAAAACAAACATCATAAAATTAACAAAACATCAGAAATTAATACATATTCCTCAATAATAACTCTGAATATTAATACTCTCAATTACCCAAATAAGAGACATAGACTATATAACTGAAATAGAAAACAAGATGCATCTACTTTCTGCCTCCAAGGAACACATCTCACCATCAATAAAGACACAACTTTAGGGTAAAAGAATGGAAAACAGTATTTCAAGAAAATGAAATAGGGAATAAGCATGTATAGTTATTCTAATATCTGACATCAAAACTTCAGACCTAACTAGTAAGAACAGATAGAAATAGATACTTCATTGTCCTTAAGTGGAAAACACACCACTAGGATCTTATAATCCTAAGCATTTATACAGCAAACACAGAGTTACTCATTTGCATAAAGAAACTATTTTTGATATAAACCCATAGATTGACCCTGCCAATACAGTCATAGTCAATGATTTCAACACCCCACTCTCACCAATAGATAACCCAGGAAAAAAAGCCATCTGAATTAAATAAAACAAAAATCATATGGACCTAACATATATATACACAGAACATTCTACCCAAACACTAAATAATATCCTTTTTCTCAGCAGCCCATGTAACTTCCTCCAAGATTGTCCACATATTTGGAAGGAAACAAAGAAAGATTCAATACATATAGGAAAACTGAAATAATACCCTGAATTATAGCTGACTACAATGGATCAAAGCTGGATATCAAGAGCAGTAGGAACTAGAGAAAGTATATAGCTTTATGGAGACAGCAACACACTGCCAAATGACAATCGCGCAAGAATCAATCAAGAAGGAAAATTTAAAGTTCCTAGAATTCAATGAAAATGACATGACATAACAAATCTATGAGACAGAATCAAGACAATTCCTAAGGGAAACGTTCACAACATCATGTGCCTACACCAAAACTATGAGATCTCAATTAACAACTCAATGATACACCTGAAATCTTTGGGAAAACAAGAATATACAATTCAAAATTATAGATAGAAAAAGATAAACAAAATCAGGGCTGAAATTAATAAAAAAACACAGAAAACCCAACAATACAAAGATTCGAGTACTATGCTAAAGCAAATCAAACTTTTAAAGGGAGAGATAGGTCAACACTTATTGTTTTCCCTCTGATAATCTCCATAAGCTGTCAATAAGACAGTTCCACAAAAGCCCAAGTTTATCATGCACGTTTACTATCTCAGGACTGGACTCTGCCAACCAAAGAGATTCCTGATACCTTCTAGGAGAAAACGCTATTAAGAGACCACAATATCGGTGGCCATAAAGTTACTTAGAGTGTATGCTTAGAGAAATCATCTTAGTTCTTCATTAACAGACTATGGGAGAACTGATCAGACTCGAAGAGCTGGCAGATGCTCAAAATTGACTGGGAAGCCTTCCAAATACAAAGTCTCTGGCTTCAGCTAAGGCTTGTTGAAAATTAGGCTCAAAGATGAGTCCAAATTATCGAGAAGGGTCTCGGGAAACATGATGTGCCAGGCCAGAGCTGCTAAGTGTCCTCATTTGCAGTATCTTGGTATCTGGTACATTAGAAAAGGAGTTTCTTATTGTTTTAATAAAATAATTTTCGTTTTAAAAAAGCTACGCAAAATCCTATTATAAGGACTATTAACTACATACCATGTCTCTTTGGTTTTTATGTATGTGTATGGACATGCTGTACAGATACTCATCTATTTAAAGTTAGGCTCATAAGCTGACGATATCTTTCTCTATCCTAGATTTATCTCCAACACCCTCTCCGATAGCTACATGCTATCCTATTTGACTTCTTCACAATTTATTTATTCATAAGTGTTTTCAGGGCTAACATTATTTTTGATTTTAAACTATTTTATAGATTATTAGCCATGATATCATGTGATGGCAGTAGTGGAGTGTGTGTGTGTGAACATAGGTGAGCATGCGCTATAGCCCACATGTGAGGTGAAAGGCTGACTTTTGGGTAACAGCATCTTTTCCATCACAGGCCTGTGGACCAATCTCAGGTCTCTAGGTCCGCACTGACAGCTCTTTACTCGCCGAGCTGTCACACTGGCTCTATCACTGCCACTGATGCTGTGGTCGACGGAGCCCATGATGCAGCCTTGAGCCTGCTTCAGTCTCTACAGTGCCTGGGCAATGGCTATGAACCGTCATGCCCTATTGCTTGCAGTTTCTGTCAATATGGCAATAAGATGTTGACTGTCTTCATGGAAATTTCCTGGACTGTCCTCTTGTGAGAGCCCAGAGTTTGTATGGAAAAGTGCAGGGCATATGGGAAAGAAGTGAGTGTTCAAGGAGAGGAAACATAGTGAGACTTTTTAAAATAAAGTCACAAATTTAACTTCAGTATGTAGGTCAAATAAAAATCACGATTTTCAAAATCCTGCATTAAGATGGCGGCACTACATTACAACACTTAACAGCACACTTGGGAAAATGCAGCATAGACTTTGGGGTAGAGAGTTTAGGAAGTTTTATTAATCCAAGTAAAGGATTCTGAACTCAGAATGCCTTCTAAAGTTTACTGAAATGATTAAGACATCTGATTAAGGCATCTACTTTAATGCTGAAACTTTCTACAATGGTTCATTCCAGTTATTAGACTTTGACCATGTGTTAAGCAGTGTTCTACTGGCTTACAGAGACCTACATATGCTACTCTGGTGTCCAGGGCCCTGCTGTGCACAGGGAGTACTCTAAATTAGGTAAAAGAGCAATCCCCTTCTCCGCACAAATATAAATAATTATTTGCCACAGAGTCCAAAGGAAAGGAGACCTACTGAAGTAATCAGTAAGGGATAAACACAGCAAATGACGTCTGCAGTCACTAGACGGGTCTGGTGGCAAACGAGGTCAAGCAGCAATGGAAGCCTATCTAATCTGTTTCCAGCAACCAACATGTGGTGGACTGTGAAGTATACAGTCACCCAAATGGCTTTGCGTTCTAGTCAGTGAAGTGATCATGTTTTACTGAGATAAGATATTTCCTCTTCGCATGAAGAGAATGGAGTAAGTGAGGGAATTAAAGTCATGGTTGTACTTAATTATGAGTTTATAAACCCCAAATAAGCTAATACTAAGGTAGCTACCCTATCAGCATTTGTGAAAACATTTAACACTTGGTCAAGGATATAATCTTCCTAATGTGCCTGGAGGCAAGTTCTGTGCAGACAGTTAGAAATGCCATCTCACTGTGTGCAGGGTTTCTGTTTCACTCGGCTCACATTTTCCCAAGATGGCATTCATGAACTATCACCAAAAGTTCGGTTATGTCACTCTGGAAGCGTTAATACAATAAATGAGTATCAAATGCTTCAATTACTTTTTAGAGGGTGGCATCACAGCTTCAGTCTTTGCCGCCCAGAGGCTTATGCCAGCACAGGGGGTCTTTACGACATTCGGGGACAGTCACAGCCTCTTAGTCACAAGCAGGCCTCCCAACCTCAGGACGTTCTACCTTTTGTTGACAAAGACGATGTTGCATGGAGAAAAGCAGCAGCGATCTGGGAAAGGGGCTCCTCACACCCACCTGGGTGGCCATGATACACTCCCTGAGGGTACTACAGCTCCAAGATGCATGCACATCTTCTATTAAAGCCATTTAAGGACGGATCATTTAGATTTCTGTAAAGATACATGCTATAGGTTCACATGGTCAGTCAAGAAAGGAGGAGGCATCTTTTTTTGATCATTTATAAAATATTTTATTATGAATGCATTATTTTATTAAGATTTTCTTATAATTAAATTTTTAAGAATCACTGAACTAAATTTTTTTCTCTCGTATCTGTTTTTCTTTTTTAAAATAAATTTATTTACTTATTTATTTAAAATCCAGGCCACAGTTTCCCCTCTTTCCTCTCCTTCCAGTCCCTCCCCTCCTCTCTTCTTCGTCCTCACCCCTCAATTCACTCCTCTTCCATTTCTGTTTAGGAAAGGGCAGGTCTCCCATGAGTATCAAAAAAACATGGCATATCAAGTTGCAGGAAGACTAAGTACCTCCCCATGTATTAAGGCTGGGCAAGACGACCCAGCATGAGGAATAGGGTCCCAAAGACCTATAGAGTTGAAGACAGCCCGTGTTCCCGCTGACAGGAGCACTAGGTTTTCAATGTACTGTTTCATATATGTTATGGTAGGAAGTGGAACATTCCTTGCAGGCACGGTTGCCAGCTTGTGGGATTTCAGGAACTGACTATGCCTTGATGGCATTGAATCCCTTGTAACTGGAGTTACAGACCACCGTTTGCCAATATGTGGGTGCTGGGAACTGAACCCAAGTACCCTGCAAGGATGGCACCATCTCTTAGACACTGAGCTATCTCTCAAGTCTCTTGGTTTCCTTCTCAGGAGAATCATAAAAATCTGTGGGTTTATGAACAGGCAGAGGTTTCTAGTTTAATCAGGCACAGTAAAGACAGAAGATCAAATTTCATGGTGTTGGCATGTAGCAGTGTATCCATAAATTCTGAAGGCAGTCCACGTGATTTAACCCTTGAGATTGTAGGAGAGTCTGAAGAGTTTACAGAACTCCAAAAACCTCATTCTGAGAATTAGTGAGAGTTAATACAGAGAAGGTTTAATAAAAATAACCCCCTAAAAATTATGTCTCTTTGTCAGAACAATTTAATAATCTATTATAAAATGGACATTATACTAATCTATCATTTTATTACATAAAAAGAACACAAATTTCTGATTTAGGTGAGAAATTTTTGGAAACTACAAGTCACGTTAAAGAATATTTTTAGAAAAAGTTTTATAAACTAGGTGCCAGTGTTCATTCAGAACAAATTTAGAAAGTTTGAAATAATTTATTATAGGCAATTGATCTCTACTTCTTAGCTTTTTTCTTTCTCTTCTCTCTAACCACATCAAGAAAACAGAATCCAGCAGGCTGCCTGTGTTTCTGGCCCGCTCGGCATTAATTAGGATGCTCCCAAGATGAATTCACTAGCTGTAAACATTCCCTCCTGGACTCCCGCGCTTGTCAAATGCAAATTCCAATGTCTTGGCACGTGTATAGTGTCCTCTGAAAGACTTCAGGGTTCACCAAGTGAAAATGCAAATGACTTACTTCCTTGGTCATTAAGGGCCTGCAGGAGCCCAATGTCCCTGCCATCTTCCAAAGGCTTCTCATTAACAGAGCACACAGTCAAACTGGGGCTCAGTTAGTCCAGAGGGCAACATTTTCTTTTTCCTTTTACTTACAATATGACTTTTCTAACGTGGCTTTGAAGAATCAAAGCATGTCTAGACTCCCAGCAGGCACCGCAGTCCACTCCACAGGCCAGTACTGACTGCTACCTATCTTGCCCTGCATTGCAGTTTCCAGTGTCTGTGGTCTACAACCAATCGAAGACAGCCAAGTGGCACCCACAGAGCCACCTTTCTCCAGACCAAAGCACAAGCATTGGAGCTTGGTGGATCACCTTAATTTATCTGTCCTGGCTTGGACAGCAAACTCCCCGCTAGCCAGTAGTAGAACAACCCACTCTCTAGTCGTCAGCATGCAGCTAGCTGCACACATCATTTCTCTCCACACCTCTTCTCTCCTTTTGCAAATGTTTAAGGAAGAAAAGTAGGGGTGTGCAGAAACATCCACATAAATGCCAGAAGAGGAGGGGGACAGACTGAGAGTTGCAGTAGTCAGTACTGGTCACTATGAGTGTGGTGCTTAGAGCTTGTTCACACAAGCAGGAAGATGACACTACCAGACTCTTGGACCAAGAATGTAGCCAGTGAGTTCAGCCGCTGCTCAGGGTAGGACTCAATTCTTCCCGACATTGCCAAAGCATCACACCAGGTGTTGTATATCAATGCTTGTGCTTTGAAAGGCAAGGGCATGAGCTGATTTTATTGCACCCAAAACAAGGATACAAAGTCAGTCTTGGGTATTCATCTCAACCTCCTCCTCTTCTAAGTCCCCTTGTTGCTTTAGTTGTGTCCCATTTTATTCTGACTTATGCTGAACACATGCACATATTTATAAGCTATGATGTGATGTCTTGACTCGTGTATATATTGAGAAGTGATCAGCCCGGGGCAATCATTATATCTACCACATTTCAGTTCAACCATTTCTTTGTGATCAAAGCAATCAAGACTCTCCCTCTTTCTGAGGCCTGCACTGCATTATTAAATGCGTTGTCAGATAAACAAGGAGCTTGTTCTCCTTTCAAACTGGAGCATGGCCCCCAGCGGCCACCCTTTCCCTCCTCTTCTGCACTCCGCAGTCTGGTTACTCCTCTGCTCTAGCCGATATAAGAACAACCCTCTCCCCAGTTTTCACATGGACATGTGTGTCTTCTAAATCAAAACTTAAATTAGAAAACAATCTATGACAGAGTCGAAACTAGGAGAGAAAATAGCTTCCTATCCACTTTCATGACTCATTGTCCCTCTTCCCATATCTCATCTTTCCCCATCAGCTAATGAGGTTGTAGCCACACTGAGACTTATTCAGCTATGTGCACACATTCACTATAGGCTAGTATCCCTCTGAGAAAAGATGGTCAGTTGCTTTTTGTTTTGTTTGTCCTGAGTTTGGATCATCTTGATTAACATTATCCTTTCCAGATGCCCGTGTTTCCCTGAATTTCCCAATTTCAATTTTCTTTACAGCTGAGTAATATTCCATTTTACACTGAGATCACATTTTCATTATCCAATCATCTGCTGATGGACTTTCAGGCTGCTTCATTCCTTGCTATAATAAACAGATCAGCAATAAATATGGATGTACATATGTCTTTTTGGTAAGACAGGGAGTTCTCTGGGTATATGCCCAGGGATGTATGTCTTGGTCATGATGTAGTCCTGTTTTTAATTTTTTGAGGAGCCTCCAAACTTTTTTCCACAATGGCTGAATTAATTTGTTCTCCCACCAGCAGCAGATAAGGGTTACTCACTCCCCACATCCTCTCAACATCTGTTGCCAGATTGCTTTATGATAGCCAGTTTGGCTGGCGTGAGGTAGAACTACAAAATAGTTTTCATTTGTATTTCGACTATTTTAAAAATACAGTTATTGGTTATCTGTGTTTCTTCTTTTGAAGAACATCACTGCTGTTAGCTCATTGATTGATGGGCAATTGTATTTCCTTTGAGTGCAGCTTTTGCAATTCTTTGTAAACTCAGGTTATAAGCCCCTTGTCTGGCGTACAGCTGGTGAAGATGTCCTCCATCCCATAGGCTCTTTGCTCCTCTGGTAGCTTCCTTTTCTGTGCATGTAAAGCCTCAATTTCAGGCTGTTCCCTCATCTGTTGATAGCTGGGGCTGCTCGCTATGCTGGGGCTACTCTGTTCAGGAAACTCTGCTGACCCCAGAGTCTTGAAGAGCATGTTGTATCCAGCCCCATCCCGTCCCCTGTTTACCTCTAGCCATTTTAGCACTTTGAATGTTGAATAAAGGGCTTTGACTCACTTGATGTGGTTTTCTGTTCAAGGTGAAAGATGTAGAACAAGTTTCATTTTCTGGCAGGTGAAGATCCAGTTGTTTTCCAGAACCATTTGTTACATAGTTGTCTTTTTGCCTCCTTCATCAATAGTTCCGTGTCCAGTAGTTTTGTCTGTTTACTTCTGGGTCATCTCTTCTCTTTCATTGGTCTGTTTTCATTCTAATGGCTAGTGGCAGACTCTGTGTCTGTGGTTCTGTAGTATAATCTGAGGTCCGGTATTATGACACCCCAGCTATGTTCTTGCTCCTTACGATTGCTTCGATTACATATACTTTTTGCAGTTCCACTGGGATTCTTGAATTGCATCTTTCTAGATCTGGGAAGTACAACATCAGCATTTTGATAGGTACTGCACGGAGTCTGTAGATTCGGTTTGGTGGAATAGCCATTTTTGTGATTTTAATGCTAATACTGGACCACACAAGATCTTGCCACAATCTAGTATCTTCTCTTCTCAGGGTAGACATGTGAAATTTGCTGTCTGGGCACTGAAGGAGCAAGAGCCATTTTCATATTGCTAAAGAACCCAACGTGCATAAATAAATCTTTTGAGATGGCGACCGTGAAGCCGGACTTTATTTTTAAATTTTACTGGCCATTAGTGCAACAGGAATTAGGCACTGCTGGTCATTGAAGATGTTTGTTGCACTGACCCACTTAAAATAAACTACTTAAAAAAATTTATTTTTAGAAAAGAGGTTTTGTAACCTAAAAAAAATAATTCCCCTTTTATCTTCTCTCTAAAATTATATTAAATCAATCTATTATCATGTTATTCAATATGCAAACTATATTGCTAATCATAAACTATTTTTATAATAAATTGTAGTCTCCCTGGGAACCTGGTTCCTCATATTCCCCCTGTTTCTGTCAATGAGTCTATTATACACTGGAGTTAAATGTAAAGTGATGATAGCTGGGTGTGATGCAAGCCTGCAATCCCAAGACTGGGAGACCTGGGCAGGAGGACCCCACAATAGGTGTCAACCTGGTGTAAACACTTATAATCTACCTCAAAACAATTGTCGGAAAGGAGGGAGGGTGGTGTAGGAGGGTCTTTTGTATTTGTGTTGCTCTCATTGGTTAAATAAAGAAGTTGCCTTGGCCTTTTGATAGGCCAGCCCTTAGGTGGGTGCAATAGACAGAACAGAATGCTGGGGGAAAGAAAGCAGAGTCAGGCAGACACCATGACTCTCTTCTTCAAGACGGATGCTGGTTAGGCTCATGCTGGTAAGCCACAGTCAAGTGGCGATACAGATTATTAGAAATAGGTTAGATCAATATGTGAGAGTTAGCCAATAAGGGGCTGGAGATAATGGACCAGGCAGTAATTTAATTAATACAGATCTCCATGTGATTATTTCAGGCATAAGCTAGCCGAGTGGCCGGGACGACAAGCAGTCTGCCAGCCCAGGTGTAAACCAGTCAGACAGCGTAGGACATGGACCCTCTGCTCCTTTTACAACAGGAGGCGGGAAAGAAGGGGAAGACGGAAGGAAGGAAAGAAGGGAGGGAGGGAGGAAGAAGAATCATATAAAACTAAAGGAGAACAAAAAGGCAGACACCCCATTTCTTTTGTGACTTTGACAGCCTGCCTGGCAGGCTGGTCCTCTCTAACTCTGCTCTCAGGATATTTCAGGTTCTTGGGGTGAGGACCATCTTATACAGTTCCCATACCTCAAAGGGCACCATAGCCTGCTATCCACATGCAATTATTCACCAACGTTTTCCTGCCAGATGTGAAGAATGAGAGCTGAAGAAGCAAGGCTCACATTTTACATTCAAAAACAAGAAACTTTGACAGCTTGACAAAGAGCCATCCGCATCCATGTGCCGGGCGGTGGAGGTGCAAAATGTACTTGACCTATTTGCTCTTGATGAGTGACCCTTCAGAGGGGTAAACTGAAATGTTACGAATAATTACCTGACAATGTAGAAAGGGCACTAGAAAGAGCAAGGGATGGGTAGTTCTGCTTCTAGAATCCTGGGTGGGCTTCTAGGGAACAAACACAGCACTGTTTTCTTTCCTGTCTCCCCTGGTCCCCCAAATGTCAGTCAAGCAGTATCCTCAACATTCCCCATAACCGTCTGGCAATTTTACTTCTATACTGAAAACTAAACTCTAGAAGGAATTTATATGACAACAGAAAAATTAAATTCCTGGCTAAATCCTAATGTGTTCTTAATAATCTGATGTGATATAAACTCTAAGTTGCTCTAACATGACTGCCAAGGTTTTGTCACTTCATAAAAGGTTCACACAAACAGGCTCTTCTTAAAGCTATCCAAAAGCATCAAGAAATTCAAATCCTCTGGCTTAAAGTCATTAGCATTCAAAGTGCACTTTTTTAAGTACTTGATATCTGATTTGGGATAAAATGAATATTATGCCTGAAGCCTATCACTTCATTTCCTTAGCGGGCCTCCATGACTGAGTTGTATTTGGCAGGTATGAGCTAATCTCCAGTCCCCAAATCATTTTCATCTTGTACTACATCCCAGGACTGGCAAGGGGTTCTTGATAAGAAGGATTCTTTACTAATTGCGGTGAATCTGTGGTGCAGATAGACTGTAAGCCCATTGGTTTCAATTTCTTTTGCATTTGTTTATGTATAAGTATCTTCTACTTTTATGTTGATAAGTTGAAATTCAAATTTAGCCTGGAGTGTTTCATGGAAATCCATGACTTTTGTAGGTACTCAGCTTTAAATGGGACCTGTAGAGCATATTTCTTTCTCCTGAGGCTTTAGGGGTCATTATATAAAGTAGACAACGAAACTTTAAAAGCCAGAGCAATAGCCTGCTGTAGGGAAGCAGCTGTCTTATGTATTATTGCTCACAGGAACTCAGAGCTGCTGGGACTGGATGCAGAAGATTTGTACAAGATCAAGCCAACCCGGATCCCAGCCTGCAGCAGGGAGGGGCACACGAAGTCCCATCCTGAGCCAAGGAGCTGTTGGCAATTCATGACTGCTGTGGGAAGGAAGTGTTGGTTTTCTTCAGAAACAGATACCCCAAGGGGCTGGCTGCCCACACTCTAAGAGGTGGTCCTATACCTATGCACATTAAAATGGAGCATATGAAGTTGGAAGGGAAAAACAGTTGGGGAGACAGAGAAAGAGCTGTAGAGCAAGGAATGGGGAAGTGGGGCTGATTAAAATACAAATTCATGTATGAAATTCTCTCATAAAATGAGCTTATAAAGAAAAGTGTCTACCCAACCTAGAGAGAAATGGTTTTTCATATAAATTCAATAATTTTTAAGTATGTTGTGGCAGCGAGACTTGAAAATACTAAACAAAATTAACAAAGGTTTTAATTTCTTAAGATTTAAGTTTATTTATATTTCCACTCCTCTCCCTTCCTCCCTCCCTGCGCCCCCCCCCGTGTGTGTGTGTGTGTGTGTGTGTGTCTGTGTCTGTGTGTGACTGTAGGTCAGAGGACATTTTGCAGGAGTCTGTTCTCTCCTTCTGCTAGGTGGATGCTAGGAGCACAACTCAGCTTGCCGGACTTGCCGAGCACCTTTACCCAATGAGCATCCACCAGTCAAGGATTTATTATTTAAAATAAAAACTCGATGAGAAGACAAAAAAAATATCATATGATATAAAGTTTATCTTTAAAATCTAACTATTTGACCTAAATTAACAGTGGATATGACTTTTATCAGGCCCTAGTATAAGATCATGCCTTGCAGAGAAGTCATGCAAAATCATGCCCCACTCAGCCACATTTTCCTGCTCTTGTCCCTTGCTGTCCTGCTTGTTTTCTCAATATTGCTTGGTCTCCAGGTTTGTGGACCTATCTGCTACCTCTGCCTGAGCTCTCAGAAAGGATGCTCCCTCTTCATGTTCACCCCAAATGTGGGCATATCTCAGAGGAACCAAAGCACCCCCCTTTTGTCCTACTAGATACTCAACAGGATACACTCTTGCTAGTGACTCATCCTTGGTCATTATGCTCTTCCAGTTAGAATGAGCTCCCTGTGTGGAGGCTTTCTTCTGCTGATTTCTCTGCGATATCCCAGTGCCTAGACCTGTGCCTGGCACAGTGTAGGAATGCAGTGTCTGTGTGTTTACATGATTGGTTGCACAGTAATGTTAGACCCCCCACTTTTATTTTACCTGTCAGAAGTTAATTGATGGCCCCTCATTCAGGAAACACAAACAACGTGCAAACTTAATTCATACACAAAAACTCCAAGACCAAAAATACCTCATTCGATGTTTGCATTCAAAGTGTACAAAACTATATATTGTAATTACTAAGCATTTTTGAATTATGTTATTTTTTTTACTGTCTAGGATAGTGCTACTTAGTTTGACTCCCAGTCTGCATGTTAGCTTTACCTAGGGACCTGTCAGAAGTACACTTCCTTAGTCTCTGCCGCAAGCATGGGCAGTGTAGAACTCAACATTCTGTGTTTTCATAAGCCTGCAGGTGATCCCTGGGAGCCCCAAGCTGGAGAACCAATGCTCCCACGGCTCACTCTAGCTCTTTGATTTCTCATCAGCCTTTATGTCCTAGACTTTTAAGTACTATAAATGTAAAATAAGAACAGAGCATGAACCAAAGAAACAGGTTTATGTGAAGTGACAGAGAAATATATTGTGGGATCTGTGGGCTGTAAAAGATCATAGAAGCATTCCAAGACGATGATGAGAGACTTCTAAAGGCTAAACAAATCCACTGGCTGTTTCCAAACAAACCTCATTGGTCAAGGTGTCCTGCGGCAGGTCCAGTGTTATACTACTGGAGGAGAGAGCCAGCACTAGGCAGGTGTTCTTGGGGAAGGGCCAATTTTGAGTGGTATTAGGCTTGTCGGAGTTCTTGGTAGAACCCTGTCCCAAGGGCATATGCTGGAAGGGCTGACATGGAGGAATGTCTCATGGGCTTATATTAGAGTTGTGTGCACAGGGTCTCCTCAGTCAAGATTTGCCTCCACTGTTCTTTTGGTCTGATGTGACTTTGCTGCAACACTGACAAGTTTCACAGTACAAACTGTTTAAGTAGTGTTTATGTAAATCATGCATCACCTCTCTTTTTCATTAGATACCTTCTCTTTCCAATAAGCACCTGAAAAGCAAATTCTCAGATTGCAGACAGTTCTACAATAAAGAGTTAGATTGCCTTTTCTGAAAAGAAAAAGATAAACTTGATTCTTCACTCTGTTTTACATATGTGGTAGTCATCTGTCAATGCAGAATAGGAAATGGTGTCTCTGCTGTCATCCTGCATCTATCGCCTTCGCCGTCTTAGGATGGTGGGTCAGACTATGGCCCAAGCACACTTGTCCCCATATGAGGATCGGCCATGTCAAGATGCTCATCCCTGTCCTTCCAGATTGAAGACAAAGTAAGAGCAATGAAGGGGCACACAACCGACATGTAGTCAGTCTATTAATTTTCCCATATTCCAGACCAAGAGAATAAAACTGTTCTCCTTGAGTTCTAGAAACAGCAGTCCCACAGGCAGATGACTCTATCGTGTCACCAGTCCCTAAGTAATAACACTTATACCACGAAGGAACCATGAGTGTCCCTACCCCTCCCACCAACTAGCCAGGAGTTATCTCACGATAGAAAGAGAACTGGACCTAGAATAACAAGATTTCTCCAGGATCTCCCAGAGTCAGGACTGAAAACCAGGCCACAGAGGGATCAAGCATACCCTTGTCCCTGTCCCAACTCTTCCTCTATTTAAACTTGAAGTTCATGTCAAAGACCTGAAGTCAGGTCTGAGGAGGCTGCTCCCCTGTTTCCACATCATAGCTCCACTGATTAAATCCCTTTCTTGATTTTCAACAAAGTTTTCTCACTTTGGTTTCTGGATTAAGAAGGCAGTGCCCACCCCAATTACAGTTCTGTCTTCAGATGAACCCAGAATTAAACCTAAATGGTAGGATAGCATATGCAGAAACAGCAGCAAATTGAAGAAGGCATTGAACATGGACACACAATTATTCTGCTGATATTTTTGTTGAGAATATTTTGTTGGTATTTTTGGAAAGAAAATCTGAATGTCACATTATAGAATTAGTCAATTGTTCTACTAATATAATGAAGTGATTTGGTCAATAAACACCTTAAAAGTATGAAGAATCAGCTATTTTAATGCTATGTTTAATTTTCAACTATACCCAGTTCACACAAAACATTTATGATAATCCTAGTGATGAACAATCCATACAGCTTCTTATGTTTGGATTTCATATAAACCATATTTCACTGTGGATTTTTATATAAACCATATTCTACTGTGAATTTTTATATGAACTACATTCCACTGTGAATTTTTAAATAAACCACATTTCACTGGACGTCCCTTTGCAATTCACAATAAAGAAAAGCCTCAACTCTGCCTGTGGATTGCTAACATGATACACTTAGACCACGTAACTGTGGACTCATCATAGGTGCTCAGCATCACACTTTAAAGACAGCTGTTCTTCCTATTTTCCAAAACCTTGCAAATCTCTGTTACTATCCTGAATCCAAGGGCCATGGAAGACACGTCTTGAGGCTCACATGCTTCCGTGAAGCTGTAGAATTTCTCCCTGTGAGGACTTCAATAGACTGATATTCGCAGCACTGTGTATAAAAACACAGAACAACCTACATCTTAACTCCATCTGTCAAGGTGTTAATTTTGGGGTCAACAATATGATTCTAGCTGACTTTTTATTGTTGGTCAGAATATAAATGCCTGTTACAGTATTAATTACTTCATGCAGCTTTTCTATGAAGTGTCATTTTACCCCGTTTATGTGGCACCTCGCTTGCACATCCATCAAGCTGATCACCATCAAAATTCACACGGATGCTCACTGCTTGTTTCCAGTGCTGTCCCTCACGATCTCAGCCCTGTTCTTGGCTGTGGTGAATCCCTCAACAGCACTTGCAGACTGAGGACAGACCAGCTCAAGCTGGCTTAGGAGGTTATCTTTACCCCGGCCTTGAGAGGCAGTTTGTGGGGGTGCTGAATTGCAATTTCAAGGAGTACTCTTGGCAGTCAGCTACCACCCCCACTCCATCTATTCTCTTGCTTCTCTTGGGAGCCATCCAGGTTGTTCTCATCGTGCCAGTGTTGGCTCCTTTTAATTTTAGGACCTCTTTGTCCTGGGTGTTCTATCCTCTATGAGGGGAACTCACAGCTACTCGTCACGGTTAGGAGCAGCACACATAACTTCCGGGCGATCCATTCCTCCCTGTGATAACAGCGGGGAACTGGGTTGCTGTGCTCTTCTTTGTTTGTTGTTCCTTCTTTTCTTACTACAGAATCGCCTTTGATGGCCTTTAAAACCAATTAAACAGTATATAGAAATTTTAACAGGAGCCATTTTCTTTTATTTTTATGCTTCAACCCTTCTGGCCTCAGGATCTCTGGAGCCGAGCAAGCCATAGTGATGCAGGCCTAGCTACGTCTATGTGGGAGAACAAAATGAACGACCCTGAGAGTCAATGACTGGATTCTATCTGCATTTTCAGCCCAGTTGACTACTGTTCCGCCATTACTCGTATCGATAATCAACACTTAAGGAAATATATTAATATCATCAAAGTAACAAAATGATGACTTTCTGCTAGGGTTGGACCATCTCTGTCCCCTCTAAACCTAATTACAAATATGATATTAAGACGTGGACTCCTTTGGACTGTGGGAGTGGGGTTAGTGTCATAAACATATTCATGACTGATTACTATAGTCAAACAGGAAAATAGTTCACCTTAATATATAGGCGCATAGATAATATAGACCACAAAATATTTCTCTGGTGTGAGGATTATTTTGAGCTATTGTTTCAAGAAACAGTGGGCCCATCATTTGCAATTTTAGGCATGGAATCCCTTCTATAACACAAAGACATGGTCTTAATCTCCTCAGGGAAAGACAGCAACATGGTGCCTTCTTAGAAACAGGTGCCAGGCCCTTCCAACTCCTAACCTCCTGCCAATGCCACCTTTGATGGCCCAGCTTCCAGAACAGTGAGGAACACTTCCCCTTGCACTAGACATGACCAGTGCTGAGCATTTGTCACTATATAAATTCACTGAGGGGGAGGCATTTATTTACCAAGGAAAGTGCTTGAAATGACTGTACTGACATCATAACCTGGGGCCAGACATTGTGAAAGAGAAATTAAAAATACCTTTGGCTTTTTAAACCTTCTTTTGCTCTGAAAATTAGAAAACAACCTACCTCAGGACCCAGCAAAACTACTTTTATGTATACACCCAAAGGATGCTCAATCATACCACAAGGGTATATGCTCAACTATGTTTATTGCAGCATTGTTTGTCATAGCCAGAACCTGGAAACAACCTAAATACTGGATAAAGAAGATGTGGTACATTTACACAATGGAGTATTATGCAGTATAAAAAAATAATGACATCTTGACATTTGCAGGCAAATGGATGAATCTAGAAAACATCATATTGAGTGAGATAAGCAAGTAAGTGACTTTTAGACATAAAGCAAAGAAAAACCAGCCTACAATTCATGACCCCAGAAAATGCAGACAACAATAGGACTCTGAGAGAGACATACATGGATCTACATAAGAAGGAGAAAAAGACAAGATCTCCTGAGTAAATTGGGAGTGTGGGGGTCATGGGAGAAGGGAAGGGGGAGGAAGGGAGGGGAACAGAGAAAAACATATAGTTCAATAAAAACAATTTGAAAACTAGTCTGGGTACAGTATCATCAATAAAACTTCCAAATTCTTGTTTAAAAAAAACTGCGTGCTTGAAAATATAGTCAAGAAAAATGCATTTAAGAACATAAGAAACTAAAAGAAAGCAAAGTGTGTGCCCCTAGTTGTATACCCAAGCCGAACATAGCTTGCCACTGTCTTTATCACCCCAGCTCTGAAAACATTTAACTTAGTGTTCAAGGCCCATGCATCGTCGGCAATCCTTCTGTCTGCTCCACTGTGGTCTCTGTTTGATCATGTTTATTTACTACTGCATGCACTTGCCTCACTTCAACAACTGTGTATTGTCAGGATGTCACCCTGTGCCTTAGAGATTCCATCCCCAGTCAAATTATGAACTAAGTTTGTACGGAGTCAGTTAACAAGCATAACTGTTCGCTAGCCTTGGGCGGAGTCGCTGCCATTACCTGAACCTCTGGCCCCTTCGGAATCGCTCCTGCTGCTTGTGTCCAGAATGACCGCCAGCCCCACGGAGTTCGCTGGCAGGATGTGGCTGCTGAGGTCCACCCTCGTCAAGCTCCCGGGTTCCCAGACAGAGCCCCCTGAGATGTTGTGGAGCTTGTCCTCTCCAGAAGCGTTTGTCTCAAGACTTTTTCTCCATGGTCTCTGCACTATGTGAACTATGCTCTGCTGTTCCAGGTCACAGCTCTGGGGAGGGGCAGGCAGAAAGACAAGAAATGGAAAGCGTTATACACAGGTAGAGCTTATGTCATCCCAGGTTGAGAGTACGCAAACTAGTGTAAAGGCTACGTAACTTCCGTGCCTTAGTGGGAGTGGCTCTGAGTGGAAAGCAGGGTGTGTTTGATTGACTTAAAAACACTCTGCCAGTGGGGCCACAGAACTTATAAACTGCATGTGACAGACAGGTCACATAGGACTGGGGGTGGGAGTGGACATTTGAAGGAAAGCGGAGCACAAAAACAGAAAACTATGGAAACATGAAATGTTTATGAAACCTCGTCAGAAAGCAGATTAATGTGTCTTAAGTGCCCTGCAAATGATCATTTAAGGCTGATTTACCTCTCAAGTGCTTTGTCCTTAACTCATTTAATTTAAACACCCATAGTTGTTTCTGCTTTTTAAAAGTACTGAAGGTCATCATCAATTACTGGGCATTTCTGCACAGAATTATAATGACTGTTTATGGCAGGTTGTACACCTTACTTCCTGTCCCTGCGGCCACTAGCCGCGTTCTGCAGTACCAGTGGGGCAGGTACTGCAGGGTTTGTTTGCCCCTGTGATCAAAATCAGTGAATATTTACTACAGAACCTTTTGTACTCCTGTCTTGTTCTTCATGAACAGGAATCTGTAAGGTCTAGAATAAAAATTAAGAGTTGATATTTGCTAAGACAAGACCTAGACAACCCTAGATCCAGTCCTAGTTCAGGATAATAGAAGCATCGTTTTTTGTGAAATTTCTAACTGCTGTGACCTGGCTTGTTCTCTAATGCCCACATCTCTGTGTTCTTCGGCTTGCTACTATTCTCTGTCATTGTGGGAATGGTGGACAGATACCTGTGTACAATACAACCACATAAAAGACACAATGCACTCTTCCTCCTTTGCTGTCTTCCTCGAGCAATCTCTTCATTGTTGCTATCAAATCACTTTCGGAACAGTGACCTCTGCTACTCAACTGAATCCACTGCCAAGCACACTGTGGCTTGGTGTTGCCTTCTCCAGTCAGAGGGTCATTAGAATGCTACCAAGCCAAATGTCTTGCCATCCTCCAGCTCTGGCCTCTATTATACTGACAGGTTGTCTCCCCACAATGGCTCCTACTAGGGTCACTATCTGCCACCCTCCTTATCATTCAAGAGGACAGCCCCCTATCTTATGTACTCTACTTCAAACAAAGCACTGCCTGGCAACTCCTACAGCATCTCGGGGACCCCCAACCCCACTTTTAATGCTGATTTCCATTCTCTGATATTGGTCAGGCTTCAGTCCCTGCATGGGGCTTATCCTCCCTGCCTTGTGACATCCAGCAAGGTGTCCAGAGTGACCAAGTAGGCATCAGAAATAATCTTCTCACCTCTAGTACCCTTATGACCTCATCGTCACCTCCCCATATGAGGCTATCGTTATTATTATGACTTGGTAAGTATTCTCTATATGTCTGGTTTCTGTCTGTTCCAGGCTGCTACATACAAATCTTTGGTGTGTGTATCATACTATCACATGACTAGTGTATTTATTCCTTTCTCTTTTCCAGACCTCTGTCAAGTGCTTTTTATGCCCTTTCTGTGTACAGAAGGGCCATCCTCCACAAGCATCCATGGTTATGTATGGAACTGTGTTAGTAGGCCCCCAACGAGATCTTTCTTCACACCTGCATTTTATGTTAGCCATGTGAATGACTTTACACTACTGATGTTAGCAGACAGGAAGGAATCGAGGCTTGGAATGGGTTTGCCTGGCTGCTTGGGTCCTCCAATAGAATATGCTGAGAAGTTTTCTCTACTACAGCTCGGGAGCCATGGCTGTATCTGTGGTATAGCCTGAGTCCAGCCACAGAAGTGCAAGTGCTGCCCTGAGTGAAGACCCCTTTAAACGAAGCTAGCTCTGGCCTCAGCCCCGGCCCCCTGATGGCATGAAGATGTGTGAGAACACAGATTTGGGGCAACTGCTCCTGTGGTTCTGTCCTCAGAAGTAAAAGCAGACGGCACCCCAATGTCCATCGCACTGGAGCAGGAGCCATACCATCACTCCGTGTCTCAGGATGGGCTCTTATGTAGAACCCAGGAACCTTACACCCATAGCCAGAGTCCCGGCAGGCTGAGCCCTAAGACCTGAGCACACTGAAGCACAGGCGAGTGAGAATGGAGTCTTGCCAGGAGAAGGGAAAGAGTAGGAGGAGGCCTCAGCACAGCCATATCCCAAGGGAGACACAGGTTTATTCTGTTATCCATGTTCAGAACTGAAGTTCTAGAAAAAAAAAGTGGCACCTTTCTCATCTGAGTCCCCAATACTTTGCCTGCCAAGGTCTAATCACAGAGTTTACAGCTTACATAGTGTGTATGTGTGTGTGTGATGTGTCTCTCTGGGTGTGTTGTGTTGTGTGTGTTATTATGTGTGTGTATGTGGTATGTTATGTGTGTTGTGGTATGCTGTGTGTGTAGGGGGGAGAGAGAGCGATGCATGCAATCCAAGACGATTCAGAAAATTAGAAAACATTTATAGTTATGACTGGTCATACTTACAAAGGCTTACAGAGTATTCTGAGCCCAAGGATGTGGGAATTGAAAAACTAAATGACTGAAGGGAAACTACTGAGCAGATGAGTGAGTGGCTGGATGGATATTAAGAGTCCTGTGTCCTGTCCCTCTAGTGCTTCGTGGAAAGTTGGCACAGTGTGGAAAGATCCACGAGGATCAACTACAATATATTTGCCTTCTCTGCACTTGTCAGTTTCTGCATGATGGGGGTATTTTCCCTCCCTCTGCTCAGCTTTCCATATTGACGATAATGCTGTCAGCACTGACCACTGTTCTGGAGACTTAGAGACATGTAAAGGACCCAATATACATCGTGCATCAGTCTCCAAAATGGAAGGCTGTGGCCCCCTATATTTTATATGACTGCAGCCTCAGAATTCTATTTAGCTGTTCCACTCCAAACAACCTTGTGGAAAACATACAGAGAAGGAAGAACATGCATAAAATATGACTGTGGAAATTTAGCAAAATCTCAGCTTTCTATGATCAAAAATTTAATTTAAAAACCACTCTCCGTGTACGAGATTCCCTGGGATGCAAAAGGAGCCAGGCATATTTTCTAGGGCAAGCGTGGAAGAAATCAGAGAGACGCGTCACACTCTCCTCTCACGTCCAGACTTCCCTGGCTTCCAGAAGGCTCTGTGAAGGGATTCAGTAGCTACAGTGGTATTTATAGAACATATTTCCACATCTCTATCCATGGTTTTGAGATCTGTAATTGCTTAATTCTTTAACTCTCTCACAGAAAGCACTGTTGATCCAGAGGTCCCTTTGCCAGATGGCGCACTTGCATGTCATGCCAACACAGCCCAGAGCCACACTAATGGCCAATCCCATGGACAATAAGCTGGATAAAGTTCAGCCGTGTGGCCATTCCAAAGCCCCAGCAATATGTACTTCACACAATATTCACAAACGCCTCACAAATTTCAGACAGAGAGATTTTGGGTGGAAAGAAAGAAAAGTGCAGTGATTCAATATGATTGCAAAGTCTTTGGAGTAAAAACAATCCCCCAAAGACACTAAAATTCTTGGGAAAAAAAGCAAAGAAAAGATGTTGCTTAATAAGCAGACAGCAGCTGGGTAGTGGTGGTACACACCTTTAATCCCAGTACTCAGGAGGCAGAGGCAGGCAGATCTCTGTGAGTTCGAGGCCAGCCTGATTTACAAGAGCTAGTTCCAGAAGAAACCCTGTCTTGAAAACAAACAAAGAACCAGACAATGTATACTCATTTTGTATTTGTTTATAATAATTTACTTCCCTCAGAATAAGGGCAGTAGTTCTGTGAGCAAAGAAAGCAGATATTCATCCATATGGGCAAGGTCTTATGTTTCCATCAGAGCTGTGGTCCAGGCTCCCTCCAAAAGGACCTTCAGTACAGTGTGAATAACTTTGGAAAATATTAACTGACTCTCATCTGGGCAGTCACTATCTGACAACACCCCTGAACAAAACACAAAACCAGGTTTTCTCTTTCTTTTAAAAAAGGCCCTTTAGAAGGCACATTTTTCCAAATATTTCAGAACTTGGTACTTTAATTAAGACCGTGGAAACAAGAAAATTTTAAAAACTTGATGATGCTTATCGATAAAACAACTCCTGCTCCTACGGGTCAGGGATAATTTTGCAAAAAGGGCAGAAAGGCTGCAAGGGCCAGAGGATCAAGGAGTTCTCTGTGAGACCTTGTCTCCAAGGAATGTGAGGAAATACACCCAGAAGGTCTCACCAACATCACTGCCTGAAAAGAAGCTGATTAAGGAAAACACCAACAGACATGCCAACACGGACAGAAAAATGCTTAGCCCTACCCAGGAAGTTTGGGAACAAAGGAATGCAGACTGTGGAGGAGTAGTCTTCATCTGAGTGGTTGTCCAACACCAAACGGTCAGCCTGAAAACATATATACAGTAATGTTATACAGACTGGACTTAGGAGTATGTGTGGATGTTTGTGTGTGCATGTGTGCATGTGTGTTTATAAAGGAAGCAGGAGGGAGCTTGCATCCTCTTTGCCTTCTGTTCTTGGGATGAAGGCAGATGCAGTCAGAGGCCCACACTAGACTGCCACCTTAGCACTGAGCTTGGGCTTCTCAAACGGCAGGACTGCAGAAACAGATTTCTGTTCACTATAAATTTTCCAGTGTAAGGTATTTGTGTAGCCACACATTCTAGTCCCAGGCGATCCTGTTAATGGGTCAGAGCTGTGCACACAGAGCTGATTGTGCGTCATCGATTGTGGCCACTGCTGCTCTTCTCACGTCTGCTGTGTGGAAGACAAAGAGCCACAGAGAAGTTAAAAACGGGCCTGAGGCCACCCATCTTCAGTGTAAAGGAGGCTACTAACAGCTTTGTTCAGCTGAGTCTGAAACAGATGGAGACACGGCTGGGGCAGAGCAGGGTAGTCTACACAGGGCTAGAGAGAGAAGCGGGTCCAGAAAACCCAGCAGGACCAGCATAGGTAGAAAGGATGAAGGAAAGAGCCCAAGGCCTGGCATGTGACACTCCAGAAAAGACACTTCTCAGGCAAGGACAACTGACCTGAGCTCAGTGCCCAGGCCTGGAGACACATAGATGCTGTCCCAGCGCTGGGGGGCAGAAACAGCCTGAATCCTAGGACTCAGTGGCCACCTAACATAACTTATTTGGTTAGCTCCAGGCCAATAAGAAACCATGTCTATAATAAGAAGTAAAAACTGCCTGAGGAATGACACCTGAGGTTAAACCTCTACAGAGGCTCAGAACAGGCTTAGGCCATGAAGGTGGGCAGGGCTACAACTGTTTTGATTTTTTTTTTGTTTTTTGTTTTTTTTTTTTTTAACCAACAAGACCCTCTTTGTGTGCATGTTACTAGTCAGTTCAACCTTCTGGAAACACCCTTGTATTTCCTTGTTTTTGAAAATTTAATTTAAAAAGTGTGTATGTATGGGTATGAATGAGGATGTATGCATGGGTATGAACTTGTGAAGATGTATGCGTGGGTGTGAACGCATGTGAGAATGTATGCACGGGTGTGAACTGTGTGAGGATGTATGCATGGGTTTGAGTGTGTGTGAGGATGTATGCATGGGTGTGAACGTGTGTGAGGATGTATGCGTGGGTATGAATGCATGTGAGAATGTATTGTGTGGCTTGTGCAAGTGTGTGTCTGCGTGTGTGGTGGAAACCCAGGAAAGCACTGAGTGCCTTCTCTGTCACTCCACACCTTATTCTTCTGAGGTCTGGCCTCTCCTTGAACATTGAAGTCGCATTTAGTTTTCAGCCGGCTGGAAGCCAGCAAGCCCTTCTGTTTCCATTCCCCATTGGCTGGGGCTGTTCAGCTATTCTGTGGGTGCTGGGAGATGAACTCAGGCCCTCACTCTTTACTGCTGAGTCATCTCTGTGGCTTCTCTTTCTGGTCTTTTGTCTGCAGACTTCAGTGAGGATCTGCCCACAATACTCTGTCTCGGGGTTGGCTGAACTTGACCAAAGGACACAGCTGGTCCTTCAGAGGCAGCACCCACTTCACGGGTGTCCACTTAACACTCATGAGCAGGAAATGAAAAGGCCAGGTCTGTAGGTGCTATGATCTGTCTTGCAGCCCACCGTGCTATTAGATAGCCCAGGCTAGACTGTGCACCACACTGGCTCCCTGTGTGAGAGACCTCCTGGAACAGAAACTCCCAACAACTTGGCTTTTACAATTTCACTCATCAGTCTAGTGTGTGGTCCCTCCTCGGCTAACGTCTGGTCGGTGACTAGGTCAGGCTATCTTCAGCCTCTCAACGTTACTCCTCTTTAGTCCCCTTAGTCTGTTAACTCTACCCCACCACACAAAGTGTTTCAGAGTACGTTAGTAGCAAACTACCACACTCTCTAGTGCATACATTTGGCCTTTAAAATCAGACCATCTCTGATTTTTTTTTTGAAATTTTAATTTAAATATTTTTTAGAAAGCAGTATGATCAGTCAGAAGTTTTCAGACAAAAATACTCTAAATAAATATTTTTATCTGATAAGTTATTAATCCATATTTTAATTTTAAAAATTATTTTTTCATTAAAGAATTCCTTCTTAGGTAATTTTAAAGGGACATTTTTTTTACAGCATTTCCCCTTTTGACTGAGAAGATTCTGCGTGATTACTCCTTCTGCTTTCCTGAAGACAGCTCCTGGCACACGTTTTTCTAAGCCCCTCGGAGTTTTTAATAATGTATTTGGATGTCAAAGAAAGATAAAATGGCAGTTATTTAGGAAGTCACTTATGGTGTCTTTTAATGGATAAGAATCATTTCATTTGGTTGCTATGTAGAGGCAACCTGTGTCTGGAGATTTTCAGAACCAGCAAAGTAACCACAAAGGCCCTGTTCCCAGTGGCTTCATGGTCTTTACTCCTGGGTTCCTGCCATAGTCCTCAGCGAACACCAAATGCCAATTTATATTAATTGGGATAGAAAAACAAAAGCTAACCCTTCTCTTCATCCTTATCCTTCATTTCTTAAGACTAAAAAACGGGTTCTTTGTGATTTGTGCTTTGAATCATTTCCTATTCCTCATGACTTTTTTTTATAATCAAAGAAATGACATGACATAGAGATAGGCCCCCTCCCTGGTTGCCAAAGGCAGGGTAACACAATTACTAGGAAATGTCCGCTAGCCACTCTCTAATTACCAGAGCAGGTCTGAGCCTTGTCACTCATGTCGCTCCCACGGCAGGCTGGACCTCTTCCTGCTCGTTAAGACCTGAACCAGAGGGAACTCAACAGGGTGGGGCGGAAGGACACTGACCGTGCTGCATGTGAACTGTGGCAGTGAACGGCACATCTGAGGAAAGTCGGCACCGTTCTGTAAACAATGTTTGAGATCGATCCTTTTCTAAATGCAAAGAATATCAGTCATGAAACCTACACCCATTAACCATGTTATAATTATATTTTCTTAAGTTAAATATTTTAGTTAACATTCTTAAAGTGTGTGGCTTTAATCCACCCCCATTCCTCCCCTGTGACTCCTCTCCTGCTCATTTCTTTTCACATGCTTTCTCGCTCGCTCTCTCCAGTGGTCACTGAATTTATTTAGTGCCTTCTGTGTACAGGTATACAATCACCTTCTAAACCATGGGCACCCTCTTGGGGCCGGGTTCTCTGAAGGAAGTGACTCTCCTCCCTAGGAGCCTTCTACTGCAATGGATGCTCCTATAGCTGTGGGACTTCCTGAGCCCCTCCCTCATCCAGGCTGGGAATTTGGCTGGCTTTAGCTTGCGTATGTTTTATACCTATACTTCTGACTGTTAAAATTATGTTGTAAAATATAAATCTTTCAGAAAATACTCACAAGCATCATTTAACTGTTATTTTATTACTAATTATAATAAATATTATAAATAATATATGTTTCCAGAGTCTTAAATACAGAATTAAGTTAATTTTCCAAGTCACTCTGCATGTTTCATAGAATTACTGGGGCTAACAAATATACTTTCTTCATGAGTACAGAAGGAAAAACTGATGAATCCCACAGGATATGACAGTCTATGACTATAGTCTCAGCACTTTGAAGGCTAAGGTATGAGGATCATAAGTCCAAAGTCATCTTCGACTACATACAGCAAGACAGTAATCCTGTCTTAAAACAAACAACTGAAATGCTGGGTGACATCGTAACTTCTTCCTCATTGTATTTTAGCTCAAAATGACCCACCCTGGCATGAGAGACATAAAGTGTGCAAATGTCTTAAAATTCCTCATTTCATACACCAACTCTCTCTTTTGTGTTCCCTTTCGCCAAACTCGAGGGGGACAGCTATGGCCAAGCAGATTTTACTAGTGACAGGAAGAAGAAGTACTTCACAGTAGAAGGGCAGTTTCTTAAGAATGAGAGATGAGAAAGATGGAAACACCTTTGCAACCTGTTAGAGAGCCAAGGCATGTGGTGGACAGTCAGTCGTCAGACCAGATGGGAAAGGGAGTGGAGTCAACAGGATGTATGGCCATTTCCTTGCAGAGAAGATTGAAGCCCCAGAGACTCCATTGTCTGTTTTTGCTTCCCAGCCTTATGACGTGAAAAACCTTTGCTCCATGCTTGGGCTCCATGACACACTTTGTTGCTACAGGCTCGAAGCAGCTGGGCCAAGGCCCTGTGACTGGGAGCTAGGAGCTGACACCATCTTTCCTCCTCTTACTATGATTTACTTAGGCATTTTGTTATAGCAGCAGGAAGCTGACACATACTCCCTGTTCATTGCTAGACAGATATGCTCTGCCAAGCCAAGCTACCGTCTTCTCCTCTCCATGCTTTTCATCCTCTTCTTCATCCTTTCTATATTTGTGCTTCCTTTAAGAATGTGATGTTGGGCTGGGCAGTGGTGGCACATGCATGTAATCCCAGCACTCGGGAGGCAGAGGCAGGTGGATCTCTGTGAGTTAGGGGCCAGCCTGGTCTATGAGAGCTAGTTCCAGGACAGGTTTCAAAGCTATAGTGAAACCTGGTCTCAAAAAAATTTGTGATGTCATAGGATGAGCTTCCCATCCTTTTCTAATAAGACATGTCTTCCAGGTTGCACTTCTGTGATGCCTAATATAGGGCTCATTTATCCCTACCAATTCAGAACTAAAAAACACCTGGAGTATTTGATGCTTGAGCTATACACTTCTATGAATCAAGCTCCAGACTTACCATACGTTAAAACCTTACCCCCAATGGCATGATGTTAGAAGCAAGGGCTCCTAGGTTGAGTAGAAGAAGAGGGTGCAGTTCTCATGAATGGGATTAGTGTCCTTATAGGAGGAAACACTGTGCTCTGCTGTGTGGGTATCAGGTAAACCCCATCTGCACACCAGGAAGCAGCTGTTTGGATCTCTCAAGAACAGTGCTCTAGAACATGAGCTACGAGTGGTATTTCAGCCATTCGATCAGTTGACCTGCTGTAAAACCAGAGCTGAAGAAGAAAGCTGAGGGCAGATGGCTACAAACGCAGGAGTGCATATTAATTAGCTCCTGGCCGCAATATGTCAGTAATGGGTCTACAGAAGAAAATCAGTTTACCTCAGGTTTTAAATGAATGGCTAGGCAACATAGGAAATGCTTAGATCTAGTCAGTGGACAACCAAAAGAACAGTTTTGAGCCTTCTCCCCCAACACACCTAAACTAGGAGCTTCCATTGGAGAAGTTGAGACAGCAGAGACATCACTCATTCAGCTATATACATGACATGAAGCTGTAAGAAAAAAATCTACACTAATAAGCAATGAGAAAAAAAACAGTCCACTTTGCATTGATTGCCACAGAATAATGCTGGGGACTGCAACTGATAACTAATTTCCTACAGTTCTGGGGGTCAGAAAGCCCAAGATTAAGTGATAGTAGCCAGCAAGGGCCTTCTTGATGCGTCATCCCATTACGTAGGCAGACAGAGAAGGGGACAGAGAACAGGACCTGGAATCAAAGCTTCTGTCCTTTTGCTACGGGGTTAACCACACTTGAGCACAGAGACCTCATGTCCAATACTAACATGGATGCACGGAAGATCAAGTGTGCTACATGAGGACTTTGGGGCACATTAAAATCACAGAACGGAAACCATTTACCCCTGAATGTTCAGAATCTCTCCTTAAATCAAGCACGCACCACCTCACAGCTGCTCAGGTCTAAGCCCTTTGCTTTCTTTGGACACTGAGTGGAGCTGGAGCCCTTGTGCGGCACTAGGTTGTGGGGAGAAGAGGCAAGTTGACTAAATCAAGCAAGAAACAAGCACAGACAGGCATTTCTATTTATTTATTTTAACAACTGACAGAGATAAACAGGCTCACTCTCTGGCAGTAAATTCCTTAAGCGTCTAGCCTTAGGTTCAATTTTCAGATATAAATACTACCCACTGTTACTATGTCAGCTCCTCTTTCATAATCTGGATATGCTATGTCATGGGCAACAGTTCTCTTCTTTGAGACGGCTAATATATGAAGCAGCTCTCTTCTTCAGCACCATTCTCAAGAGGCCTGTTCATGCTGCCTTCCAGACTCTAGAGGGAGGAAAGACAGGGACTGTCATGGGACTCGGGACAAATCCTTAAACCAGCATTTGACAGAAAGCCAGGATGAAGAATGTTTAGGCTCAGTCTGTGAGGCTCAGTTCACGGAACTCTGGGTAGGCACAGTGAGGGAATGAAGAAAGGACAGACACACTGACACAAGCTTCATAAAGCTGGGGACAGGTGGGGTCTGATACTGCTCCTGCCATAATCTTGAACCCCAGCATGTTTCTTAGGCACAGTGCAGGGAGAGGGGTTGCCCAGTCTTGGTAGGAGGTCTCTGTAAGTGAGCAATCTCAGATTGTAAACATGTGGAGGCTACTGTTAGTCTCTGCACACACTGATCATAAGCACTTAGACTCAGACTCCCAGGAAGATGTCTGCCACCCCTCTTTCAGCATGGCCCATGTGTGGAATGGCTTTGCCAAATGTCCCATGGGTCTAAGGTCTTAGAGACCCCAACATGACCATACCTGTGTGAAAATATAGTCACTCAGGACTTCATTCACTCAGGGCTTCCTCTGTTCCCTACGATATCTGGTGCTTCCACTCCCATTCCTGGTCCTCAGCAACTTTCCCCTATAATTATTTATTCAGGGGAAGCAACGTGCCAAGGTCACAGCCTATGGGGCAGACCCCTGGCTCTCATGGTTATCAATGCAAGCACAATGCAGATCATAGGGCCAACATCAATTTTGATAAGGGAGGAAGATGGACTGGGTGGTAGTACTGGGTGGTGGGTAAGGACTGGGTGGTGGGTAAGGACTCTCTGCTGTATGCTTTACTGGAAAATAATGACGGACACTGCAGTGGAGATGTTTATCCTAAGTTTATCTAATTCTGTAAGCAATCCTTGACTGTTTCCCCAACATTATAAGTGTTCTTAGGGCTGTGGATAAAGGAACAGCTCAGCAAAGTTTCACTTGTTTTTCTTTTGCTATACAATGCTTGCAAAGATTTTCAGATGCCCATTAGGAGGAGGGCTGGTGTGGTGGGGTCTGTGTCTTTGTCTAACAGGGGCTAACGAAGCTTCCACGTGACCTTCCAGGTCCAAGATCTGAAGACGTAGCTATACCCTTAGTCCACAGGAGATCTGTTCAAACATCCTCATCAAATGTCTGAGACCATAAACAAGATACAGTGTCAAACACCACATGCCATCAAATGGCTAGGAGGAGACGATTGATGGGAAACACACGCAGCACGGATATGTTGCATAGAGGAATGGTATACCTCCCAGGTAGGGTGGAGCAGTGTCACAAGATTTTATCAAGTTTTTCAGAATGACTTGTGGCTTAAAACTTTAAACATATTTCTGACACTGTGCATTTTCAGGTTATGGGTTATTGAAATCCTAAAAGGGAAAACCAAGATGAGGGGCTACTGTCAACACTCTGGCCTGCTCTCTCAGGAAGAGAATGAGTAAGGATGGACTACATGGGAGGTAGGTCATAAAAAGACTTTTGGGAGAAAATAAGTCCATCTTAGTGGGCCAGTGACATATTAAAGAAGGAAGTTTGCTCTCTTTCTCTGCCCTCCCATTTGTAAGGACTCAGAGTCCATCCTTTCTAGAATATGCAGAGATAAACCATTGCCCTGAAACTGGAGAGCATCCCTTACCTAACACTGATCTCTTGTGCCTTCACCTCCCGACCTTAAGAACCACAAGTGGTAAATTTCTGTTTTGTGTACGTACCAGCCTAAGCTATTTTGTTATAGTAATGCAAGCAGACTGAGACACTCACCTGATATTTTCTCCAGCCCAGGTTCAAGAATCATGTTTAGTATTTGAGAGTCATTTAGAGGTCAGGATTACTAAATGAATCAACCAGTATTGCATGTGGAGTTTCCATACAGCTATCAGTCTTCTATTTTGATCAACAGAGGCCTAAACACTGTCCAACATACCGCCAGAACATATTTTATTCCATCCCATAGCTAGAAAATTAGAATCCCTGTGGTAGGTCCCCGCACTTTGGGTAGTTTCTGGCAGTGCTCCCTTGCCTGGCTGCACAGAGCTCCTTTGGGTCGCTCTCCACATTGCTCCCATGGGCAAGGCTAAGGACCAGAGTAGCAGGACTGCACTCAGCTTCTCTCAAGCCTGCCCTGAGCTCACACATTTGCAATCCTTCATTCTGAACACAGTTCTCAACTGGGCATGGACTCACCAGCGGAGTCAGTAAAATGGGGAACAGCAGGAAGAGGCGTGATTAATCCAGGACCCACAAGTCCTCTGTTCTCTTGACCACAACCTAAGAACTGCCTGTGGTCACACCGAAACCAATTAGCACCAAAGGCTGGGAAGAACAAGTTCCCACAGAAGTGGACAGGAAAGATTTGAATCCACGATGTCCACATTTCTAATGGGGCCTAGCAGCTAGCTATGTAAGGCAACATCATCACTGAAAACAGAGCACACAGGCAATTGCAGGCATTAGGAATTCACCAGAGTCAAAGCAGGTCAATTCTACCTTCTGGGGCAATCTCTAAATTAGCATACAAATAGAGAGACCTGGAGTGCCCAGAGGCAAGTGGAGTTTGTAAGACTGGCCTATGTTGAGCAGTTGTGAGGCAAAGCCTGGATCAGAAAACAAGTCTAAGTTAAGTGAGGCAGTGAAGAGGTACACAGGTTTTCTGATTTACAATTTAGCACATTGGCTCCTTACAATACACTGAACCCAAAAGAAGATACTTATTTCATAAATATTAAAAATTTCAAATACTGATGTTATACTCTTTAAAATGTTGGGGACAAAAATCTAGGGCAGGAAACCTGGTGCATAGAATTGGATAAGACTGGGCTTGGGGAGTGAAAGTTTAATAAAATCAGGGGTTAAAATTATTTTTAAATATATCGAAAATACTTTGTGTAGAATGAAAATGTCATATGAGTAAACAGCCACTTCCTGCCACATATACGTACTACATACACACACACATATATATACATATATATGTATATATATACACATACATATATATGAGAGCTACAAAGTGATGTGGAATTCTCCTCTGTATGCTGTGAATATTACTGGTTAATAAAGAAACTGCTTTGGGGAAAACTAAACTGAATGCTGGGAGAAAGGAGGCGGAGTCAGAGAGAAGCCATGGAACCTCCACAGGAGACAGAAATGCTGAAACTTTGCTGGTAGGTCACGACCTCGTGGTGATGCACAGATGAATAGAAATGTGTTAAATTAAAATGTAAGAGTTAGCAAATAAGAAGCTAGAGCTAATGGGCCAAACAGTGATTTAAATAATATAGTTTCTGTGTGACTGTTTCGGGGCTAAGCAGCCAGGAATCAACAAGCGGCCTCCTCCAACAACAAAGAGAGAGACAGATTGGGTGTGTGGTTCTGTACCTGCATTTAGATATTCTCACAAGCTATTCATGGTGGCTTTCCAACTAGAACATACTATGGGAGATCTGTTATTTTCTAATTAGTTGATATGATTTTAGATACAATAAAATATTCCCTTTCTTTCAAGAGTATAAGTATAATCAAGAGTTCATTATTTATAATTTTGTAACTATATTAGTATGAGGTGCACTGTTCATTCAAGTATTTCTGAGGATCTTTTAGGGGACAGACATTGTGCTAGTTAGGGAGTTAAAGAGGAACAGAAATTCTTCAAGTTACCTAAGGTCATTACCATTCTTCCAGCAAAAATGTGGAACAGTAGTGTAGGTTTTTCATTGCCCTAGAGCAAATGTTTCTAAAGCTCAAATGAAAACATAGATATGCCAATTATTTGAAAAGTCCGAGAAAGCAGACAGTGGGAGGGCCTAGCTCTGGAAGACACAGCACAGCTTCTCCATGAACCCTATGATCCTTCATCACATTGAACAATCTCAAGAGGACACCAAGTCAGAAGATGGCCACCCAAGTGTTCTCTAAATGCGTACACACAATGTGGCTTCTAGAAGCACAGACAGACATGTTCTGTATCTTGAGCTTAGGGAGACTCTGAAACTGGCTTCAAATCAAGATGCAACAAAATGAAGTCTGGCTCCATGCCTGTGGTTCAATCAACCATGGTTTAAAACACTGGGAAAAGGCAATTTCATCCACCCTGCATGCACCTGCACTTTCATCAGGATTCCCTAAGCAGAGAGCGACCACTCATATTGCCCTCACACTGCTCCATCAACAACAAGCAGCCCAGGGAAGCCTGAAGCAGAGGATGTGTGCAGGGATCCTACGTCATTCTGTGAGGAGCTGAGTGCCCACTGAATCAGCATCTGCAGATCCCGAGAAGCAATGAGCACAGAGACTGAAGGACAATTGCATGAGGATTTTTACCATGCCAGGTGCTTAAAAATCTTCTAGCTAAAATATACTTCCGGAAAAAATAAATTAGAGATTAAAAGATTTAAGATAAAGATATAGAACTCTTTCAAACTGGAGAGAAAATGTTTAAAGATCCATATAAATTGATAAAAGACATAAGAACAAACAAAATACACGTATGAATATTAAAATATGTAAAAGTGATGAGATAAACACATCAGCTCTGTTCCCATTTGTACCAGTCATAGTGATGGCATCTGCAAAGCTTGGCAGCATTCTCTCCTGTGACGCTGTGGCAGGAAACCTACATCCTTCTGGCAGGCGTAGGGACACAGAGAGAGATGGAGCAGTTGCACTGCTCGGCCACACATTCTGTCTTAGGGATTCGCTCCTGGGACCCACACCTCTGGGAGTCACGAAAAGATGTGCAGACAGTGGCTGGGTGTGAGAGCTTTAATAGATGAACACTATGGGAACACAGATGCCCATCCACAGAGACCCTCTGAATCTATGTGCAGAGAGGGAAGGATCTTCACAACTGGCACCATTACTGTAAAGAACAGAGGAAGCAGGGAACAGACAGCAGCAGTTTATCAGATGAAATGTAGAAAATGGAAAGTAATAAATAAAATAACAAGTAGGTAAAACAGTGCTCCTTGCCAAGGGTAAGTGAACAAAGTGAGATAAATGAAGTGAGGTGTGTGCTTGTGTGTGTGTGTGTATATATGTGTTTATATGTGCATATATACCTGTATAAATAACAGTATAGCTAGAATTTTGAAGCATGTCATGTTTTATGACAATCAAGATATTTAAGAAAAATGAAAAAGAAAGGGTGGTACAATATTAGACTAAGCTCTGTTATAGTTCTTATGCAGTGGGGCATTTGTTTTATGATGCAAAGATGTGTTGCATTCTTTTATGTTGTTTTTGTTTAACACTGTGAAGCAGTGTTAATTTGCCTGTCTAAAACACCTGATTGACCTAAAAAGAGCTCAATGGTCAATAGTTAGGCAGGAGAAAAGATAGGTGAGGCAGGCAGGCTGAGATGATAAGTAGGAGGGAAAATCTGGGAAGAGAAGATCAAGGAGCAAGAAAAGGAGAAGGAAAGGAGGACATCAGGGGCCAGGCACCCACCTACACAGCAAGCCATGGAGTAAGAAGTAAAAAAAAAAGGCACATAGAACAGAAAGAAAGAAAAAGGCAAAGGATAGACAGGATAATTTAACTTGAGAAAAGAAGGCTAGAAACAAGCCAAGCTAAGGCCAGGCATTCCTAAGAAAGAATAAGTCTCTGTGTGATTTATTTGGGAGCTGGGTGGTGGGCCCCCAAAGAGTCCAAACAGTAAAAACAACCAACAACTGAAAAAAGAATAAAATTTAGTATTATCAGAAGTGAATACCTTAACAACATACATTGATAATGTTTGTGTGTAGTCAAGTTATTTAAAACAACTTCTAAGGACAGCGCTATTCTTTCTCCTTTGTGGAAGTAAAGGAACTGAGAGAAAATGCTGCCCTGTAGAAGCCTGCCATTTCTAGTGCTATAGGTGGAGGAATTCTGGACCTCTGCTTACATGTGTTAAGACAGAAAAAAATTTATTTAAAACTGATATTTTCAGAAACCAGGTTTCTTGCCATGCAGAAGGAATGGGGATAGTAAAAAAACAGCTCATGCATAGTGTTTGATTTGAAGCTAAAAGATAGTGTGTACTTAACAAATATTTTTTTAAAACAACACCTCTCATTAGGAAAAGTTCCAAGCACATCCTAGGCAGCAGGATAACGGTTCCCACACGCTTCCTTACCAGGCTCACCAACACGACCAGCTTCGGCTCAGTTCTCTGTTATTCATGCCGCTATAGATTTCCTATTCTATCAGAAGAACCAATCCATATATAAGTCTAGAAACATGGAGTTTAAGACAGAACTAGGATATCATAATAGCACGAAAAGATTACCAGATGTTAATGTGATCAATGTCCTCTCATAAATGTGTTGGGTTTTAAGTCTGTTTGAATCAAGATATCAGGATCCAAACAGAGCACACTATGATCATATGGGACTTATTTCATGCTTCTCTCCTCCTTTTCCTTTCAAATTTTTAAAACTTTTATATTAGGTTTCGTGAGACACTTTTATGCAGTAATATAATGCATTTTAAACATATTTTCCTTATATCTGTCTTTTGTTATAATGATTTTTACAAGGACATGATTCATCTACCATGAATTTCTCCATTTCAAAGTGTTCGATTCATCAGTTTTACACATATTCACAAGGATATATTCACAAAAATATATTCACAAGGATATATTTACAAGGATATACAGCCACCAGTGTTAATTTCTGTAAGTTTTCTCTCGTGCCACTTATAATTTGCAAGCTTCTCTTCTGTCACCCTTTTTGTCTTTGTGATTTATTTTTGAAGAAAGAAATGGACTGATCAGCTTGAAGAATTTTGGATAACATAAATGTTTCTGATTTTTTGAGTGGTATATATCTAATTTCGAGTGATGCATGTTTAAGGAGTCACCCCACCCCACCCCCAGCCCTGGTTTCCTGACAGTTCTTTGTTGGAACTAGACTGCATTAGATTTAGGACAGACATGTTTGAAGGGACTGCCTCTAGGGGCTGCTTGATCAGAAAGCACAGTGTGCTATTGTAGAAGCAATTGGCTGCATCTTGGAATCTTATTTTATGAGAGTCCAAATGCTGCCAGCTAGCAAGAGGGTTCTTTCCCACACTAGTTAAAGAATTAAAGGGCTGGAAAACTGCTCAGCACACCGTGAATGCTATGGCAAGCATTAGAGACTTCTCGGGAAGGAGCCCTGGAGAGTCAGGAGACTACTGACCTTAAGAGTGCTCTTTGGGTTCCTGCTGAACTTGACTGTTCCTTGACCTGTGACTTTATCTAGCACTTTGTTGGTCCTGAGGTGTGCATGTGTCCTCTCTGGTACTTGAGTTGGGTCCTTGTTTCTGTCTAAGAACATAGGTATAGCTGCTGATTGGCTGGGGGCTGTTATCTCTTAGAATGGATTCCAGACATCTGTTTATGGAATTTTAATAAATGAAGAAGAGAAACTTGATGGGGGAAGAGAAAATGAAGACAGAGGAGTATTGTGGAGACTCATCTCTCTTTTCCCCTCTGCCCAGGGACAAGGGCCTCACAGTCACCAAGCCCTCCATGAAAGGTGCACTAATTTCTAGATGACAAAACAAGAACTTACAGTTTTAGCATCCCTTTTCCAATCTTTGTGCATATTTCAATAAAAGTAAAAATTCCCTCAACTATAACTGTTTGTATCAAAGAACACATTTTACATAGAAAGGCAGAATAGCACTACTCCTTTCTCTAATGATTACTGATATAGAGACGCTGACTTGACCAAGAAAGATTCAGCCAATGGGACATCTCAGAAGGGACACTCAAAGCTGGGCTTAAGAGCCTTCGAGAGCTTCTCTGATGCCTTCTATAGCAAAGAAATGCCACTTTAGGTACATCCTACTCTTATTAATTTTTAATACTGATTTAATTGATGCATTTGTATTTGTGTGTGTACACATGTGTGCATGCACATGTCTGCACACCAGTGCACACTACAGCACACATGTGAAGGTCAGAGAACAAATTCCAGCAGCCAGTTCTCTCTATGTATCACGTGGGTCCTGAGGATTGATTACTGTAATAAGATAAGGCTTGGTAGCAAGCACCTTTCCCTTCTTCCTTGCCCCAATTTTTTTTAAATTTAAATAGGGTCAGCAATTTTCCTAATAAAAGTGGTCTTTGAAGACTGCCAGCTACACGGTGAAAATTTTTGTTTGTTGACTTTGCAACAGCTGGAAGTAGGGTTCATGGGCTTGGGACTTGCTTTTTTTCTTTTAGAAGATAAGCATGTGTTTAATCTGATTCCTCAGTTTGCCACTCAACCATGGAAGTGTTTTGCACCATCTCTTGTCTGTTTGTCTCAGGATTCACATCTCTTGATGAGTATTTTAAATTCACATAGCTAAAATGACAAACATGGCTCACTTTTAGCCGACCTCATACACATGGAGACATTAGAATGATGCTATCAGGTTGATGTCTAAAACTGAGGATGCTTTTCTTGTCTGTGGTTTTGGTTTTGCCCTTTAGTTCTGGGGTAAGCTGTGAGGATAAATTTCACAAGAGCAGCCACAAAGGACAAAGGGGAGCAATGGGTTGGGAAGTTGGAAGGTGAGCTACCTTACCATTGGACTAAAACTGCATTCTCAAATAGGAGATGGTACTGTGACTTAAGGACAGCGCCCTCTATCTGCACAGTCACAGAATGTCAGGCTGACTGAATCACAGTTCAAGTCTTGGGGGAAAAAAGAAAGGGAGACTGGAAGGCAGGGTAGGGGGGTTAGTGCAATAGAGCAGGTGTTAACTGTTGAGGAATCTTAGTAAATTCATGATAGGTACCAATTATATGTATGTTTTATAAAATATATATATTATATATATGCATATATAATTATATGTGTGTGTGTGTGTGTGTGTGTGTGTGTGTGTATTCAACCCTGGAGAGTTTGAATCCCTTGACATGAAAGGTGGGGGAGTCATATCTTCAAGCTGTGATATGGAGAATGGCTATTAAAATCAAGGAGTATAGTTATCACCACAGAAATGTAGGAGGGAAAGTTTTTACATATTGCACACTCAACCTTCCAGGAACGAAGGACTTAACTGATTCTTGTACCTCACTTTTAAAATGTGTCTGACTTCCACCATAGAAAAAGATATTTACTTTTGAATACCAGAAACCTGTGTGCATGTGTGGTTCATCACTGTGGTAAAGAAGAAATGGAGACCAAATGAGCTGCAATTGGATTTAGGTTCAGCGGCCCACAGAGACTTTGAAATAAACACTAACGTGAGCACAGTCCCCAGAACTACTCACTTGCCAGGCATTAGAGCCAACTGATGCAGTCCAGCGGGCTAACATTGCTCACATGGACTTGCGAGGATAACCCTGGCAAAGGCGAAATTGGTGAGCGCCCTTTCTCAGTGTGGTGGCAACAGAAACAAGCCTCTTACACTTTTACAGCAAAGAGAGTTTTCATCACAAACTTCAAACATATCCGTGCCTTTGTGAAAGGAGGCCATGTAATAACCAATTATCATCCTCCCACACATAGCCTGGAGCAATAAAAAATACAAAGAGCAGGAGAAAACAAAGACATGACGATCCCTGTTAGCAGGTAGCCAAGGAAGCGTGCATGTGATTATTGGATAATGAGATTCACTGGCAAAACATTAAAGACATTTGGTACAATTTATCAGTATCTAGATGCACAAATATAAATGATCACCTACGTGTGTAAAGACATGCACGTGTGGTCATTGCAAGAACAGTGAACAACACAGAGTGGGATGTCAGCGTTCACTAACATCCAGCTGACTGTCTTCATACAGTCAAATCTATAAAAATTTATTTATACTCCAAATGTGCTTATATAAAAAATATGCCAATTAGTACTCATTAATTACAAATGATCAGTTGTGGATACTGGGTGTTATTAGCCCAGTTATTTATGTGATATATATGACTTCACATAAACATTTTAATTATTGAGTGGGAATGTCACATAGTAATTAGCTTTCTTGAAGGAGACTAAATATGGAGAAAGGGAAGGGCTCCCAAGTTTTACTTAGTAGGTTTCTGAAAATTAAAAACTTGTTAAGCATGTGACTTTAACACTTTTAAAAGGACACCTGAGAAAATATTTGCAAATAAAACATTTAGTTAATCTCTAAATTTGTTTTTTCAGACTGAAAAAGATAATGGTAAAAAAACTCAATACTTGGGATATTTTTTCTGCTTTCCAACCAATGTGTAGTTGATGATGATCTTCTTTGTTTTGCCACTGTTACCTATAATTTCTGACTGTACAGTCTCATTTTACACACGGTTTGTGCAGGTCACTTAATTCACCTTCTGTCTGAGCAAAAGTACATCCATGTTTTATAGCATGCATTCTCCTTCTGCTAGAGGAGACTTTTATTTGGTTCATTATGTGTCTATTTTTGGAGCTATTTTTAGTAGCTGTTATTTCACATACTACAGGAAGTAATCATAGGTGTGCGTGTATTTGTACATATGTTCATGAGTGTGTGCCTCTCTCTCTCTCCCTTTTCTCTCTCTCTCTCTCTCTCTCTCTCTCTCTCTCTCTCTCTCTCGTGTGTATGTGTATGTGTGTGTGTGTGTTCAGATATTCTTTCCAAATTCTTGTGAAAGCTCTAAGAAATTTGTGACTTCTGTGATGTGGGATTCCCCTCTGTATGTTGTGAATATGTTTTATTACCATTGGCTAATAGAGAAGCTGCTTTGACCTGTGGCAGGGCAGAATAGAACTAGGTGGGAAAACTAAACTGAATGCTGGGAGAAAAAAGGTGGAGTCAGATAGACACCATGTAGCTGCCAAAGGAGACAGACCCTGAAACCTTACTGGTAAACCACGAGCCTGGTGGTAAAATACAACATAATAGGAATGGGTTAATTTAAGATGTGAGAGTTAGTTAATAAGAAGCATAAGCTAATAGGCCAAGCAGTGTTGCATTTAATATACTTTCAGTGTGTTTATTTCAGGTCTGGGCAGCTGGGAAATGAATGAGCAGCCTCCATCTACACCTCTCATGATGGAAGAGAGACTAAGGAAATGGTGGGAGCTGAAATTCTAGTGTCACCTTACCCTCTCACTGGGTTTCTAGCGTTTGTAACTGCCATATGAAAAACATAAAGAATCAGGGAATCACTAAAATAGTAAATACTATTTCAATTTGTTATTGCAAAAAAACAAGATAAATACCAATTCCACTTAGCATTTTAAGTGTGTTTACTCAGTATTTTAAAAATGGTTACATGGCAGCTTGATCACAGATCCAGTCTGCATTTACCTGAACAATATTCTTTTGGAAAAAAATTAAAATAAAACAATTTTGTTAATGTGTGTATGTTTCTGTGTGGGACCAGAAGACAGCACTGGATCTCCTAGAACTAGAGTTGCAGTTGGTTGTGAGAAGGTTATGTGGGTGTTGGGAATGGAACTGTGGTTCATTAGAGGAATAATACATGCTCTTAATTGCTGAACCATCTTTCTAGTCCCCTAAGAAATAGTCTAAAATATTCAAATTAAACAGATTACATATACAAAATTTATCCAAAATGTAATAAATGTCATCCAAAAATGAATACAATAAAGATCAACAAATTATACAAGTCCTAGACTTTGTTGAGCTAGGCAAATGGCTGTCCTACTCTAAATGCAAAGAAATAAAAATAAGTTAAGCCATAAACCTACCAATTTAAGTACAATTTAAGAGACAGGGACTGACTGAGTGCATTTATTTTGTACATTTTGCCTTATAACCTGACTTTTGAACTTTACCAGTTCTTTTTAAAATATCAACTCTATTTTAGTTGCCAATAGTCAAACTTTGGACAAATTTCAATAAATAGTCTTTTATCTAGATTTTCTTAAGAGAAAATAAGCTTGGATAGTGCTTGGCATCTCTGTGAAGACATTCAAAGTGAAGATGCGACTGCAATACTCCTGGTAGACCAGTAGTCCAACTAGTTTCCCAGTCCCCACATGCCAGATTGACTTTTTGCCAATATTTTGCAAATAATGTGATATTTCTGGATTGTGTACACCCAAATTCAAATGTTGAAAGTTTTGTCTCAAGGGAGAAAAGCAACCAATAGTCTTGTCCAACTTTAAAGTCCACGAACTTCAGCCCACCATGGCTTCTCCAATGAAACAATAGTAAATACTAGCATTTGCAGATAATCAATAGCCATATACTTGAACTAAAAGCCCACTCAATAGGAGGAAATTTATGCCTTATACTATAAACCTAGCCCACAACACCTAGATGGTCAGCTTCTAGACCCTAGAGGAACACCCAATATTACTGTTTTCCTGAACCAGTATAATCTCTAACTTCACTCTGAGTTTTTACCCTTGATGAGTAAAGCTTTCACTCATCAAAAAAAAAAATTCTCCTTTTTTTAGAAGATGAAGACTACTACAGAATTTAATAATGCAAAATTCTCACAAGATAGAGATCAATTAATGGTGGGGTGTCCAACTCCCCACTTATACTTTCACAGCACCTACATTTAAAGCTCAAGGGACATCATTGGAGAAAAGGAAGGAAGACTGGAAGCAGCAGAGATCAGCATTCTTGCAGGTAGTGTCTTCCAGACATGCAGGGAAACTATATCCATGAAATCAAAACAATATGGCTGCCTAAACAAGACCTGCTTGACAACACCAGTTGATATGTCTAGGTATATAAACATCTCAAAAGTTAATTTTTTCTGGGACTCAGGATAGACAGTAAGCAAGCAAATAATGTCATTCTTAGTGCAAACAGTCTAGTGAAGTATACAGTAATTCCCCAAACTCAAACTAATCTTCAGTCTATCCAGAACTCTGAAGGAAACCCATTCAATAACACAGTAGGATTTTCAGAATAGGGGCTTCAGGTTTGTCAGTCTAACCAGTACTTAATGCTTACTTGTTGATGGAATGGGTAACAACTTTCAAAGGTTATTTTATAAATTTATATTTTATGATCATCAACAACTATCGCAAAAAAATAAAAGCTTTAGTATAAATTACTATCACATAATCAAAATATATTCTTTTTTGATTTTTCAAGACAGGATTTCTTTGTGTAATAGCCCTGGCTACCCTGGAACTCACTTCATAGACCAGGCTGCCTCAGATTCACAGAGATCCGCATGTCTCTGCCTCTCAAGTACTGGGATTAAAGGCATGTGCTACCATGCCTGGCTCAGCTTTGAGATTCTTAATGTATGCTTCCCATCTTCATATCATGTATAATTTCAACATTTCATCTTCGTAGCATGTATACTTTCAACATTTTGAACTCACTGTCCCATCTTCTGAAACCCATTGACACAATACATATCATGAGTTCAGCAAAATTCATCATTTCTAACTGGGCATAGTGGCATGCTCCTGTAATCCCACCACTTGGCAGGCTGGGGTAGAAGGATCAAGAGTTGCAGGCATCCTGGCGACAATAGTGAAGGGCTGTCTCTAGCAAGACAAAACAGCAACAACACAAAAGCAGCATCTGGGATTTTACAATCTGCTAACTTTCCTCTTCTTGTGTGTAAAAACACACAAAACACAACAAAACCCAGGTTCTTTTGAAAATAGGAAGGGACTTGCTGTAAGTAGCTTCATGTGGTTTGAGGGTTTCTATGGCAACATGGAACTTTTCCTTAAAAATGTCCTATAAGATTCTCATTAGGATAAAGAGAACTTGGCAGAAGTAAGTGTAGTTCTGTGTCTCTAAATCTTTCCCAGTGGTAGATTCATAAACCAGTCACTCTCTTTACCTGCATTCTTTGATTTTTAAATATTTTATTTTTATTTTACATGTATGAATGTTTTACCACTGTGTGTGTAGAAGGGGGCATATGTGTGCCATATGCATACACATGCAGTATCTATGGAGGCCAGAAGAGGCCATGAATCTCCTGAAATCAGAGTTGCAGACCAATGTGAGCATTGTGTGCTGGGAACTGAACATGGGTCTTCTGCAAGAGCAGCCCACACTCTTTACTCATATCTTTGATTTTTAACGTTCCTCAGGTTCTTTAAAGAAGTATTGTGTTTGGCAAAGCTCAGACTCAAAGACATGCACAGCCTACCCAAAGGAAAGTAGCTACATATCAAAGAAAGCTGCTCTTGTTCTAAAATCAGCCTTAGATTCTTGGTCTGAATTCACTGAGGGAGTCATATTACTGGAACTGACAATTATAAATGTTGCTTCTGTTATAATCAAAGTAGCTATAAAAGTTGATTTTAATTCACCAAAGACAAATTTTCTAGTTCCCAGTTATCTCAGAAGGTCTTGCATTGGCTATGACAGACTTCTGATTCTATGAGATGTGACGAGAGAACAGAGAGAGACAGGTAACGCTATACAGTGGAGATCACAGCCAGAAGACAGAGAAGCCAAGCTGCTGTCTAAACTAGGACAGAACGGCTGCTGCTTTAATCTGAGATGTAAGATTACTAAACTTCTGGTGACTATGTGGTGAAGCAGAAGCATCAGTTGGTTTACCTACTGTTGACTGGCATCATGAGGATACAATCATTTTTGTGGAAATGCAAATAAACTCAACACAAAGTATCAGAATTTTTCCTTCTTAGTATGATTTAAAGTATTTGATTTAAAGTAGTTGGCTTCATTTTCCCACTTAAGTTTTACTTTTCAAACAATATCTTTATGTCCCAGCATGTTGAATTAAGTGCCAACAATATTTATGACAGATTCCTCCTTATGAACAGTTTAATGTCTCATATTCATTTGCTAATATAACAAAATCAAGGTCATGATCTAGCAAACTAAGCAGATCTCAAATTTATGAATACTAAGTTAATTTCTTAAATCAAAATCTAAAAATAATATATTTAAAGTGTCTTTTCCCCCATACTGCATCAAATGTTCTAGACTCTGTCTTGATTGTCCAGGAGGGGAAAAGAGGAGCTGTGACATGGAAATAACAGGTCCTTTCAATGAAGGCATTAGCACTATTTTATGATAATCACAAAGAGAATCAGGATGGCTTTGAAGACTGATATAAAAAGCGGTGTTGTCAATTATAATACTCACACACAAGCTTCGGGTTGGAATATAAGTTTGTTAGAATTGATATGTTGTAAATTTGGAACTGTTGGGATGACATTCTGAACATATAGAAGTGTCCCTGTGCCCAGCAGAGTACTAGCCAAATTGTCAACCACCCACTGATATGGGCTTATGAATTGCATGAGACTCCAAAGGGGACAGAGTAGGAAGGGCTGTCATCATACATGACGGTAGGGACTGTGACAGGAAGGTCATGTGACACTGTTACTATGGCGTGTAAGATGACCAGGAGGGTCACAACCATGCTTTCAGACCCCGTTCCTTTCCTAGACTCTCAGAACCTTCTCCTACCTTGCCAATACCACTCTACAGCAAGAATTTCCCTAAAAAGCCCCTTAGTAGTTTCATTGACAAATAAAACCCAGATTAGTCAGGCTGGCTACAAATAGGAAAGTAGCTAGGTGATGATCAATCACAATGATCTGCCTGCACACACACACACACACACACACACACACACACACACACACACATGCACACATGCACACAAGCGCACACACCACCTAGTTCCCTCAGACACCTTGGGATGGTGAAGGGTACCTCTAGGAAACAGTCATGACCTACCCCTACTCGTTTCTATATGCTTAATCTCTTGCCTAAAAGACAGGTGAGGAAGGCTTGGTGAGTCAAAGATGAAAGCAGTTTTTCAAAGTTAGCCCGACAGAGGAATTCCCTGTAAAAAAGATGAAAGACCCTGCTTTAAGAGATCTTTTTCATTCTTAGCCTAAAACAGTCTGCTTTTGTGTTTCCCCGGGGTCACTCCATGCTAGGACAACAATCTCCAAAGGCTTTTTTCTCCCATTATAGAACAGGAAAAGATTTGGCATAGGGATTTTGTAAGGATATAAAAAATCTGAAGATAAACAAGATGTCATGATATTGAACCAGTTTGATGACTCATTTCATGAGCAAGCAGTCCCTTTCATATGAAATTTATTTTAACTTTCCAGTTCTTTTCTCATTTGCCTCCTGACCCACCGTTAAAAGACTTTCCCCTACTCTGCAGACAGCCATGGAAGGTGGGGCAGCAAAAAATAAAAAAATAAAAAATAAATAAATAAAAAACCAGGAAAACAGGGATCAAGCATTTGCCCTTTGGATTCCCAAGAAGAAAAAAAGAGATGCAGGGGGAACACACAGCAGCAGTAATAGTAGCCACAGGATTGTCTCCATTGGAAGACTAGAGAATACTCAAAGAAGCCCAGGAGAAGATGAGACTGGCTTGCTTTGCAAAGGGGGGTATGGGAAAAAGATACACGTCGCAAGTCTAGCTCTTGGCCTATGTGAGAAGCATCACCACTCACCAATGCCTTCCAAATGTCCTTTCTCATCAGACCCTGAGGTAGGGGTGGTGATGGAGAGAGGAAGAGAACACACAGGTACACTTGGTTAAGAGGTCCTGTAGAAGTTAATGTCCTGGTTCTTCCTGGGAACCTCCGGAGAACCACAACTAGAATGCCTGGTATCCAATGCCAAGTATCAGGAACCAGTGTAGTCACCTGGGACGCCAGTATTGTAGACAGTCCTGTGGCACCTGTACAAGCTCTGGGGTGCAGGAAAGACAAGGGGTCCTGATAGAAAAGCAAGGAGAAGGGCATGCTCTGAGAGTATGAGCAGCTCCAGAGATTGCTGACTGCAGAAAGAAGACAGACGCCTAGAGAGGCTCCTGAGCATCAGCCACAGCTGTCTGGGGCGGGGTACGGGGGACGAGGGGCTGGGATAATAAGATCACATCTGCAAGGTTTCAGTTCACTGAAAACTCCACGAAACTGGTCAACTGATATTTTGGAATTTTTTTCTGACTTAAAAACCAAAGCAGAAACTAAAATGGAGAAGAAAATTCACATTGAACTTTCCTAAGCCGAATGAGAGTGAGCAAGCTCTGAGCATGTTCACCTGTCCAGGCACAACTAGTTAGGGAGAAAGAACCCTCCCTAACCCATCAGAGCACACCTGCTCTAGGATGCTTATATTTAATTTCTAAAAAATGAATTAAATCTGAACAATAAGACTCAACTCCGGACCTTTGAAGCAACTTGTCCAATCATGCTTCCAACAGGAAAGAGATTAATTGCCAAGGGATATTGGGTTGACTGCCAAGGTGGTTAACTAGAAAAGGCTCACTGAAATTGATCCTTGTCATTTTATGAGAATTTCATAGCCATAGCTTGATCTAGTTGGAACGGGAATAGTTTGGGTGTTAATATTCTGTATTCAGAATACAGGGTGGCCTGTATTCTGAGTGTTTTCTTTTGGCATGTTAGTGTCCACAAAGCAGCTGGTATCTGCCAAAGAACACAGCTAAGGTGTAGGAAAGTTGAATCCTTGATCCTTGTGCCGAAGACATAGCCTTGCAACATCTCCTGTACCACGTGACCTGCACCCTATTAAGGTATGTTCAGTCCTAAATGCTGTCAAGTATGTTCAGGTCAATAGGCACAAGCGTCACGTGTGCCTGTAGGGAACCAAACTGCTAGCAGTCCTATTAGCTTCCAGTTTTTTGCCCCTTTGCTGACACAATTGCTTGTCTTCCTAGCTCTGGGCCCTGGGACCAAACATTTAGAGACTGTGTCAACTGGGTGCCTTGTCTTCTGATCTCCACTGTGTTCAGACAAAGGAAAGAGCAGCAGGAGACTAATGTACATAGAGGACCCAAAGAGGCACAGAAGGAAACCAGGATGTCCCTTGCTTCCCTGTCTGGAATGCCGAACACCCAGCTCAGGCTAGTGCTCCCCAGCTGCCCCAGTTCCTAGGAGCTGCAAAGCTTGCCATGAGCTCTGGGGTTCATCTTGACCTACAGGGGAGGCAAAGGCACTATGGGCTCAAAGTCTGAAACACCCGGCAACTCTTGGGACTGTGGTTTCTCGTCACTAAGAGAAGGTGAGGTGAACATCCCAGAAAATGATTTTTCTGTTCCGTTTGATTGGTGAGCAACTTTTAAAATAAAGGTACACTTTTTATTTAGTTTTCTGCAGATACAACAAAATGTTCACTGGTTGAATTAATAAGGTTCCTTACCAACAGGTAAAGTTCTATTTAGTCAGCTAACTTTATATTATTGTAAGATTAGTTACTGTGCATATATATATATATATATATAATGTAAACAGATCATATACACACACACCAAGTGATCTATGCATCTCTCTCTCTCTCTCTCTCTCTCTCTCTCTCTCTCTCTTTCTCATTTCTTTTTGTTTTTCTGAGACAGTGTTTCTCTGTGTAGCAGTCCTGGCTGTCCTGGAAATCACTCTATAAACCAGGCTGGTCTCAAGCTAACAGAGATGCACCTGCCTCTGCCTCCCAAGTACTGGGATTAAAGGCGTATGTCACCACCGCCCAGAACATATCATTTACCTGCACTTTCTGGTATGCCTACATGTACATGTCCACAATGGGATTTAGGTTACACTGAAGGAAGTCCCCTACCTGCTTGGTACACTTGCAGAAGGTGTTCAAAAGTCTTTTGTAACAGGAAAATAAATAAGTTTCTAAGTTGTTTATTATAATTTAAAATACAGCCAGACCAAGCCCTAGTATATATGTTTTCAGAAAAAATAAAACATGAAATAAATCCAGCATCCATGTTTCTACGCAGAAAATTCAAACTTCCCCTTTAGCGTTGCTTGCAGGACACTTGTGAAAAACGCCCAAGGAGTTATGCATATTTAGCAACACTCACATTTGCTTCCCATCCTCTGCCAGTCTTTTTAATAACGCATCTTCATGCGACAATATACTTAACGAGTACTAGCGTTCTGGAGACACAGAGTGGCACCAATGATTTACGAAGCTCTGCTCTGATGACACGATGGCTTTCACAGACTTCAGATGGAAACAGGGTAGGAATGCCCAGTATGTGTTGTCAGTCTCTGAAAATTTAAGTTCTTAGCACGGTGGCTTTTTTCCTTTTCTTGAAAGGAGCCCATCCCACATCCCAAAGACGACGCGAAAGAGGCTATATTTTTAGAGAGTGACAGACAAAAGGAATTTACACTATCTCTTCCAACGCTTGATGCCTATTAAATATTTCTTGAACTCATCTGTCTCTCAGAGGCTACAGACCTCACGCAAGTCCCATTCCCCTCCTGATGGAGACACAGTAATGCCATTCAGCTCCCTGTGTGATTGTGTCTGTAAGGCTAAAACACTGGACTTCTGGAAACGATTGCCAGAAATTTTCCAGGTTTTCCATGCTCAACTTTAGCAAAAGAGCCCCGAAACAACACAAATATAGGTAACTCCTCTGCTCTGTGCAGAGAGCATTGGCAGGCGGCCAGACAATGATGAAGGAGTCAAGAGTGGGGGGCAGGGTGACAAAAAACCCAAACAATTCTGGCCCCATGTCCTGGAAAGTAAAGGCAATACACTGTGCTAACATACCAAAGCACACAAGATCAGCCTGAATAACAATAACAATGAAGGTGATACATAGTCAGACTCTTGTTGCAGATGTAAGCAGGCCTCTTGCTCTTGACACCCTATGGTTATGTATCCGTCTACCTTACAGCTTAGAGAAAGTCTTTCTCTATCCACACAGATGGCAGAAACTATGCTAAAGCTCTCAGTAGCTACAGAGGTGCCCAGCATCACCTCTGCTTTGGGGTTGAGATCTTAAGAGGCCTGCCAAAGTTAAGGCCTCACCAAGGATCTGAGGCCAACTGGTCCCCTAGTGTGCACAAATCAACATTTATTTATTTTTATTGTTTTCAGTGTCTGTGTGTGGGCATGTGCATGGGTACCTATGGAGGACAGAGGCATTGCATCCCCCAGAACTGGAGTCATAGGCGGTTGTGAAACTCCTCATCTGGGTGCTGCGAACCAAACTCAGGTCTTTTGCAAGAACAGTATACATGCAGCCCTTACCGCTAGCCCTCTCTCCATCCCTACACAATGTGTTTTAGACCAGGGCTGCTCTTCCGTCCCTTGGTCTTCTTTTAGATGCATGACCCTAGAAACTGTATTTGAGCTAGGGAACAGTACACCCCACATCCTTGTGTCTTGAACAAGAGCCATGCACTTTCTCGTGGCTGTGGATTTTGAGATCCGAGCACAGCAGCTGAAGGTTAGCATCTCCTCAGTGTCAGGATGGCCACCATCTCACTGTATTCAGTCTGGGAGCTTTTCCTCCCCTTCAAAGGACTGGAGCCGACTTACGATGTCACGTAAACTACTTTTCTAAATGTCCAGCACTCACACTTAGTCCCATGAGGGTCAGTCCTTCAATAGGTGAATTCTGAAGACACTGTTCTGTACCACACCAATTCTTCGGCTTCAAAGATCCTTTCCTTAAAAGGCTTTTTATTCTCAAACCTTCAACTGTCTCTACTCTGTGACGATGTCTGCAACAGCAATCCAGCAGACCTGAGCTCTGTGGCCCAGTAATACATTCATTTCCACGCACCATGCATTGTTAACTGAGATGCCGTTTTTCTAAACCAAATTCACTGATGTCGTGGTCAAAATGTTTTGTTTTTCCTCTTGTCTTCCCCTCAATCCATACCTTGAGTTAGTTAGAACTAACTTTCTGCCTGGCGTTGTTTTCATTCTGCGCATCAACCCACGAGTCTTACTGCTGTCTGTGGAGAGTAGGCGACTATGCCAGTCCTTCTGTGCAGTCGGTCTGAAACCCGAACGCAGGCCTTGCGACCCTCACATCTGCATGAACAGCCATCCTCCGAATAGTGTCTGTATACTTAGGTGTGGGGGGGAGGGGTGGAATGCGGCCTGGAGAGGAAATTAAAGGAACTGGGTGGATTTCCCTCACAGGCATCCCACGTGAGGGGAGCTACGAGTCAGGAAGTGCAGGCAGACTCAAACTCCTGCCGCGGTACAGCACTGCTCTTTCAGCTTCCTGGGCTCTAGACAGAGACTACATATGAGCATAAAATGAGTCCCCAGCCTTGAAAGCCGAGAGGCTGGAAGAGACTTTGCTTAGGACTCTAGACTCATAAGAGCTTGCAGCACAGTAAGAGAAAATTTATATTCTTTGATTGTCCCTTTATGGCATCTATGAGTTCCAGATCAATATTCCTGTTCAGGGAGTTCATTATGAATTCACTAAAAATTTGTTCTGGTGCTTTGACGGTTAGTTCCGATTATCAACTTAATTGGACCTGGAATCAACTGACAGACCTGTCTCTGGGAGAGCAGGGTCTGTGTGGTGGTTTGGATGAGAATAGCGCCCATGGGCTCACGCACTTGACGTTTGGTCCCCAGTGGTTTGTCTGCCGTGTCACTGGGCGTGGGCTCTGAGGTTTCAGAAGCCCACACTAGGCCGTGTTCTGCTCTCTTTCTGCTGCCTGTGGCTCAGGCTGCTGCTCCAGCTCCTGCCTGCCTGCTTGTCTGCCACAGTGATCCTCATCACGATGATCAGAGACTAACCCTCTGAAACTGCAACCAAGCCCCAATTCAAAGCCTTCCTTTATAAGTGGCCTTGATTATGGTATGGTGTCTCTTTACAGAAACAGAACAGTGTATATAATAGGATATATATTCTATTAATTATATATATTATACATGTGTATACAATATACCATATGTGTGTGTGTGTTTGTGTGTGTGTATATATATATATATATATATATATATATATATATATATATATCCTATTCTCCTTAATAGTCTCCACCTTTGCCAACTTTACTGAGCACAACCATTACCATGAGGTACTATATACTCAAACATACACATGTATGTATAAGTCCTAGAGAACTAAAGTAAATAGCTTTGGGAAATATGACCAGTCCTCAAATAGTTATAAAAAAACACATTTGCATTTTTAAAAGGTATTTCAACTTCACTTGTTCTGAAAATTGTAAAAAAAAAAATACTAAAACTATAGTATTTCAATAAAACCTTAGTACGGGCACCTAACACCATCAGTGCCTCCCGCTGACTTCTATGACTCCACCGCACACTCCTGTCCCTCCAGTCACATCATATGAGATTTCTGAAACTTACACAAGTATTCAAGGAACTCTGATTTTAGGCCCACCTAAAAGAGTCTAAAATCTCTACTCTACTCCCTCTCGAGTCCGGCAGTGGGAAGCTGCCACAGGACAGTTCGCTCAGTGTCACACGGATCTCTGCTGGGAATGACTCCTTAACACTTCCGTTCATTCTTACTCTCACCCCAAGGCCTCCCCTCCCCTAGGACCCACTCCTACAGGGGAGGCCATGGCGTTCAGTAGAACGCTGAGTTAGTAAGATGTGAAGATGTGCACACTGGCATATTATGTGCATATGATGCAGGGGTCAAATCTTCAGAAGGTCTTGCTGGATAATGTGAATGGATACTGATCAAAATTGATCTCCATTTTCTATAAAAAAGAGAGATGTTTTAGAGGATAAAGTTGGCTATATCTGCTTAAGGAAATACAAGAACTCGGAAAATAACTTTTTAAAAACATGGTCAAGAAGGATGAACTGGAAACGTGGACTGAACACCAGTGCGAGATCACTGGACAGAGTGCATCAACGTGAGAAGAACTGGGGATTGTGCCTCCCAAATTTAATTACTATTTCACATCAAGGCATTCAACAAAGGTAGGACAATGAGGAAAACTTAACATTGACTTCAATTTGCAAAAGGAAACAAGTGAACTTAGCTACATTTTGAATGGATGTCATTAACTCACTGTAGGGAGGACAAGAGGAGCCCTTCACATTATCTACAGTATTGAGTGACAACAGGACATCATTCGTGACTAAATTGTGGACAATTCTTGTAAGTGACTCACAGTCCTCTTTTTTTCCCCCTTATTACCACATTGTTTAGGCAGGACTTGGAACCATTATGGACTATTTCCACTTTATTTTTATGAATATTGTTCTGTTTCTTTAAGTTCCTGCTACAGGGACGGCGGTTTTACTGTGTGAACAGCTGTTCTCTTGTGTGCCCCACAGCACGAGCTTGGTCTGCAGACATCACCTATATTTTAACCTGACAGTTCGCAGCTAGAAAACAGCAAAGCCTCACTGCACACATGTAGAAGTGAAAGTGCACATGTGCGCACACACACTTATTTGGAATCTCAAACTCTCTGGATAACTAAAGCTTGGTATTTTGTTCAGATATGAATCTATATTTCTGTTTTGTTGGTGCCCACAGGCCTTCCACAAAAAGGGAAACATTGCACCTCAGAAGCAGCCATCACCAAGAGCAGAGCCTCCGTCTTTTTAAACACAGGATAAGTCAGTGCTCATGGGCACTAAATGCCATGTAGGCTTATCAGACCCAGGAAGGTTAATGCAGGGACATGTTTGGAAGGAGGCAGCCAGGCGTCTTCCCTGGTCTGCTGCTTTCTCTCAGGTCCCAACACTGGGTTTAGGATTTCAGTTGTTCGTTTTATACAGTTCTTCTAAGCGCTCCTCAATATGCAGCTATTTCCACTTCTTACCAGGGCGCAGCACAAATCTTGGGCAAGTTCCTGTTTATTTCTAAGTATTTAGAACCAAGGTGTTTTAAATCCAGGAGTTTATGCATAAACAAAGAATATTATCTGATGATTTCTTGAGATAAATAAAATATGGTTGTATTTTCCTAACTAGGCTTTGTGAAATCATTGTTGTCTATCTTGAGTTTTTATAGTATTATCAATATTTTAACCTTCTACATTATTTTGTCATTGCATTTGGTTGACAAATCAGCATTATGGTGCTTTTCAATTATTAGTTTTTACTAACTTACATAGGTTGTCAGCTTTTTCTAAGTATTTTGAAACCCAAAAAATCAAATTATATTTTACATGTGCATTTATTCCTGTGACTTTGTATGTTAATATTACTTAACATAGTTCGAAGTCAGCCTGGTCTACAGAACGAGTTCCAGGACAGGCTCCAAAGCTACACAGAGAAACCCTGTCCCTGAAATAAATAAATAAATAAATAACTTAGTAAGTCTCCTTGCTTAAAATATAAAATAAATCTGTTAAAGTACAGTATTACACAGTGAGAAGAGAATCAGGGTGTTCTCACAAGAATTGCTCTAACCAGCCCTGTTCTTGAGAACTTTGAATATCTAAATCCACCGGAGGTGGGACTGGTCCTCAGGTGATCTGCTTCCCTGGTTTAGGATGAGTGACAGCTGAAGCAGGGTTCTGCAGGATGAGAAAGGACCCTGGCACTCCCTGGGAAAGTCAGGACACTGGTGGTTCAGGATTGGCTGGTGCTGACCTCTAGGGGGCAATTTTCTATATACGTAATTACTTTCCTATATCTAAGTCTATCTTCAACGTTCAGTCGGGAATAGTTTCATTAAATGTTAATCTTTCCACACCACAAATTAATCCCCATACTGTGTATTCCCGTGAATCCCAAAGAGAAGGTGTGAAGATTAATCATTTAATTTGTGTTAGCTGTGGAGATTGTTTTCGCCTGAGATGCCAGGCATATGGCCAGCTGCACACAATAGATGTTTTCACAAATTAACTCCATGGACAACTACTATGTGTCTGGGAGAAGGTTCGGCAGGGTTGGGACACAGTATAATTATAAGGTAGTATTTTAATGCTGAGAAACAAAACTCTGAGAATGCAGATTTAAATAGATCATGATTCCAAATATCTACAAGTCTAGAAAGAAAAAACCAAAAGCAGACCCCTAAACCTCAGCTACAGCCACCTGTCCTCTCCAGCAGAGTGCAGAGGGCCAAAGAGATGCGTGACTTCACTGAGCAGGTGAAGCTCCCAGTCATAATTCTGTGTATTATCAGCTGGTCTAAAATGTGGGCACTCAGGTAAAGATGGTTATCTGTAAAACTATCTGTGGGCCAATTGAAACACATCTATAGGACACCTTCAGCTAGTGAACTGCAACTTCAGACAGCAAACGGGAAAACGGTCTAGATTTAATCAGACACAGAACCACATATCATAAGTAAGAGATGCATGCCAGGGAAATTAACCCTGGGCGTGGGGGGCGTGGGCGGCGTGGGCACAGGAATGTTCAGAGGCAGGCAGATCTGAACTATATCTTAAGGAAAATAGTAAATCATGCAGTATAGGAGAAGAAAGGGGGGAACCCGCTGACATGCTGTGGCTCACTGGGCTCTGACGTATAGAAATATTCTAAATAAAAGAGACTTGACCTTCATGGAAAAATCTTGGAAGGCATTACAAATACTGAAAACAAAACACTGAAGAGTTTCAAATAGATTGCATCGTGAATCACAACCATAGCCATCCCCTCAATGTTCCCCACTAATGGGAATCACACGATTATGAATATGAAAGCCTTTGCCGTCTCCCTCTCTTAAGATACAGTTATTATTAATGCATTATGGGATCAAGAGAGTTCTGTAGATATACTCATGTCCCTAACATTTATTTTTTGGGACATTCTGAAATATTTGTCAGGCTGATAACTGTGTAAAAATGACATTTAAGGATTAAATTGCCTTTGCCAACTCCATTCTCCTGCAGGTGCCAGGTCCATGCTAGATACCTTGTGATAAAAAGGAAGCAGGTTTGTGTGTGTGTGTGTGTGTGTGTGTGTGTGTGTGTGTGTGTGTGTGTGTGCAGACACGCACAGCCTGTCCTCAGTCACTGACACCAGAAGCCACCCATCTCTGTTTCTTTGTAACCGTGCAGGGTCAGGATACATCCTTCAAACCCACGTCTCATTTCCTGATCAATGGAGATGCAGCTGCCAAGGAGTCAAATGATGTTTGTGCCCCTCTGCTAAGAAAGAAAAGTCAAAAGTGGAAGAGGGGAAGCTCTTTGTGGAGAAACTGGAGAAACACTGGGTAGAATAAAAGATTGATGAAGAGATATTTCATGCTTGCAGGGAAGAGGCTGGGGAAACAATTGGTGTCAGGAAGCTTTAGATAAGGTAGCTCAAAATTTTCATTTTAATACTTATTGCCCATAGTGAAATTGATCAGTATCTCCCACATAATAGGGTCATGAAAGGAGAGAGTGATGTGGGAGAATTCATTATGCCTGCTCTGTTCTTTCTATTTTGATATTAGCCTATTTTCCCCTCAATAAATGATCCTACTGCGTGCCTCCCCATCTCCGCCAGTTCTTTGGTGATGTAATTTTCCTGTCATCTTTTATAAAATACAAGGCGCCTATCTATTGTCAGGGGAGGGAATAGAAATAGCTTCCTTAAGAAGAAAACACAGGCTCCAGCCAGCTAAGCCATGAGGAGGAGAAGCCAGACCTCAGGGAACCTTTAACAAATTATACTGTCTGTTGCCAGGCAGACCACCCTCCTTCAACTTTTCTACTCATGGGCAAGAGCTGAAGTGCACTGCCCGCTAATACTGAAATGTACTCAGTTATATGATAATATGCTGGAGAGTTTTCATTTTCTTGCCTATTTACTCAAGTGGGATCTTTTAATTAAACAGTAATTTCACTTCATTGGAATCAAGAAATTAAACATGGGGAGTATCAGAACCAATACAGTTAGTCAGAGATTTTGAAAGGCTGATGGGAAAAAACTTATTAGCCAATTATCTTTAAGAGGTGGAGCCCAGGTAAGGTGTGGCTTTCTGGGAAAAACCTATGCACCGCTCTCTCTGTGCCATTCCCATGGGACACTGCTGTGCTTGGATTTCTCATTTCCTGTTTTGTGAGATTTCCCCTTATAATGAATAAAAATATAATTGTTGTATCCTTTAGCTAGCCTGGTTATTTCAACAAAAGGCCACTGATCCCAGGGCCAGTGTCAGCTGTCAGTCTCTCTCTCTATGGTATCACCAGGGCCAGTGTCGGCTGTCAGTCTCTCTCTCTATGGTATCACCAACTACAACAGAAGGACAACGGCAGTGCCTTCCTCACAGGCTGCAGCAAAGTGAACATCTATATGCAGAGAACACTCTCCCGAGGCTGCTGGCCCAGTGGGAGAGCTCCATCTTAACAGTTCTCTTCAACAGTGCTGTCTTGTACATTGCAGAGCAGCCGAAATGTTTGCACCCATCCTGACTATGAGTCTAGAGAACACCCTTTATGTTCACCCTGAGTGTGACTCCACAGAACACCCTTTATGTTCACTCTGAGATTGCTTTAAACATAATACTTAATAATTAGTATCAAAGTCTGGGGGAGGTAAATATAGATTATTAGAAAATAAAAGAATAGGTTCCAACAAACCATGTAAAACATGCTGCTACCATCTCACTGTGCCCACAGCAGGGCTGAGCTCGTGATGGGGACACTGCCCCTGGGGCCCTGCACAGATGTACACGTTCTTAAAGGACTGCTCCACATTGTGAAATCACCATCGATGCTAATGGGGTCTGGCTGGAAGCACTTCTGATGTTGTCTGGTAAACAAGCAAAGGTGTTGAGAGATGGGCAAGTTGACGCCCTGGTTGACAGCTGCTAGATTTCCTTGGTACCCTACCAAACTTGAGCACAGACGTGGCATTGAAACAGTTCCAGTACTAGTTGTTGTGAACACCCCATGAGTGTTTGGGGGGAGCTGTATGACAACTGTGTCTGCTTGCTGCCAAAGAGCAACTCTGTTTCCTCATGATGTGGCCCCCAAAACTGATTTCAAACAGCTTATGCTGGACTTTCCCTGAATCCATTTCTACACTGGCCAGAGGGAAGTGCTTTGCATGGCGTCTGACTGGGAGACCAGCTTATGCTGGTCATCAAGAAGATGTCATGATTGGTGTGCACACTCCTTTTCGAGCTCTGAAGGCAGACTAGCTGCCCTATGTTGTGAGATGGCTGGGGACACCTCCCACATCCCACCCTAGTGCTGCAGTATCAGGCCCAGTAAAAGGTTTCTCCTAAGTGGTATCTTCATGTTCTAGTTTCCTTCAGATCTCCATCATTAGCAAAGTTGACTGAGCTGCTTACACAAAATGTAGTGACACACAGACAGTAGCAGTGGCCCCGGAGAGGCAGCAGGGCAGCCATGGTGACGATGGCAGTGGAGACCTAAGGCAGAGGCAGGATAGAGGCCTGGAAAGGACCAGGGGAGAAGCCGCAGCCCTGATCACTGGAAGAGTCTCTGCATGCTGCCATGTCTTGAGAGTTAAGGGCCTCAGGCACACAGGCATAGCAGCTCTAACACCAGTTGCTGCCTCGGGAGTCCCAGCTGCCTAAGTCTGAAGGAAGCCATAACTCCTTTGGGGCTAAGGGCCATAATCCTCAGGGCTTGCATGAGAATTGTGACATCAGAGGACACACCTGCTGCTTCTCTCTGATGCCACTTCTGGCGACTCCAGAAGCAATGGCTAGTGGCATGGGACTCTGCTTCTCTTTTCCTACCCATGATGTCTATCCATGCAGACAAAAGGACCCCAAGATTTTATAACAGAGGCATATCATGTAGCAATGCACAGGGATTCCTCAGGTCAGCATGAAGCCACAGCTTCCCCTGTGGCTTCCCAGTGTTTGCTTCCCCTCTCCACCCTACCACAGAGGCAAGGCTTCTAGACCACCCTGCATTACTGCTTCTGTTTACGCCTTAGAAGGAAATCCAAAGCCCTCTCGTGTCTTCCCTTCTCAGCCTCATCTGCACTTATCCTTCATGTCCTTCAGCATCTACCAGCCACACAAGCCTGTTTTCTCCTCAAGCTGCGGGTAGGCGGGACTCATTCTTAATGGAGCCGGTGTGGTTCCCTTTTTGGAAATCTGAGTGTTCTCCTCTATCAACGTTCTTACGTAGCTGCCTGTTTTATTCTTCTAGATGGCTCTAGTCAAATGGAAACTCTTCAGACACTCTGCTGGGCTTGAACCAAGCAGAGTGGACGCTCTATACTGTCTCCCTCCATCTCACCATGGTTTCACTGTCTTGTCCTCCTCACTTTCAGATTCTATAAATGAAGCACACGGAAAGACAAGAGAATAGTTTTCAAAAGGATCTTAGCTGCCTAGAATTGTGTCCCTGGGACGGGAAATAATCCGTGTACTTTATACCTAGAAATTGTCATATATAAGCAGTAAAATAAATACTTGCTTGTGCTAAACTAAGTACCACCCAAAGACAGCTTCACCCTAATCACTGGAACCTGGGAATATGTTATCCTACCGTGAACAAGGTCTCAGCCAACATGGTCCAGATCCTCAGAACTGCACAATAACACATGTGTGGTATGTGAGTTTGTGGTAAGTTTTAAAGCACCCATGGGAAAATGACAGTACTGGATGCAGAGAGGCTTTCCCAATAACACAAAGGAAGTAGTGAGTTTACAACACAAGACCATCAATGGAGCTAAACCTAGACTCAGAGGGTGGAGCCCATGTTCAGTCGGCCAGGATTACCAGAGGGTCTTTTGGTAGATCCAGATGAAGATAAAGAAACACAGAGAGGAAGAGAGAGGATCTTGGAAAGATTTGCAGGCCTTGTTATCTGAAAGGTGGGGAAGGGGGTCATCTGATCATTTCTCTATTGCTCTGTGGATCTATCAAGCTTATACCCTAATATCCAACTCCTGAGATTTTATTTATTAATAAAACAGCAAGAGTAGCCCTCCCTCTGCACTCACCCATGTGGTCCTTGCTAAGATCTAAGCAGATGCTGGCAAACACTCGAGGATACAGAGCTCTAAGGTAAATACAGCTCTTTTGTTCTAAACTTCCCAGTTATGAGTATTCTGTTATAATAATAGGAACTCAATGAAGATGGGATCTTATGATAAAGCTGAGCTTCATTTAATGTGTTTAACCAAAAGTTAGCTTTCTTGTAACCTGTGATGTTTTGTTATACTGGCTGGAAACATTGTTGATGTCTAACTTTCAGGTTTAGAAGTATTTATTACATTAAAAAGAGTTGTATAATTGCTTGCAACACTGAGAGACAGTGTTTACTGAGAGCTGTGAATGATTGGGGAGGTATCTTGCTCCCAGTATCTCAGAATAATTTACTAACTGCAGCTTTATCTGCATGTAGTTAACTGAAGGTGTATAAAGGGACTTGTGAAGAATCTCTGAGAGTTAGGACTAGAACTAAAGTATCTCACCTTCTCAAAAATGCTTTAGAGTAGAAATAAAAGAGGCTCTAATAATGTACAATCTTCATTTGTTTAGTTATCATGTACTGTGTGAATTCAAGTTCTCTGCAAACACCACATCTATGTCTACGATCCCACAGACTTCTTCACTAACTAGAATATCATGATTGTAGGAAGATGAAATACTGCCTATCAATGGCCAAATTTACTGTCTTTTATTCTCTTTAATAATTCACCCACTATCAACCTCTGTATCTGACCTACCATCCACATAGCTTCTGCATAAAATTCCTGGAAAGTACACCCATCCTAACAGGCCTCTATTGCACCAACCTTTAAGTTAAGGATGAGGTAAGTGTAACATCTGAACATTATGTCCTCTGTACCCCACTTGCTGAACACTCTACCTGATGACCCACTAATGTATTTATGAGCACTCTGAAAGGCTTGTGTTACCTCTCAGTGATGGTCCATATCATTCAGGATGAGAATCTCCCTCTCCCTCTTTCCTTTCTCCCTCTCCCTCCGTTCCCTCCCTCCCTCCCTCCCTCCCTCCCTCCCCCCTCTCTCTGCACGTATATGTGTCTGTCTGTCTGTCTCTTCCTCTCTCTCTCTTCTTCTCTTCCTCCCTCCTTCTCTCATAAGATATAGTCTTACACTGTAACCAAGGTTGGTCTAGAACTTGTGGCAATCCTCCTGCCTCCACTTTGGAAGTACTGAGATTACAAGTATGAACCAAGATGTCCAACCAACTTCAGGTAAGTTTAACCTTGTTCTTGGCCATCTTCACTAATAAATAACACAGAAGTTATTTTCCTGTTTCGTTTCAATCACAGTGGTTCTTTATTATCAGTAATGCTTTTGTTAAGATATCCCAAAGCTTTGATGAGAAGATCCCGGGGAATCCTAAGCCTTCTGGGAGAGAGGGAAGGAAGTTCTGGTCCCCTCCTGACAACTGTCATCACTTGACAACCTCTTCAGCATATGGACACACATCTGCTGCCATCTGAGACACTTTCTTCAAGCTCAGTCTTTCTTTACCTATTATGGTCTGTTTTCCCTCCATGAGAAATTCTCCACAAGCCCTCCACTTCAGAGAAGCAAACAGGAAAGCGTGCATTTGTAAGTATGTTTACACAAACATATCTATTTGAAAACAGAGTGAGCACTACTTTGGAGTTAAACAAAACATTAAACAGCGGAACTGTTGCTGAAGCCTCCTTGTGCTCTCCGCAGTCCTCGTCTGGAGGGCACGCTCCTTCTTGGGGTGGCCTTGTCTTAGCCAGCAGCCTGTGGGGATTGCAAGCCTCTTGGCCTCCCTTGGCCAGCTCTGTCCATGAGAATGGCTGACCTATGGTCCCTTGCTGGTTCTCAGCATTCATCTCTTGTCCTCAGTCTCACTGGAACTCACTTCTGTTCATTTCTCCACCCTGTCAGGAGCATTTAGAACCCCAGTCCTGTCCTCTAGGTTTTGTTACTCTTCCGACTTCATGACATCCTCACACAAGGAGAATATGTACTCTATTCCATCATCTCAGCCATTGAGGGAGATGTTTAATGGTGCTGGGCACAGGGCTGACCCCCATGACATGGCACCTGTGCCTGCCAAGCTAATGGCATGCTGCTATTAATTACTCCTTAGGAGAAGCATACGGGATGACAGAGGATAACCATTTTCAAATATGGAGACAAGTTTCCCGGGCTTCTGAGGGTTCATTTACACAGGCAGGACCTTTGAGGATTGAAGCAGATCTGTAGATACTCTTCCCCACAAAAATCTGCACAACGTATAACTTTTATAACATTCCTCATACAATTGCAGAGGATTCAAGGACTTCACTGGACGCCCATCTCTGAAGGTCCTAGAGCTCTAGAACATATTTTGATCATAATACTTAAAGTTCTTTCAATTATTATGCATATAGTCCTCTTCCATAATATCATATTCAGTGGATATAAATGGAGCAGCCATTCCAAGGTACTTTCTAATAAAGATGACATCATATATGTGCCTTTAAACCACCACGAGAATTCATTGTGTTCAACAAGAAAGAATTATTCATGCCTTTGAATTAAAAGGTTTTTTCTGTTAAAATGAAGGAAAATTGATTTTAAAAATGTAATGAAATTCACATTACAAAAAAAAGTAGCATCAAAACTATTTGTAAGTGTTAAGTGTACCCCTGGTGAAGGGTACACCCACATTTCCATGCAAACCGTCTTGAGAACCAAGTCAACAGTCAATGAGACCATTTGTTTCTTTAAATCAGGAAAGACGGTGATGGATTCAGGCTTTAAGTTGCTGATATTGTCATGATGTTTTCAGCTGTCATTTTTCACTCAGTGTGTTTGTTTCTTAAAATCAGAAAAAGATCATTTAGTCCCATATCTATATTCTTTAAAGTCCCATAAAAGCATGGAAATATCTTCTTATAACTTTTTTTTTTAAGAATTCATCTCTGATGCTGGAGGCTCTCCAAAATGAAGAGATGAGGGAGTGGGAACAGTCAACAATAGACAAAATGTAAGCACCACAGGGGAACTAGAAGGGTACCAGGCCCATTCTTAGCATGTTCTGGTTTAGTGAGGAATATAAGAGCAGTTAGAATCCAGGAATCATGAGAAGCAGTGGTCAGGAAAATTATGGGACTAAGCATGGATGTAAAACAATATATGGTACAATGAAAGGCTGAGAGCAGAATCTGTGAGAATTTTCCACAGGTTTCCATTTGTCCATGGCAGAGTGTAGATGAAATGTGTTGTAATGCCCTTTTCAGCAGTGTTGATGGAGGTACAACTAGACACTGAGAGTTACCCACAATGTTATCATCTTTTTCTAGTGTGGATAGCCTGGACATTCGTGGCCAAGGCATCCTCTCACACAGACGACTATGTTAAGACCAGGTACTATTAATAGTCTGAATTTCCTGGGACTTTGTATATACTAAGTGTCTAAGCTGCAAGCAGTGAGCTTCCTTTCATATATTTCTCCACCCACAAGAGGCCGAAATGTTTTAATAATAAATGCATTCAATGCCTATTTATAGATCCATTTTTATTTGTGGCTCTAGAGTTTTGTGGGGTTTCCTGTCTATGCTAATTAGGAGTGAACTCGTTTCTCTTAAACATATATCAGAGAAAGCACCAGTTCTAATAGAGATACCCAGAAAGCTGCAGCATTGTATGTAAAATGAAACAAATTTGCCTGACCATATTCTCTTCCCTAAGCGACCAATAACAAATATTGGTGTGGACAGTCACCATGCACTGCTATTGGACAAGCAGCAAAAACTATAGGAACTTAGAGAGATATTAGAACTTCCAATGGTGGCAGACTAAATCTTATTTTACTTTCTATTTAGAAAAGATGGACGTTTGTCTTGGTGATGCATGCATGTAATCCCATCAGATGGGATGTGTAGACAGGAGTAGCTCAAGTTCAAAGTCAGCCCATCCCACACTGAATTCAGTCTGGCTTATTTCAAACATCATGTTTTATGTTTCCTCCTGCTTTCAGAAAAATCTCATTCATTTTGAAGCTCAATAACATTTCACTGTGTGTGCATCAGATTGTGTGTACCTATCTATCTAGTGAGAACATGCCGTAGAAAGGTGGAAATTGAGCCACCTAAAATGGTTAAGTTCAGCAAACACTGATGACTTGAACATCTTCTGTAAGGCTAGGTAGGTTCATCCTAAGTGTGCTTTACATTTTTAATGGCACCTAAATTAAACATCAGTGTACAAACTATACCACTGAAACCTAACCTACATTCTTCAGTTCTTCTATATATTTTTCATAGGTAATAAGGTGCCCTAATTAAAAGTTTACTTTTAAACACAAACAAGTGTTGTGGTTGTTTTCCACTTTCTATGGAAACTCCTGAATTCCCAGGGCTGAAGAGAACATTTTGATTCTCACTATAAAGACAGGAACCACTAAAAGGACTTGTGTAACATGAAGAGGTCAGGCCTGCTTGTTTGTGGGTTTTACTGTCCTCCCACCAGGTCCCCACAATTGTTTAGTCCCAGAGAAAATCACCCACACAGAGGACTCCGTAAGTTATAATGCTGATTGGCCCATTAGGTCAGGCTTCTTACTGGCTAACTCTCACATCTTGATTAACCCATTTTTCTGATCTATTTTAGCCATGTGGCTCAGTACCTTTTTCAGTGGGGCAGCTCACATCCTGCTGCTTCGGTGATCTGGGCTGGAGTGGGAGTAATCAGCTTCCTCCTACCCAGAATTCTCCTGCTCTCCTTGCACCATTTCCACTTCCTGTCTGGTTTTCCCGCCTACACCTCCTGTCTGGCCAATCAACCTTTTATTTAAAACATGATTGACAGAATACAGACAATTCTCCTGCACCAGACTTGCCTCCAGGCCAGTGTGATAATAGCTAGAGAAAATTGATTGTGATGCTGAGGCTCCCAAGGAAAGGACAAGAAAACAAGCACAGTGATGGTTGTTTGTCTGAAAGCATCTGTAGGTCCCTGGTCACTGTAAATTCTAGGATGGATAGTCATGTGAACTGGAGGAACTGCTGTGGCTGCCATCACCAACTGAACATGGATCCATTTAGTACGACAATTTCACAGGGAGGTAAAATCTGCCATATTTTAACCATTTTGAAATGCACAGTCTGGCTACTATAGAAACCTTAAAGATCCAGCCTCTAAGGCTTCCTCTCAGGGTTCAAACAAAAGATGTCACAATAAGCAAAAGAAACTAAAACACATTCTACTCAAAACACATTCTTTCTATCTATTTCTCTTTATTGTTCTTTTTTCTCTTTCTCCATTCTAATTCTTCTGTCCTAACTGCCTATAACTTCTTATCTCTAATTCACTGTCTCAATCCTAATTCTCTGTTACACTATTTTTCATCTTCTTCTTCTTCATTTTCCTATCTCTGCTAATTTCTGAGACTTTTCTTCTCTAACTTCTGTTCCAGCTTGTGTTCCCTCTTCTGTTATCTCTTTTTCTTCTTACCCAGCTGTAATGATCCGCAACATCTTGCAGGTATAGATTGTTATTCTTTTGCTGTCACTTTAAGAACTAACCACGCCCACCCCACAGCCACTTCTGACCTCGTCGCCATCTTGGCTTTCCCCTTTTTCTGTCTGTCTCTTGCCATGTGCACACATGTTTTCTGTCTCTATGTTTGTCTATGTCTTCCTTTCTTTAAGCAATAAATGTTTAGCTTTATGTATAGCCTTATGTCCATTTACACTGTCATCCACCGCATCTAGCCGCCTGACTCTGCCGCTTGCCCAGGGACCCTGCACTGCTCTGGTGGCAGCCTCTGCCTGGCTGCGAGCCGCCGGGACATCCCATCATCATATTCTTTTTAAAAGAACAATATAGATAACAAAGCAACCTATGTAAACAGACAAGGGAAGTTTATGACCCTTGGTCCATTAGCATTTTTGTCAAATGTCAGCAAGCTTCAATATTAGCAAACTTTTAAGCTTGATGCTTATCAGAGGTGTCAGTGGAGGTTTGTCTTCCTCTGGGCTGTGAGTAGATGGCTAATTATTTTTCCTGAGAGCAAGACACAAGCAGTAAAACTTCTGAACTAAAGATATCAGTAAACTGAGGTGAAGGTAAAGTAAGGAGTTAGGAATCTTTTAATGCAAAGTTAATTTTAGGTCACTGCTTTCTTTATCTTTGAGGTAAAACCAAAACATGCTTATTTTTTCTATCTATGTGAGATATTAAGAATTAACAGCTTTGGGCATGTAATAATGTCTTAAATAGAATGCTTTTTCCTGAGCACTAAACACTGACCAAATTCCTGCCAATAAAGATAACTGCAGGAAGGCAGATCTCTATGTTTACATAGGAGACAGGACAAAGATCTGGCAGTGGGGAACTGTTTTTGCCTATAGCTAGGGGTTATACTCAGTAAATTCCAAAAGCATAGAAAATGATCAAACAATTCTGAACTGTGGGAATTAATTTCCAAATTTTAACAGAAGGGTTTCAGCTACAGCAAAAAAATTCTACAGCAAAAAACAGGCACTTTATTCACAAGGTAATAATTCCAATATGCCTTGCATCTTGGTTTAAACCTCCAACAAAGTTCTTGGCTCTGATAAATCGCCTGGTGAAATGAGACTGGTTCAATTACTGAATGACTCTTCAGCTTATAGCAAGCCACACTAGGAGTGATCATGCTGTTGTGCATACATAACTCTTCTCCATCTCCAGAAATCCTCTCCTTCCCAAATGGAGCCTCTGCATCCATCAGATGATCACTTCTGCTTTGCTCCTTCCTCCAGCTTTTGGAAACGTGTGTGTGTGTACACGTGTGTGTGTGTGTGTGTGTGTACACGTGTGTGTGTGTTCATGTTGATAGATTTGGATCCCAAGTGTCTCACACAAAAGACCTTACTACATTCATACAGTTACCACTTTACCTCTGGCTTCTGTTGTTTGTCTTTATGCCTTTGAGGTTCTTCCAACTATAGCAAGTACTGAATTTCCATCCCTGTTTAAGGTTGCATAAATTGTGCTGTGTGTACATCAGATTCTGTTTACCCATTAATCTGAGATGCTTGCACACTTTGGCTGTTACAAACACTGCTGCTGTGAACAATGTCATGCAAATGTATTTGAACTTCCACATCAGCTGCTCTGTGGGGTCACCTAGAGTGTACTGGCCCAGCCCACAGTCCTTAAAGGCTCTACTCGGCTGTGACTCACAGTAGCTGCAGCAGTTTGCTTTCCTTCCAACAGTTCCAGGATTCTAGCTTCTTCACATCCTTGTTGGCACATTTCCCCTCCGTATTTGTCTTTTTCCAGATGTTGTAACATTTTTAGTATTTATCTATTTTATATTATATGTAAGAATGTTTTACCTGTGTGTAAGTATGTGCACCATACTTGCCTGTTGGTTTCCCTGGTACTGGTGTTACAGTTGTGAGCCACCACATGGGTGCTTAGAATTGAGCCTAGTTCTGTGCAAGGGCAACAAGGGCTTTTGACCACCAGCCCATCTCCCCGGCATTTGTTCTGGGTTTTGATAATAGTCATTCTAACAGATGTAAAGTAGTAGTCCACCATGGCTTTGATTATGTTTAGTGGTGATGAATATATTTCCATGTGCTTACTGTACTTACTGACCCAATTATGAAGATTTAAAAGTTAAATTTTACCAATGTAACATCTCCGGCATGTCAAAATAATAATGTTTGTAAAGGTAAAGCCAAATCAAAGTAACTCAAATAGGTCACTTTTTCATGCTGTATGTGTTATTAGTAAGTCTGGAAATTCTGAAAGAGAATTCAACAGTCACAAAGAAGCAAGGGGGAAGTGTTTTACAAAGCACAGATGCTTGATTGCCACACCACAGTGTAAGATCCCTGCCTTCAGTGGAGCACGCAGTGAAGGAGTGAGAAAGAGGGTGGAACTGTAAACACAGGAGGAAGATGCTATTCTTTTCGTGAGCACCTTAAGTTAAAGATTTAGAGACAGAACCTCACTATGTACACCTGGCTAGTCTTGGACCCTCTGGATAGAGTAGGCTAGCCTCAAACTCACAGAGATTTATCTTTCTGCTTGGCAAGTGCTGGAATTAAAGGTGTGTGTGAGCACATCCAGTCCCACAAAGAACATATTTAAGAGAGTTTAATAAATACATTTTTATTTTATTCACTAAGGGCTCTCCGGTATATTCATTTAATAAACACTTCTTAAATCACTAATTACTAATTTTTTCACAATAGTATGCACTTATAAGAAAATAATTTTGAATAAAAATTAAAGCTGAGCTTCTAGGAAAGAGTTTCCAAATTCTAACATATATACATATATTATTGTTGCTGCTGCTGCTGCTGCTGCTGCTGCTGCTGCTGCTGCTGCTATCTAAATAACAGAGTACTTTGGGCTTCTTTTGAGCATCAAATCATGATTGCAGGGATGGAATCCAATCACCAGCAGTGCTGACACAGAGTGGAAAATTTCTGTCACAGAGAATAGGGAAGGCTGAGGCTGTGTGAGAGGTGGGTTCTCAGCCTCACTCACCCCAGTTGACCAGACATGATCCATCCACTGAACCCTAAAACGAGTTGTCCTAGTGCTCTGTGTTCTGAGACGGTCACTTGTACAAAAATTAACATTTGGTATTCTCTGCATTCAAAACATGCTATGTCAATTAACATTCACTGGTCCATTAAAATGTTGTAACAAACCAAAATGGAGAACACAACTGTAGTGGCATTTCATTTGTATTTTAAGAAATAAAGCTTGCCTGAAGATCAGAGAGTAAAACAGCCCCACTGGTCGGCCTTACAGACCAGGCAGCGGTGACACATGCCTTTAATCCCAGTGGCCACACGAGCTGCCACAGAAACTGGGCAGTGCATGCTGTTAATCCCAGGGGTGCACGCCTTTAATCCCAGATCTAGAGAGGAATATAAAACGGGAGGAGACAGCTCTCAGACTCAGTCTCATTCTGAGATTCTTAGAGGCAGGATCACCATTTCGGACTGAGGTAGAGTGAACAGCCAGTGGCTGGCTATTTTGCTTTCCTGCCCTTCAGGTGAACCCCAATTTTTCTTGCTGAGTTTTTATTAGCCATGCTTTACATAGTGATGGTCAAACAATGTGCTCTCTTAGAGTCTCATTCAAATCACTGATACACTAAGATCGCCCCAGTATGAATGATATTGAACAAGAACAGACAAACTACATGATATGATGCATTTACAATCATTCTACACATCTGCGTGTTTCTTTTATAACTAATCAGGAAATTTGCAGCTTTCATTTCCTGGGAAAGAAACTTCTTTTTAGAGCCGACATAAAGTGCTGCAGAGATCCCCAACGGATCAAACTACAGAGATTAAGAGACCGCAGCGTACCCAGCCCCGATCTGGAATGACTAGACTCCAGCCTCTGTACACAGGGCCAGGAAACATCACAGAAGACTGGACGGAAGGAATGTAAAAGTCAGAGGACCAAGACACCTGCTGTTAGATTAGTGTTTTCTACTCGAGGAAGGGAAGCTGCACCTGTGCAGTCTTAAAACTACGGTAGCCCAAACAATGCCCACATAACAACATCAGTGGACCTCACAGGGCAGGTGGGGAAAATTGCACAAAGTCTCACTTCTAGATGAAGAGCCAACGGCTATTGAGAGAGGGGAAAGATGCCTGATAAATCTTCCCATCCCAAGTGGTCATCCCTAAATACATGTACATAAGGGTAACACCAAACAGGCTCCATTAATTGGGGCGGGGGGGGGGGGCGGATAGAGGAGAGAGAGGGAAAGGGTGTAATGAGATAAATACAGTACTTATATATGAATTCTCAAAAATAAAAATAAATAAATGACATGGCTGTGTCCAATTTCTGGTCATTTTTCCAAGTACAGGAACATAACCATTTACTATTATTATTTAATCCAATGTTTTCATATATGCTAGCCTTAGTCAATTTATAATTTCTTCATCAAATAAATGCAAAAAAATGAGTGAGTATCCCACATATTCTGGCCATGGCAAGGTTAGGACATGGAAGGGCGGGTTCCTAAGGGGTGATCCTGTTTGTCCCAGCGCTCTACCGTCTAGCTATGGAACTTGTACCACTCAGGGTCTCTGCTGGTTAATTTCCTCATGTAGACCACAAATACCATAAGAATAAAATGACTTAACCCACATGACAGTTCTGCTACAACATTTCAGTAAGGTCTTCTAGAAATCCTAACTTTTCATTATAGATTTTATGGTTATGCTACAGAAAACATCAATGAATAAATTTCAGTACATTTTAGCCCAAATGTGCAAAACTATAAAAAAATTTTAAAGTAATAATTAACATGACCAATGCAACTAAAAGAAATTTTACAAAAAAGAAATTATACCTTGATTCACTTGTATCATTAGTTAATAAATAGCATCTTCAAGTCATTTACATAAAAATGGTAAGTATTTGGAAAGATCTATCTCATGACATGACAAAGAATCTGGCTAATCTGGGGGGTACTTGTAAGAGATAATGGTGCATGGAAACAAATTTTTTCATTTATGAAAAATTGTGATAACTCTCTTTCCCATTGTGAAGCATCTATACGTGGAGAAGGCAATTTTTTTCAATATTGAGAGGAGAAATATAAGTTATTCTCAAATAATGCACTAGAAAAGAAAATAATATTGAATTTCCTCTAAGTTAATAGTCATAATTAAAATAATAAAGATATAACACAGTGCTGTGATAAATTAAGTGCACATATATATCCTAAGACCCACCAACTCTATTGCTTCATATGCATTACAGAAATTGATTTTGACATAAAATACAGAAGCACACATATATGAACAACAGATTTTAAATGTTCAAAAGCAGTTCAGTGGAAACACAGACTTGTCAAAGAATGGTGCTGGAACAACTGGCATCTATGTGCTGACAAACAATGCCATTAAGGCTTCGGTACACATTAAGCACAATATACAAAAGTCAATCTCAAATGAATCTTAGTGGCTAATGTTATATGTAAATAACAGAGTGCCTAAAACAAGTAAAGAGAGACATTTGCAGCCTTGGTGTAGGTCAATATTTCTAAGACATTTTAGAAAAGTACGCTTCATAAAAGCATATTTGTATTAACTACATTCAATATAAATTTTAAAAATTAAAATTTCTTCTCTTCAAAATCTATTAAAAAATTAAAAATGAAAACAAAGGCTGGGATAAATTACTTGTAAATGAGTATTTGTAAAAGACTTTAAATCTAGAATATATAAATAGTTCTGAAATTATAAAATAGATAAAGCCAGAACGACAAGTCCATGGTGGAGCACAACCCAATGAGTACATGATTTGGATACTGCAAAAAAAATGAATACAAAAAATAATTAAGATCAAAGAAAATATATGAATACAGATAAGCATGAAAATATGGATAAAAACACAAACTACTAAATAAAAATGAATTAAAACAATAGGAGAGCATAGGTCATGCTTATTATAATACCTAAAAAGACTAATCACAACAAGAGTTAGTCAGTACAGAACAAGGCTAACAGAATCACTACCCTCAAAAGCCATCACACGACTGACCCAAGTATAAGATCTAAGCATTCTCCAGTGAAAATCAGTCATAATCCAAAATATTAAAAAGTAAGACACTTTAAAATGACTCACAAATAGAAATAAGTAAGAGAAATCTAAAAATATTCTAAAATAAATATAAATGAAGACACAACATACCAAAACTCACAAATGCAGCTAAAGAAAAATACTTTTAAAATATTATGGGACTAAACTCCTAAAAAGAAAATAAATTTCAGATCAGTAACCACAGTTTCTACCCCAAGACAAGACATTGAATAGTAAATAAAAAGTAAAGCAATCAGAAAAGGGAAACAATAAAGATCAAACTGAAAAATCAGTGTTTGAAAAGACACAGAGAAAAGGGAATGAGCAAGAACTCCCATTTGAAAGGATAATGCACTGTACACTACTTACCAGAGTCCTCAGAAAACAGAGAAGCCCCAACCTGGGGAGAAAAGGAAGGGGTTTACACACAGCAGAAACAGTAGCATGGTCACACCAGGAACTGTACTTTTATGTGTGTGTATGTGTGTGCACATGAGTGTGTAGGCCAAAGGTCGACACCAGGTTTCTCCATCTTGCTTTTTGAGACAGGATCTGTCACCGAGCCCCACAATCACCAGTTGGCTAGTCAGGATGCCCAATGAGTTCGCAAGATGCACCTGCTATGCCGCGCCCAGGGTTTTTCTTTTATGCATTTATGAGGAAGCAGAACTAGTCCCTCAACATCACATCACTGAGATTTCGCCAAATGAGCCACAATTCAAGCCCCATAGGAACAATCCTATATTCATCAGCATGGCCACTTCTATGGAAGAGAGACCTTTCTTAGAAGAATGACAAAGACAGCCATAATAAATTCAAATAATAAAAGAAATCTAGATAGTCCCATGTCTACTAAGACACTGGGTCCTTGAAAAACTCACAAAGAGAACTCCAGGTCTGAACGTCTCTCTTCACTTGTAAATTCAATCAGACATTAACAGAAAAACAAACACCTGCTGGCCAGGGTGACACAACACATGCGAGGCAGAGGCAGGCAGATCTCTGTGAGTTCGAGGCCAGCCTGGTCTACAAAGTGGGTTCCAGGACAGGCTCCAAAGCTATGCAGAAAAATCCTGCCTCAAAATGTCCCCCCCAAAAAAAGAAAGAAAAGAACAACACTTATTCTCTACAAATAGTTAAGAAAAAATGGAGACAAAGTAATACTTCCCAACTCATTCTTCTTAGCCAGCATTATTAAATGGAAAACAAGCTAAGAATTAAACTCAAATTGGAAAAGACTGGAGATAAATAATAGAAATAAACTTTCAGAAAAAAAAGCCAAAATTAACAGTATTCCATAGGCATGGGTAATGAGGCATATGTACAATTGGGGCTTTATTCATTCATCATCCACAGGAGAACAGGTGGAACTAGACATCGCCACGTTAAGAAAAATAAGTTGGCCATACAGTGATAGGCACTGTATATTATCTCTCTCAGAGGAATACCAGAGGGAATAGTTAAACAAAAATAAGCAACAGAATGTCAAAAATTAAAGGTCTTATTTGTTTTAAATTAGATCTATAGATTGCATAAGTGTTTGCCGGCATGTATGTGTAGCACACATATACCTGGTGCCCACAGAGGTCAGAAGAGTATGTCAGATTCCTTGGAACTAGGCTTACAAATGTTTGTGTGCATAAGTGCTGTGATTGAAATTGAGACCTGCACCAGGGCAGCAAGGACTCTTAACCAGTGAGCAGCCTCCAGTTCAAGGTGAGCGCTTACAGATGTGGGAGGGAAGAAAGGAAGGGGAGAGGAGATAAAGACAGAATAAATACGATCAAAGGATATCATATGCCTGGAAGATGATGTCTGTACAGTCAGCATATACTAGTAAAGAAAAGAAAATTAATATACCATAACTAGATAGGGCTATCTTAGAATGAAACTTTCATTTAATCTTTGAAAATTATGCATAATTTCCTATTTTAATAGACTGAAAAAGCAACATAATGAACTCACTAGATATAATATAAAAGTCATTTGAAAAAGCCTGTATCTGTTCTTCTTACAATTCCACAGAAAACTAGGACTACTAGAGAACATAACTAATATAAAACCTTTCTAGAAACCTAGCTAAAAACATGATGGTGGAAAACCTAATGCTTTCCCTCAAAGAACTTCAATTCAACATTATATTGAAGGTTGCAAATAGTCTAATAAATAAAGAAAATGAAGTCATCAAGGGACTGGAGAAAGGACCCAGCGGGTAAAAGTAGTTGCTTCTCAAGGATGAGGGTCCAAGTTCAAATCCCACCACCCAAGTAAAAAGTGGGGTGTGGCCACATGTATCTGATCTCAATGTTGGGGGTGGAGATATGCAAATTATGGGAACTCATAGGCAAACAAGTTGAGCCACAACAGTGAGCTTAAGAATCAGCAAGACACTGTGTCTCAACGGAATAAGCAGATGACAAAGTCAGATGGGAAAGCTGGGAGGAGTTAGAAGGGAGAGGGATAGGAGACAGGAGAGTAACAGGTGTGGCCAGAAAGTCTATTTACATTTAGGAAATTGTCAAAGAATAAAGCAATCAAAAACATAATTTGGGGTATGGGTTCGGCTTGCTTGTTTGTTATTGAGACATGGATTTGCTCTGTAGTCTGGTTGGCCTGCAACTTGCTGTGTACACCAGGCTGACCTTGAACTCTTAGATAACTGACTGCCTCAGCCTCCCAAGTGCTGGAATTAAAGGCCTGTACCACCATGTCCAGCATTTAAAACTATAAAATACTAAGAAAAAAATTTTGATATGCTAGACTTCACCAAACTGAAAAAGATGTGTCTTTGAAAAACACAGTTAAGGTAATTAAAAAAGGAGGAGAAGAAGGAGAAGAAGAAAGAGAAAAGATGAATAAACCCTATGGGTGTGGCCATCCACACTGGAGTCCTAGCACAGCAGAGGCAGAGGAAGGCAGCTCAAGAGTCCAGAGGCCAGTGCGATCCACTCAGCAAATCCCAGGCCAGCCAGGCTACATCCTGAGACCCTTTTTCCAAAAACAAAATCATAAGAAAAAAAATCACCAAAACACACAAACCAGCCATTTTACTGAGTGAACACTTTATAAAATATACATGTGTTTTAAAATATATTCCTGAGTCTCAAATGCATTTTTTTAAAAAATTCTCAGAATAAAAAAAGAAAGAACCTAATCAATATTACTAAGTAAAGACAGAACAAACACTTTGCCTACAAAGATATGGGGTAATAGACAAGTCATGAGCAAGTAAAGAAAGAAAAATTCAAACCATAGTGGAATACCACCACAAACTTACTAAAATAGCTAAAACAAAAGCATTCAATTACACTGGACATAGGGGAAGGTTTGGGGTGACTGGGACACCTTCCCTACCTTAGAAATACAAACTGGCAATCACTCTAGACTTACATGACTCAATTAGTCTAGAAATGAAAACAAATTCAACAACACAGATGCTCACGCTAGCTTTGTTTATAATAGCATGACTAGCGATGTCTGTCAGCAGGAGAAGGCGGGAGGGTGCTATGCAGATCCACACAACAGGACCTTCTACTCAGCTGGGGAAGAAAGTCACAGACCAGAAGAGAGACAGCAAACAATCACTCAGTAAAACAAGCAAGACTATTGAATGTACACTGTATAATTTGACCACGGAAAGTGATACAGAATTCAAACAAGTCTAGACCGACAAGGTAGAAAAGCAGCTGCTAAGAGATGTGGGGAAGAGGAAGGACAGGAAGGACACACATGGGAGTCTTGGGGGGGTGGATGCATGCGTAATAACATCCCCTGGGGAATGATGTTCTGATGTAAGAGACACTAAAACTCACCAATTCGTACATTCCAGACAGGGAGACGTACTATCTAGCCATTATATCTTTTTGGTGCTACAATACCCAAGCTGTTTCTCAGGGATAATATGAAAATGTATGCTGATAAGTATGTACATGTATATATAGACATGCACACATAGTACTGATCATTCTAGACATTACATTGGATATTATGTGTGTACATTTGGGAATGAAGACTGAAGATGAAGGATAAAAACAATGAAACAAGAAAAACTTCTCAAATAAACTAACAGCCCTGTGTCCAGAATTAGCAAGCTTGAGTAATTCAGTTCTTTACATCTGACACACAGAACTGAAGAGAGCCAGCACTGGTTTTCAAACCCACTGCAAGATTTCTCAATTCTTACATTCTGAAAGCAAAATTAGCAGGCAAACACAAGCAAATCTGGAATGTTTTAGTTTGGGGAAATATTCATAAAACCACAGGGAGTATCATCTTTAAGATAAATGATCAATTGTAGAGGAAAATATTTCCAACAACTTCATTAGTGACAGTTAAATGAGGGCCAGTCAGAAGCCTCTCGCTGCAGGTCTGGAGAAATCTGGGCTCCTGGTTGGAGTTCCTCAGCGCAAGGATGCTCAGACAGACACGTTTTCCTCTCCGGTGCTCTGCTGGCTGCTTAACACACGTATCGATTCTGGGATTTAGGGTCGCTGAATACTTTCTTAATTAAGAGCTCTGGGCTATTGACTAGCTTCATTTCCCTGGTGCCTCTTCTCTTAGTCTCCAGTAAAATTAGAAACACTCTGTACCATTTTTCAGCTCGTCCCAAGGGGAACGGCTTCAATTTACTATAACAATGTCAATGGCTGGCCGGTGGTCTGATCTCAAAGGTCGAGATCCCTGCTCCCCAATCTCTCTCCCTGTTCCTGAGGTCAGGCAGTGATGATTAAGTCTCTCTCACAACTAGGCTGAGAGGCCAAGTTTGCAAAGCCACCGGGACTTCAGAGTCCTGTGACACGGGGAGAGAACAACCTGCCCATGACTCGCAAGGGCTGGCCACGTACACCATGGAGGCTGTAGGACATACTACTGTGGAGAGTCAACACTTACACTAATGACAACAAATGTACATGTCCACAGACACAGCAAAAGATCATGAGGTTATTTTGGAGACTTCCTTTTAGGGATGAGCTCTAATTTCTTCATTTGAAAATGATTTTAGAGCTGGAGAGATGGCTTGGTAGATAAGAATGCTTGCTGCATAAACACAAGGGCCAGCGTTCGAATCCCCGTGCATACACAAAAGCCAGACATAAAAGCTGGGCCTACACCAGCCCATGATTCCAGCACAGAGGGACGCTGGAACCAGGAGGATTACTGGGACTTGTTGACTTAGTGGGAGACTCTATCTCAACGAAATAAGGCAGACTAATAGGGCAGGATGCCCGAGGTCCTCCCTTGGCCTCTGCATATGAACTTAGGTGTAGGTGTGTATACACACACACATACACACACACGTACACATACATGTACACCACAAACACATACATACCCAACACACAATAAGGAAAGTACTTTTTTATTGGGAAATACATTTAAGATTAATCCATTTCCTCTGGCCTTTCAGAATTGACCTTATGGCATTTCAAAAATGTTTAAGTAAAGAACCATATTTGGGAAGAACAAGCCAAATTTAAACTGGATCCATTTGAAATCTGCCAAAATTCTAAACCTATGTGTATCTTTTCAAACACTGTGATTGGAGCAAAACGACAAGAAATTAGTGAGGGCAAGAGCTGTCCTGAGTTCAGTGAGAAGTCAGCCATGACAGTACGGGCCTCTGGGGGGGGCGGCGGGGAAGCTGGCATCCTTTGGTAGGACCAACTCTGAGCTGTGACGTGTTCAGCCTCTGAAGAAAGCTTCAATAGGGAGTGGCAGGAGCTTAGAAGCAAGCAGAAGGTATGCACTGTAACACTGTGCCAAATTAGGGCAGAAATAAATTTACAAGAGAAGACAAATGAAACATGGCTGGAGAGGACTTTTTTAAGGAGCGATATTCAAATGTTCCCAGGGATTATGCATCAGCTGAAATTAAGTCCTACCATATTTTTAGGTGCTGTTTGTGTGATACATTTACCTAAAGGCTTATCCTACAGCAGTAGGTTTTTGCTTTTATCACTTGCCTGAGGATGGCAAAATATCAATGGGTTTGGAAGTTTTAAACCTCTTTAATATTTGCATGATATTAGATGTACTATAATCACATATAAAACTACCTCACAGAGAGCCGTGAGAATTGCTTTTGCCTGAGGTCTCTGGCACTAATACTTGAAGAGATTAGAAACATCTTGGTTATTATAAAGGGTGTTCTTCTGCTCACAGAAATCAAACAAGCCCCAAAACACTGAGACAGAAAAGGAGACGTTTTAAGTCAAAGATATTCCCCTTAATTGCCCAGGGTTCTTATCACAGATTAAAAACCAATCTCGGAAATGAAGAAGCTGCACAGCCCCACATTTGTCAAAACATGCATTTACAGAATGGATGGGGGCCCCCATTAGCACAGATTTCCACAGGCGTCTCGTGGTACGCAGAGGCCAGTCTGGCTGACGAGCTTTGGGATCAAGAAGGCAACGGCAGACAACAACATCTGAGGGAAGGAGAGGCGCGCAGTCCAAACACAGTCCCACAATTTCAGCCTTCCTAGAAGGGGTTCCCATTAAAACTTCCCCAAACTCTTTCCTGTTCCCTTTTTTTTTGCATTCCCCCAGACTATAATAATTTTTCTCTTCCATAAATAATCTTTCCATAGCTAAAGCATTCTATTATTTTATGAGCCAACAGACAACAGGATTTAAATTATAGTCATTTAGCATGAAACACTGGCCTCCATCCTAACCTGTAGAAGCTTCATTTCTGTCGCCTCTTCTTTCAAACATGTAAAATTAGGGTCATTTATATGCTGAATATTGATCAGGAGAGAAAAATATACATAGTATGAGTTATGCCCTGACTGCCATGCCTTACATTTGTGAAGAATGACTTCTCACATCAATCACTTAATCTGTGCATGACCTCTTCCTTTATGGTGAAAGGGTTTTTCTGAAAGGGGGGAAACTGAGCATCTGATTTTCTCAGCGCTCAAAAGAATCAGAAGGAAGACTGACTGCAAACTTGTTGCTTAGAAATGCTGGGACTTTGATAATCATTTCCCTTACGGCTTTAATGTCAGTTTCGATCATCTCCAAGTGTGTGTAAAATGAATGGAAACTTCCTGAGGGGTGGGATTGTAAGTGCTTAGGAAAGACAACTAGACGATTACAGACACAAACCAGTAGGATGTGCTTATTTCCTGACTGACATCCAGTGCAGGCTCCTGATGCAGAGGCCATATCTCCTTTCTGGTTGGCAGAACATAGAGATAGACACGGAATCCCAGCCAGAAGGAGGGGCAGCTTCCAGATGAGGAATGGATGCTCAGGGGTAAACACAGTCATGACGGTGGGTAGGGCTGATGGTGGTGAATGTGATGTAATAGACAGGATGGTCCCACTGAGAAAAGGACTGACTTTGCCTAGACGGGAGGGATCCTAAGTCACTCCTAGCCCCTGAGTACTGGTGCTGGTTTGGTGACTCGTTTTATCTTTCAAATCAAGTAAGAATATTTATATTAACTGACTTTACTTACAAGCAATGCATTTGTTTAGTTGCCATATTGGGGGGGGGGAGAAAAATAAAGAGGGTCCAAGGACTGACTCGGTGGGTGAAGTGCTTGCCACCCAAGTGTGAGACCTGCATTTTAATCCTGAGCTCCCAAGGAAGAAGCCAGGCACAGTTGCAAGAGTGTGTAATTGCGGCTGGGGAGATGAGAGGCAGTTAAAACTGGTGAGCGCCAGAACAGTGAGAGTCTGCCACATTGTAGATGCTTAGCAAGATCTGCTGTAGCTTGTCTCCCTTTATTACCACACTCCTCAAGGGTCCTGGGACCTCTCGGGGTCTTACCCAGGCACTGTCCTTGAACATGGTTTAATATTGTCCTCTAGACTATTGAGTCAGGGCGGGTATGGAAGGGGCATCGCGGCTCCCTCTGTAAACACGTGTGCTGGACTTATACAGCCTTTCCCTTTTGCCTTCAATTGTCGTGATAGCTCTTCATGAGACAAAGCAATCTGCCACCTTTGTGGTTGCTGAACATCAGCTTGGGTTTCAGCCTGGAATTCAGACCCAAAGACTGATCTGAATCCTGGGGAGTGTGCCTGTCACTCAGTGGGTCTTCTGTGTCCTGAGCTTTGAGTCGAATCCCTTAAGCATTCCTTCTGTGTTTTCATGGAACAAATGAAAAAAGTCTGGAAGGAAGCCCTGAACAGGTGGTCCTGACAGGCCACTAGAGAGTCCCCTCCTTCAGCTGCATGGTCGGATTAAATGAAGCTACTGAGGAGCCGCAGGTCCTCCTTCCACTGCTCTGTCTATGAAGAACGGTAAGGAAAGCAAGGTGTGCTGTGTCATCCACTCTGATGTGTCCTCCCCTGCTCAGCTCAGGTCTAGGCTCCTCCCCCAGTCTGTACAGAAAAAATGTTGCTCTGGAGGGGACCAACAGCCAACTCTCAGCCATCTGGCCTGGTGGTGGAAAGTGGGCGCTGGTTTCACAGCTTCCCACTCACTCTCGGATACATCAAGGAAAGGCAATAGCAGTGAGTCTCGGGAATCAGGCCGGGCTTTCCCTCGTCATTCTACCAACGTCCACAAATTACAAGCCCAATATCCAAATGACTGTTAGACATGTTATCTGGTCTGGCTTTCCACTGATCACTGAAGCACGCACAGATGATTTCTTTAGCCCTTTGCCAGGAATAGATGCCCAGTTTGCTGTTTGACAGATGTTGTAAAAGCAGAAACATCGTTCTTTTCTAGTTCTGTTCTCCTTGCCAACGGTCAGGCATCAGTTTAGAGAGTAGACAGCGCTCTGAACCTTATAGAATTTTCTAAGAGCCCTGCCATACTGGGGATTTGAGGTCCTTAGGGAAGAGTGACTTATAGATGAAGTAGACAGATACTGAAGGCATGTGGGAATCTCGAACACTGGCCTTACTGCCTCCTAATCTTGAAAAATAGGGCAAAATCATTAAACTCCTTAACTTCCATCTCTCTTAACATAAAGCGGGGTCAATAATAGTAATTATACTATAACTTGTGGTTTATCCATCTCAAAACTCTTGAGTTCAGTCCTCCAGGCTATGCTACAGGGAGGTAAGGATCAGAGAAATCCAGATACATCTTTAATAGGGACTAATGGTTTCCCCAAGGGTGGGTTCACTTGTTCTTGTTGGGAGAGATCAATTCTCATCAAAATGGGCTGCATTAAATGAGCATAGTAACATTCTGATTTCCTGTTCCACAGCACTTTTCTCTGCTCTCACACAGCTCTGGAGACGTGACAGCATTTGTTCTGTGGTCACACAGCTGGGGCCATGCCCAGGTGTAGGTGTCGTGCGGCTTAGACTGCCATCCTTCGGAGCTGTGCGCTTACCAATCTTGTTTTATTTACAAAGTACTCAGCCTCAAGTATTTTGATGAAGTAATACAAAATGAACTAAAAATAATAGTTTTGTTGTGAAAAATCAATTGGAGGATACCTTCGAAGCGTTTAGCTAGTTCCTAGGGGACTGTGAAGGACACGGACTCGGCTATCATCTCAGGCAGCTAACTGCCTCTGTTATCACTCGTAATGTATTTTATTATCCCTGGGTTTTTCCCTTTCATGTATCTAACTCTCAGTGCTAACAAAAATAAGCAAACAGAAAAGAATGAACAGTGCTTCTTTGCTAAACTGTCCATTAATACATTAACATTGTGTCACCCGACTTAAAATACAGGACAAAGTGTTGAATACGACAAAGTACGGTTGTTTCATTCATTTGTCCACCCATCAATCTAGCCATCCATGTACCCACCCACCCATCCACCCACCCCTTCATTCCTCCCTCCCTGCCACACACCAGATACACAAACCATGAATGGTCCTTTGCTTCACCTCCATGGAATATTTTTGTACATCCTGTCATATTTCCATAGTTGTCCTTGGTTCCTTAATATTCTCTGCACATTTATGCTTCATAAAGCAGAGTCAGTGGGACAAACCTAAACTGGTTTTGAATGATGTCACACCATTTTCTTTCTTAATATTACCACATGCACTTGGGTAGTGAGAATTTCTTCTTCCTGAAGCTTAAATCAAATTACTCTCTAGAAGCCGATTCCTGTTTTCTCTTCTTACGTGGGGGTACCTGGTTTCCTTACACTCCTGGTGTGCGTCTGGTTATCATGGCATTTCCTTGCGGCTGATGAAGCCCTGCATACTGAGGAGGTCACTGTTTCTGACACTGAAGCTCGGTCTCGGAACCATCCTGCCCCTCTGTAGTTTCCTCTTCTTCTTGAAAAAAATGTTGACAACGAGTGAAGTAAAAAGGATTTGAACTATTTTTCTTAGCAAATATTGAAAGTGCTTGACTACTCAATAGGAGTTCAGACTCCTTCAACATGCCAGGCAGAGTTCTGTCAGTCCCCTGACCCATGGAGCAAGTCTCACCCAATTCACCCACTCAGGGAGGAAGTGTGCATTCTCATCTTTAAAATGCAAAGAAAGGCCCAACCCAGGCTGAACCAACCCAGCGTTGTGCTTCCTTTGACGACACATTGCATAAAATCAAACAAACCAAAACTAAAATGCCCCTCCTCGCCAAAATATAAGGGTTACTCATGAATGTTTAATTCCAAACATAACAACCTAAAAACCCAGTGTCTATGTACTGGTTGGTTTTTGTCAATTTGACAGACACCTAGACCTATCTTAAACTGAGAAATAACTCTGTAAGACTGGACTTACGTAAGTGTGTGGGGCAGTTTCTTGGCTAATTATTGATAAATGGGGGCCCAGTCCATTGTGGGTGGTGCCATCCCTGGCACATGTGATGCGGGAGAATTGTCTGTATTCTGTCAATCATATTTTAATAAAACGCTGATTGGCCAGGCAGACAGTATAGGTGGGAAAACCAGACAGGAAGTAGAGGTGATGCAATGAGAACAGGAGGATTCTGGGAAGCAAGGAGGTTCCTCTGCCATTCCTGTGCAGACCACCGAAGAGGCAACATGTAAGCTGACAGATGAAAAAGGTACTGAGCCCGTGTGGCTAACATAGATCAGAATAATGGGTTAAGATAAGTCATAAGAACTAATAAGTAGCCTGACCAAATGGGCCAATCAATTTATAACCTTATGGAGTCCTGTGTGTGATTTTCCTTGGGAGTTGCCGGCTTTGGGGTACCGGGTGGGACAGAAACCCCAACAAGCTGGCCCCTCATACTACACACATGGCCTTGGGTGGATAAGAAAGAAGAACGGGCAAGCCATTAGGAACAAGCCAATATGCAGCATTCCTCTGCAGATTCTACAAAAGCACCTGCCTCAAGTTCCTGCCCCATCTTCCCTGGTGACAGATTGCAGATTGGAAGATGAAATAAACCCTTTCTTACGCAAGCTGCTTTGGTAATGGTGTTTTATCACAACAATAGAAACCTTAAGTAAGACACCTTGAAAGCTAGGCTTCTGTAGCGGAAAGCTCAGTTGTAGACAAGAAGGTGCTGCCCCTGTCCAGAGACTCTCTTTCCTCCAGAAGATGGAGAGACTGTCCACAGGCTGACGATCAGGCACATGGAGATTACAGGATGTAACCTTGCCCTGCAGACATGATTACCTCACCCACCCTATAGCACTGCCACAATGCCCCATCCACTAGGATCCTATAAATCAAGTCTACCCTTGGTGCTCCCTTAGATTTTTAAATTATGCTATGTGTGTAACCCAGGCTACACCAGTCCATATGGTACTTTGTGAATGATTGGAAAAAGGTGCCCTTAGTCCACCTCACAGCCATCTGTCAGGAAACTTCTGTGAGTTACTGATTTTATTAGATCATAACAGATGTCTTCTGTGCACACGTTTTCATAATAAACAGTAGCAGTGAACTAGTGAAGCCCAGGGTAAGGCAGAGCCCACTCCTAGGTGACGACGGGGAGCAGGACCCAGTCTGTACCCATGCTGTCATGAGTCTGGCCTGTATCTTCTCACCTGCTGTGTCTCCAAACCAAACTCACCACAGTTCACAATGATCTCCACACAGGAGAGGCTCTGTCCTTCTGACTGTATTCCTATGAGGTACTTTTCTTAGCAAACTGCTTATGAAGAAAATATATCTATCAAAAGTTACTATCTGGCAGTAGGCTAGGACTGAAGTCATTGTGTGGAAGGGCAGAACACCTCATCACACTTCTATTTTACTGTGGTGTGTAAACACAGGAGCCATGTGGGCGCAATGATCACTAGAAAACAAGCCGGGCAGAAGGCGTTTACGCTGAATCTCCTGACTCAGTGCTCTGTCCAACCTACTAAGAGGCCAGTAGTCAGTAAGAGCTGAGAATTGTGGGAGTGCAAAGGAAAATACAGGAGGAAGTTGGGGTGCTAATCCTCTAAAGTGTGAAAAGAAGAAGAAAATTTCTTTTAAGAATCCAATGGCTGTCCATGTCCACAAAGGCTGTCACGGAAACACAGAAATACAGGGGACGACTTTGCTACAAGTCTCCAAAGAGTAAGAAAGGCTCCCCAGTAATCTTCCTTCTAGAAGGGGAAGATTCTGTAGATACCTCATCCAGTGTGAGGTGCCCCATTGAACACCCCTAAACACTAAGCCCGTAATAGATCCCCCCAGAATTGGTTCCAGTAATAAAAATACACACACACATACACACACACACCAGCAAAAGCACTACATGTGCATGTAGATGGTAGGCTTGAAAAGCCAGATGAAATAACAGGGAGTGCCTGCTCCTTCTGAGTATACGACACAGTCAACATACCCTCGGGTTCTCACAAGAACATCAGCACCATCCCAATAGCTCTCTCTCCAATTACACACCAACTTCAGTAGTTTACCAAATCGGGTGTTGGGAAGGGAGCTTGTAGATGTAGAAGATTCATAGGAAAACACAAATAAAAAATAAAAGAAAATCAATTCACAAATGGCAGTTTCAACACTGGTATCACCTGACTTCATTCTTTTCCAAATATGTATTTTTCAGATTTTCTGTCAATTTAAAAATGAATGTTTATTGCAAGAAAGAAGAATAGTCTCTCAATCTCAGAGAGGCCAAACCCCATAAGATGACTCTTTACACAGATAAGCTTGTTATTTTGTTTTTTGTTAACAAGTACAGCATTCATCTCCATTTAATATTAGCACTTACTAATGATTGAGATACAAGACTCTTAATGGCATTTTGTAGTTGGTAGTTTATAACATTTTATTGGTACATTCTCAGTGCAAATTCCAATGATGTCCCATAGATCTCATATGCTTCATTAGTACTTCCTTCTAATTTATATCTTTGTCATTTTCTATCTTATTTATCTTGTCTTCAAGGGCTGATACTCTGTCTTCCACTTTATCCAATCTATTGTTAAGGTTTTTCATTTTATTTGACTTATCCAATGTCACAGTCACTGTTCTATTGCTATAAAAAGACACCATGACCAAGGTAACTCTTACAAAAGAAACCATTTAATTGAGGCTGGCTTCCAGTTTCAGAGGGTTATCATAATCCTCATGTCAGGAAGCAGACAGGCTTGGTGCTGGAGCACTAGTTACAAGGTTTGCATCCTGATCCACAGGCAATAGGTAAAGAGAGAGGGGGAAAGGGAAAGAGGGGGGGGACTTGACATGAACTTTTGAAATTTCAAAGCCCACTGCTAGTGACACATCTCTTATAATAAGACTACACCTAATCCTTCTCAAAGAGTCCACTCTCTGGGGACTAAGCATGCAAATGTATGAGCCTACAGGGGCCATTCTCATTCAAACCACCACACCAGTCAACTTTTTGCAAAATTTTCAGTATTTTGTTTTGCTTTTTAGTATTTCAGTATCTTTGTTAAATTTTTCTTTCATCTTCTGGATTGACCTCCTTAGTTCAGTAAGCTGATTGTATTCTTTTTGAATTAATTAAGGAGTTTATTCAAGTCTCCTTAGAAGAACATTCTGTAGTCATCTTTATGAATTCTTTGTCTGGGGTTACTATGGAACAATGGTCTTGTACCCTATAAAGATTTGTATTGGTTTAATAAAACATCTATTGGCCAGTATCCAGGCAGGCAGTATAGGCAGGGAGACCAGAAAAGGAGAATTCTGGGAAGAGGAAAGGCTCAGTCTGCAGTCGTCACCCAGACACAGAGGAAACAAGATGAGAATGCCCCACTGATAAAAGGTAACAAACCACGTGGCTAACACTGACAAGAATAATGGGTTAATTTAAGATGTAAGAATTAGATAATAAGATGCCTGAGCTAATAGGTCAACCAGTTTATAATTAATGTACACCTCTGTGTATTTCTTTGGGACTGAATGACTGTGGGACCAGGCAGGACAGAAACTTCTGTCAACATGGAGTTTCAATCAATTCACTCTAATTGGAATTCATTACTGAGGAATTGGTAATATTTTTAAAGAACCACACTACTTTAATTTTTCATGGTGCGTGTGTGTGTGTGTGTGTGTGTGTGTGTGTGCGTGCACACATGTATGTGTGTGTGTGTTTCTGTATTAGAACTTAAGCATTGTTTTTCCTTTCTTTTTTACTCACCTTTTCCTCATTCATTTGGGCATTTGCAATGTTCAGATGGAATTCACTTGTGCTATAACAGGGTTGAAGTGGTCTAACTGAACCAGGTGTAGCTCATTATCTAGACCCCCAGGCCAAGGCACCAGGTAGCAGGCTTGATTTCCAGCACCACTTCAAGAGTAAAAGGAAGCCACTGTATCTGATGAATAGACCGGTTATAGTATAGTAATAGTCAATTGAAAGTCATTGCTATTTCAATTCCAACAGTTTTGGAGGAGTAAAGGAACAGAGATAGTATGATGCACAATAAGATATTAGTTACAACGGTGATGCATAGTAAGATATTAGTTACAAAGATAGTAAGAAGACTAAGAACAGTGGTTAGGATTAGTGTAACAAAGCAAATGGTAAGGGCAAATGAATGTAGGAATCAATGAAGACAAAGGAGTTCCAAATAAAGAGAACAAAAACAGAAATAGTAAGATGAAATCAGATAATCCAAAATAGTTCTAACTGGTGAGGCTGGAGCAGGGAAATCCTCAACTCTCAGACAACCTGTGCTCTTCAGCAAAACCTATCTCAAAGGGGAAAAAAAGAAAGGAAAAAAAGAAATGCAAAAGAGAAAATGGGACTAGACAAAGTGGTCTGCATAGCTCAAGTCAGTTAACAGTCTATCTCTGTGTTCACTGCCAAGTTCAGGTAAGATCTCTGTGCTGTCACACGCATGCTCACACGCCAAGTTCAGGTAAGATCTCTGTGCTGTCACACGCATGCTCACCTGCCAAGTTCAGGTAAGATCTCTGTGCTGTCACATGCATGCTCACACGCCAAGTTCAGGTACAGATTTCTGTGCTGTCACACGCATGCTAGCAGGTGCAGGACCTAGGTCCACATGGGCCACTACAGCAGAAGCCTTAGGCCAGGTTTCTATCTCGTGGAACATTGTAGCTCTGCCTCAGTTTTCTCCTTTAATCTAGAGATATTCTGCAATCACACCTCAGGGTATGTGTCTCTGGTGCTCACTCTTACACCACAGCTTCACACCAGTGGGCTTGTGTAACAAAATGGAATAATGAAAAATTCCTCAATGGTTAAAGATTTCTAAACATACAGCAAACACAAAGTAACGAGAAATATACTGATGACAGATTCAATGTGCTTCTGTCAGTACCTGCCTGTGCTGAAGAACTGAGTGTGAACCCCTGCATGCTCACTTCTGCATGTGCCGTCACTCTATGGGACACGAATCAGTGCTTAGCTTGGACTACTTTGTGCTATTAATGGCCGGTCTTTACTGCACCAAGTACTCTGCTTCTATAAAAATATATGGTTGAAATACAGAAAACACTGCTTGCTGTCCTGAGTCCTGAGCATTTTCCAAAAGATGTGCCCTGGGATTGTGCGGGTCCTTTTATGTTAGAACGTCTGATTTTAAAAATCACTGTTGGAATTGTTGACTTTAGTTTCATAAAAATTACTCAGCCAATTTTTATGTGGGCTTAAGATAGACTTTAAGCAATTTCTGAAGAGTCCTGCACATGTCTGCTACTTTGTACTGTGTGTTTATGTGAAGCAGTGACTACTGTAATCAAATCTCAGTTAACTCAGAAAAACGCTGCAGATTCTCTGTGTCTTAAAAGATCAAATGATCAGCTAAGGCTAAATTCTTTACGTAAAAATTAATAAGCACAACTATCTCATTAATATGCAAATTTGATATAGATTGCTGTGAAGGATAAAGTTACATACATGTCAAAGAACTGTTTCAAAGTAAAGTTCTTTACGATTTTTGATCAGAAAATATTTTATTTGTATACGTATTTTAAATACTTATAAACATGGCATTGCTGGGTGGTGGAGGCATAATTCACTTTTAATCCCAGCAATCAGGAGGCAGAGGAAGGTGAAGCTATGTGAGTTTGAAGCCAGTCTGGTCTACAGAGCTACAGAACAGCCAAAACTATTACACAGAGAAACTGTGCCTGAGAAACCAAAAAAGCAAAACAAAACCAAACACACAAATCAAAAACACCAAAATACCAAAAAAGCCCACTTGGTGTTGCATACATTTCTTGAATGAAATGATAATGAATGAAAAGTTTGTAAAGTTGAGATTTGGGGACAGGAGCTCCTAATCCTCTCTTCCCTGGGTCACAGAAGGGAAGGCCTGGCAAACAGCATGACAAAGCCTCTGAGGGAGAAAGAAGTCACCAACCATGGCAGGACTGAACCAGAACAGGGACTTGAAGTACTCACAATAGAAAAATCCTGCATAATCTGGGATCAACTGGTCCCAGGAAAGAACACCTGGCTTCAGGCAACAATGGAAATTTATCTTCATGGGCAGGCTTTCTTGGAGTGGTGTGGCTTTCATTCTATGGGATCCCTCAGCATCAACAGATGTCAGAATAAGTCAGGTTGGTAACCACACATGATCTATCCATGAAATGCCTGGATGACCAGGAATATCTGGGAACATCTGGAGTATCTTAAACAGTTCAAAAACACGTCTTTGTTTTCAGCTGATAGCAACTTAGGTGCTGGGTTATGTTCATAAAATTCAACAGAAAATGTGCACATGTACACATGTGTATGAGCATGTACTTGTACACACTCTAGAAGTGAGGCTCTACACTCTTCACTCCAGTGTGTGCTCAGCAACAAGTCGACCTTGTCTCCACTGCCTCGGCGGAATGTTTGGGTGATGGAGAGCACTGTACCCAAACAGTCTCCACAATTTAACAGTTAAAGCCACCCATCTGCCACACTGACAGTGCCAACTGCTGAGGACAGAACTGATGGTGATTGCAAGCACAATGCCAATTCTCTGCATTCAGGAGGAATTAAAAAAAAACTGAAAATGATTGATGTCTGCCATCCCTTCAATTCTGTCTCACACTAAACTTCCATTAAGGAGCTCAGATTACATGGAACATGGGTGACAGGTATTCTGGAATGCCTGGCTGATGTGGGATTCCCCTCTGTATGTTGTGACTACCACTGGTTAATAAAGAACTGCTTTGAGCCTATATCTGAGCAGGGTGTGGCGGAGTAGAAGTAGGCTGAGAGGACTGTACTGAATGCTGGGAGAAAGAAGGGCGAAGTCAGAGAGAAGCCATGGAGTTGCTGGGAACTTTACCAGGTAAGCCAAAGTCATGTAGCGATATACAGATTAATAGAAATGGGTTAAATTAATATAAAGGTTAGCCAATAAGAAGCTAGAGATAATGGGCCAAGCAGTGATTTAATTAATACAGTTTCTGTGTGATTATTTCTGGTCTAAGATAGAAGGATAGATAGTCAGAAACCAACAAGCGATCTTCCTCCAACACCTAGCCAGCACTGACACTTATTTTCTTTAAAGGTGGGTTTTCATAAAAGAGGATCTCACCCTCAAAATATTTTATGTGAAGTTCACGAAACTTCATTAAGTCGTTAAAAAAGACTTTGGGTTCATGTCTCATTGGGATAAAAACTTCCATCCATGGGCATGAGGACTCAAAGATGGTCACACAAACAGACTCAGCACTGTTAACCAATGTACAAAAATGGCCAGAAACTGTGGGTTGAGGCTGAGCTTTGTTTGCACAGCATGAGATTTAGTCCAGGTGCATGCCAGTGAGGCTGGCGCGGGTGGGGGGGTTAGGGGGAAATTCCACTCTCCCAGTGCTGCTTGGGTCTTTGCTCATCAGAACTTCTGCAGCAAGTGTAGCACCTGGCTCAATAAACAAGCCATTTACAAAGGGCCCAGTGAGTCCAAGAGACTAAAGTGTGAATGCCAGTTCTTGTTGGTTACAGAGACACAGGACTGTTTCTCTATGAGTGGAGAGAGGGGTCCTGGGTTCTCTGGGTGTCAGGTGGAGATTACTAAAGACTCAACAAGAAGGCCTGTAATTAGAAGCACAACTCCCGGATTCCGTGGTTATTTCAGCACATCATATCTTTTAGGGATTTACTCTTATTATTCCAATTAGGACAGATATTTAATTAGCAAATTCTTATCTCTAAAGGCAAATATTGACTTGAAAACAACCACTTTCAGCCACAAGATTATAAACACAACCTGGCAAACTTGTATTAACCCGCCTAATTAGGAAAGAATTTTTCAAAAATCCAACCAAATATTTCTATAACAAAATGCCACCCAAGAACAGTTAGGAAACATCAGCTCTTTCCTTCTCTCCTTCATGTGTGCCCAAGGCCTGTGAGGTTGCTTTTACAAACACTGATAAGATTCATCCTTGACTGATCTGGTAATGAGACCATCCCTAGCCCCTTCTGAGTTCTGTGCATCTAGGTCATAATTAGACTTGTAAATATATGCTGTTGGTGTGGCTATATCAGCACATATGAATAATGCTGGGCATATTCAGATTGAATCAGCTTTAAGTCAATAGAGAGGATTTGGGAAGCGAGAGTACAGGTGGACCTCTGGCTTACGCAGAACTCTTTAAACGGGCACATTGTCTCCCTGACAGCCGCAGTGTCAGTGGGCACCGATCTATCATCATCACTCCATGGCTCACACTGGCTGCCTGGACACAGATGTAAGGATGAGGAACTGAAGCCATGGCGGTCAAATGGGAAAGAAATTAAGGAACGCAGAGGAGATTAGGGAAAAGGAACCCAGTCAGTGGGGCACAGACTAAAGAGACCTAAGCTAAGGGCACAGAATCAAGGACAATTTTTAGAAATATTAGATCATTGCTTTTTAAGACAATGTAACAAACTGCTTCTAATCATGAATTACATAATACAGTTGTATTTCATTATAATGTATGGTAAATACACTGTGAAAATCATGTTTAGGTGGATCTTCAAATAGATTTTTGAAGTGAATTTGGAGTATGTAAAAGAATTTGGTGGCTATACATATTGATGTAGTGCAGGACCTATAGGCAGAAAAAAAATAAGAATGTGCTTCTGACCAAGTTTCTTTAATCTGCAAGAAACTCAGGTATGCACCTGCAACCAGGACGGCAGATGGGGGGGGGGAGAGGGAGTAACCACAACCAGGACAACAGCTGGGGGCAGGGAGTTACCACAACCAGGACAGCAGACGGGGGGGGGGGGGGGGAAGAGGGGGAGTAATCACACCAGGACAATAGACAGTGTGGGAGTAACTACAACAGCAGACAGGGGGGGGGGGACACAATAGCAGACAGTGGGGGACACAACAGCAGACAGTGGGAGGGGACACAAAAGCAGACAGAGGGGGGGACACAACAGCAGACAGTGGGGGACACAAGAGCAGACAGTGGGGGACACAAGAGCAGACAGTGGGGGACACAAGAGCAGACAGTGGGGGGGACACAACAGCAGACAGTGGGGGACACAACAGCAGACAGAGGGGGGACACAACAGCAGACAGTGGGGGACACAACAGCAGACAGTGGGGGAGACAAGAGCAGACAGTGGGGGGGAGACACAACAGCAGACAGTGGGGGACACAACAGCAGACAGTGGGGGGACACAAAAGCAGACAGTGGGGGGGACACAAAAGCAGACCGTGGGGGACACAACAGCAGACAGTGGGGGGGACACAACAGCAGACAGTGGGGGACACAACAGCAAGCAGTGGGGGGGACACAACAGCAGACAGTGGGGGGGACACAAAAGCGGACAGTGGGGGACACAACAGCAGACAGTGGGGGGGACACAAAAGCAGACAGTGGGGGACACAACAGCAGACAGTGGGGGTGACACAACAGCAGACAGTGGGGGGGACACAAAAGCAGACAGAGGGGGGACACAAAAGCAGACAGAGGGGGGACACAAAAGCAGACAGAGGGGGACACAACAGCAGACAGAGGGGGGGACACAACAGCAGACGGGGGGGACACAACAGCAGACAGAGGGGGGGACACAAAAGCAGACAGTGGGGGACACAACAGCAGACAATGGGGGGCACAACAGCAGACAGAGGCGGGACACAACAGCAGACAGTGGGGGACATAACAGCAGACAGTGGGGGACACAACAGCAGACAGTGGGGGACACAACAGCAGACAGAGGGGGGACACAATAGCAGACAGTGGGGGACACAACAGCAGACAGTGGGGGACACAAAAGCAGACAGAGGGGAGACACAAAACAGACAGGGGGGGCACACAAAAGCAGACAGTGGGGGACACAACAGCAGACAGAGGGGGACACAACAGCAGACAGTGGGGGACACAACAGCAGACAGAGGGGGACACAACAGCAGACAGTGGGGGACACAACAGCAGACAGATGGGGGGACACAACAGCAGACAGTGGGGGGGACACAACAGCGGACAGAGGGGGGGACACAACAGCGGACAGAGGAAGGGACACAACAGCAGACAGTGGGGGGGGACACAACAGCGGACAGAGGGGGGGACACAACAGCAGACAGTGGGGGGGACACAACAGCGGACAGAGGGGGGGACACAACAGCAGACAGTGGGGGGACACAACAGCGGACAGTGGGGGACACAACAGCGGACAGAGGGGGGGACACAACAGCGGACAGAGGGGGGGACACAACAGCAGACAGTGGGGGGGACACAACAGCGGACAGAGGGGGGGACACAACAGCAGACAGTGAGGGACACAACAGCAGACAGAGGGGGACACAACAGCAGACAGTGGGGGACACAACAGCAGACAGAGGGGGGGACACAAAAGCAGACAGTGGGGGGGACACAAAAGCAGACAGTGGGGCGGACACCACAGCAGACAGAGGGGGGGACACAAAAGCAGACAGTGGGGAGGGACACAACAGCAGACAGTGGGGCGGACACCACAGCAGACAGTGGGGAGGGACACAACAGCGGACAGTGGGGGGCACAACAGCAGACAGAGGGGGGGACAAAACAGCAGACAGAGGGGGGACACAATAGCAGACAGTGGGGGACACAACAGCAGACAGTGGGGGACCCAAAAGCAGACAGAGGGGAGACACAAAACAGACAGGGGTGCACACAAAAGCAGACAGTGGGGGACACAACAGCAGACAGAGGGGGACACAACAGCAGACAGTGGGGGACACAACAGCAGACAAAGGGGGACACAACAGCAGACAGTGGGGGACACAACAGCAGACAGATGGGGGGACACAACAGCAGACAGTGGGGGGGACACAACAGCGGACAGAGGGGGGGACACAACAGCGGACAGAGGGGGGACACAACAGCAGACAGAGGAAGGGACACAACAGCAGACAGTGGGGGGGGACACAACAGCGGACAGAGGGGGGGACACAACAGCAGACAGTGGGGGGGACACAACAGCGGACAGAGGGGGGGACACAACAGCAGACAGTGGGGGGACACAACAGCGGACAGAGGGGGGGACACAACAGCGGACAGAGGGGGAGACACAACAGCGGACAGTGGGGGGGACACAACAGCGGACAGAGGGGGGACACAACAGCAGACAGTGAGGGACACAACAGCAGACAGAGGGGGACACAACTGCAGACAGTGGGGGACACAACAGCAGACAGAGGGGGGGACACAAAAGCAGACAGTGAGGGGGACACAACAGCAGACAGAGGGGGGACATAAAAGCAGACAGTGGGGAGGGACACAACAGCAGACAGTGGGGCGGACACCACAGCAGACAGTGGGGAGGGACACAACAGCGGACAGTGGGGGGCACAACAGCAGACAGAGGGGGGGACACAACAGCAGACAGTGGGGGGCACAAGAACAGACAGTGGGGGGAACACAACGCAAACATGGGGGACACAAAAGCAGACAGAGGGGGGGCAGGTATCTCAAAAGCAGTTATCTCCCATACTTGTAACCTCATATCTCATGTGTACCAAGAAAGTCAGAAAGTCTCCAATTCGTTGGTTTTTTTCAAATTACTCATATTCCTCTATTCAAGCAATGCAGACAGAATGCTCCAATAGGATTCTGTCTGATAAGCATTTATTCAGCTGCATTCTGAAGTTTAAGCCTCTGTCCTGGGAATTTGTTGGAAAGACTTATCTTTTGAAAAGTTTGAGAATAAAAAGATACAGTCAAACCAAAATGAAATTCTTCCTGAATACAGATGTCGAGGGTCTCCCCAGTGGATCGTTCACAGATATGAGATACAGGGAATGAAAATGGTTACACATCTAAAATCCAAAGTTCTCTTACAAAAACAGTTCTAAATTTCTTCCTGAAGTCAAATGCTCTTCTTAATCTGGGCAGTGTTTGAATTAACAATGAGGAAGGATTTTGTAATGAAGTTTCCATACCTCACTAATTGGGACACCGGCCCTTTCGTGAACTCTTACATAAATGAATCGCCACGGCTGAGTTACCACTTTGGCCTGTCTGTGAATAACTGATTTAGACTGCTTAGTTTAGCTTTAACCCACTTGGTTGAGGGCAACAAAAGTGGGAAGGAATTTGCCAAATCAGCCAGGTGTTAGAGAAGACATTCTCCTCCGTGTCCTTACAGGGTTAGTGCTGAAAACACTGTACACAGTGATATCCAAGGCAAGGTCCTGGTCTACAATGATTACCTGCATAGCCTTTCTCTGAAGAACGAATAACAAAAGCTCAGAGAGAAAAACTGGGGTTCAACCAGAAGATCCGAAAAGCAAAGTAGCCAGCCAAAGAGCCTTGCTCTTACCTCAGTCCGAAACGGCGATCCTACCTCCACGAATCTCAGAATGAAATTGGTATTGAGAGCTGTTTCCTCCCATTTTATAATCCTCTCTAGTTCCACTGGGATTAAAGGCATGCACTGTCCAATTTCTATGGCAAGTTAGTGTGGTTACTGGGGTCAAAGCTGTGTGTCACCACTGCCTGATCTGTAAGGCTGACCAGTGGGGCTGGCTGTTTTACTCTCTGATCTTTAGGCAAGTTTTATTTCTTAAAATACAATTGAAATGCCACTACATTTCTTCATCTTCCTGTTTAATTTGAAACACTCTCTCATTGACCTATAACACCTAACACAACAGAAATACTACAGAAATAGCTGTCCTAGTGTGCTGTTTAGAAATGACAAAAATAATATTATTCAGTACAGGTGTAATTTCAAAACTATTTAAAATCTGGAGTTGGTTGAATGCATGGATCCAGAGCTTGAGATCTGCAGGCCTGACTACATGGCTTCTGTCCTGAATTTAACCTGAACATTGCCATGATTGTCTTTGTATTTTCACTGTAGCATAATTGCAATGTAACTTTTCATTAATAATAGGAAACACCAGAGTTACTTAAGATGCATACAGCAAATCAAGCAAAAAGACAGTCACTGAGTTGACCAAGACCCTGTGTGCTCCACCACCCTGTAAACCAGCCCAGTCAGTTTATAAATTACACATGGGGTTTCCATAGCTCACTGCAATGCTGTTGTGAGACACATCTTACAGTGAGAAGGGGCCAACAAATGAAGAAGCAGGGCCATTTGATGAGCTGCACACAGCCGGTAAGAGGTGGACAGAGACTCCCTCCATAAATTAACTGATTCAGTAAATAATTGCTCAGCATATTGGCGGCAGTGGTGCACGCCTTTAATCTCAACACTAGGGAGGCAGAGACAGGCAGATCTCTGTGAGTTCGAGGCTTAATCTGCCAAGAGAAATCCTGGCACTGTGTTAAAGAGGAAAGTATGCTCACTACAACTCTCAAACCTCAACTAGATTCTACCCTGCTTCCTCATGTTGCTTTGTGAAATTATTTTGTGCACAACACAGATTTGGAAACCAAATTGATGATTTTATCATCTCTAACAACAGTGAGGACTCTTTAAATGCTATCAGGGGCTCTCTTGCTTCTAATCCACAAAAGAATATTCACCTGATGACTGTAGAAATCTTGGCATTACTTTTATTTTCTTAGCAAACACAAACTGTGTTGGCTTGAGATGAAGTACAGATTTTGTTTTATAGACTGTCACACCAAGGTTCTTATCTTTATGCAACACAGCATATGGTGGCAGAGAAGCAAACTTCTCTAAGCTTTTCCTGAGCCATTATTACCAGGGCTGTGACTTGTGAAGAATGAGTATAGAACACCCACGCTTACAGAGGTATTGGAGATGAGCACCGGGAGAGCTAAGGTCTATAATCATAAGTAGAGCTCCTACTTGATAACAGAGATGGTTTTACAAAACAATAGAAGATAATCTTGAGACAGGGCCTCCCTGTAGCTGCTGGCCTGATCTGGTCTTGTCTTCTTGCCTTAGGCCCCTGAGAGCTACAACTACAGGTGTGTTCCCCTCCTATAGAAGTACCCTCTTCATACAGGCTGTGCCTATCAACCGAGTGGTTCACCAGCAGGCACATCTAGGCTGAAACCGTCCTTCCCTATTGACACATATACTTTATCTGTGCTTTCCTCCTGAACAACTACACAGTGAATAGATACATTAAACACCATCAGACTGTTAGCCTGGAAAACACAGTTGGTAATGTTTGCTGCTGTTGTTTGCTTATTTGTTTAAATACCGCCCTGGGAATCATCTTCTACTGAGAGCGGCTTTGGGAGAGCATGACATGCACTCTCCAGACTGTCTTGACTCATTCTGTGACTTTAAGGAGCCCATGGTGAGTGTGTAGGAGGTGGTCAGAGCTGTCACATCTGTTTCCATATCTGATGCTACAGTGGCAGGTCCTCTCTTTGCTCCTCATAGGAAAAGGAAAGGCTCGTTGTTATCCTACACTCCAGATACCGCGATAAGAGTGGAAGAGGAAGAACGATGGCAGCGAGCAGGGGACGCTAGAGAAAGAAATCTGCAGCGAGGCGGTCCCCAAACTGCGTGCATTTGATCAAACAACACGTGATGCTCTCCAGCAGCTCAGAAGTGTATTACATGGATTCATCCTGGGTGTCAGCTCTGAGGAGAAGCTATGGGGCTGCACGTGTGTGCAGAAAACAGAGTTTTAGAATACTGTTGGACATGTGCAAGTGAAGACAGCTGACATTTTGATTTTTGAGAAGCTGCAACATTATATAAGGCTTCTGCTTCTGACATGGAGCCAAAGCTGCTCTTTGCAAAACACAGGGAAGGTGCACACTGTGGAAGGCTCGTCCATGAACATCTCAGGGATACGAGCGCCACCTCCTAAAGCTATTAGGAGTCTGGTCTTCTGGACACTGGTGCTCTGGCACCCTGACAGCAGCTCTGACTCACAATGGTGCGGAACACAGGCCTGTGCCAGTTCAGCCATCTGCTGTCGGCTCTGAAATGGAAAAACAGTGGAAAAGGAGAGTTGGCGTTGAGGTGCCATTCCCATATGCATCCGCTCCTCGAACTGGGTGTGTGGCTGTGCTTCATGAAACCCCAAGCAAGGCTTAGTTCTTTCTGAAGAGCATATTGCACAACACTTTCTGGAAATGGTTTCGATATTAGACACATGTCCCATGTGCATAGAGATACATGGACTTTGATGACACTCTTCAATGCCAGAAGAGACTCGAGATCAGAGGTCCCTCATTTTACCTTCCTTTTATGAGCCAATATCCACTCGACAACTATCACACTGTGGTGATCTGGAGGCATTATTTTAATTTCTAATGTAAATTTATTTTCAACAGATGTGGTTTTGAATCTATTACATTAAACGAATAAGAGGAAAGCATATGACATCTTATTACAAGCTGAAATTCTGCCAAGGGGTGCTGGCTGTCCCATGGGCAAAGCCAATCTCCAAATTCACTGATCTCTAACCTAGGCAAAGGGAGGACAGGGCACTTCATTATCCTCAATTAGAGCCCAAAGAAAATGGGCCTGTTTTTGATGCTCAACCCCACCAAACTGTTCAGGTATGCTTCACATGTCCCTGAAGCAGCTCCACTCCTAGAACTGTCTTTCTAAGGTCACGCCCCATTGTGCCCTGGTTCCCTGCTCTTTCCTGATGCTTGGCTGGGAACAGACAGGGCTTGCAGGAACTTCAGTGCTGTGAGGTCGCACACAGGTGAGCTTGCTTTGCTTTGCTCTGCTTTGAGCAGTTGCTTAAACACAACAGGGAGAGGAAGGAAGGGTGTGGACAAGCCACATTTGTCATCATGAGTCATTATGAGCATCTCACACAGACTGTTCTGCTAAAATCTCAAACAGAAGCCTAAAATGGACACAGAGAGATAAATCTTCCCTGGAATCAAACTGTAGCTGCAGGTTCTCATAAAGCCATTCGCTGCTGTTCTCACAGCTCCGGAGCGTCCTGGGATGTCCACACACCTAGAGAGCTGGAGGCCATGCTCGGGACCTCACTTATCAACTCTGTCTCTCTTCCTGTCTGGTTAGCACTGTGAAAACAGATAAATCATCGCCTTGCATTCCTAGCAACCATATTGATCATTCTAAGAACCACTGCTGATGTTGGCTACACATGGGAACTTCTGGGGTGAAGGTCTGAACTTCCATGGTTCAAAGCAAAGAAATTAAGTGAACCACAGTGTATCTGCAAGTGGGAGGGGACAAACTGATGAAGTTTGTCAGTGTGCATCGTTTCCAAGAAGGGCTGATGAGCAATGAAGCTGTCGACTTGCTGATTGCAGATTGTGGCTTCCGAATGCATACTGCCATGCTAACAAAAGCACTGATTGCACATAATGTGGGTGGAGCTTTCCATCCGAGGAGCATTTACTTAACCCCACCAGTGGCTTTTGTCAGGCTGCTCACAACGCAGTATGAATCTTTTAGCTGGTTTATGATAGAGTTCAATATATTTTTGATGCATTGAATTTCAATATTGTTAGCATATAGAAATGTGTCCGTTTCACACATGGAGGATTGACAGATTTCCCTTTGAATGTGTGGAGTTTGTGTTCATGATGCTTTGCTGTCTCATCACTTAGAGGCCGAGTGGCTATCAGATTGCTTCTGGCTTTGAATTATGGTAGCCTTCTGTTCTTTTCGTAACCTTGATCACACTTCATTATCAGTTATGTGAACACAGCTGTATTTTGTCCCAATCTTAAAGGGACTTTGAACATTCTGTTCTTTATTCTGCTATGTTTATAAAATAATCCTTTTTGAAAATTATATTATTTCTATATTGTCTGGTAAGTCCTCAGCTGTGAGTAAATGTGAGGTTACTTTATTTCTCTTGGCATCTTTTGAGATTATAATATGATTTCTTTTCTGTAAATACAGTGAACAGATCACTGAGTCTCCTGTGTCCACTCAAAGAAGTGTGTACAGAATAAAGCATGTTTGGGAACCTACAGACAACTGTGCTTCTGTGCCTACAGACAGATTTGCTTTCCCAATCTTGTATCTCTTTTCCATCTACAGTCTTGAACACTATTCACCTATGATTTCCCTATCTTTATTAACCTTATTAATTTTAGGAGTTAAGCAATCAAAATACTAGCTGGAAAAGTTGTCTATCTTTTGGTACTGAGAACAAATTTCCTCTTTAGAGGAATTCGTTGGTAGAAATCGTGTGTTACCAGACTCGGGACCTGCGAAACCACAATTTGTTGAAAATTTCACAGACTGACTAACAGGACTTAGTGAGTAGGTAGAAATTAGATGCCGCAGACCAGAATCAGAATTATCTTGGCCCATCTTTGGAACCATTAACAGACATTACACACTTCTGAAACCTTAACATCTCTTTGATGTTCAGGTAAAATCTTTTGGGATGTATTAAGTTAGTTAGTATTAATTAGCTTCTACTAAGCCAAAAGCAAAGATTCATACTTCCCTGTAACCTTCTTATTTGATGCTTCTCACCAATGTGAACACATTGATTTTACATTTTCTTTAGTTTTATGACTAATAAAGACTCATAGAAAGAAGCTGGAGAGATCACGCAGAGATTAGAGCACTGGCTGTTCTCACAAAGGACCCAAGTTCAGTTCCTGGTACCATAGGGTAGTTCACAGCCTTCCACAAATCCAGTTCTCAGGGATCCAAATCCACTTCCAGTCTCCACAGGCACTGCAAACATGTGGTGCACATGCAGGCAACAACGTCTGCATGTAACCCACTTCTATTGCAGAATACACCATGCAGGGAAATCCAAACTGGTGTTCCAGGATCATGGCCACTCCGGTATGGCTCAGAATAAACTATCTCTTATTCTTGTTACAGTGAGAGCCATGTTTTATGCCTGATGTTCACTATGGGAATATTTGTAATTAGATATTTAATACCTTAAAGGAAGTAATCAAAATGTACGGATATTACACTTATTTTAATAAGTGTATACATTTGCTGAATAAAGTTAATTACATCCTTTCAACATCTTTAAAAGTTCTTAATTATTTTAAATGTACTTTTTCCTATTATTGTTCATTTGAGCCTGTTTTTCTGACACAAGTTGAAAGAGACATTTTCACATTTTACTTTAATGTGACAACTGCAAGCATCATTATTTTCTCCTTGTTTGTCAGTCTCTGGTTCTAGCTTTATTACTTTTTACTCTATCTGGAGCACTTTATTTTGCTGTTGTTTTTTCCAGATAGCTTACATTAGATGATCAGTTTTCCAGCTTCTCTGCTTATCTAACGAGAACCAGAAGTCTCTGCCTGCAGGTTTGCTTGAAGGACGAGGAGCACCAGACACCCGAAGGACAGGGTTACCACGGAGAAATATGATTCCTCCATCACTGCATTCTTCGGATCACCAAATCCTTATGGTTTCTTCTTTGTTTTTCTGTGTTCTTCCCTGAGTTGTTTAAGAGTACTTATTAATTTTCTAATACAGGGCTGGGTTGGTTACTGGTGTGTGACTCCACTTCTGCGAAGTAAGAGAGCTCTGTGTGAGAGCCGCTAACCTTGGTTTTGATTGAATCTTTGTGCACAACTGTGGCAAACTATCATAGAGACATCTAAACCTTTAAACAGAGACTGGAAATGCAACATTTATTAACTTCTGTAACACATGTGCCAACTATATTAACTTTTATTCCTTAATTTTTTTTAGTGTCATCTCATTTTACTGAGAAAGGCACAAGTTAAGGAAATTTCCCATTATTTTGGCGAAATAGCCTACACCTTTTATAGAGAGATTTTAGTATATATCAGTTTTTATAATTATAGATTTGAAACAATGATGTCCAAAATATTGGTTCTCAAGCAATACAGATCTGTATTAGGTAAAGAGAGAAACACGCAGCGTGCACACACACACACACACACACACACACACACACACGATGCCTCTAGGCTACCAGTGAATGCAGGTGTTCTGTCAAGGCTTTCCCAGGTAGGACTGAGGAGGAAGACCCACCTCGAATATGGGCTGAGCCATCCCTTAGGTTGTGAGCTCCTGACTGAATAAAGAGGGTATCTGAGCAGCACTGTTCTGTCTCCGCTCCCTGGCCAGGACCACAGACCATGCTGCCAGGACTTCCTTTGCTTAGTAGACCCCATTCTTCTGCACTGTGAGCCGCCGTTCATGGCCCCATCGTTAAACCACTCTTGCCATAAAAGGAAGTCACACGGACACTGACTCAGTTCTTAGAACTTTAGTTACTAAGTTGACACATAGGAAATAATTCTAAGACTCAAATTTGTAGGGATGAAGACTACAGTTGGTGAGATAAACATTGCCCTAGAGGGAATCAGTGGCAGGAACACAACTGCAGAGTGAATTACCACCAAACCTGAACAGACAGCAATGGAAACTAAATCAGAATCTAAGAGAAGAGAAAGTTAGAACTAATGAGGCAGATAGTCAAGGAAAGGGGCAGAACTAACAGGCGCTGGATGAAATTTTTCTACTCTGTGTGATACACAGTTTCCATGCAGAAAAGTCAAGTCACAAACATAGGGAAAACATTTGAAAATTAAGCGTGTTATAAAGAACCTGCTGTGTATGCTGAGCCCAGCAGAGAGAAAACAGTCCAATGACACAGAGAAGAATGATGTGAATAAACACAACAGCCTAGGAAACGGGACGGCAGAGAGGTGCGGCCGGTTCCCAGCATCATTATCTATCAGAAAAGTAAAACAGAGACCACTCCTCATTGCTGGTTTTTCCACATGCTGGGCCTCATGTGGGCAGAACTCAGGAGTGTGCCTCATAAGCCATGATATGCATGGCCAATTTGAAAACTGCCTCATGTATCCTGCATGGCTGGTTCTAGATCATGCATCTTTCAGAATGGCCAAAACAAGTAAAAAGGTCACTAACTGTGGGTTGCCAAGACTTCTAAGCAGCAAGCCCATCTAACTGGCTGGTGTGAACAGACAATGATACCTCTGTAGATAATTTGGCAATTTCTTTAAAATTTAGTGTTACAGCTGGTCTAATGACCAGGCTATGACACAAGCTATTTCTATAACGCAATCCAAATCACATGACCATCCAAAGATTATTTCACATGCCTGTCCATAGCGGCTTATGTATAGTAACCAAGACTGTGAAGGACCAACATGTCTAGTCATAGAAGAACATATGCACCTTGGCTTGTTACTGCAATGGGAAGTAAGGAGCTAGTAAGAGGCTCTGCAGCACACGTGAATCATGGGATCACAGTGCATGAAAAAATTCATCCAGAATATGCATTCAAGTGCATTTCATACATGTATGTAAGTATGTATTTCCAGAAGATTTCAAGCAGCCTGCTGTGAGAGGAAGTCAGCAAATAGATGCTTGCATGGCAGCTGGGAGGTAGGATGATGCAAACTCTGAGCGGGAACCACAGAGCTGAGGAGCCTTTGGGTGGTGATGGAAGTGTTCACAATCTTGACTGTGGGGATGGAGAGAAGCACGGTCGGCAGAAGATAAAATAGTAGACCTTAAATCTATAGAGCTTATTTTATATAAATGTCAGAATAAAGTATTAAATAGCATATCTATGTTTTCTCCTTCTCCTTCACTTTCCCAGCCCATCCTCCTTCCTCTCTACCTTCCTCTAGCCATGATTATTCGCAGGTATGGGAATCTATTAATGCCAGCGAGGTTATTACAAATGCCACAAAGGCGAGGGCAATGTGTTTTCACGGCCTGCCATGTGGACAGTACTAATGTCGTATTGAAACTGCTCACATTCTCTCCGGCCCTGTGAAGGCTGCTGCAGAAACTAAGTTTTACCACAAGCTACCCCGAGCTCTTGCTCTAGCACATTTGCATGGGAGACTACGTACATTTCATTTCTGGGTTTTCACATGCAGAGACTCCCGTGGGCAGAACTAAGTGTGTCTCATTAGCCATGACACACGGCCAATCTGAAACTGCTGACTCAATGAACACTTAGCACCATGTGTGTCTACCGTAGCTGGCTCTACATTTGACAGGATTTTGGGGCGCTAAACATTTAGAGTAATACCCCAAGATGTGGGAGCCTTGTTAAGACTTCATGGATGCTTTAGAATTAAACAAGAATTAGACAACAAGTCTTACGCCATTTTCTTCAGGCCAGAAAAAGCTGCAAGGATAACTAACTGCACTTACTAGAGTTTTCTCAAGGAAGGGAAAAGCAAATGAGAAAATGGAGGCAGCTTTTCTACCAGCTTTAAGCTACACTTAGCATTAAATGACAAAGCCGCATCCCCAAAAGCTTTGAGACACCCCCTGCTAACTCACAAGCTACTTCTTCCAACCATCCCACTGGGCAGACACAAATGAAAGAGAGATGGCAGCAGGTGACAGAGAGCTTGGTAATCAGGACAACGAGATTCAGGAGTGTTGGAGAGCAGGACTTGATAAACAGCCTCACCAGTGATCTGCCTGCACACAGTGCCCAGAGCCCTCTGCAGAAAACAGTCTGTACTGAGAGCATGGTGTGCGCTGGGCCTGGGGTGGGCGAAAAAGTAGCAAAGGCAGAGCACACAAAGCAACCCGACAAAGGAGCAGAGAGATGCAAGGCCACCACCTCTACCTACACCAGCAGTAGGAAGGACAGCACCTCCATCTCCTCCCCCCCCCCCACCGTGTCCTCCCTACATCCCTGGAGAGTAGATGGGCTCCACTGCTGCCTCACATCGCCATCTTAAGAAGACAAAGCAATGTGAAAAGGCCAGGCTGGGTCAGTGTGATTCATAGATCACTCATGACAAGTCTGAGGGAAGAATCTAGAAACAGGGATGGGGGTGTTGAGAGAACCCTTTCTCTAGAAGAGGTTAAGGAGATGTCTACCTCCTTCTAATAGGGCACTATCAACAAACCAAACTACGATCCCACCAAGTCCAGTGTGGGAATCTGTGAATCTACTGGGCTTGTTTACAAAGAATGGGTGAGGGTTATTTATAGGAGAGTGAGTGAAGCTAATCACACCCCATAAAACCTCACCTCAGCATGAAAGACCACTCCCCACTGCTGGCTAGAAAGAGTGATGTGTTCAGCTAATCTTCTGTGATCCGTGCACTCTAGCACACCCAGGTTATGTGTAATTAAGGTGGAGTTCCATACAACAGGCATGAAGGGCAGAAGGAAGAGGCTGAAATCTTTGACGAGGGTCCCAGAGCCCTTTCTATGCAGGGATGTCAACAGTCAGTAGACACACCTGATCTTCCAAGTAGTCACTGCTGCCTTACGGTGGCTGTTGGGATGTAGTGGGTAGTTCTATACAAAACAGCTGAGATGGATAATATAGTCACTAAAGGCTGAAAATGGGTTAAAACACAATAGCCATTTTATGGTAAAAATAATACATACTTAAATAAGGTTTCCATCTCAAGGATGTCCAACTATTTTCTTTTCTACTGCTCTTCTAAGATTAGTGCTTGTTTAGTAATAAAACACCAGTACAGGGCCGGGGGAGAGGATGGGGCGAGTCCAGTAGTCACAAACCAGTCCCTCCTAAAACACCAGTACAGGGCCGGGGGACGGTACGGGACAGATTGGCAGCTAGAAACCAGCCGCTCCTTTCCTGGTCAGCTTTCAGGTCTCACAAGGGCATGCTTTCTTGTGAATTTTCCTGGCAGCACAATGGTATAATTTCAACTTCAAACAGGTGAGACAAAAAGATGTGGACTAAACACAACATGGTTAATTTAAAATCACTTTTTTTTATTGTCCCTCCTTGGGAATGAACAAAACCAAACTTGTTGCATAACTTAAGACACAAAATTTTGAGTTTTATTATTTTGTTGTTGCTGTTGTCTGTGAGGAATTTTTCCCACGTGGCATCTACCATAACTATGACCTAGAGCTGTTCAGATGGGTTCTGGACCCATCCCCTCAGCTCTTCAATGTCACAGCATTAGGATTTAATTCAAGTTGCTTCTCATTTTCAGCAATTTTTATTTATTTATGATATTTATTTTTATTTACTTTTTTTTGTGATACTGGGATTGAACCCAGGGGCTCATAGGTACTAGGCAAGTCCTCGACTGCTGAGCTCTGCCCTCAGTCCACATTCTACATACGCTCACTGACTTGCCCACGCTGGCCTTGTGCTCACCACCCTTCTGCCTCAACCTCCAGAGCGGTTGAGATCCCAGGCCTGCGTCATCCAGCTTCTTACTGTTCTTTTGGCAACAACAACTTATATCACTAAAGCTGGCACTCCGTTGCCTAGAATACAGATGGGTACTTGGCAGAAAGTGCATAATTAGTCATTGAATCTAATTTAAAATTTACTTCCAAATGAGATGACCTGGAAAATTAGGAGAACAGTCAAACAAAAATCCAAGTTCTGGTCATTTCCATGGCTATTTTTTTTTGACATATACCACTGAATTAAAAATAGACACAAAGCATAAGGCATGGGTGGGGAGGGGATCATCAAGCCCCACCCCTAGCTGAGGAGCTATTGGCAGCTGACAGCTGTTCTGGGAGGGAGAGTCAGAGAGGTGGCCTGTGGTCACAGAGATGGCCCTACCCCCATGCACTTAAGTGGACTTGGCAGGTTTTTTATAAGAGCACATGATGCTGACACCAAATAACAGTGGTGAGGACAGAGGACAGGGGACAGGGGTTAGGGACAGAGGACAGGGGATGGGGACAGAGGACAGGGGATGGGGACAGGGGATGGGGACAGGGGACAGAGGACAGGGGGTGGGGACAGAGGACAGGGGGTGGGGACAGGGGACAGGGGATGGGAACAGGGGACAGAGAACAGGGAGTGGGGACAGAGGACAGGGGGTGGGGACAGGGGACAGGGGATGGGGACAGGGGACAGAGGACAGGGGGTGGGGACAGGGGACAGGGGGTGGGGACAGGGGACAGGGGGTGGGGACAGGGGGTGGGACTAGGGGAGTTTTTGGAGGACAAGGAATTGGGGGAGGCTTGGTCAAAATATATGTGTATGATATTACCAAACAATAAAAAAGATCTGAAAATTATAAAAATCTCAGATTTATTTTGATTTTTATATTCACAATTTTAAATAAAGACGGTTTTAAAATTAAACAAAATAAAAGAACAGTAATATATAAAAGATAAGGCAAAAACAAAGAAAATATGGAGACATGAGTAATCTATACCTTACAAAAAGGCCTGGATTAAATAATTAAGAATTTGACCTGGTCCACACTTCCTAGCATTAGGCAGAAGAGTGGTTAACAAAACGAGCCCAGATATCAGAATCACAGATGTGAACTGAAATTGCACAGACCGCTTGATCCTGGACATGTTTCTGGTACGCTGTGGTTTCTGTCTATAAGATTCATAAACTTCCATAAGAATGGGATATTTTGCTTGATCAATCTTACATACCTGTGGGATAATCTATGGCAGCACATATTAGCCAACAAATAACATAGAGTTGATGATGAAGGAAGGCAGTTATTCAATAAATGGCACAGAAACAAATGGAGAGTATTGCAAGTCTTACCTCTAATAAAAATCAGTGTGTGGCTGACTCAAGTGTGGTATCAAAGAGAAGGACTGGTGGCCTGGGCTTGGCAGGTGACCCGTGAGTCTTACCAATAGGAGCACAATCTGATAAAGAGCTAACTGAGAAGCTAGGCTTCAGACTGAAACTGAAGACATCTGCTTGGCAAAAAGCACAGTAAAGAAAAAGAAGGAACCAAGCCACAGATGGAAAACATCTGAAATGTGAATCTGATCATGAAGGAGTATCTATAATAAGCAAACAATTTGAAACTCAACAGTCTAGGAGCAACCCAGGTTAAAGATGGGTAAAGGATGCACAGAGATGTAAAGAATTGCCTTCCAAAGCAATTGGTCTGTCCAGCAAACTCAGAGCTCACTGAGCCCACTAGTCGCACCAGTCAGCTTGCTTCAGGGATCCCAGGGCTCTACCTTCCCAGGCTGGAATGACAAGCAAACCGCCAGGCCCAGCAGGCATTTCCCTGGGTTCCAAAAATCCAAACTCATGTCCACACACACCTGTGTGACAAGCACTTTAGCAATCTTTCTGACGCCTAGGCCATTTTCTTAAGAACCTAAAACTGCTCTAAAAGGTAAAATCTGTGAATTCTTAGAAGCTTTGAATCTTGTCATGAGTCTGTTTCCTGGGTATTGTTCCCACCCACTTCTGGAAGCCTGCAGTCCTGCCTGCAAGCTTGTCCCCCGACTTCTGCAGTCCTGCTTGCAGTCTTGCTATTTCACTATAGGAAAGACAGAAGTATTTGCATATTTAACATTTTTCTCCTTTTAAAAATAGTAAAAATGCCAAAGCATCTCCGGTTATGACTTCTTTCCCTTTTGAGACAGTGTCCCTCTACGTAGCCTAAGCTGCCCTGATCTAGAATCATGACCCTCCAGCCTCAGTTTCTAAACTAGTGGGACTGATAACAGGCGTGTGTCACATATCCGGCTTGCTATAAACTTCTAAGTTGTATAATTTTATATGTACATGTTTCTATAGGATTTGTTCATGCTATGGATATGAATGTTCTGCCTGTATGTAGATAAGTATAATTTATTCGTGCTCGATGTTCACAGAGGTCAGAAGAGGAAGCCAGGTCTCCTGGGATGGCAGTTGCAAATGTCAGAAGACACTACATGGGTGTTGGGGACTGAACCTGGGTCCTCCACAACAGCAGTCAGTGCTTTTAAGGCTATTCAGGCCCTTGTTTGCTTGTTTGTTTCTGGTTTTCACACTTAAGCTATCTCTGTACTGTCTTAGTCACTTTCTGTTGCCATGACAAAACTCCAAGACCCAAGCAACTTATAAAAAAAATCCAAACATTTAATCTGAAGGCTTAGATCCAGAGGTGAGTCCATAGCCGTCGCTGTGGGAGCTACTGTCATCCAAACCACAATGGTATTCATAATAAACACAAAATCCACGAAATTTGAAATAGTTCTAGTAGATAAGACTAAAGATCATCAAAACGTCTGAGTGGATCATGTGTATTATCTAAATCTGCAGCATGACATATTGCAAAATATCTCCCTCTGCGTATTTCTATAGATCACTGTTTACAATTATTTTCATCAAAGTATTGGTTGCTATAAGAAATCATTTCATTCACATGTTTGTGTACATCATGCCTAGTAGTTAGCCATCTGTCCCCACTTCTCTAACCCATCTACTGCACACAAACACAAATTCATAGTAATTCAATTACAGAGTAGCCTTTATTTGACAAATATTTGTTAGTTGACTGACCAGATTATTTATTTAGATTTAGTTTGTCAGAGATATATACCAGCTATGGTACAATTATAATATTCCTTTAGCTCTACAATTTCAGTTTTGCTTAGTTAGTACTCCTGAGAGCCATAATCTAGCAGATGTATTTTATAGAGCTAGAAATTAGCACAAAGGGAAGCCATGCAATTTCAGATTGTCGCTGATAGAACGACAAGAAAATATAACCACTTGACTTCCAATCTATAATATTGTGACTACAAGGAATTTATGGCTGGTGATGTCTTTTCTAATTTTCAAATGTTATATACTTTTTATTCTTATATAATTAATTTCTAATATATAATTATATTATATATAGTCATATTATAATATATAACTATCTAATTTATTAAGATAAACTTGTAGTCTGAATGAGAATGACCCAAACAGACTCATATATTTGAATGCTTGGTTCCCAGTTGGTGGACTGTTTGGGAAGGATTAGGAGGTACGGCCTTGTTAGAGGAAGTGTGTCACTGGGGGTGTGCTTCGAATTTTCAAAAGCCTACCCCACGCTCAGACTCAGTCTCCCTCGCTCCATCTCCCACTTCTTCTCCCTCCACCCCCCCCCACATTTCTCTCTGCCTCATGCTCTTGGATCAGAGTTAAGTTCTCAGCCACTGAGCCAATACCATACCTGCTGCCCACTGCTGTGCTCCCTGCAACGATGATCAGGGACCCACCCTCTGTAACTGGAAGCAAGTCCCCAGTTAGATGCTTCATCTTATAAATGACCTTCTAGTTAACTTGCTTTGCCCATGACTCATTATTTGGATGCTTGTCACTTGTGCTCATGGCCCCTCAGTGCCGTGCTCTTGAACTATGCCTGTCTCACGCATGTTTACTGAAGCATGCTGCATTTCCACGCATTCCTTCACAGTGCATTGCCCAGGCTCCTCTGAGAATATGTGCTAAGAAGCCAGCAGATCTCTAAAGAGGACAAACTTTCATAAGAAGTGCAGAGCTTGATGTAGGTGGGCCTTCTGTCTATTGTGTTATTTTCGTTGGTTAATAAAGAGACTGCCTTGGCCCTTGATAGGACAGAAAATTAGGTAGGTGGAGTAAACAGAACAGAATGCTGGGAAGAGGGCTATGAGGCAGACGCCATGGAGCCAGCCACCAGGTCAGACATGCTGAATCTTTCCTGGTAAGCCACCAACTCTGTTGTTACACAGATTATTAGAAATGGGCTAATATCAAGATATGAGAGTTAGTCAATAACTAACTCTCTAGTGATAATGGGCCAGGCAGTGTTTAAATGAATACAATTTCTGTGTTGTTATTTCTGGGACAAAGCTAGCCATGCGGGAGCCGGGTGAGGCGAAAAGCAGGCCTGCCCGCAGCCCCTCACTACAAATGGCGCCCACGTGGATAACTACATCCACAGAAAGCCTGAGAAAGCTTGGAAAAGAATAGAGTAAAGCATGTTTTGTTGGTAGCAGCAATTTCTTGGGTCTGCTCTGCTTGCTAGAGGCAAGCAAATGCTCTCATCTAAGAGAGGCTTCCTGACTCAGCTTTAGCTGCAAAACCTGCAGCTCATTAAGAGGTCCTGCCACAAAACACTTAAACGGTGTTGATGAAAAGCTGAATGCATGCTTTTCGGTTTTTAGCCATAGCAGGAAAAAAAACTGCACTGTTTTAAAATGCTGACTTTCTGGGCTGTCCTGCCAATGCAAATTCTGACTCTTTCAGGCAGGCAGTCCGACTGAGCATGGTCTGTGAACAGAATGCTGCAGCTTGCTTGCTGGCAAGGACCTTGAAACGCCATAGAGTTGTGGCAGAGAACACAGCTCTGGCTGGTACCTCTGCCATGAGGCTGGAAAGCTAAGGAATGGACTGGATCTAGCCGTCAAAGCCACAGTTCTCCATATTGCTTAGTAAATTAAAGGCTCATGTGGTCAGAAAAAGAGAGATTCAAAGAGGAAGAAAATCTCTAAATGGTTTACAGTGTGTTAAAAATATATGCAGGATAAAAGTTAAAGTTCTTAAAGTAAAAAAGGAAGAAAGAAAGTAGTTGGGTGTGGTGCTACACACCTTTAATCCCAATGCCTGGGAGGCAGAGGTAGATTGACCTCTGTGACTTTAAGGTGTGGTAGAACACACCTTTAATCCCAATGCCTGGGAGGCAGAGACAGACAGATCTCTGAGAGTTCAAGGTGTTGTAGTATACACCTTTAATCTCAGCACTGGGGAGCCAGAGACAGACTGATCTCTGTGAGTTCAAGGACAGCCTGGTCTACAGAGTTATTCCAGGACAAAGATATACAGAGAACCTGTCTCAAAAAGTAAAAGTAAAAATTAAAGAAATAGAGACTAAAATAAAGTCTCATAAAGATGGAAAATACACAGAGAATCTTGATACTGTATGCTATTATGCTCTCTTTGAATTGTTTGAATGCTGAGGAAGGAGCAACAGCTACCACAAGACTTTTGTTTATAAATGCTTCTGAACTAATCCAAGATAGATATGTTGAAAATACCTTGACTTCAAAATTTGGATCTAAGGTTATGATGCTTTGGAAAAGTTCTTCTTTTGTTTTCACAGAGGATGAGACCCTGTGGATTGCTTCTATCCCAATATGGTATGATAGACCACGTCCTCCTGAAAGGTTGCTGTGAACACCCTCAAGAAATTACTTCACTCAACTGCCAACTGAGATGAACCTGGCAGACAGGTTTTACAATGAAAGACCTGATTAACAGCGCCCCTATACAGCAGGAAGAAGTTTGGAGAGAAATAACTACGTCCATATTCCCAAATATTGTTTTAAATGTTCTTTTACATTTGAAGGGGAATATGATATAGATATGAATAATTTCATTGGTATGGATTTTAAGGTCAATTTTGTTATATGTATATATATTTCTGATCTTGACTGAGGTATTGTGATTGTGTAGTTCATTTAAAAATGTAATGTATAATTAAAAATATAGGTTGTTAATGGATAATCATTGATAATAGTCAAGCTTGTAGTAATGTTAGTTTGATTTTCTAGATGTGCATAGATATATTTCAGATATGAATTCTTCATATCTTTCAAAGACTACAGAACATGGCATTTAATGTTTTAATAACTTAGGATTTTTCATGACAATGAGACATGTCTGCTCCTGGCAGCACCAATCTACTTCAAGAGGAAGATGGGCATCGAAGAGGCTCCTTATGGAGTTTGATAGCCATTTTGGGCAAGAAACTGCTCTTGCCTGGACTGTTGTATAAACTGGACACAGAACCCACAGAGAGAGGACTGCTTAACTTGCCTAAAGGTGAGATGATCTTTCGGGGTTCCTGATTCCTGAAAGAGTCTGCAAGACATTCTGCAGGACACAGCAGATAGTGACTGAACTGCCTTTGAAATTTCCTGCTTCATGGAAATGTCTCTGGATATTATGGGCCTGAAGGCCAAAGATGGGTGCCCCAACGATACAGAGGAACTTTGGGTGACTGTTCAGGCAGCGAGATGTCTCTGTCATTTCTAGAGTTTTGGAAGTTGCTTACTTCTTGTTTACTTAGGTAATATTATATCCTTCTGGAGTCTTTGATGGAGTTGAAGAGTGGATAGTCATAGTTATAGTTTTCCATTATTATGATAAAGATATAGTTATAAATATTGTGACTGTAATTCTTACTTGATAACTGTTTTGTTATATGTAATTTTACTATGTTAAAATGAAAGCCTTTCTTTTTTGTTTAAACAGAAAAAGGGGAAATGATGGAGGAGGGTTATCTGTCTATTGTGTTATTTTCATTGGTCAATAAAGAGACTGCCTTGGCCCCTTGATAGGACAGAAAATTAGGTAGGCAGAGAAAACAGAACAGAATGCTGGGAAGAGGGCTATGAGGCAGACGCCATGGAGCCAGCCACCAGGTCAGACATGCTGAATCTTTTCCGGTAAGCCACCACCTCGTGGTGCTACACAGATTATTAGAAATGGGTTAATATCAAGATATGAGAGTTAGTCAGTAACTAACTCTCTAGAGATAATGGGCCAGGCAGTGCTTAAATGAATACAATTTGTGTGTTGTTATTTCTGGGACTAAGCTAGCCATGCAGGAGCCGGGTGAGGTGAAAAGCAGGCCTGCCCGCAGCTCCTCACTACAAGAGCTCATGTTGATTGTTTCTAGTAATTTCTGTGAAGCACTCGACACACTTCAAATTAGGGCAAATGCCTTCCTTTTCAACCCCGCACACAGTATATATGATGTGTCATGTGTCAGGATGCTGTGAGGACCCAGAGAAGTCTAGAGCCTGTGACATCCTCTCTTGACTGTGCCTCCAACAGACCTGGGGCTCTGACTAAACTACTCATTAGAAGGTCTTCTGCTCTGGCTTTGATGAGACAAGTTGATTAAAAATCAGAAAAGGAAAAAGGAGGTCGTTTTGAAAGATAATGTAGATAGTGAGCTTTCAAATTAAATTTTTGATAGCTTTGAGCTTCAGTGAAATGAGAATGGAAAAACAAAATAAAGTCGCAACATTGTAGAGGATGTTTTTATCTGAAGTCAAATATTCGCAGCAGAAGCTGTGCCATCTCAACCAGTGCCTTTGATGCTGCGGGAAATCAGGGCAAGCAGCCCTCTTGGCTGAGGAGAAATGCCCTTAATCACTGGGAAAGCGAGGTCTGTGCATCCCAGTTAGTACACTGGAGTTTGTCTCACAAGCTGACCCTGCATTTGGGTGAGCGAGCAGGTAGTTAATATTCAACAGATGAAGCTGTATGTCCCAAAATTCCTATGTTGGATTCCAAGTCTTCAGTGTGATGGTATTTGATACTGGACCTTAAGGAAGTAATTAGAATTAGATGTGATCATAAGGGAAGATTTCTCATGACAAGGATTTGTGGTTTTAAAATACGCTTTTTTATTTTTAATCTAAAAGCTGAGAAAAGGGGGGAGATATATCTGTACCATGTGAAGGCAGAGTCAGAAGGCATCTATTTATTCCAGAAAGGGAACCATCCACAGGGCCATAATGGTCAGCAACCTGATCTGGACCTTGTTACTCTTCAGGGCTGTGAGGACTAAATGTCTGCTTAATATATGAGGCTATGGCTCACCCATAGAAGCCATGCGTACCCTAACGGTCAGACAGAGTGGATCTCCCATAGAAGCGATGTACATCCTTACACACAGACAGAGTGACTTGCCCATAGAAGTCAAACACACCCTTACAGACAGACAGAGTCGTGGTGTCCCATAGAAGCCATACACACCCTTACAGACAGAGTGGCTCGCCCATAGAAGTCAAGCACACCCTTACAGACAGACAGAGTGGGGGTGTCTCATAGAAGCCATAGACACCCTTACAGACAGAGTGGCTCGCCCATAGAAATCACTCACACTTTGACAGACAGAGTGTGGGTGTCCCTAGAATCCATGCACACTCTAACAAGCAGAGTAGGGTGTCCATGTTTGTCTTTTAGTTAGCCAATTCTTGCTGTACAGGTGCTGTAACCATGGTATCCATAAGTCTGAGATTCCATTCAAATTATGATTAATTTTTTCCATAAAAAGAAATTGGGGGAACTATAATATCAGAGTTCATGGGCTTCCAACCTTTGTGGGCAATATGAGTTGATCCTGGAGAACATAAAATATAACATTCTCGAAGGAAAAGCCGGGGACATAAGATAAAAAGTGTCAGCAATCTGAATCGGTAACAACTCCACACTGAAATAAGAACACGGCCCTTTACATAAACTTACAGAAAATGGGATCCGTGCAGTTCTCAAATTTTTACTGATAATTGCTCTCCTTTTATAAGCTGCATGATGGAGGCTTAAAAGGAAAATGTTCCAAAGACTTTGTCAATAAATCTAGCCGTGTTCCAGAAGGAAGCTTCGAAGAGACTTGCTATGACGTGATTCAGGAGATGAACCAAGAAGCCTCAAATCACAGGCTGTTACTCATATTTATCAATTTATTAGTGGGCTCAATAGGTCTAAATTTAATTTGAAAAAAAATGAAATTATCCTAAGGATGTTTTCTTTCTCTTTTTTTGACTTATGATATACAAGACATTCTTTAAAAGCTATATTCTGTTGTTAACAGATGTTGCCCATACAGAACATGTAAGATAATATTTCATAACTCACTATGTCCTAATGCTCACATGTTTAAGTAAACGCGGCATGATGGTATGTGGGAAAGGAGGCTCATGATCAGAAATGTGTCACTTACAATAATTGTGATACAATACTATTTGAATAAAGTTCTACTCAAAATGAAATCTTTATTCAATGTCCCCTTTCTTCCTCTAGAATAGAAAAACACTACATCAGATGAATAACAGGGATTTGTATGACCCAGTAGATACCGAGGGTCAGTGGCAGGAGGATGCAGATTTGCAGGCATAAGCCTTGCTCTTGCTGATGCCCCTGGGCTGCCAGTGTCTGAGGGAAAAAATGGAAAGTCCGCTGCAAACAAGCTCCACCCTTTCCCAAATCCTCTCATGGTGTTTTCATCTGATTTGGTTTCTCTGTTTAAAGTGAAATTCTGAGTTGCCGCTAGCTATGTTTGCATAGGGAAACTTCCCTTCTCTATATAGACTACATAGGTTCAAGGCATCCAGCTGTATTTTCATGCAGTTCACCTTGGGAGCTAATAAATTTGTCAATTTGAAATTATTTTATTCTTCCATACTTAATGAATAATGATCCAAAACAGACACCACAGAAAAATGGCAGCAGGATACCAGCTTTTATCCATGTTCCAAAATGGGGTGCCATGATTCACTTCATGTCTTGAGTAAAACAATGAAACAAAAGATTTAAAGGACCATGTAAATGCACGTATCATACACATGTAAACTAATGTCCCCAGGAGAGGGTCACGTCCTTGTCAACTGATTGTACAAGCTGACTGACACAGCTTCAGGGGTTGTGAAGAACTGGAATGGTACAGGTCTGAAGCCCAGTTATCTAGAGTGCTCTCAGCCCTTACATGGATATTTACTGTCCACTGTGGCACAATTAATCAAAACCCAGAGATAGAAATTGGGGTTCAACCTGAAGGTCAGAAAAACAAAACAGCCATCCACTGGCTTTTACCTGGATCTCAGTTTGAAATGGTGATCCTGCCTCCAGGAATCTCAGAATGAGACTTGAGACTAAGAGCTATCTCCTCCCATCTAATACTCTTCTCTACTGCTGGGATGAAAAGCATGCACCACTACTGTCCGGTTTCTATGGCAACTAGTGTAGCTACTGGGATTAAAGGTGTGTGTTACCACTGCCTGGTCTGTAAGACTGATCAGTGTGACTGTTTTACTCTCTGATCTTCAGGCAAGCTTTATTTTTTAAAGTACAAATGAAATATCACTACACTCCACCTCTGAGTGTGATGCAACCTCCTGTGACTACTAGGTAAATCCCTTTGGAATGCACAAACCAGCCCCTTGGCACCCAATGGGCAAGACTATAGCCAAATACCATCTAGTTGATGGCAGTCATTTCTTCACTCTGCTGAGACTTGTACATCTAATGTGTCCACCAACATATAGAAAAAGAATCTTCATTCAACTCACGCTTTCCTTGTTCCGCTACCATAACATGTTATGAAAATGTTGCCACATCGGAAGAGAGTACTTGGATTGTCCTAGTCAGTTTTATGGCAACTTGATATAGTAGAGTCACTTGGGAACAAGAAATTTCAGTTGAGAAAAACAGCCCCACCACACTGGCTGGTGGTCAAGCCTCTGACATTTTCTTGACTGGTGACTGTATGGGAGGGCATGGGCCACAGCACATGCATACACACACACACACACACACACACACACACACACACACACACACATGTGCTAGTTCCCCGAGAGCACAGGAATCCTGGGAATTCTATAGAAGGCTGAAAAACAGTAGAGGTATAACATGTGGTTTTGGAAGTAGACTACATTCAGATCCCAGACCTGATAGCACCTTCCAGAAAGGCACTCAAGAATGTGCATGTAGCAAGATACAAATGATATTATTGTACCAAAAGCAGTCATAATGGGTGCTTGCCAGCACGATTCCTAAGACAATGTGACAAGTGTGATTACCTACTCTTTCCATGCACTGACCTTTTAAATTGGAAAGAGTTTTTAATCAAATTTTTGTGAGTTGACCTAGGTTGTTAAAATCTAGAAACTTTTCTATTCCACCTCGACAGTGATATTCAAATAGAAGAAATCCCAAACCTTTCTTCTTTGTGACTACAAATGAGCAATAAAATGATCATGAATATATATATATATATATATATATATATATATATATATATATATATATATATTCCAAGTGGGAGGGCAAAAGAAAAGGAGCTTCAAACATCAAAGGTGGCTCTCAAAATACTCTTTCAAACAAGAAAGCACTGCTCGCAGGGCCTTATCTTGAAAGCTCACATTGGTTGCAGAGTAACCTTTAAAGGATTACCTTAACATGCAAGGAACTGGGCCCTCTCTGATGTGTTCAGAAATTCATGCCACAAATAGCTGCATGACCAACATAGTTGAGGGACGTGATGTGGATGAGGAAGATGTTGGAGAGGATGAAGTTTCAGAATGCGCAACTTCAGACATGAAGACATTCTGTAGGGTGAACAAGCAAACAGGCAGGACCTTTCAGCAGGACGTGATCTAATACATCACACTTCAGTAGGTGTGACTTCAGAAGCCACAAGCCTGAAGGTACTTCTTAAAATATAAATCTCCTTTCTTTGCCAATATGTGGAATAGGATTTCCTTTGACTAAAAAATTGTCTGTATTTCTGACTTTTCAGAAAACATGATCTTCTGCAGTCACTGACTCTACCAATCATGGATTGAAAATATTTAGAAGGAAGAGAATTCACATCAGTAATGAGCCATGTTCCCTGGTTTCCCTTGTCATGGTCTATACGGCAATGCTATAAAGCTTGTATGTTTCATTAGAAAGAACAAACAGCCTAGAGAACACCTGAGCAGAAGGAGAGCAAATGTTATATGTAACTATTAATCATTTCCCATGAAGACTTGAGAGTCCAAGGAGTTTGGCTGGCACCCTTGAGGGCCCTGGAACCAGTACCCTAAGATTACTTAGTGCAGCTATATATCTTCATGGGTATTTTCTTTCAGACAGACATGATTATTTTTATATTTGTATATTTTAAGAGTAATAAAATAAATCCATGCTTACTGAAAATGATCAAACACTGAAAATGTAAAGCAAAAAGTCCACTCTCAATTCTGCCCTATATTTCTCTTCTCAATTCCAAAATAACTACTACCATTCATAAAGACTGTCCATGAATGAACATGTGTGTATTTTGACACTTTCAAATGCCATACAAATATACATTGTTCTGAGATGTGCTTTTTCACATAATAAAATGATTCTCTCCTCTCTGAATCAGTATCTACGGAGCTTCCTGCATTTTTAGATGTCTGGCTAGAACTTCACAAAAGCTCACATCGGTTGCAGAGTGACCTTTGAGGAATTGTCTTACTACGGAAGGAATTTGACCCTTACTGATGTGTTCTTAAATTCATACCACAAATGGCTGTGTGACCAACATTGTTCAGAGATGTGATGGGAGTGGAGAAGAGACAGGAAAAGTTGAAACTCTCTCCTTTATTTTCTTTATGGTCCGTTAAAAGAATTTTGAGAGAGAGAAGTCTTTATAACCCAGTCTGATCTTGAACTTACAGTCTCCTGTGTCACTCCTGAGACTGTCACCCAGACACTGCTGTGTCACAGTGTGCCACTCCACCAGCATACAGAATAACTGTATCTCTATAGTCACATCTATGCTTGAATTCTTGGTCCCTTTTGTTGGAACTGTTTGGGAAGAAATTAGGAGGGGTGACTTTGTTAGAGGAGGAGTGTCACTGGGGGTGTGGCTTTGAGGTTTCGAAACACCTGAGATTGAGATTATTTCCTGTCTCTCTCTCTGTCTCCTACTTTGTAGACCAGGGTGTGAGCTCTCAGCGGCTGCTGCTGGCCAGCTTTTGTCCTACCATCATGGACTCTAATGCTCTGAAACCAGAGTCAATTACAAACTGCCTTTATGAGCTGATTTGCTCATGGTGTCCTATCGCAGCAACAGAAAAGTAACTGAGACTAATGGATGTTGCCATACTTTTTTCTAATTGGTTCACTTTCTAAATTAAAATGATGAATTTAAAACTATTAGCTGCTTATTACAGATTAATTTCCAGCTTCCTGTGGAACAACTTGTGCTGACTTCTTGTCCCTGTCCTCTTTTCTGTCCCTGGTGACATTCACCTTGAGTGCTTTGCTCCAGGGCCAGGCGGTGGTGCCTCCTGCTGCTCATACACAGGTTTTTGTATCCTTTGGGCTGTCTGTCTGGAGTCACTGATCTAACTCACCCATAAATTGGTGAGTTATGGTCACTGCTACCATAAATTCTTGGTTATTTCCTTCCTGGTACCCAGTACTCTCTGGAATTACCTTGATTGCAATAAGCAATCTTTCTTTACTCTTTCTTTGGTGTTCTCTAATATGTTTACACAGTGGGGTCTTCATAAACATCCATTGGAAACAGTGGAACTATCCTTCAGCCTATCTTACTGCACATGTGCCTACGTACTTCCAAAGAAAGACAGTTGGAAGGAAAGTTCCTGCCCAAAGGCTGACACATGCACAAGCGACTTTGTGAGCAGCTTCCAAGAGCACAAACGAGTAGAGGTGATTGCGCGCCTGTAGGGCCAAGAACTCGCAATCCAATAAATTTAAACAAGATTTTTATAAGTTAAAAATTACCCTTTCCTTAAAAACTCTTTTTATGCTTACTAGAGTCGTGTTTTATCATCATTTGTAATGTGTGTGTGTATGTGTGTGTATTCCTTTTGATGTCTTAAAATAATCCCTTTCTTCTATGATCTCATCAGACCAGGGGGGTTTTATTTGTTTGGCTGGTTTATATGTTAAACTTATTGAAATTTATTATTGTGTTTAGAATAATGGAGTGGGCTGTTATTCTTTAAAGAGGCATTTGGTGTCTTTTCTTTATTAAAATATAGGATAGACATTTATAAAATTCCAAAGAAAAAACCACCACAGCAAAGAAAATAAAAATTATTCTGACAGAATTACTATTATATTTCGGTTATTTCTCTCTATTGTACTTCTACATATATGTTTACAGAAACATTTATTCATTCATATAATACTAACTTTTGTATACTAAATTTTCCCTTATGCTAGAACATTTTCTTTGGTTAATAATTTTTTTAAAACCTGATTTTTAATGATGGTATAGTTTATGTGGTGCTATCATGAGTACATAAATATATTTTAATAGTTTTTGTTACTCGTAGTTCATTCCTACTTACCCTGTTAATAAAATTAAACCACCAATGAAAAAAGTTTTGCAGATAATCTCCAGGGCTTTCTGTGACTTCATCACCCCCCCCACCCTGCTGTCCAGATTCTTACATTAGACTCACTGAAAATGGAAAAGGCATACAAATCATTTCATTAATCTGCTTTTTTAGACCAGATGTGTTGTACTGTTTTGTCAATTAAAGATACCCTACATTAAGCACTTCATAAGAGTTGATTAATTACCAAAAATCAATTAAAAGCATGTTGGAAGGTTCCAATGAGAAGAAACAAATTAAGAACAAGAGAAAGAAAGGAAAAGAGAAAGGATAAGAAGAAGAGATGAGATTTTAGTTGGAGGAAAGTATCATCACTCGGCACGTGGAAGCGATTCAAGAGAAGGGGTGGCTTTATCAGAACTTCTGAACACAGAAGATGGTATACAGCCTGAGGAGCAGACCATAGTGGTAGGCTTCGTGACTTGAAAGAACCTCCCACAGTTGCCACCTACCTATCTAGGACACCATGCACAAGGCTCAGAGATACATCCAAAAGTAAGATGAGGCAAGGATCAGGGACACAGAAAAAGTTTACTCTTCCCTCCATTTTCTTAGATCTGTTAAAAGACTGGCAGGAACTGGTTGCTGGAACCTCAGGGAAGCCTGTAGATTCTGTAGAGAATTGTAGGCATGCGCAGGGCAGAATAGAGCCAGGTAATCCCTACACACCAGAGTGTCACAAAGTCCATACTCAAGGACAGCCACAGTGAGGACAAACAGGACTGCTCAGAGAATCCTAAACACTTTCTTTAGAGCAGTTACCAGCGAAGTTGGGGACATAAAGCCTAAATGATGACACAGAAACCAGATTCCTTTTTATTACTATGGATTTTAGTTCTCTGTGACTACTGAATACTAAGAAATTCCACACAAATTGCCATGAGGGCTTATGATTGCTGTGATTGTCTAAAATACAACTCTTTGAAGACATGGAAGGCCAAGGGGTCTTTTATTTCCTTAATTCTTTTTACGTTTTTTTCTCTGTGACTCTTGAGGGACTGACATGATTCAGTAAGAATCTCAGCGGCACCAGCAGCACTCAGCTTCCTGCTCATCTGAACTGGGGAGGGGAGGTCTCAAGCGTGGATCTGAAACAGGCTGACTCCTAATGGAAACCACGTAGCAGCACCATGTCTATGCTGACCCCAAGAACTAGGAGCCCATTCAGATTTAATAGATTCTTATTTACCATTTCCTTTATTTTCATAACAACTCAAACCCCCTTGCAATAACCTGTTCAGACACAAAGCTGACTTCTCCTAAGTAGTCATTCTACTATGTCTTCACTACAGTGTCACCCCAAAAGCTAGCTTTAAATGGAGTCACCACGTAATATGGAAGACAGTGCCCCAAACAGACATCTTATGCCACTAAGTAAAACCACCAGCGGCAGGAATGGGTTACATCTTATTGAGTCATTGGCCAAATGTGTTCCATAGATGACCCCGTGCCAACCAACATCCCAGGCTATTCCCAATGCTATTGGTTGCTTTCCATAACCTGATATGAGGTCTTACTGCTGAAGACACAACTCACTTATATGATCAAACATTGAGAAATCAAGGGGGTGCTCAACTAGAAGCTTCATCCCTACTTACTAGCACTCATAGTGCTGGAAGATACTTTTGAGAATTCTCAAAAGAAGAAGCTCAAATGGCTAAGAAACACTTAATTTTTTTTGACAACCTTAATCATCAGGTAAATGCAAATCAAAACTACTTTGAGATTTCCTTTTACACCAGCCAGAAAGGCAAAGAGCAATAGTACAAGTGACAGCTCTTGCTGGGGAGGATGTGGAGTAAAGGGAACACTCATCCCTTACTGGAGGGACTGTGAACTTGTACAACCACTATGGAAGTCAGTGAGGACACTTCCTTAGGAAGCGTGGAATTCATCCACCTCAAGATCCAGCTACATCTCTTGAAGCAGGAATGCACAAAAGTCTAATAACCAATTTATTAAGGGGTGCAATGAAAAACAAATCAGACATCACCGCTGATGCAGCCATTCTGCCCAGGGGTGAAGAGCACAACTGCACAGCCTCTCCTGGCTGCTTGCCCTCCAGCCATGACAAGAGAGGGAGGGAGGGAGGGAGGGAGGGAGGGAGAGAGAGAGAGAGAGAGAGAGAGAGAGAGAGAGAGAGAGAGAGAGCCCTCCTATCAGCTTTTAAGGAGTCAGGTACCCAGACCAGACCACACCGTAGGGCTCATAACCTCCAAAAGCCATTGGGTAAAGGGATCAAAATTACACAACAATCAATCTTGGGCATCTACCCAAAGGATATCTTACATACTACAGAAATACTTGTTTAGACATGTTCATTGATACTCTATTCAAAATAGACAGAAATTAGAAACAACCTACATGTATGTCAATGGATGAATGGATAAAGGAAATGTGATATAGTTATACAGTAGAATATTCTTCAGCTGCTAAAAAAATGAAGTCATGGAATTCACAGGTAAATGTATAGAGCTAGAAAAAAATCACCCTGAGTGAGGTAACCCAGACCCAGAAAGACAAATATTGTATGTCTTCATCTATATGTGGACATTAGCTTTTAAGTGGTCAATAAGCAAGCTGCAATCTGTAAAAGCACAGAAGTTAGCACTGAGTAAGGTACTAGCTGGGAGGAAAGAGAAACAGAATAGATAGTTGTGGGTAGACAGGGGCAGGGAGACTAGGACAGGATGACCAAATGAGGAAGGGGAGGAAAGAAGAGAGCAAGGGAGGAAGAGTTAAAGCTAAGGATTTAAAAACAGAGAAGTTGATAATGCTACCCTGTTCTTGGCCAAAAGAAAACAATTCTATACAGATAAATTGTCTACATGATAATTACAAGTACTATCAACTCACCCATACACATCAGGTATGAGTTCCACTAGAAAATTCTACAGTCTTTTTTTAAAAAATTATATCATTGAGTACTTTGTATGAGCAATAAAACTTATAAATTAAAATTATCTGGTACATCATTTTACAAAGATAACCAAATTAAGACTTTATTCACTGGGTAATAAGAGTATATTTATTCCAAAGAATGATACCTACTAGATATATAATTTACCCATATTTAATATGCCTTCTACAGACCTAAAGAAGAAAACATTAATGCAAATTACTTTTCAGGAATGACAACCAACCACTAGAACACTGATTCTCACTGCTGGGAGAATCTGTGGGTCATGACCCCTTTGAGGACCAAACAATCCTTTCACCAGAATTGTCTAAGACCATTGGAAAAGACATATTTACATTATGATTCATAACAATGTCAAAATTACAGTTATGAAGGAGCAACAAAATAATTGTATTGTTGGGGGTCACCGTAACATGAGGAACTGTATTACAGTGTCGCAGTGTTCAGAAGGTTGAGAACCACTGCTCTAGAGAGTTGAAATTTTAGGTCAACTTGCCTGTCACCCACAGGAACTAGAAACAGACTCTTCTAGAACAGAGCCAGTGAGTGGTCTCCATAGAGCACTGGGCCTGGTAAAGCTAGAGACAAGGTGCTCACCTATCCAGAAGTCTTCCCTCAGGACTTTCTGCTCTTTAGGCAAATCATAAGCCTTGTTATTTAGTCCAGCTGTCCTGGGCTGTTGACTGAAGGGATGGTCCCTTGCTAGGCTCCCGACATTGAGTGCCACAGGGTGAACCCAGCCTTGTGCTGTGCCAGCAGATGGTCACCCACTTATCAGTAATCTATTAAGAAGACTGTGTTCCTCATATGGGACACAACAAATCCCACTGGATCTGCAGTTCCTGCAGTTTATTTCCTTTGGACTGGTCTTTAGCTTCCAGCTTCCTCTTCTGGCCCTGCAGCCTTCTGTTACTGGTAAGGAACGTGTGACACAGGAAATTCACATGTTGTTTTCTGGATGTTGTCTCCCCTGAAGATGTAGTTTCTTAGCTTTCCACAACTAAGCTTTTAGCTTCTGTTGTGTTGAACAGCGAGGGAAAACATGGCACAGTGCTTTAGTTATTGCTTTTTAAATGGTATGTGTGTGCTCTACCTGCACACAGTCTGTGTTATGTGCATGAGTGCTCTGCCTGCACATAGTCTATGCACCATGTGCATGCTTGGGGTCCATGGAGGCTATCAGAGGGCATCAGATCCCCAGAAACTGGACTTACAGAAGACTGTGCGCCACCTACCATATAGATGTTGGGTATTGAGCCTAGATCCTCTATAAGAGCAACAAGTGCTCTCAACTTCTGAGCCACCCCCAACAGAATAGTATTTTAATATAAATCAATTGAAAAGGTTATTAGACTAAGAAACCAAAGATGTCTATTTAAATATATTCATGATTACCCCATCATTTGATTGAGTCATAGGAGACAGCCTGGATTCCACAAAATATTTTTTTATGATAAGAAAGGTGTTCCTTGGTACTATTTATCTTACCCAGATAGCAGAATGGTTACTGAATGGGGGTGTGAGATGAATTTATAGAGATTTTTCAGAAAAGGAAAATAATGAAAGCTGATGCTATAGCCAGAGTAAAATTCACACTTATTCCTTCAATGCAATACCCCTCTGTTCAACATATCCAAAGCAAAGTAAATGAATGGAATGATGGTAGCTGATGGAGTTATCTGCATCTCTAGAGGAGAAGCTCCATGTCTTTGGACACTAGGGGTGGATGTTTAGGTTATTAGTAGTCCACTGGGTCCTACAAGACCTCTTATCTCCTGAAAAGACTTTATTGAGTAACACTGGAAAACCAGCAGCTTGGCTCCCTGGTGTCACAAACAAACTGTTCTGCACATGGAACATGCCACTTGCTATACAGGTACCTATGGTGCCTTCTGTACATGGGCTTATCATCCAGGGTGCTACCATCACCACTGAACCAAGAACCATGCCAAAGCTACATCAAGACAAAAAGCCACCTTAGGATGGTGAGCCATACAGTGTTCAGGGCAGGATAATTTGGCATTATTTCAACCCATTTTTTCAATATTTGTGCCTAGAAGAGGCAGGACATTTCCTGGGAACCATTTAGAGGGGAGGGGCCCTGCTAAGCAGCCATGAATTATTCCCAGCTGTTCAGTTCTAGGTCTAAACCCAAATGCTCACTTAATAACCCAATGCTCTGCAGTTAATGGAAACAATCCTCCTTAGAAAACAGCTTGGTGCCCAGGTGCTGTTAATCAAGAGCAACCCTTGGCGAGTTACAGCCTACCAGATCAGTTTTGCAACCTCTGACAGTGATATTCAGGACCCCTTCCTCCTACCTAGCACATCTCAGTCTGGATCCCAGAATTACTTTGTTTCAACCCTAGCTTTCTTACTGGAGCAATGTTTACAAAGATATTACTTAGCTTTTTAGGGCACAGGTCCCTCCTTTATAACCATGAAAAGAATATTATATACTCCATGGATTGCTACTAGGATCAAACAAAATAACACATAGTATTATCTGGTTATTATTCAGCATGGAGCTAAGCCTTAGCTGGTGTTTTCCGTAGCATCTATTCCAAAATGGCACTTTTCACATGACCAGATTGTCTTGACTTTTATTCATTTTAAAGACTTATTTGTGTGTGTGTGTGTGTGTGTGTGTCTGTCTGTCTGTCTGTGTATAAACTAGAAATGTATTATCTGCCTGTCTGTGTAATAACTATATTTGCATCAGTGCCCAGAGGGGATAGGAGAGGGCTTCAGATCCCTTGATCTGGATACAGAGAGTTATGAATTACCTGAAGTGGGTGCTGGAAACCCAACTTTTTTTTCTAGAAAAGTAGCAAGCATTTTTAACCATTCCGCCACCTTCTTCGCCCCTATTATCTCTGCTCTGACCTCACTTGTGTTTCCAGGTCTGGCCGTTAGCAAGCAGGATAACTGGGCCTCAGACGTGGTGCTAGTTTATTCTCCTTCCAGTGTGAAGAATAAGCTTCTTTATTTTTTATTTCTTTCTCTGTGTATTTCCTCAAAAATGGCAGCTCCACAGCTTCTGACATTCTGCATTTTAAATAAACACCTTGTGAGGGAGTTGAGAAGCTGTGGTTAGTGTTGACACTTTATTTTGCTCTAGTGTCAAGAAACTGACATGACTTTTTATCATAGTGGTGAGACACCTTCGCCCTGGTCCTGGAAGCCCTAGAGAATTGTAGGGGATGTCCAGTCTTCCAGCCATCTTCCTGAAGGATGCCCAGGCATCTCCAGCTTGTCTAGTTTTTATCCTACACTGACCTTGTGCAATTAGAAAAGAATATTAGGCTGACAAATTCATAGCTTTTGTGGCCAGTGAAAATCTTTGGCTAAAGATTTGGCTGGAGTCAGAGCCAAGTGGCTTTGACACTGCAAGCAGTTCATTATTTCTTAATTGCTCATTTGCATTCAAGCCTCTAGCCCAAAGGCATCAGTAAACACCCGGAAACCTGCCCCTGTAGACTCCGAGGCACTCTTGTTTATTGAGTGCACACGGTGCTCCATTCACTGGGCAGAGATGACCTGCATATGCTGAACATTTTATCCTCGCCACAGCTCTGGAAAGTAGGTATTATCATCTCCAGTTTATAAGAATGGCAGCCATATCCAAAGAGGCTTTAACAGGGCTTTAAAATCTCATCTGTCTCACACCAAAGCCCATAAATTTTCTTCACCAATTTTAAAGAGTCATTTACAAAAGAATTGAGATATTTGAGCTGAGCAAATGTTTGAGAAAGGTAAACCATAGTCTCTGATGCTAATTTTTGTTGTTTGGCTGATAGTCATTTGAGAAGACAATGATCTGGGTGCAATGTGCCCAGCTGGATGTTTCTCTCTTTCCTGCTACTTTATTTTTCAGGTCAGTCCTTCTATCTAGTACTAACTAAACAACATGACTAGCAGATATCTTTGAGAGAGGAAGCTAGTCAAGAGGAGGCGCATTTACCCAGTGACAGCCACTGAGACTTCAGCAACCAGGACTGTGTTTTCTGGATCAACCCCATGTAGCCAGCCACACAGCACCAGCACTGATCTTCCAGTTATAGCAGTTTCACTGAAAGCTTGGGTTCCTTTCTGGAGAATTGTGAAGAGGTGAAGGTGAAGTGGGTATCTTAAAACCTGGTAACTTGTTTCCTAGTCCATACTTCCGAGCCTCTGCATTTGTTAAGAAATGGAACTGCAGCTCCTAGACAGCCGTGTACTGCTGTGTGTGTGAACACAGAGCGCTCATCTCACTGGCATTTCCAGCTCCCCCATAAGGTTACCCAACATCTCAAACATTTTCTTTTCCATTATTGCGAGTTGGTTGGTTTTGTTTTGATTGTTTTTGAAAACTCTAGAAGCTAAAATGTAATGTGCTTTTTTATAGTGCATTAACAATTTTCTATGGAATTTGAAACTAAAACATAGTGAGAAACAAAAGAAAAAACACCTAAGAAACTTCCTTCATAGAAAGTGTTTATGAAGGTTTTTTTTTAAAAAAATTATTTTATGTGTATGAGTATTTTACTGGGATGTACATATATGTGTACCATATGAGTGATTGTTGCCCATGGAGGTCCAAACAAAGTATCATATCCTTGGAATTTACAGGATAGTTGGTGAGCCATCACATGGGTGCTGGGAACTAAATTCAGGTATTCTGGAAGAGCAACAATAACTCTTAAGTGCTGAGCCATATTTCCAGGCATATGCCTTTACCCACTGAGCCATCTTGCCAGCCCAGAACAAAATACAGGAGCTAGTTCTCTCCTTCTATAACGTGGATGGAGTCAGGTCCCTTGCACAGTGAGCCTCTTTGCAGCCCTTATAAAGTCTTAACACTCACTTAGATACCTTCTCATTTTGGTAATAGTGGAAATAATACTTTAGCGTGACCTGACTATCACTGTGTACTTGTGATCACAAACCCTCCATGGTGAACAGAAATGATGAGAGAAAAGCCCAAAGCAGGGCCATTGCTTAAGCAACAGATGTTCAGAGTTACATGGGGAAGATGGGCATATGGGGTAAGAAGATCCATCTACCAACTTTCCCGACTATGGTTTTCTTTAGGGGAGGGTATTTGTGTCTATCTGTCCCTGTCAGGGCATCCTGGAGGGTGTAATGGCTGCTCAGAGGGACGACTGCATCTCCCAGTGAGCTGTATGAACAGAGCTTGCAGCACAATAGACTGAGCTGTTCTGAATGCTCTGCCCTGCCCCCAGCCCCTGCCACAGGTGCACATGTTTTAAACGGAGGGGGGAAACCTCAAGGAATGAAGCTCTTAGGACTTCCTCTTATGACTTTCCTCTGATGTCCTCAGCAGGCTCCTGTCTCGTGTACTGATTCCCCAACTGCGGCACTGTGTTGGGGTCCCTGAAACCTTGAGGAGGTGGCTATGACTCAGCAGAAGCAAAGCTCTACAAGTGGGCACTTGAGAGCTGCACCTGCCCCTGAATCCATCTCACATTCCCGCTCCCCAGGGAAGACATTGCATCCTCTGCCACAGACACCGTCACCTCGCCATGCTCTCTGCCCGGCCATGCCTGCCCTGTGGTGATCCACTGAAACCTGGGCTGCAGTATGACTTTCTTTCCTTATGCTGCTGTTAGTTTTTGTCAGGTATCTTGGTCACAACATACAAAAACTAATATATTTACCAAGTGGGTATAAAAATTTTCCTGACAGAATTGCACATCTGATAGAAACTATACACCTTCTATACATACATATTGATTTAAAAACAGACATATATGAACATGTTCTTTATACAGAATTGTGGGTAGGCATGAACTCAAAGCTCATGTCCAGCCTATAAACCACAGTGTGCATCCTCAATCTTTTTCCTGCATGAGTGGATATCTGAACCAGTTCTCTGAACCTGAAGGAGCATTCTTCTCCTCATGAAGCTTCCCTCTAGGTACCGCGGGGCAAGGAAGCACATGTTAGGATGGACTAAATTCTACTTCACTCCTTCTTCCACTCTTAGTGCTGTGTGGACAATGAATATGAAGATTTGTCTATCAAAAACACAGCATTCTTGAGCTAGTGAGAAAATCTCATTTTATTTCTCCTGGATACTTTACCCAATCTCGAACATATTGAGCCTAATAACAAAAGGCAAAGCTGAATTAGAAAATTGTGACCCCCATCCATTTTACACATATCCAGACAGCTACAACCTGGCCACTGTGGTCCCTGCTGTCTTCATGTTCCACATCCTTTAACAAATCTACCCATATCTTCTCTGTGTGTGCAGGCTTAGTAAAGATAACAGCAAAGGAGGCAAGGTCCTCAGTGAAGGTCCTGCCTACCCACAGAGGGAGGAGAGTACACAGTTACAACTCCTAGAGATTTGAGTGTTTAAGCATAGGACACAGCAAAGCGATGCAGGGACCAAGGCATGGGCAGCCAGAGGGGAGCAGGAAAAGCACGAGGAGGGGGTGAGAAGGAAGAACCAAAACAGGGAAAAAGAAGCCGACTCAGGACAGAAACCACATGCATCTTCTTCAGTGACATTGGGGTCTGAATCACACTCCAGGAGGACAGTAGGTCTGTTGTCTCGCTCTTGTCATTTCCCTAAGTGTCCATAAAGTTAACGCACTCCTGGGTTTGTGCCTTGCCTCAGCTAAGACTCAGATTCAGGTATATAAGCTACTTAGGTATTCTAAATTTGTAAGGACAGTGAAAGAACATTCAAATTACAGATTATCAGGGACAACACACTGTCGTTAAAAGAAAAAAAAAGCAGACATTCAAGAGGGCTGACTGTCAGGCTGCCACAACTGGTCTCCTGGTTTCTCTACAGAAACCAGGGTTCTGTCAAGGTTCTCCAGGCAACAGGCAGAATTTCTTAGCATATAGGTCAAACTTTTTGAGAGGCACATCCATAGACTCAAAGGAGCCACATTAGGTACAGTTCTTGAAGCTACATATCCAGGCACAGGGCCACTATCTAAACTGTTCCTATTGACTTGTACTGTGACCAAGAAAAAGATGGCATCTCATTGCTCCCAAGGTGTTCTACAGGAACAGCTGACAGAGTCACAGCCATATACTCAGTCCTCTGGTCTACCACACCGGAGCTTTCCCATCAGTTAGTACAATCCTGGGGTTTGGAAGGAATGAGGATGAGGAAGAGATTATCAGATTCACGTTCCCTAGACCTTAGTATGACAAGAGGTGAGCTAGTGGAGTTTGGCAATTTTCAATGTTAATATTCCGCACTATGAAAGATTAAGCTGATGTATAATTTTGAAATACAGCAGGTTGGTGCAATATTGATTTGGGAGGGTCACCCCAGCCCCTGGTCTGGGAGTAGCGTTGGTCTGGACTCCAACTCCCAGCCTGCCAAGTGCTGACCCCTCCGCAGAGGAGGATCAGGACCACTCCCACAGGATATTTAGGCTTGCACAGGGAAAAGGAACACACAGTCTCTGGAATTTTGCGTGGGCTCCTCTCCCTGCCATGCTGTCTCGGTCCATCTGAGAGGGCTACATTTATTAAATGGTAATTTTAATTCGATCTAATCTGGTCTAATTAAAGTTATTTGTGTTGGCAGAGTGGCTTTTCTTAAGATTAAACCAAACAGTTGCTTCTTGGGCAAGACGGGGAAGGAAAAGCCACTATGCATTTGCACATTTTCTGGCAAAATTAGAAGACCTCAAGCTCTTGTGGACATAAATCATCAGTTACCTACTGTGGTTTTGAATAGGAATGGCCCCCAGAGACTCGGGTGTCTAAACGCTTGGCCCATAAGGAGTGGCACTATTAGGAGGTGTGGCCTTGTTGGGGCACTGTCAGGGCAAGCTTTGAGGTCTCCTTTGCCCAAGCTATGCTCAGTGTGGCATGCAGTCTTCACTTCTTCTGCCTACATGCCTACAGATCCAGATATAGTATTCTTGGCTCCTTCTCCAGCATCATGGCATGCCCATATGCCACCATGCTTCCAAACATGATAATGGACTAAACCTTCAAAATGTAAGCAAGCCCTGATGAAATGTTTTCCTTTAAAAGAGTCACCATGGCCATGGTGTCTCATCACAGTGTTAGTCTTCTGCTGCCACTTTAAGAACTAACCACGCCCACTCCAGCCACTTTTGGACCTCCCCCGCAGCCATCTTCTCTCTCTCTCTCTCTGGTGCGTGTGTGTGTGTGTGTGTGTGTGTGTGTGTGTGTGTGTGTATGTGTGTGTGTATGTGTGTGTGTATGTATGTCTTTGTTTTCTCTATGTTTGTCTATGTTTTTTCTTTCTTTAAGTAATAAATGTCTAGCTTTATGTATAGCCTTATGTCCATTTACTCTGCCGTTCACCGTATCCAGCCGCCTGACTCTGCCACTCGCCCGGGGACCATGTACTGCTCCGGTGGCAGCTTCTGCCTGGCCTGTAAGCCGCCCGGGCCATCATATCATATTAATTTTTTAAAAAAGAACAATACACAGCAATAGAGACCAGACCCTAACTAAGACACCTACCATCTTGATAAGATTTGCTCACTTCTCCACCTCTCTGCAACTGGCCCTGTCAGAGGAGCAGCTCCTATGACACAGAACCAAGCAGTATACACGGAGGCAGGAGAAACAGATGGCGCATCCTTATTGCATTACTTCCCTTTTCTCCTACTTTACAGAAAGGCAGCACAGATGCAGCAGTCTGAAGAGGAGGCAAGCACAGACACAAGTTCGCAGTCTATTTCAAATGATTGCCCACTTGAGTTGCCAAGGCAGTTTTAGTCTCTGATTCTTCCTGGGTCCTATATTGTTTGTCATATACAACATCAAAGGAAGTGGCAAAACAATTATAAAATAGAAAACCATGCTCAAGTGAGTGGGGACTGGAAAATGGGAACTTTGCCGTGTTCACAATGAGGTGGATCCCTAATGGGCTGAAAGCCTGTAGGCTCGGGGAGAACTATGCAGAACAAACTGCATAGTAAAGAAAATCCCCCACTCCATTAACCCAGTTTATTTTAAGGTTTGATTATTGAAACTTCCATCTACTGTAATGACTCCCACTCATACAGGACAGGAAGACTAGTGAGGTTGTCATGATCAAGTGCCTGGGTGAAAACAGAGGCAAACAGCCGGCATTCTGCCTAGCTGGCGCCAAATGAAACTGGAAATGAGAGTCAACAGTATTGTGAGAAGAAAGAGAATACAGAGGTGAAGTCTTCTCAGCTGCTTCTACACAACCACAGGTTTGTCAGCCTTAGACTCTGCATGGCTTCTACCTGGTGAAGCGCTGAGTAGGATATTCAGGGGAACTGCTGTGGGATGATGCTTTTCTACACTGTAAAAAGTTGTCACTCGTTGGTTTAATAAAACGCTGATTGGCCAGTAGCCAGGCAGGAAGCATAGTGGGGTGGCCAGACTAGGAGAAATTTGGGAAGAGGAAAGACTCTGTCTGCAGTCAAAGGCCAGATGCAGAGGAAGCAAGATGAGAATGCCTCACTGAGAAAAGATAGGAAGCCATGTGGCTAAACATAGATAAGAGTTATGAGTTGGCCGGGTGGTGGTGGCACACACTTTTAATCCCAGCACTTGGGAAGCAGAGCCAGGCGGATCTCTGTGAGTTCGAGATCAGCCTGGTCTACAAGAGCTAGTTCCAGGACAGGCTCCAAAGCTACAAAGAAACCCTGTCTTGAAAAACAAAAACAAACAAAAAACATAGAAAAAAGAGTCATGGGTTAATTTCAGTTGTAAGATCTAGTTACTAATAATTCTGAGCTAATAGGCCAAATAGTTTATAAGCTTCTGTGTGTTTTTTGTGACTGAATGGCTGCAGGACTGGGTAGGAGAGAAAGTTCCATCTACAATCTACAGGAGGATGGACATCTGGAAACACCGGTACAGACATACACTTAAATAATGAAAAGAACACATAGCCCGATGCTTCCTTAGCACCTCTTTCTGGTTTACAAATTCTAAGCCACATAAATGTCACCATCACTTCTCCTGACGGTCTACATGACTCTAACTATAGTTGGTCTAAACTTCACTTGAACACATGGTGTTTTTCACTGCTGAGTTTGAATGCTATTAGCTAGGAAGACTCTGAGGAGAGCCGGCTGCTACCACTCACAAAGGTCTTACCAAGTCACCAGTCATAAAATCCCATGACATACACAGTGGCTATAGGCAGTGAGTGGGACTTCTCTGCCATTCCCCATTTAAAAGCCCAGATCTGTGGGTGAGAAATGTGCTCTCACTGGAAGAGCTGCAATCTCCACTTCCTATATGCTGAGTAGATTATAAGGTAAGAGAAGGGTGTTTGCAAAGATTTCTCTTTTTCTACCTCTCAAAGCTAAAAAGAAGTACTAACTTAACCAGTTTATCAACTTCACACACTAAGTAAATTTCCCATTCCAGGCCAGGCTAATCCCCTTAACTCATTCCAACACCATTCTACTCTCTCTGACCCTTATACCCTAGCCCTGAATGCCCTTGCACTGGTTACCCACAGGGGGCTTGTGAAGATGAAGGTCCCCTAAAGGGCTTTGTCCACAAACCCCTGCAGGGCTCCCCTAAGGGAAAGTCTCACTTTGTATTCCATTGTGACTGTCACAGTATATGATATGAGCAGATAATGTATTTCAAAACATTTTCAGAGAATGTGTGTGCAAAAAAAATGGAGGGTTTGGACTCCCCTTAGTACCCTAATATGGTGCCTGCTTTTATTTCTGGGAAAAAAAATTCAGATTAACATGTTTTGGCAGAGGGGTTTAAAACCAAAGTGAACTTGTTCCAAATTGCAGGAGCCAGAACCTGGGGAGCTTTAATTTAAAAAGAACCCGCAGAACTCACTTGTGCATAGAGCTGTCAAAACAGTTCAGCGTCTGGAGACAACTGAGTACAAGGCAGCCAGAAGTGCGCTGTACTGGAAGGCAGCATCATTTTAAAACAGGGTGCCATATTCTGCACTGAATGCCCTCAACCTTCATGTTTCATCCAATAGAATATGAAATTTGGCATTTTGTACAGTAAATAGTGAATTAAATGCTCGTGTGGTTTACTAAGTAAAATAAATTCAGAATAAAGGATAAAGAAGGCATACAATGTGAGATGCTGTCCATTTATAGGACATATTTCTTTAATGAGTGCCCAGCTCTGAATACATGAGTATTAGTATAGTAATAGAGAAAAACAAACATCCATTTAGGAATGGAAACACACACATTTGTAGAACTACTAAAACAAGAGCAAACAAATAAATCCTAGGGACAGAGAGTGTGTCTGCCTGTAAGGGTCAGCGGCCTGTCTGCCCTATGTACTACAGGCTAACCACACGCAGCTTGCTCCAACCGTCTACCTTCCCACTACAATGAAGATCTTTCTTCCCTCTTTCCCATAATCCCACCCCAGGACCAGATCCTATGATGTCAAAGTGGCAAGTACCCCTCAGAGCTCCTCTCTCATTTGCACATAACTTGCCAGACTTGTTGACACTTCCTTCTTTGGATGCTGCAATGAGCCAAAATGGCCTCTCCATCTTCACTTTCTCCATTCTAGTCCACTCCTTCAGGCCATCCTCTAACCTGTTCTGGAGAAAACCCTGAAGCATAAACACAGCAGCAAGGCTACAACTTACCCAACAGAGAGATTTCTACACTAAAAGTAACTGAAAAAAAGAAGAAGAAGAAGAGGAGGAGGAGGAGGCGGAGGAAGGAAGAAGAAGAAGACACAGAGGACTCAAAGGATCTCCCACACCCAAGGAGTAGAAACACTCAGGCTTTAACTGCTCACTCTGACAAAGTGATACAGATCCCGTACAAACCCCATCAGGCCACCCAAGGGATTCTTCCCAGAACGAGGACACACGTTCCTAAAACATAGATGGAGGCATACTAGAGCCCAAACAACAATGCAATCCTGAACAAAAAGGACAAAGCTGAAGGCATCACAATTACCGATTTCAAAACATATGATAGAGATGCAGTAACCATATCTTCGGAACATTGGAGTAAAACCAGACACAGAACAATAGAACTGACTGAAGATCCTACAAATGAAGGCAGATCTCCAGTCAATAAATTCTCAAAAAGTGCCAGATGCTAGAGAGCTGGACACCCACAAGTAGAAGGAAGGACTGCTCATTATGTACAGAAATCAACTCCAATGGATCAAAGACAGAAATGTAGACACGGAAACCACCAGCAGGAAACAAGGGCACAGGCAATGACTTTCTGTATGGGATTCCCCAGGCACAGCAAGCAAAAGCACCAAGGGGCCAGTAGGATTGCATTAAGTTAAAGGTTCAGCAGAGGAAATAGTCAACAGAATGAGGAAACAATCCTCAGGGTGAAGGCAATGTTTGGTAGGTACACCTCTGGCACAGCGGTGACCTCCAGAGCACACAAGGAATTGAAAGGGAAAGCAACGGTAACAAACAACCCCAACTGGAAATGGGTAGAAGACCTGGGTGGACACTTCCCAGATGAAGAAACACAATGGCACATAATTAGAAATGCTCTATGTCGTTAGTCACCTGACAAATGTAGATCAGAACCATAAGGAACAATCCTTTCTCTTCAGCTAGAGTAACTACTGTCACAAACATTCTTAAAGATATGAAGAAGGAAGCCCTGCATCACCACTAGTGAGAATGCAAATATGTGCAGCCCAATGGAGGACACTACAGAGGTTCCTCAGTGTCTAAAGACTGAGAGCTACCATATGATCCAGATGTCGTAATTTAGATATATTCCCAAAGTAAATACATGAGTGTACAAAGAGATACCTATGCACCTGTGTTTATGATATCAGTATTCAAAACAAGCAGGACATGGAATTGATGTGGACAGTCCTTCTATATGTATGTTGCTTTTATTGGTTAATGGATAAAGAAACTGTTTTGGCCTGTGGTAGGGCAGAATAGAAATAGGTGGGAAACCTAAACTGAATGCTGGGACAAAGAAGGTGGAGTCAGAGGGATGTCATGTAGCCTCCACAGGAGACAGATGCACTGGAACCTTGCCAGTAAACCACATGCCTTGTGGTTAAATATAACATAATGGAAATGGGTTAATTTAAGATATAAGAGCTAGCTAGCAATACACCTAAGCTGTTGGAAAAGAATGTTTTAAATAATATGGTTTCTGTGTAATTATTTTGGGTCTGAGTGTCCAGGAACAAATGAGCAGCCTTTGCTGATATGGAATCAGTCTGGATACCCACAAGAGGATGACAGGTAGAGAAAATAAATATAATTCACACTGGAACTTTATTCAGCAACAAATAAAAATGAAGACACATAATTTTCAGCAAAGTGATTGGAACTAGAGAGTATTAAATGGAGTGAAGTGATATACAGAATCTGAGGAGACTATTAGAAGGGAGGGTGCAGACATGTGATTGCAACATTGCAGTTAAGATATGTTAATAAACAGTAAGGCTGCATCACGAGCAAAGACATTGGTTCTTTATGGCATACAAAGAGCACCAAGACTTACTCCCAAGTTCACTGCTGCTTCTTCCCCAGAGGATGTTTTTCTTTTCTTGTAGAGAACACATCAAAATAACTAATTTGTTTTGCACATATAAGAGAAATGTGGTACAGTAGGAGGAACAGTGACATTAGAACTGAATTTTGATGTGGGATTCCCCTCTGTGTACTGTGACTAGCATTAATGAATAAAGAAACTGCCTTGGCCTGTTGATAGGGCAGAACTTAGGTAGGCAAGGAAGACAGAACTGAATGCCAGGAGAAGAGTCAGAGAGATGCCATGGATCCACCAGAGACAGACGCTGGGAATTTTACCCAGTAAGCCACTGCCACATAGTGATACACAGATTAATAGAAATGGGTTAAACAAAGATGTAAAAATTAGTCAGTAAGAAACTAGAACAAATGGGTCAAGCAGTGATTTAATTAATACAGTTTCTATGTAGTTATTCAGAGCTAAGCAAGCAGGGCAGCCGGGAGGAACAAGCAGGCCTTCCTCTACAGAATTCTACTCTGTTACTTTAGTGATCATTAGAAATACACTTCTTGGGATGCCGATTCTCTCTGCTACTGGGAAAGGATGATGGAACCTGCCTTGATGCACTGTTTTCCCAGTAAAGTAACAGAGTTCTGTCCTCTCAGTGAGTGGGGCATTGTGGATAAAGACGTCTGTCAGATAGAGAAGTCAGATGCTCAGCTAAGAGCCTGTATTCCTAGACCAGATGTCATCTTTGGGACACTTCCAGACGCTCTTCTCCAAAGAGCTACAGCAACATGGCAGGAGAGTCCAGCCACCATAACTCCCATAGAGGCTGCATGGAATGCCCTGCTATGGAGCCAGCACTACCTGCATGAGGAGTGTGAGAATGGCCGTTCTCCATGAGCTGCATCCTGGGCCCTTGCCTTGAAGTCTTTTTTCTGGCCTGGTGAGGATCACTCCTCCCATTTTGAAAGTCAGAGTCTGTACATCATCTTTTTTGCTACTTTTTCCCTCATCCTTTCCTTCCTTCCATCCTTTTTAAATTGTCCTCTTACTCCTCAGTAATAGGGAAAAAAATCACACTTTATTCTATATTCTAATTTTCTTCATTCAATTTCCATTTTGGAGGCTGACTCGAAGCTGCCTATTACCTTATACTCTTCCCTCTCTAAGCGATACTTTTAGTAAGCAATTCACAACGCCTCTGAAGTGAATTTGCCTGTAATATAATTGCATCCACTTATACACCAATTATAATTATAGTAACTTAAATCCCACCTGCGGAACAGAAGATGCTTTCCATTTATCATGTTTCTATTGTGTAGAAGTTGTCCTTTAAATGCTGTAACCACAGAATTCTTAAAAGAACAGATAATCAAGGGCTGGTGGGATGGTTCAGTGGTTAAGAGAACTTTCCACTCTTTGAAAGAACCGGAGTTCAGCCCCCAACACCAATGGCTCACAACTGCCTGTAACACCATTTCCAGTGGCTCTAACACCCTCCTCTGGCCTCCACAGGGATCTACAAGATGTGTGCATACAAAAGTGCAAACACGCATAGGCATTAAAATAAAATACTTTAAAAATACATTTCCAAAAGGAAGGTTTCTCTATAGTACCTGCCCTCCACATGCACTGCCACGTCTCCATCTGCTGCACACTCAGTGAAACATGGAGTGCTACCACTGAGAACTCCCATCCTGCGTTTATCCATGTCAGAGGAAATGCAGAGCCAGGAAACATCTGGGTGGATGAAGTGACCAAGCTTACTTATTTCTGTGTGATAATTAATGTACACTTAAATCTCAACAAGATGGTCTCAGGCTTCCACTACAAACTCAGGTACAAACTTGTTGGCGGGGGGGGGGGGGGAGCAGGGGGAGACCACTTGTTCATTCCTGGCTGCCCAGATCATGAAATAACTACTCAATTTAAAATCACTGCTTGGCTAGTGATCTATTTAAATCACTACTTGGCTAGTCACTAAAGCATATTGCTAGCTAGGTGATATACCTTTGGTTAATTCATTTCTATTATTTTATATTTTACCATAAGGATTGTGGCCTACCGGCAAGGTTCCAGCTGGCAGCTTGTATCTTTCCCCTCTGGCAGCTCCAAGGTGTTTTCTCCAGTGGGACTACATGGCTTCTCACTGACTCCGCCTTCTTTCTCCCAGTAATCAGTTTAGTTTTCCTGCCTAGATCTATTCTACCCTATCACAGGCCAAAACAGATCCTTTATTCATTAACCAATATGAGCAATATATATACAGAAGGACTTCCACATCACAAACTCACCACAACAGAGGAATACACATTTATTATTTGAACTTCTCAGCTTCCCTGACAATGGTTGATCTACTAGAAGACACACATACATGAACATATCCTGGGCCAGGTCCTAGTAGGCAGGCATGGGTTCCCACCACTCACAAACCTCTATATATCTACTTATAAAAATTAGCAATGCTTTAAAGTTTTAAAAAAATATAAACTTATAACAAATACTGGAAAACAATAAAACTATAATAGCAGTAAATCCTTTTTATAGCTTGGGATTCCTGGAAGCACCCTGCACAGTAGACACTACAGTGTTCCACTCTACAGAAAAGGAAACTGATGCTCAGAGAGGAGAGGCCCCCTGTGAGGACAGCAATCAAGCACCTGACACAGGGCCACACTGTCTTTGATGTCCTTCCTGTCTCCCCCTTGGGACACTCGCCCTCTCTCCCATGTATTGTTACTAGGGCATCCATGTTTACGCCATAGTTAAGTTACAGATAATTCAGGAAAGGGCAGCCCCCTTAGGTGGCACTTCACTTTTTCATCATACCCGTGTCAGTTATTTGAAAAAAAATGTCTGAAAATGCCATAGAAATGTTTGTGGAACCCACAAGAAAGGGAAATATGAGTTCCTGCCATCTTTCTTTGAGGAACTGAGTTTAGCTGCCATTAGCAAGAGTCAGCACTTCTTGGAGATGACAAAAACATGCCATGGTCTAGACCCAATTATATTACGATTGTCCTAGATCAGGAGTTCCAGCTAACAATGGAAACTTACATCAGACAGCAATTTCTGTAACTGAAAGGAGAACAATCACAATAAATACACCAAAAGCACATTTCACTTCACAGTTACTTGTTTCTAATCATTATCTATCTATCTATCTATCTATCTATCTATCTATCTATCTATCTATCTATCTATCTATCTGTATATAGATAGATGTTTACACACACACACACACACACACACACACACACACACACACACGATCTAGGGGTCTGGTTTATTTTGCCATGGTATATTTTTCTTTACTTGCAAGTTTCTTTTCTTGTAATGAAGGTTATAAATTTTTTAAGAGTGGCTTGCAGGGTTAAGTGCGGCTGCCCTTCGCCATCGCTCTGATGAGCTCTGCTATCTGGAGGAGGACCGCGTCTGTTAGATGTGGCTTAGCACAAACATCAAATGCAGCACCAGGGAGCTGTGAGAGCTGTACTGAGCCGCCATTCCAGCAGGTGCTCCCCTTTCTCCTTTGTCGTCCTCTCAAGGCTGACACCGGGCAGCGGGCTCGTTCAGTCATTCCTGAACTTCATGCCGACATGATGGAGAGGAAAGAAACATTCATCCGGGCCTCTTTCCTGGACTCCCCCTGCTTCTTACCCTTCACAGAACTCGCTGGAGAAATCAAATGGTGTCTCCCTTCCAGAACAAGGGGAAACAACTTTTAATCTTCACAAACAAACTTGAATTTCACTCATAGTTTTCTCTGTATAAAACTTAGCTTCAAATCAAAGTTTCTCAAACAATAAGTTCAAATTTTAGCTGTCAAGACAAATAAAAATGAGTGTTCTTGCCCTGCAGAGAAGAAAGTTTGTCAGTTTGACTTTGAGAAGATCCATTCCCTCAAATGATGGCTTTAATCCCTCAAAGACATTTTTATTCAAGACATAAAATGTCTGTGAAGAGAGTCTTTGTATAAATATCCAGTCGTATACTTCAATGACTCTCAAGTTAAGTTTCTAACAATGAAGTAGTAAGCTCCTTAGTGCTGCTATCACCACAGTTGTTTCTTATCTAGAAATGATCACTAAGGAAATGTGTTGACCTAATAATATGCTATGCTTCCACAATAAACAAAGATACCAGAGACCCTGATTTACAGGAACCCAATTCTCTTGTCCTCTTGATTCCTCTCTCAAGTCTCTTAAGGTTGGGCAAGCACTCTGTTCTTCTGGAATGTTCAGAATTCTTAGCAGGCTGACTCTCACTCAGAAGGCCGTCCTAACTAGATTCATTTCTAGTTCAAGCTCCCTCTGGAGCTCCCTGGCTCTGTCTAGGAAATGTGTGTGTAAGCAAGAGACAGAGAGCAGAAAGAGAGACAAAAAAAAACTGATTAAGACAGATGGAATAAAAAGAATACCTAGTTGTATTAAATTTCCAATCAAAATCTAAAATATTTCTGCTTGTCTTAAAAAACTTTTTTGGGGGGAGGGATTTTTTAAAACAAATACTTAGAAACATATTAGATAAAATCACCCTCAAATAGAAAAACAACACATGAATATGATAACATTATATTTAATTACTTCTTGAGGCAAAACATGACTTGTCTGAGTAGTGAGAATGGCTTGTACTGTGTGGATTTTTTATTTGATATTTTTCTCTTGTGTGTCTGGTAGGGCAGAGGTAACCATGAGACAGGACCAAACTCTGTTACCCAGGCCGTCCTCAAACTCAACAGAATCCTCCTGCTTCTTCCTCTGACTACTGAGATCACAGACATGAGCAAGAGGAGCCACCTTCATAGTGATTATTTGTGGAGTTTACTTTATTTAACAATTATAATTTTATTCTGCAAAAGATGAACAAACATTTGTGTTTGAAGGCAGTAAAAAACAATGATAGTATTTGTTGAATTTATAAATAAGAAATAAAATTAATGTATCAAAGTTTCTTAATACTCCCCAACATACATACATACACATATACACTCACATAGACATATACACACACACAAACATAGACATATACAAGCACACATACATACACATAGAAATATAAACACATAAACATGCACACTTACACAAGCATGCGCACACACACACACACACACACACACACACACACACACGGCACACACCATTCCACACATCCATACTTGGTCCCTATGATCACCAGGATGTCAAGCCTGAGCTAAAGAGGAGACAGATGAAGAGTGCTTTGCTATGAGCCCCACCAGAAGGCTCAGGGAAGCATGTTAGACACGTGAGAACTCTATGGCTTCCCTGTCCTGCCAGGGGTGGTAGAAGGGAGTCAGGGACATCTGTGTGCAGGGGAAGAAGTTCCTCCCTCTTGGGTTGACTGTAGGCTTCGTTCAGCACTCCTCATGTGCGGACTGAATCTGAGCACCTCCACATCAGGATTTCTTGGTGTTTGGGGCTCCACAGCAGGAGATGGACAAATAGGCCCCAGCTTCTGGCCCAGCTGACACAGGAGGGCTACTGAACACAATAAAAGACAGAAGGCTGATGTCCAGGCTCAGACTTTTAAGAGACAAACCTACTGTCCAAAGTCAAAGTCCTGCAGTGGAAGGCACTGAAGCTAAGAGTCTATGTTCTCCCAAATGACTTCATTATAAAAGTCAGTAGTAACAGACCTGTTCTCAAAAAATACCTAGAAAAAATATAGCAAATATCTAATAAGACTTGTAGGATAGCCTCTATAGAAGCTACCACAGAATTTAAAATCTAAAGAGAGATAATTAAAATTGATGAATATAAATAAATAAATAAAATCACATCTGTTTTGTAGCAAAGTTTTTATATATATATATATATATATAAATTCTGATAAATAGGAAGCAAAATACTGTGCCCAAAGTCAGGAAACCCTCCCTTCCCTCCTTACATCCTTTTCTAAGTGAGTATGTATCTTCTAATTCAGGCAATTCTGTTATACACAGGGCTCCCTGCCTTGGTGAGTGTGGTGCACAAAGCTGGTCTGGCCAGGGGAAACTCAGGATCCCAGAAAGTAAGAGGACAGCTGAGGTCCAGCTTACTTCAGAGAGTGAAAAAGGAGTCTGGGAGCCAAAAGCAGAGTTCAGACCAAGAGAGTAGAGTGACCAGGAAGTAATCTTCTCCCTTAAGTAGTTAGTGGCCTGCAATCCTCTGTTTAGAAAGACAAGTGTTGCTCTTCAGAGTACCTATCTGAAAATGAGATGCATTAAGTATGAAATCATAATGTAAAAATGTTTGTAGGTGAGCATGCTTGTTAACACACACATAGAGCCATTTGTATTCTCTTTATTTAGTGTCAAGCTGTCTTACGATTTATTTTAAACAGTATTACTTGGCACCTACTGTATATGGTAGCATATACTTAAAGAAAAATAGAAAATCATTTGTTAGAACTTTAATTTGTTAAGTAAATGTTTATTTATATTTATGAGAAAGCCTAAATACATATCCTAGGCTATATAGCTTAACTCTTGATCCTCCTGCCTAAATACCCAGGACTGGGATTATAAACATGTGTCAGCATGCATGTATAAAAATTCATTTACAGGCAGCGCCTGCCAGATCTCTGTGAGTTTGAGGCTGGCTCAATCTACAGGGCAAGTTCCAGTACAGCTAAGGGGATACAAAAAAAAAAAAAACCAAAAAAAAAAACCCACTGACTTGATAAAAGTAAAGAAAAATAATCATTGATATTAAAGCTTCAAATGTTTTTCTGGTAATGCCAAATGCATGATCATATCCCTAAAGGTTAATGTGATTAATGTGATTTGACTATGTAGTGGTTTGAAACAAAATGGTCCCAAAATAGCACTACAAAGAGGTGTGGCCTTGTTGGAGAAAGTGTATAGGGGTGGGCTTTGCATTCATCTATGCTCAAGTTACTCCTAGTGTCTCAGTCTACTTCCTATTGCCTGCATATCAACACGTAGCAGCTGCTTGACCAGCACCATGTCTTCCGGCATATTACTGTGTTCCTCCACGGTAACGGACTAAACCTCTGATACTGTAAGCTAGCCCCACTTAAATGTTTTCCTATATAAGAGTTGCTGTGGTCATGGTGTCTCTTCACAGCAAGAGAAACCATAATTAAGACAGACTATTTGTTAAAACTATTCTTAAAGATAAAATGTAAAGTTGTTCTTATAGTATATATAGATAATAAAAATGGGACAACATCCAATTCCGTAGGAAGTGATACAGGAATCAGCCACTGAAGGAGAAATGGCACAGCTGAGACACACAACCCAAGATGCACAACTTCTGGGTGGGGGATTGATAGTCTTCACCACTGTCTTTGTAAAGCTCCAGAGAGAGCCTCCCCTAAGCCTTCTCTGGTGTCTCTACTATCACTTCCCCAGTGTATCAGCTAGCTCATCATGGGTATAGAACTGCAATCACAGCAGTCTCATTTCAAGTGGATCTGGATGGTCTAGACTCTAAGCACAATGCAGAAGACTCCTTCCTACTCATGCCTGAGGGTGTCCTCCAGACCTCACCATCTCTGGGCATGGCTGCCTAGCACTCAACCTAGATATATATAAAATGGTGAGGTTCATGTTTTCCTGATATTGATTCTTCTCATCTCAGTCCTCTGCCATTCCTTCCACCATCATAGTTCTGACCAAATATATGAAATTAGCTTACCTTTCACCCAAGCCCAGCAGATAATATGCTCCTGTGGTATAGGAGGTCCTTCTGTATTTGTGTTGCTTTCATTGGTTAATAAAGAAACTGCTTTGGGCCTGGTGATAGGGCAGAACTTAGGTAGGCAGGGAGACAGAACTGAATTCTGGGAAGAAGAAAGCAGAGTCAGACAGAGAACCACCATGGAGCTTCCAGAGTCAGATATGCTGAATCTTTCCCGGTAAGCCATGACCTTGTGGTGATATACAGACTATTAGAAAGTGGGTTAAATCAAGATGTGAGAGGTAGCCAATAAGAGGCTAGAGCTAATGGGCCAAGTAGTAATTTAATTAATACAGTTTCTGTGTGATTATTTCGGGTGTTAGCTAGCTGGGCGGCCAGGACGGAATAAGGGTCCTCTCTCAATACTTCTGCTCCATTTAAAGATAATGTGGCACACCTTTCAGTTGAAAAAGTGTGCTGCATTCATGAGCAGACCTGACAAGCCATCAGTGATGGCAGAGAATATGGATGGGTAGGTCCACATCAGTAGTCATGTGCTTGGATGATTAAGGCCACTATTTCTACGTCTCTGGTTTGGTGTGGTTCCTAGTGATCAATTGATACCACACTTAGTCTCCTCAAGATGACTGTCCGCAATGTTTAGGTTGAGATCATAGTTGCCAAAAACAATGAAGTCAAAAGAAAATTTGCTCTTTATTCCATGCAAAGATACCCGAGGATACCTGTTTTAAAAGCTAAGCATGCTAACATGGATGTTAGGCTTTGAAGATCTAGATCACATCTGATCTAGACTAACTTCTCCCTTTAAGTGTGAACATAAGCCACAATCCTGATTAGCCTTAGGTAAAGGCTTCACCAACAGCAGCTCTTTGAGTTCATTTCTACTGCCATTCTCTCTGCTTCTGAATCAGAAGACTGTATGTGACAGCTAGTGATGTCTAGACCAGTAGTTGTAACAATAAGTTCCAAAGTATTTCCTAAAACCAAACTTGCACCAAAATAAGGTCTTTGTTACTATTTTGAGTCTGCTGTGGCTTTGACCCACTACAGATTCTGAAGCCTGGTGAAACCATTAAATACGGGAAGTGTGCTAAGACAAATGATGAAATGCACCAAAAATTACAACACTTAGAGACAGCATTTCCTTTTCAATGAAAAGGGCCCAATTCTAATTTATAACAATACTCCACTACACATAGCAAACCAGTGCTTCCAAAGTTGATCAAGTTGTTTTGATCAAGCTATGAAGTTTGTTTGCCTCATCTACAATAATTACCTGATCACCTACCAACTTACTAACATTTATTTAAGCATGAAGCATCCTGAAGTTTTGTAGGGAAAATGCTTCCACATCCAGCAGGTTGCAAAAATGTTTTCCACGAATCTGCTGAATCCTAGAGGTTAGATTATTGCACTATCATTTGAATGAGGATTCCTGGAAATTAACTTCCAAGATTGGTTGACTGGCTATAACTGTAACGATGGGAGAGATTGGAATGTTGCTGGTCTAGAGCCTAATTATAATTTATCTTAGGTAGAATCTACTCCCCTAAATATCCATTTCTTTCCCACATCTGTGTGGGGCATCACACCCTGTGACTGACAGATGAAAACCTTTTGTAATCTAATAACTTAGTTGGCCACTGTTTCACAACAACTCCAAAGCGTAGACTGTCATCAGACAGCATGTGAGACCGAGAGCTGTAAGCTCAATGCTTTGCTATAATCCTTGCTGATATCATCACTGATGTGCCTGGCAAGTGTCTTGATTTATTACCTTCTTTGTTCTCTTGCTATCAAGACTTCATGATACTGTCTTCATGCTAAACATGGAATTTGGGGTGTCATAAATCTATGTTCCCTGATATAGTTACTCATATTTGACTCCTGTATGAAGTATCTTTGATTCCCTGTGAGGTGAGAGTTGTGTTTTTACATCAACAATATAGACAAACAGATTTATTTCTTGCTGGCAAAGTATGTTGAGTATAATGTTACTATTCTGGTTAATAAAGAGGTGTCAGAACTTCATTATACAGATTTAAAATTTATAGTCTAAAAATCACAATTTCTTGGTGTGGGATTTCCTTCTGTATGTTGTGATTATCATCAAGGAATAAAGAACTGCTCTGGACTTATAGCAGGGCAGAACTTAGGTAGGCAGGGAAAACTAAGCTGAATACTGGAAGGAAGAAAGGTGGAGTCAGAGAGAAGACATGAAGCTCCACCAAAGACAGACACCGGTTGAAATCTTGCCGGTAATGCATAGCCATGTGGCGATACACAGATTACTAGCAATGGGTTAAAATCAGATTTAAGTGTTAGCCAATAAGAAGTTAGAGCTAATGGGCAAAACAGTGATTTAAATAATGCAGTTTCTGTGTGGTTATTTTGATTCTGGGCAGTCGGGATGAACAAGCGGCTCTCTCCTTCAACAATTTCTTTTGCATCAACTCAGTATTTCACACGAATCCTCTTTCACTTACACTAGCCCTGGTGTCCGGGTGGTTGTTCTGGAAGGAACACTGCTTCCACTTGAAGAAAACAAGACACTAGCTGGTGTTAGGTCACATTAGGTGAATTTTAGAAGACAAGAAACTTTTTAAGTTTCATGTTAAATTTATAAAGTTTAATAAATAAGAATAGAGAAACAATGACCATGAACTTGAGATACATAATAGTATTTACCCCTCCATAAAAATAATAGCCCCCATTTAACTGTAATGTCTTAATTTAGAATCCAGACAGTATAAGAAATTGATTGTAGAATTTTTCAAGATACTACCTTGGTGACAGCTAGTACAAATGTCAAATAATACATTTATTTATTTTTGAATGCATATTTTAGTTTCTTTTTAGTTAAAATAACTTTATGATCCCAAAATATAATAATAAGTGCCGTGAACTTTTCTGTTGAAGAACAATAGTGAATTTTACTTCTATCAAGAAGAATATTCTGAGGAACATACTTAAGATTTTAGTTAATGCTAGAAACATCAATGGTAACTCAGAGACAAGAATATTATTTGCTTCTAAGCCATATCTTTTTCCCTTATGATTACATGTGGCCCATTTGATTACACAAAGTATATGAAGCAAATTTAAAAGCCTTCAATATATTTTTATATAGCAATAATTAGCACAATACTGAAGGTATAGTCTTGCATTTAGCTCTAGACAAAAATCATTGACTATATTCGAGACTCAAATATAGTTTTGTTTTCTTTTAATATATTAGTACACAAACTTGCTTCAATCTCTTCTTCCCTAATCTAACGTGGTGGCTTAGGAGGAGCTGCAATTTACAAGGTCTCTGCAACCCTAGCTCCAGTGAGTTTTCTATAAAGTGATCTAGAATTTTTCTCTCCCAGGAAAGGCTGCAGATGAAAATGAACCCTTTCTTCTGAGCTTACGCTGCCGGACAGAGATATGTCTTCTTGTAAATTATTGTGAGGCTACAGGAAACTGAAACACTTTTAAGGTTAACTAAGTATCAGTGGGATTATGATCAATCCATGTAGTCACTCATTCACGGCAGTCTCTGCAGCTGCAGTCTGCTGGGACGCACTTTCCTTTCTTCTTTCTGAGGCTAACATCTGGAACATTTTAACTAAGCCATCAGAGTGCCACAGCAGATAAAAGACTCCCCTGTAGAAACTTTGTTTTATAGAAATATAAAAGACTTCCCTGTGGAAAAGATAACATTTGTGATATGCCCCACAAGTTGAAAAGGACTGTCAAACTGAGTCTCATGTAAAGACAAAGATTTGCTGTAGAAATACCTGCATTAGTGATGCAGCTCAGGCCCTCTCAAGAGGTACCTGGGAAATACATTAAATTTGCCTTCGCTAAAGGAATACACTATTAACTTTGCTGAGAACTCTCCGATACAGTATAAATTCTGTAGGCAAGAACTAGAGCTCATAACCAAAGAGAACAGAAAGTACCCTATGGTGATGAGATACTGTTAAACACTTCCATGTGTGAACTCTATTGGGAAAACATTTACACCTCTTTTGTTTAGTGTAGTTAGTTGAACACTGCATGGGATCTAAGGCCATGAGACAGATGATGAATGCCAGTGGCTGCTTTACCTTGATGGCTGTTTGCCACGGGTACTACCTTTATCTACTTCTGGCTGTTGAAATAGGAAGCCTATTGGGCAATGTGTGATGGAAAAGGTCTATTTTGGCTTCCATTTGGAAGTCAGAAAGGTTCAAGAGTTTTATACTACAGTATAAGTGGACACAACAAAAGAGGCTAAACTACTAGGGGAATCCTTGCCTAATCTCATCTCAGGGTAACTAATCCATCCAGTCCTCAGAGATATCATCTACTTTAAAGGTAATCCAATGACTTCTTAAAGATCCCACTATATATCAATATTGTCACATCACAAGCCATAGAATCTAATATCACAGAGTAGAGCACAAGTACCAAAGAGGTACACAAGTTAGAGGATGTGGACTCCCCATTTCTAAGACTTATTTCAACCTGCCTATTAATTTTTACAGAAAGAGATGTCCAACCAGAAGACAGCTGGGGATTGCTGTGTGATCACAAACCTCCAACATGTTCTACAAATGCTCGCCTCCTGGCATTCAAGTCCTTGTCTAAGCCTATGCTACACTGAATCGTGTCTTTATGTGATGTGACCCACACCTCAACAGTAACAAAGCAAACAACTTTCAAAACCAGATCATAAAAGCAATTTGGCATTCCTTTGGGTTTTGGGATTGCTCGGTTCTGGTTCCCATCATAACATGTCAGCCAGCGGCCAGTTCCAATTGGTTACATACACAATGTGATTAAAGGACATGGAAGCAGACCCTCAGCTTCATTCAGGTCTTGGGTGACAATTCTCCTAATGTATAAACCTGATACATGAGATGTCAAAATACAAGCCTAGTAGTCTTTCCAAATGCCTGATTTAATCACAAAGATAATGTCATAAAGATAATGTCACAAGATAATGTCATAAAACATGGCTCTTGTTTTATGACATCATTTTTGAAGTAACTTACTGAAATCCTATAAAAATCCAAAGTCACGTGGCTGTGATTTCTGTCAAGTTATCTTTAACGTTTTGCTTTCACTCCCAAGCAGTCCCCGGTATGTCAGTGGGTGACTGTGTTTATATATAAAATGAACTGGTCGGGGCAGAAGAGGTTCATGGTTTAAAGAGGAATAGTACCTTCAGAAAGGCAAGTCAAGTAGGGTACCACAGCGGTACCAGATGCTATGTGGGTCTGTGAACTGTGGCTGCAGTCATGGTTTCTGATGTTTAAGGCCTCTTCTGCTCTGTGACACACAGAAAACAGCCATTCTACTAGCTGGTCCCCTTGCTTTTGGTCAGGGAGGTCACAAATTCTGGCCAATGAGATGTCACACCCCCCCCCCCCGACTCCCCGGCTAGAACATAAAATGTCAATGCAAGCCAGATGCCAGTTTTCCCTGCCTTGGCAACTGTGGAAACATCGAAGTGACAAATCTGGCTCATTCTGGAGCCCGAGTGAGCACAACAAGCAGACCCCGGACTGCCATCGCCTCTATGAGAAATGGGAATTGCCGGGGCAAGCATGGGGAATATTGGCCCATTTGTTCCAGCAGAATAACTTCTCATGCTGTTTAATAGACAAAGACAAATGTATGTCTTCTACAATTCTCTCTCCTTTCTTCTCAATCAATGTATACACACACACACACACACACACACACACACACACACACACACTTGCAAAGTCTTGGGCTAAGGTGGATCAAGGCTCATGCTGTGTACACTCCGATGGCCAGAGGGTAGGTTTAGGTGCTGGCCTGGAGTTTGTGCAGTTAGAAAGAGCTATTTGTATTGTGGGAGCTACTGATAAAGAGACCCTCCCTTCCCCAGGCTTGAGAGACCAGCAGAGAGGGAGCCTAATGCTTCAGATGGCTTTCCATCATCAAAAGCACCTAGCCCACTTATGGAAGTGAAGCCAAGGACTACTCAATTACTGTTGAGTAGTTGAGTGAATTCTCATTTCACAACTGCTCAAGAAGCTAAAGAAAGAAGTGAGCTCAGGACGTCAAAGAGACAAACATCGGTATTTCTGGATCTAGTGTGAACATCTGGATTAAGCTATATCTAAGGCAACTGTTAATACAAACAATTCACAAAGATTTGATGCAACAAATTCCCTTTTCCACTTGAGCTCATCCAAGCTGGATTTCTGCTTTCTGTAATTTATAGAGCCATGGATAATGCCTCTCTATGCACATGACCAAGGTAGGCATTTCTGAGGTAGATGGAAGAAGACAGATAAATGCAACCTCGCAAGGGCCCAAACTACAATCTGCAAATGTGTAGGGACAATGCAACCAGGGAGGCCTGGAAAGGCTGTTGAGATTCAGCAGGAACTCTTTACCCACTTTGACAATGTATGTTTGGGGGAGTCCTCACCCCCTTTCTATTGAAGCAGTAAACTCTGTAGTTGAGATGTGGAATTGCCCTCCAAATTTTCCAACAAAGGAAACAACTCAATATGAAACAATTTACTATAAATGTTATATATAAAATACTTACTACATAAAGCAAATGCTTTGAAAGTAAAAATCCCCGAGTGCTACATAATGTGAACATGAAAAGCATGCAAATGACTTTAGTATAATCTCCTAACTAGCATCTGGTTTCTGGGATTTTTTCCTCCGTGTGATTATGGCTTGCTAACACTCATTTCTTGTTCCTATGCTTACACCCTCATAGTCAGCTCTTTAAAAGGAAGAGATCTCTAGACATTAGACCAGCTTCTGCTGTAGTAACAAATACCCGGCTCAAGATACTTCTTCAAGAAGCAGGGTTTATTTAGATCATGGGTTTGAAAGCTGAAAGTCCATGATCCTGCAGTCTCAGTATCATTAGAAACTTATTGTTAAAAATTCATGTCTAGCCGGGCAGTGGTGGCACACGCCTTTAATTCCAGCACTTGACAGGCAGAGGCAGGCAGATCTCTCTGAGTTCTAGGCCAGCCTGGTCTACAAGAGCTAGTTTTAGGACAGGCTCCAAAGCCACAAAGAAACCCTGTCTTGGAAAACCAAAACAAAACAAAACAAAAAATCATGTCTATGGACATAAATATGTAAGTCTTCCTATTGTAAGTCTTCCTATTTATTCAAATACTTTAATCTATGTTTTCATTATATTAAAGACAAATAACCACAGCCTGCCTGATACAAGTGATCATCATTAGTCAGTCATTCAAATGTTCTGTTTAGGGGGAATGTTTGATAGTAGATAAAAGTTAATGTAGATAAAATAATTTATCATAAAAAATAAAAAGACAAGTTAAAAATACAGTTTATTTAAGACAAACATATAAATTCTTCACATAACCTAGCACTCACCACATGTTGACTCCTCCTTCCAAGCCCCCGCCCATGAACCCCAAGTGCTTGATACTAAATACTGTTAGGAGGGACACGAGGAGACACTAGACAGTTATACTCCAATAAGTTTATGTGGGAAAGAGAGTTCATTAGACAAACTGCATCACCCTGTAGGACTCTGTGACAAGCTATTCCATTCAGTTCAGAACAGTCAAACCGCGAATCACATGTAGGGAACAACACAGTGAGGTTCAGATGTGAGAGCTGAAGACAGACTAGAAGAAAAGGAAATAAGAAGTAAAGGGACTTTAGAAACAGCTGAGAGAAATAAGTAAGAAGTAAAATGCAAAGAAGGAAAAGTCTCCAACTCATGGAGGAGAACACCGTTAGGATGGAAGATGGAGACAAGCAGATCTGGATCTGCGTGTTGAAAGGACTCATCTTAACCAGGAGTGGAAGAGCTAGAACAGACTGCATTAAAACACACTCCAATGTGATCTGGAGTTAGGGGTGAGCCTTGCCAGCACCCAGGAAGGTCAACTCACATACCTGGAAAAAAATTGACCAGACTCAGCTCTGACCTCTCTACATCAACATAAAACAACAGATCTATACTGAGATGACACCAGGAAAGGCACCAAAAAAAAAAAGTGACCCAGGACAGGTAACAGCGTATCAATCATTGTTCCTCTGAAATTGTCCTGGAAAAAAAGGAAACTATTATTATCAGCATTTAGCAGCATAGTTTGCCCTGACTGCAAACCAATGTGGCAGGTGGACCAGCAGATGTGGGTGGAAAGCACATTTCTGAACTCAGAGGATGCACTATTCCCCAGATGTTTGTGGAAAGGTCACTGAAAGAGACCAGGCATCAGGTCACAGTAAAACATCAACTAATTTAGTACACACAACCTTCTGTGCATCAAAGGCACTAGACCTACACAGATTAATTTCTATGGAAGTAAACAATCAGGTTTGGTTTGATGTGTTTTTTAAACAACAAAGTCTTAAGCCAACTTCAGAGATCATTCAAAGTATTCTAAATGTGGGTACCCTGCTAATGGGCAAATGGTCTTCTGAGCATGTGTATGTACCACATGTCCAGACAAGTGACAACCAGATGTAGTCTGCTGAGTCGCAGGACCAATGAACACAGCTGACTCCCTTTCCCATAGCACCTGACTGCTGTCCCCTCCCTCCTGGCAAAATGAAAGCAGGTCTCTCCTTCATGAGCTCGTGAGTCTGACCTTCAGTCATGGCCTCTCCAGAGCAACAGAACCGTGCTGACTCAACGCGTGTTCACTCAGCATCCTTCACCGGAAACACTGCGGATCATACTAGCATTTGCGTCTCCTTGTCGTGTATGGCTGGGTGTTTGAAAAGGTTATTTCATGATGCTCTTATCCAGATTAAACTCCATCTGGTCCCACTGTCTGCTCGGTTTGTATCTTTCACTTCCTCTTCTACATGCTAGTCAGGGCTGCCCTTTGCAACAGGACTTACCGCCCGTCAGCTGCAAAGAAAAGCCTTCTCCTTCTCGCTAGGCCCAATACCATAGTCTCTTACATTCCAGCAGTCATTGTTCTCTTGTCTCCCCTATGCCATAGCCCTACCCACCCCTGCACCCCACCTCTTCAAGAAGACACCTCCCTGATTCTTAGCACTAGTGCCTTTCCTCTCCCCACATGGTTGGATGCCCTGCTCCTCACCTTGTTTGTCTTTCTCAAGTGCTTTCCAGTCCCTGAGGTCCATCCACACCACCTTACTAAAGCTGCAGCCTCCATGCATCCACAGCTCCCCTTCTCTGTAGCAGAATATTTGCATTGTAGTGCATTTCCTATTATCTGGGGCCCGTATTGTGAGTGCTTAGGGGCTCACTTGCCCCCTCTCAGTCCAGCCAAGGGAGGAAATGAATCTGTTACCCTCAGCATTTACAGCTCCCCGTGTTCCACCAGTAACAACACAGTCTAGCAGGCCCACAGAGTTACTGAATGAATGTGAAAGAGCAGAATGTTCCTGGATTCAAGTCAGAGGAAGAAAGCCATGCAGTGGGAGAAGAGCAAAACACACGGTAGTAACACATTGTGTTGGAGGAAGGGAAAGGCTGCTGGGAAACTTGAAGAGCATGAGCTCCAGACAAAGCCTTATAGTAGTTAATTTCGGCAACACTGTGACTCCTGGCAGAAACAACTTAGAGGAGGAAGGATTATTCGGCTCACAGTTTCCCAGCATTCAGTCCTTGGTGGACAAGAAAGGAGGTCACACCATGGTAACTGCTAAGAAAAAAGAAAAGATTGGGGATCACATAACCTCTAAAGAAACCCTGACACACACACACATCTCCTTCCTCCATCTAGACCTCATGGCCCTAAGCTTCCACAACCTCTTCACACAGCACCACCAGCTGCCCAGAGCTCCCGTAGAAGAAAACCTGGGAAGAGATGGGAAAGTGCCAGGAACATAAGATAAGCAAGCTGGGCTACACCTACTGACAAGTGACCACCCTGTCCTCTCCACCACCTATAAAAATCTTTGCAGCTTTCACTGTTCCATCTACAAACTCCAGGCTGCCTAACTTGACTCCATCCGTCCACCCACCCCAATGTTATCAAACAGCACTGCCTCCCGCAGGGTCCTGTCTATGTGTTGTAGGTTCCTCACCCTAGGGGATAAAGGGAGGTTGGTTAGCAACTGCTGCTTCATTTGTCAGTGTGGAAATAACCTGTCTGCTTTCCCCTTCCCTCGTTAATTCGGCACTCAGTGCTCCCATTCCAAAGATATTAGCTGGAAATCTGCCAGGTGCTTCGAGCATGTTCCTTAAGACTCAACACAGTACATTAGCATTTTTTAAATTGCCAAGGTTTGAACCAGCACTTCAAGTGCTTTTTAAAATGAGCATACAATCACACAGAGAATAATGAATAATCTGGAGCCATATAGAACTAGGGCTTATTTTTCCTTGTAGAACTTCATATAAGAAAATGGAAATAAAACTGAGGACTAAGCCACTGAATCCAAGATGTCTTCTTGGGTCTGAAGAAACAAACATGTCAGAAGGTGAATGAGCAAGAATTCTTTAGAACATGCCCAGTATAGCAAACAGCCATTATACCTACCCTCTGAGAGACCCCCAAACAAGGACAGTCTTCCTCTGTGACTGTCTACATTACAAAGTTGTCTTTTTCCAAAGTAAGTTTCCAGCTACAATATGGAATATACAACTTTTGTATTGGGAAGCTTCATCAAATAGAACTTTACAAAACTATATCCTTGCTTGGGAAGATCTATTTTTTAATTGAGTATAATACTTTTATTAATTTATGTATACATGGTATTTTGATTGGTCGAACAATCTCCAGAGGACAGGACCATACTCATGAGTATAGGAGTGGTACAAGTGTGGGAAATATGTGGAGAAAGAGAGAGAGAGAGAATGAGAGAGAGAGAGAGAGGGAGAGAGAGAGAGAGAGAGAGAGAGAGAGAGAGAGAGAGATACAAAGCTGGGAACAGGGTGGCAGTGTGGGACAATTAGAGTGAGGATTGGGACGACTGGGGCTGTTTGACAGAGATTAAGAATTAGAGTCACTTGCAGAAGTGTTCATGCCTCCCCCAGCAGCCTGACTGGAATATATTCAGGTACATAGTAAATGCTTGATGGTTTTTATGAACAAGTTACTGTTGGATGAAAATAAAAGAATCAGAACAGTTTGCCTTTAAGGAACTCAGACCTACTCCAGTGTATATATGAGGAGGAGGCAGTGCTGAGTGTTATGGATGGAATTACTTTCCCCAATTCCATGTGGTAAAGGCCTAGGCTCTAATACCTCCGAAGGATTCACATGGGAAAAAAATGCCTTTACAAACCTTAAAACCTTAAAACGAGATAACTAGAAGGGGCCCTAATCCCATCTGATAATCCTAGTGAGATAACACACACTAGGGAAACATATGTAGGAAAGGAAGAAAAGAGGTTGGACATCTGCATGTCAAAGAGAGGCCTTAAAGAAAAAAAATCAAAGTAGACAACACCTTCATGTAGAGTCCAGAGCTGAGAGAAGACGCCTGTCTGTGGTGTGCACCATCCAGAAAGTGGCATTAGAAAAGAAATGCACCAGGAATATAAATCTCTGGCAGCAAAGCACCAGATGACTTCATAATGAACAGAGGAATGATGGGTAATCAAAGTAGTGAACCCTTCCTGGGGCTCTTATGCTCAAAAATGACTTGAAACCGGGACTTACACAAATGCCAACTGTTCCACGGGTAAGGATTTGGCCCAATTCCCTTTGATTCTAGCACTATTTATTGAGTACTCTACACGCTAGACACCACATTCTTGACTTGCATTAGCTGATTCGGTCTTCACCAAGACCACATAAGACCACAACAAATATTACTTCAGTCTGAAGACCTGCATACAAACACAGTGACAGCAATGTCTGACAACTGGAGGAAGAACTGAGCTCAAGTCAAGAGTCCAATTTCAGGATCTCAGTACTACTATTGCATTGATTTTTCAAGATTGAAGTTCTATGGAAACTTAACACCCTAGTATAGATTCTCAGCAACAAGAAAGGAAAAGATAGCCTAATCTCATGTAGCAACAGGGTGTTTCTGACTGAGCATAGATCAAAGCACACTCTCTGTCATCACGATTTTAGTTAGCCAACATCATTGTCAACACTACCAGGCTAGCTTCTCTCAGTCCTTCCAGATGGCAGCCATTGTCTCTAGGCCAGTGGTTCCCAACAGGAAGCCTTAAAAGAGACAGGAGATAAGACAGACCATACCCCAGCTTTCAGGCCTCACCCAGCCAAGCATTTATACTAATATTCCTTCATGAGTTGAGAAAGATATCTTTAAGCCATCAGAGTATGGGAGCCATGATCATGCTGACCAAAGGGATGGATTTTCTAGAACACTCTTGAGTTTTCCTCTGGGTTGGCATTCAAAATCATACGATGTAAATTAGTGATAGGTGTGCATTGTTTCTTCTCCCATTCAAACTGACCCCAGCATCTGCTAAAGAAATCCAGAGGCCAGGACTGTGTGATTCCTCCCCAACCCTCTTGGTCACTCATTTAAAACACTTTGAGCTAGAGGCCCAGGAGATAGCTCAATTAGTAAAGAGTTTCCAGTGCAAGCAAGAACACACACATGTGCACACAGAAAGTGTGTGTAAATAAATAAACCAACAAATTGTTTATTCAAAACAAATGGGCTAGAATTGACCTGCTTAAAGAGCAACTGCTATAGGTGACTGTCTGTTAAAGTCTTGGATTTAATTTTTCAGACTGATATCCAAATGGGAATGTGGCCCAGGGACAATGGTCAGATCCATCTTTATTGATCCTTCTCAAGTATCCCACTTAATTTTGCTTTCATGGCTTTTCCAGGACTACACCAGGGCACTCTATACACAAAATTCCCAACTCACAGAAACAAATGCAGTGCAGTAATTAATCAAATGAATACATTATTACTGTAATATCAAGTTTTCAAGTGATCATCACTGCCCATTAAAATCAAACAACCAACAGGCCCCAAGTCACCATCTAATCTAATGTGCCAACTCCAATGCTCAGGAGAGGCATCAGAATCCAGCATTGTCTTCTGGGTAATGTCAACTGTTATTATGAAGAACTGGAAGTTGTCCTTTCTCACGTGCATAACCATGGTCACTAAGACATGAACTTCGGCTAATAACTGACATGACTAGAGATTAAAATCTCCTAACAGTTTTGTACATCTTGCTGGAAGAACTATGGTTACCAAACAGAAAGAGTAGCATTAGAAGCCTCACATTTTGCTAGGCTACAGTGACAAGTCACATAGTATGGGCTTTAATCTCTAAGTACTGTATGATATTAGCCTAACAACCAGTAGGATACATACCATCAATTTTACATCATCTTTCAATTTTATGTCCAGCTATATAAAAATCTTATTTTCACATCCTGTTTTTCAAACCATTTTTCCCTGCTAGCTTCCTCATTAGTTAGCTGTGCAGCAATTTTCTCTGACTTAGAATCTTAGAGTTCTTCAACACTTAGAAACTTATAAAGGTAAGCTCCTTAAAACTCAGGAAGAAACATCACAGGTGTCTGAGGAAGTTGCTGAAACTAAGATTTGCAAGGCTCCAGTGCTCCCAAGAGAATACAATCTGTAAGAACTCTTAAGTTGAGAATCTCCAACATACAGAACTGTCTTCAAATTGGACACAGAGCTCAGGGGTTTTAATTTTCTTGCTAGTGTTGGCTTTGGGAAAAGTACCTGCCTTTCACTTGCCCATGTTCCATGAAGCAACCTCTTACCCATAGTAATATAAGTAGCCCCAATAAACTTATCAGCCAACCAAGCTAAATTTTGGTAGTATCATGACTTTGATCTGTCATTAGTTCCCTATATGGGGTTAGCAGACATTTGTTCTTCTCCCCCAAGATATTCTCAAGCAACAGTTAGTTACAGAATTGATTCCATTAAAATATAAACAGTGATCTCTTAGATAAACGTCTGACATTAATCAAGGCATCGGGATGCAAAGTTGCAGCCTGGATTAGAAAACTGAAATGTGAAAAGTCTCCCCGAACTTTCCTACTGATCGTCAGCTGTCAAGGTTTACATGGCAGCACAGGTGAAAAGGAGGTTTCCGAAAGAATGTCTTCAAAGTTGTGCTGGCAGCATTGGAACACTGTGGATTAGTTCAAAGAAGTAGTCCAGGTGCCCTGGAGGAACTGCCCTTGGAGAGGAGCTGTTGAGAATGACATATACTCTTGACACTAGATTTACAGAAGATGAATGCTTCAACGCTAGGCACACTACTAGGTGCGATCTGTTATTCACAAATGTGCTGTGACCTGGAAGAACAAGGTCTTACAGGAACAAGCTGTGATTAAAGAATAGACTACAGAATCTTGAACAGTTTGACGAACATACTTTAGACTAAAATATTTATGTTTTAGACTTCCATAGCTTTCCATTTATGTTGTACAATTGTACAATGCTCTAAAACAGTCTGAAGCACCTAAAGTACATGTGTTATTTCACCATTTGGTATGGACTTGATCATATACCCCTATTTTACCTGACTCTCATTTTATAGATTCCTTCATTATATGTTTGTCTCCTCTCTCTCTCTCTCTCTCTCTCTCTCACACACACACACACACACACACACACACACACAGATAAGACAAAAGTTCTCACAACAGAGGAAATGTGCACACACTCTCAGGTCTACATTCTACTCCCTTCTTCTAAGAATAATAACCATTGCCTTTTCAGACTATTTTCCTTTAGTGTATGACTCCAGACAATGGTTGTACCATTAAATAAAATGCCAGTTCTGTAGGCCAAATATGGTAGAACACTAGCAAATACAGTCATAAGATTCAATGTATATTATTCTTTAGTAACACTGATGCAGCCAGCCTTGCACAAAATATGTGAAATCAAGTTTTACTACTTGTTAAAAAATTTAATATTTACCTCTTGCAAATCAGAGAATAAAATATTTGGTTTTCTTAAACTACATATGTAGGCAGAAATTAACAGCTCAACTGGGAATCTCAACATACTGACTGGGAACAGCTTTTAGAGAAGATAATTCAAAGATGGATTTAAAACCAATCCCCCAGCAAGCAAAATCAAAGTCTTTTCCAAGTAGATCTGTCACGTGGGAGCAGAAGAAGCAGTGTGACATTTTCCTTCCACAGGCTGTGTGCCACCATGCTGCTTTAAAGAGAGAAACGAGATGAGTTGATTCTTAGTTTTCAACAGAGCGGCTCCGTGGGCCCAGCATGGCTAACAAAACAACATCTCCAGTGAAAATAAGATAATGGGTCAGCACACAACCCAGGCGGTTTTTTGTCTCCAAAGAACCTCTTCAGCATCTTACCCTTGGGAGCCCTTGAATGCAGGCTCCCCAGGAAAGAACTTTCTGCTCCTGAGTCCAGCTGCCCTACATTGGAGACAGGATGGTGTGAACTGCTGAGGTTTCCTTGTCCTCTATCAGCCCCTCCCAGACTAGAGTTGGTCTTCACGTGACAGCTGCAAATGTTGGAGGCCAAATAGACTGCAAACGCCAATGGGATTGTCCTGTACTCCAGCTTCTCACCCAAGGCTTCCTACCCTTTACTGGGTCTCCTTGTCCCCCACAGGAATGTCATTAGGAGGCGCCTCCTCACTGCATCAGGGTTGTCCTCCTTGTACTGCCCCAGTCCTCTGGGCTAAAAACCCTCCAGTGGTTTGTCCTTGTCACTGTCAGAAGAAGATCCTGTGCATAACAACAGAGAGAAGCAGAACCGAGATGGCTGGAGACTAAGAGAAAGGCTGTCCCCTTGGGGGCCACATCACACCACCTTGGTGCTTATTCCAAGTGTCATGGTCTTCCCTTTGAGTTTGTTCTGCTATCCTGGAGCCTTTCAAACCCTGGCTACAGAGGTGGGGAGGGTTCAGACTCCAGGGATCTTGTCCCCACTTACATCAGCACGGCAGAAAGATGTGTTTCTAGCCAGATAAGAAGGGAGATAGCAAGGGGTGGGCAGAGGGAGCAGGATCACTGAGCTAGGTTCAAGGCTGCATGGAGCCGAGCTGCAGACTCATTCTCCAATGATTCAATTTTGCATATTTCTACAAAGTCATACAAAACTGAAAAGGACAGAACATACTTATCTAGTTCTTTAATATCTTATAGTGATTGGTCTAAACCAAACATTATTTTTAAATCTATAGCCTTTGCTTAAAGGGAAATCTTATGAAATGTGTTTCTGAAGTCTACTGCAGGGACTTTTTAGAAGGTAAAAAACTAAATGGCAATTCAAAAATACATCAGGTCAAAAAAAAAACTGCTTCAGGATGAACATGAATGTTACATTAAGAGACGATATCAGGTTAATTAGGGAACGGAAATGCCTTAAGGGGAGGAGAAAGGAGCGCAGCTCGTGTGTAGGAGTGACTACCAATCGCTAGCAAACTGCCTTTCTGTCCAAATGCAGACCAGCTCAACACAGCTGTTTAGGAAACAAGCATTCTTAATTAAGCTTAACATCATATAACAGATGCTGGGACTTCTCCTCTACCCCAAGGACAACTGTAATGCTGTTTGAGATGACAGGTGTCAACTGAGTAATGTGTATGATAGATTGCAGCAGCAATGACATAGCATTATTTAACAAGCCATTCTAAGTATCACTATTACTTAAATATCACTTGCCAGGAAAAAAATATCATAAATTTGGCAACAAAAATCCTAAAAGAATTTAACCAAAGATCAGAATTTACTTTGAATGGAATGACATTTTAAAATTTTTCCTGTCATCTTTGCTAACTTCCATTGTTACGAGAGTAAGGCCAAGTACGAAGCAACCCTGTAAACTGAGTCTTCATCAAGAACTGCCATGTTTTTCCTCCGACAGGCTGGAGCATATGTGCCTTGTCCAGCCTACTCCATATAAACGACTTTAAGCCATGACAAGTTTCCTCTCTTGGGAGTTTGGATCTGTCAATAGGAGTTTACTCCTTGGAATTTCCTTTGCTTTAAACCAAACAGAATGTCTTAACTATTGAGGAAGAAAAATCCTGGGAAGGAAATCACATTTTCCTTCTGTTCATAGCTGAGATCTTAAGTTCTCATCTGGAAGCAACAAGCGCAAAGGGAACTGCTCATGAGACGGAGTCTGGAAGGTGAGTAAGGACCGCAGTTATCTGTGGGCCCAGGGAGAAATATTTAGAATGTGGTTAGGGATTATACTGGCTCAGTAAAATGACGGTTGTAGGCTCTTCTCCAAGAACCATTCACTTCACTACCCTGAGCAGCTGGTAATGTTAGTTTCTGGTACCAGGTATGGTTTCCCTCTTGTTGATTAGATCGTAAGTCCAATTAACAAGATTTTGGTTACCTCCAAGGCATATGGCACTGGCTTTAGTAACTTTGATATTCTGTTCTCATCAAGATGAAGATCTCATTTCATGAGCACCTACCCCAAATTAGCCACCTGAGGACTGTTGTGCGCATCTGGAGCTATCAGGTGGGAAATCCTACTTTGGAGGGTGTTACTCTACTTGGCTCAAAACCAGCCAAACAGTGTAGTGGTCAAGGAACCTCACAGCACAAAAAGCCAGGGACCACGGACCACGGCAGAGATGATGATCCAGTAGCAACAGGTGAATAGCCAGTTTCCCCTGGGTCAAAAGAGCTGGAATGGGAACTGTTGAGGCTCACGCCGGGCCATACTTACGACCTCAGTATCTTTATCATAAGCACCCGTGTTTGTTACACACTCAGTAATATGTAACTTAATCAAGAGGTTTGGAGACAAAATCTCAAATTTAACTAGCAAAATAGACTCTCAGTGTTCTGAGAGTCTGGCTAGTGAGACAACCCGCACATAACAGCCGTTCCAATGGGACTCTTTCCATTTGGGATGAGAGAAAACACTAAGCCCTCTCATATGGCAGCAGTTACTTTTAATCTTACAAAACCACAAATAGCAACATGTTTACATGAAGCATGCTACCACCTGCTCCCCCCAAATTCTGCCATTTTCAAAGATTTTTTAACCTTCAATATCAGACTTTAAAATTCCCATCTGGGCCTGTGAGCGTGTGCATCAGAAGTCTTCATATCCATTTACGTGGTTGCCACGAGGGCAGCGCTGGCGTGGAGAGTGCTGTCTGTACATTCTATCCTATTTTCCAAAGTGTTAGAGATGAAATTTTTAAGTGCTCTATGTGTTCTTTCTCTCAGCCTCTACTCTTCCTCTCCAGTGAAATTCCAGAGCCTAACAGCAGCTCAGCTGGGGCCCTGAGGAAGCAGATGCTACTCCGAGGGTGTGAGGTGGTTAATGACGCTGATGGAGTCCCTTTGCTTAGTGCCAAGGGGAGAACTGTGCCTGGCTGCCACTGGAAGTGACATCCTGAGATTTGCCTCTTTCTCCTTTTCATAGCTGTTTGCATTCAAAAGAGCAGAGTAAAGATATTAAGCTTGGAAGCATTTTGATAAATTCAATTAAATATGCTGCTGGGATATGAGAGTTTTGTTGTTTTTGCATGTATTATCAGTCAGTTGGTTTGTTTCCAAAATTATTTTTCCAGACTTTTCCTGTAGGTAGGTTAAAAACTTTAATGGGCTGTGTTATCAAAAGTTACTTAATTTTCTCTCTGATCTTATTCTTAATAAGTCACTTGATCTGGACAAATCGAGGGCGATATTTTACACTTTCACAAAGCTTGTCTTTCTAAATGGCAATTTGAATAAAGACAGACTGTGCACAGAGAAGGCTGAGGAGTCTTAAAATTCACTGAAGAAGCCAGCTTAGTAATCAACGGCAGAACCATTTTATAAATGAGAAGGTGCAGCCCGTGAGAGAAAGGCAGTCCAGTGTCAGGGCGGCATACAAAACAGCCCTAAGTCAGAGAGCGGTTTTGAGTGTGTGTTCTCCTATCTCGGCAGCTGGAGGAAAATGCCGTCCAGAGAGACATGTGCATCATTTGAATGAAGCAGATGCAGGCTGTGAAGGAAATCAAACAACTCAGGGTAATAGACACAAACAATATTACCAAAACTCCGAGGAATTTTTATTTAGTTTTTCATAATGACAGCAAATGTCATCATCCTTGTGACACACATACTTACACCCATAAAAGCCTTGGCTCTTTACAATGTCTAAAGCACCTCCAAAAGAAAAGCCAGACACACACGTATCCATAGCCTTCCATTTAGCAGCATTCATGAAACAATATACAGATTGGCAGAGGCTACTTTCCTTTACTCCCTCAGCCACCACACATTCCCTCTTGGGGTCTACCTTGTGCAGAGCCTATCTGAGCAATTGAGCTGTACTGCTGTTGGGGACAAGAACAAAGGAAGGAGAAGCAGAGACAAGGTTAAGGCAATATTTGTTTGGGAGTAACTTAAATGTCACTTCCAATTCAAAATAAGTTTGACCCACTTTAATGAGCAAAAGCCTGCATTTGAAACGGCAAGTTGCTCATACATAGGGCCAGATGGTGCCCTTTGGGATAAAAGCACTCTCAAATAGAACATCCCAGGGAGCCTCCACATGCCCTGATGTAACACAGTTTCTCCCAGATTATGCCTTTTAATGTTTCTGGCTCTTAGTATTTAGTGCAGTTTATGAAAGAATGCACAATTCAGACACCAGATTGGAGCTCATGTATCAGGTGTTCCAAGACCTAAGTTGTGAACGGGACAGTCATATTTTTCATGCAATGCCGCTTTTGTGGATTTATCAGTATTCTATCATCTTGATTACTGATATGAAACAAAAACTCTAAATGCTGAAAAACATTTAGGAAGAAACCTAGCAGCTCTTCCAACAGTTAAACATGGCACCAGATGGTACCATATGACCCAGCAACTTTGTTCCTATATATGCCCCCAAGAAATGAGCATGCTCACATGCTCACACTACCTATATTCTAACAGCATTGTTTATTCTCTAAAAGCAGAAATACAAATGTCTATCAATTTATGAACAGGTAAATAAAATATTATGTATGTATGTATGGTGAAATATTATTTGGCAATTAGATTGAAACTGACATAGAGTACTTCTACAACATGGATAGACAGGGAAGAGATGTGAAGTCAAGGCAGGAAATCACAAGCAATATACACTGAATTATTGTATATCCGTACAGAAAGGAAAAATAAATATACAGACACAGAAATCAGACTACTGGTTGCCAGGGACTAGAAGGAGGAGGAAACAATTGCTTGTGAGTTTGGACTTTCCTTTTGGAGTGGACAGAAATGCTCTAAAATTGATCAGGATGACAAATTCACACCTGTGCTGACACTAAAAGCCATGGGATTGCACACTAAGTGGGTCAATTGCGTGATATTGAATTAGGTATCAATAGAGCTGTTGAGGAGTATCAGCAGACATTAGAACTGGCGCGTTTTTGTTCTTTTATGTGAACCTAACTCTACACTTGTCTTTTAAGTGGATACTTTTTATTTTAATTACCTACTAAGGAACTCAGGCTGCTCAGAAATACAGTGTTTCTAACAGTGCTCTGCAATGGCCCCCACTGAGATACTGAGCATCCAGAGGCTGTGGTATGATTCTGATTCCTAATGCTGTACCTGACCCTAATGCTTCTAGGGCACCAACAATCCCATTCTCCCAGGTCCTTCTGCCCTGGATCTTCTTCCTTGAGTCTGTCCAGCTTCCTCAGCAGCTCTTGGCTGTCACTGCTGCCTCTTTTCTTTCTGCCTTGTCATCGTCGTGGTGGCCCTCCGCTACAGCTTTTCCTAAACTTCCATCCATTACTGAAGTGGCTGCCATTACCTGTGAGCCATTCCCTGTTGTGCAGAGTTAGCACTTCTTCAGTGGGGCTCCCTGTAGCTCACAGGTATCTTCCGGGGATGTACCTGTTTCACCCCAGAGTTTTATATGATTCCACCTCTGCACAGCTGGACCTATGCATCCTTGAACTGCAAGCACCTAATAAGTGGTTTCTCAACCTGTGGGCTGCCATCCCTTTGGGGGGGGGTCACATATCAAATATTTTCATTATGATTTATAACAGTAGCAAAATTACAGTTATGAAGTAGCAATAAAAATAGTTTTATGGTTGGGGGTTACCCCAACATGAGGAGCTGTATTAAAGTGTCACCGTGTTAGGAAGGTTGAGAGCCGCTAGCCTAAAGCAAAGCTGCGAAGGTCAGTGACTATGTTGAATAATGAGAAAGAGTGTACAAGAGAGAACATGACCAGAATGCGCACACAATCCTTTAGCTTGGTATGAATCTGTTTTTGTGAACTACCCCTAGAGAGGAGCAGAGAGGCCAGGGCAGAGTAGGGAAGCTCTCTACTGCTGAGTCACCCAGCTCCTTTTTCTTTGGTTCTGAGATAGATCTTGCTAAGTTGCTCAGGCAGGCCTTGAACTTTAAACTCCTCCGTTCTAAACCTCAGGAGTATCTGGGATTTCAGGCTGATTCAACCAAGCCTGGCCATTTTCAAGGTCTGGTGTGGTGGTGCACACCCATATTCTTAGCACTGAGGAGGATCACAGGTTTGGACCCAGAATGGGCTACAGGGCAACTCTATCTCAAAACAATTAAAACAAAACAAAGCAAACCTAAGCAAAACAAAGCACATCTGAAAAGACTGTTCAAGAACTTACTTTGAAGGAAAAACCACGTAGCAACAAGTCTCATTTAATTCCATTTACCAACGGAACATCATGGCAGACAGGTTAGAGAAATGAGCAAAATAAATAGTTCCGAGTTCATGGTGAATTGAAGTATAGATATAAATACAAGCACGGGGCAGACTATATAGTGGTGTTCTGAAGTACTCACATCTATAACATGCAACCATATATGTAAGATATTAAAATTATAGTTTTACTATAGAAAGCTCCAATTCCTATGGGGGTATTAAATAATATGACTGATGTGGGATTCTGCTCTGTATGCTGTGAATACCATTGGTTAGTACAGAAACTGTCTTGAGCCTACACAGGGAATATAAGTAGGTGGCGAAAACTAAACTGAATGCTGGGCAGAAAGAAGGGCAGAGTCAGTGAGAAGACATGGAGCCGCTGGCGGAGACAGATGTGCTGAAACTTTGCTGTTAGGCCACAACCTCATGGTGATGCACAGATTAATGGAGATGGGCTAAATTAAGATGTGAGAGTTAGCCAATAAGAAGCTAGGGCTAATGGGCCAAGCAGTAATTTAAATAATACAGTTTCTGTGTGATTATTTTTGGGCTAAACAGCTGGGAACTAACTAGAGGCCTCCTTACTACATATGACCAAGAAATGTCAAATACACAAGAGTCAGGACATGACCATAAGTGACTCAGTCAGATCATGGCAGAGGGAAGGCAGACAGACTCCAGGAAACTCTTCCCTGTACATAACAGCACAGTGGAATGGACAAGTTCTACCAATAATACAAAGGAGGTGGCAAGGAGTTGGGAGAGAGAGACAAGGATCCTTGAGCTGGCTCGTGGTTGCCTGAATTTCTATTTGCAGATGGGAAATGACCCACCCTGGAGGTAGGAAAGGTAGAGACAAATGGAGTTTGGCTTTGATCTTGGCATAATACTGTCTTTAATTATTTTGTAATGAGTAAATAATAACTAAACAAAAGGTTAAAGTTGACTGATTTCTGTGGACAAAGGCTATCTTAATCCTTATATACATTTTCTGTCTTCATAAAAATTCTCTGAAATCCTATAGCTTCATAAATGTGTGATAGAATACATTTACTATGATTATTTTACATATGGGGAAAAAAGCAACAGAGCTCTCCCCGCCCCTCCCGCAAAAATAAGAAAAAAGCTAACCCTTAGGTTGTTTGTGTGTCCTACAAGTGGTAGGTCACCCACAGAACCGAGGCAGTGCAGCGCAAACCCTTGCCCTAAACCCTGAACTCTGCAATCTCCGTGATACTTCCCACATTATGTAAGTGGTGTTTCCATATATGTGTAAAGGGAAGAGGGGTGAGGATACTTTTCACAAAAAATAATCACTTATTAGTTCATTACTCTCCCTTTTAATTTTGGAAGATTTTAGAAAAATAAGTGTAAAGAAATACACTTAAAATGTCACAGTATAACTTCAAACCTTTAAGTACAAGTTTTAACCACACCAAATCCTTACTTTTATTACTTGAAATGCTTGGAAAATTCTGCTCCATGACTTTCAACCTTGAGCATGAAGAACAGCTGGCTAGAGAGGATTGTTTAACGTGCATGCAGCTCCCATGGTACTGGTGGTGGAGGTATCTGCCCCCTGCAAAGCTCAAAGCACCTGCATCTGCAAGGCTGTCAGACTGCTTAGCCACAACAATAACTGGGTGCAAACATGGGGGTTTCAGTTTGATTCCCAGAACCCAGCACAGATCAAGGGCTAGTGGTCAATATCTGTAATCCTAGTGCTGGGGGAGAGGATAGCAAGGGGCTGACTCTCACTGGTCAGCCTAACCCAAATATGAGTTCAGGCCCAGTGAGAGTCCATCTCAAAGACTAAAGTGGAGAGCAAATGAGACAAACACCTGACACCAATATCCAGCTTCCACGTACATATATGCACACACACACATGAACATGCACCCATACACACACACACACACACACACACACACACACACAGAGAGAGAAAGAGAGAGAGAGAGAGAGAGAGAGAGAGAGAGAATGCTCGTAGCATCCTTCTACACATTCATACTAGGAGATTCTGATAGAGGAAACTGTGGCAAATATTTTGAGAAATAAATGAATAAATGGTATCTTTGTTAACTCTAATAGATAACATATAGAAATACTATATTAAGTTGAAATTTATGCATGAATAAAGAGATTGAGCCTATATAATCTTGATCTATAATGAGTATAAGAAGCAAAATTATCACTAAGAGATGAGCCAGAGAAAACAAGAACATTTCACAGTTTCAATTGCTTAACTATTTTCTGGAAGCCAGAGCAATTAGTGATCATTGAGAGTCTGGGAACAATCCAGTATTAGTCTTCAATTTTATGTTCCTCTTTCCTGTTGTCAAATCTAAAGACTCAGATCAGCAGCTCTGAGACAAATGATACAGTGAAGATAAGCCAGCTACTACTCCGGCACCATGTTTTCCTTCCCTTCCGCTATGCTTCCTGCCGTGATGGTGATGGGCTCAACTATCCCATGGAACAATCATCCAAATTAAATGCTTTCTTTTATAAGTATCAGGTACAAATAGGTATGCTTCTCTACAGCTTGTTGAATGGATTGTATATATTCCTTATATTATATCACACACACATACACACACACACTCATTCATTTTCTCTTGGGCTGCTAACAGAAATTTGACATATACAAGAAGTCAAGTTTGCTACAATCAGATCTTGCAATTAAACAAGCATAACAAATTCAAAGTCACTAAAACTCCCCATGCATTTCTATTACAGTTTTCTTCATATTCTACATTAGTCTCACCTTGACCGGGAATGCACGTGTGTACTCTGTGCCGTGTCATCCGTTCACTAACAGCACTGGGTACAAACTAAACAAGGTAGTCGGAGGGAGGACCTGACTGGAGGAAGCAGGTCACTGGGGTGGCATTGGAGGGGCCTGTTTTGTCCCCGGTCTCTTTGTCATATTGCCTTCCCTTTGCTTCCTGGCTGCCATGATGTGAGCAGCCTTCCTATGCTGTGCCATTGTGGCATGATGCTCATAGGACCATAGGACCATAGTCAGCAGAGCGAGCAAGGTACCAAGTGAAACCTCTGAACGGTTCCTCTCTAAATGTGTTTACCTTGTAGTTCCATCCTCTAGAACTACATGGAAAGAGAGAACCAAATCTTAGAATCTGTCTTGTGATATGCACACACATGCTGTGGCATGGGTGCAAACCATAAACCTTAAAAACATAGTAAGTAGAATTTACTGGAATATCCTCCAGTAACATTCCTTTATTCCTCACTGTCTGATGACACCACTGTCTAACAGGCTTACATCTTACTGTGGCATCACTGTCTAACAGGCTTACATCTTACTGTGACATCACTATCTCGCAGGCTTACATCTTACTGATGCCATTACTGTCTAACAGACTTACATCTTACTGATGACATCACTGTCTAACAGGCTTACATCTTACTGTGACATCACTGTCTAACAGGCTTACATCCTACTGATGACATCACTATCTCGCAGGCTTACATCCTACTGTGACATCACTATCTCGCAGGCTTACATTCTACTGTGACATCACTATCTAACAGGCTTACATCTTGCAATCATCTCATAAGAAAATTCCATCAACATTACACAAAAACAAAAAATGTTAATTGTACTTGCCTCTCTCTGTTTCTGCTTCTCACAACTCAGGCTAGTCTGGCATCTCTCTTCACAGCTCTTTCAGATCCCTGATTAATTTCTTGGCTTCTACCAAGTTCTAGCCACATCTGCTTTCTTTAGAGTCCCTCAACAACCTGACAAAATTCTCAGTCTAGGTCCTTTGGGTTAGCTGCACCTTCCCAAGTGATTTCCTCAGTGATTCACAGTGTGATCCCTTACTGAGCCTTCCAAGGGAGGCCCTTTGTAATTCACCAGAATGCAGCCCATTTCCCTCCCTTCTGAGCAGCCATACTTGATTATCTCAAAGGCTCAAACCAAGAGCCCAGGCCCACAGAGCTAGGGAATAGCTCTGCCAATTCTTTAAACCACAGAGGTTCTCCCGGTTCACATACTCTGCATGTGTTTTCTACTAAGTGGATTTGTTGAAGGAAGGTTGCTTGTTGGTTCCTGGCTGCCTGACTATCTTAGACCCAAAATAATCACACAGAAACTATATTAATTAAATCACTGCTTGGCCCATTAGCTCTAGCTTCTTATTGGCTAACTCTTACATATTAATTTTACCCATTTCTATTAATCTGTGTATCACCATGTGGCTGTGGCTTACCAGCTAAAGTTCCGCCATCTGTCTCCAGTGGGGCTTACATGGCTTCTCTCTCTCTACCTTCTTTCTCCCAGCATTCAGTTTAGTTTTCCCTACCTAGTTCTGCTCTACCCTATCAGGCCAAGCCAGTTTCTTTATTAACCAATGGTATTCACAGCATACGGAGGGGAATCCTGCACTAGTAGATAGCTATAGAGAGCAGAGTTCATGCCTCATCTGTGGCTTACAATTGGTTCTCAATGAGAGAGACAGAGTGAACAGATATTAAAACAATAAGAAGAGGGGATCTTGATTGACTATAAATCTTGTAAAGAAAGGATACATGTTTAACTAGACTGAACAACTACATGAGTTGTATCATTGCTCCTACAATAAAACACTAGGCTACATAATAGGCAGCTCATACTAAGAAACATGCAATAGTTTCTGCAAGAGTTCAATGATGTTGGCCCTCTTGAAAAGTGGGAAAATAGAATTTGACCAAAGAAGTAGAAAGCTTATAAGGATGCTGGGACAGGATGAGAAAAGGTATAAGGACATACATTTAATGGTCATCTGTTTAAAAAACATTAAAGCTAAGGTTTCTTCTACTGTGAAAGAATGGGGAAAAAATCTGTAGATGGAGGTACAATGACAAGGTGGGAAAGGACCATGTATAATGTAGCATGTCGGGTGAACTGGTGCTTCATCCCAGGAGTGGACTATGGACATCCCTTTTAACTCCGCCCTCAGTGTCATCAAGTAAAACCCCTCAAGGTCAGCATGGGCAAATAAGCTCCACATCTATAGCTGATTTCTCTTACTCAGGCAGAGCCAGTTTACTAGGTACAGGATTGAGTTTTCCCAATTAGAGCCAACTGAAACAAATAAACAAAATGCACAGGGTGGGTAGTGATTAAGAAGGAGGAAGTAAGTCTGAATAACTCACAAGGAATCACTATATGCCAACAAAAAAGAAGGGAAGGAAGGGAGGGTGGAAAAGAAGGAAGATAGAGAAGGAAGGAAGAAGACGAAGGAAGGAGGGAGGAAAAGAGGGAGGGAGGGAAGAAGGGAGGGAGGGAGGGAGGGAGGGAGGAAGGAAGGAAGGAAGGAAGAGGGGTGGAGGAAGGAATGAAGGAAGGAAAAGAGAAAGAAAGAGAGAGAGAGAGAAGGAGGGAGGGAGGGAGGGAGGGAGGGGAGGAAGGAAGGAAGGAAGGAAGGAAGGAAGGAAGGAAGGAAGGAAGGAAGGAAGGAAGGAAGGAAGGAGGGAAGGAAGGAAGGAAAATTGTAATATATGTAACATTGTGTATAAATACACATATAAAATTTAGATGAAATTTCTTTAACTGGGCTGACAATGCTCCCTCTAAAGGTCAAAGAGTATCTAACAAAACCCTCAGCACCAGACAGGAGAAACTATCATTTGAGTTGTTGTTAAAAATTAAGGAACTCCCAAAACATAAGAGACTATTATATTGCCCTTGCTTGTCCTCTGGGGGGTGAGGGTAAGTCCTGATTGCTGATGACACCATGCACTTAGCCCAGAAGGCTCTGATTTGGAACTGACCTGAAAATCTACTCCCTGAAGATTAGCTTTCTTGGTACCAGAAGATGTATATGAACTTCCAAAGGAGGGAAGCAACCAAGAGACCTACTATGATGTCCTACTGCACTCAAGCTATGATGCCTGAGCCACAACAATGAGCAGCATGGCATGACAATCCTAAGAGTGTAGTAGTGGCACATACACCTTGACAGCAACCAACAATGGGTTGGTTGGACTTGAGACCCATTCAACAAGAGAGAAACCATATCTAGTTCTGGAATTCTACCCAACTACTCAGGGCTTGTGAGGTAATGGATCTTGGAGAAGAAGTAAGTTCTACAATTGCCATCTAACTAAACCAGCATAATCCTTAACTATATTCAAAATTCCTTTATATCCATGGATAAAGTGTAGTCGTTACCCCCCATCAAGGAAATTTTCCTTTGCAATGAATGGAGACCATTACAGACAAACACACCAATCAAAATGCAGATTAATAGAGTCCAGTCACAATGAATACATCTACATAACACTCCTATACTTAAGGGTTAGAGAATATTGAGGAAAAAAGGATGGAAAGATTTTTTTTTTTAAGAACCAGAGGATCAGGGAGTTGGCTGTGAGATTGTGTTTCCTGGTAATGCCAGAAGCTATACCCATAATGTTTCACCACCAAGACTGTCTAACCATGAGATGAACAAAGGCAACAGTAATAGAGATGCCAAACTGGGCAGGGGAAAGTCCATGAGATCTCAATGTATGCGAAATATCATGGCACTAAGGGAGGCCGAAAGTGGGAGAAATAGTCTTGCCTGGGGAAGAGTGCACTGGTTGGCTGTCCAATCCCAAATGCTCAGCCCTGAAGACATACACACAAGTAACACTATACAGACTGTGCTGGTTATTTATATTTAACAGTATACCTATATATCCATAACCATATATGCATCTAACAACTAGTAATTTTCAAAAAAGGATTATAAGTTTGAAAGGGAGAAAAGGGGCATATGTGAGGATTTTGATAGAGAAAGGGGAAGGGGAAATCAAGTAACTATCTCAAGAATAAAACAGTTAAAAAAAACAATGTTAAAGATAAACAAAGAATGTAGTAGAAGCTGAGCAGCTGTGTGTGAGAACCATTTAATGAGAGACACAACACGCTGTGGAAGCAGAGGTGAGCCCTTTGGATTTGGTTTGCTTACTTCTCATTTGCTTTCCTAGTCTCTGTAAAACACTATCAATAAAACTCATTCATTCAATGAAATAGTATAATTGTTTTTTTTTTAAGATCTTCCATCGATATCTTTTTTAGGAACAAACAGAATTTGGCAGACATGGTGATGCAGCCTTTAATTCCAGCACTCCTCTGAGGGGAGGAGGAGGCAGGTAGATTTCTGTGAGTTCAAGGACAGCCTGGTCTACAAAATGAGTACTAGGATAGCCACAGAGAAACCCTGTCTCACAAACCCAAGGAAAAAAACCAAACCAACAAAAACTGAAAGAACATACAAAATAAAAATTGTCCAAAAAAAAAAAAAAGCCCAAAAGATCTGATGCTTTAGAATGGGGCATAGTTGTAATCTACTGTGAGGGACCTCTACTCAGGCAAGGGTTAACGATACACAGTCAAACAGCAGCCCTGAACGTGCAAGCTAGGAGCATTTATCAGGTCTCATGCAGTTCAGGCTGGCCTAGAGCTCACTATGTGATTGACTTTGAACTCTGATCCTCCCGCCTCCACCTCCCAAGTGCTAGAGTTACATGTGCACTACTAAATCTGGAAATTCTATTATATATTGTCATATTTATAATATCATACTTATAAAAGGAATTTTGATCAAATAAAGACTTTCGTATTCCTATTTTCAGAAAGACGCACTGATTTTTGTCTTTTAAATACTCAATATATTTTTGTGCTTTCAGTGATTGTTTTTAATAAAAATAAACTGTATCATAGGCATCTTTTTCTTTGTCTTTATTCTTTTAATATTTCAGACACTCCCCTAATGTAAAATAAAACATTTTTTACTTAATTTTCTACCAGTCACAGGATTGAATAAACAACATACAATTATGTATAGATGTGTGTGTGTGTAAACATATGTGAGACAAAATTTTAGGCAAAACATTGAGATGAAATCAAGGACATTACATGAGATTATACATGAACAATTCATAAGGATTGACATTTATGACTCCAAGATTTCCATTTAAACACTCAAAATAAACATAAGAGAAGTTACTAACTTAATCTGGAAACAAAAGCCCCACAAAGTCGACTACAGAATGACAGATTATGTAAATTCATCATCTCATATAATCATTTCAGTGGCCTTAGAAAGCAATTTCCGTTCAGGGTGCCTCCTCTTGCCCTCTATTTTACATTTGAGTGACTCACTGATTCCTAGGAGCGATCTTAAATTATTGTGTGCCCCTTGTTAAACAGATTTTTGAACGGTAAGTACTCTTGTAAAAATGTACCCCATATAAAATGGCACATACGGTACATTCTGGAATGCTGACTTCCTTAGGATGGAACACACTCTTTTCTTATAATAACAGTTTGTCATATGATTTGAATCAAAGAAGTTTCCACAAATGACCTATAAAGAGATATTTTGAGGTTAGTTCGTGTGTGGAGGAGTAGGCAATTTGGCATGGGTAAATCTTTTCCCTTTTCTGAATGTTTTATAACAGAATAAATTGCAGGATAAATCAATAACAAAAGGTTTATCTTTTTGTTTGTGAATTACTCATCAATTTAAAGTGATAAACCCCATATCTGTATAAGCCAATACTTCCTATGTAGACTTTTATCCAGTTCTCAGAACAACTCTTTAAAATGCAGGCACTAATGCCATTTCCATTTTGTAGATAAAAAAAAAAAAGTGAAGACCGAAGAATTCTAATGTCTGCCCATACCAGACAGTCTGACTCATGGGTGATTCATATCTTCCTCATTATAAGAGTATTAGAAAGTCTAGCAGAACTCTAACTAAATGATTTCATCCAGTACACCACATTCTAGGAGTTTTAACTTCTGTGTTATATACTGCAGTATGTGTAGGTTGGATGACATCATCAAACTTGACAAGGTTTGTAGGTTTGGTGAGAATTGCACACACCGACCTTGCTGGATGAAAACTGACTCTGAATCCTGAACTGTAAACCATGGGAGCTGAGATTACCTCCCTCAGTCGTGTACAGAGTTGTTAGTGTCCAAATGACAATGGACATATCTTAGGAAGGTTTTCTTTTTATTTTCTCTCCTTCAGAGCAATGTTTTGATGGATTGTGCATAGATGGAATACAAACAAACATCCAATTCCCTGTAAGACACTTGGATGTAAAATGAACAGAGAACAGCCTCAGTGAAGCCTGTGTTGAGCTGTCAAACAGTGCACATTTGAAACTGAGTTTGAGGGTGTTCCACTGTCCGTGCTGTCCTCACTTCTCCCTCACGTCAGAACGTGATATTAACTTAAAGAGGAGCACTCTGGGAGTTAGACTGCAGAATAAGATTTAGCTGACTGATACCTGACAAGGTAAACCAGTCAGGATCAATGATAGAAAGCTTTCGATGGAAAAAAAAAAAAAAAAAACCCAGTGAGATGAATTTTCAATATACCTGCAAAGGCCAGAGCTTCTTCCCAAGAGCCATGTCCCTAAGCAAGCGTGTCTGGGGGAAAATGTGTACAAGTAACAGGGTGGCATATTTGGACTTTTAAGAGTTATCTTCAGAGGAATTTTCACAGCACATCAGGAATTCTCCATAGTTTTCTTCCATTTGAATGAGTCTCTCAGTCCTGTTTAAGCACATGGCCAAGGAAAATACTCAGCACATCCTTCAGGCCTTATAGAAGTTGCCATGGCAACAGTCATTTATCTAATGTCGATTTTTGTTAATTGAGTTTCTCCTGCTAAATAATGTATGGAGATTGTACTCCTACCAACAGTAAATACAATACTTAATAAAACAAAATGGGTGAGCACAGTACATTCAGACAGCTGAGCAATGCCCCCCCCCCCCCACTGGATTCTGTTTTCTGGACACCTAACTTATATGGAAAGAAAATAAAATTTAGAGTAAATACTGTTAATCAACTATCTAAAGCCGTCACTCAAGACCATTAAAAGAATGACATTGTGAACTTTCAGAGAACTTTCTCATAGATACATTTTTGTTCTTTTCTGACATTATTTGGCTTGCTAACATATCCTGGCAAAAAGCAAGAAGGAAAAGGTATAATTTGGGTCAAGAATCTTCTGTTTCCTAATAAATAATACTGGAGGCCTAGGCACAAACTCTCTTGCTTCTTCCATTTCCCTCTTAAACAGGACTGTACCAAGCAAAATCTCTAACAGTATTGTGACAATAGGGTGAGGGGTCTAAGTGCACTGCAGGACAACAGAGGCGATGGAACAGGGTGTTTGGATTAGGACACCGTGAACAGTCCTGGCTGTGATTCCCTTCCTTTGACAGGCTTTGTGCGGGACACTCGTGCACATTACACACACACACAGGCGTCCTGCGTGGAGCTTTTAGAGCTCCAGGAGCTTGCCTTCCTCGACTGTCAACAGCATTTGGATTGGAGCTCTTTGTGGACAATGAAAATGTGAGTCTGGTAAAGTCACAGACTCGGGATTTTCAGCCACTTAGAAGCTAAGAGAATCTCAAATCTTAAATTTCTTTTTCAAGTAATTGTGTATCTGTGGCACTTTTTAAAGATGTTTTACATGTCAACAAAGGAAAAGAAAGGTCAAGAATCCCTTTCAAAAGAAAATAAGATTACTGTGGATCTGAACTGTGCAATGAAGTATGTTGATCTATAGCTTCCACGTTACTGGCGCAAACAGTACAATCACCTAGGCACGAACTGGAGAGGTCAGAGTACTCCTGAAGCCAGCACCTGCTGTGCACAGATCTGCTCTTTCATTCTAGACTCTGCCACTGAGCTGCACCAATCAGCTCCTACGCATCAGCTGTTATTCATGTGGATCCAGGCTCAGTGAGGCTAGCAATCTATTCCACTAGCAAGGCAACCTGCAGGAAAGATTCCTGCACAGACCCTATAGTAACTGAGATTTGGTTTACACAACTGTAAGCTTTTATATGTACAGAGAAATCACTGTCTGGTTGCTCTCTGGATAAAATGGCATTTAACCTGGCTTCGTTGTGTTATACAATCACAGGAGAAATGCATTATATCAGACACTTAGACTGTCATTTGCAGAATTTTCTCATATACAAACAATAATTCGTGGTAGAATGCATTCAACACTAAATTTATCTCACTTCTTGCTGCCTTGTATTCAATAGAGAAAGTGGAACAATTTAAACTAAATTTAGTTTACAAATGAAATAATTTTATCTCTAAATTCTATTACCTTAATGCATGTTATCAATAAAAGGAGAGCATTTTTAAATGAATGTTTTTCGGCAAACAAATAACAATGGTTATATGAAGTGCTCATTTATTTTCTAACATTGTGGTACAAGCGTCTCAATTGAATTTGGAAAACACGCTCAACCAAGTACCCTGCGGTCAAGAACTATTTACTTCTTATTTAGGTACAATCCTTAGCAAGGTTCTGTAAATGAACACTAACCATGGCTATTTAGACCTGTGAGACCACAATGATTCTGCCTAAGCACTTAGCCTCCCTGCGCTGCTCGGGTGCAGCAGACTGCTCCACTAGATTTCTGGGCTACCAGATGACTTCTTTCCTGGCCCTTTTCTGGACAAAGATCAGGACATTATTGATGCTTTTTTATTTTTTCACCTATACACACTGGCATTTCTGAGTTGACAAATTCACCAGCCCCCATTCTGTGATAATGGGATAAAGAATGGGATAAAGGGAAATCTAGGAACTCACCCCTTCTCTGGTCTCTGGGTCTACAGCAGAAACTCACCCCTGCTCTGGCCTCTGGGTCTGCAGCAGGAACTCACCCCTTCTCTGGTCTCTGGGTCTACAGCAGGGACTCATCCCTTCTCTGGTCTCTGGGTCTGCAGCAAGGACTCACCCCTGCTCTTGTCCCTCTGGGTCTGCAGCAGGGACTCATCCCTGCTCTGTTCTTTCTGGGTCTGCAGTAGAAACTCATCCCTGCTCTGGCCTCTGGGTCTACAGCAGGAACTCACCCCTGTACTTGTCTCTCTGGATCTGCAGCAGGGACTCACCCCTGTACTTGTCTCTCTGGGTCTGGAGCAGGGACTCACCCCTGTTCTGGTCTCTGGGTCTGCAGCAGGAACTCACCCCTGCTCTTGTCTCTGGGTCTGCAGCAGGGACTCATTCCTGCTCTTGTCTTTAGGTCTGCAGCAGGTACTCACCCCTGCTCTGGTGTCTGGGTCTGCATCAAGGACTCACCCCTGCTCTTGACTCTGGGTCTGCAGCAGGTACTCACCCCTGCTCTGGTCTCTGAGTCTGCATCAAGGACTCACCCCTGCTCTTGACTCTGGGTCTGCAGCAGGAACTCACCCCTGCTCTAATCTCTGGGTCTGCAGGAGGAACTCATCTCTGCACTGGTCTCTCTGGGTCTACAACAGAAACTCACCCCTGCTTTGGTCTCTGGGTCTACAGCAGGAACTCACCCCTGCTCTGGTCTGGCTCTGCAATAGGGACTTAACCCTGCTCTAGTCTCTGGGTCTGGCAGGTCCTTGTCCAGCAGTGTTCTTGCCTCTACCTTTCAGAACGCTGTTGCAGTTGCATTGCATGCAATATACAGACTTCTTGGGCAGCAGTGTCGGGGTAAGGAGTACAGGGAAAAGCACTTATCCAGTTTCTCAGGAACAGAACTTTTGAGGATCCTCTGGGATTTGTGTACATGTCTTGGTTTTGTTTCTATTGTGTTTTTCTTTCCTATTTTCCTTTACACCTCTAAAGCTCTTAAAAGCCATACTAAGACAATATCATGGTCACCTAACAGTGCAACTCATTGTGATTGGTAGCTATGTTCTCTAGGAACTGGAATTCAATGGGTTTTTTTAATGTTGTAATATAAGTTATATATTAGCCTTATTTCACCGGTTAGGAAGACAAACCTGCTTACAATTTTATTGTTAAAATTATCACAATACTACAGCAGTAAGCCATTATTTCCCAAAGTACCTGGGATGAAGTTTCTCATAATACTTTCTTCCTTGAGCAAATTGAGGCTCTAAAACCTGAGGTGCACCGCCCAGAACCTCAATTTTCTAAGAACAATCCATACATAAGCTTTTGTCCTGGGATAATTTTAATAGAACGTCTTGTCCTCCTCAAAATACTACATTTCTTCATAAACTGGGTCTCTAAAAATTCTGAAAGGAAAGCAAATGGAAGTAGGAAGGAAGGCCAGCAAGCACATGCACCCTCGTGCTGCCCACCTTCTCACTGGCACGTCATCCCCTCGTGCTGCCCACCTTCTTACTGGCACGTCAGCTCGCATGGTGAGTATTCACCTGTGGAAGCTTCTAGAGTCTCATCCACAACATTCACCTGATTCCCTCAACAGAACCATCTCGCTTCACTCTACAGCTTACGATGTACAAGGATGATTGCACAATGATGACCACATAACCGCAAACATAGTCTAGAATTGCGCAAAGAATACGAAAGCCCCACCAACTGCACACTTAAAGGAAAACACGCGCACAGTGTGCAGTGTGCCATGTCTCCATAATGAGGCTCTAGTATGAACATAGGTTGCTATTATTTCAAAATTGAAATAACTAAACTAATTTAATAAAAATTCCATAAATATCAAGATTTTTTTTTAGTTTTCAGTATACTCAGGTATATAAGCAAAATATACAACAATCTGAATTAAAGAAACAAAATGAAAATAAAAACATCGGGGGATTGTAAGTGATCATGTGATTAAAAGAGAGAAACACTGATTAATTAAAATCACAAACATGCAGAGTCATAGATGTCTGTTTTTATGGTTCCCTTTCTATAAAATTATTATTACCAAGCTAGGCTAATGTCAGCACTTGGAAGACTGAAGCAAGCAGGAATCCTGAGAGAGCGGTAAATAGAGGCCTGGTTTTCATACTGAGTCCTCGGACAGCCAGCGCTACATAATACAGAGACCTTGACTCAAAAAGACCAAAAATATTAATATAATTAATATGCATTAATTCTATAGTCAAAAAATAAATATAATAAAAAGAGAATGATAATTCTGGGAAATAGAATGTGAATAGTTAACATACACATGCAATACAGCACAGCTGGACACGTATCCTGTTATCATTGCCTCCTCTCTAACCTATCTTACATGTATTGATTGTGATTTCTCATGGGAGTCTGGCATTGAGATGATCTAAATTCTCAAATGACTGCTAAAGGCGGCAATCAGGATACCAACACTGTTAATAACGGCACACATCTGTACAGTATTTATGTATGTAAGGTCTTTATACAAACAAAGCCATTGCTTTCTTACAAAGTTGCAGCAAGATTTGATCTCTTATTATTTCTGTCTTTAAAATGAGCAATCTGAGAAAAGAAGTCAAATTCCCCGAATGAGTATAGTATACATAAACATCAATTTGCCTTAATTTGTTACATTGAAAACTAGACACACTCTAGTGACTTTAGAGGTAGATGAAGGTAAAGACACTGTTAGAATACGTATACGCTTAGTGTGCTTTGTTAAATGAAATAATCTTAATGATTGTGAAATTGGTTCACAGTCATCACATCTCTGCAGAAGTCAGGGACTAGCACATGTGGTCCAACGTGACCACTTCTCCTCACAGACCTCTCCAGGGCCTGCTTCCCTTCGGGGACAGGCTGAGCTGATCACCTGTGTCACACTACTTGGCACGGCATTGCCTTACCAGAACCTTCCCTTTTGAACCTTGTGCTTCTCATCTAAACATTGCCTACTACTTCTCTACCTTTACCGAATTTCCATCGCTTATATCAGGAAAGTTAGGAAAACAATTGTGTCTGTGTGTATGATGTGCACACGCACATTCCCCTGTGAGTGTGTGCATTTGCATACATGTGAGATCAACGAACAACCACATATGTATGTCCTCACCCTCGCCATGTGAGATGGGGTCCTGCCTGCTGCTGTATGCCAGGCCAGTTGGCCTGTCCCTGTCCCATCTCCCCTTAGACTCTCTGAACCCAGGTCTTCGTGTTTGTGTGACAGCCTCTGTCACTGAGCCATAACCTCAGCCCCTAGAGCAGAAATTTTCTTCATTTCCTTCTTAGCTCTCAGAATTTAGAGTTTTAAAGTTAGCCTCAAAAGTGTCACTTGGGTGGATTGTACTTCCTGAGGTGTTTTTGTCCCTTACTACCAAAATTAAAATATTCATACTGCTTCATCCTTGCCCCTTGGCAATTGAATCTATTCCAGTTGCTTCAAAAGCATTTCTCTCTGGCAAATATCTGCGAGTATAAAGTCTGCTTCTCTGGTCCAGCACAAGGCTCCAGTGGTTAGTTAAGGTCTCCACACACATCTCCCTCACAAACCGAGTGCTCTGAACACTCACCCTTTACTTTCTGTGAATAAACTCACAGTGCCAAGTCCATCAGGAGTCTGCCAAATGCCCCTGAAAGCTCCATCTTTTCCTCAGTCTTTAGTATAGTCTCCAAGTTCTGGAAGAACGAAGACTGTCTTGCCTCCCAAGCATGTCAAGTGCTTATCCTTCCATCTAGAGAATCCATACCTTGACTCAGCTCACCCAGGAGCTGTTTCCTGGTGCCTTCCTGTTAGATGCCCCATCTGCACCTCTGAAATGAGGAAGTGCTCGTCTTTGCTTGCGATACAGCATTAATTATGCACGGCACATGTCTATTCTAGGCAATAGGCTGAACTGCGTGGCATTGCTATGATTTTACCGTATGTGGTGCCCCAGGCAGTTTGATCTGTGTTCATTTAGTTTCTGAGCCCTACCCAGGTAAAGCACAGACTTCACACAGGCGAACTGAATTGTCTTGTCGTCCAATTCCAATCTGCCCTCCTCCCACCCGCCAGAAGTCCTGAACACTGGAAATTCAAAAGCGTTAAGCAAAATAAGACTCTTAAATCAGTACACAGATTTTCATAACATCAATCCTCTGCAACAATTAGTCTTCCTGCATAAGGAGCAGCTGACTGTTACACGTGCCACCCTACCTGGGAAGGGAGTGGGCTTTAGAATCTAAAAGGCGTCACAATTAACTTTACTTAGATTCAAGAAGCAGTTTTAAAACCATTTATTTGTGAAGGAAACAATCTTAGGTTTAGAAGTTGGCAGATACAGCGAAAAGCTTTTTAGTTGACTGAAATAAAAAAAAAATCAAAACACTTTTCAGAGCAGGCACTTCCCTTATGAAAACAAACTGCAGGAAGCAAAGCACAGCAGTTTCTGCAGGAGGCGAGCCCCACCCACCAATGAGCAGGAGAATGGAGAAGAGATTTGCATCTCTATAGTTCCTTTGTATACCCACATTCCAAAAGCCCTTCACAAAGCAGCAAATATCTTGGCCCACAGAGACTGACTGGCCTGGGTAGTGTGAGGCCTGACAGCGCTGACCCCCACCTGGCTGTGCGCAGGAGCACAATGACACTGCGCAGGCAGAGAGGACTTGCTTGCCCTGCTTCTAACCACTGCAGTAAGTGAGGCTCATATCTGCTGATCTTCCCAAAGCACCACCACTGTTCTCCTACTCTAGTGGATGGATTTGCTCATCAACTCCTAGCCAGTCCCTTAAATGATTATAAAATGCACTGATCCAAACGTAGAAGATGCAAGAATAGAGGGTTTCCATGGGCCAGATACCCAAGAAGCCACATGCCTACCGAATGTGATCCTTGCAGTCTGCTCAGTTCTGTATCAGGGGTGGAGGCCAGGGGTGACTTCACCTACATTTGGCTACATAAAGATGGCCTTTTGCCGTATAATTCTGATGTTGCCCATGGCCTTCTCAGAGTACTCTGCATATGGGGCCCTGGGCCAGCATCCGCTGCCACAATCCAGGCAGCAGCTGTGGCTGGCTGTCCTCCAGGGGTCACAGTTGGGTTATAAATCCCTCACCGGACCACGGGCTGAGAAGCCTGATTGGAAACAATTTATTTGAACCCCTCTTCATTTAGATTCAAATGGAATAAGGAAGGTAAAAATTGAACAGAGCCAGAAATTGTGCCTTGCTGCTCCTGCAGTCAGTAAACATTTATTCACTAAGCCTAGCTCCTCGCTTCTCTTTCCCTCTCTCATCTCGCTCAGCCTCAGTCCTCCAATCCTTCCTGCTTGCTGCTTTAATGCATAATTAAGAAGGTCAGAATTAATGAAGCAGTGTGGAGTAAAGTTCAAGGAATCCCCAGGCACTATTTATTCTATTAGATCTCGGGCATGAATGTCAGATTGGCAGCGCAAGCTGCATGGGCAATGGGCCCTGCTGCATCCCAGGAACCACCCACCCAGGGAGACTCACCTGCACCGTCAGGTCATTCCGAAGCTCCTTCCCAGCAAAAATCACGCGCAGCTGGTCAGCCGGAACCCCCTGTCGCTTAGCAACCACTTCCTTGAGCTGGAAGATGCTGGTGTCAGAATCCACCTCCACTGGGAAGCCATGGCTGGAGTTGAACCTGACGAACACTAAACACAGGCAGAGAGACGAGCATTACTCCAAGCCCTTACTGGCCAGTGAAATGTCTCTGGAAATGCTTGCCCCTTGCCGGCCCTCCAGTGAACGGCATATATTTTCTCTCATTTATAACAGGAAACTTTATACTATAGAGCAGTAGCCTTTGACATCCATCCTCCAACACAGGGGGACTCAAGTGGAACACCTGCCTGATTGGAATCTAGAGATCCCCATGAGTTTATAGAATATTCTGCTCCAACAGACTGAACAAACACTCCCTCCCTCCGAGGGTTCTCTGCATAAAAATCAAAGACAGCATGTTGATGTTCCACAAGGAAATGGAGGAAATGGAAGCCACCTTGTAGACAGGTGAAGAGAGCTGGGGCCATAGGGTTGGGGCTCTGGGCTCTGTGAAGGAGTTCTGGACTCTGTTAAATGGTTGTAGGCACTAGGTAAGGACTCTGGGCCCTGTGTAAAGATTTTGGCTCAGGGGTCTCTGGATTTCTAGAGAGATCTTAAAGTAATTTATCTCTGTTGTTGGAACATTCTCTTCATTAGACTCTGGCTAGAACCCACGACCTTCCCCACACTGTCTTCCTACTTCCCTTGTCAAACTGTCCCAGCATGCCTCACATCCACCTGCCCTTTCCCGCCATCCACCCTCTTCTCACTTCTCCAAGTCAGGCTCTCACTGAGTACTTTCTAGATCCTTATGTTGGGTGTGGAGTGCATGCCTTTCATCTCAACACTCCAAACAGAGGCATTTCTAGGCCAACCTGCTCTAAAAAGGAAGTTCCAGGATAGCCGAAGCTACATAGAGAGTCTCTGTCTGAAAGGGAAAAATAAAATAAACAAAAATACTTTCTAGATTCTTGCATATAGTATAGTTTTTGTGTTTAATTCAAAACTTTAGTAAAACTATCATACACAATTTAAATAATGGTGTGAGACAGAGATAGGAAATTTCCAGTCAACTTTAGAGACAGGAACCTTAATTCTTTTCCTTGCCATAGGTCTGTCCTGGATGAAGGCCAGAAGTCACACATATTTGGGGACTCTGGTTCCTAGACTGAGTTCTTGTTATCTTTCTTCTCCTTTTATACAGTCACCTGAAGACATATGTGAGAATGTGACCTAAGCTCCAGCCCAGACACCTGGACAGAAAGGCAGCCTTTCAATGGCTGGCCAAACTGGCCAAGCTGGCCAAGCCCTACCCCTGTCTCAACCCAGAAACACCATATTGTCTCTTACTGGGGAATCCCTGTTGGCAACACATTTTTGGGGACCATCTCCAGTGCTCCAGTACTCCCCCCGACTTGTGTAGCAGGACAAAACAGTGCAGAGGTTCCTCTATCTTGTACTCTTACTGAGACCATTTCAGGGTTAACTAAGAATTTGACCTCCTTGATGGGGAATTCCACGGAAAACTTCCCAACTCTATTCTAGAAACCTGAGGTCGAGATGCCATACCTTGTAACATTGTGTCCTCCATTTCTCTCCTGTGAACCTAGCCTAAACTCCTGTCAAGCACTCCCCTCCCCATGTCCTGAGTCACTCTCAGGTACTCACAACAAAGCACCTGGAGCCCGCCCAGGCCTAGGGTGGCTTTGCTGTTGTTTACTGTTGGAAGCTACAGTCATGCGGAGCAAGAAAGCCTCTATACTCTCAGGGACCTGGCTTCTCAAGGATCGATATCATCATTATTATTTTAACAAGGTGTGCTTTAGTAGAGTACCCTCTCCCTCACTCCCCAGTTCTCCTTTCTGTTTTCTCTCTCGTTGTGTGTATGTGTGTGATTTCATTCTGCATCACTGAAAATACAGGTGAAGAAATAAAAATATATTGATTCCTGTCATGTATGCATAACATCTCAAGTCAAGACTCAAAGTCAAAAACCCATTGGTTAAGTTACAGGGCAGGGGGCTACAAGGGACAAAGACATGGTCAAGTTCTAAGCATCACTGTTTTTTTCTACTGCTATGAGTAGGATTTTTATAAAGACAATACCATGGGGGTGATGCAGAAGGAAGCTGCTGGGGAATATCTGTAGAAATATATTAAAATCCCCACGAGACTCTATGCTGATGTGTTTCCCAAAGATTCAAACAAAGAAAGTCCTATTGCAAATGCAGAACTATGAAGAAAAGAAGGGAGAGAGGTGAAATAATAAAGGCAGAAGTGAAACAACAAAATGTATATAACTCTTCAAATCATGTTTTATTAAATGTTCATTGTCCTATAGTCTTAAGTTCACTTTGCATAAATTATTAAAATTATATACAAATAGATAATTTTGAATAGTAAGTTTATGATACAAATTGATTTTACAATAAAAATATCACCTAAACCTATTGTAAGAATTCAGTCAACTGAAGTGCTTGTGTGGCTAAAGAGGAACATCTAGAAAGTAGACAGGTCAATGACTAAGTGGAAATGTACCACATCCCACCTGTATAGCCCCTCCAGTCCAGCAGGGAGCCCCACTGGTCCCCCTCAGAGAAAGGAACCAGTCAAACAGTGATCCGACTTCCAGCTACTTCCTAGCTTTATAATTTAGAACAAGCTGTCTGGCATCTCTGCTCCTGGCTGCCTGTTTTGCTAAGGGTCTGCCACTGGGATTATGTACAACCTCCAGGGCCCATTCCAGATTTACTGCGACTGCACCTCAGAAACAGCCCGTGGGACAGATGAGCACTTGCTCCAAAAGCAGTTCCTCACTTGAGCTGTCCAGGGGAGCTGGGGCTGATTTTAAAGCCACACTCGCCATCTGTGCTGAACCAGGGCAGAGTGCATGGTGTTCAGCTAAATACCGAGCAAAGCGGACAGATTTCCTTGGGTCACCTCAGTGGACCCAAATCTTCTAAGAAAAGATAAAAAGGAAATTTGACTAGTCATCATTTTCTGAGATTTGATTATATACTAAAAGCCTGCAGATTGTTTTCTTTTCTTTAGAGAACTGTGTGCGGTGTCAGAGACAAGTGTTATATCTTCTTCAACCAACAGCATCAGTGGGGTGAATCATCACTGACATAAATTCACGATCACGTTCTCTGAGACAAGGTCTCTGGGTATCTGGTCCAGGATGGTCTCATGCTTGCCATTCTCCATCTTGAGGCTGGAAGATACTTTTTTTTTTTTTTTTTTTTTTTTAAATCCCCTGCCACCTTTCACTAGCCTGCAGAAAACCTGGAGGATCAGGAAAGAAATGGGAGTGGAGGGGAGGACCGTCGGGAGGCGGGCCCACATAGTCCAAGGCTGCTTCAGTCACTGGTGCAGCCAGAGGAGGCACAGGGTTCTGAGTGGTTGTGCTCTTCCTTGACTCTGTCTGCCTCCCAAGCAGGATTCTACCCCTGCACTGACTCAGCCGTCCTAGGAAGGGATTCTAACTAATCTGTGTAATTTCAGTCTTCTTGTCATTGTTTATAGGATTGGTTCAGGAACGGGTACAAATCAATTAGCACCTGTCTTCCATTTCCCTAGATACTGGCGATGTAAGACTAATCGACAGGAAATGCAGGCTGTCAAAATTTGGTGAGGAACTTTTGAGGGTATTAAGAATCACTTGAGACCTGAGCATTTTAGCCAGGGGAATCAAACAAGCCCCAAACATCAGCATATAAATAGGCTCAATGCATCCACCAGGACAAGAGGTGGCTTTCAGAGAGAGAATGCCTCTGAAGGACTTTGACTCTAACTACACCCAGTAAAAACCAAGAGCAAGTTCTGCTCCAGCAGTTCAAGACTGCCCTGGCATGTAATTCCAGCTGCCCCCAGGTGAGGCTTTCCTTCCCTCCTTCAAGAACTATATCTAAGCCCAGTAACTCCTGTTTTCAACCAGAAAATGACCAAACAAGCAAACAAAAGCACATGTCCACATTCCCCTTGCTACCCTATTTTTCTGAATGGGGAAATTTATTGAGAATTACTTCCATTTGAATATATATAAACATATATATATTCAAATCCATTGTGGAAGACTGTGGCAAAGCAATGGCCTTAGTATTTTAAATCCATCGTCACTTTCTTTGAGTCATATACACCCTGAAGAAACATCCCATTTAATCTGTTGTAATATTTACAATACTTTACTTTCCTTTGGCATCTGCTATGTCTTCCTGGTATTTCCCTGTAGCAGAGGGCAGACTTTTGTAATTTCATTTTCTAATTTCTCTTCCTTTCTTGTACTTGCCGATTTTTGGAAAACTCATGAAGTCGGGGCACATCTTGTTTACTATTTGTGCACTGTCCAGTGGCTTCATCAAATACAGGACTGTAACAAAAGACCCCCACGTCTTTTTTTCAGACTTGCCATCTCCCTGGAACTCAAGAAATATCATATTCTATATCAAAGATGTTTGGTCAACACCCAAGATGCAGTAAAATAAATGCTGTCCTCTGTTTTGAATATGGCTCCAGCACTTCCACTATTGCCATTATCTTTGATTGGCTGCTGCATTTTGTTAATTGCATCTATACCGTATCTTTCACTTATAAATTCTCGTATTCTTCATTAATGTTGACACGTTCCAAGCTGCCATTCCCTTCCAGAAGGCTGCAAAGTCGCCTCATTCACGTCTGTGCATCCATGTTTTCCTCTCTGATTCAGTTCCCACTGGCCAGACAGAAAATGTTCTTTATGGACCACAAATCAAAACAAACGACTTCCCCCTGCCGACTCTCCCTTGGTTATCCTCCACCCTCAGAGGAACAGATTCCTTCCTTGTTCTGGCCACAAAGTCCTCATGGTCAACCTCTGGCAACCTCTCTAATCTCCCAGTAAACCATTCCCGGGATTGGCCACCAAGCTCTAGCCATAAGAAATAAATAATTATAAAGGAAACTGTACATATATATTTACATGTATATGCTTTAGCCATGCCTATTTATATACACTATTTTAAAAACTTCGGTCAGTGAATTACCAAATTTATTACTCTATTTGTGACAGGCCAAGAGAGTGCAGAAGTTCCTTCATTTTGTATTCTTCCTGAGGCCATTTCAGGTTTAACTGGAATTTGATCTCCTTGATGGAGAATCCATGGAAAATTAGCAAACTCTATTTTAGGAACTCAAGGTGCCCCAGCCAGGATGCAGTTTTTGTCTTCAAAAACCCCGTGCTCTGGACACTCGCTCAGGAGTATACTTGCATCCTGGATACCTGAGTGTGGTCTCAGCCAGCAGGAATAAAAACTTTCAGTTGGCTACAGACTGTGTCTGCGGGGTCATCTCTGGCCATCTACAACACCACAGCTTTTAGTCAGAAGCCAGGAACAATCTGTGCCATGCTGGGCAGCAGATACAAGGCAGCAAAGCCACAGTGCTGGGCTAACAGAAGCAAGAGGCTGAGCCTAGAAGAGTGTGCTTTTCTCCTGAGGAAAAGGAAAATCCCAGAAAGAAAAAAAAGTGGAATACACAAATTCTGCCCACCCAACTTGTGGCTAGCCCTCAAGTGTTAAGGTAAAGGAGAGCCTTGAAACAATTCAGTCGGGAGAACTGACCCAAGGGGCAGAGTGCAAGCCATGGCCTTGAACACACACACAGTGAGCTCCTGTGTGCACAGAGAACCAGAGGTCCTCCTCAGTGGGGGAGTCTGATAAACACTCCTTGGCCAGGAGAGGGGGGCAGCAGGAATGGGGGCGATGAGAACGGCCCTTTTCTGCTGAGGTCTCCCACCTAAAATTCTATCACCCCAGTCTAAGAAGAACGTCAGGTAAAACCCAGCTGATCGGCATTGTGAAAATACTCCACAACAATCAGGGTCTCCAGAGCAGGAAGCAGACCTGGAGGAGACAGGGAACGAAGCCCGGTGTGTTATTCTAGGGAGATACACACTCAGAGGTAAACGCTGAGGAAATACAAATGAAGGCAGGACTCCAGTTGGTAAAAATGTACAAATAGCACATTCCTGATAGCAATTAAGTTATTAATAAACGCTGGAAACAAGAGTTGAAGAGATGGCTCAGTGGTTAAGAGCAATGACTACTTTAACAGTAGACCAAGGTTCAATTCCCAGCACCCACGGGGCAGCTCACAAAGTCTGTAACTCCACCTCCAGGGGATCTGAGGCCTTCTCTGGCCTCCACGGGATGGGTTCCAAGTATGCACATGGGATACAGACAGACATCCAGACAAAACATCCATGTACATAAAATGAAGTAATAATGATAATTTAAAATGTTTTAATAAAACTCGAACCTAGGTGTGACATATATCACAACTCCCTACTCTCTCTTACCTCTGCTTTTCTTTTTCTGTAAAGCTTCAAGTATTCTCAAATAAAAGGCATTTAAAATAAAACAGAAGATGTAGGCTGGCACCACCAGTTCTAGTCAATGAAAACATTTTTTTTCGTTTAAGAATAATCCAAGTATTTCCTCTGAAAATGAAAGAAACAATGGCCGCAGGGGAAGAGGACGGAGTCACCACATATCACAGTCACATCTGTGAGCAAGCACAAAATTAGAAATCAGTTCAAAGAGTCAGAAAAGTAGGGTGCATTCTCAAGAGGAAAGGCAGGCAGCTGAAGGAACCCCAACTGGGTTCTCACTTTGTACTAGAAAGACAAAAGCATCTGTCTTTTAACATACACACTGAAACAGTTCCTGTGGCCGTCCCCAATGAAGTAAAACAGAACTACTTTTGTAGTAAAGCAGGAAGTAAGAACAGACACACGGGACAATGGGTATAACACAGAGGCAAATGGGGATTGATGGAGTAAAATTGTAACACTCATGACAAAAACATGTTGGGAGAATCAAATAACCAAGTGTCTGTGGAGAGGAGGAACACAGGAAACTGGAAGGAGTGGGAGCCCAGAAGAGGAGACATGAGGGACTGATGGGGTAACAGCAAATGCCCTCACATGTGCTGTCACTGCTTGGCAACAGGAGAGCTTGTAAACTGTACCCCACCCCACCCGCCATGGCTCTGCTAGAAGAGCCTTGCACCTCACGTGGCCATAAATATATGTCTCTTCACACTCTCCACAGGCCGGAGACAGACAGCAAGATGGGGAATCTAAAACCCTTGGGTAGGGAAGAGACCCAGTGTCTCAGGAAGTAGCAACCTCTAAGAATTTCCCCATGGCCCTGATGCAACTGTTCATGTCTTTATGGCCCCCTGACTTACATGGACCTCCCTTCTTCCCTTGCCTCGCTCTTTAATTCTCTTCATTTCTTGAATTAATTTTTCCATTTTCTTCCTTAATTTCTGAATAGAATTTACATCATAAGAGAGAAGAACAGAAAGCAGGGAATGCAATTCCAAGTCTTTCTAACAGGAGGTATGGGTTGTGGCTGAGATCCTGGGCTTGAAGTCTAGCTCTGCCCCACCTTTTTCACTTTTGCAAGCAGAGCTCACAATTACTGTCCCTCCATCAAACAGGAGATAATAGGAATTACTTCATACAGTGGTTGTGATAATTAAAGAAATTAATACAAGGGAAGTAAAGTTCTGCCTGGCACGCGGCAAATTTCAGTAGTCATTTGCTTTTACTTGAAGGCCAACATAAGTCATAAGAGTAACTGTGCTTACCACGTCAAATGCACAATACTAACATTTGGATAACTGAAATCTACAGCCTTCTCTTCGTCGGAGAGAGGCCTTTCCTGCTGTGTTGTTCTATCGTGCTGCAGAGGACTCAGTCATTGATCTCAGGTGACTATGGGTCCTGATAGTGGTATCTTCTGCTCAGACACAGCTCTCTATTTTCAACGGGCTTGTGTAGACATTATCTTGGTTAATCTTCACAAGCACATTGAGAGATAATTGGGACAACATTTACTATTCCTACCTACAAGATGAATAAAGAGAAAGCGGGGTTTGCCTGCTGTTTACAAGGAGAGCTAAAATAGGCATCCCGGGGCTCTGAATCTCTTGCTTTTGTGAGGATTATGTTCATACTGAACTGTAAGCCCTGGCCTAAGAAGACAAAGGAGAGAAAGTAGGTTACCCACCTCTGGGTGCTCACATTCCCTCCCATAAATCCAGTATGCCTGAAAGCATGTTCATGGTTGATATGCTCAGAGACTGGTCTCTCAGAGATCTCTAGTACACCACTGCAGGCTGACTAAGAAAATAATTTATATTGTTGGGTACTGAGAAGCCCAATAACCTACAGTAGACTCCTTTACAGTAGGGTTGAGGCTGGTATTAAGAAGGGTTTGTTTTTCTCATCTCAGCATACTTTATGCCATTCAGACTGGATTATTATGAAATCATGTAGGAAGAAACAATGATGGTGAGGCCCACTATCTCAGCTCTTCTACTCCTGGGAATTACCAAGGAAGGGCAGCATCCTCAGAGAGAGTCCAGACAAACAGAACTAAGACTATTGATTATAATACTAATCAGGAATAATGTATTTCATTCAGGAAGCAAAACCCTGTCAAAGTCCCTTTCCTTACCCAGTCTGCCTTCCCTCCACCTTCTAGTCCCCAATCATCCATCTTTCCTTCTCTACCCTCCAACCTTTGTCTTCTGTCATTCCCCTCCATGTTCCCACCCACCATTCATTCATCTACACATCTTCTCTACCCACCATTCATTCATCTACACATCTTCTCCACCACCGCCCATTCATCTACACATCTTCTCCACCACCGCCCATTCATCTACACATCTTCTCTACCCACCATTCATTCATCTACACATCTTCTCCACCACCGCCCATTCATCTACACATCTTCTCCATCCACTGCCCATTCATCTGCACATCTTCCACCCTCCATTCTCTGCCTTCCAACTTCCAGCCTGCACATCTCCATCTTCTATCCATACACCAAACCACTCACTCATTGATATTATTACCAACATGAAATAACATTAAAAACACAACAAAACAGGTATTCAGATATTTTTTATGGCAAATTAATACTGGCTGATAGGGTAATTTAAAAGCAACTAGCTATACTAATCATGTCAAAAGGAAAGCATTTTCTATAAATTTCTTCAGTTAAATATATTGTGCCAAGACTTTGACAAAAAATATTTAAAGTAAGATAAAAAAATTAGTAAGTATTCTGTGGGCAAAGTGTATTAAATGTATGGTATTTCTATTTTTCCAACACTTTCTAAATGTATCAGATTTAATTAAAAGCTTCTAAATGATAGAGTAGCGTGTAAACTAAATTAATTCTAATCTTTCTGAGATCTATTTGACATCCTTTACAGAAAGTGAGCAAGTGAATGATTTCTATCAGTGTTTTAAAAATAGTGGTTTATAATTATTTTCAACAAAATTAAAGGTGTAATCAATTTGGTTAGAAATTGAATGATAGACAACTGGCATGTTTGTAATGAAGAATTACTAATTTTTTGTTGTTATAAGTTTTATACATCTAAAGAATTAGATGATGATATAGTAAAATATATTTATATAATTAATCCCTATAAACTTATTAACACATACTCACAACAACTATAGAAACCAAATGGTTTCTATATATCAATATATATATTTTTTCATTATATCAATAGGTAACAGATACCTGTATACAGACTCATCTTACAAATTATGTCCAGGAAGACGGCTCAGTGGATAAAAGAAATACCAAGCAAGCATGAGCGCCTGCGTGTGGGTTCCTGGAACCCACATAAAGCCAGCTGGTGGGATGCCGGCCTATATCCTTAGTTCTACAGTGAGAGGGGAGTTGAAAATGACATGGGCAGAGGTGGAAGTGCTTTTGTTATCAAACCTGGGGTTACAACCTGTGTCCCCAGTCAGGTCTGGCCACCCATCCTCTATAAAAAAGAGCAAAAATGTTAAAAAGCAGAAAAGGCGATATATGCAATATGGCCACACTGGGATGAGGGAAAAAGAGATCCATCAGAACTCTCAAATCTCTTTCAGGCCCTAAAGTGTGATCAATGATTAAATAAAGGGCCAAGAATATACTCATCCAAGCAGTCATTCAAGGTGTGGTTCTGGCCACCACTGACCCATCATTATCCCAGCATTATCTTGGGATTCCATTTCATCCTGTAGGACCCTGTGGCATCTCTCTGATTGGCACCTTTTCCTTCTCCCAGAAGGAGACTTCTTTGGGGTCCATTGTTCCAAAAGTCTGACTGTCAGATTGACAGACTCAGAGTGTGTCTCCTTTGTCAAGCCACTTTCATTTTGAGTACTGACTTTAGGGCTAGGAATGAAACCTTACTATATGGACAAGCTGGAAACTATGGAAGCCTTGACAAATAGGGTAAGTGTGGTGCACAGTCTCACGGGCAAGTGCAACAGAAGCAGAGTAAACCAACAGGAAACAGACCATTTTAGATGATTACAAATGGCCTTTCCATGAATGACTAAAAGGATAGCAGTGACGAACAGATCACCACACTTGCCAATCTCACTAAACACATTTTAACATTTTATGGCAATACCATATCCTGTAAGCCTATTCATTCTTAGCAGAATTAAAAATGTTCAAAGAAGTACATGGCTCTACTACATTTATGGTATATATAGCAGAAGAGTTTGATAATTACTGCCTAATATGAGCAGAGGCTAAATTTACCATGGAACTAATCAATATAAATAAAGAAACAACAAACCTGACTGTAAGCATCAATTGGCAAGACTAAGTATTCAGTTACTAATGCATAAACAGACCTTGGAGACCATACTGAAGTAAGTTTTGTTTTAACTATAGGTAAAATGTTTTTCATAGGTAAATTTATTCCTCCTTATTTTTATAATAAAAATTTTCAAGCACTTTTGAAATTTCACTTGCATTAACAAAATATTTGTAATAGTCAAGAAAAATAGCTCCTCAGACATGAGTATCTCAAGGAAAATCCAGTACTATGTGAGTATATTCCATGGGTAAATCTCCTCAGTGTGTATCCTTCCCTCTCGGACACTGGATAGCTCACCAACTGTGAAAGCAATCGATGCAAATTTTGTTCTATTTTTCTTTTATGGCTGTCATGGAAGCAATTTATTTATTTGCTACAAATAAACTTTCTGTGTAATTTTAAACTTTTCTGATTAAATAATTTTATTGAGTAAAATAAGAGAAAATAAATGCCACTATGAGTCAATATAAATTATCAATTTATGAATTCAGTATTTATAAAGTTAGAGTCTGAAGACAGCACTATATGAATCAACCCCAGAACATGGGTGGAACAGCGTGGGTACAGGGCAGGCACCCATCGATGACAGGACGGCTGTTACTATAAAAACAAATTAACAGACTATACTTCAGCTCAGCAAAAGTCACGATTAATGGATAACCAAATGATGAGTTACATAGCAAAAGGAAGGCTTATAAATGTATTCTTAAAATGCAAATACAAAACTATGTGCAAACATAATCTCTAACTTCGGAGCAGTGTAGCTGGATACTTCTTCAAATAATTAGCTGCAGAACTACTTGTCTGCCCCAGTAATTCCAGTCTTGACTCTCTATTCACGGGAAATTAAAACTATCTCCATGCTAAATATGCTATAAATATGTGAATGTATTTCCAGAATGCTTCTTAGGATTCAGGAGAGAGCAACCACTCAGAGCCCATCACTGGCAAGCGGATGAAGACTCGCATGCGATACAAACACACCGTGTATGTTGTTGGCCTTTAGGAGATAGATCACTGACTCATACCAGCACCTCGACAAACCTTAGGAACATTATGCTCAATAAAAGAAACAGGGCAGAGAAGTAAATCTCTTGTATTGTGCCATTCATGTTAAATGTCCAGAACAGGCAAACCTGCAGGCAAAAACCACGACAGTGAGAGCCTTAGGAAGAACTCCATTTATTCCATGGACAAAGGAAGACGCTGGGAGAAGTAAGCTTCTGATAAAGGGCAGACATGTCCTTTATGGGTAATGAAATAGTCTGGATGTGTGCCTTCACACCTATATTCTCAGCACCTTGAGGGGAGCAAGAGAGTCCCAAGTTCAAGACCGGCCTGGCTACACAGTGAGTGTGAAGTCAGACCACTGCGTAGGAGACTGTTTCAAAACAAGAACGAAGTCTGAATTAGCTGTGATGGTAGCTGGAAGCCGGAGTACTGAGCTGGTGAACCTCCGCCATCTTAGAAGGCTGAAGGCTGTCCAGAACTGCAGAGCTGGCACCACTGTTTCATAATAAGCACATGAGTGCCACGCCCTTCATCTGAATTGTCGCTCTGCCTGTCACAGAAGCTTTCATCTGGAGGACTCACACAACTTGGAGACGTCATCTTTATGCCTCTGTGTTTGCTTTTATGACCTGGCAAAGATTTGCTGTTAAATATCTTAGAGTTGCAATACCTCAGACTGCTCTAAGAACCAAGAAGGGTGTTAATGGTATGAAAAACAGAAACACATATTTCAACATTTAATAGCAAAAAAAAATTTTCAAACTATTCACACTGTTCTAATGTTCATATGCTCTGAAATAAGTATAAGATTCAGACAGAATTACTGGTGACAATAAAATGCATTAAGTCACCAATAAATATTTACCAAACAAATAACTGTGTGTTAGCCACAGTGATAGAAAATGATGTCACTGAATGCATAGCATAGCCTGGGGACAGAGATGTTAAAGTGGAATTTGAAAATGGTACAAGAATGAGATGTATGCTATATTCAAGCACATGTACAACACAGAGTTTGAGAAAAAGGAGGCAAAGCAGACAGATGGAGTCCAAACATCCATAAACCTACTTAGGACTGACAGAGAAAAAACATGGCGGAGGTGCCTGGGTGCCTCCATTTTTACTGCCACAGAATGCTGTCTACTTTACTAATTGTGCTCCTAGAAACCACTACACATCTTTAAGCATAAAGCAGTCAGTTGTGTGGGAATGTGTTTCTATCAGCAAGCAAAAAGCCAGTTGGTCTGAAGTGAGCATGAAAACCTGGTGATCCTTGAAGCTCTTACGGCTGAGCTTTCTCTCCCATGAGAAGATTTCCGTATTAAAGCAATGTGTTAACAAACAGTATCCTGGCCATCACACACGTTGGAAGTGTGAATAAGAATTACTGAAAACAAGCTGTGTGTGCAAGACTGGCTGAGCGACAGGATAGCAGTGCTTCAGGGAAGCTGGAATCTTACTGGCCCAGGAGCTAGTCACCTTATCCTGGGTTAGCTCTAAACCTCCTGAACAGGCACCTCTGTGTTTGCACTAACATTCTGTGACTAATAGATAAAAAGCCTTTTGAAATCTATCAACAGACTTCTACCAACTGAAGTACTAAGAACGTCATCAGATAGCATCTCAAGCCTATAGAAAAGCACCTCCTCCATCTTGTTGCACCTGCCTTTCTGGTAGACCCACCAATGTATTTTAAACTTGCCCTGATTCATGAGTCTTTGTTATGTAAAATGACAAAACTTCATGAAACTGCTTGCACACTGGGATGTGGAATTAGAAGTAACCCAAATCTTGTTCCTGGCTTGTTCAGATGGCTTCAGAACAATCTCTTATTGCCTATAAGATGAGAACTGTGGGTTTGTGTAGAAAAAAAAGGAAATCCAGAAGTTTCTACATGTCCATATTCAAAAAGAATAATATTCAAGCAGATTAAGATTATGACCACACCTCTGGAGCCAGCAGCTATGTCACAAATGTGACTACTGACTCATTTGGACGTCAGACATGTGGATGTGCACAGCATCTCACGTGGGTGTGTACGGTATCTCATGTAGGTGTGCATGGCATCTCACGTGGTTGTGCACGGCATCTCACATGGGTGTGCACGGCATCTCATGTGGGTGTGCATGGCATCTCATGTGGGTGTGCACAGCATCTCATGACAGCTCTAGCTCAATCATGTGAACTGATACTTAGGAACACTAGCCACTCTTCAACTTGAGCTTGATGACAAACTCTGTATGTGTGTGTGTGTCTGTGTGTGTGTGTGTGTGTTTGAGAGAGACAGAGAGAGAGAGAGAGAATTTATGCCTCCGATATAAGCGTTAAACAGTACACTCGGAAGTAATAGAGTTAGGTGTCTGGCCCCTTACCGAAACTACTTTACAGGCCCAACTGTACTTACAACAGAGTTTCGATAAGTAAACACTTATTTCCCAGTAAGGTGAATAAATGTGTAACTAGCCCACAAGATGATGTTAGGGCTACCGCACAAATGGTCATGTGTAGTATGAAACAAACACTTGCTTTAGGACAGGATGTTCACAACTCTTCCTGAACACCTTAGTACTCAACATGACACAAAGTCTCAGCATACATCTGTATAAGTCACTTAGGCCCTTGAATACAGTTTCCTTCACTCTCAAACTAAGACTCTTTTCCTAGCCGGGTGGTGGTGGCGCATGCCTTTAATCCCAGCACTCCAGAGGCGGAGGCAAGCAGATTTCTGTGAGTTTGAGGTCAACCTGGTCTATAAGAGCTATTTACAGGACAGGTTCCAAAGCTACAGAGAAAAACAAAAACAACAAACGACCTTCCTAACTAATTTACTTCAAATGTTTCCATGTGGAAAGCATAAGGAAAACACTGATGATTGTTCAAAGCAAAAAATAATCCGTTTAATTTTTTTTAATATTGCACAATAAGAAGCATAACCCAAATCTTGCTCTGGAGAGACCATTCTCTGTGGGTTCCTAGACTTTCTACACCTTGGTGCCTCACAGTTAGACCGCCTTCTGAAGGATGTGTGTGCAGAAAGCTTCCTCGGAAAAGAAACAGTGTTTGAAAAGCTCCAGCTTCCCCGAGCTTGGGTCCCTTCTTCAACACCAGGCACTCTGTGAGCAGCTGCTGCCGGACCCTTTAACATGGAGCTGGGGCTGGGAGGATGGTGGCAACAAGGCTATTGCCATTGCTATCAACTACCTTCTCTCCTGACCCGGTGTCTTCACCTTCTGCCAGCCTGTGTGAGGCATGGTGGGTTTGGAAGGTAAGGGAGGGCTCCTGACACTGTCTCTGAGTTCAGCATCTCATTTTCAAACTGGGCTGCTTCTGTTTTAGCTTTCGACTCTCATAAAACACACTGTAAAAATAAGATAAAAATGAACACTGGGCAGAAATCAAATACAAGTCTTTCTTTCTATCAAAAAAAAAAAATTTGCCATGTCCTTTTCAAAATAAGGACACAACACCTTATTTAAGCTGTAAAATGTTTGTTTTCTAAAGAAGCGTGTTCTATGGAGAAAGTTCTAACAATCCTGTGCCACTTTGGAAGAGTGTGAGCACTGTTTTCCTTTCACTCTGAAAAGCTGTGGATGCTGATCAGGAGAGGACAACATTGTTCTCACACCTGAGACGTATGAATGGAGTGCGTCTCAGGCAGTGATCTACCACCGTACACTGTGAAAACTAAACAGGGCACCTCTGAAGAGCAAGCTACCTGTTCATCACTTTCCCAGGCTTTAAAGCCATTTATCACAGTTTTGTTTTCATTTTGAAGAAAACAATGAAATCTGAAATGACTTCCCTAAATAGCACAGCACTTGCATACGTAGCAGAATAACATTCAAAGTCATGTCTTATTTCATTCAAAATTCATTTGTAGTGACTGCTCTTTCCCTTGCCCTCTCTTTACTCTGCCCCCACCTACTAGTCCTTCCCTTTTCTGTGGCTTTCAGTCTATGTGACAAAGCCTCATTCATCCTCTCAGTCCTACTGACGGGCTGCTCTTCCAAGAATTCCCTAACTTCTCCAAAGATAATATTCTCACCAGTTTCACTGCAGGCAAGCCTGTCATTATAAGTATCACTTTAATAAATACAGCGAAGGAAAGCCAGTGGGTGGTCAGGGCATTTAGGCCCAAGTTTTCATGCGCTCTAAGAAGTGAACTGGCTCATCTCCCAACCACTCCGTGTCTGACACTTCTAAACACATCAGCTGTGCTCTGGAACTGCTCACAGACACTCTGTCATTGGGGGAACATTATCATTAACCTGCAAGACAGGCTTTAGGCTTTAGCAGGTTTCAGTTCTTATCACAGGTTCATCTGACATGATAGTGATTCTGTGTTTGCCTTTAAAGGACACTTCTAGAAATTTTATTATGTTGTTCAATATACTGTCAATGTGAACTCACACTATTAACCCGCAGGACTCTGAGTTTTTGTTCAGAAACATAAAAAGTGGGTCTCATTTTAGTGACGTGTAGCCCATAAACACTGCTAGCTTCATCCTTCCATAGTGCAGAATCAAGCCATTTCAATGTATCCAAGGATACAGCCATCATCATTGATTAGTCCCAAATGTTTTACCATCCCCCAAAACGCCATTCCTCAAATCATTTCATATCCTTCCTCTCTCTTAGAGCTTCACAATCATTTATCAATTTTATATCTCAATGGATTTGTCAAGTCTGTACATGTCATATAAAAGGAATCATGGAATACATGACCTTTTGTTATGAAATATTAACTTAAGATGTGTTACATTTGTTTATGCTGTGGAGCATTTGTTTAGTGATGCAAAGATCTATTGTATTTTTTATGTTACATTTATTTAATATTGTAAAGCTGTGTTGCTTTACCTATCTAAAAACACCTGATTTGTCTAATAAAGAGTTGAATGGCCAATAGCCAATAGAAAAGATAAGTGAGCTGGCAGGCAGAGAGAATAAATAGGAAGAGAAATCTGGGAGGAGGAGATCGGGGAGCAAGAAAAGAGGCGAGGAGGACATCAGGGACCAGCTACCCAGCTACACAGACAGACACAGAATAAGAAGGAAAGATAAAGCATACAGAAATAGGGAAAGGGAAAAGCCCAGAGGGAAAAGACCGATGGGATAATGTAAAAAAAAAAAAAAAAGCTGGCAAAAACAAGTCAAGCTAAGGCTGGACATTTATAAGTAAGAATAAGCCTCAGTGTGTGATTATTTGGGAGCTGGGTGGAGAGCCCCCCAAAGAGTAAAGAGTAACAAAATAACCAAGAACAATCTTTTACACCAGGCTTCTCTCACTTAGCTTAGTTTTCAAGGTCTATGGACATTATGAATCTGTTACGTGAATCTGCTCCATTACTATTTATGAAAGACTAATATTCCACTTTATCCACTTATTATCCAGCGGGCATTTGGCTTGTTACTATTTTCTGACTAAATAGGAGTCACGGCTGTGGTTGTTGTGTGCACTGGTTCTCATGAGGAAGAAGGGTTCAGACGTTTCCGCCAGACTCATGGTGTCAAGTGCATTCATTTGTGCTCCTGAGTTGCGGGCTCACACTTCAATGAAGTGTATCCTTGACTCTTACAGGGGATGTTGCCCACTAATATGACCTACAATCTTTACTCAAGACTCACAAGGAGATATGCCAGGAAGACTCTCTTCTGGTTAAAATTTTCAAATATATCTGTTATAGTTCCTTGATTCTGTTTTATAGATTAACAGTTCCAAGATTTCTTCTTAACCCAGATGCATTTGAATCTTAAATTAAAACATAAAGTATGTTCACTTTGAGAAGGTAACTGAAGAACACAGAGGGGTCATTAAATACAGGCTGTAGGCATTGACAGATAAATCTGGAGCATGGTGCAGCTAGAAGTAGGGTATAGGGTGTTTAAATAGGTGCTCAGTAGATAGTAGAACATTTATCAGTTCTTCCTTTCTAAGTGTGGAGCTTGTGGCATTAAGTAGCTCATTTCTGTGCGAGCACTGCCAACACCCATCCCAGGATGCTTCCCTCTTCACAGGCTGAGACTGCACTCAGTGAACAGCCATTCTCCATTCCTAGTGGCAGCCGCCACCACTCTCCTCTGTATTCAAGGAATCCGACCACTAGCCATTTCAGGCAAATGGACTCAAGTGATGCTCAGCTCTCCATGATGGTTCATTCCTGAATCTTCAGTGTTCACTCACCCTCTATCATGTGAGGATTTCTCACATTTCTGGGGCTCGGTACAGTCCACTGCTGTTAGGCACCCCCTTTTAATGTATCCATTCATCACTGATTGACACTTAGACTGCTTGTGTTGCCCACTTTTGTAAATGATATTATTGTGAACACAGGCGTATAAACGGGAACTCGTGCCCTTGCTTTCAGGACTTGGTGGGGGTAAATTTCCACAAGTGGAACTGTGGTGACATTATGCAGCTATTTGCACCATTTTACACACGGCCAGCTAAGCACAAGTGCCTGCTGTATTCCTGTTTCTAGGAAACAGGCTTTTCAGAAGACCAAAGTGAGGCCAACAATTTTAAACAAAATTTCACATACCGTAAATGTATGTGAACTTCTGGTCATCTGTCACAGCAATGTTTAGATTAGTAAGTACATATGTGTTCATGTAAATAGCAGCATTAACCTTTTTCTCAACTGTAGTTACACAGGCATGAAGGAATTAACAGGGAAGTCAGACATCCTGCCTAGCTTTGTTACCAACACAAAGTGGTAGGAGCTGTTCTCTGATGAGATCCACCTTTCATTTCAATATTAAATTACACTAGCATTAAAATTACTTGGTTTCCTGATAACATTAGAAAAATTATTCACCAAATGAAGTAGAAAATTCCATTTCCTATTTTTGTGATAAGAAGACCCAAGCCTGCGACTGGTCAGACAAACTGGGCACTGTTGTTGGAGTGACTGTGAAGTAATTCCTAATCAGGATACACAACGCCACAAGCCATGTAACATACTTCACATATTTTGACTTCTAAAATTCGTTATTTAATACTTTTCTGTTAGTTACTGTAAGTGCCTAGAGCAGTAAGAAAGGAAAGGAAAAGAAGGAGAGATAATAAGTGTGTGTGTGGGGGGGGACTACTTCAGAATCATGAAGACATAAAAGACAACTTCAAACTGCACCCCCATGGGAACACCTTCGGCTGGGACACACACAGCTGAAGATTTGAAGCTAACATCCACAAGTAAAAGACTGGCTGCCTGCTTTTCTGGGTCTAGGCTCCCTCACTTAGAATGACTGTTTCCAGCTGATGGAGGAGGGTTATCTGTCTATTGTGTTATTTTCATTGGTCAATAAAGAGACTGCCTTGGCCCCTTGATAGGACAGAAAATTAGGTAGGCGGAGAAAACAGAACAGAATGCTGGGAAGAGGGCTATGAGGCAGACGCCATGGAGCCAGCCACCAGGTCAGACATGCTGAATCTTTTCCGGTAAGCCACCACCTCGTGGTGCTACACAGATTATTAGAAATGCGTTAATATCAAGATATGAGAGTTAGTCAGTAACTAACTCTCTAGAGATAATGGGCCAGGCAATGAATACAATTTGTGTGTTGTTATTTCTGGGACTAAGCTAGCCGTGTGGGAGCCGGGTGAGGCGAAAAGCAGGCCTGCCCGCAGCCCCTCACTACACCAGCTCTATCCATTAACCTGTGGGTTTCAGAATTTCATTTTTTTTCAAGTTTTATTAATTTTTCCATGTGTGTGTTTTGCCTGTAGAAATATCTATATACCACATGTGTGCCTGGGACTCATAGAGGACAGAAGAGGGGATCAGATCCCATAGAACTGGAGTTACAGATGGTTGTGAGTTGCCATGTGGGTGCTGGAATCAGACCTAGGACCTCTATAAGAGCAGTCAGTGCTCTTCACCACAGAGCAATCTCTCTAGTACAAATTTTGCTTTTCTTGATAGTTAAATAACATTCCACTCTGTAAATATGTCCCATTGTCACTATTCATACATCAGTTGGCTGTCTAGGTTGACTTCCTGGCCTTTCAGCTCTCATCAGAGAAGCTTCTTTTACAGTAGATGATTATTGGCATTGAGAAATGCAACTGGCCAAGGTGCAGAGAGTAACTACAGAATGTCCAGCCCTAGATGGAACATCTACATCATAACCTCTCTTTCCAAGGCTCATTGATCATTGCAGAGGAGGGAGGAGATGATCACAGGAGCCACAGGCAAGGGATGACTACAAGGAAACAGCATCATCTGGATAGAGAAGGGCAGTTGCACACAGGAATTCATAGCAGCTGAGAGAGCATACCAAAGACCTGGGCAAGCTAAAGCCAGGCAAACTCCTGTGTGAGAGAGGAGGTAGGCATCAAGTCACATCCCTAGTTGCAAAGTTATTGGCAATGGATAGTCACTAGAACAGGGAGAATCCATTTTCTTTAAGGGTTTGCCTCTGGTGGGTTGACCATGCTCTGGTGGAAGCCCACACATCCAAGAGAGTGTGGGTAACATCTACTGAATGAAAGGACACAATGTTGGAAGGACATGCCAAAGACATCAAAATACAAAATGGTTCTTTTCTTGGGGGCAATGTTTACTAATTGTGTGTGTGTGTGTGTGTGTGTGTGTGTGTGTATGTGTCCGTCTGTCTGTCTGTTTGTCTAAACAAATAGTAAGAAGGTAGAGGGTGTTAAAATTCTATTAATTGTATAAATAAATTTTAGCATTTCACTTAAACACATCATCAATAGCAAAATTTTGTCACCAAAGAACATAATGTATGGAAATTTAATCAGCATTAATTGATAGATATTATGTGCCCCTAAACATACAGTAAAATTAGTTTAGAGCACAATGTGCTGATATTTTAAAAATAAGAGTTATTTTTCAGAACAGCACACAGGTTTTAGCCCCATTCTGCCTTCCTGTCTACAGTCCCTGGATATATGAGAACTGATACATCCTAATGTATTCCTGTACATCAATATTTTTATTATGTTATTTCTTAAGATGACAACTCCAAATAATAACTAGTCTGAAATAAAATACAAAAAACACCAATATTTTTGTTTTCTTGCCATACTTGTAAATATATATTTTTATGTTTGTAACAAAAGCTAATAATGCCCAGCTTATTACTTCAGGATTGATTGCAGAAATAGCTTCTACCTTTCTTATGATGTAGAAATATATACATGTATTGATGAAGCAAGGATATAATAAATTACTTCAAGAAAATAACTTTCCCTGGCTCCATGTCTATGTTCTTACAACTTGAGTTATGGGGTCTTCGGTGTGTCCTTAGGAGGCTGTAGGGATCCTGGTACTGGAGTTCTGTGTGCCAATACTTAATATTTACCTAAGCTCCAGGCATTCATTATATTGCCTTTAATTGTGAACGAAATCTGACATATCCCTCTTTGATATGCCATTGCAAGTCTACTTCTACCACAGAATAAAATATCTGCCAGCGCAGTATTTCCTTTTCCTTTCCCACACTACCCATTAGTTTAAGGCTAGGTGAACTGAGCTCATTTCTCACTGTTAAGAAAGATAACTGGGAACTCTGTTCATTTCGAGAAACAAGCAGGTGGAAAGGGATATCCCATTTCTTTCCCACTTTCTAGATGAGTACTGTGTCTCGTAGGCAGCACGTCTGCTATACAGAAACACACTGAGTCCGGTTACTATGACTCATTCCCACTAACCTGTGCCCATTCATGTCTGCAGCACCACAGGCCTCTGGTAAAGGATGGACTCCTTGAGGAAGCCCTCTCAACTACACGCCTGGAAATTGCACCGGAGGCCTTCTTATCCACAGCAGCACTCATTATCTCGGAGATAGGTCATCCATTAAGATGAAGGTTTCTAACTATTTCGCTCGCTAGTCTAAGTGTCTACCACATAATGGCTGCATAATAAAAGGGTATAAAATGAATCCGCATGTATAATGTATTCATTAGAGAGCCTACCACGCTCTATCCTGGCTTGGTTGTCATCACTGATGGCTCCCACTCTCCCTCTCTTCTTCATGTCTTCTCTAAGACAGTGCAGAATATCCACAGTCAACAACTGAAGCCACAGTCTGTGGGCCCTCATCAGTGTGCACTTTTCCTTATCCTGACAAGTGGGATCTTTGATTCTGTCCCCACAACAGACCCTGGCCTTTCCTCCTCCCACTCCTCTGTCTTCCTTTATTTCTCACATTCTTCTTATTTCTCACATTCTTCTATCAGATTTTGGTCCCTTGTACTTGCCTCAAGAAAAGTCACGAGTTCCCTGACATAAGAATAAACTTGCCTTTCTTCCTCCTGAGACTACTCGATGTCTTCCCATAGTTCCCAGAAAGAACCATGCACTGATTGCCACAGGCTCCAGGGTGTTCCCTGACCCCATTTGCCTCATCCTTCGTCACATTCCACAGTGGAGTTACAAATTCTGCAAACTCCAGCTCTACTGACCTGTTTTCTGAGTTTGTGGAAAGAACAAAATTCTGTCAAAATGTTAGACAGAAATTCTTCCCTGTCTGGAGTACCCATTCCTCCAAGCACCAGGCTCATCCTCATTCAACAGACAGCAGTTTCCTAAATGTGTCCTTTATTAAAGTTTTTCCTGCACGGCCCTAATTAAGTTATACTTCCCCCAAGCACTCTCTCTCATTGGTTGTTGCCACAATCCTTATCATTTTTAGTGATTTACTTGCTATCTAATCAGAAGAAGCTCCAGTAACAAGGGTCTTTCTCTTTGTATTCATAGAGTCAATTCTATCTATCATATAGGAACCGTCAGTCAATAAACATCATTCTTCCTCACTAGACTGTGCATGCTCACCTCTGTAATTAGAAGGCCTAACACTAAAGAGTATGGTTACAAATATTCAATGATGAATGAGAAACCACTCATATAACTTTTCATTGGTATTTTGTATTGTTCGTAGACTAAGAGAAAACGCAGAATTCATTGGTTGACATTTACAGTGTCCATCAAGTGCTGGAGAAAGTGTATTGCAAGTTGGTTTGGCAGTGCAGTGAGATTTATCAATTTTCAATGGTTTGTTTGAAAGATGTCTGGTTGTTTACCAAACTTTATTTTTGCTTTAAGCATACAGAAATGTGAGTTGGAAAGCAGCTCACCAACAGATCTAGTATAACATTTTAATATATATTCCTTCAGTGTTACAAATGATTGTTGGTAGAGTCCAACATTAAATATTGAGCTAGTGATAGAACAATAATAGAATTCAGTGGGGTCTCTTATATCGACATGTTATCCAGATTTATATCAATTGCCATTAACATGTCTTAATATTAATATATTGTATGAATACACATAGAGTATATACATATTATTACTATCATATAATTGTAGGGAGAAAACACAGAGAATAAAAAAAATGATATCTAAGAGGTAACAATAATCTGGAAGGCTAAATAGTTAAGTAAAATTTACCTCTGATAAATATGAAGTTCTCTTGAGTTAAAGAAAAAAACCCACGTAACACCAAAATAACATGAAACAAATTACTAAACAATATTCCTTAGGTGTTTGACTTTGTGTTACCTTATATGAAAAAATGTTCTTAGCCAAGCATGGTGGCATATGCCTTTAACCACAATAGTCCGAAAGCAAAAGCAAGTGGATCTCTATGAGCTTCAGGCCATCCTGGTCTACATAGCAACTTTCAGGCTAGCCAAGGCTACTACTAGTGAGCCATCTCCAAAAACAAAACAAATGTCCTTATTTCAGAATAGCCAACATAGAAGCTCATCCTAAATGGATGGATCTTCTTCAGTATCCACAAGAGAGCAATTGAGCATGAAAGAACAGAATACCCTGATCAGTCATTGTGTTTGGAAGTGTGCTTCACAGTGTGAGAAACCATTCAGAGGAGACAGATAAGGACAGGACGATGATCTGGGTGCCAGAGTGGAGGGGACTGCTGAAGACAATTACTATGCAAGGATTTTCCAGACACAAGTGGGTAGAACATCAAGAGATGGTGGGTGAATCATAGCGGAGGAAGGAAGGAATTATTACTTGTCCTCTAATAGTCAAGGAGCAGGAGTTTGCAAGAAATATTAGGTCACTTATATAACTTCTGGACACAAAACACTAGGAAACCATGAGAAAGGAGACGTGGTTCACTATAAATAATGTTCAAGTCTTGGCTGGCGCAGTCTTGGGAAAGAGCAGACATCTCACAGGAAGAGATTGCTCATCCAGTGGCAGATTACCATCCTTCACTAGGATGTCTTCTTGAGGAAGACACCACACTTGGAATTTGGACAGCGAATTAATGATAGAATGAAATCGTGCATGGACCCTAAGTTCCTAGTATTGTAGGAGCAAATGAATGAGTATAAGAAGTAACTAAGGCTGGATTTTCACCCATCCCTTTAATTTCTGCTACCATTAGGCACTGTTTTAAGAGTCATCAACTCAAGAACAAACTTTATTTGATAAAATTTTCTGCCCTCATGAAGACTGCTCTAGTGGGTGTGAGACAAAGTCAATTAGAAGCATAAAACACTAATTCTCTTTTGCATTTGACAAGCAGCGTCATGGTTCTTTTGAGGCAAAACTCTACTTAAGGCAGCCATGCGTCTTCTACTGTGGCTAGAACCATTTTCTGTTACAACAGCCACATCAGCGCCGCTCAGCTGTCTCCCTGCTTGCATCTCTACTCTGTTACTTCGCTCATCACTGGGGTGAAATAATCTTTAGCTAATTGCTTATAATGCAATTACTAAAACGCATCTGGTCACCTGCTAATATTTTCCCTTAGGTAACAGTTTCTAAAGATTAAAATATTATACCTTTAAAGGTTACTGAATAAATGTAAACTTATTACTAAGGTTTATAAAGAAGAAAATGTAAAGGTTGCATCCATTTCTAGTCTTCGGATGACACAACGCAGGCATACATACTGATGCAGATTTAGACAAGTGTTCCATATCTGGTGGCATTTGCATAGGATTTTAATTTGCTACACTATTAAAATTAACATAACACTAGTCTTTTGGAACTGGTTAGACAAATCCCTTAATTGGGATAGTGGCCATGTCTTTGGTCCAACTGGATTTAAGGAGATCTAAAAGCTATCATCATCAAATGTCACATGCTGTGCTGGGCAACTGGCACAAGAGAACATGAAAAAATTAAAAATTTCCATATTTAAATCAGTTGACGCAAACCAAATCAATTATACCAGGGAAGTTCTGCCGATCAAGTACAGGGAACCTCTGGAATGTTCTTAATGATTCTTTATTATTTAAATCTATGAGGAGTTATTTTGATATTTAATCTTTGTCATATATAGAGCAACAAGCTCTCAGTTCCCTGTTTTGTATATAACTCAGAATTTGAGAAGTCATCTCCAAAACCCTCTAGAACAAATCAGGTTTATGGAAACTTGGTATACCCTTGTTTAATGGGTAAGGATTATAATGCGCCCAGAATAAAATGTCTGGACGTTAAGGTAGCTCTCCAGTTTGTATCTAACTACCTCAGCCAGTGACTTCGGAGCCTATAGTTATCACAGTGTGGGATCTGGTGACCTGGCCATGGTCACTTAGTTGTAGATAAGTTCTCAAACATATTCTCTATCTGTCATGCAGCTCAGGTCCCGGGGGATAAAAGTACCAACTATGTTAAATCTATCATTTCCCCTTACTTGCTTAATTTTATCTTTTTCAACTCAAGAAGCCCCAACTTTCTCAAGTGTATCCTCATAAAATATTTATCCTGTGGTCATGTTTTTCCCCCTAGAAAATCTTGTGAGCTTTTGTACATCTCTGAGTATTTCTGGTGGGAAAGCACCAGGAGTTTAAATAGAGACTGGAAGCAATTTCTCTTCTGTTTGAAAGTGGATGATGGCATCATAGTTTATTGGCTTCTCAGGTCAAAGTGTTAGACATAAAGGCTACTTTTAGAGGAGAGGATCTGATAATGATCTAAGCCTTGTTATCTAGTGAGCACAATTTGAATTACTTTTCCTTAAATGCATTTCTTTATATTTGCCAACTGAACTCAGGATTAGAAATGATTTCTCAATGCCAGATCTAAATGGGGGCATTTGTGTACCCCCACTTAATTTTCCTAATCTCCAGAACACTGATATCCTTGGAAGATGGTTAAGGCTGAGGCTATGCACACTACATGCAACTTTTAATTTTCTACTGTTTATAGTATATATAAACATTAAAATTAATTTATATATATCCAATATTTAATAAATATAAAAATTATTTCCAGTACTGTGAAGTCTTTGATTGGGGTAGGGGTTCTGATACATATTTTAAAATACAGCAAAACCCAGGTGTGACTGTACCTGTATGACAGTGGTCACCATGTTGGTAGGTGTGGTCCTGAGACCAAGATGTCAGCTGCATGCTGATGGAAAATTTGGAAAATGTAGCTGTGTGTATTCTCAGACTTTATTCTATACTTTAAATATCTACTCTATACAAATGGATTTTTTCATATGATCTCAAATTCAAATAAATTTAGGTTAGCTTGTATTTTATAGTGATGGGAAAAATCAGATGACTACATTCAGAATTTTTAGCTGATTCTCCATCTTTTGGGCAGGTTTATGCATAATGTGCCATTTTATTCCATTTGTGTTTATACGTGTGAGTGTGAACACGCTTTGGTGTGCATGTGTGGGGGGTCACAGGACAACCTGCATGAGCTCATTCTCTACCTCTACCATATGGCCCTGGGAACTGAACTCAAGTTGTTATGCTATGCAGCAGGACTTCAGCAGCTGAGCTCCCTCACCAGCCTACAGCATGCCCCTTCAAAGGTGATGCATTAAATTCAGGACTGCTGGCGTGCTGATGTCACTGGGCACAGAAAGCCTTCTTCTCATTCATAAGGGAGTTGCAACAGTATTATTCAAATGATTTAATATCTTCTAAAGAAGAAACTATAGAAATATTTACATAACTTAATACTGTAGGTGGAATATCCATCTTAACCTAACATTAAGAATGACAAGGAGGAGATAAACCAGCATAATATATCTTATTTATTTTCCAATAATACAGCTGGGACATTCCGCATGCCTAACTTCTTTAACCTGTCAGGAAGAGTAACCTATATGGATTTAATTCTTTTCTGCACATATTAAAAGAATAAATTGTAAAAATGTATTTCAACATTTCTTTTTAGAAACAATAATAATTCTCTTTTAAAGTTTATTTCATTTTTATTGAGAAATGACCAAATGCCATTTCGACTTCAAAGAAATCAAACTATCAGGGAAAAAAACTGAAGAGGAGAGGCTATGTGTTACTGTATTATGAACATAATCTTCAAGCCTATGTATAAACTTGGTTTTCTACTAAATCATATAAAGGTTAATATAAAATGTATTAAAACTTTTGCAACTAAATCTTACTTGTTTTAAAATACTCTAGTAAATGTAAATATTGAACATGATATGCCTAGAACTCTTATAGTCAGAGAAAAGCTTCAGGGAAAACAAAACCATTTACTTGGGAAGTCAACTGTACGGCAAGATTCAGAGATTTGCTAGATTTTGCTAGGTGGGGGCTGTGATGACAGAGCCCTTAAAAGAGGATAACTAGGGAGGAGGAAATGCAGAGACTAAATAAGAAAGGAAGGCCCATACTTCCTGCAGGCCCTCAGTTAGCAAAGACCAGACAGGAGGGACACCAAGAGGTTCTAGTAGAAGATGTTTGGGAAGTCAGATCATCAATCATAAGAGCAAGTAACCAGGAACCAAGCCAATGATAAGAGTCTTGAGATGGGACACTTCAAATGCAGTGGAACTGAACTGTGGGATTCTCACATATCTGATACCATAGGTCCAGAGCTACAAATTTAGGGGGAAGGGGCAAAAATATATTGAGATGTTGGTTGTTTTAAAAAAATTAATTAGACCTTTACAGTAAACAATTTGATTGAAGGGCAATACATTTCCTTCTCTTTTTTTCTTTCTTCTTAGATGGGGTCTCAGTATGTGCTTCACTCATGGACGCTCACGATGGGGTATCATGTCACCTCTTCCCCCCTTACTTGGGAGGATAGTCTGCTCTGTGAAGAGCTGCTCTTCCAAGCTGCAAGTCATTCTGACTCGTAGTGAGGTGTCCTGGCCTTTCCCTGCTCTGCACCGCCAATTATGTCCCTGGCAATGACCAAATGCAATGTTTATTTTGGCTGGATGGTTTTGCCTGAAGAAGGCAGCCTAGTCACACAGTACTTAGTAAGAATTACTAAACATTGGTAGGTACTTACATAGTATATGAGCCTGAAAATGGCTGTGTGTCACTTCAGAGAAGCCTTGAGGATAAAATTTTTATACAGCCCTAGTGTAAACCTTGCCCTGAAAACAGTGAGAGGTTACACTTTCAGAGTCAGGATGTCCCCATGGAGAAGGAGAGAGCCTCTTACTGTCACTCCCTTTGCTGACAATGTGTCTGCTCTGACACATGCCTTCCCCTTCTCGGTTTCTCTTTATTTCCTCTTCTGTTCCTTTTCTCCTCCCTTCTTGCCTGGAATGACTAAACTGGACTTTGTAATGAAAATTCTTCTCTACCTCATTTGGGCTTTAGCCTGCACCCTGGGCTCTGTGACTCTCAGGTTGGTCCTTTCATCTTTCTGGCTCTTGACTGATGATGACTACTAAGGGGACAGACCTGTAACCCAGCACGCATTTGGGAGACTGAGGCAGAAGGAGGACAGACAATAGGCCAGAGTGGAGAACATGGTGAGACACCAGAAATTACAGTAGTGGTGACAGGTCATGTCAGATGCTTTTGAGTAACTCACTGCCCACAAATGTTCAGTGTACACATCTCTGGACATAAGATCAAGAAGCCTTTAACTGGGTCATTACATGGTGATAATTGAAGGATCTTAGAACTAACTCCAAATACATGTATCTGCAAAGCCATACCTCAGAACCTTAAGCTGGAATGGCTCAGAGAGAGTGTGGGAAGCTTAAAGATTAGCTCTTGTCCAACATCCAGTGGAGAATCTATCAATGGGTAAATTATTTGATACATTGGGAGTGTTCAAACAATAAACACACAATATACATTTGAGGGAAACTCTGTTCAGCTTTCCTGAGATTTCCTTTAAGAGCACGGTCTACTTCCTTGAGATGCTCACAATATTGCACTCAGATGTTTGGAAGGTCCATCCTCCTCTATAGTAATAGGGACCCATAAACCATAGCGAGTCTCTGGCACAAACAGAGGCAGGTATATATTAACCATCATGCTAACAGGGACATGGTGGGCAGTCACAAAACAAAGCCACCCTCTTGAGCATCTAAGAGCATGAAATCCTCAGAGGTGCAGGAGCTTACACAGGCATTTTCAACAACGTCCAGATACCTACTATCAGCAGGATCTGCTTCCTAGAGGAATCAAATCAGACAGACCTCATTTCACCTGTCCTTTGGAGAGAGAACAAAATTCAGAGCCACAGCATTGGATCCCAACATAATATCCTTTTCTCACAATTTGTCACTATGGACCACAACTTTTCCTCATTAATATCTTAGTTTTGGCCTCTATTTGTCCCTAGATACCACCCATAGTTGTAGCATGAGGGCCGGCTTGTTGGGGTTTCTGTCCCGCCCTGTACCCCACAGCGGGCAAGTCCCAAAGAAAATCACACAAAGTCTACATTAGGTTATAAACTGATTGGCCCATTAGCTCAGTCTTCTTATTACTAATCTTTACATCTTATGGTGTAACCCATAATTCTTGTCTGTGTTAGTCTTGTGGCTCAGTACCTTTTCCAGTGGTGCAGGCTACATCTTGCTTCTCTGTGGTCTGAGCAGGAATGGAGGAATGGGCTTCCTCCTTCCTAGCCTTCTCCTGTTCTCATCGCCCCGCCTCTACTTCCTGTCTGGTTGACCCACCTATACTTCCTGACTGGCCAATCAGCGTTTTATTAAAATATGATTGACAGAATACAGACAATTCTCCCACACCACATAGTGAGACTGAAGCTTCCAGACCATGGTTCATAGTCTCAGGATAAGGAATATTTTAAGTTGCACATTCTAAGGAGAAGTAATCCCACCCTGTTTCACTGCCTATAGAGATGTTCAACTGTAGAAGGTCTTTCCATATCATACCCCTTTAAGAAGAGCACAGCCCTTCTATGTCCTACAGTGTTGCCTGGCAATACAAAGGTCCTATACTCTACCTCCCTCAGCCTCTGTTACGGACTCTGGTCAGGCAGTGCAAAGTGCTAGACGGTGTCTTTGCTGTTTATAAGTTGCCAGCAGTTCTACCCCTACTACCCAACATGGGAGACATGATGCACACTGCTTCAACATTATGGAAAACTGTAATGATTTTCCTAGAAAGGGAACACTGATCCCTAACTGAACAACGGCTTTCCGCCTTTAATATTACCTCTGTGTTGGCAGAGTAAAAAGAATTACTGATGATGAAAGTGATTCTGACTTAAAGGTCAAAGATGTGATTTCCGATGTTGCTAGTGTATGAAATTCTGCTTAAAGGTAGCAGATACCAAGGAGAACATTAATCCCACAGAACCCCAATATGTGTTAATTAGTATCCTAGTTAGCTATGTCAATCTATCACATATCTAGAGTCAAATGAGAGGAATGCCCCAATTAAGTAACCGCCTAGATGAGATTCCCACATGCATGTCTGTGGAGGTCTGTCTTTTTATTATTGATGAAGAACCACACTGTGTGTAGCACCATCCCTAGACAGGCAAGTAAGTGAACCAGAGAGCGAGCAGGTAGAGTTCTTCCATGGTCCCTGCCTTCACACTCCTACCTTAGGTTCCCACTCTGAATTCTCTTATTGATGGATTTTTACCTAAAGTCATAGGCCAAATGAACCCTTTCAGTTCCTAAGTTGCTGTAAGTCATGATATTGACATAACAACAGAAGGGAACGAGACGATTTAAAACACATGGAAAGAACCTGGCAAACCAATGAGATGGAAGAAAAGTATTTGAGAGTTAGAAATCTCATTGATCCCTAGAAAACAGAGATGAGGAAGAGGAACATGACACCACAATAAAAAATCAATTTCATTAAAGTGAAATTAGTTGATTTATTGAAGAGTGGAGTCAACTTATTAAAGACTAAATAGTAGTTGGTCCCAGGATACCTCCTTGAGCCTTAGATTAATAAAACCAGGGGGCAGTGACCCTGTAATGACCTGGAGAACAAAGAACAGCTGAGAAACCACAGAAGCCCTAGTCACAGGGAGGACTGCACCTCCTTGTAGAGGTTTCCGTGCCCCAGCACATCAGAAGAACCAGAACAGGAACGATGCCACTAGGCTGCGAAGGAAGATCCCAGTGCATCCATTGCACTCTGCGTGAGACGGCATGCGGGATACAATCCATTTAAACTGACTTCACTGCATCAGAATTAAAACTCAAAAGTTCTGATTTAAAGGATTAAGCACTTAGCTACAAGCAAAGTGAAGCTTTTGAAAATAATCAATCCCTTATTGATCTACCCAGTTTCAGTTTTATATAGCAATTGGGCTACCAAATCATAGTAAGCCCACAAATTATTGACTGTAAAATCCTAATGCCTACAGAGAGCTAACCTTAAGTCCCTTTATGTATATAAATATATTATCTAATGTTTTTTAAGTTGGATTCCTGATACATTTGAAATTTTCTGCTAATATTAGCTTATTTCCTAAACTCTACTGTTACTGATTTTTGTTTTGTTTTTTAATGTATAAGTTTTCACTGGAGTCTAAAATGTAAGGTAGGGAGTGTGTGTTTGTTACTCACATGCACGATGCCTGCATTTGGCACCTCCCTGGAGGCAAAGGGAACATTGCTTACTGCCGTGCGCCATTAGTGCTAGCAGCATTTCTCAAAGAACAAAGACAGCAGCTCTATTAACCTATTAGTTCCTAAATCATTTTCCATTAGACCTTTGACGAAATGGTTTAATGAGCTCATGAGGAAACAATGGCAGAGGAGTCCCTTAAAAGTCAAAGAATTGATAATTATACACCAATCACTGCATGATTTTCTGTCAAAAAGCAAAACCATGTTTTTTGTATGGATCAGCTCAGTTTGTTACTATTCCTGTAAGCCTTTGGATTTACTAACATTGAATCTTCAACTTAGACAATACTTGCACCAGGCTGGCAAAAAAGAGCACAGATGGAGAAATCTTCAGAAGTGTACAACGTCATGGTATCCCCCCTCTTAGATTTTCTCTTATCTTCCATTTTCAACAAATTTCAGCTGAAAACACTAAAACCCATGGTGACACTCAGCCCTCCAGGTGACTCAGTTCTCTCGGGTGGTACAATCGCTGTGATAATTGTTTCTTGTGAGAACCAGTTTAGGTACAAGTTAATGCAGTTTAATCTTATCATGTCTGTGCTACAAAGCCTCATTTTAGTAAAGACAAACAAAAACAAAAAGAACCCCAAGACTATGTAAGATACTATGATACTTATATATTTCTACAACTTCTTGTATTTGGGTTTTATTTTATTTACCAAATCTAATTTTCTATTGATGTGGGGTGTCCTTCTGTATATGTGTTGCTTTTATTGGATAATGAATGAAGCTATTTTGGCCAATATCTTAGCAGAGTAAAGCCAGGTTGGAAATCCAAACAGAGATACATAGAGAGAGTAGGTGAAGTCAAAGAGACCCTGTAGCTGCCGAAGGAATCAGGCACTGGAACCTTACCAGTAGGACACAGCCTTGTGGTGATACACAGACTAATAGAAATGAGTTCACTTAAGATGTAAGAGCTGACTGGGAATATGCCTAAGCTCTAGGCCAGAGTACTGTAACTAATATGCTTTCTGTGTGATTGTTTGGGTCTGGGCAGCTGGGAAACTGAAGCGCAGCCTCCTTTCCATTCTGTAGTTTTCCAACCATCACCACATCCATTTGTAATTCTTCACCTAAGGACTACACTTGAGGAAAAACCAGTTGATGGCATGCAAACACCACTGTGTTTACCTATTACGAGTGTGCGCACACAGACGCTTGTGACTAAAAGGCATGAGGAAAGAAAATACATAAAAAGTAGGTCAACCGACTGGGATCAAAGGTTGAGTACTTGTGGAGTCTGGCACTGACTGGCCCCCACAGAACAGGTGTTAAAGGTTTGGGGACCACCTGTGGCATTACTGGGATGTGATGTCCCAGTAGGACGAAGTTAGGTCACTAAGGGATGCTCTTGCAGGGAACAGTGGGTCTGTCACTTTCCTTTGTTTCTCTTTGCTCCCCACACCATGCCTAATGAACCCAGAAAGTAACTGACTACACTAATCATGGAGTAAAACCTTGGAAACTGCAAGCAAAAGGCAAATCTTACTTTGTTTCAAGTTGGTTGCCTTGGGAATTTCTCCAAGTAGTAGAAAAGTGACTTAACACGTGCTTCATATTAAAAAATATGAAAGAAAATTATATGGACTAAGTAGACTGGTTTAAATGAACAACCTAAAGCAGATAATTATTTTATAAGAATAAAAACTAACTCCCTAAACTCAACTCTATAGAAACATAGGCTGCTAGGATCTGATCCTGTGGCTGACTAGTACACGGATCCTAACAAATCGCCTTGTCCAAACCTTCTGGTGTCATCTTTTTCTATCATCCTTGATATTAAATGAATGGAAACCTATCTGAAGCACTCCTGGGATCAATGAGATCTCATTGGTGGACAGCTGCTGATCAGAGTCTGACTTTAACTCATGTGTAAGATACAGGACACATCATAGTCCAGAAATGGTACCACTCCTGGTGTTCACTGCAGCCTTCGGAAATACACCCCTGTAACAGAAAAGTCAAACCACCATGAGCACACACACACACACACACACACACACACACACACACACACACACACAATCTCCTTCCCTAGTAACACTGCATCACCATGTCACTTACACTAAGCCCAGCTCCATGGTAAGGAGGGGCCTAGAAGCTTCTTGAGCCTTTTTAAATTCTCAAAACCCAAGAATGTTAACAGACTCAGCTACCTGAGGGCTTCCCAAGTATCCGCAATAACTACACTTCATGATGGCCATGAACCCACCCAGCCAGAAACAACCGGCTACACTACAGAAATATCTCACTGATATCATTTTGTTAAATTTAAACTTTCAACAATGCAAATATACAACCTGTTTTGAAAAATCAGTAGGCTTCATTTTAATTAAGATGAAAGAGATCACTCAGTGTTAGGTGAATACGGCTCATTAGAGAGTAAGATTGATACAGGAAGATCAAGAGGAGGACTGACAGATCAACAAATGTGACAAAGACACAGGGTGACTTGATATATAGGGAGAGGTCTCTGGACATACTGCATCAAGGAGGTGGGCACAGTGTTGGTGTTTGCTAAGATGAGCACCATTAGGTGGCAAATAGGTTGGTTAGTTAGGGTAAAAAGAAGAAAAAACAACAGTAACAACAAAAACCAGAATCATGGTGGGTTAGCAATGGTAAGAAGGGGAAAAACAACAAGAACAACAGAAGCCAGAATCTTGGTGTGGATACATAAAAGTCACAGCTAATGAAATGGATACCAATACCGTCTCTGAATCTGCAGTTCATCAATGGCAATGAGATCAAAGATTCAGCTTATGACTCAGTCACTTCATTGTTTGTGGCTGTGACTATCGTCTGTCCAGTCATAGGTTTTGTTCATCTGACTTCGGAGCATGTCTGTCCTATGTATTTGTAAGAGATGACTTCACATGGAGGAGCTTAGCACTTTCATTATACACAAAATGTTCACATTTAGTACAACATCATCTTCTCTAGAAAAATTATTGTTATGAAGATGACATACTTCCTACTTTTTCTATGGCCTCTAGAATATATTCCCTGTTCAGTTAAAACTCTTATCTAGAGACAAACTTCATTACTATCACACTGGAAATTCTTCAGCCAAAAAGATTTTTGTGACTTCCAGTTGTTTGCAATCATCGGCAGGTCCCGCGGGCCCACCTCTGTCACTGCTTCCCCTTTCAACTGCAGCACTGCTCCATCGTGTAAGAAAAGCTGGAAATGGAGTCTCAAATTCAAATATCATGATTCAAGTATTTTTAGGGCAACAGCAGGCAGTGTTTTTATTTAGAGCATTAAATCTCAGCGAGGTAATTGTTGATTTTAGGATTTTTTTTTTAAAGAGGTTAGCACAGTGTCTTCCTTCAATTATTTCTGAAAAGTACTAAAGTAATACATAAGACATTTCTGGTTTTTAAACTGCTACTCAGCACAACTAATGACTTATAAAATAGCTAATTATTTTCTTTGAGGTCAGAAGTAGATTTCAATGTTAGAGCAAGAAAACCAAAATAAATGTGATCTGCTTTTCTCAAAATAGCACATTAACACTTGACTCCCACCTGACCCTGGTATTTATCCTCCTCTCCGGAAGTAGTAACCAAATCTGATGCAACAGCAGGTGCCAGGATGCCACCCAGGGCTTAACACAGCAAGGAGGTAGCTACTTTGTACCAACCTATACTTCATTTGTCTTGAGACCCTCAACAGTTAGTTAATTAGAGCTGAAGGCCTTTGAAGCCACCTGCTCAACCAGTCCCATCTTGGTCAGTCCATGTGGGTGTGAGCAACCCCAAGTGGTTGATAACTGAGGGAAAACACCCACATTCATGAGCTGACACCAAGAGAATCCTCCCCGCCGTGTCTGCAGTCTGGTCTAAGAACCATACAGAGCTGCAGACTTGCTGGAAAACCCTATGGAGACATGTTTTGATTTGAATAAGTTTTAGAGACTATTAAATGGCATTCATGGATATCTCTGACACAATATCTGATATTAAGGGAAATTTGGTTAAGTCTTTTATTTTTCTTAAACTGTATTGCTGATTTGGGGGTTGGGGTGGGGTGCATACAAGGATCGTAGGAGCCAGAGGAGTCCAGGATATCACAGGAAAACCCACAGAAACAACTAACCTGGACTCATAGGCGTTCACAGAGTCTGAACCAACAACCAGCGAGCCTGCATGGGGCCAACCTCGGCCCTCCACACATATGTAGCTGTGTAATTTTATTGATTTGTGAGACTCCTAACAGTGGGAGCAGGAGATGTCCCTAACACTTTGGCTGGCTTTTGGGAACCTATTCTTCATAGTGGGTTGCCTTGCCCAGCCTTAATACACACTGCAGCTTGATAGCCATGCTTTGTTGATACCCATGGGAGGCCTGACCCTTTGTGAAAAGAAACAGAGAGGTGGATGGAGGAGCTGTGAAGGAGAGAAGGGGGAAAATGGGAGAAGAGGGAGGGGAAGTAAACAAAAGAAAGACAGGGAGAGAGGGAGGGAGGGAGGGAGGGAGGGAGGGAGGGAGGAAGATGGCTGTACCTCCTCTCCCTGCCCAACAAGTCCCTAACTCTACTCTCTAAGGGATGTATTGGGTATCTTTCCTATTGCTGTGATAAAATACTACAAAAAGCAAATGAAGAAAGGCTTGTCTTTGGCTTAGTCAGAGCTTACAGTCCTCCTAATAGAGCAGTCACAGGGACAGCTGGTTACTTTGTATCCATACCCTAGAAGCAGACATGAATGTGTGTGCTCAGCTCACTTTACCCTTTTGTCCAGTACAGGATCCCATCCCAGGGATGGTGCCACTGCCTTGGGTCTTCCCACGTCAGTCAATGTAACCCAGACAAGCTCTCACAGAAGCCTGAGACCCATCTCCCAGGTGAGTCCAGATAGAGCTAAAGTTGGAATTTGAGAGAAGGCATCACAAGGGGGGAACACAGTGACCACTCTGGTGCACATCTTCCCATAGTCTTCTAGCACTGTGTTATTATTAATGCATATACATCTAAGAACATATATGCATAATTATTTTTCATTTCAAGAAAAAATGCATTACACAAAAAGTTCTAATTTAATGTACTCAATACAATTATAGCACTCTTTCCAGTAATGTAACTATAATCCACCTCATTATTTCACTACTTTATTTGTGAGTGGAGGCAGGGACATGCATACTCATGAACCACAGCATACTTGTGGATCTCAGGTGACAACTTTTAGGAACTGGTTGTCACCTTCTGCCTTTTTGAGGCAGAGTCTCTCTTGTTTATTGCAGCTGGCCCAAGAGCAGCCTTGCCTGGGGTGCGCTAGTCCACTAGACATACCAACAGCTGTCATATCGCCAGCTTCTTTTGGCACCATCGTGGATCATCGTGCAGGAATCTGAATTGAAATAAACATTCTTCTAATTGCCTGTTTTTCGTGATTTTCATGCCATAATGAATGTAAGTTATTGTATTATTACTTAAATTATTTCTGTGGGATAGAATTTTCGAAGTGAACTTTCAGAGTTGGCAAACATAATCACTAACTCTACCTTGACACAAATATAAACACTGCACGTATCCCCTCCTCTTCCCTCGATTTTAACACTCAGGGACTGGTGGCTCAGAGTTCCCTTGTTCCGACAATGCCTGGATTTCCCAATCCTAGCCATCCCAACAGTCGAAGTTTCTTGTGTACTGAATCCGTGTCAGTCTCACCGATCTCCATGCTTCCCTTTTTCACCTTATTAAGTCAATGATGATCTCTAGGCATGCATATTTCATATCAAATTCTGGAAAGAGCCCCCCCCACACACACACACACCGTCTATATAGAACTTCTATTTCTACCCAGATTTGTCCCTGGGAGACTGAAATGAGGGAGATGCAGCAGCACACACAGGCTACGCCAGTCTCCCTCACCAGCTTCCCTGTGCTCACTATGACCTGGGACCGCAGGTCAGAAGAACACGGGAGTTCAGGCTCAGTGTTAGGACTCCTTTCCTCCCTTCTACAAATATGTACTCAAAAGCACCTCAATCTCATACTGAAGACGGCAGACGACAGGCAGGGAAGCCTGGCAGCCTGGGAACGTGTGGTGACCTTTTAACACTTTTCTCTCCAAACCACCACCAATACTGAGATGATTGCATGAGCAAACTCACACAATGCTACAAAAGAAGCTACAACCCAGGAAGCATTCACACCTGCTGGCTATTGTGCTCACCGCTTTCAGATTCCCAGACATTAAGAAGCCCTTCGCGGGCAATATGATGGTCAGCAGCCTGATGCTTACAACCCAGTGGGAAAGTCAGGTATTAAATAAGATGGAACTGGAGCTCTGATAAGCCATTGGGGGATAAGGGAAGAAAAAAGGTGATGCTGGGATCCACGGAGTTGGGGACATCCACGAAGGTGTCCAGAAGAGACTGGAGCACTGTGAAGGGCTAACAGGGAAGCACTGGAGAAAAGGGGAGGGTGGCCAGGGGAAGCGAGCTCATCTTTCCTTCCCCCTTCCTTCCTCCTTATTCTCTCTATTCCCCACCATTAAAATGCCAACTACTCCAAATAATATAATAGGAAAAAGCATACTGGTCTATGATTTGTGTATTGGTATCGGCCTTAAACAAAATATAAACTTCCTTAAAACACGCAAATTCAGTTAACCTCCATGAAGGGATCAGTGGTGGCACCGCATTTTAGAATTTCCTGCTGGCTTACCTCCAAGCACTGCTAGAATAGCTGACGCTGCACACATTTAGCTTACCTCACAAAAGAATATTCTAAAGTGCATCAAGCAAAAATTATAAAATGATACATTGTGGAATATTAAAGTTCTATACTTTTCAAATAAGATAGAAAAAAATCTAGCCTACAAAGATTGGTGAGTTTGGATAATATCAATTCTTAATCCACATTTGATGAATTGATCTTTGTTTTCTTCTTAAATAATTAAAAATTATATTTATGTGTATAGTTGTGCCTGCATCTATGTCTCTGCACCATTTGTATGCAGTGCCTGAAGATGCCAGAAGAGGGCGTCAGATCCCCTGGGGCTGGCACTACAGAGGTTTCTGGAAGAGAAGCCAGTGCTCTTCACTGCTCAGACATTTATCCAACTTCAAATTAATCTTTGAGTCTAAATTTTTAGGCAAATACATACTTTTGCCTGACATACTAGATGAATTTACAAAGGCCACACTTTGTATCTCAGTGTCAAAGCCATGCAGAGAACATCCCGGCCAGTGATGATGTCACTGCCATCCCAATCAGGCAGTATATAACAAGATGATTCCAACATTTTTCAGGCGACCCTGACCAGGGAGCCCACTACACACCAGGCTCTGACCACCTCTGCTTTTCTATCCAAAAACGTCTCTTCTCTCTACTTCAGGCTGTAGCCCTGTCCTGTTACCCTTTCTAATCTTACGCAGCAAATGCCTCAGAGGTTCAGAAATTCCCATTTCTAAAGCAACAGAATACTGGTATAAAGTTAGGGGTGAATAGTTTATGCCTCTGAAGTAATCAAATATCATTTCTTTATAACTAGCATAGGGGTAGCCTTGCTACCTTCCATGGTTCTTCTTGGCTTCCTAGAAAGCGTCACAGCGGCCCTGGGGGAAGGTGACAGGCCTTCACAAAGAGCAGCTCAGGTCTCTGCGCCTGGACATCCTCAGCGACTGACCCACGGAGACAAGCAAAGCTGTGCTGTCATTTCTGAATACTACACTCAGGGAAATGGTAAACAAATATTTACTAAAAACTGCCCTATGCTAACTTCACAGAATCAATCATTTTACCAAGTATTATGACTTCAGAATGTGTTTGTAAGAAGATCATGAATATAGTCATGAATTCCCACTTATCCATTATATTCACTAACAAATACAGTAACTAAAATGGCAAGCGTTAGTTCAAAACTCAGCAATTTTAGCTTAGATTCTCCATTTATATTGTAAGAGACACTTGACTTCTTTTTTTTCCCTTAAACAAGGGTAATTTTGAGCATTACTTGGCATGTCTACTAAGTTTCTACTATTAGACGATGCCCCAGAAGAATGTAGCCTGTGTTTTTTGTTTTTTTTTTAAAATGCAGCCACAGTCCTGTTTGTGAACAGGCAGCTGGCTCTCAGTACCCTCTCATCTAGGAACTGCAGTGAAGAATGGAAGGCTCAGGAAAAAGCTTTTAGAGCCCTGCCTGGGCCTGAGTGCCGCCCTCCTGCTGAGCGCTCACAAAGGGTCATACCAGGGACCCATCTGGTTCAATGCCTTAAACAACAAACTTCACAGCATGTGAGGGATTTCAAAAATGAAACAAAGGAAAACTGTGCCGGCTATGGCCTTCTTGGTCGCCAGCACCAAACAGGGACAGGGCAAAGAGAGCGAACTATCCTCATGACCTCTGTGATATTGCCACATAGGCAAACCACCCAACAGACCTGACAGCATGGCATCCCAGAGTTCTCAGCCTCCCTCCCCACTGGTAGGCTCTTCCTGGGAACCCACAGTCATTGAGAAACCAGGGAGAACAGCCAGGTGGATGCATCCAAGGCATCAGAACAGCTAAGGGTCCCTGGCAGCATCATTGTAGTCAGCACCATAAACACCACGAATACTCTGCCAATAGGAGTTTCTCCACAGCAGCTTATTTTCCCGAGCAGGTCAATGCCCTGGTATCATTTGCTCAAGGATAGTCTACTGCCAACATGTTACCAAGCGGCACACAGTCACACTAGACAGGTTCTAGTCCCTTCCCCTTGGCTCAGCTAAGAAGTAGAGAAGATCTGTAGATGGCAGGTTCCCAAATGGTGGCAGCGGGTCCAGCTCCAGCTCCATGGTAGGACATCCTGAACAGAACTCGGGGTATACTGAGAGCATCTCTCACCTGACAAGTCCTGGTTCTGAAACAAGCTATTTAGCAGAGGAAAGACACATCTGATCTGGTCTCATGTTTGGAAAATAAAGAAACAAAACAACTGATACAAATGTACCGCAAGGTGTGGAGGGAAGAGATCTTAAGTTTTCTGCCTCTGACCTCCATACCAAGCCATCAGAATAAGGCTGCTGGCATTCACCTCTATGGCCTGTTAAAAGGGCAACTGAAGCTGGAGTGGGGAGAGTGTGAGAAGGGTCAAGAGTGCACTCTTCTTTTATCCAAAAAGGTGGTTAAAGGTCAGGGTTGGAAAAAGAGAACTTTTCATATTGGTCTTGAGAAGCAAAGCAGGTCATCCACTGCCTGGATACAATGGAAGCCAGCATTTCATATGGATCTGTCTGAGGCTTCTCAGAGAGTCCCTGCAGGATCACTGTGACCATCTTAACAGTCAGTGGAAGCAAAGAGGCATTTGTGAAAACCAGGAGAATCCGTCAGATGGAGCTGGTTCCAGAAAGCTTCAAAGTCGAGCAGGAATGCACCAAGGACATAGAAGAGAAGGACCCAGGTGACTGTGAGAACCTCACAGTTTAGGTAAAAGATTTACTGCAGAGGTCAAAGAAACTACACATACAAAAGAGATGTACGGATAATCAGATTATACTAAGAATATACACTGAAAAAAGCTAAACAATGAAAGAGATACATGAAAATCAATGAAAGCTGTTCTGAAGCTACTGATAAATGATCAACTACAGTTACGTCAGCCTTTGATACAAGGGTCCACTCACAGCCTCTTCCTCTTCAATGAAGGAGCCTTGAGATCACGCTGTTACATTATCCACCTACCCTCCTACACAACCCAAACCCAGGAACTGAGTACATGAAGAGAACAAGGGCTGGCAACCTCCCCCAGCTCCTCCCCCTCACTCAGCATCTTTGGAAAAACAGGCTCTGACTGGATTTTCCCAGGTATGTCGAAAGAAAGTAAGTTGTCCCCTGTCTTCTTCTCACCCTAAAATGTGGTTAGCTCTACCATGAGTGACCATCACATTGCTCATCTTTAAGGCTGACCACAGTTTCCTCTTCCCCTTCTCCTGTCCATGGAGAGTCTGCAGTGTGTCTGCTCAATTGTGTGACCTACTTTGCCCGTGAGTATTCTACTCTCCATTGTCTCTGGTCGGTGGGTATCCTCAGAAGAGTGATTCTTAACTGGGGTACGGGAGGTGCTGGTGTCAAGCATAAGTTAGGCCTGCAATTCCTCTGTCTCCCCTGCCCCTTAGCATCTTGGACTCCAGGCCATACTGTCCAGCGCTCTGACCTCTGCACTGCCCATCAAGGTCAGATGCAGTGGAAACTCACATGTGCTCCTGTGTTCAATCCCCAGCATGTCTCTGCTGGTCCCTAGCACCTGCCACACCAAGTTCAGGTGACAACATTAAAGAAAATATACAAGTTTATTTGACTAGTTTTAGTTATATAAGGTCAAATCTCTATTAAAAATCCTTATGTACATATATATGTGTGATATACCTGCATGAGATAATAAATTATATATGATGTATGTATGGGATTACACATATAAGATTAGCCAAATGTGAGAAGTCTTGAATCTATCATTAGCAACATGACCTTGAAGAAGTAACTCATCTCTTCTAAGCCTTGTAAATGGAGGTTATAACTGTGTAGATTAAATGACATAATAAATGGTAGATTGATATGATATGAAATATACAATAAATATCATTACTGATTACCACAGTAGCTCTGTTATACTGTTTAGGATGTCAGCTCATACATGAATGGCTACAGAACTAATAGAAGGGGCATATTCATGACCCTTACAGAGGTCAGGAAGCTAACACAACCCTGGCTCTACTTTAAAACCTAATCACATTTTTTTATATCATTATTACAAGCCAGAGGTGAACAGCTTACATAAGCATTTAATCTCTGGCTCCCAGGAACTAGTGGGAAGGTTCCTTGTGAGCATGAGGTAACAGAGCTGTCTGGAGAAGGGAACCCTGGAACCGAACTTTACTGATAGGTCCTCTCCCTGCTCTTACGAATGACAAGAATCATTCCCTGAGGAATTACTTAAGCTAGACTTAAATATAAAACTTCTACTTCTTACTTAAGTCAGTTACTCCATACCATCTTGTTCTAAAAAATGATGTAAATATATAAAACTAATTTTTCTTCAGACATTTGGAATTTATGTCCATGAGGACGAGTGTGGTACCCAAGGTCTCACTGACAGTTTAAGTGGGTAGAGGTGAAACCTGGGTTCCCTGAGCTCAGAGAAATGTCTTCCAGTTACGGTCAATTTGTATATGTCTTCTCTTGACCCAGTGCCTGGTCTACCCTGTGGATTCAAAGGTGAAGACCTTTGCATTTACACATTTGAAGCTAAAACCCAGCATCATGTCTATCACATAAACATTGCTGCTGTCCTTAGAGCTTCTGTCAAATTCTTGCCCACTGTGTTTCTTTCTCCCAGTCAAACAAATGTAAAAAGCCTTTGTGCTGTGGGACTAGCTCAGTCGGTAGAGCATGAGACTCTTAATCTCAGGGTCGTGGGTTCGAGCTCCACGTTGGGCGCCATATGTAACATGAGGGGGCCGGCTTGTTGGGGTTTCCGTCCCGCCCGGTACCCCACAGCCAGCAAATCCCAAAGAGAAATCACACACAGGACTCCATAAGGTTTTAAACTGATTAGCCCATTAGGTCTGGCTTCTTGTTAACTCTTATAACTTATGTTACCCCATTATCCTTATCTACATTAGCCACATGGCTCCGTACCTTTCTCAGCTGGGCAAGTTACATGCTGCCTCTTCGGTAGTCTGTGCAGGAGTGATGGAGGGAGCTTCCTGTGTCCCAGAATACTCCCAGTCTCTTTGCTCCACCCCTACTTCCTGTCTGGCTTTCCCACCTATACTGTCTGCCTGGCCAATCAGCGTTTTATTAAAATATGATTGACAGAACACAGACAATTCTCCCACACCACCTTTGTCAAGTGTTCTTTTTTTTATGACATTGTATGGTCATCGACTTGAGCTGGTTGTATGTTTCTGAGAAACAGTCATATCATGCCAATGCCCTTCCTTGAGTTGTTGTCAGGAAAGGTACCCCATCCCTCCAGTTGCCCTACAACATCGCCTGTTCCACTACAGTTACAAAATATTGCCATCTGTCTTTCTCCTTCTCCGCGGCTTTCATTATGCCATCTCTTCTAAGCCATTCTGACTTAGTCTCCTCAATTTCAGATATAATCTTTAAAAAGTAAATTAAAACAAAACGTTTTAACTAAAATTAATTTGGGAGTCTGATAACAGCATTAAGTTGGGTGGCAACCACACCTAAGGGACAAGGTAATATGAAAGTTGGAATTTAGAAAAATGGTAGTGTGAATTTTTCCTATGTTGCAACAATCACATGGCTTCCTCCAACTTTATTTTACTGATAGGAAAAATGTGGTTGAGAAAATAGTACTTCAGAAAGGTGTGATTACAATTAAATGAGATTAATCATGAGAAGCACTTAGCTCGGCTTATCCTCCATAGTCCTAGCCACAGACGGCTGAGGAAGGCTGTTCTCAGTACAGAAGAAAGCTAGGCCCTACAGACAAAGGGGAGCTTAACCAAACCCCATGGTTTTCATCATCACTGATTCCTGTCCAGAGACGAACATTTTCTAAACACACACGTTAAAAGGACAATATATAACCTGGTTACTTTGGGGTTGACCAAGGTCAGAATTTATGTGCTTTTTTTCCTTTAAATCAAAGATGTTCAATAATTAAAAAATATTGGAATAGATACAAATTAAGAAACTTTAAGAAATATATCCTTATTTGGTTCAAGCTCTTTAAAAAATCGAGGTCTCAGCTGTATGGATTAAGATGATAAATTATCAGGAATTCTGCTGGTGGAAATGTAAATTTATACTTGCTTGCATGAGTAACTTCTACAGTCCTTGTAATGGATTTTACATAACATGAACATGTATTTTGTGGCAATAACAGGCCCACTCAAGTAGCTAGATATACAGCTAACTCTTTATCATTGTCACAGCTAAGAAAACGATTTACTTCTTAAATGGAAAAAAAGTCCTGATTATCCTAAACCCTAAATATATAAATCTATGTAGCTACACAGGTTCCCCATTTTCCCGAGGCGCCATGCAGGGCTGTTCTGCTTCCTGGTTCCACTGCATCAGCTTGAGGGTGTGGCATAGAACTGCCCTCTCCTGTTATGTTAATTTCACCTACGGCCCAAGGGTGTAGCTCAGAGAGAACTCTTCTGTCATGGTAATTCCACCTGCAAGCAAGGTTCTCGCCCACAGGCAAGGTTCCGGGGTCAGCTTTTCTCTGAGCCTGAGCATGCCCACCTGGCTTCCTCTTTTCTCTGTTCAGCTGTTCTCTGACCTTGGGTGCGGCCCCCTGACTTTTCTCTTTCCTTGAACCTGATGGGGGGCTGGTGTCCTTTTGCCCCACAGTATATATACCCGACTTATGCTTAATAAAGCTGCCATTTGCCACTTGCTCTTTGGCAGATGAGCCGGTCTCTTTGTGTGTGTGTGTCGTCTGTTCAAACCCCTAGGGCATGCGTCCGTTCTCGTGGGCTCGAGTCAGGAAAGCGCGCGCCTGTTTCGAGGTTCGGGTGTCCACAGAAAAGTGCGGAAGCTTACAAATCTAGATTTATTTTTAGTTAGTTTACTCAACAGATAATACATGAAATGTCTCCCTCACATTTCAGTTTCTGTGTGTGTGTGTGTGCGCGCGCGCGCCCCTGTTCCTCTGAGAGAAACCCCCAAGTACAGAGCGCTAATTCGGGACCTACTCAATGATCTTTTGTGCTACTGCCCACTTACACCAGCGCTTGCTCTTTCAAAGAGGATAGATAGTGATGCCTGCCTTTTACAATTATCAGGAAGATGAAATTTGAAATCGCAAAGAAACAAGCCCTAGCCAAACATGCAGTGCACCAGAAACAATAAACTACAGCTGTGTGTGTGAGAGAGCTTTGAGCATGTGGCCCTGCTTCCCTACCATTCCTCTACAGAACACAAGGTCAGTGTGCTGCCCCTGAGCTCCACTCCCCGCTCACTGGAAAATTCCCAATCCTCTTCAGACAGAATCCAATATGAAACGTAAGCATGTATCTTACCTTACATGTAACAGAATAATTTTAGAATGGCTTATTGATGCTGTAATGACTAATTTGGATAAATGCCAAATCATTCCCACTTTCCTTTGCTCCTCAGGAAATGACATCTCAATCATTCACTGCGCCATGACCATTAACCATGCTCTGTGCCCATGTTGAAATACTGTTATTACTTTGCAAAGTAAATGATGAGTTTAAACTTGACCAGACTCAAGGAGAAAAAAATATTATTTTACATAATTTTTTTAAAAACTTACATTTTCATGGATAGGTAGAAGGGCTAAAAAGCACATAAAGTTTTAGGCTTTAGAAATACAGAAAAACATATTCTCTCAAGTTTTTGATTGGCAAAGTGTGAGTCCAGAAATAAATCCCATGCCTTTGTGAGTTACAAAATTGTCTACCTGATTTTCTCAAAAGAGCTGTGTTTCTGCACTGCTGTGCTAGAATGCTCTTTGCAGTTTCATTAATACAAAGCACTAGGATCATTTCTAGAGTGGCTCATTCTGTGAACACAGGAATGCCATAATTTGTCTGCTAAATGTTGAACAGAGGTCTACAGTCATCAGTCTTCTCTGAGTTAACTGAGTCTGAGTATCACTACTTCCCCCATAGTGGAAAAAAAACAGCCCAATACATACAATATTGCATATTTAAGCAAAGTAAAAGAAAATAAGTAACATTTTTACATGGCTAAGGCCCCTCACACGAATTCTGTTCACTTCCTCTCAACTCTTCTCCAAAAGGATTTGTACCTAGTCTCCTGGATTCTAGCTTGCACTTCTATGTGACGCCTGACAGGTGTGTCAACTGTGTGACCACTCCTTCCAACAGAATTGTTCCAGAACACCTCACAAAGTACTGCACTTAAAGGGCAGAGTACTTGAAATAGGTGCCAAGAAGCCTAACATGAATGTATGAAAGCATTATGGTAATGGCATGTAATATGGATATACAAAATGCATCAAAGTAAGATTATTTTATAAAAGAAAATGAAGTGTGCAGAGCATAGTATCCACTGTGCTACACATGCGACACCCATATCACTACGATAACCTCGCATGCGTGACTCACAACAGGGATGCTTGTCCATTCCTTCATTCTTTTATTAAATTAGTGCTTTGTTTCAATAGCATATATGTATCCCTGCCAAAGAAAAACTTGATCACAACCAACCCAGCAATAAATGTCAGTAGCTCCTCACTGCAGCAGGACTGGGGCTAGCCCTCCTGCATGAGTTTCTTCACCTGGCCGCCCCTTCTCTTGAGCCCTGTCTTGTTTCACTGTTTACTTGCATGGGCTATTCCTGCCACACTGTCTCACACCCTTCACGCTCTGTAAATTTTCTTTCCCTGAACAGAACATCTTTTCTTCCCTCCTGTCTGCTTCCACGATGTCCTCATAACTAATCTGAGGCAACTCTGCTCCAAATCTTTCCTGTCATTGCAATCTCAGTTATGTGCTGACGTCACTTCCTTCTGTGAGTGCCTTAGTGACCACCCTGTGCTCACTTTGGTCACAGCACCTACCACTAGGCTGTGATGGGGCTGTACGGTAATTATCTCAGGACTTGAACCTAGCACTGGACAGACTTCAGGCTTGGCACTCATGTTGACTGACTACAGGATAAGCAGGGAGAGTGAGGCCACCAGAACACAGAGACAATCAGAGACCCAGACGACCCAGACTCTGGTCGAAGATTGAAACCATCTGGTCTTTTGGGTTGTTCCCACTTTAATGCTGATGGTATCCAAGGTTCTTTGCAGCCTCTGCTAACTGGTACATTCCAACAGTGACAGAATTCCAATCAGTCTCCACCTGAGGGTAATACCTGGCATCTCAGAAGATTATTCGTTTGCCTCGAGAGACATCCTCTATATTAATATAGATTGTTCATGACAGATCTCTGATAAAATGAATGAATGCATCGTCTTTTCTAAAAGATTTTAATCAAAATAAATCCTTACAAAAAATTACCCTTGAGAATATATCTACACAAGGTACCTGAATTAATAAACAAAGAACGGCTTGCTCTCTAGCTGAAGATGTTATCTCATGCTGGATGTTACTTATGCCAGCTCCAGAGTCCAGCCAGTGGTTAAGGGTCTGACACTAACAGAACCGGGCAGGTTTGCATTACTACCCTGCCCTCTTCCCCCATTCACCCTGGTATCAGACCAGTTATCCTCACAGCAGGCAGGCCTCATTCTCAGATCCAGAGATGGAAGCAAACAGGACTCTCCAAACCTGGCTGACCTTTCACAGACTATGAAATTCTGGCAATTTAAGTTATTGAGACGGAAGAGTCTGTCTTCTTAAAGTTGTGTAAATATGCCGAAACACAAAAAGGCTACACGAAGATCTACCAGCAAAGCTTTGTTCTTAATTATAAAGCATTGTGCATTCTAAATAAACCACCTGCATCATAATTTCCATGTATATATATATATATATATATATATATATATATATATATATATATATATATATATAAAACCTGCCTTAAAAGTACTTCAAAATCTACGCTTCCTTGGGTATACTACTACTACTTCCAAACCAGTTTTATCAACTTTCTTAGTACGAATGCTCTACAAGGTAAAGTCTGTATTAAGAAAGGCTGAGCTGGCCAAGTTTTAATGGAAACAACAGCGAATCCAACCGTCCCTTCACGGCAGGCAGTCTCTGAACTCAGCGAAGCTTCAAGTGCTTTCCCTGCAAACTGAACTGCTCAGGCTGAAGCTTCAGACTGAGGACTGGGCAGTGTCAGCAAGAGATGACCTGTGAGGGCTGAACAGAGACTCAGAGTGGTAGAAGTGTCGGAGAACCCTATTCTGCCAGTGATGCCCTCTGTAGGTAAGAAATAGACTGACAACTGTATTAAGGGTAGATACCTTAATAAATAGGTAGATTACTGCAGACCTGGAGACCTACGCACATGATGCAGTCTTTGCTTTTTAAGATTTTAAAGATTAACCATTTTATGTGCAGGTGTTTTGCCTGCATGTATGCAGGTGGATGGTGCACCTGCAGAGGTCAGAAGAGGACACTGGACCAACTTACAGAGCTGTAACAACTACTCATACCCACCAGCCACCTCTCCAGCCCTGTGATGTATTCTTGTAATGCAGACTTTTTTTTTTTTTAATTTAAAGGAAGGCCACCAATTGAGAAAGAATGATAAGGGAGAAAAAAGCATGTGTCAGGAAGAGGAAATGTGCCTTTTATTTTTTTAGCAAGAACTTCAGTAGGTTTCTTGAAAGATATTGCCTATTCTTCAAATTAAATACACACAGTACTTGGCATTAATATGTGGAACTCAAGATCGGTAGCCACGTGAGCCCTGGTAGCTTCACTAAAGAGAAAAGCTTCAAATATAGCAACCATCCAGGAGATGAGCAGCAAATCTAATGCCTGCTCATATCTTTCAGCTGAATAATAACAACGTCATTATGTTACACTTAAAATTTCCAGTTGAAAATTGTAAATAAAAGTTGATTTTAACATATAACTTGCATGTTTTCCAAGGGAAGTGGGCTCACTGCATACTATAGAACTGGAAAGTATTTGGGAGATGACTGAATCCAACTTTTTCATTTTGAAAATTCACAATATACTTTATTCTGCTCAGTGTTTCTGAACTCCAAACCCATTTTAATTCTTCCATAATAATCTCTGCCACATATTCTTACAAGTACTTCAAGGTTAAAGGAATCTAAATAGAAACAGTTGTGTATTTTCTTTCTTGATATAAAAATGAAGTGTAACATTTAATGTGGAGCCTTTCTGAAGCATGAAATCAATACATTAATAATGAACATGCACTACTATCCTGAGCAGGGCATCTGGAATCCTTCAGAAGGTGATACACATGTTTCCATCCTAGTGAATTAGTTTCAATAACAAGTGTGCATGTGACCACAGGGAGCACTTTAGTAAATTCTTAGTAGAGGAGAATTACAACTACAATGGAGAATTAAAAATGTAATTCAACAAAAATATACCCAAGTAATAAGAAGACAGTTCAAATATTTTAATCATTTGAACATAAAGTAAGCCATTATAATAAGAGTTAAAAAGAAAAAATCATGTTACACCTACAATTACACAAAGCAAGCTAAGTGTCCAGGCCTCGTAGCACAGGTTCATGATCCCAGGTGCTCACGGGCTGGAGGAGGGGGAGGATCAAGAGTAATCTGGGCTACAGAGCACAGGCTGAGCTCGAGATCTGCCTGGGCAAGTTGATGAGCACTTAAAGTGAAAGTGAAGAGAGGGCTGGGACATAACCTGGGAGTAGACACTTGCCTGACACTGGGAAGTGTCAAAATGGGACAAAACTTAAAATCTAAAATATGAACGCCGATAAAGTAAGCCCTAAGGGAACAGAGAAGCTTTCATATTACAAGAGGCCATCCGAGGTGGCCAGGGAAGTGAAGCGGGAAGAGACAGGATGATGATGAATGCTGAGCTAAGTCAGACAACTCAGGGTCTTTTGGTGCAATGTGAAAAATATGGATAACCTTTAAGAGAAAAATGAACATTCTAAAAGAAGCTGAGAAGAGATTTTACTGACACAGTTGACTGAACTGAGAAGTCATCCCCTGCTCCAGTCTTGGACTGATTACTGAAATGGAGGGAAAAGGAGGAAAGAGTGCCAAACCTAGGGATTAGGAATGAAGAGGGCAAGCTATAAATAGTGCCAGCTCACTCACTCATAGCTCAGAACCTAGACATGCCCTGGTATGGAGCTGAAGTATGGAGTCGGACACACTTGTCAACACTAGAGATGTGTCTAAACTTATTAACAGTCAACACGTGAGATATGAGGACTTTGTCTAAATAAATCTATGGTGATGGAAGAGATCCATGGAATTGGAATTCACAGAACTTAACCCAAAGAAATGGCAAGGAAGTCCAGGGCTCAGGTAAATAATGAATAAAATATAAAACTCTAATAAAAATGGTAATTTAAGAAGCACAGGAACAGATAATACAACCGTGGGCCAGAATCCAAAGTTGTTTTCAGAAAAAGGGCATTTTGACGTTTGACTGGATACAGGAGTCTATATATATGAGAGGATAGATCTTTTTTAATCTATCTGTTCAGATCCCTGATGTATGTATAAGTATCACTTGCATGCCTGGTGTCCCCAGACGCCAAAAAAGAACATCATATTTTCTTTCTTTCTTTCTTTCTTTCTTTCTTTCTTTCTTTCTTTCTTTCTTTCTCTCTCTTTCCTTCCTTCCTTCCTTCCTTCCTTCCTTTCTTCCTTCCTTTCCTTTCTTTCTTCGTTTTTTTTGTTGTTGTTTCTTTTTGTTTTTTTTTTTTTGAGACAGGGTTTCTCTGTAGCTTTGGGGCCTGTCCTGGAACTCTCTCTGTAGACCAGTCTGGCCTTGAACTCATAGAGCTCCACCTGTCTCTGCCTTCCAAGTGCTGGGTATACCACCACCACCCAGAGAACATCAAATTTTCTGAACTGGAGTTTTAGGGATACATTCCATGATACTAGAACTGAAACTCAAATCCTCTGCAAGAATGCCAAGTGCTCTTAATGTTTGAGTCACAATGCCAGCCACAATACTGAAAATGAAACCCACAGAAAACCAAACAAAGATGGAGCATGCGATGCACAGATGATGAGACCTGAATAAGTCCCGCCCATAAAGGTGACACCCTACTTCACCAACAAAAAAAAGACCCTAAAGATACCAGGTCAGGATGAAAACATAAACAATGTGAATTTCATAACCTGCTGGAAGGATTGTGGCAAGATGCCCACAAGCCAGGTTTCAGGAAAGGCTGAAAACTCCTGCCAAGGTTCATGTTCACACCATACTGGTCCCAGCAATTCTACATTTAGTATGCTCTAGAGGAATTCTTCTCATGAATACAAGTAAGGACACACAACATTTCTGTTGTCACCCCAGCTGTAATTGGAGAAGTTTGGTAAGATGTGAAACAACAGCTATGATGATAATGATTATACAAACTGTAGTGAAATCACAAAAGACCAAGCTATGTCGCTAACAAAATAAGCAGAATCCACTACTTTTTCTCCTAGTGTTGTCCTGGGAAATCAGGTTGAGCATCACCTGGCAACTTGCAAAAATGTGAATTTTCAACCCCTCCTTCAAACCCAAGCAGTCAGGGACTGCCAAGAGGACCCAGCAGTGTGCACCTAACAAGCTCTACTACTTCCCTTAAAGAGCCAGTATGCTAAGCCACATGCAACAACAAGACTAACATCTCAGCTTCCAAAGAGTTAGATGTAACACAATTAGCATGAACATTATGAACAACAATAATTCCAGGCAAAGTTCTTGCACACTAAGTTCAGGAGAGAGGAACAACCCTAGAAAGAATAGAAAGGAAAAGTTCAAATTTAGTTATGGTATTTGAGCTATTTTACAGAAAGACTGGATGACCAAGTTTGTATTTCTGTAGGTAACTATTATGTGAAGACAGGGGCCATGTGGGGTGACAGAAGGTGTGCATAAGAAAACCATGTGCTGTCTCAATGGCCCAGTTAGGGTGAGAGGATTTAATGAGCATGCAAAACTGTTGGGCCTTGTTAACATGTTACAACCTAGAAGTAAGTAGTAGGGGCTAAAGCTGTTGGTAGTGGGGCATTCCTATAATCCCAGCCCTTAAGAGGCAGAAATGAGACTTTTAGTTCAAGATATATGTATATGCATACACACACATATACATACATACATATATACATACATGCACAGTCATATGGAGAAAACATGTAAAGGATCTGAACCTGGACACAAATGGAGTATCCTCTCTGCACAGTTGGTATAAGACATTAGAAGTGATAAGCTATGTGCAGGAACTTACAAGAAAGAGCAGAGACTGAAGCAAGATGGCTTTCAGAGCAGTCAAGAGCTGCACAGTAGAAACGATCGTGTGGTAGAGACTTCCAGAAGGCTTAGGGTTGAAGAGAGATCTGTGACATCACAGGGATGATCCATCACTAGAGAGTCTTTCTCCCCTTGAAAAGTGAATTACTCTAGGACTGGATAAAAGCCCATTATGCTGCCTTCGAGGCAACATGGAAGAAAAAAGGTAATGATGAATGGATTAGTGTTGTGCAATATTTATTTATCTAGGCAAAGATGTATTACATTGTTTATGCTGCATTTGTTTAATTGTGTAAAGGTATGTTGCTGTTTTACCTCGTCTGTCTAAGGCACCTGAGTGATCTACTAAAAAACTGAATGGCAATAGCTAAGCAGTAGAGCAATAGGTAGGGCTGGTGGGCAGGGGAAATAGAAAAGAGGAGGACTCTAGGCTTGAGTAGAGAGAATGGGATGAGAATGATGGAAGAAGACAGGGAGATGACCAGTGCGGTCACCAGACAGACAGCACAGAACAGGACATACACAGTGAAAGGGAAAAAGCCCCAAGGTAAAAGTAGATAAAGAGAAACAGGTTAAATAGGCTATAGGAGCGAGCAGGAAATGAGCAAAACACAAGGCCAACCATTCACAACTAATAATGTCTCCATGTCATGATTTGGGAGCTGGCTGGTGGCCCAAAATAAAGTCTGCTACAGATTAGAGCCTGTAGAGAAGAGGTAAGATGAGACGGGATCATGAGTCAGGCCAGGGCATCAGTTTGGGAAAGATGAAGTATCCCTTCCAGCTAAACAGGAGATGAGGACACATCAGAATACTGGTGAGCCCTGCAGGTGCTCAGGAGGAGAAGATAAGGAGGAAGCAGTATGAAAATAGAGGCTGCCCCAGACAACCCATGCCAAAGCCAGGAGGGTCTTGGAGAAGAAACAAGGCTAGGGTAGAGGTTGTGGAGGCAGAGTCAAAGGACCATCAACCTTCTTTATGAGGTCATTAAGAACAGCAACAGCTGATGAAATAAGTCTGTCCAGCATAATTAGGAGGCTTTTCTAAATAGCTTAATAGCAGAATGGGAGAAAGAAATGAGTCTCTCTAAGATCAAGGACAGAAGGCAAGAGTTCCAGTATCATCCCCTGTCTCCACTGCACAAGATGTTACACACTCCACCACACTGCATTCTTTCATCCTTTCTTCTTGTCCCTCTAGCTCAAAACAGTTTCTTTTCAAATTTGCACAGTTCTTTCTCCAATACACAGGCATCCTGCAGCACACTGATCCCAGAACCAGAATAGCAGTTGACAACAAGAATTGTGATTTCAGTCCCATAAGTGAAACATCCAGTGACCCCCACATCCTCAGAATTAAATCCAAACCTTGACCCTGAAAGACAGGAAAGACATGGGGAGTTCTATTCACCATTCATAAATATTTTTAGTATTAGAAACACCCAGCTCATTATTTTTGCTGGTACCATAAGGACAACTTCAAAATCTATCCAGTGGTTTTTGAAGAGTAAACTTTTTTTGTAAAATATAAATAGCAAAATTTTCTAGCCAAACAATTGTCATTGCAAAGTTCAACCAGGTAAAATAGCAAAACAAGAAACAGGGCCTTCACTTGGTATGTCCGGGGTTTATTAAGCATTCATTGTGCCTTGCCTCTTAAAGATTTATTCCACAATAACAAATCTAGATGAATATTCCTACTGGATTTTAAGCTTTGAGAAGGAATGAACTATATCTTCTTCATTCATGGGTTGTTCTCTGCATAGAGCATACACTCACCGTGTTGGAGGTGTTAAACCATATTAGTTGACTACGGAACACTTGTTAGCTTGATTACTGATCATACTAAGAAGCCAGAACATGTTTGATTTGGGTGCCAGGCAGAAGGAAAGCCACAGTTGAAAGGGTGTAAATAAGACACTTAGGTGGTATGGTTAAACAATGTCGCCTTTATAATCTTTGTTTCTTTCAGCTGTCAAGTGACATAAAGTGACACCATCCAAGGAAAATGAAAATGCTGCAGTAGCCCATTATCATAAACTACGACAAATAACCATTAGATGGAACTCAGAGAGAGTTTATGCTGACACATGAAAAGCCCTCAAGGTTTAATCATGCAAGAGAACCTGCCAGTCAGCTCCATCACCTGAGAGACAGCTCAGAGGTGTCAGTACAAGTATCTCTCCAATGACCTGTCAGTCTAAGAAGCCAGGCTAAGATTCTTACAGAGGCCATGGTATATCTATGAGGTCCTCATCATGGAAACCTACGGCCAGAATGGGAGAAAAGGAAGCTAGAGGCTCCCAGCAAAGGTACTTAGACTTTCTGGTGACATGCAGGCATGCAAGAGAACTCCACTTCTGTGGATGGCTACAAGATCACTACGAAAGTAGAAATAAAAAAACAAAAATGAAAAAAAAAAACTCACTCCCAGTGACAAGCACTGAACCTCAGATGAGTTTCTACAATGCTCTGGGAATGTAATTGTTGTGAACAATAAATAAAATTTAACCCAGCAGCCTTAAAATCATGGTCATATTTTCTCAAATGGTTATTTGCACAAACAGATCCATTAAACCAACTGTAAATGTACATTTAACCTCGGATTTAAAATATAATTTTATAGCACTTAGTACCACTCCCGACTTTTTCCTTCACCGCTTATACTCCATCAGCAGCTCTCAGACTCTGCCTGGCACAGGGAATTCATTTCTGAACGCATTGTTTGAGCTTGCTGAACATTGCTTACAGGTAACTCAGAAAATGCAATCAAAATTTCTGCTATGATTTGCCCGTATTTCTAAGTAGTCAAATATAAAGGATCAGCACAAAGAGAATTTGAAAAGAATGTCTGAACTTGGCTGATCTAAAAATTCAAGCTTATTTTAGAACATTCTCTAAGGTTAATCATGCATAATTCACAGATTTTTTCTTAGGCACTATTTATATACATATACATCAAATCATTAAAGATAAAAGTGACAACAATCAACTGCCTTCCCTGATGCAAATGTTACCATGGGTGCATTACACTTGGCATTCCAAAGGATGTACCCACAGTCACCCCAGACAGAATTTCCACTCAGGAATCTCTGTGGAAAACTGGCACTCCTTGTTTTACCATGCAGGTCTATTCATTCTTAATAAAATGGTGTAAATCACTAAATTATTTTAAATTTGAGATTCAAAAATGATTTTGAATTTAAAAGGCTGCTCTTTGCTTCTGCTAGAAGGCAACTGGAGCTAAAAGGAGGCACTGCTTTCAGTCAGTTTGTCTGCTGGTGTGAACTACTCCACTTAGAAAACTGACAAATGTACACACACACACACACACACACACACACACACACACACCCCAAACAACAGCAATAAAACCAAGCACTCTGCTTTGGCGTGTTATTTCATAGGATCAAAACTTCATCTCACAAGCAACAACTACGAATGGTAGAGGAGAAAGGGCATGATGAAGAAACTGGAGAATTTATGTCAGACCAAAAGGCTTTGTTTTGCTTTGTTTTCAGTGAAGAGTGCTTCATATAGGACATTTCCTGCCATGTAACATTAGACGCTGGAAGCTGCCAAAACCACAACAGTCAGATCCCAGTTACTGACACCAGTATGCTGAAAAAGAAATAAATGGGCATTTTTATTTACTCAGTTCAAAAACAGAGTGGTCCAAGTAGCTAGAGATATTTGAACATTTCTCCAGTTATAGTTAAAATTCCATTGCTTTCTCTATGAACGGATCCATGCCACTGAACTAGCGGAGAATAGGAAGAGCATTTTCCATAGGACGCTTTCTCACCAAGTAGCGGATAGCACTTGCTCCTACACAAGCCTGGGGACTGCCAAAGCTGTATTTTCTCAGAAGCAGGTGCTTGCAGGGACCAAATGATGTTCCTTAGCATGTGGAAAGTATGGGCCACTCTCCAGGTGAAGAGACAACACCCAGACACTGGCTTCCCTGTTGTCTACGAGAGAAAAACACTGCTGCTCCTGTCCAGAAAATGTTCCTTTCCAATAGCTTAAAACACGCGTGCACTAATGTGGTTACTCATCCTCTGAGAGGGACAGCAGTTCCACAAAGCAATCAGTAAAACTAACGTTTATAATGAACAATTCAATGCTATTTTCATGATGAACACTTTGAATCGTTTGAACAATAAAAACAAACAAAAAAGATTAATTACAAATTTTAACTATATTCTCTCCTACATATTTTGTCTTCCTAATAGAATGCTACTTTGTTTTCCTTATCAAGACTGAAGCAATCACTCCGTTGTCTTGCTTACTATGTTTCTAGCGCTTGTTAAGATATGTGAACAGGAATTCAGATGGTTGCATGAGAAACAATCATGCCACTTAAAGGTATTCTAGACATTTATGTGCCTGCTCCCTTGAAGTGCACTTTATCTTACCTTCTAGAGGAACTGTAAGCTAGCAAAGCAGACCAAATGCTGAACTACACACACTGAGCAGGAAAGTCTACAGATTCCGTGTTTCCATTTCTCAAGATTTTCGTGTGATCTAGATGCTAAAATTCCTATAGATAAATCTGGGGAAAATGTGGGCAATTGAAAGTGAGCTGAAACCTAAGCCCTTCAGGTTCCTCAAATAGTTCTAAGTATAACCCATGCATATAATGAAAGAGATCATCCAAAGAAAGCCCATGATCTGGGGTATATACAGAAATGAGTTCTCCCTCAAGAACACGCTACAGATCACCAGCCTGCTCAGGTGCAGAGACCCAACAGGGGCTGCCCTCTAGTCAGGTTCTAGCAACCTTTTATTATAGTTGATCTATATATTTTGGCGAAGGAAAAGATAACAATTATAGGGAGAATTACTGAAAGAAAACTTCACCTCACATAAGCGTAGTAAGAAGGCTGCTTGTTCATTCCCAGCTGCTCAGTCCCAAAATAATCACACAGAAACTGTATTAATTAAATCACTGCTTGGCCCATTAGCTCTAGATTTTTATTGGCTAACTCTTACATATTAATTTAACCCATTTCTATTAATCTGTGTATCACCATGTGGCTGTGGTGTACCGGCTAAAGTTCTGGCATCTGTCACCAGCGGAGCTACATGGCTTCTCTCTGCCTCCACCTCTTTTCTCCCAATATTCTGTTTAGTTTTCCTCACCTACCTCTAGTCCCTGCACAGGCCCAAGACAACTTCTTTATTAACCAATGGTATTCATAGCATTCAGAGGAAAGTCCCACATCACATAAGGAAATACAATTTTTAATAGCTAAAAAAGAATGGAAAATGCTCAGACTTTGACATCTCAATGAAAATCAGCCTCAGTCAGTACAATTTTAAGAGGGTCAGAGCTGAAGTACGCCACCTTATGTTTTGTTATGTTATGGAAATGGCACAGAACACCGCTGAAAGGTGTCCATCAGTGTGTCAAGCGTCCCAGAAAGTGTGCAAATAGGCAGTTAGGGCTCTTCAGAGAACCCACCTAGCACAGAAATATGACCAAATTAAAGCAGGAAAATGGAAATGTCACGATCATCATTTTCTTGCAGCTTTTCCTCACCTTACTACAACTGAAGATTTCCTAGACATTATTGCAGTCAGAGGAGGGAGAAAGTCAAATGCAAGCAAAGTATTCCTTTACTTGAGACAGCGACAAGACGTTTTACCCTGAAGATTACCCGGCACTTGGAAGATACTGCTGACTACATACTCTAGAAATAATTAATGAGCCTCAATTAGTAGCAAGCAATTTACATCTTCAGCTAACTCGATAACTAAGACTTGTATTGTCCATAGGATCCAACAGTTCCTTCATCAGCAGCAAACCTGGTCAGACAGCTCTTTGTGACAGCTGCTTCTCTATGTTGCCATAGATGGCGGTACTTTTTTCATGAATAAATGACAATATTATTATGAATTTACTATTATAAGCCAGACAGAGTGGTATGCACCTGCATCCCCAGCACTTGAACTAAAAACCACAAGATGAATGAGCAGAAGAGAAATGTCCCCAGGGCCAGCTATTTTTGTCTTTAAACCTCCTTGGCTAGTTGGTCCCAAAATGTTTCTCATAGCACTTTGATATCCATCTTTCTAAGACAGATTTCTTAAGCTTCATCAAATTTAGGGAAAGTGTGATAGGAGAATAGGTACATTTTCAAATAAAGAGGACTGAGGATACAGGTCAGTGGTAAGCAATCTATTATTATGGGCTAGGTCCTAGGTTCAATTCTCTCTCTCTCTTTCTCTCTCTCTCTCTCTCTCTCTCTCTCTCTCTCTCTCTCTTTCACACACACACACACACACACACACACACATAAGCAAGCAAGCAAATGTAAGATCAAATGACATTGGCATGAGGAAAGGTAATTAAATTCCCACATTAAACAAAAATAGGGCCTCCTTTCCTTCTAGGAACCCTTGAAACAACTTACTAGCATTTTTTTTTTAAAAAAAGGAAGATCTGTTCATTTTTATTGTAGGTGAATGTTTTGCTTTTGCATATATATGTGCGCCATGACAGCATAAGCATGTGATCCCCTAGAACTGGAGTTACAGACGACTGTGAACTACCACGTGGGTGCTGGGAGCTGAACCTGGGTCCTCCTGCGAGAGCAGCCAGTTTTTACCTCTCAGCTGTCTCTACCATGCATGACTAACTGGCTGGACTTAAAGGAAACTGACAATAACACACTTTTACGCTTTGTTCTCTTTGGGGGAAACTTTGAGAAACAGGAGTCCTATCATAATTGCAGAAGTTCCTCTGCGCAAAGATCAACAAAATAAAGTCATAGGAGGAGAATTGCGAGAAAACGGTTTCATTTTTAATGAATAAAATTGTTAAAAATCAGAGAAAATTTTCCTATAATTAATGTAGTCTGTTAAGGGAATAGAACTTCTGATTTGTAATACAGTATTATAGACATTTATTAGATAAGTTTTCAAAATTACCAAGTCAAAGGAGCAATAAGAAAAATATATCCTTTAGATGCCTAGAGACTTACACATTTAAAAGAGCATTCCACTAAATATCCCATGTAGGAGTGTTTGATTTGGGAGAATCCAAATCATTTTAGTGGCTATAACAGTAATTAAAAGCCACATAACTTTCCTTGGTCATGATAATATGCTTACACAAGCAGAGGAAAAATGTAAAAATACAGTAAAGAATTAAAAATAAGTATTGGTGTTAGCATCCAGGCATTGTGCTGGCCTACCCTTTCACCTTGCAGGATGTCCTTGTCAGTACTCAAACACCTAGCCAGTCCCAGGTCTTAAGGCCATGCATATATTGTCAGTTCTCAGGCACATACTTAGCCAGTCCCGGGTCCTATGGCCTTACGTCATTACTTGCTGCTTTAGTCTCTGTACGCATGCATCAAGGCCCCTTTAACTTATAGGTTCATTCACTAAAATATTTTTTGGTTACCCATCTTAGAAATCCTTTTTTTTTTCCAAACTAGAACGTTAGTATAAAGTGCTTGCAAGTAAAAATAATCAGACACCAAAATTAAGCAGACACAAAGTCTGTACATCTCAATTAACTTTCAGACAGAATAGCCATTCTGAAGCTGCAGCACTCCAGATTATTTGCACTTTAACTATTAAACACATTTTTATGTACTTATCTGCCAATGAGAAATACAAAAGTACCCAAGAGAGTTGAAACCTGAAAAGCAATGGTTTGTAATACTTATTTCATGAGTCCGATGCCCTTTACCAGCGTGCAGCCTCGGCCGCAGGTCATGCCACTTAGAATAGCCTTCTGTCTTTCCAGGAAGAAAGCAGAAATCAGGTGTAGAGGACCCAGGAGGGCAAAGAGAGCGTGCTGGCTGGTGCAGGGGACTTATTCTGTCACTGGACAGGGCTGCAGCTTTCCGGTAGGCCCATCTATATTCCTACATAATTACGTGAAGTGAGAGGACTGGAAACCTTTCTTACTGCAACATTTCTCAATCACATCTAGTAAATTACCTTTATTCGGCTTTTCTGAGTTATAGGAATTCTTCTAAGAACAGGAGTTAAACAATTAATGAAATAAATATTTGTTCTTAGCAGTTACTAAGGTGCAGACAACCTAAAGGGTGCACCCGAGGGTTCTGGGAGTTTGCTTGTTTCTTTAGAAGAATGTTGCACATACTGGGAGTGCTTCCAGGACTCACTGGAAGGAGCTAGCCCTTCCTCCTCTCTGGCTCTCCTGAGTCTTCACACAGTTTAATTCCTGACAGTATCTCCCTTCACAAATACTGCTGCATGTTAAATCTGGAAGGGAGATTGAAAAACCCTGATGCCCACGGCAATGAAGGCAGGAGTCTCTGGAAGTTGAACGCAGGCCTCGGTACCTCTGTTTAATTCCCTAATTCCAATGTGCAGCAAAATCTGAGAACCACTGAACAAGGTGCCTGCTTCTTGATAAAATAATTTCACAGCCGACATAAAGCCCTTCCCACCATGCAGTAGTGGCGGGGGTGGCACGTGCCTTTAATCCCAGCACTCTGCAGGTGGATCTCTGTGAGTTCGAGGCCAGCCTGGTCTGCAAGAGCTAGATCCAGGGCAGGCTCCAAAGCTACAGAGAAACCCTGTCTCGAAAAAGGAAGAAAGGAAGGAAGGGAGGAAGGGAGGGAAGAAAGGAGGGCCTCATGTCACTAAACAAAATGGACACAAATTACTATATTGTATCATTTGAAATGTCTACACCAGAAACAGTAAATTATATTAGTCAGCAATCTCTCAGACTTTATTAAAGGCTCTAGTTATTAATAGATTTATGAGAACACTTACAAATTTGGGGAAAACTCACAATAGTTAAATCGCACCAGTTTGTTTCACGTTGTTTTCAACAGGAATATTTACTGATCTTATCAGCTGCCAGAAATATGTGTGAATAGGGAAGCTGGTCAAACAGGTTTGTGCAGTGGGACACCCCTGTACTTCATTTCAATATGTGCTTTCAGATACTAAGAGTTTCCATGGTAGTCTGCAAACAAAGTATTCATTAGTTGGGGAAGATAAATAAATCACTGACAGCACTCAGCAGGCTCAGTTCACAGTGTTACAGAAAAAAATCCTAAAATTTTCATTTTCACAATATGAAAACTAGGCATTGCTATTAGTATGGGCACCTCTCTGAATTAAGTAGTTATATGCATGCTTATGAACACACATGCAAGCCCTTACTACAGATTATGCAGTGATTTGAGCAGCTCAGAAAGCTCCAATAAAAAATTCCAGTTCTAACAGTAACTACTGCATCCTAACTGTTAACTCCTCGACAGATCCATAGGGCTAATGCATTAGAAAATGGGGCTGGACTCTCCCGAGTGTACTCACTACAGTCTCGGGAAGTCAGGGGCTAATTGCGGCTGCCACTTTAAACTCCTATACATAGACAGTGAGTATTTCCATAAAGCAGAGTAGCCAGTGCTGCTGCAGCTTTCAATGCAGGCTACCGCACACATAACACCTTCTGGAACGAAGAGGCCTGCATTGGCAAAATGATGTTTTTAAATACACAATCGTTTGAAGCGTCCCAGAATGGATGTTTATAAATCAGGGGCCAGTGGTGCCCTTCCAAATCCTAAGGTAGCGCAGAGGCCAACCTCAGTCTTCTCCCTCCCTTCTGTGCAAAACCAAACGCACACAGCTTAAGACAGTCTTGGTCTCTGAGGGCTTAATTCCACTTATCTCACAAGTGTGTTCACTGAGCACACATTCTGCCTCTCTTTAAAAAAAAAAATTCTAGTTTTGTTTTTAATTAAAATATTATTATGTCATTTCCCCTCTTTTTCCTCTCCAAACCATCTCAACACACCACCCCTTGCTGGCTCTCTCTCTCTCTCTCTCTCTCTCTCTCTCTCTCTCTCTCTCTCTCTCCCTCCTCTCTCTCTCTCTCAATTTCATGCCCTCGTCTTTCTTTACACACACACACACACACACACACACACACACACACACAATTCCCTCATTGCATTTGTAGGTTTACTTCACATCTTCTCATGGATGCTCAGAATAAATTATATTATTAATGCTTTTGATACTAATATACACATGAAGCAGGTAAAAACACAGTTTTTAAATGTAATACTGATTTTTCTGCTGTTATAAAATTACCAGCAGACCCACTTGAAACAATCCATCTTGTTTATTTAATTTCCCAGAAAATAATACATGGGCATACATCCAAATATAATTCACTTTCAGTATTGGATACTTAATCTGTGACCAAATGAACTGAAGAAAAAAAAAACAGTTCTTGGGTTAAAAAAAAATTCTATGTTTAAAAAGATTTATGTTGTTCTTTGCTGACATCCGATACAGAAGCAAATCTTCATCCACACTTCCGGATGTACTCTAAGAGTCGGTACAGTAATGAACGGCATCATAGAACTCACGTTAAGGATGCAGCTGTGGGTGGACAAGCTCAGCCTTGGAGGACAAAGAAAGCAGAGCCAATCATCCCCTTTAGACTTCTCAATCACTAACACTATGGGGCAGCTCACCAGCCACTGTTTTACTTAAAAAACAAAAGTGAATTCCATTTTATTAGCTGATGCCTTAGTACAAACAAAAGCCATTTTTTAAAGAAAAAAATAAAGAGCAATTACTTGGATAGTAGGAATCGTATAAATGTCCCACATTCAACTTGATTAAAACCAGTGTTAAAATCCAGGCAAGCCTATGTGGAGCCCACTCTGTATAGGACAGCGATCAATGGGAGAAATGCTTTCTTCTGCTCCTCCAGAAACACCTGAACTATGGACTCAGGTGTTGGGATGCCCTTGGCCACTGCAGTCATGTGCACTTATCAAAATTAGATTTCTATAACTGATTCCTGGAGAATTTATTATATTCCTTGCTGCAAATTAAACAGATTCATAACACCCACGCAAACACAAGGAGGGGAGGGTGGATGTATATTGTCTCATAGTGGTCTCTAACGTCCATGATTAAGATTTAGTATATGTTCCTTCCCAGAGCACAAATTTTCTCTCACTGCCGTATTTCTAGTAAATTACTTACTCAATTTTGTCATTCAATCTTTAAATGGAAGAAGAAAAAAATGTCTAAGGCTCTTAGTGCACAGGGAAGATTAAGACTGTCAGAATTATTCTGATCCAATGACGAGCTAAGCAAATCTTTTAAAACAGCTCAAATGGTATGAGAATTTTACAACTGAGCTTTAAACAGCCTAAATCTAAATTGCTCTTAACTTCTGAATACCTAGCAAGCTAGTATTTGCAGCCTGAATATAAACATTCATGCCAGACTAACCCGAAAAATCCAGGGCAAACCCACGGTCATTATTTTCCCCGTTTGCAATATCCAGCTCTATTAAGAAAGGCATCTAATGAATGCTGCAGCAATAACTTCAACAGGAGATGACTTCATTCCTGCATCCTCACTGTCATTGCCTTCAGAACTGTCACCACCACTCAACTGTTGTATTCATTATTTCTATTTCTATCCGCACACATTCCGCAAAGGAGAAGTACATCATTAAACCATCACATGTTCCCAAACTGTAAGTGAGCACATGAGATCATCTCCTCTCTGCCAACAATCACCCACATGAGAGGGCAAGCTCCTTCTAGCAGAGGCGGGGAGTGTGCAGATTAACCGCTTAGGTTTAGCCATGTTCAAATTTCTCCATCTGTAAACAAAGGGGTGCTTTGCCCCTCTGGGTAACCTTAACTATTTCTCCATTATTTATGCAACCTACTATGAAACAGAAGAATAAATTCTTCATGATTACATTCATTTTGGTTTTTAAAGAAAAGACAGTGGAGTTTAAACGTACTCTGATCAATATCTGTTATCATTTGGTGTTAAAACTCAATTTCCTAAAAAAAAAAATTCCTGTTCTACATAAGCATATGCATACTCAAGCCCATATAGTAATTTCATATATTTACATTACAGTCACATGAATATGAGCATATATATAAACATACAATATGCATTACATGTATTTATATAACATACTTATAAGCTTATTGATCAAGTATTTTCAGTTTAAAGAATTCAATTTAAGTAAAAAATAAATGGGTTGTAAGGTTAAAATGAAAAATCACACCTTTTCTAACTTAATTAAGAAATTTAAAGCAAATTGACTCTAAATGTTCGAGATAGGTAAATATGAAATTTAAATTGGCATCTTGTTTGACTTGGTATTAATTTAACAAAACAGAGTATCAGACTACAAACTTCTAACCAACAAAGCAGAATAGCAAACTGTAAACTTATACCTTTCATTGTGCAATCCCAAGCTAATGCACACAACTTCATGTACTCTAACATTACCACATATATGAATTATTAAAGCTAGCATATCAGAGTGCCTGTGATCAATTATGATTGGTGATATTAGCCAGCAATGAACACTGTGATGGTTATTGGCATTACTGTCATAACAAAGCTTTGGATGTCTTGCTGAACCGTTTTTAATGTGGAAAGCAAGTTTACCCAAAGCCAGTTCCCACCGGGCCCCACTACAGGCTCTTCTTACCACAGCATCATGGTACAAAGTCTTCTAAACTACTAGGACAAGCCAGGCACCTGGAAAGCACAGAGTCCCTTCACCACAATCCTGACAAAGAGTTCCTCTGGTCAGCAATGTTCATCAGCGTTTAGACATTGGAAGGATATAATCTCAAACTGTAATATAAAAAGAAGATACTATGATTCATACAGACTTGAAAAAAGGTAACGGATTTATCATTTAGCCTTAAGTTCATCAGCAAAGAAAACCAATTCTCTTTCCTCAACCTTCGTTTCCTCTTCTATTTTCTCTAGATTCCATAACCAGCGGAAGCCTTGAAATCAGGCTAACGCATTACTGAGATACAGTATCACTCAGGAAGCAGTAGATGAGTCCATAGCTCAATTCTGTACCCTATTCCATTTCCACTGTTGCCAGCTATAGCCAGAAAGGGTCGCAGAAGCAATCCAAAGCTATCAAGGAAGCAGGACTCCCAGGGCTGACCATATATAGAAGCAGCAATGAGGCAGTAGGCAGGGACAAGTACCAGGCACCCTGTCTCAGAGGCTGGCTGTTCAGACATTGAGGAGTAAAGAGGTAAAGATTTCAGGGGAGGAGGGGAGGTCTCTCTCTCTCTTTCTCTCTCTCTCTCTCTCTCTCTCTCTCTCTCTCTCTCACACACACACACACACACACACACACACGGAGGCACATACACACAAAGGCACACACAGAAATAGCATGAAAGAAATTAAGAAAGAAGAATTTACTGAAAATCCCAACATTTGTTCAATATAGTAAACCTGTTAGAATACTGAAGTTGAAACCATTTGAGTGTATGAGGAACATGTAGGCTGTGCTAGTGTGAAACGGCTGCTAAGAATTCTACTTTAAAGAAGACTCCAGAACATTGACTCTGTAGGTACTTAGGTGACCTTGGAGAAGTCACTTAATCATCTCGTGTCCCAGTTATATCTCAGCTGCAAGGTGGGGATGCTAAGACACCGTCTGCTTATTGTGAAAACTACAAATGAATGCAAAGAGCTAAAATCGCAACATTAGTAAATGACAAATTTGCTTTTAGATTTAAAATTTGTTTCTCTCGCTAACAGTAAAATTGTAACACTGGATATTTGTAGCCAATGTTTTTTCTATAATGTACCTAAGGTGCCATGTCTCCCAAAGACGATATTTGAATGGTCATCAGTGAGTATGTGGAACAAAGCTTTAGATAAATGTTTGGGAAGGAGAGTAACAGTCTTTCCACTCTCAGGAGTCATCTACTTACTGTTTGATCTTAGTAGTTAAGACTGCTAACAACTTTGCATCTGGCAACAATTTGGGACAACAGAACTGTTGGAGAGTTGGTAGTGACCTGCTGAGGTAGGAGCAGTCAGGAGTCTATGAAATGCAATGCTTGGACCTTGGTTTGGAGAAGAACGATTTACTGTAGGGTGGATTCATCAATATTTCTCTTTTCTTGAGCTGTTTTCATTCTATGCACCTTCTTTTCACAACGGGGATCAGCTGATGCATTGTCTCGGCTTCACACAATTCATTACAAGCTTTTGAACCACGGAGCTGGGGTGACTGACAAGGCTACCTCAGGAAGACTAACTCCCGCAACCTAAAACATGAGACTTCTTTTGAAGCTACATAAAAAATTTCTTTGCAAACTTTTAGCTGAACGAATTCTCCTTTGGACAGTGCAGTCAATTTATGAAGGTTTTTACGACCTCTGAAAGAATTCTCGCATCCAAACCATCCCAAGACTGTAATAAGCTGTAGTGAGTGATGTGGGCCATGTACACCGGCCCCTGCTTTTTCAATTTAAAATGCCACTTATTCTTCGAAATGAGAACAGAATTGAGGTTAAAATGAAAATGACCAACTTCCCCAGAAGAACTGTAGAAACAAGTGTGATAAAGTTCCTTTCACAGATGAGAAGATAAGCCATATGAGAAACAGAATGCCAGCTGTCCAAAGCCTGCCCCAAACTGTCCCTAGACCCAGTTAGTTCTGATGGCCACAGACTAGCTCTTTGGTGTGAAGGGCCGCATCCACATGCTCCATTACAAGATGGCGCTGGCATCCGGTTTCACCGCCAGGTGAACGCACATGTGCTCGGTAACTTTCCACTGCTGTCCCCGCCTATTCCCGAGGCTACGGGCAGCAGGCCAATCCAAGGGTGACACGTCCGAAGCAGGGACTGTTTCCTATATAAAGGAGGGGTTCCCTCATTTAGGGGTCCCCGGCCATGTTAGCTGATGCTCTCTCTCTCAGGACGCATTAAAAGCTTTTCTGCAGAAGAATCCTAGTGTCCCGCATGGTTCTTGCTGGTGAGACAATAGCATGGGACATTTGGTGCTGATACCTGGGAAATCCTGACCATCACTCACACCAATGGGGATCTCTTGAATTCACCTTGGATTCAGGAAGGATTCAGAACTGCAGGTCTGCATGTTCAGAGAGGTATGATTATTCCTGGACTCAGGATGGCATATCAGAAACTGGATGTAGTGAGAGGTTAGGTGCAAGCGCAAGAAAAGGAAATAAGTAAAAATGACCCCCCGATGGTTCTAAAAATGGGGGAGAAGACTGATCTACAAGGTCAAAAGTTTTATGTTATGTTGTTCATGTTGTCTTTTGTGTACCGGACAGGAGAAAGATATTTAAATGTAAAAACTGCTAAGGATATGATGTTTTGGAAAAGAGGTTCTGTTTTCGTCTCCACAGAAAATGAGAGCCTAAAGGAGTACTTGGGATTTATGTGGTTTGAATCACCGAGACCTCCTGAAATGTTGTAATGTATACCCCTAAAATGCAATGTCCCAATTCAGCAGGAAATAGCCAGAGAGACTTAACGAAGCCCAAATTCCCTGAAAGATTAAATGAGGTCCTTTCAATGGTTGCAGAGCAGCAAGCCTGCTTCTCTGAATTCCGCTTTGCTCCGTACACCGATTTGGGCTCGAAATGGGTGCAGCTGCGGCTGGAGGGCGGCTGGAGCGGAGCTTTGCTGGGTGGCTATGGTGGGGGGCACATTGCACCGGCTCAGTCGGTGCCTGGCCTGGAGGGTGTCACAGCAGTACCGAGAATGAGAGCGGTGCCACAAGCTGCCAGGCCAGAAGGCTTACAATGTACCTAAAACTGTGAGGGTCTCTGAGGCTAAAATGGCTCTGGTTCCACTTGGCTATGCTAAACTATGCTGACTTCAGGCAGGACTGATCGTAATTATCATAATAAAAGCACAATTAAGGTTTAGACGCAGTAAACAGGCACTACCATATTACATCTACATAATGCGACTTAAGTTTTAAGAACTGCTTAGCATTTTAAAAACTCAAGTCCTCCTAAAAGATTGTTGTATATGCTTGGTTTATCTAATGTTTCAGGATCCGCAGGGAGGTAGATACAAAAAGCCCTTGGATTTTTAAGGTGATAGGGTCATTGGCTAAATCTGTGACTGTGGCACAGATGTTGAGAGTCTGCTAATTATCCCATCTGCCCCATGAGCTGTAATGGCTCCGGCGCGGACCTTGAGATGTTGCCAGCACCAACACAGCCACGGAAAACTAGGCTAGCCCCGCGGGGAAGGCAGGGGTGCCTGGGGGTGGAGCCGCCACTTCCTGGCCCGGGACACGCGGAGCCGCACAACGAACAGGCCCAGGGCTGAACGCAGCCCTCGGATGACGGGGCGGGCTCTGGAGCCCGAGGCCACCGTACCCGACAAGGAATATGGGAGCCAATAAATCTTAAACCTAATATCAACAAACAGGGCCTGGGTTTTTCCTAGGCGTCACTGGGGCAGCACGGCCTATACCATGAAAAACAGAGACCCTCAATCAGTTATCTACCACAGTGGCTACAGCCCTGGATCAGCAGGCTACCATAGATACATCTATTAGAGGTGGAATAATGGTTCTTAATCAAATAATTGACCTAGTACAAGAACAGGTGGATATCTTATGGCAGCTTGCCCAATTGGGCTGTGAATGGAAAACTCCAGCCTTATGTATGACCAATGTACCATATGAGAACTTTACAAAAGCAGCTAACTTGTCCCAAGAATTGTCTTTGTATCTTGCAGGAAAATTTTGATGATTTGTTGTCCTCCTTGAGACAGTCCATCGTGACAATCAACTCCACGCGAATGGACATAAGCTTGGCCGTAGGATTCCAGTCCTGGGTCATGTCCTTCATCCCCTACTTCAAAGAATGGATGGGGATGGAAATGTTTTGGAGCAGCCCTATGCTATGGAATAATGTTTCCCCTCTGGATGGTCTGCTGACTCAAATCCCAAAGTCGTAGGGACAAAATGGTTATTACACCAGTGCTGGCTGCCCTGGAAAAGGGAGCCTCTGCTTATATATGGTTATCTATGTTGAAGCAGTAAGGTTTATGCCAACCAGCTCCTGCACCCTAGGACAATGGTCCATGACACAGGATGGAATGTTTGGCTTAGCTAGCCCTAAAGGTTGTCGAGCTAAAGAGCATCGCACAGAGAATGGCCCTCTCTGAGAGATATGTCGCCCTACATAAGGGTTTCCTGCCACATATTCCCTTTCCCAAAAAAATGACAGAGGACAGGCCGGATAAGTTCCAGATGTCATAAACCTAGGGGCAGATTCCATGTAAGCCCATTTTAATGTTTCCACTTTGGGAAATGCGACCTCTATCTTTACCTTCTGAGGGAGTTGCCTTTCTACAAAGAAGTAAAAAAAGGGGGAGATGTGAAGGGCCACATCTACATGCTCCATTACAAGATGGCGCTGGCATCCGGTTTCACCGCCAGGTGAACGCACATGTGCTCAGTAACTTTCCACTGCTGTCCCCGCCTACTCCCGAGGCTACGGGCAGTGGGCCAATCCAAGGGTGACACGTCCGAAGCAGGGACTGTTTCCTATATAAAGGAAGGGTTCCCTCATTTAGGGGTCCCCAGCCATGTTAGCTGATGCTCTCTCTCTCAGGACGCATTAAAAGCTTTTCTGCAAAAGAATCCTAGTGTCCCGCATGGTTCTTGCTGGCGAGACAATAGCATGGGACACTTTGGTATGAAGGGGCCCAACCATGACTATATTAAACTTCCTTGTTGCTCTTGTTTTTCTCTGTAAAAGAGTATCTTCTCATCTCTGACCTCCAATTCCTGTTCCCATAGCTCAGGTTACCCTATCTGGCCAGCCTCCCTCCCTGCTCCTCTGTCACAGCCTGCTCCATCCCGAGGGCCCTGTGCCTGCTCTGTCTTCTCCCCAGTGTTTGGGTACGTACAGCTGTCGAAGTCCTCACAGAGGGCTGGCTCTGCACGTTCACTTCCTGCACCCGTGCTACTTTACCTCCTCGGTTCTTGTTTACCCTGTGTCTTCCCTCATCTCTGAACCCCTGAAACGCCACCCATCAGCTTTTATGTTTACTTTCTTCCATTCTTACTTGAATTCAAGACCCACAAAAGATGGAGATTTGGGATCATCTTATTTACTTGTGTGTTTTCGGGGCTTAAAGTCTGGTATGCAGTCAGTTCGTCACAAACGTGTGCAAGGAATGGAGGACTGATCTTCCCACACGGTGTGGCGAAAGGCAAGTAAAACGCCACCAGCAAAACTTGCTAACCTACTCTTGGGAATATACCCAAGAGATGCCCTATCATACTACAAAAGTATTTGTTCAACTATGTTCATAGCTGCACTATTTGTAATAGCCAGAACATGGAAACAACCTAGTTGCCCCTCAATAGAAGAATGGTTAAAAAAGGTGTGGAATATATACACATTAGAGTTCTACTCAGCAGTAAAAAACAATGACATCTTGAATTTTGCATGCAAATGGATGGAAATAGAAAACGCTTTACTGAATGAGGTAACCCAGACCCAAAAAGAGGAATATGGTATGTACTCACTCATAAGTGAATTCCAGCCATAGTTAAAGGTCTGTGAGTCTATAATTTGTGATCCTAGAGAAGCTAAATAAGAAGGTGAACCTGAAGAAAATCATATAGCTATCCTCCTGGATATTAGAACTAGGCAAGATTGCCAGGCAAACTCGGGTGCATGGGGGGTGGGGGGGTTGGAAGTAGGGGAAGATGGTAAAAGAAATGTAAGTAATAATAAAAGAAATAAAAAATTAAAAAAAAAACTTGCTAACCTACAAAATACATTTCACTACTGCAACAAAGTTTTGATCAAGGTAGTAAAATATAAACAATTAGACAATGGGAGCAACCGTAAATAAAATAAATAGAAATGATTTGCATACCTATAAAACAGATGGCTTAGTCAGAAGGGTTTTAAACATTTAGGAAACATACTGAAAGCTTAGAACTATTCCAAGCACACCATCCCCCAGGTTTGTGGACTAAATGAGGCATGGTATCTGGTCCAAGGTGATAATCTAAACCATGGAATATGTAAGGACAGGCAGACGACAGGACTGGGGAGCTTCCTGACGCAGAAAGGAGGGAAATGAAAAGAGAAGACTCCATGGAGTGAAGCACAATTTAGGATACGGCGGAGATCAGGTTTTCAGCCATTTTGACCTAAGCAAGAGGACATACATCAAAGTATACCTTGTTGATGAATTGCAGACACACAGGCCCTTGGGTGGCCCTATACGCACACCGGAAGATTAGTCATTCCCTAACTATGACACAATGGAATGCAACAGAGGAGACCAAGAGTGTCAGGGAAATTAACCCATTTGGAGATTGGGGTTTTTCCCAGGGAGAGAACCAAAAACAAAAACAAAAAAAAACCAAAAAAACAAAAAACAAAAACAGAAATAAAAAAGCAAAGCCCCGAGCAAAAAGAAACAAGATTAACCAACCCCACAAAGAGTTAGTCTGGGTTGCATATGTGTGAGTCTAGCTGTGTTTGCTGAAGCAGGAGGAGCAGGTGACATACTGGGACTGGTCGCTCAGTTCCCTGGGGTCTGCACTTCGATGAAAGAGAGTAGTTCCCACAGGTGCTGGATCCATGTCTGATCTGAGCAAATAACTGGGGTGGAACATTCCTGAGAGCCCGTCAGATAGAAAGAGCCACAGCTACCCAGTCACAGACAGCAAAATTATAAAAATAAAAATAAAAAGCCACAAAGCACAACACTCACGTGATTTATCACCCAAATTCCTCTATTTTTCCAAATAATACAAAAACCTAAGTCCCAGATTGAACATTTACAGCACAAATTTGCATATGTCTCTAGACTCCCTGTAGCTGTTTTTATAGATACATAAAAATAGCAACCCTACTTTCCACAAATGAATTTCCTATGGCTTTAGTGACAACATGTAGTTAGGATACATGCATACAAACACATTCACGTCATCTTGCAAAACTGAGCCTATGCCAATAGGCCATCAGCACACATTCAAGATATGCAAGGCTGATGCATTTGCTGGTACCAGCAGGCAAATTTGTCTTTGTTGCATGCCATACACAGTTGGGTCCCATGGACAACGTATTCCCTGCACTCATAGTTGACATTTGTCACTCAGCCTGCAAGCTGTATGACCTAAAATTTCCTAGATGGAGATGTCCTTAAGGACTCAGACACTGGCTGTGCACTGTCTCAGTCCTCTGTCACTTGTGGTTGACACTGTTCCAAAAAGTGTTGAATAAATTTTCATGACTAACTAGAAACACAAACCACTTGTGATGAAAGACAATACATTCCCTTTTCTACAGAAAAGGTCAGTGGAAATCTAGACTTGGAACACAAATTGAACTTAACAGGGCTTTTGATTTTGTCGTTTTTTATCTGTGTCAATTTATAAACTGAACAAGAGGAAGCACTACCCCTCCCCACTTCAGAATTCACTGAAAAAGTCTTCAAACTCAGCTGTGAGCTTTGTATGCTGTCGCCAGAAGCCAGAATTCCAAGACATCATTCTAGGTCTTTTTGAATAAAACAGAAAGACACAATGGTGTCTGCAACACCACTTGTAAACACCGGCAGCTGGAGGACCCCTTCCAGCTCTAGATGCACGGCACACTTTTGATGTTAGTAAACTTGGAGAAAAGGCTTGGGGGTTTCGAATTCACACTTTAGTTGAGCTAATTCTGACTCAAAATAACTGCAGATACTAAGTGCAGACCTTCAAGATGAAGCATTCATATCTTACCACGGTTTGACCCCATTTAATCAATTTTAAAGCAAATACATTTTTATAAGTCTTCATTCATTCATTCAAGAAATGACCATTAATTGAATGAAATAATAGGATATATTCAAAAGAGTATTAGTCAGAGTAGGCTTGAATTTAAATTCTGATTTCACATTTAAATAAGGGATATTGTACAAAAGCACTGCCTCTCATTATAGATGACAACAGCAAGACAATATACATCAAAGTAAGATCCCACGTCCCTGGGGAAAGCGGCCTCAAGTGCGCTGGGCCACGTGGTGATGCATGAGCACATCCCCTAGTCAGTAGGAGACAGAGTCCGTGTTTCTGCTGAAATATTGAGTCTAGACAACACTTAGGAAGAAAGGGCAATGTGTAGAAAGCCAGCCTATTTAACTTGAAATCAACTAACCTATGAACTGTGTACATGGTTCTTTTATAAAGAGGTAAGATAAAATAAAAAAAGAAAAGAAAAAATTGTGACTACATTGAATTTAAGAAGCCAGTTCAAGGCATTACAGCCAGATAAAGCCTTGACTGTCTGCAGACTTCGCTCTGCTGAGGAACAATCACATTGAAAAGTCAGAGCTGGTATTTCAGTGTACACATGCACTGCAAGATGGGTGTTATTTACTGATAAACAGCACCATGACAGCAATTTTCAAATCAGAGCGTGTCCTGTCAGTCAAACCAGAGAGGTGGGACATCCTCCCGCAGTGAGGGCCCTTTGGGCTGCATGTGGCAGTATGCCAGGTCAATTACTGTGCGGATGGGAGAAACATGGAGACAGATTGACTTAATTCAGAACAGGAAGATCAAGAAAATGGAAACCTAGGGACACATTAGCGCAATGACCAATTACTAAAAGTGTGGCTTTTGCTAGACCTGCGGAATGTATTTATATTGAGTGTTTCTATCTGGAAGGATGGTTATTTATTAGCAAGATGGGTTTGCAGGGCATTGGAAATTAGCATTTGTATATTTATTTCTGGAGAAAACTATTTCTCACAGGAAAATTAAGATTCTGTAATTTGCATCTCTCCTTGGTAACTTGGAGATACATCAATTAGTATTTGGGGAACTGACAGACAATCATTCATAATTGCTGTATCACTGATATTTCAATTTGTTTCTATGTTTCTACATCAAAACTATGTCGGTCTTAAGCAACCCTGGGCATCACCCCCTGGCCATCGCTTCCCTGGCCATCACCCCCTTGACCACCATACCTATAGTAAAGGGAACACAGAGAACACTGCAGGGGGGAAGAGGGCTTACATCTCAGAAGACCTAACCCCAGGGCTCATTTCTTTTGCATCTTTGTTTTTCTGTTATTTTCTGGGAATTTGGTAGAAGAGTCACATCAAACAAAAGATTTATTGGCAAAAAATACAGACTTCTTGGTTCACAATCAATTGCCTGTAAACCAGATTCTGGGGGGTCCTACGATGCCCAAAGATAATCCTGGTCAACACACATGTGAGAGAAAATGCTGGGTACCAAAACTGAATTCTGAAACAATAACAAATATAATGGTGATTAACAAACTCTCCAAATAAACAGTCAACAACTATTTTTATAGAGGACAGATTGTGAAGATGCAAGTTAAAACTAAACCATCAGAAATACTACTATAATAATTTTTCTACCTAAAAATTATTATTCAGTAACAATCTGTAAGCAATCTACATATATTCTAGGACAGAATTAATGTTTGTTACAACCACAACAACATACAGAGGCAGACACAGTCTTGAAAAGAAGCCCCAACAGAAAGAGTATGAATCCAGTTTCCTCTGATCAATAATCCATTCAAAAAATAAACACATTTTATTGATTTTCAGGCATTACTTATACGTATAAGATATTGCACAAAAATTAAAATATGCCAAGTTAGCCAGAAACTTAAGAATAAAGCACTAAAGTAAGACTCAGAAATAAGTTCCATAAAATTAAGAATGAGAGGAAAGAGCCCTACAAGTTCAGGACACTGCTATCCAGATGCCTGTTCTGCCTGCTATTCATGGTACTTGGGCAGCAGTGTCAAACATCTGTCAAGACAGGCATGTGTCGAACACAGCAGAAATAGAAACCACTGACACCACACAGTTTCTCATCTACTCTTGGCCCATGCATGGGTGTCGGGGGCTTTGCCTGCCTCAGACCCTTTGCCTGCTGGAGTGAAATGAGCAAAACACCTGTGCCCGCAGCTGCTCTGAGCATGAGACCTTGATGGTAGGGGAGCGGGTTCTGATGAGGCCTGCAGCTGAAAGATTCCAAGAGCTGGGGCGTGGCTATCAGTTAAGGATCCCTATATAAGCTTCCCTGGCGCACAATAAAGTCGGCATTCTTGTGTCAAGGATGACCCGTGTGTGCTTTTAAGTCTACAGCTTAGTTCGCGGCTTGCACGCATACTGTCCCGTAAGTATGTCCCGTAACTAATATACATAGTTGATCAATAACCTTGAAAGAACAGACACTCATAAAAGAACCTGCACCAAATATAATCATCTCAGACTACTGCACAAGCAACACTGTTACACACTGAGTATAATCACCCACACACTACTGCACAAGCAACACTGTTACAAACTGAGTATAATCACCCACACACCACTGCACAAACAACACTGTTACACACTGAATATAATCACCTACACACTACTGCACAAGCAACACTGTTACACACTGAGTATAATCACCCACACACCACTGCACAAGCAACACTGTTACACACTGAGTATAATCACCCACACACCACTGCACAAGCAACACTGTTACACACTGAGTATAATCACCCACACATCACTGCACAAGCAACACTGTTACACACTAAATATAATCACCTACACACTACTGCACAAGCAACACTGTTACACACTGAATATAATAACCTACTCACTATTGCACAAGCAACACTGTTACACACTGAGTATAATCACCCACACACTACTGCACAAGCAACACTGTTACACACTAAATATAATCACCTACACACTACTGCACAAGCAACACGGTTACACACTGAATATAATCACCTGCACACTACTGCAAAGCAACAGTGTTACACATTGAATAAAATCACCTACACATTACTACACAATCAACAGTGGGGTATAAACTCTCATTCTTTAGGAATCTGGGAACACTAAAAATATAGAACTAAACTGTGAGTCTAAGTTATTCAAATGACGAAGGAAAGGATGAATATATTACCTCATTGTTAATAGAATGTATCTTGATGAACTAGGCACGGTGGCACAAGCTTGACCTTGATACTAAGGAGCAGGAGACAGAAAGAGGCATTTGAAACTGCCTGGTACTACAGCAAGGCTCTGGCCCAAAACAGAACTTATCTTCATTGCACAATATCGGGGAATAGAGAAGCCTGGCCAGAATGGATACACTTGCACACAGAGGCAGAGCTTTACAGACTTCAGTACTTCAGGGACTTTGTTGCCATTTATTTCCATTCTCTTGTACTCGCTTTTTATTTATGTGCAAATGGTTTGCCAACTTAGGTCAGATCCACCTAACAGTCTGGATGAACCCTGGATTCTGGTGCCGGACCTGTGATAAAGTTGAGATGCTTGTCATATAGCTATCAACTGCTGGCAACAGAGTTTGCTCTGTTTTCCCGGAAAGGCAAGAAAATAAGTCACTTTCCAAGGCAGCCATGGAATAGTTAATTTACTCCTTTCCCATAGCCCAATTTTAACTGTGTTTAATGTAGGGGTCATATTAACCTTTTTATACATGAAGAAAACAATGTAGGTTATAATTATGTTCATGGTATTGTAATACAGAGAAAAACCCTTACATAATACATCTATTACTTAAAGGTAATTAATGTCAGGTGACACTGAAATAATTAACTTTGAATTAATCACATATTGTGTCCCTTTGTTCCCCTCAACTTTTGAGACAAGCTTAATAAGTATAACCTGCCAGAGGAAACATGAATCGTGAAGAGGAGTCTAAAATTTTCTTCTCAGAACCAGTAATGGGAGAAACAACAGATGTGGGCAATTAGCAAATGAATATGGGGCTTGAAGACTGAAAGACTGAGGATATATAACAGATGAGCTAGTTCAGAGCTGTTATTAAAGGTTACAAGTTTAAACAGAATTTAAGAGCCACTATATTGTCCATCCATCAGTATAAATAACTTTCATGGCACATAAGTTACAAGGGCTATTAAGTGAACATAATTCAAAGAATAGAAAGTTTAAAAATTTAAATTGAAACCTAAAGCTATACTACATAAAAACATATTCCGTTTTGGTTATACGATTAGACCAAGGGAAAACAGATCATTTAAAACACACTATTACTTACATTAAAGTGATGTACCTTTAATTGAATAGAAGCACATAAGTGTCTAATTTAAATGTATCAAATATACCAGATTAAATGTGCTCGTTAAAGCACTGATGAGGAAGCCATCGTTTACCCCGATCCTAACACCACTGGCACATGCAATAATTGGCATCTTCTGAAAGTTTTGCCATTTCTTCATTTATTTGAGCTAATGATGAAACAGTTCCAATTTGCCTCTACCAAGGAGCTTACTATTGCAACATCGCTCAACATGGTGAGTGCAAAGTATGCGCCAATCAAAGCAATTGACATTGGAACTTACTCAGGAAATTTTAGGTTCTGTGAGCTTGGTATATATCATTAAAGGATTTCACTATCTGATTCAGAGAACTACAATGAACCAAAAGTACAAAAAAAGCTGCAACATAAACATTGCAAACCCACTCTCCTCTTTGCTGAAATCTATGCACCATGTGCAGGAGAGCTGCCTTGGCAGCATTCGCTAATGAAGCAAATATTACTAAGACTTTCTCATGTCACCACTGATTTTATCAAAGATGAAACAAACACTGAATCCAGAAAGTTCCTCACATTACTTACACAAAGATTTGTAAAGTTCTCAACTAATTTTTTGTTTGCAAGATCTGCAATTGAACAAGGCAGGAAGGACTTCTTCCACATAAAAGAGGAGATAAATGAAGTCCAGAGAACTCAATGGCCTTCCCAAAGTCACATTTAGTTCTTAACAGAGAGAAAACAGATCGAACTATCCTTGACTTCATGACTTCTTCTTACATTCAAGTTATTTCAACATAACCCACAGAGACACATTAACACTATTGTCAATTTCCTTTGGAAGGATGCCTGCTCTCCCAGTTTAAGATGCAAAACATTTTCATTTAAAATCGATTGTCAGCAACTACAATAGACCCAACAGATTTTCATCAAGTCTTTTTCGAAATAAATAAATAAAAAACAGAAATTTTTGCTACTGGTGATTTCTCTAATATTATAAAACTTTGTTTATAGTACTTCAAACATAATGTCTTTGGACAAACTGAGATGCTTATATAACTTTGAGTTTATTTAACTAATCTTGATTATTAACCATTAATTTCTACACACCTGCAAAGATGAATAAAACCAAAGTCCTCCTCCTGAGGTGGACAATTTGATGGCATATTTATTTTATGAAAGAATAATATTATTTTACCAAGAACAAGAAGGATGGTAATATGAAACTTGCTTCACTCTTTGAGGGGAAATAATGTTTTATTTGCTAGATATTAACAATATCTAAGCCAAGAAGATAGGTAGTTAAGGTTACTCAGGAGAACAAGGTAATATAAAGTACAGAATAAGAGCCATGTTTAGAGCTGGAGAGATGGCCCAGAAGTTAAGAGCACTGGCTGCTCTTACAGAGTTCCTGACTTCAATTCCCAGCACTCACATGATAGCTCATAGTCATCTATAATAAAATGTGGTATCTTCTTCTGACCTGCAGGCATGCACGCAGACAGAACACTACACATAATAAAAAAATAAATCCTAAAGAAGAATTATGAATAACATGGAGTCAAAAGATTTACAATACACCATTACACTAAGATTAGTCTTTCTGTAGAATGAACCTGCCTTGGTTGAACTTGTAGCACCTGCAGCTAACACAGGATTTATTTTTAAGTGTTCTGCTAACGGAGAACCAAATAGGAAGGAGGAGTTGGCTTAGAAAGGGAAATCAACACCTAAAATGTGTCAGGCAAACTCTGGTGGGGAATAAAAATACCTGGGGAAATCTTTAGTAGAATCCCGACTGGGGGACTGAAGGATGAGGGGCTGGAGTAACAGTGTCATCCTTTTCAATCTTTCACTAAAGACTGAAACTGCTAAATTTATATCCGATGATAAAGAATTGACTTCATTATCTATTCAGGTTCAAGACATAATCAGGAATAGGCTTTGTTCCGTATACATAACACACATTCAATCCCATATGGGTCTGCCAGATCCTCTAATACAAGGTAATGCAGAAATTGATTATTGATAGAAAATGTGCTGAAGGTCTCAAAATTTCATTTAAAAATCATGTTAATAACATAGGTTTAAAAAAGGGAGTTTTCTATTAAATGACAACAAGTTAAGGAGATCTCCTACTTGTTCTTTATATAACCAAACACCTCTACCTGCAGGAAGTAACCCAAAGGGTTTTTTAAAAAGTAAAATCGGGCAGATGGATGTGTTCCACTTTGTAGAATTTGGAAAGTTAAAATATGTACACCACACCATTGACACCTATTCAGGTTTTCACTTATGTATTTATTTATTTATTTATTTATTTATTTATTTATTTATTTATTGTGTATATGATATTCTGTCTGTGTGTATGCCTGCAGGCCAGAAGTGGGCACCAGACCTCATTACAGATGGTTGTGAGCCACCATGTGGTTGCTGGGAATTGAACTCAGGACATTTGGAAGAGCAGGCAATGCTCTTAACCTCTGAGCCACCTCTCCAGCCCCCTAGGTCTTCAATGGGCAATTGCTTTGAGTTTGGAAAAGGCTGATTCGGTTATCAAGCATTTATTAGAACTTATGGCCATTCTGGGTATACCTGTACAAATACAGACAGACAATGGGCCAGCATATGTCTCTAAGAAACCGAAACAGGTTTTTTTTTTGCTTATTATAATAAAAAACATATTCCAGGTATACCAAACAATCCTACAGGTCAGGCAGCTATGGAAAGATCAAATAAAACTATAAAGGATATATTAAACAAAGAAAAAAGATAAAAGATACCCCCAGAAATAGATTGCATGATGCTTTATTTACCTAAAATTTTCTGCTAATAGGAAAGAGACAATGGCAGCTGAAAGACATTGGATAATAATAATAATAATAATAATAAACTTCTGAATTAAATCAGAATGGAAGCCAGGAGATGTGCTTACTGGAAAAGGGGATTCACTTTTATTTCTACAGGAGAAGAAAATTATGGATACCATCAAAATTAATAAAAATTCGGTTGAAAAAAGAGAGACCTCTCGAGAAAGAAAAATAACAACTCATCCACAGAGGCGATAATCCTACAGATGGTAAGAACATCTCATAAAGGTTGGGGCAGGGTTCTGTTCTTGTCTTTGCAGGAAAATACTCATCTTAAAAAAGTCAAGAGACCTTGGATATCCAAATGCCTTAAAAAAAATAGCTATCCAAACAAAATCACCAAGCTAAGAGAATTCTGACTTACAGTATCCATATCCTCTGCAGGGTAAAGTTTCACTACCTAAATATACATATATCCCTACTTCTCAGTATAATGATAATCGTGGCTCACTTAAAAATAAAAGGGGGTTTTGAAGTTGGACAATGGCTATCCTTCTCCAAATCCAAGTATGTTGTTAAAAGAAAAGTTCAGAGTTTCTGTCTCATATCAGGAGTCACCTGGTATGGGACATAAACAAAATTAGCAAAAATTTTATTTCTTGCCATACCTATTTTTGTCTCTATGGTACCTTTCATTAAATATATGCCTATATGAATAATATTTACGTTTTCCACAATGAACAATAAACGTTCCTGCAGTAATCTTTGAAGTTTCCAGGAAGAAGAGAGGGCCCCACAACAACGATTCCAACTAGTTGATATGACATCATGATGCTGATAATGCTACTTTAAGATGGGTTTTGGGTGACAAATTGCTCAAGATAATTACAAATTGGCTAGCTAAGATGTTACATCATCTTACAATGTTCTGGCAAGAACATCAAACAAGAACCTCAAAACACAAAACAAAACAAAACCCACCTCCTACTCAGAGAATATCTGCAATTGTACCAGACAGGAGGAATCCTAAAACTTAACCATCATTTTAGTTTTCACAGGATACCATATAAGTAATATTACCCCATGACAATGGCAAGTAATTCTAGAAAATAATGTTCCCTCTCCCAACAAAGTTTGTCCTCAGGGTTAGGGACCTCTATTAGGGGTTGGTTTTAAATGGTATAGGGTTGGAGGTAAAAATTAAGTAGGCCCAGGAATCTCTTTTAAAAAGTGGGGGGAGGTTTGAACAGATGGGATAATAGACAGATTAGTGTGAGCTTATTCACACTAATAAAAATAGTGAATAACAGTAAGAATATTTGTGAGCTATTTATAGACAATTTACATTGGCATAGATACTTTTATATTGATACAAATCCAAATTATATTTGTAATATTGACTATGCTCCTATTTATGTTTAATTTTTGTATAATAATATCTGTATACCTATGTAAAGTTATTTTGTCATATTGTATGCATGCATATTTCTACTTCTGCTTAAGATATTTTGTATATTGATGCAATTTTAGGATATATTTATCATACTGCACTATATATTTCTACCTCTGATCAAGATACTTATATTTGTGTCCTCATTTGCTGCACATTTGTTTAAAGATTGTTTAATATTTTAATATAAAGCCTTAGTTTTTAAGCTATATAAGTATTAAGAATTACAGGTCAATACTCATCCATGTTTGTCATATAGTTAGACTAATCCGACTCTTTAGATACATAGTTATTATATTCCACATAGCTAGGTAATCTTCAACCACTTCAAAGAACTGCAGAATATGTAATTTAAATAACTTAGGGTTCTGTTGACATGAGACACTATTGCTTCTGGCAGCAGCAATCTATTCCAGAGAGAATGTTGAGCACTAAAGATACTTCACTTGGAGCTTGTTTTCTTCTTGGCAAAGCTGGCCTTTGGGCAAAGGACTGCCCATGCCTCGACCACTGACAAAATGCACTGTGTCCAGACTGAAAAAGTAGGATACAAACAAAAAGACTGCTAAACCTTGCCAAGACAGGGTAAGACAGTTTTTAAATTTTTCCTGCCTCTAAAAATGGTCTGTCAGTTGCCCTAGGCCTTAGCCAAAGTTGGTTGCCCCAACGTGACAAATGAGTCTTTGGGTGATTGCCCAGGTAGCCGGTTGTCTCTGTTATTTCTTGCACCTTTTGGAAGTTGCTTGATTGCACTTCCTGTTTCCTGGAGTATTATTATTTCCCTTCTCAGGTCTTTGATGGGGTTGAAGACTAGATAGTCATAGGAACTTTCCTCTCATAACTTAGTCAAGCCATTTCTAATATAAGACTTAGACTTCTTAAAATAGGATAACTATTAAAACATTTAGCAGATGTTTCTTGCTTGATGTTCGTGCTGATTGGAATTCTAATTTTTATACTTGATATTTTTTCTTATTGTGTATAGTTTTGTATCAGGCTTAGAACTTTCTTATTTAGGCAAAAATGGAAGGTGCTCTCAGGACTCCTTCAGCCAATAGCCCTTAAGATACTGGCCCACTTTGGGAGTGGTCTCATGTACTATAAAGGCAGACATAAAGTGTGTGTGGGCCCCTTGACTGCTGGATTCATTTCCAGTTCCTAGCACACGCAGAGAACTGCAGATCACTACTCTTTCTGTGAGTTTACCCCCTAATAAATAAACTTTTGTTATACTCCATTCTGGGCTAGTGTGAAACTCTTTTGTACAGCAAAAACTGTCCTAAGGGACTATTTAAATTCCCTCATGAAACTAAACATTGCTTCTTTATGTCCCATTTCAGGGGACTTGGTTCTAGGATCCATCTTATTAATATCTAAGTATATGTTAAATGTGAAGTCTAAGTCTCTATGGATATTTAAACAGTTCAGATTGTATACAACTTCTTACAAAGACACATAAGAGGTGTGCTTCAGAATGCTTCTAAAGGCTAGAAACACTGTCCTGTATATCACCTTGTGATATCAAGCAGCCAATGTCACAGCATATGATGAATGACTCCAGACATCAGGCAGCAACAGGAGATCGGCTGGAATCTGCTCTCCCCTTACTAACCCTCACATATCAACTTTGAGACTACAACTAAGGGTATGCCACATGAAAGCAAGTGTGATGTCATATTCTTAGGGCCAAAATAGGAGGGATTTTATATAGACTCAAGAGTGATGGCAAATTTCACACATATATAGTTTCAGAACTATCCTGCCATTTACCCTAACTATTTAGTAATTTAGTGCTTTTATAAAAGCCATTAATTAGAACTTATTCCTATCTTTAACAACATCCAGGGGACACATACTGAAATAAGATTTTATTAATTATCAGCTAATCTAATAGTGAGTATGAACCTGAAAATACAAACTGCAGGAGCATACACACTTTCAACAAGAAATAAACACAGACGAATCTAGGCTTTGTGCTGCTTACCCTTCCCTGTCATACACACAACAGAAATGTAAAGATTCAGTGGGGATCAAACAAATGTCTGAAATCTATACCCAACCTTCAGTCTATAGTAAGCTAAACAAAACTTAAAGAGATAAATCAAAACATTAAAAAGAAAGTGAGTAACTACATTTTTATAAATTCACATCCATTCAGACAATTCAACTACTGTTAAAAACTATTATCAGTCCTTCTGATTATAAAAATAAAGACTCACTGCAGGAAACAGGCAAAGAATTCTTGGCACTCTCCCCCCTAACCTTTTTTTTTTTTACTTTTCTATGCACATGATTTTGATATGACCATATGCTGAGATGTACACAACTGAGCTATCATAAAGTGAAGACACCTATGTAAAAAGCACACAGGAGATTACAGGCTTTTTACTGAGGGCAGAAAAACTCTGTGGGGAAGTTCTGGGCAGGTACACTGTTCATATCCAGATGAGTTTCACCTATCTTTTCTTCCGCAATCCTTGATTATTTCATTGTCTGTGGAGACTGACAAATCAAGTTACACATTCATTTAGTAATTATCAGTGCTTATTTTGTTCTCAGCGGTGGGTCTGCAGTGATGGAACTCAGGTGTGTTGGAAGGAAAGCAATACAGAAGCAAACACAAAGGGATAATTAGGCATGGGAAGTGCTAGGGAGGAAACAACACACAATGTTTTTTGGTATCCAACAGATAAAGTGATTAGAGAACTAGATTGAAGGTGATATTTAAACAAACACCTGAATAGAAGAGTCCAGCCATGACAGCCGAGAGGAAAGTAAAACCCAAACAAGGAGAATGGCGTGAGCAAAGATCCAAGCTCACTCTGCAGCAAAATTGACCTCCAGGTGGGTGGACTGGTCAGAGAGGGGGAGTAAGGCCAGGCCAGGTACGATCCTCCTAGACATAGAACGAGTTAAAGAGTCAAGTACAACATGGATAATACGGTGTTTTAGCATGAAACTGTAAAGACGAGTTATCAATTTAATAATGTTGTTTTGATCCTCATATTACAGATGACAAGAAAGACAACTGGTGTTGGACAGTGGGTTATTGCATGAATGCAGGAAATAGAAGATGACTTCTGAAATTAGGCAATTCTGTGTGGTCAGATCGTGTGGGCACTCAGGGAGGGGGCAGATTAAAAAATAAATCCTTTTTTTCTATTTCAGGAATTGTTCCAAATGGAGTGTCATTTACTGATATTGAGAAGATTTGTAGAGAAATAGGTTTCCATGGGAAAATGCAAGAGTTTAGTTTTGTATATATTAAGTTTCAAATGTTTGAGAAACATCCACATGGAGTTGTCAAGTAAGTAATTTGGATAAATGAGACAAGACCACTGAGGAGAGAGCTAGGTTGAAGATATAAATTTGGGGGCTATTAGCATATAGATGGTTTTTAAAGCCATGGGAATGTGGCACAAAAAGGAACCAGTACCAAGCTATGAGGAACATTAACATTTGGAAGTGGTTAGATCCAAGCCAGAAAAGGCAGCAAAGTAGAAAAGATTACAGAAGTATAAAGAAGCAAGGATGCAAGGATGAGGATGGAGCCCTGTGGAGCAAGGTCCGCTCTCCCTGAGCTTACCAACACCGAGCAGCACTAGTGATCCTGACCAGAGTCTCAGGGCCCCAGAGAGCACATGGAAGACATGACATGGGACAAGAGAGAAGAGTGGGGTCAAGGCAGAGTCTTAAAGAGGATGAAGCACAACACAATCTGTTCAGATCAATGTTTCTCAACCTGTGGGTCTCAACCCCTTTGGGAGTCAAATGACCCTTTCACAGGGGTCACCTAAGACCATCTGCCTACCAGATATTTATATTACAGTCCATAACAGTAGCAAAATTACAGATAAGAAGTAGCAATGAAATAATTTTATGCAGAGATAGCCACACCGTAAGGAACTGTATTAAAGAGTCGAAGCATTAGGAAGGCTGAGAACCACTGCTCTAGAGGAAAGGAAGGCAGATTCCACAGGAATCTTCAGTGTGCAAACAGGGTTCTGAAGTTGGGGGTAAGGTCTTGAGAGTGGAAGCAGTGAGGGCTCAGTGTCATTACACTAACCATCATGAAGTCTAAGGCACAGCAACACAAGAGGCAGAGCAACAGATGTTGGTTAGTGTGAAGCCAGCATGCCAATGAGAGGACAAAAGAAATGAAGTCATGTAATGCTATGAAGTGGAAAGCCGGAACTCTCGAGGAGGAAGCCATCTGAGGTGTGATCTCATTCTGTCTTCTGATAGTTGACCCAAACATCATTTACCCCATTAAAAGGTGATAAAGGGAGTTTGGGGGTGGGAAGGGAAGAAGAAAGAAAGGGGGAAATGGAGGGATGGGGAAGGAAGAAAAGAGAAGGGAAAAACAGTTTCAATGGGGGACACAAGAGAAGAAATATCCAAGTTACTTAGTTATACACTCATTTGGTAATCACAATAAAATTAAAATGTATTACTAAAGGTTTTAGGGTCAAAGACTAGGGTTTGATAGTTTCAACACAATAGGCTTGGCCACCCCAAAATGCCAATTAAAGAGACAAACAGCAGAATAAAACAGAAAAAGGAGATTTATCACTGTGGCCACACTGGAAGAACAGCGAGCTCAAGGCACCCTCAATCCATATTCAGGGTACTCACATGGGGTTTAATCGCAAACAGAGTGCCAGAGGCTTAATTATAAGTCTCTAGTCAAAGGCCCTCTCCTCCCACCCTGACCCATCATAGTCTCAGCTCTAATCTGTTTTGCATAGTATCTGTGTGAAGTTGTCTATTCTGAGGCAAGTCCTGTCTCTTGCAGGCACTGAGCATTAGCTTTCCCGTCTCCATTATGAGAAACCTGAGGAGAATTAACTATCTGGGTCAATTACCCATAGTTTGGTAGCACAAGTGTTTTTCATTGAAATAATTTCCCTCTTCTGGGTTGATGAATGGCTACAAGTGTAGCCAGGGCATCTGGAAGGAAGATAAAAAAAACAGTTGAAGTTGGAATCAGGAGGAGAGGATCCCAGTGGGAATGCTGGAGGGAAGAATGAATCTCCAGGAGGACATGAGTTTCTGTGAAGGTTGGCTGACCCTGTTAACTGCAAGAGCATTCAGTTAGGAGGGTAAAAAAAAAGGCACTGGAGGAGCACAGCTGATGGCAGGGGAAGGTGGATCTAAGGGGGCACAGCTGATGGCAGGGGAAGGTGGATCTAAGGGGGCACAGCTGATGGCAGGGGAAGGTGGATCTAAGAGGGGCACAGCTGATGGCAGGGGATGAAGGTGCTGAGAGGGGCACAGCTGATGGTGCTGAGAGGCTCTTCCCACAGAGAAGGACTTCCCAAGAAAGTTAACAGAAGTTGGACCAAAGGAAAACATGTTAGGGGTGATAAAATGATGTGGATTCCCCTCAGTATGCTATGAATATCACTGATTAATAAGGTAACTGCCTTAGCCTGTTGATAGGGTAGAATAGAGGTAGGCGGGGACAACTAAACTAAATGCTGGGAGAAAGAAGGAGTGAAAGAGAAGCCATGTAGCCCTGCTGGAGACAGATGCCAAAACTTTAGCCGGTAAGCACCAACCATGTGGCAGGGAAAGCGGCAGTGGGGGAGGGTATATGCACAAACATGGAAAGTCTCCAAGTTGCCACTCACAATTAGCTCTGTTGTGGTGGGGGTTTTTACAAAAAAATGCTTAGATAAAAGCAAGTCAGGTGGGCAGGGGTTAGAGAATTTCTGGGCTGTGGACTGGTTAGGCCTTGAAGCCAATCCACCTGGTAGGTGTGGCATCCAGCCCCAGGTTGGGTGCCAGATGTAGAAAGACTCTTAAAAGAAATCCCACACTGACTCAGAATTGAGTATAATAGAGGATTCTTTATTTAGGGGTACCCTCACAGATCACAATCCTCTGCTCAAACAGGGAACAACAACTGAATCCCACAGCCAGAAGAAAGGGCGGACACGGGCTTTACATTGGCACAGATAGTATAAGAAGCCACGCCCAAGTGGGCAGGTAACTTAAAGGCTACTGGCTGTAGGAATTCCTGCAGCAATAAAATCCTTACCATAGGGTTCAGGGAAAGACAGGTACAAGAGCCCACATAGGAGAAAGCATACTAGCACCCCAGGGCAGGAAGCTCGGAGCTTTTGAGGGCGGAGCTGAGAAGAACTGCAGAAGGAAGATGCCTTCCTGAGCATAAGCTTGTGCTTCCACAAGGGAAGGTTTCCCCGGGAGGAGGGCCCCAGTTCCCAAGTGTGACAGGAAGGGACCAGGAGTTCCACAAACAGAACGGATGACTCTAAGGCAAATGCCAGACTAGGACTCTCTGGGGGAGAGTTCTGTGGAAAAGAGAACACTACAGACTCGGGCAGCAAGCAGCTCCTCCTGCGCACAAACACGCGGGGATTGGAAAAGTCAGTAATGAATCGAGGTCTACACACAGGAAGAGTTTAGGTACTCTCTATAGGAACCTTCACATTATCACACTGCAAATAAAACTGATTCAATTCTAACTTGACCATGAAAAAATTCTTTAACTCAAAAGTTTAGTAAAATGACAAACATAAAAGCAAAAAAAAAAAATGCTGCTAGCTTTCCAAACAATTTCAATTCATCAGTGAAATTAATGGAAATTGAAAGAGAAATTTACACTGATTTGCTACGGAAAGAAAAACTGTTAAGCAATAACCAATTATAATGTTTTTACAACTTTTTTTTTTTAACCAGAGATACCTGTCGATTACATCTAATAAAATCAGAGCTTTCCTGGTCTACACTCAAGATATGACTTCCAAAAAATCTGACAGTGTCTGAAAATATGTGAAAATATAAGAAAACAAAATCACATTTTAATTTTTAAAATTGCCCTACTGAAATTTCATGATTAAAGTTTCTGAAGTCTGAATTCAAAACAAAAGCTAGGTTTGGAATGATAACTCTGTATCTAAGACTGCATCCTGCTTTTACAGAGGACCTCAGTGTAGCCCCAACACCCCAGTCAGATGACTCACAACTGCCCATAATCTCCACTTCCAAGGCAGCTAACATTCCTGTCCTCCATGACCACATGCACATACATTTTTTTTAATTTTAATTTTAAAAACTTAAAAAATAAATGAGAAGAAAAAAGTATTTTTGGAGTAAGTAGAAAAGAGCATCAGTCTGATAAGAATTCTGGACTCCTAAGAACGCTTCTCTGACTTGCAAAGAAAAGCCATTCAACTCTAGTACATGGCTCCAGTTTAGGACAGGAGGAAGCTGAGGTGCACAAAGGGCACACATGTTCTAAATCAGCAGCAAATGAGCCAGCACTGCTATAAATATTTACTGACAATGAGCTACGTGAGGATAGTCTCTATCTTATTTGGGGTTTCTACACCATGACCACTGCAACTCTTATAAAGGAAAACATTTAATTGAGGCCGGCTTACAGTTTCAGAGGTTCAGCCCATAATCATCATGGTGGGGAGAATGGTGGCATGCAGGCAGACATGGTGCTGGAGAAGGAGCTGAGAATTCTACATCTTGCAGGCAACAAAAAGTGGACTGTCACACTGGGCAGTATCCTGAGCATATATAAGATCTCAATTTCCTCCAACAAGTGACACACGTCCTCCAGAAAAGCCACATCTCATAATAATGCCACCCCTTTGGGGGGATATTTCCTTTCAAACTACAAGTCTCCCCTGGAAATTAGTCAACCCAACCTAAGCTGTCTGCTTTCCTCCTGATCTAACATAAGAGATGCCACAGAACCCAAAATATGTTGATAAGCTTTTAAACCAAGTATGGAGAGATGCCACAGAACCCAAAAAAATGTTGGTAAGCTTTTAAACCAAGTATGGACCATTTGGTAGAAGAACTTGGCAGCCTGGAGTTGATGTAGGACAATGGTCTTGTATTGTTTTAATAAAACGTTGATTGTCCCATAGTCAGGCAGGAAGTATAGGAGGGGTGACCAGGCAGGAAGTAGAGGGGGGCAAGAAAAACAGGAGAATTCTGGGAAAAGGAAAGTTTCAGTTGGCAGTTGTCATAAAGAAAGCCAGACACAAAGCAAGCAAGATGAAAGCACCTCACTGATAAAAGGTACCAAGCCCACTTGGCTAACATAGACAAGAATAATGGGCTAATTTAAGATGTAGGAATTAGTTAATAAGCCTGAGCTAATAGACCAACCAGTTTATAATTAATATAAGCCTCTGTGTGTTTCTTTGGGGCTGAATGGCTGCAGGATCGGGCAGAACAGAAACCTCAGCCAAAATGGAGTGGACCCAGGAAGCAGGCTGTGCCTTCTGATTATGAGAACAGGGTGCCTTGCACGTAAAGAAATTATTTAACATGATAAGCTCTCTGTAAAATGTACTGGCAACTCAAGTTGGACTTATTTTTCTCAAAGGCAACTGGAGACAGTAGAGGTGTGTGTGTGCGCACGTGTGTGTGCATATGTGTGTGTTGGTTTAGTAGTAGTCTTTTTGTCTCTGGCACATATTGAATGTGTAGAAATTAGAATATAGACAGCTGGGCTTGGTGGCACACATAGATTATCTCAGCATTCAAGAATCCTAATCAGGAGGATCAAGAGTTTTAGGATTGGTTGGGCTACATGTAGCAAGATCATGTCTCAAAAACCAGAAGAAAAACTGATATGTGAGATCATAATTATCACATAAAAACTAAAAGCAGTTTGGCAAGACTACCTTTATGGGGCACAAGACAACATAGACATAGCAGGTACGAAAAGAATAATTTGATGCAGAAGAAAGGCTTGTTTTGAAAGACCCCCGCCTGGCTTAGCTGCTGTAACGCCATTTTATAGCAAGGCTTGAACTAAGAACTAGGGCTCATAATAAGGTCACAGATGATATTGCCAAGTCTGCACAAACAGGAAATCTGTGGTCAGACACCAAGTTTTGCCACCCACATGAGAAACATTAAGGAGGAGGAACAGAAAGTCCCCAAGCTGCCAACATAGCTGTTATGCACCCAGCGGAGAGCCAACGCCCTGTCTCAGGCATGATTCCATGGCCTCATTAAAATTGACCAATGAGACCCCTGTAACTATGCATCTGCTTCTGTATGCCTACTTCTGCCTACCCCAACCCTATATAATCTGCCCCAAACCCAGCCCGGGGTGATCAGTCCTCCACGTGACGGCAGCACCCACAGGCTCTGTGTGAACAATAAAAAATGCCTCTTGCTCTTGCATCCAGTGGCTCGGACTTGGTTCTTGGGTGAAGGTCTCCAAGTGTTAAAGATACCCTCTGGGGGTCTTTCAGTTTAATGTCTGACAACAGTTGTGGAGAGGCACTGTCTATCTCCACCTTGAGTACGAATGAGTGCTTTTCTGTCCCTGCTCAGGGAAGCCTCTTCTATTGCTGACACAGAGGCCAGAGGAACAAGGAACCGAAGAACTCCTTTTCCCTCTGAGAAACTCTAGGAAGCTCCAGTCTGAGAATTTAGAAAGCCTTTAAAATTAATAGTAAAGGCTGCCACTATCACATTTACCTCCTGGTACTGTGAGTGGGACCCCGAATTCATCACAGCAGGGCAGTTGAATATGCTGGAGTCAGAGACTCTGGGCATTTCTGTGGGCCACAGGCTTCTGTTTGGTTCAAGTTCTATTGCCCTAGCACTGCTCTGCAGCAGCCATTCTGTATGAGAGACAAGCTTGTCAGGTCCCACCAATGCCCACTGACCTTAGCACTTTGCCTGCTCTAAGTTCCGGGGAGAGCTCACCGCATACAGCTGTACCACATTTTCTCTGGTTGCTATCAGTCAAACATGTGATGTGGACTCAGACCTTGATTAAAGCTTCAAAAGCAGAAAAACCGGTAAGTACTGCTCAGCTACTGTCTAGGGAAAGTCCCGACTCTGGAATAAGGACGGCAACAAAAAAATTTGCCAGCACCCACAGCTGGAAGCGGCCTCTAGAGGCTGCTGCCCCCATCACAGAGAGCTACTCGGGTAACTTGAGCACAGGCCATCTTGGCTTCTGGTGAGCGCTGTGCCACAAGCACCAGGAAGTTACTCTCCGGCACCGCAGAGGAACCATCTGTAGCACCCTCCTCAGTATTTCATGCTATTCTTGTTCCACACGTTTTCATTCACTGATAAGAAAATGTTTAAATTCTCCTATTTTTAACTTATTAATGATATTCTTGGTAAAATATGTAATTAGGAATCTTTCTATTTTTAAAAAGGCAGTTAAGTTATATGAACATAGTTCTCTAAGTTTATCAAGGGAATGAAAACTACCACTGTTATGTTCATAAATAGCATGCAGACTGGAACAAGCCATTGAGTCGACTTGTGAGAAAACACTTGTTTAAAATTTTCTTTGAAAGTATGAACACTGGCATCACCTTACTTGGTGCTTGCCATCCTGCCTGTGTACACAGTAGTCATTCTGCAACCACATCTCCAGGCCTGACTACTTCAAAAGGAGGTCAAGATGCCCTCCATGCCAAAGCTTTGGCCTTGTTAGGGAAAGCCTTGAATGCACCACGCTGAGACATTCTTGCTTTTATAGGTGCAAGGGAACCAAGGCTCTTCTATTAATGCCATCTAGTCCTCAGCCTTCTATGATCTGTGCTGACTGCAAGGACAACACACATAAGCTCTTCTGCGCTGTCCTTCTGCCCTCCCACACATGCACACCGTTGTAAACCTCTGCTCCCGTGTCTCGGCCTTTGATTATTTAACTGTGTTCTTTACCAAGAGTGAACGTGAACCTGAATGGTACTGGCTGAGAGACACACTCTAGCAAGATACAGAAATCAAAAAGGAGCTCAGGTCTATTACCATATCGAGAAAAGAAGGTCATAGAAGGAAAGCGCCTCTAGAGGTTGAAGTTTGTCAACTATTGAGACCCAGGATGTGACTCTGACTAATGCCCTTCCTCTGTTTTCTTCCATATGAAATGATCTGTCAAGTGAACATTTCAGGCCATTATTATTATTCAACTTCTATTTCTCTTTATATGTAATTCATTCTCAGCTAATATGACAGAAAGAGACAGACATGGCTTGTCAACTACAAACAGTGACTTCGTTCCCTTGCTACATTCATTAAGGTGGGGTTTTAACTAGGTTCCAGAGAAAGTATTTTATTAAGGTAAGTGATTTCATTAAATAATACAGCTATTTTTATCACAGTGCAGTAAAAACATCAGAATTTCATTTGTCTATTTAGTTTCATGACTAGAAAACATATATATGTCCTATTACTTTTAATATTTGGCATTTCTCTCCATGTATCTTACAGACAACGTATACCAATAGTGAACATTTACTTATTCAGTTTTTTGAGTGTGTATGTATTGGGTACCTGTTGATATCTTCCAAGTCCATATAGCAGTACACAAAGATCATTAAAGTCTGTGCAGTTATAGGGATATCTGCTGAGGACTTGGAATCCAAGGTAGCCTGATGAGGAGTGACAGATGCACACATCTGTCTCGTTCCTGGTGACCAAATCACCTTCAGATTCCTGCATCCCTTAAACCTCTTCCTCCTGTCAACCTTCCAACTAGTTGCAACTCCTTGTCTATTTTCCTATGCTAGAAAAGGGTGTCAGATCCCATAGAGCTGGGGTTACAGGTTATAACCAGCCTAGTGTGGCTCTATGAAGTGAATTCCACTCTTCTTTAAGAGCAACAAGTACTCTTAACTGCTGAGCCCTCTCTCCAACCTCAAATGTAATCTTACTTGTACCTCCTCCTTTGCAAAAGTTATCTTGGTCATACCCACCACTTTCTAATAGAGTTTAAATCTATTTCTAGGTTGACATGGCCATGAATGGCTTGAATCTTATTTGCTCCTTTAGTCTCAGTTATCCTTCTGCACAAGTCTGTCTTCCCAACAGCCATTATTTCTGAATATCCAAATTTGTTTGCTTCATACAGTCTTCTTCTGCAGCTATGTGTGTAGGCAGTAACCTCAGCTGACTGGCTCTTAAATGCAATGGAGAATCTGGATGTCCATAGAACTGCCTGAACTTACACATAATTGTTAATGAAATTATTAATCAAATCTCAGAAGACAGGTCATCCAGAAACACTGAAAAACAAACAAGAAAGTGCACGTTAGGGAGTACTGCATTAGGGGTACCAAAGCTTTAATGAGAGTTGTGATACAAACACAGACACAACAGTACTCACTGTTAAGCATCAGAGGAAACATTCACTCTCACAGACTTCCTGGGTAATCATGTCTTGTTTAAAACAAATTGTACACTTCCAATCAAAAACTTGGGACAGGATGTGATAGCCCTATGGGTATCTAAGTGTCTAAAGATTTATCACCAGTTTGTGGGCTCTGTTTCTTCCAAGTAAAGGAAAAATAGCAAAATAAATGTTTTCATTTTCAGCATGACCTTAGGGACAAAACAAAGGTAAAACAGAGAAGATGAAACAACTGACTACCTACATTTTAACATGTCAGTATGCTCCCTTCACACACAAATTAAAAGAAAATGATATTAAACAAAAACCAAATCCAAATACAGAATTGTATTTTAATTTATAAAAAGTTCTGACAAATATTAAAAGTAACAAGATTAAAAATAAGCAAAGATACAGACAGATAAGAAAAATAAAGATGATTAATGGCATAGCAGGAAAAGCAATCAAATTAGATGGAAAAGAAGAGAGCAATTTGAATTCTGAAATTATCAAATGATTACAATGCAGGTGACCCCAGGGCTGATGAGAGTCTGCAAACATGCATTGCCAGCCACTTCCTATCCAAAGAATACAAAAGCCTTTCAGAAATAACCTTTGTAACAGACATGTGACAAATGTATTAAAATGATGTTCTTATAAACAGTAATTCAACTCATAGGAATACATCTAAAGGAACAAGTTGAAGAATAAAAATAGCCCTTACATAAATGAAGAATTTATTTATCCATTAAATATAATAATCCTAATCTAAATGTTAGCTCCTTTAAATGAAAGTCATGTAAAAAATTCTGTACGTGTGTGTGTGTCTGTGTGTGTGTGTAGTAAAAGCCTTCTTTGTGAGATACATATTTTAAAAAGATATTGTGTTGTATAAAGGCCTCAAAGAGACTCAGGAGTCAGGTTGCATCATTTTAACACGTGCTAGTTTCTTGAGCTAAATATATATTTATTACCCATTTTAAAGTTTCTATAGTTTTTACACATTTAAACAAAGAATGTGAATATATCTCACAATAAAAATAACATTATTTTGTAAATAAAGTATACATTTCTTCAGGGCAATATATTTAATAAAGGAACAGTGCTAAAGATAAAGGAACATATCCATATTAAATTATAAAACCCGATCACATATTCTATTTGCTCATAATTTTGAGTATTTTTCAAATGGTTTCAATATAATAGAGTCTTAAATGTTTTGCTCTGAGCATTCTCGATTTCATTTTTCACACACAGTGTATTTTAAGGGCTGTTCATTTGATTGCATTTGGTACATTTAAACTCTTCTCATCAAAATGCAAAATCTTTAAGAGCTATTTCATCTTAAGAAAACCACCCAAATTCATTTAAACCTATCTTATGTCCCTTTTTTCCTAAGGAAAAGAAAAACAAATTTTACAAAAAGTAAATGAACTTAAGCTCCAGAAGTTCAATGTGATACAATTGTAAGGCTTAAAACTGATAACCATCCTGACCTTAACTGTCACTCAAAAGGTCATCTACCTAAGCCTGACTGTTCAGTCAGTATTCTACATAACTCTATGAGCCAACTTCTCCTGTCTTCTAAAAAACTCTGATGTTATATCTTCTTTAACAGTAAATAGAGACCTCCTGCCCCTAGGAACCAGGGAAATGGTGCCTACCAATGCAGCCTCACCTCTATGTCTGCAGTATTGTTTCATTCCTTCAAATTGTCTTTAGTTTCAAGACTCATATTGAGCACACTGATTCATCTACCTTGAATGACCTAAAACCTTCTGTGTTCCATTTATATACTTAGTTTTCCTTCAAAACTGCATTTGTCTCTTTTCTAATGACCTACAATCACTGTAGATATTGTAAACTTTTGTGTTAGATATACATACATACACCATATTTAGTTCATACTATAACTAACTGTTCATGTTTTCTTCTATTCCGGAATCTGAGCTCTTTGTGACATGCCATTTTATTTGTCTATATGGTCCCAGTACTTTCCTAGGTGAGTAAAAGCCCACAGCATAAACATGGACTATTATAAAAAGTATGTGTATCATAATACACATGGACCTGTGTAGAGTAAGATAAAGAGGTTTATCATGCATGATGGTGAGCTGGGAGAAGAATTTCTGGGGTACGGCACTACCTAATGGGGTACTACATACCTAGGTACTACATACCTAATGGGGATATAAAAAGTTTAGAGACAATGCCAAGAAAAAAGGAGACTTCAGATCAATGTAGTTCCCAATATCTAGGCAGAACAAAAGGGCAGGCAGAGGCGAAAATGCCTTACATAATCTAAGCATCTAGAATGGGCCATAGGACTCTGTTGGGACACAAGTCAACTGAGATGGCATTAGGAGGTCCCATTCCTACAGAAACCAACTGAATGTATTTTGCATTTAGAAGCACAGACTGTAATAAAGCTATGGCTCAGGTAAGTGGCAGAGCTCCAGACAGCTCCCTAGAGCCTGATAAATCACTGCCATGCTAGTCTGAGAGGCCCTTCTGTCTCTGTGTCACTTTTATTGGTTAATGAATGAAGAAACTGCCTTGGACTGTTGATAGGGCAGAGTAGAGCCAGGTGAGGAAAACTAAACTAAATGCTGGAAAAAAGAAGGTGGGGTCAGGGAAGCCATGAAGCCTTGCCAGAGAAAGATGCCAGAACTTTACCCAGTAAGCCACAGCCTTGGGGCAATACACAGATTAATGGAGATGGGCTAATTTAAGATATGAGTTAGCCAAAAATACACTTAAGCTATTGGCTAAACAGTATTGCAAATAATATGGTTTCTGTGTGATTATTTTGGGGCTGAGTAGCCAGGATCAAACAAGAGGCCTTCATACAAAAAGATTGGCTCTACAACATGTGCCAGTTAAATCCACGTAAAACCTGAGAAAGCTTAAAAAGTAATTTTAGACACAAAAATAACAGAGTTAAGCATGGCTTCCTTGGTAGCCAGGAAAACAGGTTTTCCTGATTCAGTGGTAGCAAAAATAAATAAATAAATAAAACCACACAGTTTTGAAATGGTAGCTTTCTTGGCCATGCTGCCAGCACAAACTCTGGCTCTTTCAGAAAGCTGGGCATTTAAATAGGATTTGTGGGCAGCATGCTGCAAGTTACTTGGTGGCCGCATGGGCCAACTGGTTATCAGAGTTAAGGTGGTGAGGTTGACTCCCACCCTGAAGTCTCTGAGGAAGTGAACTGAGGTCTGTCATGTTGGACTGGGTGGAGCAAGCAGGCAGCGCCATATTTGTCTTAGCAATGCTGCCACTTAGGTGTTTTGAAGAAACGCTTAGCATTTTAAGAAGCAGTCCTAGTCAGCAAAGGATTACAGATATACAATAAAGACAAATTCAGATGGAAAAAGACATTTAAATGGCTCAGTGTTGGATAAATGTACATGAGCTTGGAAGAGAGAAGATTAAGAATATAGACAGTTATAAAAATAAGTAAATGATTTTTTAAAAAAAAACGGTAAAGTCTTTAAAAAGACAGAGTAAAGAGAGTCGTGGAATAAAGAAATAAAAAAAATAAGCCACATAAAGATGGAAAAGACACAGAAAGTCTAGATTATATATATTCTTGGGTTTTTTAAAATTTTTGATTGTGATAGAGCTAAGTACAGAGAGACATTTCATTGTATGGACTGCTAAGTTAAACAAACATAAAGGTATCTTGACTTCAGAATTTGAGTCTAACGATATGTTGCTTTGGAAAAGAGGTTCTGCTTTTGTTTCCACAGAAAATGAGAGCCTAAGGAATCCTTCCAGACTAATGTGATTTGATGAAAAAAGAACCCCCTTAAAGGTCAACATTAATACCCCCCAAAATTACTTTGTCCAATAAAAAGCAGGAAGCAGTTTGGAAAGAACTATGCCCAAATTCCCAAATATTATTTATAGATGTTTCTTTATATTTAAAGGGTGATATATAGAGATGGATACTTTGCATTGGTATAGATCTTGGTTTACTGATACAAATTTTAGGTCAATTTTGATATATGTATATTTATGCTCTTGATTTAGGTATTGTGTTTGTGCAGTTCATTTAAAAATATAATGTATAATTAAGACATATAGGTTAATAATCACCTATAATAATCAAGCTTGTAGTCATGTAGTTAGGTTTTCTAGATATATAGAGATATATTTCAGTTAGATAGATATTCTTCAGATCTTTCAAAGACAAACAGAATATGGCATTTAAAATGTTTCAAGAGCTTAGGAATTTTCATTACAGTGAGACTCATCTGTTCCTGGCAGCACCAATCTACTTCAAGAGGATGATGGACATCAAAGAGGCTCATTATAAAGTCTGTTAGCCATTTGGACAAGAAACTGCTCTTGCCTGGACTGTTTGATGTTATGCTGTATGAACTGGACATGCAGTACCCACAGAGAAATGACTGCTGAACTTGCCTAAAGGTGAGACCATCCTTTAAGGTTCCTGCTTCATGAAAGAGTCTGCTAGACGTTCTGCAGGACACAGGAAAAAATGACTGACAAACTGCCAATATAGGCAGAACTGTCTTTGAAATTTCCTGCTTCGTGGAAAAGTCTTCTAGGCCTGTAGACTGAAGATAGATGGATGCCCAACGAAACAAAAGATCTTTGGTTGAGCATCCAGGTCACAAGATGTCTCTGTCAATTCTAGAGTTTTTGAAGTTGCTTATAATGTACTTCCTATTTACTTAGGTAATATGTCTTTCTGTAGTCTTTGATGGAACTGAAGAATAGATAGTCATAATTATAGTTTTTCTTAGTTATGATAAAAGATGAAGTAGATATAAATATGTAACTGTAATTCTTGCTTGATACCTGTTTTGTTATATGTAATTTTACTATGTTAAAATTAAAACTTTCCTTTTATTTAAACAGAAAAGGGGAGGTAATATAGGATTCTCCGCTGTATGCTGTGAATACCATTGGTTAATGAATAAAGAAACTGCCTTGGACTGTTGATAGGACAGAGTAGAACTAGGTGAGGAAAACTAGACTGAAGACTGGGAGAAAGTAAGTGGAGTCAGGAGAAGCCATGTAGCCCTGCTAGAAACAGGTGCCAGAACTTTACTCGGTAAGACACTGCCTCGTGGTGATACACAAATTAATGGAGATGGGTTAATTTAAGGTATGAGTTAAGCTATTGGCCAAACAGTATTGCAAATAATATGGTTTCTGTGTGATTATTTTGGGGCTGAGCAGCCGGGAACAAACAAGCAGTCTTCCTACAACACCAAGCTTTGCAATTCCACCTTCAAAATCAGCAATTCCACCTTCAAAACTAGGATACCTGTTATTTAGTAGTTTGTGTCAAAAGTGCTCCAAAATGCAAATATACTTGCTAAACTGAGGATTCACCAGTATTTCACATTCCCTGGGTACAAGAACAGAAACTGTCAGAAATGGTTCTTCCTGAAAGAGCCCAAGGTTCCACAGTAGGTTCAGGGACTGTGTCACCTCTAAGTCAGGAGGCTACCACAAGGCTAATAAGAAGATTAAATGCATTAAGAAGAGTTGAGGCTAATATAAATTTGATTTCTGGTCCCCTAAGAATTACCAAATATCTGAAATAGAAGAGGTTAAATGAAGGGCGAAGAATGGCATTAGATTCATTCACAAGTGATTTATGTTTGAGGAGAGCTTTCTGGAAGAACACTTAAAATGAACAGGAAGTTACTCAAAGTTGCTACAAGGTAATTAATGGAAGTGTGGGAACAGAAACCAAAATCTTCATTTGTCAATGTCGTATTCCAAGAAGAAAAAGAAACCAAATTTCTTATGGAATGATTTATATTAAAAATGTGTAGATATGGATAAACAAAATAATTATCAAACTTGGATTTCAAGAGTTTTCTTCGACTAATGGATCTGGGTAAAGAAAATTAGTTTAAGAATTTTCTGGACAATATCAATCAATTTACTTCTTGGTAAACAGTAAACAGAGAGAGGTGATCGAAACCGGGTTCAAAGATTGACCACAGGGAGGTAGATGGGAAGAAAACAGCACATATCTGCAGACTTCACCAACTACCTTGCTCACAAAGGGTTGTAAAAGAAAATGAACCTGGTCTGGGGGGTGGGTCAGTGTGCAGGGGTACTTGCTGCTAAGCTTGAGGAACTGAGTTAATCCCTGAAACCACACGGTACAAGGCTAGGGCAGATTTCTCCAAGTTGTTCTCATACCTCCGCATGCATACTGTAGTGTGATGTGTGTGTCTGCACGTGCTTGTACATGTGTGTTCATGTATGTGTATATTAATTGCATAAAATAAACTGGATTAGATAAATATTTGAGTTAATTAAAATGTTAACCATGATAATCAAAACATTAAATTCTATATGGTTAAATCCTTATCTGTAAAACCTAAGTAAAATATAAATCTCTTTGACAGTATTACTAAACATTTCATATATTACATGTCATCAATCAGTAAAAAAGAGCAAGAAATAGCGACCTCCAGGATTTACATGCAAATATGTCATATAGGAGAAAAAGCTCTGTCCATCTACAAAGTTCAAGCTGACTTAGAGACCTTAAAATTTGTAAAAGTAAGTCTTATGTATTTACATGAAAAAACATGGAGTGGAATAAAAACGCATGTCTCTATGACATCAAATACATCAAAGCTGAATACTTTCTGTACCAATAGGCTATTCTAGTTTCAAAAGTTAAGAATCTTGAACATTTATTGCTTTTTTGTTATTGTGGTTGTGTTTTTGTTTTGTTTTTGTTAATGAGTAATGTTCATTTGGACTCACAGAGATTGAGGCAGCATATACAGGGCCTGCACCAGGTCCTCTGTGTATATACTATGGCTTCAACTTTACTGTTTCTAAGGGACTCCTGAGAGTGTGAACTAGTGGGTCTCTGGTTCTTGTGCCTTCTCTTGGGCTCTTTCCCTTCTTTTTGTTAGTTTTGTTCAATTCCCATATGTTAGATTTTCTTTTATCATCTCATGTTTTATTTTCTTATTATTATCTCTTAGAAGTCTGTTTACTTTCTAATGAGAAAGGAAGTGGTAAAGAATTGGGAGTAGAGGTGGGGGAAACCATAATCAGAATATATCAGGTGAGGTTAAAAAAAATCTGTATTTAATGAAAGGAAAAAATAAAATAACTTCTCCCCTGCAAAAAAATAACCGATCCAAAACAACAAGAAAAACCCTGAACATAAAATATTATAATAATAGTTCGTGTGTTTTTTAAAGCTGGTGCAAACTATCTGATAGATACACCAAGTGGCTCTAAGGAAAAGACAAGGAGCTCTTGTAGTAGGAGGGCAAACTTGCTCATTTCCGCTGCTCAGTTTCCATCCGCCCAGCTAGCTTAGGCCCGAAATAATCACACAGAAACTGTATTCGTTAAATTATTGCTTGGTCCATTAGCTCTAGCTTCCTATTGGCTAACTCTTATATTAATTTAACCCATTTCTATTAATCTGTATATCGCCATAAGGCAGTGGCTTACCGGCAAAGATTCGGCATGTCTGACTCTGGCAGCTCCATGGTGTCTGACTCTGCCTTCCTCCTCCCTGTAGTCATTTTAGTTTTCCCCGTCTAGCTCTGTTCTCCTACAGCTCTGCTATAGGCCCCAGACAGTTTCTTTATTAACCAAAGAAGGCAACACATAGACAGAAGGACCTCCTACACCAAGCTCTGACTAGAAACCCAACCCCCAAATCAATTCAAGTATAAACTGTCAGAAAAGCATCTATAGTATAATCTTAAAACCAGTTCCTAGACTCAGTCTCCTTCACATTTCAATGAGAGAAGCTGAAAACAAATAGCTCAAATGAGCTACTCATAAGGAAACAACACAGTGCTTGGCACTGGTGGTTCTCCAAAAGCTTATTTTAAAAGCTGTTAAAGTCTGGAAACAGCAAAGCATATCAAATTCAGAAAAGAGAAAACACATTATTTTTACTTGCTTTATTCGACATTCTGCTACATATGAAGATAGGGACTATGAGGCTATGATTCCCATGGATTTAACGTCTGTTACCCCAAATCTCATATTGAAACAGTGTTAGGGCAGTGTCAGGAAGACTGTTGAGAGCTAACAGGTTATGCACCTCTGCTCTCAGGGGTGAGGTCAACTCAGATTTAAAGAGAAGGTCAGTCTCTCTTCACCTTCAGACACTTCCATTGTCCACCAGAGAAGGACCCAGTGTTTCCCCTCCTGAAGACTCAGCATGCAGCACATCATCTTGGAGAAGAAGGATGGACTACAACAGTGAAACCTACAGAGCCTTGCCTTTCGCCCTCTGAGACTGATGCCTACAAATTACCCAGCCTGTGCATCTGGGTTACTTGCAAAACCGTAAGAAGACTGTCATGCTCTGTGGCAGAAGCTGGATGTTCAGTGATTAGATTAGCCTGCAACTGTAGGTACCAAGGTCTTTTTCCCTTCTTCCTGGCTATTCGCAGGGCCATGTGACCTCTGGCTCCCTGGAGATTCTGCACTAGCACTGGCTTGAGGGGATAGCTTAGGAAGAACTTGGCTCTCCTTTGTTATGGTGATTCCACCCGTAATCAAGGTTCTAGCAGTGGGCTCCACATGCCTGGCCCCTCCCAGCTGATTCTGCCTGAGGCACCTATAATCTCCTTCTCCTGCTCCTGATGGGAGGAGGCCTTGCCCTTTTGATCCCCCTTGCCCACGGGTACAAATACCCTACTTGAGTTTAATAAAGTGGTCATTTACTCTTTGGTAAGTGAGCAAGGTCTCTTTTGTGTGTGTCTGTTCAAACCCTCAGGACAGTCGTCCGTTCTTGTGGGCCCGAGTTCGGGAAAGTGCGGGCCTGGATCGGGTGTGGGTATCCACAGAAAAGGCGGGGTCCTACATGCAACAACCAGAAAAAAACACCATGCAAGTTTGGAGTGGTGAGTGCTTCTTCTCAGACCACTGCCTCTTAAACCCCAGAGCCTCTTTTCCTTCCACTCATAGGAGATTTGAAAAATGAATAAAACTAAAATAAAATAAACAAAACCCCACCTGTGAGTGCAGTACTCCCCACCCCCCAAAAAAGAATAGGCAGTCTCAAGGCTTCTCATAAAAGCTGATGGCTTTGCACCAACAAAGCAGCAATTATTCCTGAGATTGATGATCTGATTCAGTAAGGCACTATCACTCACAAGCAATTTCCCTCTCTCTCCTTGAGGGCAGCCATTGCAGGAAGAAGAATCTTTCTACAGGCAACAAGACCCATAAACTCTCTGTGAGCACAATTAAGGACTTCCAGCATTCACTGGAAATGAATAGCAATTAAATAAGTTACCCTACAAACACAAAGACAAAATTTAAAGCTAAATATACAGCACTCTCAGAAAACCCATCCAAACCTCTAACAACACCAGGGCTGCAACTCCAGCAACCTCCTTTCCAAGACATTTAAGTACCTGGCAGTTGAATTGGCCTACACAGGCAACAATGGATACAAACATTGTTGTCTATACCTTTAAAATTTCCTTCAGTAAGTATGAAGGGGGATCTGTCTGTGTATAAACAGTCAGTCGCAGAGACTGGCACTCTGAATTCATAAACATAAGATTTTTGCTTTGCTCCTAAATTAAGCACGGCTGGTTACTGACAAAGAATAAGGTAGTCAAAGTCTAGTCAAGAAAAATGAGCATAGTACTGCTCCTTGTTCTTAGAGTCTGAAAGAGAAGGCAAATCACAAAATAAACATAAATAAAATAAAATTAATTTATGTCCAATATCAGCATTTCCAGTAGTTCAAATTATTTTTAAACCCAAGTGTAATTTATCTGTTTGCTATGAAAATATTGTTGGTATTATCAAAGTGCTCAATTTAACTGTTTGAGATTCATTTACTAAATTCTTAATTTGTCAGTGATGAGCCTTTTATCAGCTCTTTAACTATTTTCATATCAGAAAATGGTCTAAATTTTACTTAGCAACAACCAGTAGTTCAGCATATATGAAATATGTGACTGCACACTGTTCTCTAAGCACATGCTTCTCCCATCTCCATTTGACTGTCATTAGCTTTCTGGCAGATTCTAACCAATTCTTATACTGCTGAAAGATATCTGGCTCCATTCATTTATTCACCCAGAATATCTCCCAGAAATCTTTCAGGGCACTGGTAATCTCAAATGTTTTTCCCAAACATGTCAGAATTCTGCTCTTTTATTTTCTGTTAGGAAGTCTTCAACTATATAACTGTGCCTGTTAACAAAAATTCACAAAGAATACTGGTTAGCAATTATTTTCACTCCCAAGCAAATACATCAAGCCTTCTATGGTTCTAGTTCACTAATACACTAACTTTCTCTCCAATATCACAAAAAGTAAAGCTGGACTTAGAGGGGTTGAATAGGTACTCCATTGTCATGAAGCAGCCAAAATTCATACCCTTGGGAGCAAAGGGGCAGGCAGCATATAAAGTCAGCAGCCAGATCTGAGAAGCTATGCCTTGGGGAAGAATATAATGATGCACAGACACCAGATCAAGTGCTCCATGTGCAGGGCACAGGTTCTATGTCCAGCCCTAGCAACGCACATATGACCCTGAGTAGACACCAGATCAAGTGCTCCATGTGCAGGGCACAGGTTCTATGTCCAGCCCTAGCAATGCACATAAAACCTTGAGTAGCCTCATGGCTTTAGGAAAGGGAATTTGTCCAATTAAAACAGTCACAGCCAAGTGGAAGAAACCTACGAATTACTCAATTCTTTATTCTGATAAAGAAGTTACATTTTACTAACTATCTAATTAAATAATTTAATGAGAGCATAAACACACCACAACATCCATTAACCGCTGGGGTTTCAATTGCTGCTGACACAAACACTGGTGTGGCTTCTTGATCTGGTAGCTACAAAAATGTATGTATAGTCTAGGAAGTCAATGAAAGCCACTCCCCATCACAGAAGACACCATGCTAACAATAACCAGAATAGACACTATATTGTGTTATTATGCAAGAGATATATTAATCCGATAATTATATGTGTAAAATACGTGATTAAATATAAGCATAATGAATTATCAATTAGGCTGCAATGATTTGTATTTAAAGATTCGCAAACTCCACTCTTGACAATTACAAAAAGCCTTGACTCCTGGAGACATGCAGCATGAAAGCCGTATTCGCTCAACTGTCATGCAGAAGAAAAGAGTGGAAAATCACAATAATCTGTATTTCGAGATTAAATAACTTTATTGTAACCTGGGTTCTCACCATCACAAAAAGGAACTTGTCATATTTCCTCTGGAAACAAACCATACACCATCATGAATGTATTTGAACTAAAGGAGTTTGTTGAGAGAAAGACCAAGTGATATCCTTGGCCTGCAAAACAAGTAAGACGGTAACTGAAGCCAAGCTAAGGAGGTTCCTCTGTTCCAAGTAGGATGACTGGGAGGTAAGATCCTGCCCTCACCCAACAACAAAGACACAGCAAGGAGTTCCACTTGCTTGTTTCAAACACAGTTTGGGGGTGGAAATGGAATTCCCCAGACAGGTGGGCCCAAGGCCCAGGCAGAACCCTGTGCTCTGACTCCTTCCACTGTGGCTCCACTGTGCAGAGTTGAGTTTTCATCAACACTGACCCTGAAGGACATCAAGACAACGCCTGGGGAGGTGTGTGCCACACTTGCTCCAAGCAACAGGAAGCTGCCATTATTTTCACTCAGCACAGACAGGGTGATCTCACCAAGCATCCTCCACTGGCACCGCTACTACCGTTCTCACAGACACTGACTGTCCATCCCCTACTGTGGAACTTCTTGCTTACCGTAAAAACGTGCCTCTTTGGCACCAGTCTTTCCATCCCCAGAAAATGGCACAACTTTGGTCCACCTGAGTCATTAGTTTTACTCTGTTTTTGTACCCAGTGAAATTCTGTGGGTTTTTCAAATATAGAACTGGGAGTTTTTGTTCATTACACAAACAGTTGTTCTATGATGACATAAGACACAGGACATCTCTTACAACATAGGCACCCTGCTAAGTGGTTACTGCTTTCCGTCTGCTTCTCTAGTCTTTATTGAAAATGATATGTGTGTTCACATGTCTTACCTATCTCTTAAGATCACTCTATAACTGCTCAGAGACCCACATCCTCCATTCCTTCTGCCTTTTCTCAGAACACTCTGTGAAAATGAACCCACTGACTTCCTTAGGCCCTCTCCTCCTACTTCCACCTTGGTTCACTTAAAACAGTTGTCTTTCCAGGATGATGTGTAAATAAATAAGTAAATAAATCACACACATCACATCTTTCTGTGTACTGAGTGATAAATACCTATTACGGAATACTTCGAAAATTAAGAAGAGAAACTCCTCCTAAGAAGGAATCAGTAGCTCATCCCACATAAACAGAGACATGTCAGTACTTTGTATTCTTTCTTTCTGGTCCTTACACTCCAGGGAGGAGGATGAACCTGGAATGTGTTTTAAACAGTTCATACACTAAGTGTGTTTCATCATATTTCCTTTTAAAGTTTACCTTTAAATTTGTTACTTATGAGCATTTTCTCTATGTTTCAGAGCAGCTACTTTGTCTTGCAAGTGGATAACAACGAATGCAGCTCCAAGCTCCCCAGGTCTCCAGAACAGCAGTGATGTGGCTCGGAGAGCCAGCTCAGGCTTACTGCTGATATCTGCATCTCTACCTCATATTTTCAGTCAGCACTAGAAATCTGGTCCCCATCCCCTTTCTGTTTTCCTACATTAAAACCTGCCTGGTTGTTATGCACACATTTTTATACGTTTTTTTATTTTATTGCCTTATGATTTTGTTTCTGTCACAGGAGCCCTGAATTCATATTCATATATACATATATAATGGCATCGAGCATACTATTCTGTGCATGAAGTAAACACCCAAAATGGGATCTATTGAAACATCACAATTTCAAGAGCTAATAGCCTACTGTGGATTAAATAATTTGCGAATGAAACGCCAAATGAATGTATCAGTTACATTCTGTTTTGACAGTTTGCCCACATAGGGTGTGTGTGTGTGTGTGTGTATGTGTGTGTGTGTGTGTGTGTGTGTATGACTTCACCTCCAAAACTCTCATACTCCAAAGTATTTATCTTTCTTACCTTCCTTTAGAAATAAACTGTATTCTATACTAGCAGTGTAACAAAAGTTCATTATGAACTTTTTTCTTGCATAAAAGTAAAACTGCTTCTTCAGTGTTCATGTATAATTGTTAATCTAGTTTAGAGTTATCTAATAGTGATTATAATAATAATATAAACATTCTAAAGTTATCATCCAGTTTTCTTTTCCAAGAGATTCAAAATATCTGATCAACCAGTAAATGAAAATCTAAAGTAATGGTCCTAAAGCCAGCATCCAGTCCACCACAGCCTGTGGAGTTATGCAGCGTTCTTGTCCCATTAAGAGAGTGAGCCAGCAGAGTAGGAACAAGTTGCTAGTATAGCATATTGCCGAGCATCCATTGATCGTCTGGCTTTCCTGACACTTCTCATCTGAATCTTCCATCCACTAACTTCAGGGGAATGACAATGTGAATCAGTGTCACGAAAGTGCATGTCACAGGCAGGTGCCTGCTCTAGTCTGAACGAAGCATGATGTAAACATAAACACCACAGTGAAACACACGAGAAATGCCGGTTATAACCCTGGGCTGATGAAGTGTTAATCAGTGCTCTGGAGAGCATGGCATTATGAGTGAATTAGTGAGAAAAATAAGACAGTGACCCTCTGTTAAACGGCACTGATGCTATGTCAGCTGGAAGTAGACCTATGGGATACGCAAAACTTGGTGGCGATGTAGGAACAGCTGAGTCCTTGGATTCCCCACTTCACGTCTCACATAAACTAGCCTCTCGGTGGAGGAGCCACCCTAGACCCAAGTCAGAGAACACACGCCAGGTTCTTAAATAATGCAGGCTCTGAGATCAGGTTATCCTAAATATTCGATCCTGATGAGATTAGAATAGCACCTCCAAATGAATGTTTGGGAACCATCACAACTGGCTCCACACACCAAAGGCAGAGGCAAGGGATCTAGACAGGCAAACAGGAGCAAGAACACGCATGTAGGATATGCAATTTACTATGGTGGAAACAAAAATGACTAAAAGGCTCATTTAACTGGATTCATGTTTATTTTGTCTATGTACCTGAAAAGCTGAATACCAATGTGCTTCCAGAGATAAAAGCTCTTCATCACATTGAACTAGGCAAAGGGAAATTTAGTTATTTTAATTTATCAGTCTCTTAAACTATGTATACAGTGAACAGTTTTAATATCTATACAGTGCACATGAAATAAAGACATAGTTAATTTCCCTTTTAAAGTATAAAAATTAGAGATATTTGACTCACATTATAACTTAGGCCTACAGAGCAACTAGAAAAAACCTCTTGTAGTGACTTTTTTAAAAAAAAATTATGAGAATAGAAAATACGCACATTCATTAATTCCACATTTGTCTACAATTTCACAGTTTACAGGATATTTCACAAATATGATCTCATTTGGACTCCAACACAGCCATGTGCAATAAGTAGGCTTTTACTATCCTCACTGCATATATTTATTCATGCATCCACTAAAAACATTTTAGAAGTAGTTGTTTCAGCAATATGTCTTCTAGTAAATACTTCAGATTCTACTATATAATGAATATTTGCAGCACTGCCCATGTATTATTCCTCTGCAGATTTTATAGTTATCATGACTGGGATATCATCCGCAGAGTTTGAAAGAACTGTTTATCACCCATGTGTTTATTCTCCATCTAAATATGTCCAAGTGGCAAAGCTTCAAGATCAATAAAGAATAAAGTAGACAATCAAAAGAAGTGAGATTTACTTTCTGTACTGAAGATTATATAACCACAAATTATACATATGGCAATTTGATGAGACACTAAAATCAAGCAAGTGTCTTAATTCTTTTCAACCACAACGCATAGCTTTATGTTAACTTGAATAAAAAGTTTTAAAAGGTTCAGAATTAAAAGAGGAGGAGGAGAGAAAGATGCATGAACAGAGAAAACTTGGACACTAAAATCAAATTAAAGGGTGGGTTCTATACACTAAAGGTACTTTAAATAAGATTCATCATGACATGGAACCCACAGTACATCACCACTGAACCATGAACACTCAGACTGTGAGGAAGAGTCATAGAGGATGGTAAACAGAACCATCGAGACTGGAGTGTGGGAGAATAAGAGCACCTGGATTCAAGAGTCTGGGTACAAAAAGCAGTATATACAAGAGAGAGATAACAATTAGTTGTAAAGAACAAGGACAGTGCAAGAATTCAGAGGGGGGGTCAAAAGTGCCTAAGGCCAAGTCCAGGACACAAAGTTACCAAGAACAAGGGTTCATCACTAGGACTACAGCACACAGAAAAGAAGTTGCAAGCTCTCAGCAATGATAGGTTCAATAATAAAAACAGATCACACAATCACTTTCTATGCCTTCAAAGCAGGCTAGCAATAATAAAAACCATCCCATCAGAATGAGAAGGAAGTTTCAACCCTTGGTTCTTTGTGTGGGCAGTATTGATCAATGGCAGCTCCCAACCCAGTTCTACTGGATGTATAAATGAAAGGTACCCACTCCGTGTAGGGACAACATCTTTGAGTGACTCTCTGAGGGCAGGCTTGTGACTATATCAGCTGCTCTCAACCTGTGTGGCACAAACCCTTGAGGATCACATATCAGATATTTACACTACGGTTCATAACAGCAGCAAAACTATAGTTATGAAGTAGCATGGTTGGGGGTTACCACAACATGTGAAACTGTATTAAAAGGTTGAAGCATTAGGAAGGTTGAGAACCACTGACTACATGGTTAATCTAACCTGATATATACCATGGAGATCTTGGTAACTTAACATCAAAGACATTCACACCTCAATGAGAATCCAGGGGAGAGACACCTCTAGGCAACAGGAACAAGCACAAGTTTTTGTCAAAAAAGGAAAAAGAAGGGAGGAATTTGGGGTAGATACTTTAAATATTTGATGTTAAGTTCACTAATATTTTGCTATATCAAATTGTCACCCTATCGACTTAAATTATTAAAACTCTCCTTTAGAACAGTAGTCTTTAACCTTTTTTCCCCAATTTGTACTAAAAGAATTATAAAAAAAAACAAAACAAAACAACAACAAACCAGATTTCTATTTTCCTGAAGTAGATAAGCCAAGTTTCCACCCTGAGTGTAAATATTTACAGCAATGTAATTTTGAGGCATTATAAATACTGAAAAATTTAAATAAATTTGTTAGAACTTGGTGAAGTTAGCCAGTGTGTGTCTATTACCACAGTGATAAGATATTCACTATTCATGTAAAATAATATATGAACAAAGTCCTTTTTCACACTCAGAAATCTTACAGCCTCTTTCACTCTGAAGTTGATTTCTACTGCAATCCAGTCTAATGAAGGTGTTGCTATACTACAGCATCCTTTACTGATCTGTCTTTGCAACAAGACAAGAGATGCTCTTCACGGTAACCAGGTTACACTGGTTCATTCTTCACTAACTAGGCCATTGTGCTGGTTTAAACAAGAATGTCTCAAATAGGCTCATATATTTGAATGCGTAGTCACAGGGAACTCTTTGATCAGATTAGAAGGATTAAGAAGTGTGGCCTTGATGGAGGAAGTGTGTCACTGCGGTGAGCTTTGAAGTTTCAGAAGCCCATGCTTGACCCAGTTCTTTCTTTCTGCTGCTGTGGATCAAGATGCAGAACCCTCAGCTACTTCTCCACCAACCATTTGCATGCTGTGCCTGCCACCATAATGATAATGGACTAACCACTGAAACTGTAAACACGCCCCCAATTTAATGCTTTTTTCTTAGAGCTGCCTTGGTGGTGGTAATTCTTCACAGCAATAGAGCAGTGACTAAGACAGTCACAAGGGAATTCAGTATGCATGGAGTGAACATGTCATCTGCTGGTTACAGGCTATCTCTCTGCTCGACAGAGTCACAGCCTGAACTACTTCCTCTTATCTCTGAAGGTGGCATCTGCTAAACTTCCTTCTGCTTTTCCCGTGTGTGGTCGAGTACTGTCTTTCTTAGAGCCTGTTCTCTCTATGGGCATCCCTTCACAAAGCTATGGCTACCTAATCACATGACCCTACACCCAACAACAGAAACTGTTCTTGATCTTTAGGGTGTTGTTCTAACAACTATAGAGTTATGCTTATTAAATCTTTTGTGCTGGAATATTTGAGTAATATTTAGTATTTTTATTTTTTTGTTTGTTTTACATCTCATCCACAGTTTCCTCTCCCTCCTCTCCTCACAGTTCTTCCCTCCAGTCCTCCCCATTCCCACCTCCCAATCCATTCCTCCTATATCTCTGGTCAGGAAAGGACAAGTCTCTCACGAATATCAATAAAACATGGTAAATCAAGCTGCAGTAAAACTAAGCACCTCCTCATGTATTAAGGCTGGGAAAGGTAACCCAGTATGAGAAGTAGGGTCCCAAATGCTCTTAAAAGATTCAGAGACAGGCCCTGCTCCCACTGATAGGAGGCCCACAAGACTACCAAGATATACAACTGTAATACATACACAGGGTCTCTAGGTCAGTCCCATGTAGGCTCCCTGGCTGTTGGCTCAGTCTCTGTGAGTTCCTATGAGGCCAGGGTAGTTGATTCTGTGGCTTTTCTTGGGGTGTTCTTGACCCCTCTAGCTCCTACAATCCTTTCCTCCCAATTCCTCTTCTGCAGAATTCCGCAAGCTCTGACAGTTGGTTAGCTGTAGGTCTGCATCTGTTTCCATCAATTGCTGGATAAAGCATCTCTGGTGACAAGTGGGCTAGGTACCAATCTATGAGCATAGCAGAATATCATTAGGTATCATTACATTGCCATTTTCCTCCTCCAATTGTGTTTGGGTTTATCCTAGACATCAGCAAACCAAACAATCTAATTAAAAAATGAGGTACAGATCTAAACAGAGAATTCTCAATAGAGGAATCTCAAATGGCTGAGAAACTCCTAAAGAAAAGTTCAACATCTTTAGCCATCAGGGAAAAGCAAATCCAGCAACTCTGAGATTTCAACGTCCACCTGTCAGAATGGCTAAGATCAAAAACACAAGCAACAGCTCATGTTGTAGAGGATGTGGAGCAAGGGGAACACTCTTCCACTGCTGATAGGAGTGCAAACTTGTATAGCCACTTAAGAAATGAATATGGTGGTTTCTCAGAAAACTGGGAATCAATCTACCTGATCATGCTATATCACTCTGGCATATACCCAAAGGATGTTCAACCATACCACAAGAACACTTGCTCAACTATATTCATAGCAGCATTATTCATAATAGCCAGAACCTGGAAACAACCTACATGTCCCTCAACCAAGGAATAGTTAAAGAAAATGTGGTACATTTACACAATGGAGTACTACTCAGCTAAAAATAATAACATCATGAAATTGGCAGGGAAATGAATGGAACCAGAAAAAAAATATCATCCTGAATGGGATAATCCAGACCCAGAAAGATAAACATGGTATGTACTCACTCATAAGTGGAAATTAACATAAAATAAGGGGCAACCAACCTACAATTCATAGACACAGAGAGACTAGGTAACAAGGAGGCTTCAAGGAGAGGAGATACCCAGATCTCCCATGGAAAGTAGACTGAGGACAGGCTAGCATGGGAGCATGAATGATTAGGTTGGACCCAGGGAGTAGGGGAAGAAGAGTATTGAGAGAGACTGCTGGAAAAGGGGGGTCATGTTGGGGTCAGGTAAAAACCTGCCACAAGGGCATCTCTCAGGAATCTACAAGGATGACCCCAGCTAAGATGCCTAGAAATAAGAGATACGTAGCCTGAACGGACCTGGCCATCTCCTGCGACCAGGCAAGACTTCAAGTGGAGTGAGTGGGAAACCAACCCAGCCACATAACCTTCAGCCTACAGTCTGTCCTACCTATGGGATGTGCTGGGGAAGGGTGGCCTAGAGATTGAGAGAGTGGCCAACCAATAATTGACCTAGCCTGAGATCCATGCCAGGAGAGTAAGTTTACCCCTGACACCGCCTGGAGCACCAGGCTGCATGACCTAGAGACTTAAGTTAGTATTTTTAAATAATAAATAAAACTAATTTTAAAAAGATGGAAAGGGAAATAGATAAGGACAAACTTCAAACACATCTACAGAAGCGACCCAATAATTCCTGGAATAATTCTGACCAGCAGGGAATTTCACTTGTAAAAACTATTTTGAGTGAGAGATACTAGTGTTAGTTAAAAAATAAAAATTGCAAATAGGTATGTATTTCATAGAAACTTTATTAGTTCCTATTATTTTACTATTTGTTACTATTATTAGTTACTATTATTTTATTATTATTACTATAATAAAGTTACTATATAACTTTATTAGATTGTAACTTTATTAGTTACGATCAATTCCCATAATCTATGACTTTTAACTAAAACTAAAATGGATTCATGATTGGTTTTCGAAACTAAGATACATCTTTGTGGGGATACCAATTCAGTTAGCAAGCACTGACTAGGATAATGAGACTACTCAAGAGATCAAAAAGTAAAGAAAATATGTATTACAAAAAATGGAACATGGCAACACGTGAGAGGCTCATGAAGGAGTGCACACAATCTGAGTACTCTTACATATAACATACCCTCACACATGCCCTTCCCCACAGACTGGCAAAGCCACAGTGGACTAGGCACTGCTATTATAATGTTTTCTCTTCCTTGACTGTGTTGTTCACAGCAATTCAAATGTTTATATCTTTTACAATCATGCTCAATATTTCAAAGACAGCCTGTATATAGAAGTATTCAGTTATTATTTTCTTACTAACCATGTATTTACAATGAAAAGTAACTATGAAAATCATTAAAGTTAAATTAAATGGGTGAATTTTTTAATATTAAAATTCTAAAGTAGATTATTAAAGTTTCCAACATACTATCTCGTATCATAATCCAATGAAAAGTAGAGCAATATAATATTTTAAATATTTCTGTGAAGTGAGTAGCATAAATGCTCAAGGGCAGTAAAAGCAATAACTTCTCAAGACACTGAAGTAAAGCAATCAGGCATCTTTTCTGGTGTGATAACTTATTCTTTATAGAAACAAAACTGGAATCATAGGATTGCTCTTAATATTGATGCCTTATAAATTTTCTAACATAAAAATAATCTGTGATTTAAATTATATTAATGATCATATTACATATTTGAATATAGAAGAGAATCTGCATAAAATGTCTTTTTGATAGAAAATGGTAAGCATCTACTTATACCTACAACTTTATCATGAGATAGGTTGTCACCACTGGAACCTTGGAGAATGGAGTCAATAAATGAAGCCAACTGGACACTCATGCAATAGCTAGCTATACTCTGAAGGATAAAGGAAATTGCATGCACAACGTTCTCGAGTTCAAACGGTATACAATCAAAATGCACATAGCAAACATATGTTTTTCCATCGGGGCATATAAACAAACAATAACAGCCATTTATAGTGGATAATATGAAATAAACACACTCCTATCTGCTACACATTGGAGGAACATGGAAACATATTCAAAGGACAATTCTGTGTTTTGAAAAAAATTGAGGTTGCAAAACTCTTATTTTCTTGGAGTTTTCACATAAGCACTCAGAACTCTTCTCATATGAGTCCATTCTTAGATTGTGTTCCAACAATTGGTTATTTTTTAAAGAAAATGTACAAACAACTTAGATACATCTGGTGCTAAGGGTGAATGAATGCCTACACAGCACAGGGCCTACCCACTCAAGAATAGAAAGCTGAATGTTATAGAGGCTCCTTTTAGCCAACATCTACAAATAGAAAGTCAGAGTGCTATGACATGAGACCATATTCCCTTCAGGTACCAGACACAGGTGACCTTTAAAGAATGAATAGCTATATCTTAATCTGGATTTCAAAGTTCTCAATAAGATATGTGATTTCTTTGGTTCTGAAGACAAAAATCCATACACTACCAGGATATAGTTCTCATACACAACTGTATGGCTTGTGGTAATTAAACTTGATTCTCTATTAATCTCCACAGAAATAGACAGAAAATGCAAGATTTACATGAGAAGGTCAAATCCAGTCAATTGTTTCCTGGCACATTGTAGAATATGTGAAAATGGTTTGATGGTCACTACACAAACCAGCAAGGACTCTATCTGTCCATCTCTAGGAACAATTAATAGATATTTAAAGTTTCCACCTGCTTCTAAGTACACTTTAATGTGGAAGTAAGACAGGATATGGAAAATGGCACATGTTTTAGATCCTGGCATATTTTTACCAGCTCTTTTGTGAAACATTTATGCATGCACACAACGTCAGTTAACTGCCTAGGCCCAAGTGCTGTGACTGGATGTCGGGAGGCATCTCTATTACATACCTGTGCAGTATGTGCTTTGCTCCAGCACATTATGATCTACTTATTGCATGGATGTTTCTGATACTCACTTGATGAGTTTTGAAATATGGTCTTCAATTTTGATTCCTATTCTATGAAGCTCCAGAATGGACTTGTGTACACACAACCTGATGTGCACAATCTTGTGACTCTTGGTAATGTTCTATAGTTCCAAATCAGGATCCCATCTCTTACAGGATGATTTACACAAAGCTCCTGAAGCTTAAAAAGCAGACATTACCTTTCACTCAGTGTAATGTACACCCAGTGGCTCAGTGGCTCAGTGGCACAGCACAAGCTTCGCAAGTGTGAGACCAAGGGTTCGGTACCCTGCACCAAATAAGCAAATGCCTGTCACTTATTGCATTCTCAGGCTAAAATCAATGTGCAATTGACAGATTCACTCTTAGTTGATGATGAGTCATTTTATAGCCATCTCTTTGCAGTCCTGTGGAGCACCAGTGAAGAATTACTGGGCATTTCCTGTGGTATTTGACAGAGAAGAGGACTTTTTCTGAGTGTCAACAGAATCATGATAGAAATTAATTCATTCAACTGTGAAGTAACCTGATAGAGGAGGGTTATCTGTCTATTGTGTTATTTTCATTGGTCAATAAAGAGACTGCCTTGGCCCTTTGATAGGACAGAAAATTAGGTAGGCAGAGTAAACATAATAGAATGCTGGGAAGAGGGCAATGAGGCAGACGCCATGGAGCCAGCCACCAGGTCAGACATGCTGAATCTTTCCCGGTAAGCCACGCCTCGTGGTGTGATACAGATTATTAGAAATGGGTTAATCAAGATGTGAGAGTTAGCCAGTAACTAACTCTGTAGAGATAATGGGCCAGGCAGTATTTAAATGAATACAACTTATGTGTTATTATTTCTGGGGCTAAGCTAGCCATGCAGGAGCTGGGCAGGATGAAAAGCAGGCCTGCCCGCAACTCCTTACTACAGTAACCAACATCCACTGTTATATTTTGTTTTTAAAAAACTGTTGTGCTATGGTTTTATTTTAAAGAATCAAAGAAACTATTATGAAAAAAGAACATATGGAGAAAATGATACTATGTTACTAGCTTTTACTTCTTAATCTTCTGAAAGTAAAAATCTTGGGCTTTCAGATTTTATTCATTTATTTTTCTGTGATTCTGGGGTCTGTTTGGCCAGAAGCTCTGTGCTGGGGATTAAGGGCTCATTGTGGCTTATCACGCACAGAGGGATCTGAAGATGATGGTGACAAGGTGTATATGAATACACCTAATAGCTCATCCCATAATGACAGAAAGTATGAAGGCCCGCTCTAAGAAGAAGCACATGAACTGAAACAAGTAGTCCCAAAGTGCTCCATTAGAGGGTAGGAACTCAGAAAGGCTTAACAAGGTGCTCTTAGTTTGGGGTATACACATGTCTAGCACTTCAGATGTTCAGGATGAATTATGATCTGCTAATCTAGTTTGTAAATTTATTAATCTTTAATACACTGAAAAAATCTATTAAGTTCAATTAATCAGCATTTCAATCTATCACATATATTTACACCTGAGGAATAATTCATTAAATAAATATTGAACATCCATCTTGAGTGAAAGGCTGGGACTAGATGAAACAACAAATGCACCCATGATGGGAGTCATGAGGGAAACATAACTAATAAGACAAGTGACTACATGCCTGTATGCTAGATGCTAGGACCAGCAAAAATACTGCATAAAATGGGGCTCTCTAGGAGAAAGCAAATCAGCCCAGTCCTGGGGACTCTGAGTAGACTTCTGGGTGCATCTGGACTGTGAGGGAGAAGGAAATAAGATATCTAGAGGACACGAGGCTAGAGAATATTGAATCTGCTGTGACTGGAGAGGACGATTTCAAGAGGAACAGTGAGATGAGGCCTGAGAACTGAGAAGAGACCAGCACCTCAGTGTCCCGAGTCATGGGAAGTGGGGCACTTATTGTGAAGGCTCTGAAAAGCAACCGAACCAGAGCTGATCCAGGGCTGGGACAGGCCTGACATGTTCTCATAGCGGTGGTAACATGGAGCAACTTCAGACAAAACAACAACAACAACAACAACACTTGGAACCTGGGTGGCCGTAAAAGTGGAGGGCATCAGTCTACTTCCACAGTTGGATAAGATACAAGTGAGCACAAAACTCAAGTCCAAATGGATTAAAGACCTCAATATAAATCTGACCACACTGAACCTGATAGAAGAGAAAGTGGGAAGTAGTCTGCAACACATGGGCACGGGAGACCACTTCCTACGTAGAACCCCAGAAGCAAAGATAATAAGAGCAACAATGAATAAATGGGACCTCCTGAAACTGAGAAGCTTCTGTAATGCAAAGGATACTGTCAGTAAGACAAAAAGACAACTTACTGAATGGGAAAAGATCTTTACCAACCCTGCATCAGACAAAGGTCTGGTCTCCAAAACATATAAAGGACTCAAGAAACTAGAAATTAAAACTCTAATTAACCCAATTAAAAATGGGGTACTGAACTGAACAGAGAATTCTCAACAGAAGAAGTTCAAATGGCTGAAAGACACTTAAGGTCATGCTCAACCTCCTTAGCGATCAGGGGAATGCAAATCAAAACAACTTTGAGATACCATCTTACACCTGTCAGACTGGCTAATATCAAAAACACCAATGATAGCCCATGCTGGAGAGGATGTGAAGTGAGGGAAACACTCATCCATTGCTGGTGGGAATGCAAACTTGTACAACCACTTTGGAAATCAGTGTGGCAGTTTCTCAGGAAACTGGGAGTCAACCTACTCTTGGGAATATACCCAAGAGATGCCCAATTATACTGCAAAAGCATTTTTTCAACTATGTACAGAGCAGCACTATTTGTAATAGCCAGAACCTGGAAACAACCTAGGTACTCCTCAATAGAAGAATGGATAAAGAAGGTGTGGCACATATACACGTTAGAGTTCTACTCAGTGATAAAAAACAATGACATCTTGAATTTTGCATGCAAATGGATGGAAATAGAAAACACTTTATTGAGTGAGAGATCCCAGACCCAAAATGATGAATATGGTATGTACTCACTCATAAGTGGATTCTAGCCATAAACACAGGACATTGAGCCTATAATTTGTGATCCTAGAGAAGCTAAATAAGAAGGTGAACCCAAAGAAAAACAAATACTTATCCTCCTGGATATTGGAAGTAGACAAGATTGCCGGGCAAAAGTTGGGAGCATGGGGGTGGGGGTGCGTTGGAGGGAAGGGGAGATGGCGAGAGAAAAGGGAGAAGGGGAGGATTGGGGAGAGCTTGGGAGAATGGGATGGTTGAGATGGAGAATGGGTGGATATGGGAGCAGGGAAGAAGATATCTTAACTAAGGGAGCCATTTTAGGGTTGGCAAGAGATTTGGCTCTTGAGGGGTTCCCAGGTATCCAAGGGGATTTCCCCAGCTAGGTCCTTGGGCAGCAGAGGAGAGGGTGCCTGAACTGGCCTTATCCCATAGCCCATGAATATCTTGCATATCACCATAGAGCCTTCATGTGGTGAAGAATGGAGATAGAGACAGAGACCCACATTGGAGAACTGGACTGAGCTCCCAAGGCCCAGATGAAGAGCAGAAGGAGGAAGAACAAGAGCAATGAAGTCAGGACCACGAGGGGTGCATCCACCCACTGAGATGGTGGGACTGATCTAATGGGAGCTCACCAAGGCCAGCTGGACTGGGAATGAATGAGCATGTGGTCAAACCAGATTCTTTGAATGTGGCTGACAATTAGAGCAGACTGAGAAGCCAATGATAATGACACCAGGTTTTGATTCTACTGCATGTACTGGCTTTTTGGGAGCCTGGTTTGTTTGGATGCTCAACTTCCTAGACCCAGATGGAGGGGTGAGGACCTTGGACTTCCCACAGGGCAGGGCATCCTGACTTCTCTTAGGACTAGAGAGGGAGGGGAAGTGGAGGGAGTGGGAGGGAAATGGGAGGATGGGAGGTGGTGGAAATTTTTAATAAATAAATAAAAGAAAAGAACCCCCCCCAAAAAGAAAATTCAAGGTTAATAAAGAATTATGCAATCTAAAACAAAAAAAAAGCTGATAGTGCATTTTCCCTTCCCTTCTGTTCTACTGCACATGAAAAGAAATGTAAGTTCAAATATTTTACCATAAGCAATCAGAGTTATTTTAAAGTTCTCAAAGTTCAGATAGAAGCACAAACAAGCCCTAAAATTTAAGAGGACCCTTAGAGAGAACAATGGGGAAACAGTACAGGCAGACTGGCTCAGGTCTTGGTGCCTGAGCACGGGATTGACCTGAACACACAGCGGACACCTTCCGGCACGTGGACCGAAGAGGTCCAGGCAGGCTCCACAGTTTCGGTTGTGTTCCTCCGTCGACTGACGGAGTTCAGTTCTCAGAGACTGACAAGTGAGTTCTCAGAGACTGACAAGTGAGTTCTTGGAGACTGACAAGTGAGTTCTTGGAGACTGACAAGTGAGTTCTCAGAGACTGACAAGTGAGTTCTCGGTGAAGCCTGAGAGCATGCTGCTGTTCTGCCAAGTTTCTGACACATAACAGAGAAGCTCATCTTTGGATAGTAGGGTGCTTTTCCTAAATGAGTCGTGATGACTCAGGGTGAGGTCTCCACATACTAATGAGTGAAGAGACTGCACAACTGTACTGTACATTGTACAGCTACAGCTAAGGAGGCCAGAAACACATGGGACAGAAATGGTTTGTGGGATTCTACTCATTTGATCACTAAGAATCTCTACCTCAAACCATAGTCCTTAAGCCTTAATCCCTGCACAAGCTGAATGAAATATACTCCTTTAGCCTTGGTGTGGAGCCCAAGTCAGTGGCTAGCCCACTACAGACCACGACCTGTTTTACTAGAACCCAGACAAACCCATTTGTCTCTGACTAGTTCCAACAGCAGAGGACACTGATGTGATGGGTGTGGCGGGTCCCTAGGGTCGCAAGCTAAATAAAGAGTGTGTTCCCACAGGAAGCACTCAGCCCCAGGCCTGTGGGAAACCAACACCAAGCACTACAATATCCTATTGCCTATACCTATTCAAAAAGGAAGAAATTAATCAAATACTAAAATCACAAAAGAAGAAGAAAGGTTGAGAATTTCCCTAAACCTGCTTCTTATATCTTCGTTCTACTTAGGTTAGATAAGTAAGAAGCTCATGGAAACTGGCCACATGTGATGTCGGCAGATATGAAGCACTGCTGCATTTCTGAAAGGGCTACTGAGAAATCTGATTAACCTGTTAGAAAAGCATTTAAGAGATCAAGTCCACTGGCTTTCCCTGACAGACTCCGATTTCAGTGACAGCGTCCCATGAAGCACTGAAAAGATTAGACCTACCTCATACAAGGTAGTGCACACTTTCGGCTGTGCACAAGTGTGTGTCTGTGAGCATGCACGAGTGTACGCTTCTGTACACATTCTGGTGTCTTTCCTCGGGAATCATCTACCTTGGTTTTTGAGACAATCTCTCTTACTGGCTTGTCCCCAACCCCCAATTGCACTAGGATGACTGACCAGTGAGTCTCAAGGGCTCCACCCTGCCTCTGCCTTCTAGCAGTGATTAGAGCACTCTGCCTTTACACATAGGTTCTGGGGAATCAAACCTACGTCCTCACTGCACAACAAGCAATCTTTACCAAGGCAACTCCCCAGCCTCCTAACCTATACTTTTACCAGGGTAATTAACAAAGCCATGCCCCCCTTCAAGTCCTGCCCAGAACACCCAGTCAAGTGTGACAGCCCCTGCCTAACTGAAGTGACCTGCTTTCTTTTCCTAATGAAGCTCTGTGCCAGTCCTTGGACGTGGTGAACACAGGCACCTGCTTTACCAGCTCAGGCCAGGAAGGAGCAAATCCATCTTAATTTCCACCTCAAAAAGAATCACGCAGCACTGTTTGAAGTGCACCCAGCTCCGTTCCCCCAGGGATTTGCTGAGGCACTTGTGGTAATCCTTATTTGTTTCACAACCTGTACAGAATAAAAATCATCCAAGTCAAATACCGGCTTTCCCCTGCAGCTTCACCTGTTCAGCTTGCCTTTCAGGGCCAAACTAGCACGAAGCACAGAATATTGATTGGCAGCACTGTAGAGTCTGTAGGGCCTCTAAGTCATTACCCACTGTGTATTTTCCTACTTTCCTGCATATAATAATGAACACAATTGCTTTGTAAATTCTATGGCGCAGACCGAGAAAATAATAAAATGCATCCTTCTTTGGATTTATGTTGCTGCTTCTTGCCTCAGACCCCACATACAAAGTTTCAGTGCACCAGCTCACACGGTGACAGACAATGTCCCTTTCTCCACAGGCCCTGTTCCCTTCTCCCCTCCTTTTTTATTTAGACTCTGCCATTCATTTTCACCTCTGACAGCAAAAACCCCAGGACAAGATTGTCACAAAAAGGATTATCTTTCAGATCAATGGTGAAATTGATCTGAAACTCTACTATTTATCAGCCTGCAGCAAAGTGCACTAGTTAGGAACTGTGTCTTCTCTCTGAGTGGGTCAATGCACCTGGCGCCACTTCTCTTCATTCTGCATGGATGCAACACCCAGGCTTTTCAAGCTTTCATAGTTTGCTTTACTTCATCCTGTATGAACTCAATAACTGGGCTTTTCACTCAACTCTAAGTAACTTGCCATGACAATCTTATTTTTTTCTGATAATATACTAAAAATCAGGATTTATACTCCAATTATTTCTATTCATAAAGTGCACATCATTACTAAAATTTACCTTTGATACCTCTTCATACATGAAAATATAATTCCACATTAAGCTTAGCATATGCATGACAGACTGGAACACATCACTTTTTGAGTTAGATTTTCAAGCTCTGAAAAGCAAAGCCAAAATACAGACTAAATGTCAAGTTCCACCAGGAATAAAGAGAGACTGACTTACTCCATTCCACATCCCCGGGGTGTTGTTAGCTTCTATCTCTTTCCACTAACTACCTTGACTCTCAGTTACTGACAAGTTTCCTGACCTGTACCATTCTGTGATCTGCAGTAGCAGTTCATTTCAGCAACATTATGTAGGCATTATAGACCTAGGAACACACGACACAAATTCCTTGCTATAATCCGAATTAATAAACCTTAAACTCAATTTCTCCTAACACTATTTTTAAATCCTTCTAAAAACTCACAATACCGAAATATAACCTATATAAGTGATTAGTAATAGAGTGGTATAATTCATCAAAAATAAGTAAAAAACATGAGTTGCCAAAATAGAGCTACTTCAAGGAAAGACTGAGAAAATAGGTTCTTTGGTAAGAGATATTTGTCTTTATATGTATATGTACATATGTTCAGACTATTGATTTATTTATTATTTACACCCAACAAGTAACACATTAACAGCTAGGAAAAAAAATGTCAGAATGACATATACAAATTATGGAGTCTCTTACAAACATTCTGCAAAGTCTAATATAGACATCTTAAGTTTCCTAAATCAAAAACGAGGAGAGATCAAAACTTGACAATGGTTTGTATTTTAAACACTCATATTTTTGCCAATTATATGAATATTAATAAGTGGTTTCTCATAAAATACATACACAATAACAAAAAGTTATAAAATGATAGTAATACTATCATTTAATATGCAATACAGTGCATATTAAAATGCACTGCTTCAAAGTTTAGCTGAAACAGGTACTAAGATGGTCCTCAAAAGCCTCTTATCCAAGATCATACTTATTTTGAAAGATGAACTCATATATGATGAACATACTACTTTGAAAAACAATTCAGAACAGAACCGGATCAGCCAGTTGGTATATTAACCATTTCTTCACTGAAATAGTTCAGTCAAGAAAATGTGGTTGAATGGACTAGAAGTGATAATGGATAGGTCAAAGTCTCACAAAGATGGAAAGGCAAAGTAGTAAAACGTAGTAATGGCTTTGGTGTTAAGCAAAAGAAGAGAGTATCAATTTGGCAAGGCAGTTGATTATAACAGAAGCACTGAGAAGGGACCCAACTTAGAAGTGAGTGGGTAGGAGAGAAAACCCTGAATTTAGCTTCACAGGTATAGGATTTGCTACCTTTGAGAAACTGTGTAGGGGGAGATCACTAGGTACTAGAGTACACTGAGATCTGGGTTCAGAGTAAGAGCTAATTTGCAGGTTCTTTAGATATTGCTATCATTGACACTCTGGGCGTGGATGGCATTGCCAACGCAGACTACACAGATCTGCAGTGGAGACAGAAAAGTAGGAGAGGCTGAGGAAAGGCTGACACTGCATGGTGCTAAAACAGCACTGATAACCTTATCAAGAGACAGCAATAAGGTCAGAAAGTAACATGTAGAGTCAAAAGCAGACAGCAGAGGGAAGAGGATAACATGCCCCATTCCAGGAGTTCTACAGACAAGTCGAGAAAAGACAACAAAATCTTTCAAACTAGTTTAGGTTAAATATCTCATTTAATTGTGTCCCTGATGAGCTTTTAGGGTCTCAGCAATGCTGTCTCAGTGGAGAGTCCTTGTAGAGACACTGCAGACATGATCATGCAGCCATGCCTCATGGTGAAGCCCAGGTCACTAATTTTAGCTAAAAGTCAATTGATCAGCATCCTCAGTTGGACCAGCAGAAAGCCTTGCAGGAAGGACACGAGAAAAGCTAAATGGCGCTTATTTTTTTTCAAATGTGAGGAATCTGGATCCCATGCAGAGAAGCTAATATGAATAAAAAGCAGAGATTTATATCAGCTTTCTTAATGCACTACCAGTGATGTTCATTAAGATCACTAGTGGGTGCCTTCCCTCAGGGAGGTCAGATGCTTGGGTGGCTTAGGCTGGGTACTTTGTTATTAGGAAAATGAAAGAAATTCTATGTGACAATTTTTACCTCATAGTAAACCATGAGATTCATCTGTCAGGCTGAAGGAGACTGGAAAAGGAGACCAGAGGAGGGATGAAATAGTTCCCAGGATGATGTAAGAATAAACTGATAAAAAGAACAAGACAAGCAATGTCAGGAGCAAATATAACCACCCAAGTATAAACGAGCATTCATGACATCAGCATAGCCATGTCCAGGACACCACTGCCTCAGACTCCTGGGAATGGCAAGGCCTTCCCTGGTCAGACTAAGAATATCAAGAGATGATGCTTAGCTGAACAAAATGGACCAAACCTCCCCCACGAAGGATGGCTGCATAATCATGTCTTCCTGAGACTGCTCCCTAGAGACTCCCCATTGAGACAGCATTGCTGAGACCCTGAATCCATCAAGATGAAGATTCAATGGGATATTTAACGAAAAATAGTATTATAAACCAAAAATTCAACAGAAATGAACTCCTTGAATACCAAATTCGTATGTTATACTCAGAAGGAAAGCAGTATATGGCATTGAAAAGTGAATGGCGTTGTCACTGGTGCAATAAAGCCATTTCCAGAACTAGAATTCTACTGTCTAAAAGACAATACCACTAACACTAATGCCAAACCAGTTGTTTTTAGGCATCAAGTTGTCTTTCTGTTCCCTGTCTATCTCCCATATAGGAACAAAATCAATCTTATCTTAATCTTAATGTGAACTTTAGAAATAAATGGTATTTATTTTCTATTTATATTACTCCTAAAACAATTACCTTGAAATACTGACACATGTATTTAAAGCGAATACAAATACACTCAGACAAGGGAAAAGACATACACCGAGTTTGAGGTGACACTGGGCTAGACCCTGTCTCAAAAACAACATACATATATACGTGTGTGTGTGTGTATGTATACATATATATAGATAGATAGACAGATATCTGTACATATAAACAAATGCACTAATTAAATGAAATTTATGTATTACAACGACTTGACCTTTATAGAAATCTCATATTTGCACAGTCTATTTCCTGAAGTTAGTACCAATAACTTTGGTATATGCTAAGACAGAATGAAAAACAAATAGCTTTAACACTATACAGGTAAACATTCTTAAATGTGTAACACTGAATTAAAATTAGGTCTACTTTTAGATATTTAAATGAGTATTATTAAAAACAAGACATCGAAATTATATTTTTCCATCATAGTACTTGGCAAATTCTTACTATCTTATTTTCTAAAAGTATCTGAGCAAGATAAAACAGAAAAGGGGAACTCTGAAAAAACAGCAGAGTTCACACCCAGCACCCACTGTCCAGAGACTGTTCTGCATGCATCACACAAGTGAGCCCCTTCCTCACAGCTCCAGGGTCTGGACCCGGTTGCTTTCAGTTGTTGATGACGAAACTGAAATAAGGAAAAGTCTTGTAAAAACCCAGGACACATGTGAGCTGAGCCCCGTCGGTCCATTTCCAGCGCACAGGCTTTCATCGATGTGGGAATCTGGTGGGAACCTTGCTAGGACTAGTTTATAATGGAGTGCCCTGCAATGCTGCTTCCCATCACTACTTCAAGGGTGGAATCAACAGGTCTTGCTAAAATTCATTGCCAGGTTTACAGATTGTAGATTAACAAGTAACTGTAAGTTTTAGAACAACTTAAACATTTCTCATCATATAATAACCACAGGAGCCAGATGGTGGCACACACCTTTAATCCCAGCACTCAGGAGGCAGAAGCAGGTGGATCTCTCTAAGTTCAAGGCCAGCCTGGTCTACAGAGAGAGTTCCAGCAAGGATGGGTTTACAAAGAAACTAGTATGCTGAGATGCTGAGCGCCCTCATAGAAGCCTTCCCTCAGTTTATAACACAGATAAAGAGGCACAGGCAAATAGCAGTACATTTTCACATTTTCATCATGGACTACACCACTGTCTACACCATTAACACTCATCTTAGAACCAGGGCTTCATCCAAATTTCTTCTGTTCCTGTCTCCATAATAGGAATACTTTATTCACTCAGGACTTTCTGGAAAATCTTGAATAATATTTTAAATAAATTATATGTACATGGGTTCAAAAGGGAAAAACAATATGTAATCACTTTAAAGTTTTAACAGTACCATATGCTTCCTTCCTATGATGTATAAATGCACACATGCATTTGAACAGGGCACAGCCATAATTGTCTTTAGATGTATTTCCCTAAGACTTTACTTGAAAGAGTAGACCTTGCTGGAGAAATTGTTGGGATTAATGAGTCCTGGCCTACAGCTGGATGTTGGGACTAATGAATTCTGGCCGTCAGCTGCTCTTCCCTCCTAGAACCTTCTAATTAAAGATACTAGAAACTATGCCTAGTTTAGAGAATCAGAGGATGGGATTATCACCTGTTGGCCATTGACTGCAGTGTATTTAAGCCTACATGGTGTTAATAAAGGGGGCTTTCTGAACCAGCGTTTGGAGGTCCGTGTGTTGGTCTGTCTCTGAGTATGTCCATCTGTCTTTGCGTATGTATTCTCAACCTCCAGCCCCCTTTCCCGAAGCTCACAAACTGGATTCTAGCGCACGGAGCGCAGACACGGAGGCGTGGTGCACGGCAATTGGAGGTCCCCACCGAGATTTTGAGAACTAGGAAACGCTAAGTGGTCGCCCTCAGAAGGTGAGGGTGGATTGGGGTATGTGTTAATCCTGACGTCCTTTGCTTGGTTTCGGTCTCTGCGCCATGCAGGCAGCAAGTGGAAGTCCAACCAAGAAAGAGGGGTAAGCGAACAGGGTTGCCCCCGGCTGGAGGGAACGTAGGTATTGGGGTATTTATCAAAAAGATAAATGTGTACAGATGTATGATATGTTGATTGTTGTCTTTTGTGTTCTGGACTAGAGAAAGACATCTGATTCTACGAACTGCTAAGAAAGGTATTTTGACTTTAAAATATGGGCCTAAGAATTTGATGTTTTGGAAAAGGGGTTCTGTTTTTGTCTCCACAAAGGATGAGAGCCTAAGGATTTATTCAAGACTCATGTGGTTTGAATCACCGAGACCTCCTGAAATGTTGCAGTAAATATCCCTAAGAATGCAGGGTCCCCGCTCAGCAGGAAGTAGCCAGACAGATTGACAACGCCCACATTCCCTATTGTTTAAGTGGGGTCCTTTCAGTGGTTGCAGAGCAGCAAGCCTGCTTCCTTGAGTTCCGCTCCACTCCATGCACCAGTTTGGACACAGAACGAATGCAGCTGGGGCTAGAAGGCAGCTGGAGCAGAGCTTTGCTAGGTGGCTGTGGTGGAAGGCACATTGCCTCAGCCTAGTCAGTGCCTAGCCTGGTGGATGCCACAGCAGTGCCAGGAGTATCAGCAAATGTAACAAGTGCTGGAGCTGAGACAAGCTGGAGCACAGACCACACTGGGCTGCCTGAGAATGCAGGAGAAGGCAGTGGCAGTTCTAGGCTCTGCACACCGAAGAGTCTGCAGCAGAGCGAATTTAAATCAACAGACTGCCCTATTGTAGGAGCAGGTGGACTTATGGCTAGTACAACAAATGTCTAGTTCACATCTGTTAATATTGCTAATGCCTCTTATGTGGTGAAACAACTCAATGGTTACTTGAATAGTCCTTAAAATGTTACAACAGCACACCAGATTGTAACTGTTTTAGCCAAAGGGTTGATTGAATACCATAGCCCAAATGGGAGGCTGGATCCAGTGGTGATTGGCAATCTATTGCTGGCAATCTTAACGCCTGTTGCCATGGGCATCCATTTCTGAATTCTGTGTAAGATCAGACAACCCATGAGAATGCAGCATATGGTCACTTAGCAAGTCCTTCTGACCCTGTTGGCCAGTAAGGTTTGGTTGAAATACTGCACCAATAATGAAGACTCCTCCGTAGACGGGCAACTTCTACAGAAGAGGGCCTGCCTAAGACAGGGAAGGGGCCTCCCAAAGACGGGTAAGGGTTGACTCTTCTGAGATGATCTAAGACAGGAGGGTCTTCTGTTTTATAAAAAATTTAGGGGGGAGATGTTGGGATTAATGAGTCCTGGCCTTCTGCTGGATGTTAGGACTAGTGAGTTCTGGCCGTCAGCTGCTCTTCCCTCCTAGAACCTTCTAATTAAAGATACTAGAAACTGTTCCTAGTTTAGAGGATCAGAGGATGGGATTATCACTTGCTTGCCATTGACTGCAGTGTATTTAAGCCTACATGATGTTAATAAAAGGGGCTTTCTGAACCAGCGTTTGGAGGTCCGTGTGTTGGTCTGTCTCTGAGTGTGTCCATCTGTCTTTGCGTGTGTATTCTCAACCTCCAGCCCCCTTTTCTGAAGCTCGCAAACTGGGTTCTAGCGCATGGAGTGCAGACACGGAGACGTGGTACGTGGCAAGAAATGACATGGTAAATCCTTTTACATCTGTTGCCTGAGAACCACAAAGCTGCCCAAGTGAAGATCATTTAAAGACTGCCAGTATTATAAACAGAATTAATTCAAAACCATAAAAAAAGGAAACTTAAGCAAAGGTTCCAGTTCTGTCCCAGTACTGTCGGAGGCCTTCTCTGTGCACAGCAATGATGTGGAACCACAGACGGTGGTGACACAATGGGGACACAGGATTCGGACAGTCCAGGATGACCCCTGAGATGGAGGGCCCAAAAGGGAAAGCTTTACAAGCGGGTGGGAGAACTGCAGAGCTTAGCACTGGCTTCACAGGAGTCAGATGTGCATCGATAATCCAAACAGCAAATGTTACCCACAATGTACAGTGGCTGCTGATGGCTTCTGTGTGACCACACCACACACATCAAACACTGCATTTCAAGAGCACGTGGACCTGAAGGCCACTCAGGCAGAACTGCAGGAAAGAGCAAGGGCTGGGTCTGTTTGAGGCAAAATTCACCAAGGTCAGAGACTGACCGTATCTTTTATCTGTGGCCAATACTGAGCATACACAAAAAGTGCAGAATAAATGTTTGTAGTAGAAATGAGTAGATGAATGCATTTAAATGCACAAAAAAGCATTCTCTGGTGTGACAAAGCTGTAAAAGATTTCAAATAATTACAGAACATTATATTGAGAAAGGATGTAAAACTAAGAACACAAGGGCCAACACAATGGAAGCCCAAGAAAAGCCAATTTCAACTTTACAAGACCCTTGTCAGATAGAATGTTTAGATTTCTCATCCTACAAAGAAGCCACAAATGAGGGTTTTCAGAGAATGAGGTGGCAAATGGGCTTCTAGTGCAGGAAAACCCAGAAGCAGAAGTGTGTGCCCAGGTAGCATCTAGGTAGCAGAGCTTATAAATTAACCCTTAGATGGAAACATGCTGGCCTGCAAGCTCTGCCATGATGAGGTCCTAGGAACAGAGTGCAGGCTCCCCAGGCCCTGCTCTGAGCACTGCCAGCTAATGAGCTCCCTCCACAGGGCAGAACGAGGATCTTCCCACCAGATAGTGTACGCCTGCTGGTGCCAATAGGACACACCTTCCGGCTTAGGCTTACATGATTTATGACACTTGTCATCAAATTGCAGATTTTACATCTAGTCTCTTCTTACCAATCTACATCCTCCTCGAGAAAAAGTGCTGAAAAACTTGGCTGAAATGTGAAATGAACACTAGGAAGCCTCCTGTGCAGTCCTGACTTAAAACAAGGTGAGAAAAAAAAAAAAAAACAGCTTTCTTGGGGTTCAAAGCCTGCAGATTTTAGAGCAGAGAAATCTGAACTTGGTCATCCATGTTGATCAGATATAGTCCCTCCAGTGAAATATGGGGAGGAGAGGGAGTGGGAAGGAGGGGGAAGGGGGAAGGAAGGAAAGCAGCCACAGGTACAGCAGTGAGTATTCACAAACTATTAAACTCTGCTACAGTTTGCTCATTTTGCAACAAATGCTTCTGTTTCTTTGCAAACAATGACAACTCTTGAGTTTTAAATTTACACAGAAAAATCCTTTAAGAAAGGAGTGAATGGAATATAAGCTCATGATAACCTGTCTTCCCGCCTTCCTGAGAGGATGTCCTTGTGAACAAGGACACTGAAACCATGCACATTTGTTTAAAGATATGCCAGGCTAATAGAAATAAAACCAGTGTAAATAATATTGTTGATATCTGAGAGACAAACAATGTATATGAATTGTTTTGTCATATCTATCCTGCCACTGCTAAAAAGGGAAGTTCCTAGAATAGACAGCAATGGTTGGGGAAACTTGAGAAGAAAACAGGTAAGGTGAAGAAATAAAGATCTCAAGATTCCAGTATGAAGTTTGCAGAACTAGTAGACTAAATAAAAATGAAGACTTTTGATTTTTCATCCCATAACACATAGTTTCCATTTCAACAATCACTTGCTGTACTTTTGTCAGTAGATTCTGATACTTCTTATTTTATCCTGCAATATTTTAATCATAGATCAACAGGATGCTATCTGCATTCTGTATGGCAATTATCCATTTCGCAAAACAGCTTCATGGTAGGGTCAGTTGCTTAAATTCTAATTATCTTAATGTAGACAATGAGATGGTGGTGGACACACATTAGGGATGAGAGGAGTAAATCAAGAAAATGTGTCTGCCCAGGATTGGTGTTGAAGTGTTTATGCATGGATTACCAAGCTTGTAAGAGACCCAAAGCCCTAGTCATGGTGGTAAGGAAGATGAGAGGACTATGCTACTGACTCAGGTAAAATCCATCACTCACATTTTGGTTTGAAAGTAACTTCAAATTCCTTAAAGAATATTTAATGACATTTTAAAATCGGTTATACATGTACACATATGTACATTCATATGAAATTTAAAAATATCTAGACCCCAAATATACTTAAACTGCACTTTTGTATGCTGTGAATATCATTGGTTAATAAAGGAACTGCTTTGGGCATATAGCAAGCAATAGGGAAACAGAGCTAGGTAGGGTGGCTAAACGGAATGCTGGGAGAAAGGAGGCAGAGTCAGAGAGAAGCCATGTAGCCCCCTCAGAGATGGACACCAGGAATTTATCTGGTAAGTCACAGCCTTATGGCAATACACAGGTTACTAGAAATAGGTTAAATTAAGATAACAAGTTAGTCAATAAGAAGCTAGAGCTAATGGGCCAAGCAGTGATTTAATTAATACAGTTTCTGTGTGATTATTTCCAGAGCTGAGCAGCTGGGAACCAAACAAGTGGCCTCCTGAAAGGGTTGGCACACCAACGTGGTTAACTAAATCCACATAAAACCTGAGAAAGCTTAGGAAGGAATTCTAGACACAAAAGAATAGAGTTAAGCATGGCTTTTGGTAGCCATAGTTTTGTTTTGTTTTTTTTCCTAGATGGGCTTGCGGCAAGCAAGAACAGGCTGCTTTAAGAGAGGTGCAATAAAAGCCATGTGGCTTTGAAACAGCGGCTTCCTAGCCATGGCCCATGCTGCTAGCACAAACTCTGGCTCTTTCAGGAGACAGAGCATTTAAATGGGGTTTATAAGAAGCTTGTTACAAATTACTCAACGGCTTGACATAGACCCGCTGCACACTTGGAACTGAAGCAGGGTATATAGCTCAGAGGCAGTGAACAGATCTCCTCAGCCATGTTGGACAGGGCAGAGCAAGTAGGTAGTGCCTTATTTGACCTAGAAATGCTGGACCTTAAGTATTTAAGAAGTGCTTAGCATTTTAAGAATGCTTCTGGACAATAAAGAATTACAGATGCGCAATAGGACAGATTGAGACATAAAAGACCTCTAAATGAGTCAGTGTTGGATAAATGTACGTAGGTTTGGGAGAGAGAAGAAAGAGAATATAGACAGTTATAAAAAGAAAAAAAGGCAAAGTCTTTAAAGAGACAGTAAAAAGAAATGAGCCACAAAAAGATGGAACATACACATAGTCTGGATTATGAATATTATTGTGTTTTCTTTGAATTTTTTGACTGTGAAAGAGCTAGATACAGAGAGACATTTCATTGTGTGGGCTGAAAAGCTAAACCAGCATATATATCTAAAGGTCTCATAACTTCCAAATTTGAGTCTAAAGATACGTTGCTTTGGAAAAGTTCTTTTGTTTCCACAAAGGATGAGATTCTGTGGATTCATTCCAGAATAATGTAGTTTGATGGACCAAGATCCCCCAAAAGGTTGCCTTGAACACCCCTCAGAAAATTATTTCACCTAATAAACAGCAGGAAGAAGTTTAGAGAAGTACACCCATATCCCCAAATATTGTTTTTAAGTATTTCTTTACAATTAAACGGAGATATGCTATAAAGATTTGCATTGGTATGGATATTGGTATATTGATACAAATTTTAGATCAATTTTGTTATACTATATATGTATATTTCTGCTCTTGATTAAGGTATTGTATTTGTACAGTTAATTTAAAAATGTAATGTATAATTAGATACTCATCTATAACAGTCAAGCTTGTAGCCATGTTAGTTAGATCTTTTAGATGTACAGAGATGAACTTCAGAAGGATAGGTATTCTTCAAACCTTTCAAAGACTACAGAATATGGTATTTTAAATGCTTTAAGAATTTAGGACCTATCATGACAATGAGACACATCTGCTCCTGGCAGCACCAATCTACTTCAAGAGGAAGATGGGCATCGACTAGGCTCCTTGTGGAGTTTGCTAGAGATATTTGGGCAAGAAACTGCTCTTGCCTGAACTGCTTGATGAACTGCACATGCAGGACCAGCAGAGAAACAGACTGCTAAATTTGCCTAAAGGTGAGATGATCCTTCAGGGTTCCTGCTTCATGAAAGATTTGCTAGATAATCTGCAAAACACAGGAAAACGTGACATAAGAACTGCCATAATAGGCAGAACTGTCTTTGAAATTTCCTGCTTCATGAAAAAGTCTGTTAGATATGATTGGCCTGTAGGCTGAAGATGGATGCCCCAATGGTACAGAAGAACTTTGAGTGACTGTCCAGGCAGCAAGATGTCTCTATCAATTCTAGAGTTTTGGAAGTTGCTTACAATGCACTCCCTGTATACTTAGGTAATATTGTATCCTTCTGGAGTCTTTGATGAAGTTGAAGAATTTATAGTTATAATTTTCCTTAGTTATGATAAAAGATAAAGTAAATATAAATATAGTAACTGTACATGTAATTTTACTATTTAAAGTTTAAAACCTTTTTTTTAAACAGAAAAGGGGAGGTGATGTGGGATTCCCCTCTATATGTTATGAGTACCACTGGTGAATAAAGGAACTGCTTTGGGCCTATAGCAAGCTATAGGGAAACAGAGCTAGGTAAGGAAAACTAAGCTGAATGCTGGGAGAAAGGAGGCAGAGGCAGAGAGAAGCCATGTACCACCACTGGAGACAGACTGCTGAAACTTTGCAAATAAGCCACAACGTGGTGATGCACTAATTAATGCAAATGGGTTAAATTAATATGTAAGAGTTAGCCAATAAGAAGCTAGAGCTAATGGGCCAAGCAGTGATTTAAATAATATGGTTTCTGTGTGATTATTTTGGGGCTAAGCAGCCAGGAACTAAACAAGCGACCTTCTTCTACATTTAAATTTTTATTATATATTAAGTATATAAATGTCAATATGTAGTATCTTAATAGCATTAAACATATTTTTTAGAGTGACCTCTGCTTTGATAGCAAAAAAGAGTTTAACCTCAATCAAATCAAACTCAGAAAAGATAGGCACCAACCTTATTGGACCTAGACACTTGTGATTCTTCATTATCAAAACAATTTCTTTTATAGATTTGTGAAGGGAGATTGATGATTCTCCAACCTATAGTCAAAGGGCTGAGGGACAGCATTCATAGAGAAACTCAGGGCAGGCATCCTTCAGATGATTCCTGCATTGTTTGCATCAATATACGCTCCACAGTTTCCAAACTGTGACTGAACCCTTCTCGTATCATAGAGTGAATGGTATAAAGTCAAAAGTGTCTGAGCAATTGTGCGGCTCTTTCTTGTAGTTTCCTATCAATCGATTTATTTGTATAGGACAAAATTGTTATTCCTCTGAATTGAAGCAGGAGGAAGCCTACACAACAGAACACTATTTTGATATGCCTTGGCACTTACATTATGTAACAGCATTTTTCTTTGTCATACTTTACAGTATAATAGAAGAGTGCTTTCTTAAAGTCAGCAACATCAGCAGGAATAAGACTTTCAAATGAATCTCCCAGGAAAACAGAATTCTCATTCTTAAAACAGGTAGTTTATTACATAAAAGGTGCATCTGATTTTGAAATCATAAAATTGTGTTCACCAGGCAACAATCTCTTAATTGTACAAATTGAACTACTTATAACCTTTTATTTTTAAAAATTTAGCTTTTAAAAATATAGTGCAATTATACTAAAATCAAATTTTTGCAAATGATAGCTATATAAAATTAGGATATACAATGTGAAGTTTTGATATATATACATGCTGTAGACAGATTAAATAAAGATAATTAACATACTGTCATCTCACCTTTTATACTTTAATGATGACATTGTTTAAAATCTTTTTCAGCAACTTTGAAATATCCATTATTACTAGTATTTATCAACAAGGTTTGCAACAGTTTTCTCAAACATTCCTCTATCCACTAGCATCATATTCTCTCTGCTTTTGTGAAGTAGGCCTTTTTAGGGTCCATATATAAGGTTGGGTAGTATTCTGCTTGTACTTTCAAAATTAAATTTTTTTTTCTTATAGTACTATAATAAAGTATAAAAGCATAAAGAACAACATGGAAGCTATGGCGTCCCAGAAGCAGTCACACTACCTGGAACTGACTGAGTGTGTTCCAGGACACTCACTATGTCCACACAATGAGACAGGGCCTCACTATCCCTGCTATCCAATAGGAATGGGAGCACACAGACTTAGTCACATTTTCCAGGACCCTGGGATTACACTCTGCCATGTGCTATTCTTAGTATCTTCATGAGTTAAGTGCAAAAGGTAAGATTCTGTTCTATGCTCATTGTCTCAAAACCTAAAATCCTCTTTAAACTCTTGGGAAAACTTCGTGTGAATGGGCATGATAGAGAATCACCAACACTCATGTTTCCCTGCCCGCACAGAGTGTTATGAAGTGTGTGCTCAACGCTCCCAACACTGGGTAATGGAGTTCGCTGACACCAATAGGAAAGCTTACCTTCCTCTATAGTGCAGTGAAAAGAGCTGATTTCAGCACACTTAGGAATTATGCTGCCAGGTGGTTTCTACATCGTTTTTTACTATAGCTACTGTACTTTAATTATCACTAATTTAGTTTACAATGTGTTTGTGTAATTGCCAAGCACAGGCACAGGTCCCCCTTAGAGCAGCTAGCAGGAGCAGAGCTACTTCCTCATGTTCAGGAAATCAAAGGCTCTTCCTGAGTAAGCTCTGAATCAAAATAAGACTCAGTCCAAAAGGAGCTTTATTGCAGACTGATAATCTCCTAGGTTTATAATAAAAATGCTGACACAGCTTTAGCTATGGCATAACAAATGTAAGCTATAATGTTGGCCTGTCAGAAATTTATATTTATTTCCAGTGTCCTAACAGATGTGCTTTGCTGACTTTAAATTCTCCCCAAAAGTTAATTGTTTGTCTATCAAAAAGATAAATATCTTGTTTTAGACTGTGAGGATATTACACATGGCAAGAAAAACCAATACTCTAGCAATACATTGTATCCCAAAACTCATTTGACACATAGAAGCCATACTCTCTCAAGGCATCAGAAAGTCACTAGAACAAACAACCAGACCCCTCGCCTCAAGGTCTTAAAATGTACCGGACTCTAGATCAAGACACTAACATGTGTTTAGATTACAGTACATTAAGAAGGCATGAATTAACCCTATAATGTCTTTAAAATGAAGGTGACATTCTTATTTCAAGATTATTCTTACATCCCTCTCCTCTCACTCCAGGTTGTTTGTCTCACTTTTTCCTTCCCAAGGCCTACTTCCATTTCCCTTATTCCTAGTCCACGTCGTTAATCACCAGCAGCACCAGACAGTGGACTTGAGACACATGGCCTCAGGTTGACTTCTGCTAATCATTGAGTGTTCAGCACAAATGTCATGCCCATCAGACCTAATAAGAATATTGAATACTTGAAACGAGGCTTAAAACAGATTGTGGACTTTTAACAAATATAGTCCAGTGTTTCCAAATTATAAATTCCTACATATCTCTAGGTTATAGATACTGAGTTTTAAAAATGAAATAGATTAAAACTAAACAGGAAATACAATAATATGTTATTGAGGGAAAGTTAGCTTTCTACTACGGGTAATGAAACCTAGAAGCTGGCTACAAGCTTGTGAGAAGAAAGTAAGTAGTTTGATTGGCAAGGTGGGCAGTAATGACACCAGCCAGAACCAATGGCCAGTCAGCCCACAGGTCAGCAGCAAACAGCACAAGTCTGAGATAGAGAGGAGGAGCTTTATCCTCCCCCAATAGGAAAACAGCATGTTATCATTTTCCTTATTAGGTCAGAAGAATATCTACAGAGTAGAGAACACTCTAACTGACCATAAAACATCTGGAAGATTAATCAGTGTCAAGAGAAACTACCTCAGTTTTCATCTGGTTTCTGCTGTAAGTCCTCTGAGAAGCCTCCATACAAAGAGCTCAATGGGTTTTATCTCCCCTAGCAACCATTCCCACTCTGGGTTGTCTGTCTCACTGGTCCACGTCCATCTCAGGCTGTCTTTTGATGACCACTGAATGTCCAGCACATGGATCATACCCATCTGGCCTAAGGGTCCTGTCATCACCATGCAGTAAGAATAAATATCATTTCAGGAATTTTTCTAAACACAATGGCACTGGTACCATTGTACCAGTTTCATTTCATTAGGTTGTGTTGAGAAATGAAATTCTTACTGTAAAATATTTGAAAATATTGATCCTAGTCAAGTCTTCACTGTAAAGATCAGCAGATACACTGAAATGGAACAGTCTAAATAGTACCTCCTTACCAATTCTGTATCTGTGTTTATATATGTTCATGTGTATACAGAGTCATCTGCACTCTGTGCACATAAGTATGAAGGTCAGAGGTCAACACTGTATGGTTTTCTCAATTGCCCTCCATTGAGATAGGGCTGTTGACTGAACTTGGAATGGCAGAATCTGATAGACTGGCTGGCCAGCAAGCCCTAGGGTCTGTATGTCTAGCTTCCCAGTGCTAGGGTTCAAAATGTATGCCATCATACCCTGTTTTTAATGTGTCCTGGGGATTGGATTTAGGTCCTTACGTTAGCAAAGCAAGCACTTTATCAACTGAGCCATCCCTGAGCTCATGTTCTTTGACCTCTTTTTAAAACAGTTTCCCCAAACCTTGATTCTATGTTTTAGTAACATATTTAAATTTCTTTCTTCCCTTGTGGCACATGGCTTTGTAGTATTATCATTACAGGAACAAAGGACACATTTTATGTAAATGAAGAGAGGGACAGCCAGCCACAGTTTCTTAATGACCTCCTTTGTAAATAAGTATATGTAAAAAGCACAAGGGTGTAAAAGGAACGGCGGGCTGCTTTCCCGCCACCCGGATCCCAGCTAGCTTACACCTGAAATAAATACACGGAAACTGTATTCATTTAAACACTGCCTGGCCCATTATCTGTAGCCTCTTATTGGCTAACTCTTACATACTGATCTAACCCATTTCTCATAATCTGTGTAGCACCACAAGGTGGTGGCTTACCAGGAGGATTCTAACCTGTAGCTGTCTCAGAGAGGAGAGTCATGGCAACTGCCTGCCTCTGCTTTCTTTTTCCCACAATTTTGTTCTGTCTACTCCACCTAAGGGCTGGCCTATCAAAAAGGCCAAGGCAGTTTCTTTATTAACCAATGAAAGTAACATAGATAGTTAACCCTCCTCCATCACAAGGGAAGGTGTGCAATGGGAAGGCTCAATGCAGATATGTTCTCAGTAGTAACTGGATGAAAGTCCTTGTAGAAGAGCATTTTCTAGAAAATTACACACCTACTTTAGATTCTATACAGATCAATAAAGATCTCATTTTCCACAAGGTTGGTTTATATGGCAAATTGGTAGGTCGTAGCAAGAATATGCTTTTAGAATTCACCAATCAGCCCACCAGTACAGGCAGAGTACTGTGAAAAAGTCCACTCGGTTTGAACATCAAAGAGACTAGTGAGAGGTCCCACCCAGTCCCAGCACAGACAACAGACTCACAACCTAAGGAAGTCATACTGTTAAAGACATCAAGGTTTGAAGTCATTTGCTAATGATGGTTAATTAATAGAGGGGACCTCTCTCTCTCTCTCTTTCTCTCTTTCTCCCTCTCTCCCTCTCTCTGCACACACATGTATATGTAGATACATATGAGGAACAGTCAACCTATAGTGTCATTCTTCAAGTGCTACCCACCTTACTTCATTAAAATAGGACTTATCATGGCTTGAAACATGAACTTGCCAATTAGGCTAAGATGGCAGGTCAGTAAAACCCAAGGACTTACCTGTCTCTTTTCGCCATCCCCATTAGCTAGGTGCCAAGTTCCGGCCACTATGCCCAACACTTGTTACATGAGCTCTGGGACTCGCTCACATGGCAAGCACTTTCACAGACTCAATACCCCACGGGGAGCCTGTCATTTATTTTCTCCACTATATTCTCTTCTATTTTGTACTAATCAGATGTTGAATCCACTGACTATTTCCAACTGCACATTAGCTGCTTTATTTTGTAGTATTTTTGTTTTTCTCTTTTAGAAAGTACTGGGAGCTAGTCTTCAGATAACCTGAAGGTAAAAATCAGCTTAGACTAAACAACTGTCCTGTGTACCAGTTGGTGTAAGAAAGTCCTACTTTCATAATCATACTTTTAGTTTCCTAGAAATTTTTTGTTCTGATTGCCTCTTTACATAATGATCTCCTGTAGCTATTATATCATTTGACATCCTGCCAAGGGTACCAATTAGAAATCTTCTGAGTTCTCCAGTGCTCCCCCATCAATCATATTTAAATCGTTACCTTTCAGTTACCCTTTTGGTATATCTGTGCATGATTTTCTCTAGATATCTTGCAATTCTTAAATCTGACAATTCTGTGTACCTTTTAAATGAATAATAAAGATTTCAATTAACACAGTTACTGTGTATTGTTTCATTTACACTCTGCAATATATTGAGAAGGGTTTCTTCCTGTTGCACATAACTCACAGCAGCTGAGGCTGCCTGTTGGATGGAGCCAGTTAACATCCAAGCACGGAGGGGAGAGGAGTTTAGACAGTTGGTAGACTCAGAGGCAGAGGGATTGCTTTACTCAGGGTGCAGCCCCTGGGAGGACAGCAATCTCCAGTGGATGCACAGCACACACTGGACCCCAGACTTTATTTAAAGACAGGGCATGAAGTTCGAAGTGGAGGAGAAATAAAGAGGTGGGGAGTGGGTCTAAGATACAATCTTGTGGGGATACTTCAATTTAGAATATACTCAGTGGAATAATTTAAAATAAATCCAGAGGAAAACTGTAGCCTAAGAATACAAAAATCAAAGAGCAAGTCCCCTAAGAAGAGAATGAAACTCTAAACAGTAAAACACAGATATGAATATAGCCTTAAGGAAGTAGGATAAATGGCATAAGGCCAAGAATAAAACACACAAGGACTATAAAAGACCTGAGATACAGCAATAAGGAAGTCACTAGAGAACGGCAGAGTCTGGCAGGATTCAGAAACAAGAATGAATGGCAGTTGAGGCAGAGAGAGAAAGTCACTCATTTTTTATCCGTGTTTTACTATAAATGGTCCCATATCCTACTACTTCCCTTGGCACCCCAAGTCTTCCCACCACTCTCCTTAACTCTTTGCTTCTGCTTTCATGTCATAAGTACACACTCGATTTTGTGTGTCTTTTTCAGAAAGATCTGATTATGGAGACATAAAAGAAGTGAGGACCATCCATTACAGACCAGTGACAAATAAAAAAGTAAGACAGAGAAGTCTGCAACAGAAACCAGCAGACTAAAGATAATACTCATGAGGCAAGGAGTAATCCTAGAGATGGTGGATCTTATGTAAACACTCAGTGTGTCCTCTGTGACTACTAGGAGTGTCAGCTGTCCTGGCATGTTCAAAGCCACACAGTGATTAGCTGAGTGTAACATGAAGTGCCGGCTTATTGGGGTATCTGTCCCACCTGGTACCCCACAGCCACAAAGAAGATCACACAGAGTCTACATTAGGTTATAAACTGATTGGCCCATTAGCTCAGGCTTTGTATTAGCTCTTATAATGTATATTACCCCATTATCCTTAACTATGTTAGCCATATGGCTCAGTACCTTTTCCAGCATGGCAGCTCAAATGTTGCTTCTTCGGTCGGTGGTCTGGGCTGAAGTGGGGGGTGGGCTTCCTCCTTCCTAGCCTTCTCCTGTTCTCATTGCCCCGCCTCTACTTCCTGTCTGGTTGACCTGCCTATACTTCCTGCCTGACCAATCAGCATTTTATTAAAATATATGATTGACAGAAAACAGATAATTCTCCCGCACCACCTGAGGATCACATATAAGTGAGCATTGTGATACCAGATTATAGTCAGGACACAATAGAGAACCTCCCTGTAAAGAAGGAGGGAAGGCCATTTGTCCCAGTGGAATTAGTGACCATGGGGAAATGGCAAGACTCTTTATTGTGAAAGTGATTCCAAGTAGATGAGAAATAAATATTCAAAATGTGCAACAATTACTTTATATTAAAAGTTAAGTTAGAGTAATTTTAATTTTAAGCACAGCTCAACTATTTTAAAAGAACTAGTTCAATTATCTTACATAAAAGGTACAATGGATGCTTTAATAATAAGGCCTCTAATTTTTCAAAAAACACAGGAATATGTTTCAAACGGATGTTACTTTCATCTGTCCTCTGGTGTTTAACATAGTAAAGGCATTTCTAAGAAACAGGTGTAACTAAATATGTCTCCCGGTATGTGCTGTGGGATAATGCTCTTGTACATGGTAAAGATTTGTTTAATGAAATGTTTATTTGCCCATAGCCAAGCAGGAAGTATAGGCAAGACAACCAGACTAGAATTCTGGGAAGAGGAAAGACAGAGACGCAGTTGTCAGCCAGAAACAGAGGAAGCAAGATGAGAATGTCTTACTGAGAAAAGGACCAAGCCACATGGCTAAACACAGGTAAGAATTCAGGTTGATTTAAGTTGTAGGAGCTAGTTAATAATAAGCCTAAGCAAATAGGCAAAACCACTTATAATTAATATAAGCCTCTGTGTATTTCTTTGGGATTGAACAGCTGCAGGAACATGCAGGACAGAAATTCCTGCCAACAAATATGTTACAGGTAATTTACTAGGAAAAACAGTATGTTAGAAATCATTATCAAATTAGTTCTTCAAAATTAATTATTTCATGACCAATCCAGATAATGATTCCCTAATAAAGAGAAAAAAAAGAATAATTTGATATTTCTTTTCAGCATTTTCTACTGCTCCAAGAGAAATAAAAGGAAGTGGGTGGCTACTGTATTTTACCTAAATATTAAAACATGTCAAAAATAATCCCAAAAATATATAGCATATATACAAATAACAAATACATATACATGTAATTTGTAAATATATGTATGTATGTGAGTATATATATAGAGAGGGGGGGATTTCATTTGTATTTTAATAAAGTTTGTCGGAAGATCAGAGAATAAAACAGCCACACTGGTCAGCCATACAGACCAGGCAGTGGTGGCATACATCTTTAATCCCAGTAGCCACAGAAGTTTGCCATAGAAGCCAGGCAGTAGGGGTGCATGCCTTTAATCCCAGCACTAGAGAGGAATATAAGATAGGGAGAAGACAAGTCTCAGATCAGTCTCATTCTGAGGATTCCTGGAGGCAGGATCTCCATTTTGGACTGAGGCAGAGGTAAAAGCCAGTGGCTGACTGCTTTGCTTTTCTGATCTTCAGATTGAAACCCAATCCTAATATCTGTCTCTGGGCTTTTATTATTCAGCTACACTTGATGCTGAAGGTCTGGGGTATGAATTCATGAAAAAGCCATTGGCAGAGGCGTATGTATATATGCGTATTCATATATACATATATTATATAAATATACATACATACATACATATATTTACAAATTACATGTTGGATGAGTTTGGAATCCACTGTGTAAATCACTGAGTAAATTCAGAAAAGGCCCAAGCTGACATTTATGTGTCAATTTTCAACCCCTGCACAGATCTTTCAGTTGTTCCTTATTAACTACATCATGTTTTCCTCAGACATTTTGTTCCTCTTCTCATGCATTTTATTTAACAAAAAAATTTATAATTTAATAGAATCTATTTTTTAAAATTGGTTCTTCAACACACACACACTTGAAGGAATAATGTCTTACATTTACATTAATTTTAACTACCTGATAACATTTTCATCAGACTCCAATACTACAATTTTATTTCAGTTAATGTTTTAAAATTCTTCATTAAAGTCCAACAATCTGAAGCATGACGTGCAGTGGACAGGTATTAAGCACTGTAATGGTTTCTGATACAGAAAGCTATTTGGAGCACATATGCTCTAAGCAACACTGGAACCTGGTGTTGACTATGTCAGGTAAAACTGCTGTGGGACGACGGTTTGTACCCTGCCAATTGTATTTTAATAAAATGCTGATTGGCCCATAGCCAGGCAGGAAGTATAGGCAGGACAACCAGGCAGGAAGTAGAGTTGGGGTGATGAGAACAGGAGAATTCTGGGAAGAGGAAAGCCCATTCTGCAGTTGTGACCCAGCCAGCCACAGAAGAAGGAAGATGTGACTGCCTTGCCAAATAAGGTACTGAGCCACATGGCTAATATAGACAAGAATAATAGGCTAATATAAGTTGTAAGAGTTAATAAGAAGTCTACTAGGCCAATCAGTTCATAACTAATGTAGACCTCTGTTTGATTTCTTTGGGACTTAATGACTGTTGGAACCAGGCAGGACAGAAACCTCTGACAACATAAAACTGGAGAGAGGGGGCAACCGGAAAAGTGCTTACCTTGTCATCAATCTCCAGCTGATTACCAAAACACATTAAAAACAAAAGAGCCTAGATGTGTGTGTTGCGTTTATAATTCCAGCACTGGGAGGTGGGAACAGGTGATGTTTGACCTTCTGGGCATGTTCCAGACAAACAAGAGACAAGGTGGGGGGGTGCGAAAAAAGTAAATAGTATCAAAGGAACAAAACCCAAGTTTGCCCTTAGCCTCCATTCACCCAAAGAAAATTAGAAAAATTATTATAGTTTTTAAGTACAAGCAATTAGATGTTTTAAATTACACAAAATTGAAATTGAAGTATACAAACTCAATGAAATGCCGACCTCTAGTCATTTCCCACTGGTAAATTCCCTAAGCCTAGTGTGATGTCCTAGGATGCCAGTGCAACTGATCCATCACATGTGTGGACACCGACCCAGCCATGCACAATGGTCTCCCAACTAGGTGCAGAGAACATTTTCCGGAATTAAAGATCTATACAATTCAGTCAGATAAGTGCCATATTCTCATGCAGATATGAATTTGTCACCTCAGTCACTTAGTAATAGTAGATGAAAAGCCAAAAAATGTACTGAGGATGTAAAATTATTAATTGGTATGTGAAAGGCCTTTTAAATACTGATTATAAATTATTACTTCATTTTTTACTGTCCAAAGGTAGAAGGTTTTCTTCCTATAAATACTTCAGCAAAGCAAATATCAATTTCTTTGATTTCCCAGGCTGCTAATGGATCTCAGTAATTAAAACTCTCTTACAAGAATCCCAAATCCGAGCATCTCCCCCACATTAACCTCCAGCGTTGAGTCTATAAAGCACATTGGATGTGGCAGAGGTAATCATTATCTGAACAATTCTTATAACCTGCCTTCTGTCTAGGCAAAGGCAGGCTACAGAAGCGCACATGTCTGTGTCTAGTAAAGATGTCCACTCTTGCTCTTGTATGGAGCATTCACATTCAGAGTCAAACACATCTACTTATAATATTTTCTCCTTTATAGTAAATTACCTTGGTTTCTACCATTATTTTAGTAAGATAGTCTTAACAATTGTACTTTTAATTAGGTCCCCAAATTTATGTTTTGCATCAAGAATAAAATGCTTTCCCACCAGAGTTGCTAGGTTGTAATGAAATTGACATAATATATGCTGAATAGAAATAAAATTTAGTCTAAAAACAAAGGATTATAAAATCATCTAATACAATTTAAGGGGAATTTGGTCAAACTGCCTAGTCAACTTAGGGAATTATAATCACTTGTCCTTGACTCCTTCTGGTAGAATTCTTGACTCTTTCATCCCTACACTGAAATACAACAGGACTCATAATATCAATGAACCCATTTATTTGAAAAGCACAGTGGTCTGCTATATATGATGTTTCGAGAGTCAAGTAAAACCTTATGATAGAGTCATCATGACAGGATTCAGTTATATGTTGGGTCACCCAAGAAGGACTCTCATTATAGTCCATATAAAGCTGTAGGTCAGTCTATAAATTTAATGCCAAAATGAAACTCTAACTGTCAACAATCACAGAGAACCTATTATCTTCACTGCCTTTGTTATGGAACCAGCCTTGCCAGCAAGAATCAGCAAAACATTCCCTCCAGTTCTAAAATTCAAAACAGCAGGAGATAAAATTCTACAAGACGCCCCTGCACGCAGCTAACAGGAGTGAAAGCTAGACACACAGGACTGTAGTCAGTCTAGGGCATGAGCTTAGCTTTGACTTCAAGTCACAGTCAGCCATTTGATCTACTTAGAAGAGATCTGCTAACCTTAACCACAAACTTAGATACTCTCCTTTCCCTAGGACACAAAAAAATTAGAGGATGAGGATCCCTTAACTGAAACTTTAAAATGCAACAAACTCATTAAACCCAGTTACTTGTTAGGTAATGATAAACTTGTTTTTCACTATTTCTAGAACTACTTCATATAGCTTTAAAACTTTAGTTTTCTTTCACATGTATGCATACAGTGTATATACATATTCATATGGGTGTTTGCACTCATGTGTGAGATGGGCATGAGTGTGTGCACATGTAGGGAAGAGGACCACACCCAGTGTCTTCCTTGATATCTCCCCACCTTATCTTTCGAGAATGGCCCAGATGTGCAGCTCTCTGACTTGTGAGCCTAGTTTGTCACTGAATTTGGAGGATTCTAATGCCTCCAGCACCCTCACTCCTACCTTCTAGCCACCATGCAACTTTTAACATGGGTTGAGTCATTTCAGAATTTGTTTAAAAGTCATGCATTTAAGCCACTTGCCCTTGAATTTACTTGTTTTTATGCATTGAGTTCCAATTAGGTTTATGCAAATGCAAAAGGTTTCCATATAAAAGCAGACCCTTAGAGGACTGAAATGCATTAAGTGGTCAAATGATTGAGAAAAGATTTCTTTGAAAGCCCTGAGCTGTGAGCTCTACAAAACACTGAAAACAGAAAGTCTCCCTGTAAATTCCTTTATAGCTCTGTTCTTCTAGTCTAACACAAAGTCCCATCTCAACTTGTCAATTGTAAAAAGAGATGAGGGTTTTCTGTTTGAAAAGTGTTCCACATATGTCCTTTGTTACCTTTAGACCTAACTGTGAAAGAAAATAATGTTATCCAAGAATATGTTAAGACTCTCTCACTGTTAAGAGGTACACTATGCCTATGTTTTTGGTTTGTTCAATATGAGGAATTTTGTTTCAGTGAGTCCCAAAGAATTCTTCCCTGGCTTTCCACACTTGTTCTTCATGAACTAATTAGGAAGGTTCTAGTCTGTTCCTCATCAATTCTTTGGTTCACTTTCTGATCTCGTCTTCCTTTTGATAGAAGCACACAGTTACGAAACAAGAAGGCAAAGGAACTCTAAATTTCAAGTTCTCTATGTTTTAATTTTCAGGCATGATGGGCAACCTCTTCCCAACCATCCCATTATTTCATCAGGTCTGGAGTAACAGCCACCATTCTAGCTTATTCCTTCTTGTTACTTTCTGGTCACACTTACATCAACTGTGTTGTTCTGAAACCCTGAGCCTGTAGTTATTCCATTAAAGGCTTTCACGGTACTCCAAACTCTGCAGGACAAAGCACCAGTACCTTGGTTTCTATTCTAGGGCCTTCTACAAATGCTACAAACCCTGCCTTTTTTATGCATGCATGCTTTTGATTTTGACCAGTAAAGCAGTCAAATTCGATGGTCTTACTGTATGTCTTCTAGCTTCATTCTGCCAACAATATTCTTAAGCAAGAAAAAGTTTTATTTGGAAGTAATATTCCAAAGCAAACTTTCTATACTTAATACTTGCCCCTAATGCACACTCAGGATCAGTCTTAGGAAATGCTCCCTACTTGTTCAGGCCTGTTGCCACACAATCATCAAAATTGTAAATTAATGACTCCTATATAAACAGTGAACACGTATTAAAGCTTTTACATGCTCAGTAATCACGAAAAATGAACTAGATATGAAAACTAGCTAAAATCAAAAACAAAAAGCCAAGTGCTTTAAAAGCATTATAAAAAGTTATTTTGGTCTGTACACCATTTTTTATTACATTATTTGTTCTTTTGATGACCAATTTCTTGAGTTCTTAGTATATTTTGGATAGCAGCCCTCTGTCTGATGTGAGGTTGATGAAGATCTTTTCCCATTCTGTAGGCTGTCATTTTATCTTGTTGACTGTGTCCTTTGTTTTACAGATGCTTTTCAGTTTCGGGAGGTCCCATCTATTAATTGTTTCTCTCAGTGTCTGTGTTGCTGGGGTTATATTTAGGAAGTGGTCTCCTGGGCCATTGCATTCAAGTGTACTTCCTACTTTCTCTTCTATGAGGTTCAGTGTGGTTGGCTTTATGTTGAGGTCCTTGATCCATTTGAATTTGAGTTTTGTGCATGGTGATAGATATAGATCTATTTTCATTCTTCTACATGTTGATATCTAGTATGCCAGCACCATTTGTTAAATATGCTTGCTTTTCAACAGAGGAATCTAAAATGACTGAAGGATGCTTAAGGAAATGTTCAACATCCTTAGTCATCAGAGAAATGCAAATCAAAACAACTCTGAGATTCCATCTTATACCCATAAAAATGGCCAAAATTAAAAACACTGATGACAACTTATGCTGGAGAGGTTTGGGGTAAAGGGAACACTTCTACATTGCTGGTGGGAGTACAAACTGGTACAGCCCCTTTGGATATTAGTATGGTGATTTCTCAGAAGATTAGGAACAACCTACCTCAAGATCCAGCAATATCACTTTTGGTTATATACCCAAAGGATGCTCTATCATACCACAAGGACATGTGCTTAACTATGTTCACAGCAGCATTATCTGTCATAGCCAGAACCTGGAAACAACCTAAATGCCCCTAAACCAAAGAGTGGACAAAGAAAATATAGTACATTTACACGATGGAATACTATACAGTGGGAAAAATGGCATCTTGAAATTTGCAGGCAAATGGATGGATCTAGAAAACATCATATTGAGTGAGGTAACTCAGACCCAAAAAGAAAACTATCATATGTACTCACTCATTAAGTGGCTTTTAGACATAAAGCAAAGAAAAAACAGTCTACAATTCATAATCCTAGAGAACCTAGGCAACAAGGAGGACCCTAAGAGAGACATACATGGATCTCATCTACATGGGGGGTAGAAAAAGATAAGATCTCCTGAGTAAATTGGGAGCAGGGGGAACAAGGGAGATGGTAGGAGGAAGGAGGACGGAAGGGAGGGAGGGGAGAGGAGAAAAATATATAGTTCGATAAAAAAATAATAAAAAAGTAATTTTGGGAGGTGATTGCTGAATTAGATATGAAACAGATTAAGCTTAATGGCACAATAAATCATAATCTTTATATTATCTTTTCTGCTAGCAGAAATTTTATGTACCTTACTAGATAAAAAGCCATGTTAATCTGTTACTGTGAAAAGTTATATGAAAACCAAAGGGGTAAAATCTTACTGAACAGAGGAACACTGAAAATTCTCTGTCTGGTTTCATGTTTCAGAAAAAACTCTAATATTCTTACCCTTCATAGTTATAAACTATCTCCAAAGATTTTCTTTAAAACAAAGGCTAGCGCACAGAGATGCAGTGTCCAGCACAATGCCGACGTCTTTGCTTTCGACCATGCCAGGCAGACAGAAACAGCCAAAAGTGGTTAAAGGGGTGAAACACAGTAACAGATAAATGTGGGTAATTCTTTAGAAAACAAAGTGGTAAGAATTTCCATGACATGTTAATGGATTGAACCTCAGACTCCATGATACTTGGGTAGAGCACTCAGCAGGGAGTGGACATCCTGCATCCTTCTTTTATTTAATCTGTTACCTACAACCCAAATCTGCCATTGGAAGAGAAGTAACTCTCTAGGCTGGTATTAATGTACCATTTGGCAGGCAAATGTTCAAAACTCTTTGCATTCACTTGTCTTATGAATAAAGTAATCCTATCCACACTGATCAAATGTTAGCAAAACATAACACATTTTATTATTCCTTTTTGACCTAGATATTTAAAACAAGGCAGATGACAAGCACTCCCTCGATGCACTGCCACTTGATACCCACATTGTCCTCTACCATTTTCTCCATTTACTGAAGCAAACTAACAGGACAAATTCATCTTTCACTTGTGTTTTGAACAACAGCACTTTCGTTACTGATTCCTAGGCATATATGAGTTATAACTTTTAGCAAAAATAATAGCACCCATTTCATAGAGAAAGCTGAGTGAGAGATAACTGAGAACTGTCACATACAACATTTTACAAGACTGCTAAAACTCAAAAATAAATGATGACTTTTCTAAAGCTACATTAATGCCTTTTACACTTCAACGTTTCTTCCTGTTTCTTTGAGATAGGGCCTCATGTGCCTGACTCCAACTCAGCATGTAGGGATGAGACTGCATGAGTGTGCTACCATTCTTAGCTTGTGCTTAACTAAAGGAAAAAGAAAAGAAAGTGTTCATTGATATAAACCCATTAAAATGAAAAACAAAATAATAAATTTTAAAATATGCTTACTAATATTTTAATATTCTATCAGACTCATTTATCAAACACCTAAAATATTTTATTAGCTCAGTTTAATATTAATTCAAAATCTGAAATTACCCTTAGATGTTGAAAATTTGCTTAAGCAGAAGATAAAAAAGTATTACTGTTTTAATACTGGTCAAATGAGTTATTTTTGGCAATATTTTCTAGACTCGAAGATTATCAAAGATTAATGTTATTTTATTATTATGCCAAAACAAATAACTAAAAATACAGATCAAGTGGTTATTTCAAGGAAATTAAACAAAGCCCTCAGTTTCATAGAAAATGTAAATTGTAGTTAAATTGAAATTCTACTGCACTTTAGAAAACATATAATGGCAGAAAAACTTTAGAAAAAAGTGTATTTTTAAAATGCTCATATGCAAATATACTGTATAGGTAGACCAAACACTGTTCAAGAAATCCTTATCAGTTTTTAAACTCTCATACAGCAATGGTTTAGTTCAATTATAATGTAGAGACAAATTATGGACACTGTGAAAAAGCATCTAGACATTTCCACCTCCCTACTGAAAGGGCTAGGAATGGAGTGTGTACGTTCTTTTCTATTCTGCCTTCCTATTAAATTGTGTGCATGTGACCTGAATTCTAGGTACATAGACATTTGAACACTCATGTTATTATTAAATATATTGTAAGACATATTTATCTTCCTTATTACTGCTTAAATTTTGGTCCTAGTAATCAAAATGGAAAGCATAAATCTTTTAAAATCCATGTTCATGGGCATTATAACCCATATACATTCTTCAATGATCTTATGTCCTACAATTAATGAAACAAATAATCATCTGTAAATTGTGTTTATTGGAAGTTTTAAGACTTCAGATTAATATCTTATATTGTGGTAGACCTAAATAAAGTATTCTTTTCACAGAAACCACTAAAAAAGAAACATTTTTAAACTGCAAGTCCTACAACCAAGACAGATCTTTGAATGTGTCCTTTCTTTCTATACATTTTCTTTTAAAGAGTCAGGCATAGCCACACAGGCCTGGAACCCCAGTGACTCAGGAGCAGCACCAGTTGCCCTTCACCACCGTCACCACTACAGGGGCAGCTCAGCCTCAAAGAACAGTGGGATGACAAAAAGAAACACAAACTCGTGGCCTTTCCCATTACCTTCTACAATATGAACCTATATGTATGTGTCTATACACACACACACACACACACACACACACACACACACACACACACACAAATAAGAACTTAACTACATTCTGATCTCACCCAAGTTTGGTAATCTTAACTGAGAGCAACAGCAACATTACTTTTTTGGTCTAAACTGGAAAGACAATCATTTTGTTGCCTTCTGATGCAACTGTAAACCTAATTATAGACCTAATCTCTGGATAAACATTCCTGAAAACAAAGGAAGTAAAATATCCATCAGAAATACTATCGACTACATTTGACGTGCATCTTTATACAGAAGGGCACGCGTGTGAGTGCTCACACACACAATGTTCACCTTCCACCACCAAAGTGTTTTAGACTTGAGAAAAGGCCAGCACTGTTTTCTTCACTTTCTGTGTTGCCAGATGCTCTCAGCTATCACATTGTGAACAAGAAGTACTGCTTGAGGAAGACACATTAACCTGAAACAACCTTGGTACAGAATTGGTAATTATTCTTCGTCACTGACTTCATAATCACAGACATTAACTCTTGTAAATAAGCTTTTGGAGGATTGCTTTTTAAAAAGCTATCGTGTTTACACAGACAAGTCTCTGAATATATACCTGTGGGAATAATAAGAAAAATAAGCACTCCAGTGTTATATAAATAGAGTTAAAGAGCTTTTCCACTCAAGCAAAGTGCCAATGCAGAGTCTGAATAAAATTCTATTACAATTACAGAAAAATAAAATTTCTAAATTGACTTTTAAAAAATTGCAGCTTTTCAATAATAAACTACTAACAGAGATATCTATCTCTTTTCCTAAAATTTTATATTCACATTATAGAGGTCAAGCTTCTCTTTTTATAATTATGTAAGAAATATGTTATATTGGGAATGTCAACCTGGGCACTCGTAGCACTCTGGGCTAGGAATTCTTGGTTTTGACCTGACCTATGGGACTGGCTCGAGAAGCCTTGCTGACTTCTACCCACCAGCCCAGCGGCGCTCCTCCCTCCTCACATCAGAAACCCCCAGACACTGTCGACATCTTCCACAGTTAAAGCCAGGTCTGGTCTAAAGTAACTTATCTGGCTTACAGTTTCAGTCCATGTTTCAGTAACCCAAGGCAAAAGTTGAAGTAAAAAAGGCAGACGCTGAAGCAGAGAATGGAGCAGCACTGCTGTCGAGCCTGCTTCCCATCCACTCCTTAGAAAGGGTGCTGCCCACGGTGAGCAGGCTCTTCCACATCAACTATCAGTCAAGAAGTTTCCACACAGATATGCCCTAGGGCAATCTGATGAGGATATGCAATAGTTCGATTGAGGTTCACTCTGCCCAATTGTTTCAAGTTAACAACCAAAGATGAGCCATGGGACCATTATTTATGGTTACCACACATACCAGAATCCAAAGACTAAGAAGCAGATTTTTGTTGAGAGCATTAAAAAAAATGCCTAAATGACTTTAAGAAGTTTACATTTTCATCACTAATGTAAACAACTATGTGAAGACATGAAACAGACATTTCCAAAACCCATGACCTATATCATTCAGTGTTGCTTCTGTAATCGCTTCCTTTAGAGATTACATGCAATAATTTGGAGGCAAAATCAAAATAGTCTTAGTAATCAATGTTTGAAGATATTTTATGATCAACTGTGACAAACAATTTTAAGAGAAATTTGAGATTCTTGCTCTAAGAATTACAAATATAGAACTGAAAAGATTTTTGAAAATCAATTTCAACATATGCACATGCAGTTCATAACATATGCACATGCAGTTCACAACATATGCACATGCAGTTCACAACATATGCAGACGCAGTTCACAACATATGCACACGCAGTTCACAACATATGCACACGCAGTTCACAACATATGCACACGCAGTTCACAACATATGCACACGCAGTTCACAACATATGCACACGCAGTTCACAACATATGCACACGCAGTTCACAACATATGCACACGCAGTTCACAACATATGCACACGCAGTTCACAACATATGCACACGCAGTTCACAACATATGCACACGCAGTTCACAACATATGCACACGCAGTTCACAACATATGCACACATAGTCACAACATATGCACACGCAGTCACAACATGTGCACACGCAGTTCACAACATGGCCAAGGCAATGTTGATCACCTCTGCATGCTCCCTTTCCAGCGTCTGCTGGAAGAGACGTGTCCAAATCTTAACATTCATTAAAGAGACACTAAGTTTTAGTGTCTAATAAGCACATGAATATTTTCCAGATAAAACGATGATCTGGCCTTTTAATAACTAAATCCTAGAAAAATGTTTTAGTCAATTTTATATTATGTCAATTATACATAAAAAATATAAAATGCTATTGATATTTCAGTGGGGTAAATTTAAAGCTGTATCTAAAATGCATTGAAAGTGTTCCACAACTTAAAAATAAAAAATATTACCAGTGACTTTGTCATACTTCCCTATAACATACGTGTCTGTACTCAAACAGCTGGCTGTATTTTTACTGGCTAGAAGTACAGGGAGTATCTGCCATGACTACTGCAAGGATAAAGGAGCCCCAGACTGACGCATGGATGAGTGTTCAGGAACTTCTTTAGTAGCCTCTTGCTGAGTGTTTGCACCCCAACATTTTCAAAGCCCACTCAGCAGCACGGTCTTAATATTATACAAATGGTATATCTGCTTAAGAACAAGACAGATAACTACTTAATTCTAATTAACAAATACAGAAAAATATACCTTTCTCTTTAGCCCTTATAAATGTTCATGTGTAAACAAGTAAGTTGCATCAGTCTGAGAATTATTTTAACTTTATGGTTATAATTGGGGGGGACTACAAAAAGCTCCTTTGGAATTCAATCATAGAAAAGAAAGACTCAATGACTTAGAAGGTCTTTGGAGCTGTGAGACAGATATACAGAAAATGAGAAGCAGACTTGGGTCATCATTAACTGTAATCCCATATGGCATTTCCTCCTCCAAACTTCTGTTACAATCCATTTGCATAGAATATGAGCTACAAACCAATAATTACAAACACACATACACCCACAAATGAGAGATAACTATGCTGAGTGAAATGTAAACTGACTTTTAATTATTCATTAATAGTAATTTAGGATATTAGTGGCATGACACAATGTTCTCCTCAGGGTCCTTGTACTCTAGGAGTTTACCTTACAGATGAAAATTTAGCTATTAAAAGTGCATGTTAGTACTGTACTAAATAAATTCATCTTGATTAGGTTAGGGTTCAATATCAGTCTGTATTTTTCTACAGTCTAAGCTATTTTCAGGAATTCAGTGTCACAGAGTAGACTGTATACCAGAATAGTGCCCAATCCATAGTCAGCATTCACTAATGACAGCTATGTATGAACAGTTAACCTCCTGGCAACTTTTCAGCTGTGTGTGCATGCAGTTAATTTAGGAATATGAATTTGGAGTGCACAGAAACACAGAAGACCGGGTACTTTAAACTCAATAGGCACCTATAAAAATTGTAGAATGAGTTTCAAGGAACTTGTTCATTTCCAGCACGAGTCAGTGGCTACCAACTGATAACTCTAGGCAGCAAGACAGAAGAGATATGTCATTTTAGGAGATATGACCTTGTCTTCCTTCAGAAATTTAAATCCCATTGAAAGGCTTCATCGCCCCATCTATTATTTAAACCAAGAAACAGGTGTCTGGACCTAGGGAGTTAAGTCCAGTGTTCCGATGTGGGTCTCTGTCTCTATCTCCATCCATCGCCAGATGAAGGTTCTATGGTGATAAGCAAAATATTCATCAGTATGGTTATGGGCCAAGGCCGTTTCAGGCACCCTCTCTTCTGTCCAGAGAACAATCTGGGGATCTCTCCTTGGACCTGGGATCCCATTTATAATCAAGTCTCCTGTAAACCCTAAAATGACTCCCTTAGTTGAAATATATTCTTCCCTGATCCCATATCCATCCTTCCTCCCTCCCCCCCATCCCAGTCCACTGAGCTTTCCCCATTCCTCCCCTACTCCCTTCTCTCTAACCCTCTCCCTTTCCAACAACTCTCCCACCCCCCCCCCATGCACCCGAGGTTGCCTGGCACTCTTGTCTATTTCCAATCTCCAGGCGGATAGCTACATGATTTTCATCAGGTTCACCTTCTGATTTAGCTTCTCTAGGATCACGAATAATAGGCTCAAAGACCTTTAATTATGGTTAGAATCCACATATGAGTGAATACATACCATATTCCTCTTTTTGGGTCTGGCTTACCTCACTCAGTAAAGCGTTTTCTATTTCCATCCATTTGCATGCAAAATTCAAGATGTCATTGTTTTTTACCGCTGAGTAAAACTCTAATGTGTATATGTTCCACACCTTTTTTAACCATTCTTCTATTGAGAAGCAAAAGGAAAGAGAACGTGAGCAAAGAAGGCAAGACCAGAGGGAACCTTCATCCGACGATGGATGGCGATACAGACGGAGACCCACATTGGAGCACTGGACTGAGCCCCCCAAGGTCCAAATGAAGAGCAGAAGGATGAAGAACATAAAAAAGGAAATAAGGACTGCGAGGGATGCGATCACCCACTGATACAAGGGGACGGATCTAATGAGAGTTTACCAAGGCCAGTTGGACTGGGACTGAACGAGGACGCGATCCAACCAGATTCTCTGAATGTGGCCGGATTCTCTGAATGTGGCAGGCCCGGAGTCTTTCTGAAAAGCCATTGACAATGACACTGGGACTTGTTTTTTCTGCATATACTGGATTTTGCGGATCCAGTCTGTCTGGACACTCACCTTCCTGGACCTGGAGGGAGGGGGGAGGAACTTGAAATTCCCACAGGGCAGAAAACCCTGACTGCTCTTAGGGATGGAGAGGGAGGAGGAGAGGGAGTGGGGGGAGTGGGAGGGTGGTAGGAAGAGGGGCGGAAATGGAAACTTTTATAATTTAATAAAATTACTTTCTAAAAAAATAAAAGAAAAAAAAGAAACAGGTGTCACCCTGAGGAATTCCACATGCATTCCATACTCAGTTGGATGACTAAATTATCCTTCCTAATATCAAGACAGTCTACTAGATCTGTCTTTACTACCAGGGCACGAATCCTCATCTTCAATCGCCTCTTCCCATCTTTTCTTCCCTTTATAGTATTTGTTCCTGATGTGGGATGTCCTTCTGTATATGTGTTGTGTTATTGGTTGATGAATAAAGTTGCTTCACCCAATGACTTAGCAGAGCAAAGCCAGATGGGAAATCTGAATATATATATATATATATATATATATATATATATATATATAGAGAGAGAGAGAGAGAGAGAGAGAGAGAGAGAGAGAGAGAGAGAGTAGGTGGAGTCAAGAAGATGCCATGTAGCTGCCAAAGGAGACAGATGCCCCAGAACCTTTACCAGTAGGCAAAAGTCTTGTGGTGATACACAAATTAATAGAAATGGGTTAATTCAAGATATAAGTTAGTTAATAAAAATCCTGAGCTAATAGGCCAAGCAGTGTTATAGTTAATATAGTTTTTGTGTGATGATTCAGGTCTTGGGTGGCCAGGAATGAACACAGCCTCTGTTTACAGTTCCTTACCACAAGTAGAACATCAGTTCTGAAGGGCACCATCCCAATAAAACCCAACATTTCTGTCCTAGTTGGCTTTCTGTTGCTATTATAAAACAATGAACAAAAGCAACTTGAGGAGGAAAGGTTTATTTGGCTTATGATCACAGTCCATCATTGAAAAAGCCACGGTAGGAATTCAAACAGAATGGAAACTGAAGCAGGGACCACAGAAGAATGCTGCTTACTGGCTTGCTCCTGATGGCTTACTCAACTTGCTTTCCTATAAATCCATGACTGCCTGTCCAGTCATTGGCGGTGCCACCAACAGTGGACAGGAAAATGCCCCCACAGACTTGCCCACAGGTCAATCTGACAGAAGCAATTTCTCAGTTGAGGTATCCTCTTCCAATTACACCAATCTGTGTCAAGCTGACAAGACTATCCATCACACTCTGTACCTTACCTTCCTCTATCTCGAGCAGAAGAGTTGATTCTCAGTAAAGGCCAATATCTGTGGCATACTGTCTGTCTTTCCTCTCTAGGAAGCCAGAGTCCTTTCTGTCCTAGGCACTCATCCTTCAAGAGATACCCCCAGAAGAGGGTTGTGAACAGGCTCTGCCCTGCCATTTCTGCTTTACTCAACATGTACTTTCTAGCATACTTGTGATAGTACCAGCATTATATAAAATTCCATTTCTAATTTAATAGAGATACACTTGTTGTATATGGTACTCCAATCATATGATCCTAAGTACCTTTTCCACTTTATAAAGTACAAATTTTGATGCAGAAATAAGTATATGGGTATGATCAAAATTTCCAGATCTATATTTTAAAAGTTACTTAAATTAAAATGAATTAACATCAGTTTCTGATCAATAACATTTCTGATTGCATTCATTTATCAACTCAAGTAATTATTAATTTTAAAAGATACAGGAGGAGCCAATTTACTGGTTTACCCAGAGACAAAGAAACACACTTCATATAACCATGAAAGAAGATGCTCAACAGAACCTGGGCCTTCTCTTGTATTCTCAGTGGTAGCTCCCTCTCCATGACTGCATTCACATTTCAGGTTTACAGTATCAAAGTGAAACTGGGTACTGAAGTAAGCAATGGCACAAGAGAACTCGACAGTTTCATATTATTTTTAACATATCATTTTCTAGATTCATATGAATAAAAAATGAATTAAAGATAATTTTCTACATACTCTATAGTATTACAAAATATAAAGCTTTTAAACCACTGGTAATTACTAGATTTAAAGAGAATTTCATACAGTTGTATGATTGTTTAAGAGTTGTAAATATCTTGAAACAAATGCTACCCATGAAAGTTACTTCCACTCCAAAGTTAAGTACCTGTGTCACACACGGATATAATTTATCCTAGACAGATACGAATCTGGTAACAATTGTTATCAAAGCACCATCAGGGGTCAGCTTCCTGTAAAGGAAGGTCACTAGAGACAAAAGCCCAACTGAGCAGTCACATGATGCCATCTCTGGAGAGTTCATTTCTACTCACACATTGATTACACAGCCATGAACAAAAGAGCCTGATCGAACCTGATTTTAATCACATGTGTAAGATGTCTAAACTACATGCTAAAGAAGGATCTTTGTGATATCCATGGCCTTAAAGATAGCTAGCTACTATTTTGTAGAGGGCACCAAGTCCTTGAGCTCACAGATAATAAGCACTAGGGAAACCAAGACTGTTAGACAGGCAGGGTTATCTCTTCAAAGGAAGAGACATTTAGCATGTTTCCTAACCAAAAGGCTGAGAATGGATATGGTTAAGAGCCTGGTGACCTCTGAGCTATCTATATGACCAAGGCCATACCTAGATCTCCCAAACCCATATCAACAGGATCAGAAGGAGTTAACAGCCTGGTGACCTGTGTGTTATTTATATGACAGAGAACACACTTGATTTTCTCCAGGCTCTTACAATAACACATGTAGTTTATCTATAGAACCCATCTTCATGGAAGATATAACATGTACTTTGAAAAGAGTTCCAACGTAATTATGCCTTAAGCTTTATTGTTCACATGGGATTGTGTTACATTAGGAAACATTTTCCCCAACTGTACTGTACTTAAATATGCCTAAAGTAAACTGGCTGCTGTCAGACTCTCAAAGTTTGAACAAACACTGGCTACTGAGTCATGTTGAACCAACCTTTCTTCTTGCCACATGCTGACTGACACTGTGCTGGCTTGGTGTTTGCAGACACTCGCACACTATGTATGTGTCAGGATCTAAGACAGCACATAGAACCTCCCTGGAAGCATTCAGGTCAAGCAAACTTTCTTCCATTAGTACTTCCTATAACTGAAGCATGCTAGTCAAATTCTTGTTACAGTGACAAGATGCCCGAGATAAATTACATAACAGGAGGAAGATTTATTCCAACTCACAATTTCAAGGACTGTGGAGCATGGCCTACAGACTATGTTGTTGTGGGACTGAAGTGAAGCTGTATCGTGGTTGGAAGAGTATGGTGGTGGAGAGCTACCTATTTTATGGCAGCTAGGTAGGGGAGAGGAGAGAAATGTCCAGTGATGCGGGATTCCCCTCTATGTGCTGTGATTACCATTAATGAATAAAGAAACTGCTTTGGACCTATAGCAAGGCAGAACTTAGCTAGGCAGGGAAAACTAAACTGAATGCTGGGAGGAAGCAGGCCGGTTCAACGAGAAGCCATGGAGCCACTTCCAGAGACAGACATGCTGAAACTTTGCTGGTAAGCCACAGCCTTATGGCGATATACAGATTAATGAAGATGGGTTAATTTAGTATATAAGAGTTAGCCAAAAATACACTTAAGCTATTGGCCAACCCAGTATTGCAAATAATATAATTTCTGTGTGGTTATTTTGGGAGTCTGGGCAGCAGAAACAAACAAGCAGACTCCTACAGTCTAGGATAAGCTAATATAGTTGAAAGGCACATCCCTCAGTGACTCATTTTTTTTCCAATTAGGCCACAGCTTCTCATAGCAATTCAGGTCTGAACTCATTAATAGATTAACCCACCCATGAAGTTAGCATCCTCACAACTCAGTCACCTCTCAATAGTACCAACCAAGAAACAAGCCTTTAACACATGATCCTTTGGGGGTATATTTTATACCTAAACCACAACATGTCAAACCTTAGCTTGACACCATCCTATTAATAAATAAATACCATTGTGCAGCTGGTATAGTTGTATCCATGAGTTTATCTGTAGTGACATTTCATTTCATTTGTATTTTAATAAATAAAGCTTGCCTGAAGTTCAGAGAGTAAAACAGCCACACTGATCAGCCTTACAGACCAGGCAGTGGTGACAGACACCACCCGGTTTCTGTGGCAAGACAGTGTGCTACTGGGATTAAAGGTGTGTGTCACTGCTGCCTGGTCTCTAAGACTGGTCAGTGGGGCTGTTTTACTTTCTGATCCTCAGGCAAGCTTTATTTATTAAAATACAAATGTCACTACACTTACTCTTTTATACACTTGAAATATGAAAACAACTAAGGTTATGCAAATCTGTTATTAGTGTATTTTTGTATTGGTCAAACAACTTAACCCTGAGCAAATCAAAATAACCAAAAGAAATTACACATATACATCTATCTTACAGAAGTTCATATCCAATCAGGTGGAAGATATTTTGTGTTGGCAGTAACACATGACCATGCTCACTGTGGCTTTTTATGCAGCTAGTTCAGCATAGTCCAATGTCTGAATGTAACAAAAACATTCAGGTTTTAGGTACAAAACAAATGCAAAATTACTAGAGAACACTCCTATTGTGTATTCTGCCTAAATATTATTATAAGATGAAAATGCTATAAGTACTTTAGAATTTGTAATAAGTGTAAAAGAAAAAATTATGAGCTTACTTTTTAAATGTCGAGGTCATCTACAATAAGGAATATAGCATACAGCCATCTCTCATGATAACACTCCCAAAGTTCCCTCTAATTTTATAAGTGGCACTTAGAAACACTGTGTGGCTTTGGTTATTTCTTCTTCATATTTATTTTAACATGTTCTACTGATCTGAAGTTTGTGGGTGGACACTGCATATACTCAGCTTCCCTTACAGCTCTTTAGGCAATGATACACTTCAAACATGCCTTGAAAGAGTCATTTGTCAGAAAGACAATGTTCATTTAAAATAATACAAAATGAAAATTTATGGCATTTGCAACAATTTTATGTTATCATTTTTTTTTTTTTTTTAGGGAGGATGTTTTCGAGACAGGGTTTCTCTGTGTATCTCTGGCTATCCTAGAACTCATTCTATAGACCAGGGAAATCCCACATCACAGGCTGGCCTCGAACTCACAGAGATCCATCTGCCTCTGTCTCTCTGAGTGCTGGGATTAAAGGCGTGCGCCACCATCACCCAGCTAAGTTATCACATCTTTAGTAGCAAAAAAAAAAAAAAACATTCTGTCAACACACACATACAGAGAGAGAGAGAGAGAGAGAGAGAGAGAGAGAGAGAGAGGGAGGGAGGGAGGGAGGGAGGAGAGAGAAAATGGTTGTAATTAAAAGAAAAAACCTTGAGAATCATTCAATTATCATTGGCTAGCAGAACTTTGATGCTTATGTAAGACTATAAATGTTTATCACTTACCATCATCCACACCTTGATATTACAGTAGGAAGGCTAAACATCAGGACTTCCTTCCTTATATGAATTCAATGGGACACTACTCTGTAATTTTAAATATGTTCCTATGGCTCTGCTTAACAACTGTATACCTTAGTCATTTAATACAAATGTTTTGTTCAGTCAGCTTGAAGCTTCATGATTTTAAAATTGATATTGGAATAAATAAAATAAGTTTCATTTTAGTTTGATTTGTGATACAGAGAGTATTGTAAGCTATTTTTCTATATAGCTTCTTAAAGGCCATTTGCATTCCTACACAGTATACAGATTAAGAAAGTTACACATAATAAGTAATGTGTCACTATAATTTGGAAATATTCATCTTGTTCATGTTCTCAGGCTCCTACTAAAAGATTTATAACACCAGCAATACAAGAATTGATGAATTCATCACTGTCTTGGGCATTTTGGTCATAATCAATAATATAATTTCACCATTAAATAGGATTTCAATTAAGGCATATTTTTCAAAGTAATTTTACTTTAATATAAGAATGGGCGCTTGTGCCACAAATCATTAACCCATTGTTTGCCAAAAAGAAAACTGCCCTAGCTCTGAAGTTCTATATAGAAAAAAAGAAACAAATGAAATTTACATAATTCTCAACAATCCTTTTCGTAAAAAATTACATAGTTATATTTTGATCATTGAAAATTATAAGTAATATACTTAAATAATAGAACTATAAAAATGTTATCAAGAAAGTATGAATACCCAAGTACACTACCTGTGCATATTTTATCACCATATCTCTGCCATCAATGAAACATGGTCCATAAAATACAATGTCCTTACAGCAGTCCTTGTGTCCCAGCCCCTCACTCATTTGACCTGTTTTCACTATTAGAATGTGCAAAGTGTTCAGTGAACACAAACTTCTTCCACAACACAAAATAAAATTACTTCTTTCAAAAAAATTCAGATTTTTAAAAATATGTGACACAATCATTTTATTATTTAAACTAATCACTTTATTTTTAAACTGTTACTCTTGGGGGATGGAGACACGGCTCCATCTTTAAGAGCAAGTGCAGGCCTTGCAGAGGACCTGAGTTAGGTTCACACTGACCACATTGAGCTGCTCACAAGTGCCTGTAATAATTCTAAACCAGAGGAGTCCAAGGCCTCTTCTGTCATGCACTTGCACTCCTAGGTACACATCTATATGTAAACACAGAGTTTAAAAAATTTAAACAAATAATAAAACAGCCACCTTCAAGCAGATGCAGAATGCACAACAAAGCACTGGGCAAAGCTCCCAAATTCCAGTCAATAAGAGGGAGGAATGATAACATGAGCAAAGGGGGCAAGGCCATGATGAGTATACCCACTGAAACTGCTGACCTGAGCTAGTGGGAGCTCACTGACTCTGAACTGACAGCGAGGGAACCAGCATAGGACCAGACTAGGCTCTCTGAATGTGGGTGGCAGTTATATGGCTGGAGCAGACTGAGGGACCAATGACAGTGGAACCGGGATCTATCCCTACTGCTGTAACTGGCTTTTTGGAATCCACTCCCTTTGGAGGGATATCTTGCTCAGCCTAGATATAGTGGGGAAAGCCTTGGTCCTGCCTCAAAGTGATGGGCTAGACTTTGTTGACTTCCCATGAGAAGTCTTACCCTCTCTGAGGAGTAGATGGGGAATAGAAAGGTGGGAAAGTGGAAGGAACAAGAGGAGGAGAGGGAGAGGGAACTGGGATTGATATGTAAATGAGAAAAGACTGTGGTTTTTTAGAAATAAATTAATTCATTTAAAAAAGGCACCTTCACATTTTTCAGCTTCACAGTAAAAGTCCATCCTCGAGCCTCCGATTTACTCCTGCTTAGATGCAAGCGTAAATGTTTACTCCTTGCTTCAACCTCAATTACCTGGTCTCTGACGAATAGCAGTCCAGAGATTTCTAATGAGAGTTCCCTCACCACATTTCCACCAGTGCTCTATACTTCGGCCCATCAAGGCCTTTCTGTTTGAAAGTGTATTGTGTTTGAGGAAATCTTCTCTACATGAACTAATCTTTTCAAAATTAAATTCTCACACTCAGTTATGCATGTTTTAAGGGATCTGCCACAGATCCCTAGGAGGGTGTATCTGTTTCTTTAACTAGCTCTAGATTGCTGTCAGGTGGCTCACTTTGCCTTAATCTACTTGTCTGTCCTTCCCATGTGAGTGGGAGGGTATGGAGGGAAAGCACTTACTCCTTCTTGAACCATTGGAAAGTCTGTATCTACTTGATTTCAGCAAATTTGTTAAGTAGATAAATGGGAAGATGGTTGAAATCCTGAACTTGTCAACTATTTTTGAATTCTTATTAACATTTCTGTGTTTAAGTGCATACGTGTTCTTGTTAAGGGACATTAAATTATAGCTCTAAAAATCCTAGGTGCTGAACAACATTCAGTTGTAAACGAAAATGGAGTATAAGCAAATTCTCTCCCACTTCCTGCATTTTAGTTTCTAATGTTAGGCAGCACTCAAAGAATAAGTTTTAATCTGTCACTGTAAAATTTTTAATGCATAGAATCATTAAGAAGCTGAAATGAACAAAATCAGATTGAAGCAGAACAATAATGATAAATAAAACTAGGGAGTTAGGAAGACACAGACATTGAGTTTCTAGTAACTTCAGCCCAGCAGTGATGTGACCTGAGAGAATCCTAACACAGTGATATCTCCTAAGCTCTGCTCTCTACCACTTGAAGCGCCCTGTGTCCAAACAATCTGTATGCAAAGTCTTGTTAAGGGTGCCAGACTTTGGGCTGAAGAGCACATCTCTGCATCTCTGTGTAATTGTTATGTTTTCAGTCCAACACAGTTTTCTTGTGATGCAGAACAAACACTGAGAACCGTTAATTAAAGGGAGGGAGATAAGATTCCAGTGCATAGTTGTGGAGATTCTCTGTTTCAGAGGCTGAAGCTAAAGAAAGGGATTTAGTGGAGTGCCTAAGACTGATAGAGAAGGGTGGGGGCGGGGTAAGAGAGAATAAGAGCTTTGCAATGCATAGGGCAGGAGGCAGAGTGGGATCCAATATTCAGCTGTTTCCAAATATATATGTACACTACAATTCACCACCCATATACAACCTGCCAGCCAAAGGACAAAAACAACTCACTGTCTAATATCTGGGAAAAACCTTCAAATCAAGAATTACCCAAAACCTTCTGGTAGTAATCCAGAGAAGACGGAAGTGTGGCAGCAAAAGGCTAACAAGGTGCTGGGGATCTGCTGTCTGTTCAGAGACTGGGGCTCAGCTGTTAAGAGTGTACTGTCCTTAAAGAGACCCAATCAGTTCCCAGCACCCACAATGAACTACTTGCAACCACCTGTAAGTCCAGACCCAGGTTATCCTATGCCCTCATCTTGCTTCCACAGTACCTAAACAAATGTGCATGTGTCCACACACAGACAACTACACACATACAACAACATACATAATTTAAAAACCAAAAACAAACAAAACCAGAGTTTGGATCCTTACCACACTGTGTGAAGATGAGAAGTAAAGGACAGATTTAGTCAACTCAGGACTAAATCTCAAGCATATACCACTGTTTCTCTGTTCAGCCAACCCCATTTGAAAGCCCCAGTCAGGCCAGGGAATGACTCCGTAGGTAAAGGCACTAATAGCAAGGCTGACCTCCTGAGTTCAATTTCACATGGTAGAAGGAAAAATCTGACCCCTGCAAGTTGTCTCCTCACCACCTCCCTCCATCTCTCTCTTTCTCAGCAATCAGTAAAACAAAAATATTTTTAATTTAAAATGAGTGCATGTCTAGATGAAATATTAGAAAAATTTTATGTATTTTTGAATAGATTCCTTATACAGTTTTGACCGAGTACTACAAGTAGATTGGAGCCTCTATTCACTCTGCTGTGAACAAAACATACAAATGAAAGAGGATAGAGTATAAGGATGCAAGTAGGATTATATGGGCTTCAGATGCCCCCCAGAAAGACAGAAATAAAAACAAAAATGAAAGTCACCTTCCACCTAAAACGCGTACCGTGCTCCAAAGTTACATAAAGATGAAGAACAATGAATGCAATTATTGGTGATGAGTGTGGAGCCTGGAAGACTTAATCATTTTCACTTTGTTAAATTCAGTTCAGGGATAGCTATGAAAAAAATGGGGTCTTGTTCTTAGCATGATGGGACTGCAGATTTTCATACTGTGACGAGAAAGAGCTCAATACTGAAAGTCTGAGACTCATTATAATGCATATGCAAAAAGACAGTTGTGAACAACCATCCAGGATTTTCCACAGATATGGAGAAAAATAAGAACACTGCAGAGGACTGTGGATGTGAACTGGGACATCAATGTAAAAAGTGACGCTAGTGTATGCAGAAATGCTCTTGTCATTGCTTTTAAGAAATGAACAAACGGCATGCTCATTTCCATACAGCACTTGGGTAGAATACTCCAGAAGCCAAAAAAAGAAAAAACAGAGACGATAACGACACAAATTCAGAAGCTGACAAAATTTTGTTGACATTCAGTAGCAAGCGAGAATGAGTTTACAAAATAATTTTCTAGATTAATACTTTCCTACAGATATAATCAGGTCAAGAGTTTATAAATAAAAAACTCATTTTAGAATAAATTAATGATTACATCAGAGCAGCACAGTGCATCAGGAAAATAATACAGTGAGGTAGTGTCAGAGGTGTCTGGCTCTACAGCCTGCACGTTAAAATCTGACAAGTAAGCATCTCTGTAACAAGCAGAGCTTCCGGACACCAGTTCCACTCATTCTAGTTCCCCTTACAAACAAACATTGAATTCACACATGGAATGCAGATGACATGTTAAAATGACTTCACAAAGTAGCTAGAATTATGAATTTAAACCTGTTAATAAGACAAGTGAACACATCAGGTTACTGCTAAACTCCATTTAATTACTTACAAATTAATCAAAGTCAATAAAGCAAATTATCTTCTAAAAGACACTCTTGATAATACTGTCAAGCCTCAATTATCCATGCCAATTCAGAGAGCTTGCTAATTCTAAGTAGTGAATGACTAGCAATTTCTTGTATTAGTACAAATCATATTTCCATATATGACTGAGTTATCTTAACATTTTGTTTTTCTAAGTGCAGCATGGAAATGTGTTTTTCTTGCTTGCTAGATCAGTATGCAAAGCTAGTCAGGAGTTTTCTAAACTTTAAATAAGCAAACAACAAAGCATATAATTTATATGTACAATATATAACAGCTGGCATTTAAATCTTCTGTCAGCCTTTCAAATCGCATATAATAAATGCATGTTAAAATAAGTGAGTTAAGGTAAGAATAAAAAAGATACAAAACACAATAGAAAGTTATAACTGTGGGAAAGGTCTTGTAGTGAGGGGTGGGTAAGGTAGTAGAGATGTGGTGGGGTAATGGGGGCCTTAGAGTAATAAGAACACATACAAGTGTGCACATATGACGTTTTCAAATAACTCAAAAGTTTAAGAGATGTTTATTTAAAAAAATATCAAAATTTAACTAATTTAGTTATTTTATTTTAAGAATAAAACTGTAGACTTTTTAAGAAGTCACATGAAGAGTGAGTGACCTTATTATAAGTAAATGTGTCTCTTAAAAATATATCTTGTAGTGATAGTAAGAAAATAATAGGTTAGTTAGTCACCTATTACAATTAAACTTGTAGTCATATTAGGTATGTTTTCAAGGTCAAGCAAATATATTTAGATAGACAGGTCATCTTCAAATACTTCAGAGATCTAAAGAATATGTCATTAAAGATGTTTTAATAACACAGGTTCTTTTTCTTATGACAATGAGACATATATGCTCCTAACAGCACCAATTTACTTCAGAGAAGACAATGGCATCGAATAAATGCCACATGAAGTTGTGTTGGGGGGGCAAAAGTAAGCTAATGGGCAAGAAAGTGCTCTTTCTTCAATTTCTGATGATAAGATGACCAAATTGGAAAAGCAGGACATAAAAGAAAATGGCTGCCAAACCTTGCCAAGACAAGGAGGGACAGCCATTCCAAAATCCTGCTTCATAGGAAAGTCTGTTGAACATTCTAGGCCTGTAGGTCAAAGATGGATACCCGATACTACAGTGCAACTTGGGTGACTGTTCAGGCAGAAAGCTGTTTTTGCCATTCCTCACATTTTTTGAAAGTCGCTCACACTTCCTGCTTACTCAGTTAATATTATTTCCTTCTCATGTCTTTGAGGGAGTTGAAGGTTAGACAGTAATAGTTATAGTTTTCATTGTTTACCAGATGCAGAAAAGAAATTCATTAAAGAGGTATAAAATGTATAAGGTTGAGAGATATTAAAAGATAGTTTTGGGTAGTAATGCAAAATAGAACACAAGGTGAATTAGGTACAAGACTTTAGACTTACCAAGATAGGATAAATATTGGAGTATTTTTTCTGAATTTGTCAAATGCAAAATGGACTAGATATTGTTGATGTATTTATTGCCTGTATATATTGTGGATAGTTATTGTACTTATTGCATAAAGTTTTTCTTTTATTAGTTATAGTCTTTTTATTTTTGACAAAAAAAGGGGAAATACAGTGATATTTTGTTTGTAATCTAACAAATAAATCTTGCCTGAAGATCAGAGGGCAGAACTAAGTCACTAGTCAGCCATAGAGGTCAGACAGTGGTGGCACACACCTTTAATCCCAGCACTCGGGAGACAGATGCAGATGAATCTGTGAGTTCAAGGCCACCCTGGGCTACACAAGATTAAATCTGTCTAAAAGAGAAACAGAGCTCACACAAAGGTGATCCCAGCACTTAGGATCACATCCCTTTAATCCCAGCACTAGAAAGGTAGAGACAGGAGTGATATGGCTGGGCAGAGAAAGGAATATAAGATAGGAGGAGACAGGGGTGCAGATGCAGTCTGAGGATTCAGTCTGGGAAGCAGTCTGAGGATTCAGTCTGAGCATGCATTCTGGGAATTCGTAGAGACAGGATCACCCCTTTGGTATGAGCATTGGTAGAAGTAAAATCTCTCTAGTGGTGGCTGCTCTGCTTCTCTGATCTTTCAGTTTTAACCCCTATATCTGACGCCTGATTTTTATTATTCAGATCAATTAGAATTCATTCTACAACATCTCATGAAGCTTCTGTGTTCTTGCTGGCAGTTTTTCTCTCATTTTCTCATTGTCACAGCTTTCTTTCAGTAATTAGGATCAAACAACAAAGTTAGCGATCTGCCAACAAAACTACCTGATTACTATGAAGATCTTATATTTTGGTCTTATCGGTGATAATACCACTCATTTTTCCATTTACTAAAGGAATAGTCCAATGGCTCAATGTGTGAAACACGGACTGCTCTTCTAGCACACCCACGTTCAATTCCCAGCACCCACATGTTAGCTCACAACCATCTGTGATTCCAGCTCTAGGGGATCCCATGTCTTCTTCTGACTCTACAGACACTAGTCATGCATGAAGTATACAGGTATATATGCAGGTAAAACACCCACACATAAAAAAAAAAAACAGCTGACTCCTAACATGGATACTACAAATGAATACATCAATCCACCATTTAGACTTGGGTAAAAAAAAGGCAGATTCTTTCATTGCAAAGGCCTTAGTTGTTTCATTCATATAATGCAATGATTAAAAATCCACAGAAAGCCTTTAAGACTCAATCTTCACATAGCAACTGCTCAGAAATATGAGTTCTTATTATTGAAAAGCTATTTCTTTTCCAAAGGATAAACTGTGAGAAAGAGGAGAAAGGGGCACATTATTTTTCTGAGAGAATTACCATCCATTTCCCCCAGTTTATGTTCTGATGGGGAACTCTTAATAATCATAAGTAAGAATTTTCAAGTGGTGCTACAGAAGATAGAGGCATACTGTAATAAACGTATCAGCATTTTAAATATTTAATAGGAGATTAGACAATGGAAAAAGATCTCAAGTAAGATCAAGTCCTGAAACTATTATACAAGGGGAAAAGAAGGAAGGATTTTAAGGAAAGGGTCTTACAAGCTTGCTCTGTAGATAAAGCTCTTGAGTATAAGACTCAGGACCCAAGTTTGGATTCCTAACACTTACATAAACACGGCAGGGCAGAGTTATCTACAACCTCAGAGCTTTGGAGAGGCACAGACCAGAGACCAGTGGATCACTAGCTCATTGGACAGCCACGCAACCCTGGTCCCTGCAAGAGGAGCTAGGGCCCTAGATCAGTTTCTGTATTCTTTTAAAAAGCAATTTCTAGTTCTGGGAAGTCCCTTCATTTGCAAGTACCTTTCCAGTCTAAGCATGCCAAGTCATACCTTCTGTTCCCACCTTGATGTATCCCAGTGAACTTCTGGATGCCAGAGACTCTCACTTCCTGAAACAACTGTTGGCAAGCATGAGTCACCCTCCACTATCAAATCAAGAATACTACTCTGTTGGCCTCAGGAATTGCCAGGAAATTTCATGAGCTAATGCCCAGCTAAGCCGTTAGCATTGCCCCTCAGGAGGCATACAAACAATTCTCTTATAAGGGGCTGAGGGTGGAAATAAGTTCTGGATGTGTATGCATTTAGACTATTTCCACTATTTTCCTGATTGAAAAAGTGCTCACTCATATATTACATCCAGGCAATAGATTAAGAAATCACCAAGGAAAGCAAATATGTCCCTTTAGAAGTACTTTCTTGAAAGTTAAAACAAAATAAGCCCAAACCCAAATTCCTTTCATCTGGAAGTGTCCTTGGTGAAGCAGTTAATATACTAGGAGAGTTAAATGTCCCTTTCAAGACCAGGTGAGTACATGTATGCAAGTGCACATAAGAACTCCATTTATCAATCTCAAATTGCTGTGAGAGGGGCTGCATTCCATTCTTTCAGGGGGACAGAAGACATTTATAACAGCTAATGCCTTGTAGCGACATCTCTTTGTAACTGGCTCTAAAAAAGAAAAAATAAACTTTATGACAATAACAAGAAAATGAATTTTCATTTTAAAGGCAGTCTCCGTGCCACCGCCGGCTCTCCTGCCACCCAGCTCTTCTGAAGGCCCTCAGACCCTTCACTGGAATGTCTCAAAAATCAATAGCAATTTATTCTCTCTTTGGACCCCAAGCAACAAAAGTAAATAATACTGTCACCTCCAGTCTGCCTGCAGAACCTGGTCACAAAACAGCCTTGCCACTAAAATAGAACCTTATGCAGCTCTTTATCTATGCTGGCGCTGCTGACTATATTGGCTTTCATAAGGGACAGACACTTCAGCAAAGCCACACAAAGAGGTCAAGCCCCTGTAGCTCAACTAGACAGAATGCAGGGGCCTGAATTAAAGAAAAGCCTTGACATCCATCTGAGCTTTCTGCTTCAACAGTGAGTCTGGCCAGGTGCTGGGAGAGTAGAATATTTAGTTTTCAAGATTACTAGAGGTAGAATATCACCAAAGCTCTAAAAGAGGAGAGACATAAGATTTTATAGGTAAGACCTATAGCAGATTTTTTTTCCTTTTTACTATATCTGACTAACAAATACTCCATAAACTAGGACTTAAGACTCAGAGCTTTATCTGTATGGTCCTTGACCCAGTAGTCTGCATCGCTAATCAATTCTAAATAGCAGCGCTCATACTGGAATTCATGCTGGAACAATAGAAGACTCTCAAGAGCAATCTTGTGTGTACCTACTCACCGAAAGGGAAAGGAATCCATACCCATAGCTAGCAGCACTAGACCAGCTCACCAAACCCCATATTGCTTATTGATTTAAAAATAGTCATACATATATCCAAGAACAATCCATGTCATTTAATTGAGAATATTTAATCAACTAAAATTCCCCAGGGCTACAGATTATTCCCTAGGAGGAAAATCAAAGATGGATGCAGAGAAACACACCTCTAACCCAAGCACTTACAAACACACAGCGTTTAAGGAACTACAGAAAAAAGAAAGAAAGAATGTCAAACTGAACAGTTAAAGGGTAAACATGAATCCTTCATCGGCTGAAGGAGGGGAACTGTCTGCAGAAGGAAAGAAGAGGCAGACACTAAAGCAGTCCTAAGGTCTGGTTCCACGAGGCTAACTCAACAGTGGGTGCTATACACAAGAGTACAGTCGTGAGGTAGCAAGAGGGTGGGAGCCCCAGAAAGTCATGCAGATGGATGTGAACTTGATGGATCCCAGCGTGAGTCACACTTACCCTAGAAAAACCATGGCAGTCATTAGTTGGCTTACTCCCACCTCAAAGACACAGACAAAAGAAAAAATAATAATAATAAAAAACTTTGAAAGGTATTTTCATAAGTGCTCAGGAAAAATGTTCCTTAATATAGGCTCCATTTTTAATATAAAACGTTCTAAATTTCACACTTCATTTAAATAAACAAAAATACATCAATGTGAAAAGAATTCATTAACAGTTTATGACATACTTTTCAGGTAAAATTTATATCACCAAGATACAAGAAAAGATTTCCAAATCACTCTTTTTTATAACATGACAGTAATAAATTAGATAATAGAAAATGAAAGCAAAATGAGAATTTTCACAAATTTGGTTTAAATAGTCCATTTTTAAAGAGGATAAAACAAAATAATATACTCTACTTTCCATAAAAAGCATCTAAATTTACTTATGAAAGTTAATCCAATGTTAAATTTAACCTTTTCTTTTTTTGAAATTTTAAAAAGTTTGCAAACTTTGTTGACAACTGACATGCCCTTCTTTTATTTTATGCATTTGTTATATTACAGAAAGTATTGTGGAAATTAATCAAATAATCACAGGAAAGCATACCTGTCAGAGGTCTACTTCAGCATTTACAACAGGCCTCTTTCTTATGTTAAAAACAGCCTCTAGTGTAGATATGAATAATTGTTTTTATTAATACTTACCCAAAATCTTGAAATGACTACGTCTAAGTACGGCATGACCACTTAAAAGAATTTGTTCTACTTAAGAACAATTAGTAGATGGAGGCAAATATAGATGTAGACGGATGGCAAATTGAAAATGCTTTTAATAATCAAGAGTAAGGCATTCAACAAGTGAGTTATGAGTGCATTCTGTCATAATTGCTTTTGCCCATGTTACATATAGTAACATTCATATATCCATTCATATATCCATTCATATATCCATTCATAGTTCCTATGTTCCTAATCTTTGAAGACAAGTTCCCAGAACTTAACCAAATGATTTTATAAACAGGGAATGATGGGAATTAGTTCAAGATAACATGAATTTCCATAAAGGCAGGAAAAGGAAAAGAGCTTGGCACACAGGCAGTAGTCAATATTTAACAGAGTAAAAGAAAAAGTCAATAAACTGTAAATTATGTGCTTTAAAAAGAACTACAGAGCAACCTATAACAAAGCATCATAAAAATGCAGATTAAAATAAATGCAAATAAAATCAAGAAAAAAAATCCCCAGACATTTAAATTATACAGATACAAGAAGAAAACCAAATGGATGAGATGAGAGTCTAAGCTCATACCAAGACTCAGTCTTACGTTTGGGCTTCCAGTCAAGCAAAGCTACGTGTGAACACGTGGCAGAACTTAAGACAACTTCAGTGCCCGGCTAGTAGTATTTGAGGACCAGTTTCCCTAGCTGTCTCTGGAAAATCAGGGGCTTTGCAACCATTTTCCTCACCTGAGGAACAGAACTCTGATGACATTATTGTCCTAGGTTTTGAGATTAACACCAGCCAACCCTTTCACCGTGCCAATCACAGGATTGTATGAACACAGTACATGATATGTGAATACATTAGGAGTGCCAAGCATAGATGTTTTATGTTTATCGTGATAGTTTTGGCTACATCTAAAACATTACTCAATTTTTCCAGCCTATATTTATGTCATGGACACAGTATTTATTGAGATGTATGTTAGAAGCGTCACTAAAATCTGCAAAACTCATGGGCACATGAAAGAAACATAAAAACAGCCTAAATGGTGACTTGGGTGATACAAATCATAACGGAAGTGTACACAGTGCAGCCTGAAGTGAGAGGGGAAAATGATGCATTCTGGAGGGGCAGGGACACCACAATAAAGGCGACATACAAATGGGAACATGCGAGGAAACTCCGTGTCTGGCGAGCTGGGGAAATGCACTGGAAAGTTATTCCACGAGAATGCTCGCGACAGTGAGGCAAGGGGGTAAATTTTAGTTATGTAACAGATGGAAGAGAGTCACACCATGTTCATGGAAGTGTAACAGAAAGCACAAAAATTATGAATCTGTTCGAGCTCAAAATTGAAGATGTTGCTGTTCAACAGATGCCACTGTACTTTGTGTCAGGTAAGCTAAGGAGAACCAGGAATGGGCAGTCACGTCAGGATTTTCTCTGGAAGGCAGTTTGGGATCAGAGAGTAGCCTCAAAGTCTAGAGACTTAAGCACTAGAAACCTAACAAACATATATCAAAGCCTAGAGACAAGCAGACGAAAGGACTGTGGGTTGGGAAGCAGGAATCAGACATAACAATCAAGAGTTCATAGCGAGAGTCAAAGATGATGGCATGGGTTCTGATCGCATATGACTTACTGAGAAATTAAGGAAGGCAGTTTAGAGTAGAATGGATTGTTTTCATATGCTGAACTTGAAGCTGTTCTGGAACACAGAGGGTTGATAATGTTCAGCTGAAAGGTAGTTACAAGGCACAATATGTCAGAATATGGATTGGGAAGTAAGCTGTAGACAGCCTAGGACTGGGTGAAGTTGCAGAGTGTTTATATCCATAAAGAAGCCAAAGAAATACCACTTATACTATTAGTAATGTGTGTGTGTGTTTAAATAAAAATCATTGAGCTAGATGAGAACTTCATACTATATAAAGGACAAAGAGAAATGCTTTATTCAATTCAGACAGATATATATCTAGAGAGGAAGTAATCTGTTTAAGGTAATCAATTCTCAAATTAATCTGTAGATTTAATGTAAATTTAATAAAACACCTGCAATATAGTTCTATGAAGCTTAATAAAATAGTCATTTAAAATATGAGCTTAGAATAATAATTTTAAGGGAATAAAGGAGATCCTGACCTAGCAGTTATTGAAAAATATTGTGAAAACACAATAATGTAATGCTGACTCATATGTGGAAAACTTACTGGACTGGAAAGTCCAAAAATGATGCAAGCATATCCAATTCTGTTAAGTAAGAAAACTTACTTCAGACTATGGTGAAAGAGATGAGCGGGGAGCAGCACAATGGGAGGGGCTTTCCTTTGAGTGTGCTGGGGATGCTGGAGGACACCCAGCTTTTCATATGCAGACAGAACAACTCAAATGACAGAGGCACCAAAATATCACAGGAATACAAAAAAGCTGTGGAAATAAAGGAACCATGGATCATTGTGGAATTTTAATATGATGAGGAACAAAGTTGAAATCAGTGATCACTATGAACTGAAGCCTTCAGAAAGGAAGCGTCCCAGGAGCACTACAGTGGTGATAGAGACTGCTCCAAAGAAGGGATGGCTGGGCCCTAGCAAGGCAACTAGATGAATAAAGGCATTTCCTGTCAAGCAGGAGAGCCTGAGCTCAATCCCCTGTACCGTTATGGTGGGAAAACCAACTCCTGTAAGTTCTCCTCTGTCTCCACACACAGCATGCCAACACACACACACACACACACACACACACACACACACACACACCCCACAAAAAAACTTGCAACTCTCTAAAAAAAGATTTTAAAAAAGAAAGACATTTGATATCTGACTTACTGGAAACAAACAGCAAAGGTAAAAAGAAAAAAAGTAAAGCTTAATGCCAGAGTTTCTGCATTGTCAGTTCAGAGAGACAGTATAATAAAGTGGACTGAAGTTTAACAGCTACCAAGACTTCTGCAGGTCAGAAGGCTGACTATGAAGTTCCCAGAAAACTGTCCAAGACTGAGCACAGAGTCCTCCGTTAACATGGAGGGTCAGCCTCATGGAAGAGAAAACGTGACAGCTAAATGTGACCATCTGTAAGGAAGCTAAAATATGTATTTCAAGCAGATTTGTATTAGTGTTGTTATCTTGCAATAGCCACCACCTGGCACACATATTGTGGAAGATTACCTATGAGTCAATGAATATTGGTAGAAAAGGCTAGAAAAAATCCTGGATAAGCCTCACATCACAAGCTTCTTACATTGTAACACTCTGGGGGAGAAAACAACCCTGATTTTCTGGGTCTGTCAGTGGTCACCTGTACAGTGGTGATCATATGATAGCATCACCGTGGGGTTTTGAGATTAGTCATCAGCCAGTCCATGTATGACACTAATTGTGCTATCAGAACACATTACGAGCTCAGCTCATTCATGCCAGAATTTGCAGTATGGTCTCCTCCATCTATAAAAGGCAACAGATCATCTAGGTGCACATCAGTTCAGTTACTCAAATCTACTGCAATACATGTTGAAACTTTGATTGACTGGGGCTCGCCAAAGTCTACAAACACCTCTCAGCGCCACAATCTATCACAAGGCCTAGATCAAGCCAGGGAGCAGCAGTTCACATAAAGAGACACCTAGGAAAGCATCATCATCAACATTATAAAAATAAAAAAATGACGGACACCATCAAAGAGAAGAAGAAAAGTTTAAGGTAGTAGGAATGGCAGTACAAGGACAAGGGCAGAGCAGTTACAGGTGAATGGCTTCATTTTCCCTTTAGAATGAACCTGTGACACTGTCCCTAAAGGTTAATTTCCAGGTCCTCTTGCAGTGGCTTTCAGCCTCTATATCCATGAGTCTTCACTCTTTGGAAAACACCATGGAGATAAAAACAGCTAGCAAAAAAAAAAAAATACTCTTAGCATCTGCAACCATCTTCAAGATTCTTGTTTTTGAAATAGTGGACTTTGGCTTTCTTCATTTCTGTAATAATAAAACTATTTGGCAACTACTATTCATTGCTGACTTTCAGGTTTTCTTTTCTCAGCCACACTACTCTCGAACCCTGCCTAAGATGAATAGACTCCATTTCTGATTTAGGGTGAGGGCCAACTGTAGATGGCAATTGTGAAGTGTGATCGTCAAGCAGACTCACATTTGCTGCTGGTTCCGTTCAGGTGTTGGTGATCTTGCAAATTTTCTGTGAATAACTTTCCTGGATAGATTAAAGGGCCTTGCTTTATAGAAGCCTTATTGAAGTGTATTTGGCACAACATAAGCTATACGATTTAACATGTACATTTGAACATGCATGGACATAGCATATATCCATTAAGCTATTACCACAATGGAGTACCCAATGTCTATTTGATCATTACCCTTTCCCTGAAGGATAAATGTTTTGCTTGAATGTCAACAGCAACGGAGTAAAAGCCATGGTCTGAGAGTCACACAGCATGGCTGGACGTCCTCTTTTGCATCTGCCTCAAGGGGTCCCACCAATGAAGTTTTGTGAAGGAACATGGGAGTGAAGTAAGAGCTGTGTGTGAGGGCTGAAGCTCAGCTGGTGCGGGAGAATTGTCTGTATTCTGTCAATGATGTTTTAAATAAACACTGATTGGCCAGGCAGGAGGTGTAGGTGGGAAAACCAGACAGGAAGTGGAAATGATGCAAGGAGAGCTGGAGAATTCTGGGGAGGAGGAAACTGATTCCTTCCTCTCCTTCCCAGATCACCGAAACAGCAGGATGTGAGCTGCCCCACTGAAAAAGGTACTGAGCCACATGGCTAAAATAGATAAGAATAATGGGTTAAGATAAGTCATAAGAACTAATAAGTAGCCTGACCTAATGGGCCAAGCAGCTTTATAACTTATAGAGATCTCTGTGTGGCTGATTTTCTCTGGGGCTTGCAGGTTGTGGGATACCAGGCAGGGACATAAACACAACAAGCCGGCCCTTCATGTTACACTCAGCAGTCTGGGAACCACGTTTTAAGTTCTCTTTTATTGGAATATTTTTTACCAACTGAATACATTTTCTTTTCAATACCAACACTAAAATATTACGAACCATTGGTTGGACTTCATGTCCACCTCCCTCTCCATGTTATGCTTGCTTGGCTCTAGCTTGAGCTTGCACAGGGCTTGTTCAAGCTGTTATAACCTCTGTGAGTTCATATGTACCGCTGCTCTACTGTGTCCAGAGAACACTCTTCCTTGTGTTGGGTTACTACTGCTAACTTTCACCGTGTTTATTCTGCCCCTTCCCTATGATACCTGATCCTGGAGAGGAGATAAAGTCCACAGGTTCTACTTAGGGCTGAGCATCTGCAGTCTCCGAATCACTGCACTTTGCCAGCTGTGGGTCTCTGCACTAATCATCACGCCAAGGCTTCTCTACTAAGGGCTGGGATATCAACTGATCAATGTGGATAATGACAACTCACCAGGTGTTCACTTAATACTCTCTTTAGCAGAATAAAAGTAGGAGAAGGCTACACATCCATGACTATAAGGGCAGCACAAACTGGCTTTGATGGGTGAAAAAAATCAAAGAGATACAAAGTTAGCTGGGAGGGAAGAAGGAGTAGATCTGAGAGGAGTTGGGAGAGGGGTGAACACAATCAAATCTCAACTCACTGTACAAATGCTACTAAAAATGAGGGGAAAAACACTTCTGTTTAGGTTTTCTTTTGTTTCTCTTTCAATTTCCATTCACATTAAAATGAATTTTTGCCTTCTTCAAAGTATTAACTGTATTGCTTATTCTTCAAATAGTATTAAATATTAATACAAGTATATAATAAGTATTAATACTAGTATTAAGCATACAGTACACATATATGACTATGCAGTAGGGCCAATGTTACTGTCACAGTTACGACAGTAACTGTAACATGTACTGTACCCAAGGCTCGCTAGCAAACATAAAGTGCAATTGCCTTCCAACTGGAACTTCATGGAACAGCCTTGACGAGCTGATGAAGAACAGGAGGTTCCCTGTCTCTCAAGCCTAGCAGTTTTACTTCCAGTGCTAAGGCATTCCAGGAAGGTACTCACTCCATGTAAATGTAAGATAACGTGGGCTTGCAAATCAAATGTTAATATAAACACAAAAATTCAGTACTAAATATAATAACTGCATAAGTAGTACCATGAATGCAAAAGCTTTTAGAGAAAAATCATACTCATGCTTCTCTTAAACTAAATTTACATCTATATAGGGTTTGTGAACCACAACCCATGGTGGGTCTTCTTCTGAACACAACATCCAACATAATTTTTTAACAGTACCCAACAAGAGATATTTAGCAAAATCTATTTTTCTGAGTTGTTATTATTCTTTTCACACTATTCACATGAAGATAAATATTAAAAGAAGGTACTTATAAATCCATGTTTCACTTTCAAGTTGATGCTAAAATACCAAGACAAACAGAACAAAAAATTATTGCAAAAAGTAGGCAAAGAAGAGGAAATTTCTCCTTTGATCTCTCAATTCTGCATGTAGATTTTAATGTCTAAAACTAGCCATGAAGACTTTCCTTTGCTTAACAACAAAAACAACACATTAACTTTTTTCATTTTCATTTCCTCCATATAGAAAAAGAGTGGAGAAGCAAAGTAACATATCAGCAAAGCATAGAATACTTTGTGAAGTTGTTGGCAGGTCTGAAGTAATGTATATAATTAGAACACCCTAAACTCATAATGTTGCATTGTTTTAGAGATAGATTTTACAAAGATATTTATATATTAAAATAATCCCTAGAATCAAAAACTACTAACAAACCCAATTTCTTTAATATTTTTTATCATACTTGCATGCCTATTTATTATGGTACAGGGATGTGTGATGATGTGTGCCATGGTGAGCATGTTCAGGGCAGAGGTTGTCATGAAAGTCTTCTCCCCCCTTCTACCATGCAGGTTCTGGGGATGGAATTCAGATCATCAGGTTCTATAGCACTGACACATTCGAGCAATCTCTCTGGCCCATTGGATTTCACTAGAAATTCTAATGGCAGCTTTTTGCCACTTTCTTCTTCACTGGATCTTAAAAATGCTATTTAATGAGCATGTATTATTTAAAAATGCAAAATGGTTGATATTTTGATAAACCATATGTACGTGGTTCTCCAGTAGTAAAGGGGAAGAGTATATCTTATTCTAGGCCTGTGTTGTCTATAACAGTAGCCACTAATAAATAGCAATTTAAATTTAAGTAAAATAAAATATCTAATTTTTCAGTAACACTGACTACTCAGTCATCATAAGTGACTACTGTAAGACAAAAGGAGGTGGAATATTTTCAACACCAAATAAGATTCTATTGGAAATGGCTGCTTAAAAAACTGAAATCAGTTGATCTACAGGGAGAAAAAAATCATAAAAATCCCTGGTGTGTACTGAATCAGCAATGTCAGTCCATCGAGGAGGATTATGCAAAACAAAACAAAAAGGACTATGCTCATGGCTAATCAGAAAGCTCACTATAAAGCACTGGGTGTTCGGGCACTGGGTGTTCAGGTCTACGGAAGGGATTGGTAACATCTAGCACATTCCCACAAAAGTCATGTTTGAGAGGTTTTTGAACTTGGAAAAACTAGAACAAACTCTAGCATCTATCCTTCCTAAAGAATAAACATATTTGCCTTCATCTTGGGGAAACAGAAAGGAAAGAAACAAAAAAAGAATTTTGGAAAAATACAATATTTTTCCTTTAAAATTTTTTAGAAAATAAGTCAAAGGAGGAAGTTCTTTTTAGAAATTAGCATCTCAAGTAATATCAAAATCCCCTACGATGGTAAGTACTTAAGAGAAAAAAAACAGCTACTTTTATTTGAGAAGGAAGAACTGGGTGACACAGCCAACGCTGATGGAAGCTCTAGCGACAGTATCTGTGCAGCTGGTGCTCCATTACACACTGCATATCCCCATTAGGGTGTTTATTTAATATTCTTGATTTATCCTCATCATTGTACGAAGATGTTCCAGTCAATTTAAAATTAATAGGCTATTTTCATTTTGAATATGCAGGCCAGATTTTTCTGACATGGTGTGAACACCACTTGATGAAGTATGCCGAGGATCCTCTGGTTTTCTTCAGTGTTTTCTACCCTTGAGATTTAAAACTGAACCTTTCTGCCAAGAAAATTGAGGCAGCATAAATTGCAACCATTAAGACTTATGCTGTACTAAAAGTGTTCTAATTTTTCATGGCTTTCTACACAGTTCAAAAATTATGTCTACTTTTCAAGGCCAGTAAATATTTCATAGAGTTAAGGATCCTATCTCCATAGTAATTAATATCACTGGATAACTGTTATTGAGTGATTAGTAAAAGTTATACCATACTCCTTAATGCTGACTTAGAAACGTAGGGCAGTCTGAAAAAACAAGCTTAGCTCTTGGGGTCAGAAGTCAGAAACTTATTATTAGTTCTGTTGCTTCTGAAATCTCTGCTGTCACATATATAAAATGAAGCAGGCATAAGAATATACAATTCATTAAGTCACTGTTATCTTAAACTGCAGTCAATGTTAACAAGGTAAATTACTTCAAACAAAACCAGAGGGGGAAAAATCCTATGATTTAAAAAACAGATGATGACAGGATGGTTTCCCCATATATATATATATATGAACACACAGATGTAAAATATATAAATACTCATTTTAACAAAAGATGCTTATAAATAAAATATTTTAAAATTAATATGTAACCAATTTTAAACACATTTATAATATAAAATATAGATTTTGCAGCCATCAGAAGTCCTTCTGCCACCATTTAAACTAGCCCCATCACTGTCCAGCTGTGTAAGTTACTTTTCTCTTCTGAGTACCAATGCTTCCCTGTCTTAAGATGTGAATGGTGAGCCCCAATTCACAGCACTCTTGTAGAAATTGAATTAGCTTGCCATCAAGAATGCAGTCCCATGTGTACTGTGAAAGCGTGATGTAAATTTAGCTTTTGCTGTCATCTTTGTATCACAATGGCTCATGTAGACTCTTGGAAGCATATTCTGACCAGACATACATAACATCTTTAAAAATCTTTGTTTTTTAATTAATGAAGCTATTAGCAAGAATGAATATCTATTCAATATTCTAGAACTGAATATGAATATAAAAACTATACTATATATAATTTTAAAGGGCAGTTTGAACAGAACTATCTGGCATCAGTTAACAATGCTGTTCCCAGGAAATATGGTTTATTAAATGAAACTCTCAGTGCCTGGCACAGGATACCTCCCCATGAGTTACTAGTCAGGGAGGCCTCAGAAACACCCCAAACAACATAGGCTATTGTCTTCTACCATAACTACATAGTAAGGCCCTATTATGGAAGCAGAATAGAGAAATGTATCTTGAATTTACTAGAAACCTTTTTCAGGTGACCTTGTATAGTTTCAGAAGGTACAGTTAAGGTCACTGAGGCAGAAAGGACATCGGTGGTCTTATCGAGTTTTGACCAAGCTGCTGCTACACTGAGCGACTGGCAAGGCATGCCTGCTGGTACAGTGGTGGCGGGAAAGTCACGGGGATTTTTTGAAGGCCTGTTTCACAGGAGGAACTTTGCCAGTGGTCATGTCAGAGGAGCAGCAAGTGGCATTGAAGTTCAAGGTGTCAACCCACCAGGAGGAAACTCTCTGATGGGTCAATCTCGGTTGGTCAAGCACCCGAGATCACAGACCACAGAATGTCTTTTGCTTTTGCTGTGCCTTTACATGCTTGCTGCTGGGATCTTGTTCTGGTATCTGGCATGGTGGGAATGGGTGGGGAGATCCCCACTGCCTGGATGTACTGTGTTTATATCATGGAAACATTCTGTTCTACTGGATTGTCATTGAAGATGATTCCTCCCTAAGCTGTACTGTCTAATTGATAATAATAATGAGAAATTATGTTTCGAGTATTAATTAACTATAAATAGTATCATGATTTATCAATATCTAAAAATAAGTTGGGTAAGTGACAGTGCACAGCTGCTTTGACATTCTGAGCATAGGCAATGCAGTCAAAACATTGTTTAATAAAATGAGGACAAACAGTGCACACTGAGTACACAGGGGGTGGTATAAGCTGGCTTGAGAGAAGTTCATTCTTCTTTTTGTTGTCTTGGAAGAATGGGCTATAGATACTCTGCCAGGGTGGAAAGAATCTTTTGTACGGCTGGAGAACTAATCTTTTGGGCTAATAATAAATTATTTTGGATATCCAATAAAGGTCACAAATTATCAGAATAAGCCAATATCCATAAAGATTATTATATTAAAAGTGTAGTCTAAGCCACTTATTTTTTAATAGTAGTAATCTTAATACAATATGATTAAAATAGTAATCATATTAGTCAGTTCTGGCTATTGTAATAAAATTCATGTCAAAGAATCTCTAATTTGAAATTTTAAATAAAATTCTACATATATGATGCTCAAAAAGTTTTGGGCCTTGAAGCATTATGGATCTCAGGTATTCTAATTAGATATCCTTAATCAGTGTGATTTGTGTGAACATTTCAAAAATTAAAAAAAAATAAGTACTTATTATGGCCCTAAGTTTTTATTTATAGTCCTAAGCTATTATGGCCCACTCCTTGGGATGGTGCCACTCACAGTTAAAGTGACCCTTCCACCTAGTCTAATCTAGACAATCCTCGCAGGCATGTACAGATGTCAAGTAATCTAGACGACGACTTACATGCACGCCAGATAACTTGTGGCTTACTCTGGGTCCTGTCAAGTTGACAACCAAGACAATCATGTCAGGGATGTTCAACTTGTTAGACTTGACTAACAACCCAAACCACTTATTCCCTCACACTTCTTGTGTCTGGGAGTCCAAACTCAGTGTACCAACACAATGCAGACTTTATGGGGGGCCTCTGGCTTCTAGATGGCTGCTGTTGTCTATGTCTTCCTCACATGGCACGGAGAGAACAGAGCAGGCCTTCTGGTATCCTCTCTTATAAAGTCTCACCACGAGAGCTCCAGCTTCATGACCTCCTCTTACTATAATTACTCCCACAACACCATCTCTAAATGCCATCAAACTGAGGGCTTATCCCATAACAGTAACTTGGGAAAGAGTAGACAAGACTGAGTCCACATCAGCAAGTGACTTTGAACTTCTATGGAAACTGGTCCCAAACACTTGCCAATGCATGGAAATTGATCAACAACATTAATTTCTGTCCATAAAACATGATATAATAAAAGAAAGGGCCACAGAAATATATCAGATTAACAGGATCTAAGTATCCTCCTGAGAATACCCGAGGAGGAACAGTTTCCTTTTTCCTTATATAGGAAAGGTATGAGATGATAATGTTCATAAACCACCATACTTTTTCTTAACATGGTCATTTCATTGCATTGGTTATATATTTTAAAATGACAGAAAAGTAATCACCTTGTTGATTATAAAAACACACACAAAATACAAAAATTACCATCCTGAGAAACAATAACAATTTGTTATTGAAGACATGAAGGGAAATTTTCCTACCTGTGCTGCTTTTTTCTTTTTTTAAAACAGGCCAAACCTAGCAGGAATCTCTAATTATCATACCAGTGGGACGGCTTAACAAGGGTGTCACTGGCTCAAAAATGCAATTGGATTCTCAGCATGACTGCAAGAATGGCAATTACAAACCCCAGCAAGTATGTCTGCATATTAAGATTTTGATAATTTACACAATGGACAGCTTATTGCTCTTGAACTAGTTGGAACAACAGAAAAAGATCTTTTGAGGACCCCTACATTAATAAAATATTTATTACTTAGGTAGAGGTTTCGGGTACAAAAATCATAGCAGTCCACTGATACCAGTACATCTAGGTTGCTATAACATCTTTACTTATGCTAGAATAATATTTTATTTAAATAAATAGTCTGAATTTAAAAACAATCAACCCATTAGTCAAATGTCAAAATTACAAATGGTATTGTATTATATTTTTTAAATTTCATAGATATAATGAGTTTTCAAAAAACACACAAAACACAATTCCTTCTATTTGAAGTTTAAGAACAAGCAAAATTAATCTATAGTGAGATGGCAGATGTAATTATTAAAAGCTGAAATTTGAAACTTTTTGGGTGTTGGTTCAAAGAATTTTGAGTTTTGGAGTACCTGGATTTCAGATTTTCAAACTAAGAATGCTTAACTAGCAAAGTCTATGCATATATCTAAAAGCCAAAACACTTCAAAATTTGAAGCCTTACAGTCTCAAACATAAGACATTATCAATAGAAATTAAATGAACCAGGCTTCATGAGTTAGAAATAGTCTACATCTTTGCGTAGATAATGAGCATATATGAGTATATACATGCAGAAAAATTCTTATCTCTACATGCCAAGACTCACAAATTTCACTATCTGTATTTCAATAAAAATGGGAAAAAAAAACAAGACCTGTAATACTAGGTAACTTTCTAATAAAAATAATGAATAGGTCAAAAATGTGAGGTAAGTAGCTAGTAACTGTTTAAGATAAGTATCTAACAACACAACTGTCATCATCTTCCACAAAACAAAAATTTCAGTGGCAGCTACACTTGAGTAAGTACCAAGAGTTTACACAGCTGGGTTTTAAGAGCCATCACCGTGTTTAGCACTGTGTTACATATTTTACATCTCAAGGTGGTGACAACTCCTAATCCTCCTGCCAAGATTTCAACCTAAGTCAGCTATTGATAGAACAAAGGCCATTCCTGGGAAGAGTTTTGTTTGTTCTCTTTGTTTATCAGCTTAATACATAGGAGACTATACACTTGAAAAGGATCAAGTTCTGCAAATAGGACTAGATGATGATGGAGTGGGCATTTTTATAATTGTGTTTTGCTCTTTTCTTCAGTTATTTTTCAAGGACTATGAAAGAAATTGAATCATAAAGCTTAACCTGGCAGAAGGTATTAGCCTACAACATTAAACCACAAAGACAGGAGGGACAGCTGTTTATGAAGAAATGCTTCCCCTATTGTCCTTCTGAGACTGTCTAAGAGGACTAAACACGGACACGTCTCCTATACCCACTGCTATTCGCAGGCAGGAGTGTTTTTGCTGTTCCTAATTTGTCAAGATCAGGTGAACAGAAGTCTTACAGAGCACAGGCTCTCATTCCTACATGGGCTCTGTAACCTTCGGTGATTAATAATGCATGCTTCTTTCTTAGTTCACCACATGGGGCATACTCAGAGGGCACCATTCTTATTGAAACCCCTTAAATACCAACAGGAACAAATAAGCACAAGCCAAATAAGAAGCCTCATATGAATCTGGTCCTTTATTGCCCATCACGGAGTTTTGACAATGGTTAGTCATTAAGATAATGCTCACCATTCTATTCCAAAGCAAATACTGTCAGTTTAGCTGAGTCCACCCGTTTTTGGGATTGTATCTATCACATCAATACAAAAATGTTCTTTCACAGTATTTGGATCTGTTGTGTACTGAAGTTGTAAGTGTCAGTGAGTGCTGTTGATGGAGTTAGTGCCTCAAACTAGCCTTTCTGACAGGAATATGGCACCTACTCTTAGGATCCAACACGATGTTCTCTTCAAGGAGATACAGAACAGATCCAAATATCTTTATGACTAAACCAAACAAGTCTTAAGGAAATGTATATCATGTTTGATGGGCCTTCCCAAGAAGAGAGAACCACTTAGTAAAATCCAGGAGAGAACAAATAATGAATTTTAATTTAAATACCAGGATCATAAAACTCAGAGTCCACAGGACAAATCCAGCAAGAGAAAGATGTAAATGTGCAGATTCGATGGCCTGTTACCACCTATTCTATTTACAGGAAAATCTAAAAACAAGACAAAACCAAACCAAAGCAAAATACTCTTAATTCAAACACATATTGGGTAATCAACTTCAGAACCATAACATAGATATCAGAAGTCTTTATTCTGAGGACAAAAGGATGCAGAAAAGGATCCCATTCCCTAAGTCAAAGATACTCCACTTATTTTCCAAAGATCAATTTAAAGATTACATTTGACATTTTTTTAGAACATACCCCAAAGAAAGTTTCAAGTAAATTTTGAGTTTCCAAACATCTGTGAAAACTATCTTGCTTCAGCTAAAATAATACCTATTTGGAGTATGCTGGAATTTTTTAATATTTGGTTTTCCTAGAGATTTCATACATACAGACAAACACCCCAAATTTTTTGAGTACTAACTTTTGGCTACAACTATGATGCACTCTCAAGCACTTAGTATCCATTACCCTTTTCATGATGCTTCCACAGTCTATGGAACAGGCTCAATAGTTACCTCCCTCTTTCAGAAAGGAATTCAAGGAAGCACAAAATGGTTAAGCAATCTGCTCACTGATATGAAGCCTAAATCTTAAAGCAGTTGCTATTCAAACCCAAGAGCCGGAGCTCTTGTGTTCTGACTCTCATTGTCTACTGCACATGAGCACTGTTCATGTACTCCACATATCAGCATTATTATGAAAAAGGAGCCGTTTTCATTTATTAGTGGAACTGAAGTCATTTTGGAGAGAATATATTTTTTCCATGAAAAAATAAAAAGCAAAACAGAGATTCATCACCTATATCACTACCTCACTTACACCTCCTGGGCCACCTACCTCACATACCAGGCAGGGACAAAGAAAGAATAAATCTGATGTCAGCAAATTCAAGTGGAGTCTGAATTTGGACCCTCCTTTTGTTGCTAGTAGCCTGTGCTCCTTCCAAACAGCTGCATGTGACTAAGACATGCAAAGCATACTTGCGCCTGTATAAATATTTAGGGTTTGTCCCTTTGCTAGTGAAAGGCATGAGGAAAAGCTACTAATTTGACATGTTGGTTTGTGGTTCGGGCTGGAAGGGCCTGTGCTTCAACCACTATGGTGTCTAAAACAATAGCTTATGCTGTTCTGTGTACTCCTTTGTGTGGGAAGGAGGTGACATCTGTGTACCATGTATTGGTGGCCTGAGGTAGCACTCCCTCCTGTATATGTATAGGATAAGGAAATAACTCTTTTAGAGTTTCAGTGTAAGAGTGAGATGGGAAGTACTCCAGGAATGGTAAGAGGAGAAGATTTGAAACATTAAGAGCTAGACATGGCTAAAAGATAAGTATTGTGTCTTCTACCAACGTTAGTGGAACCCAGGAGGGGAGTAGGGTTTGGAGACATTAGAAAGTGGGACAGGAAATAGGAAGACAGTAATAAGTGACCCAAAGGTTAACATAAGAAGTTCAGCTATAGACAGAGCTTGCAGTCAAGGTGACCAACCTTGAATAATGTGGTCTAATTTTTTTTGCAATGGACACAAAGGAAGGACCAGTAGGTGACCCAGAATGCTAGGCCATATCTCTTCTTTTCACTAACATAGAAAGAATAGAGCAAGTTAAGTCTGAAGTTGTAGTAATATCTAATTAGAGCCTGGAAGAGAGCCTGCAGAAGGTTACAGAATGGCTTGGTACTGGGTACAAGAAGAGGCTCGTGTGAGATGCCAAGGGCCACCTCATATTGGGGATGGTCAATAAGAGAAAAAAGAAGGAATACAAGAGCTTAAGAGGCCAGGCATTCCTAGGAAGGATAAAATTTCATCCTTGGTGATAAGGACTATTGCAAACAGACTGCTTATTCATTTCCCAGCCACCCAGACCCAAATAATAACACAGAAGCTATATTAATTGCAACACTGCTTGGCCTATTAGCTCAGGCTTCTTATTAAGTAACTCTTACATCTTAAATTAACTCATTCCTATTACTTTGCATCTTACCATGAGGCTCGTGGTTTACTGGTAAGGTTCCTGAGTATCTGTCTCCTTCGGCAGCTATATGGCACCTCTCTGACTCTGCCTATTCTCTCTCTCTCTCTCTCTCTCTCTCTCTCTCTCTCTCTCTCTCTCTTTTCCTCCCTCCCTCCCTCCCTCCCTCCCTCATTCCCTCCCTCCCTCTCTTCCAGCCTGGCTATATTCTGCCCTGCTATCATCCAAAGCAGCTTCTTTACTAACCAATGGCAATAAAACATATTCATAGCATACAGATGAGAATCTCACATCAGACTATGAGTGACTGGATTAAGTGTTTTCTATCTAGGGTAATGGCCTCACTAGTTGGAACAATATCTAATCCCAGACAAGTACCATGAGGAGTGAGTGGGCAGTTAGACCTTAAAGGGTGAGACCCAGCTAGACAAAAAGTTTAATAAGGTAGAGGTGTCTGACTGGTTAATTTGCAGGGATGGACTACAAAAGAGAAGATCATCTACCTATTATATGAGCTCGGGTTCAGGAAGAGACAGTGTATAAGTGAGAGGCTAGAGTCTGACCAAATAAATGTGGGCTGTCCCAGAACCCCTGGGGTAGGACAGTCCAAGTGAGCTGGGTAGAAAGGTGAGTGTTCAGGTCAGTCCAGGTAAAATGAAGATATTTTGTGACTGGGGGTTCAGATGAATAGAAAGAAGGCATTCTTGAGGTCAAGGACAGAGAAATGAGAACTTTCTGAAGGGATGGTGGAGAGGAGAGTGTAGGGGTTGGGAACTACCTAGTGAAAGGGAACTGTTGCAGAGTTGCTGAGTCAGAGATCCTGAACCAAGTGGTATGGGGGCACTAAAAGGTAAAGAAGAAAAGAGCAGACAGTGGGTATAAGAAATAGAGGGCCCCACTTTGACTCGGAGGTTCCTTCCCAGCACGGGGATGGGACAGGCTGGTACCACTAGGAATGGATAAGGGGGATACCCTTAATGATACAGCTAGGTGCTGGGGTTTAGTGAGTCTGATAAGATAGTCTCCCCTCTCTGATAATAGAGAGGTGGGTCCCGAGAACTTTGTCAGGACTAAAAAATGTGTCCCTGGTGTCCTGTAAAGAGATGGATTGTTCTGATGCTGTGATGACTACCCAAGGTTCCCTGTCAGAGATGGAGGTGGAGAGGCCAAGGAAGCTGGGGCACCCTCAGTCATCCATGGTCACACAGAGGAGGTTGGCTGAAGGGTGGTCTGGGCTTGATGTTCCCATGCTGCACAGGACACTAGAGCAATCAACACCCCAAGTCTCTCCTGGATGTCACCAAGGACAAGGTCTGGGTGGTTTATAAGGGTTCAGGCAGGCCCGGACCCAGTAACCCTCCTAACTGCACTTGAAATAGTGATGTGGAGTGGAGGTTTCCAGGCTTTTGGAGGTCAGAAAGCCTGGGCTTCTGCTTTGGCTAGCTGAGAGGCCTTAGTCATCACTGGGTACTTTAGATTAGGGGCTTTTTCCTCTTTCCCATGGTACACCTTGAAGGGCACAGTTAGGATTTCTTCCTGTGCAGTCAGGGGCCTGCTCTCAGGGCGTTTAAGTTTGGCCCTAATATCAGGGAAACTCTGAGAGAAATAGGTCATCAAGAGCTGCTTTCTGTCTAGGGTCTCAGCATCCAGACTACATAGTGAGGAATTTTGGAAGGCAGTCTAGGAATGGAGATTCATTTTCCTGTTTTTCCTGGATGACCTCTTAGATTATTTTATAATTTACTGCCTTAAGGGTGGCCTTGGGGAAGCTGGTCAGGAGTCAAGTTACAAATCAATGACTGTAATACCCCAGCCCCAACCAGGTAGATGTCCTCAGTTAGGTGGGTTTTGACTGCATGGGTCCTAGCCTGATCTTAGATTTGCCTTTGCTCCCCCAGGAAAAGACTGTTGGTGAGAATCATACAAACACGATGGAATGTAAGGTTATATTATTGTGTGATGTACTGGAATTCTTTAATAAAGATGGAAGAATTGACAGTAACTGAACTCTCAGTTCAGTTAAAGAGAAGGGGCTGTGTACCCTGGCCTCCTCAGGCCAGGGAGTGGGAGGTAAGAGGGTGTGGTAGGTAAGAGCAAGGAGCAGGAGAATTGGGGGCTGCTGGTGAACTGAAGGGGACACCAGTGAGAGCTGATTCCAGCAACCTGGGGCTAAGGAAAGAGAAAGAAACATGGAGGGCTCAGAAAGAGAGAGGAAGTTGTGGGTTTGGGCCGATGGGGGGGGGTTCATTCACTCAAATAAAAGTGGAAGAATCATCTTGTTCTGACTTCATAGCTGTAAGGAGCTGAGTATGGGAACAGGAAGTACAAAGAGAAGACTTGGAACAGAGACAAGAGAAAATTTGGACAGAGAGACTCTCAGAGAGATTGTTCACAGTAGTTTTAAAGATACTGAGTAATATTGGGATCAACGGTGCCATTGCACAGTTATTTGAATTGATTAGGTGGTGGATACTGAGGCCAAATTTGATTGCAAAGAAGAACAAGGTTTAGAGCCTTTCAGGTCTGGTGCCAGGTGTAGAGGGTGGACGTTTTCTAAGAGGCATCCCTAGGGGGAATGCTAGGGTAAGGAAGACCTCATTCCCATGGATAACAGAGAAGGAAAATGTCACTGCAGTCTGTAATCATGGGAGTCCCTAGGACTCAGGGAGAACCAAATGAGAACCAAGCCATTAAGAGGGTCATCACCACACTCAATGGAGGCCAGGGGTTCCAACTGGCTAACTCAGAGAGGTGAGGAGAGGAGAGGCACCTGATACCAGGGTTTTTGTAAAGTCAGAAGGTGAGAACAAAAACTGAGTTCTAAGAAGGGGGTCTCATCCACAGGAAAGGGTCAGGAATGGGACTGCAAAAGCCACAAGGGCCTAGAAGAGCTGTGGAATTACAGACAGCTCTAAAGGGAAGATGGGAGAGGATGGGCAGGAAGGGGTGTAATAGCCCGGCTGGGCCTAAGGAAATTGCAGGAGGTAGGATGGGGTCAAGTAAAGATGGCCAGCCATAGTCTTAAAGGCCATGGCTGGGGGTACCTCTATCTCCAAGAGTACCAGAGGGGTGCTGGACACTCAATGGTCACTTCCTCCGGCTTAGGGAAATGTTTGTACTGACCGAAAGGGAAAGGAAACGTACCTCACTGCTGCTGGTGGATGGGGTGCTGAGCGATCAGTGAGGCAGACGGTGAGTCTGTTGAAGGTGGACTGGAGATGAGGGATAGGGTCCCAGTGTGGTTCAGACCGGGGGTGAGGAGTGTAGGGTGAAGGGGATGAGGCGGGGACAGGTACTAGGAGAGAGATCCTATCCCAGCCATTGAACCCAATGTAAGTTTTACAGCTCTGAGGGGAAAGATTTCCCCAACAGAAGTGTTACTTTCTCCAGTGAAAGTATTACAGTTCTGCTCAGCTCAGGTCAAAGTTGCTACAGCTGGACTCCACTAATGGAAAGTCTCTCCAGCAAAAACTGCTACAGTTTGGCTCCTGCCAAAGTGTCATACTGCACAACAAACCAAATATAAGAGATTTACTAGAAGGAAAAGACCTCTGATTGGGTGAGAAAAAATGCAGTAACCTATCACTAAACAAAGAATAGTTAATGCACTTGAAAACTGGATACAAATTCATCTAAATTTCAACCTTCTGTATGTCAGAATCAGTAACTGATACGTCATATGACATAGGCCATTAGATGACACTTTAAAATTGTAAATGTGGATTTTATGTTGAATACTTTAAATTTTCCAGGAGTTCCCCGGTAGTTTTCAAGTTGAGTTATTAAAGGTGAACTTTCCTCCTACAGAAATTGTCCTTGATTGAATTTCCGTGTCAGATCTATATTCATGTTTCTAACTAGCAAATTTAGCAGCACAATAATTACATGAACAAAGCTCTGGTTGAATTTCTCAGCAGAGTTTTCATCTTTTCATCTTCGAAGTCAAATCCCTACAAACATCAATATGTTCCTGTCATGTCCACACCTGTCATCTGCACCACAAGTCAGTGTAATCTACAGATAAAAATGAGAAGAAATTGGACATATTTTATGGCTGTTCTGCTTGAGGGAATAAGAATAAAGTAAATCAATATTTCTCGTCGTTTCCTGAAAGTACTGTATTCTCCAGCGCATTTAGCTAGCATTTGCCCATTTAAGCAAGGACAAAAACATAAGGAAAAAGATTTTAATGCAAAAAAAAATTGTGCATCAATATTTCTGGGTCACAAAAATTGAAGTTGTATGAAGCATAATTTCAAGATCTAAGTTAAATACACTCTCAACGTTGATTGCTCTCAGCACTAGGAACTACCACTAAGTAAACTCAGACTATTCAAGAATGAAGTCAAATTTAACATCCTACCATTGCCATTGAAATATTGCCGAATTAACAACCCATTTAAAATGTCAAGATTTTACTTCCTTTGTAAAAAAGTCTAATATCTTTACTTATGCAACATATTTTTTCATTCATTGTTTGTTCCCAGTTCAATAAAAGTTTCTCTTAAAAACTTTCATCTTTCCTTAAATTTGTTTTTGACAGTTTCATGTGTGTTTGCATATGAATACATATATTGTGTTGTATATATACATATGGTGCATTACATATGTGTATACACATATGGTACATGCTGGTAACAATCACCATCACCAGCTTATCTCCCTTCATCCCTAATGTCCCTCCATCCTACAAGGCTCTTTCTCACAGTCATGTCTTTTTGTTGTGTTTTGTAATGTACTGAGTTTAACCAGGGCCATCTCAGTGTTCTTGGGCTTGCCATTAGTCACTGTAGCACCTGTATGTGCCAGGTTACTAGAAAAGGGTCTCTGGAGTGAATATCAAGTTGGTAGATAACAGAACATAAGTGATACAAAAATAAAAGGGTGGATACTGGGGATCAGAGTTTAAGAGGGATGTGGTGAGGCACACGGAGGAGCTCAGGGTGAAGGGAAGGTTATACAAAATGACAAGTATGAAAACCTAGCCCTTTGTAAGCCCACTAAAACCAGTGAGCAGAAGAGAGGTGATAGCCCTCATGGATGAATAAAGCTAATCCTAATAGCAAAGGATTAATAAACCAAAATCTTACTGTAGATGTGGTATCTCATTATGAGTTGTCGGTCAGATAGTCCTCCAAAACCTACCCAAACAACTAAGGATCTTGCCATTCTTCTTGGATGCCCATCAGACTAGTTGATGAAGACCCTAATGCTGTTCAGAAAGCCTAGATATATCCAGCTCCCCTGCCTGAAACTTGTAGTAAGTTCATCCAGACCCTTGAGAACAAAGGACAGAAGGTACAAAGAAGGCTGATAGAGGATAAAGTATCAATGCTCCTACCCAGATGGGAACCCTAAAAACTATAATACCAACCTTCCAAGCAAGGTGTGTGTTCACTGTTACAGCACAGGTGTGATTATTAGAGGAGCATCCAAGTACTTGATTGACTGGTTGTGAATTCATGTCTGGTACTACATCTCAGTTACAATACATGGCTGATAGGTCTTGGGCCATAATGGAGAATTTAATACTATGGTTAAGCTAAACTGACCAGTGCCCATCTTCTCTATGAACACTTATATTCTCAGACATAGAATACTTTATATGTCACTCCTAAAGATGCCATTGGGAGCTTCCAGAATTTATACTATTACCAAATATGATTCTTGATCAGAGTGATAACTCAAAACATCAGACCTGGTGATGTAGTTCATAAGTACAATAGTACTCCAGCAGTTTTTCAGAGTTTTTCTTTGTATATAAAATAATTTTAATAATCATTTTGAAAATATTATTAAATTGCTGTCAGTAATAGATCATGTAAGGTCTGGACTGGCTAGATAGAGATACTGTGGAAGAAACCAGGCTACCATCATTTTACCTATCTATGTATTTTGGATGCTATCAGGTCATGTAAGTCAGCATATACACACTGACTGCTGGAGGCCTCACTGTCTTTATAGTAGTGGAAAAAACAAGAAAGGAAATACTGAGGAAGAATAATCATCATCTACTTAGAACCCATTCTTGCCTTTTAATAATTTTATCAGACAGGAAAATAATAAAGATAAATCTATAATCAACTATTAAAATATAGTGGAAAGAAATGGGCTCCAAAACCTACCATTATAATACACCAAGAGTCTAACTGGAGAATGAAATTAACACTACCAGGCTAAAATACTAAACCAAGACACCTCAAGAAAGTTGTGCAATATGAACAGCATATAGAATTCACTTATGATCATTAAGAAGTGAGAATTACTATAAGAACAGAAAATTAAGAATAAAGGATTTTAGCTGGGTGCTGTTGGTGCACACCTTTAATTCCAGCACTCGGGAGATCGGAGGCAGGTGGATCTCTGTGAGTTTGAGGCCAGCCTGGTCTACAAGCCCTAGTTTCAGGAAGGCACCAAAGCTACAGAGAAACTCTGTCTTGGGGGAAAAAAAGGTTTTAGCATATGATCTAGTGTTTGTCCACTGTCCTTCACATTTTATATTCAAGTATACTATATGAAGTCAAAGGTAATTTCAAGAGCAAAATGACTCCAAAGGCTTAAGTATGAGTGACTTAAAAAACAATTAAGTTATGAAAATTAATGTGGTTTTTGAGGGTGGGATGGGAGAGGTAGGAGTAGGAGAAGGAGAGAGAGGGGGGAACTGGAGCTAGTATTTAAAATTAAAATTTTTTAAGTAAAAAAATTCAAAAAATGGCTTTTAAGAAGCCATGTTTAAAAGAAATAAAAACTGAAGAGTGTTAGAACATGTTCAGTTTGCACGGAGAGCATGACAGCCCCTCTTGAGCACATCATTTATAGTACAGCAGGGGTGAAGTGGGAGAGACCTTTGCTGAGCAAAGTCTTAAGCACTTGCTATACAAGATCCTAGTTTGGTGGTCATCATAGAGACTCTAAAATCTACCTTAAGTTTACAAAATCAAGGGCACAACATCAAACGACAGAAATGTATTTTGAGAATTAAGACAGAATACTCATAATTCATTCAAAATTACCAAATAAATAGTGAGTATTAAATATTAACATCTTTCCTGCTTGTCTTTTATTACTGGGTCTTTCTGAATTGTTAAATTCAATACCTTTGGACACCCTTCTTCAAAGTGACCCTTTCCAGCCAGTCTTTAGTATCCGATGCTTCCACTAATCACTTATAGTCTTTCTTAGTCTTTCCATTTTTTCTCAATTCAAAAAATGCTATATAGCCTTCACAGTCTCTTTCAAGGCTCCTCCTTCTAATGGGTTAGCCATCATTCTAATCACTACTAAAGTTTCCTTTGTTACATGCCCCATAAAACATTTTGTTACTACTTTGTGTCTGTTTCCTCTCCCCAAAATGTGAGTTCCAATGAAGCAATATCTGTATCTAAAAACATTCATTTTTGTTTGAAAACACCTCCCTGGTTATTCTCAAAGATCACCAAAACCTGTTGAATAAAGGAATCAGAATGCTGAACATTAGTATCTAAGAACAAATATTAATTTGGATATGTCAAAGCTAAACTTGTAAAGTGAAATTACAGGCAACAGAAAAGTAACTTGCCTTGTAGTACAAAGGAATATATAAATGATATATCGTAGTAATAAAATATATTATTTCATAATATTCATTGAAAAAGTTAAAACTAAACATAGAAACAGATTTTTATCAGAATATTGGTAACATCAAAATTGTTTCATGGATTAAAAGAATTGTTTTAAGTTCTCTAAAATTTTACTTCAATTGGCCAGTACCAGAATTACATATTACATCAGTAACTTTCATAAACTACTGATGAACATAAGAAAAAATATACAAAAGTGTAACACACTTGTCATGCCACTGAAAATACCAACAGCTGGGAAGAATGTTCAGCAAAGGAGGAAGAATAAAGTCTCTTCAGAGCATTCATGATCAGGTTTTGCATCTAGCACATAAATTATGTCACCATATGTTTAGAATTACCAAAGGTGTAACACAGAAAAGTTTCCATTTCTAAACAAAGCATACACTTCAAAACAAAACAAATGGAAGACAGTGATCACAGACTGGGAAGAGTCGCCTTTAAACTCATTTCTTTATAAGTCATCCCCATGTACCTTCTGTTACAGAAAGTGCATCAGTGAAGGCTGGGGAGATGGACAAGTTTGTGAAATACCAACATCACCAGCATGGGGACCCTGCATTCACAGAACAAGGCAGATGTGCCTGTAATAGCATGCTAGATGCAGACATTGTAAAGTCTGTAGAACTTGCTGATCTTGTAGAGTGTTGCCTTTCTGGTAAGCTTCAGATTCAATAAAAGACCTTGTCTCAACAATAAAATAGGGAGCAATTGAGGACAACATGAATTGAATCTCGGGCCACCACATGCGTGTGTATGCCCGTGTGCACACATACACACACACACACACACACACACACACACACACACTCAAATAAAAATCACTTAAAAACTATCATATAAAGCATCTGTGCAGCTGAATATCACCTATAAATTGAGGTGTTTTTAAAATATGGAGCTAGAAAACATTATTTTGAGTGAGGTAATCCAGACCCAGAAAGATAATTATCACATGTACTCACTCATAGGTGGTTTTTAAATATAAAGCAAAGAAAGCCAGCCTACAAACCACAATCCCAGAGAACTTAGACAACAATGTGGACACTAAGAGAGACTTACAAAGATCTAATATACATGGGAAGTAGAAAGTAGAAAAAGACAAGATCTCCTGAGTAAATTGGGAGCATGGGAACCTTCGGGGAGGGCTGAAGTGGGAGGGGAGAGGCAGGGAGGGGAGCAGAGAAAGATGTAGAGCTCAATAAATATCAATAAAAAATTAAAAACATGACCTTAAATTTACCTAGACAATTATTCTATGAAGAAATTATGAAATATAGCTAAAAGAACCCAGATCTTACAACTTAGTATTTATGTAAAATTCGCATTATTGATGAACTTCAAGTACTATAAATTTGGCCAGCTACAGAAATCAATGTTTTAAATATCTAATGTGATCTATTTGAGTCTTTGGTTTACTAAGACTGCTCCTTTGAAATCATGTCCTCTATTTTGAAAGAAAATCTTGTCTAGTTCCCTCATAGAGGACATTACACAAAAGTTAAACATCTCAATTACCAGCTAACAATAAGCAGAGAAGATACATCAAAAAGCTTCATCTGGAGCGAGCAGACAAAGGACACTACTGGATCCAGGTCTTCTCCCTCAGCTCTTCCCCTACCTACTGCCTTCATTCTACAAATGACTGAAGTAAAGGCTCTTTCTTCTCCATCATCTCCTTTGTCTTCTCAAGGCTGCTTGGTCATATTCATCTTGCAGAATGAAGTAAGAAACCTTTCCGGAGCTTTATTCACATTAAGCCGGCTTTCTGATTCCAGTGCTTCAGGACTCGCACAAAGTAATCTCATCTGAAATTGGTGTACAGCAGACTGCCTACCTTCTCCCAGTTCTAGGAACTGATGAAATGAATAGTTTTAAATAGCACTTTCTGAAATGACATGAGAATTAATAGCACATAATTACCTTAGTGTTGACAAGAGATGTTTAACTCCTTCAGTGAGCTTTCCTAATGCACTAACCTCAGAGTGAGGCCTCACTGCATGGATATTATCAGAGGATATATGATGGATAAAGGTATTATACTGATCCAATCACAAAGACATCCTAAAATCATTAGGTAAAAATTAAAAGAACCATCTTCTATTTACTATTTGGAAGGTTTATTTAAGATATCACTATGGTTTGGGACATAAAGGAAAATCTTATTTTATATTCAACCTTTCAACACAGTTATTACAAAAACAATCATGCTCTATGTTACTTAAAAAGGTAAAGTGTAAGTTATGTGTGGTAGTTTAAATGAGAATGGCACCCATAGGTTCATGTATTTGAATGCTTGATACCCCAGTTGAAGAACTGTTTGGAAGGATTAAGAGATATAGCCATAACTAGTGTCTGATTTAACTTGAGACCCACTCCATTAGAGGGAGCCCATGTTCAACATTGTTTGGATGGCCAGGAAATGGAGAGCAGACAGCCCAGAGACCTAGGGTAGAAGCAACATGACTTGTCTAAAACAACAACAAAGGGAAAAGCAGTGGTGATGCTCTGCTATACTCACTGATCAGTGCTTGTCCAGTTGTTGTCAGAGGCTTCATGCGGCAGCAGATGGGAGAGATGCAGACACCCACAGCCAGATATCATGCAGAGGGAGAGTCTAAAGAGGAATCTCCATCATGTCCCTCCCCTTGGCGCTTAGGGAATCCCACCAAAGAGGGGGTGGAAAGACAGTGGAAGTCAGAGGGAATGGAGGACATGAGGAGAACAAGGCCCACAGAATCAACTAAACAGCACTGATACGGGCTCACAGAGACTGAAATGGCAAGCACAGGGCCGGCATGGTTCTACACCCAGTCCTCTGCCATGGGATGTGGATGCTAGGATGGTATTCTGTGGGACTCTAAGAGATCAGGTGTGTCTCTGACTCCTTTGCCTGCTCCTGGGACTCTTCCTCCTGCCTTGTTACCTTGTCCAGCCCTGCTAAGAGTGAGGGCTTTTGCCTTGCCTTGTATTTTGTTTCCTTGTGTTCGCTTGTTATCTCTTGGAGGAACCAGGGAAGAGGAAAGATGGAAGGCAGCTGGAAAGAGTGGGAAAACTATGGTTGGGATGTAATGTATGAGAGAATAATCTATCCGGAAGGAAGGAAGGAAGGAGAGAAGGAAGGGAGGAAGGGAGGTAGGGAGGGAGGGAGGGAGGGAGAGAGGTTTGGCCTTGTTGGAGGACGTGTGTCATTGGCAGTGGGTTTGGAGGTTTCAGAAGTCCACACCAGGCCCAGTCTCTCTCTCTCTCTCTCTCTCTCTCTCTCTCTCTCTCTCTCTCTCTCTCTCTCTCTCTCTCTCTCTCCTCTCTCTCTGCTTGCTGACTATAGATTAAGATGCAGGTCTTAGATACTTCTCCACCATCATCCCTGCCTTAACGCTGTCATATTCCCCTCACCATGATGATGATGGGCTAACTCTGAAGCTGTAAGAAAGCCCCCAGTTAAATTCTTCCTAAGAACTGTCTTAGTGATAGTGTCTCCACACAGCAATACAACAGTGACTAAGACACTATTACAGGACACAACAGGCAGTAAGTACATTCCCTACCTTTGTATTTTAGGACTCTAATGAAGACTACTAAATATAATGAAATAAATCCCTACATTTAATAGAAAAATGTAAAGATTATAACAATGCTATCTTGATACTAGTTAACATTCACACTTTATAGTCATTTTTGTCTTTAATATATGCTAATTAGCATAATTATGTTGTTTAACTCTGTTTTAACTCCTGAGAATATGCCTAAAAAAGATTTTTATTTTTAACTATCTTGAATGAATCAACAGACTGCATTCTCAGTGGACAGTCCAGGTAGATGAAATGTACTACAGAGGAGCTACAATGTTTCTCCATGTGTTTCACATGCACACTGCACTTACCCTAAGCAGCCTAAATATTTGTCAAGGACTGGGTTAAGGACTTCTCATGCATGCTGGGAACCTGTTAAGAGGTATGCAATGTGGCCCCACTTTTTAGATATGAGGGTCCTGGCCTCCATTGTTAAATAGATGGCAATGGGTGGGGCCAGGCTATCAACCAACAGAGTCCAGCACCATATACACCATGAATGCCAAGTGCTCTTCTGTTCAGATTTCTCCCTACAAGATTGCCATTATTTCCACTCTCAGTAAACTATGGAGCTTATTGATTGTGTTTATTCTTTCATCAATTTACTTTGTTCAAGGTTGAACTAAATGTCAGCCTCTAACTCTAGAACTTGTGGGCTAGTGTTAACAAGGGAAATTCCCTTTTGCCAAGACCATGTAGAGCTATTAGTCACAATTAAGCTTGGTTACAAAGTACCAGACTAGCTTGATAAACTGAAACCTTAAAATGTTTTCAATAGGAATGTATTTTGAGCTCAAGACATTTTCTAGAGAACAACCTGCAAAGGACTTTATCTAAAGGGTAGGAAAGGGCAGGAGATGCATTAAGTTTGGGACATAAACCTTGGGACCTAAGAAATATAATCTTAACTGGTTATCTTCAGTGCTTCTGAGAGTCAAATATTGAGAGCAGTCACTGTTCTCACAATTACAGAGCTGCCAGAGTCAACTGTGTCCTCGACATGGGCAAGAAGGGTCTACACACAATCACAGGCATGAGAAGTCTGCAGGAGATGGTGACTAAAACACCCACCTTGAGTGTATACTCTAGAGTGTAAACTGCTCCCCTTCCTGTTAGAAGTCATGTCTCATGCCTTCATCCCCTCCCCATGGATAAACTCTTTCCACTGTCCCTCACTAAAAGAATGAGCACCAGAAACTAAACTAGATCATGACCAGCCAACTTTAGGGTTTCAGTCTGATATTTTGATTTCTTAAGAACTAGGTAAGCAGATGAATGTCTCGGCCTATTTATAGCTATTAGTCATATTTAAATTAGGGGGTTAAATTCCCTGGATGTTCTTGCTAAACTGAAACCTTCAAATGTTTGCAGTAAAAATGCATTCTCAGTTCCAGACACTTCCTAGAGAATAACTTGCTAAGAAAGTTATCAATGTTATACTTTATAAATATTTCTGAATAATAGAAATATTTTCTAGATATAAAAGGTAAGCCTTGATATACTTATTTATAACTAAGAGATGATTGAAGCTACTAACTTAGCTTAGTAAGGTTCTAACTTATAACACTATCATATAGGACTCAAAGATGGCCACGTATGAAATTGTAATACAAAAGAACCTCATTAGTTTGTGCTTTACCTATATTTTAAAAATTATTTGAAGTTCTCTTATTAGTCAGTTTTAAAGCAAATCAAAAACTGCACTGTATCTTCCAATTGTGTAAAGATAAATACTGAAAAATATAATACAAATTTCAAATGTAAAAATATGCCTATTAATTTATATATACTTTACATTTTACTTTTCAAGTAGTGTTCTTTGTTGTTTTTAAATCTGCTACCATTATCACAGAACTTTTTAAATGTCAAAGTTGGGAGAAACTTCATTAACAAGTATTAAAAATAGGTTCTTCCTTTTTTTTTTACCAGTGCATAAGATGCCAGCCCATGTGTAAGACAGACACATGTCTGAAGTGGGATGTAGAAAATAGCTGGACTCTGGGAGGAGAAATGAGGGATGAGGCTCTTTCTTAGACTGTTCTCACTCTTCCTCATCCCTCAAATAATACACTTAAAGATTCCCTTTGTTTTCAGAGACAAACATCTCTAAATTAAACCATTTGCATTGTCATTTCAATATAAAAGTTTAAGACTGTAGCATCTGTCCAAATATCCTGGGCCTTCAATTCTCTCACTCTGTGGATCTTGCATTTTGTATATAGTTCCCCTTTAATGGAGTGAAACCCACTATAATTCTATGAAAAGCCACATTCTCAGGGCTGTGGATCAACTGGCCAAGTGCTTGTGCACAAGCACAACAACTTGAGTCCAGTCCCCAGCACCCATGCTTTGGCAGGCTGGTATGAATTTATACTTCCAGCTCTGGGGAGGCAGACGGAGGAGATTCTTTTGGGCTCACTGGCCAGCCAGCCTCACTTAATCAGTAAACCCCAAATTCCAGAGATAACCCAAAAGATAAGATGAATGGCTGTCCTGCCGAATAACAGCTACGAGTAACCTATGAGCTCCAAATGAGCACTTCCAAACAGATATACACAGACAGACACACCCACTCACATATATACATACACCTTCACACGTACACAAATAGCCCCTGACACACAAACATCCTCAAGTATAAAATCTAAATACACTATTTGTGAACTGGCATTCAGTGAATAAGAGCAAAAAGGCACTGGCTTTTGTGAACTTGTTCCTCAAATAACAAGATGTGGAAAAGAGTTTTCAGTCAGGGAAATCCATCAAAACGCAGCATGAGGCCTCGTGAAGTCTCATTCCACTAGAAAACTTAAAAGTAAAACAATGTAAAGATGCATTTAACAGCTTATAATGTTCACAGTATTCTTATCTACTCAACGGCTCAGAAAGAGGCAAGTGGTTTTCTTGGCCAAGGAGAATTCAGGTTCAATTTTTCATGTCCCCATTCTATAAGCCTTGGTCAGCCCTGTGGGAAGATAATTATCAGGGCTAGAGGACAGTCCCTGCTGCTTCTTAGAAGTAAACTCAGGAGCTAAATTAAGGTACTTAGAGGTAAACTCTTGGAGTGTGCAGAGCTTGGCTGTTGGACTCCTGTGGACTCTGGCACTGAAGGCTAAACACTCCTATTTATTTAGAGAGCAGGAAAAGAATAGGGTAGCAGAAACATGGCTTTCTCCATCACCCTTCCAGATTCTGCTAATCAATGGAAGTCACACAGCTAACAACTTCTTGCTATGGTTTGAAAATGCAAGTTTTAATGTGATTTCATTGTAGTGTCCCTGTATTGAAGTGTTTACCATGTAGTTTCAAATTTACCTGACTATTGAAAGAAAAAGAAAAAGAATAGGAAAGAAAAACCAGCAGAAAAGCTGCCATTGTGCAGAAGAAGGACATAAAATTCGAGCCATGAATTAGGGAGGCAAATGAAGGCCCTCTCTTCCTTTATTAGAAATAGAAGAAACAGATTGTGTTCATCTTGCTTAGGGCCAACAGGCGCGCTTCATGGAATACAGCCAGAATCAGTCACAAAGCTCACTCAGGAGTTTTGCTCTGTGAAAAAAAGGAAGCCAGATGGGCTATTTACTTTCAACAAGATAATTCTGGAAGAAATTGTTATAAGTCAAAGAAACTTTTTAGCTTCATCTGCTATTTTAGCCTCTAAACTGATTTGAGAGGCAAGTAGGGGGTGGGGGAACTCTTCGAAAGAAAATAAGAGAACTAAGGAAACAGAAGAGAGTGAAGGGCAACGTCTGAGTAGCTAGGTGGTCCAAGTCTATGTTTCCAGGTCATAACCTGGGGGAGCCACTGTCCGCAGGGACAAGCTATGTGGCCTCTAAGTGCTTTGGCTTCCTGAAGGGGAGCAAGAATATCAAAATAAAATGACAAGATATGGTTGAGGATTAAGTCACATGAATCAGGAAGAGCACCTGAAACACAACGTACAACATGAGAACTCAGTAGACGTCAGACATTTTTACCTATTCTCTTTTACCTCCTTTTGTGAAACTGAAGGAAAGCCATCAAAGACAGAAATAAATAGGTCACTGCCTACACAATTCCTAAGAACATAAGAGTCCCATGTTTGTGTAGCTCCCGATGATAAAATGAATACAATCTGTTGATGGTATTCATGAGTTTGAAAATGTCTCTTTTATTTTACTACCATAGGGGCAAAAAGAACTCAAATAATTTATCATTAGATGGATCAAATCTTGAGTTTTTCTACTTAAAAATTACTTCTTTAAGCAAGATTGCTTTGTATTCATATAAAACACATTAAGTTTTGAGGTAAATATATTATGTACATACGTATATAAATATGCATATAAAGACCAAACTAAAAGTTTTCAAATTAAATTATGGGAAGATTAGGCATTCAAGCTTTTGTGCTTATATTATTCAAACCTAATGTTCTAAATAAAAGATACTCTCAGAAAGCAATGCACAATTACATTTAGTCTATTGTGATTACTATGGCAAGAGGAAGGAAGTTCATTTTAAAAGGATTATACAATATGAAAAACTAGAACAAAAATGGCAGCCTGGTTATCTTTGGATTGATTATTTTTGTTTTTGTTTTTGTTTTGTTTTTCGAGACAGGGCTTCTCTGTAGCTTTAGAGTCTGCCCTGGAACTAGTTCTTGTAGACTAAGTTGGCCTCAAACTCACAGAGATCTGCCTGCCTCTGCCTCCCAAGTGCTTGGAGGTGTGTGCCACCACCACCCAGCTAGCAGGATTGATCTTGAGACTATCACAAATACTCCGCTTTCCTGTAATATTAAAATATTTTCAATACACTGGACAAAGTAGAGAGAGCTGATTCCCTTTAAAACAATATGACAGAACTTTCCTGATTTTTTTGTTTTGTTCTAGGTTTTTGTTTTTGTTTTGATTTTTGATTTTTTTTTTTTTTTAGACAAAGTCTCACTCTGAATCCTAGAATGGTCCTGAAGTCAACTCAGTTCTCCCCTCTCTCCTGGGTGTTAGAGGCATAGGCATAAACAGCCATCCCTTGCTGAACAGTGTTAAACAAGTAAAACATGGAATGAAATATCTGTTTTCTTATCTACTCCCTGAATCTTCATTTTTAAAATATATATTATTGGACTAAGTCAAAGGCCCAACGTCTGAGAGCCTTTGTTGTTCAGTTTCAACACTGGCTTGTCCCTGCATAGAGCGATGTCAATCTCAGCGAGCCTCAGCGAAGCTCAGGAGCTTGTGGAATCCTGTGTGTCCTTGTGTTTTGTATCCCACACAGCATACTGGTTTGGGGAGACTTCAAGGGACTAATCCCCTTCTTCCCTGAGATTTCTCTCATGACTACGGTAGAAGATGAGAGGTGAGGCAACTTCTCTCCATGGCAAAGAAGCAGGCATATTTACTGCTTATAATTCCCTAAACCCAGAGTTCCACAAGGGTCCTGCTCTCACACATAGCATCCGCAAGTCCCACAGTATGTGTGAGGGAGGGAACAGAGAACAGTGTCCATGGTAGCCTGGTGCTGCAGGTTGGGCTAAGCAGAATGCTGACAGGATACTCTAAACAAAAGCAGCCGTCTGTGACAATTATAGAAACCCACTGAAGTAAGGCTCAGTCAGCACAATGTTCTACATTCGAAGTTTGTCAACTAATATGAAGAATCTGCTAATATCCCATCTGGTCTTACCTTTGGAACACTTTAATGTGGCAATAAATTCACACCCATAGTGACCTGCACTCTATGTAAGGGAGAACAGGGCATGGAGTGGCTCTCCACCAGGCATGAGGGCTGCATTCTGAAACACCTATTGTCCCCATCATTACTAGCAATGACAGACTTTCTGAATGAATACCCAGTGAACTCCCTGATTGGAGACTTTGGGTGGATGGAGAGTAGGGAGACTGGATGAAATCAGAACTACACACTGACCTCATTCTGATGCTTAGGGTCCTATTGGTTGCAGCCATAACTTAATTTTGTATCAGACAGCTTAACAGACTTGTTTCTAGCCTTTGTGGTAGGATTAGTCATACTGACCATGGTGTGACATATTAACATTACAGCTCAGAAGAAGTCAACAGAATGGCATGAAATTCTGAAAGGATGATTTCTTCCTGGATGCCTTGCTCACCACATGTCTTATTGTGCATGCAGATGTTCCTGGTACTGGCCAGTTATTTCCCTTGACCATATCTCGAGGTTCTCTATATCATCTTAAGAAATTCACCAATGCCTATCTCTAGATAAAGAGTGGGTTTCCTTATGGTTTGTTATAGCAGTGGTGGATTCTTAAAATTGACTGTCCTTCATCTGCAAGGCAAGCACACAACATGAACAGCATTCATCTGGATCATATCACAGCACCTCTGTGAAATTTGGGGACAAAGAAATCTGTAAGTTTAATGATGCTTATTTAACTTTCCACATCATAGCAATGGGGTCCTAAGTCTCTGATCTATAAGTCTTATAAGTCTGCACTGTCCACGCTATATTTAGACATGATGACTTATCAGCTTGTAAGGAGGGCCAACACCTCGACATGTGACCATGTAAAGTCACATCCAGTACCCACTCCAGTACCCACTCCCAGACAGAATGTTCACATAGGAAAGTACACAAATGTACTAAACTGCATCATTTTACCTAGATTTTGTTTGTTTTATGTTTGTTGGGTTATGGTTTTTGGTATGGGGGTTTCACTATGTAGCCTCAGCTGTCCTGGAATTCATTCTTTAGACCAGGCTAGCCTTGAACTCAAGAGATCCTCCAATCTATGCCTCCTGCGTGCTGAGACTAAAGGGGTGTTCTGCCACTACCCAGCTTACCTAGATGTTTTTTGTTTGTTTTTATGACAATCAAGAAAAAAATCTTTATACACAAACATCCAAACCAAGTCACTAATTTTTATCTTCTAGAACAGATGTCTGACTTTATTCCAGCTCCCCTGAGCAGCAGTACATCTATCAGGGTCCTGGTTGGCTTTCTGTTGCTTCATAAAAGACTGACCAGAATCAACTCGGGGAGGAAAGGGTTTATTTACAGTCCACCATCAGGGGAAGGCAGGAATTCAAGGCAGGAACTGAAGCAGGCAGCATGCAAGAAGTTGCTTACTGGGCTACTTCCCTAGGGTTGTTCTGTTACCTTTACTGTGCCCAGGGAGAGCGCCACTCACAGTGGGCTGGGTCCAGTTATATAATAAGAAATTGCCCACAGGCCAATCTGATGGAAGCACTTTCCAACTGAGATGTCTTCTTCCCAGGTATGTCTAGGTTTGTGCCAGCTGATATCAATTATGATAAAGGAGAAGATTACTTTAGATTCACTCCTGAAATGTGGGGAACTATGATGTATATAAGACATTGTTTTTTGATAGCATGGTGGGAGGGGCAATTTGGGATATGTTTGTATTTATTCCAAGTTTTTTTTTTAATTTACTTTATGTACACAGTGTTCTATCTGCATGTACACCTTTACGCCAGGAAGAGGACATCAGATCCCATTACAGATGGTTGTGAGCCACCATGCAGTGACTAGAAATTGAACTAGGACCTTTGGAAGATCAGTCAGTGCTCTTAACTGCTGAGCCATGTCTCCAAACCCACAGTTTTACTTTTAAAAGAATAATAAGTTAATCCAACAAATAATAAACCTACCCCATGGAGACTGAAGAATAACGGCAAGAGCATTATTTATAAAATTTGTCATTTGTTAAACACAGGGACAAAAATAGTATGCCAGATTTAGAGAAGAGTCGAAAGTTCTACAAAAGTAAAGTATTCAAGGGTTCAAATTTCACCTTTGGAAATTTAATAAAAAGATTGAAATGCCACCACATACCTTTTGCATGCTTATTAGCAAAAGACACAATACTTCACTGTAATAGTCAGACTTCTGGCTGAGTAGATATGAAATGTGATTGAAAACTATTCTAAATTTATTGCTCTATAACATACATAAATTTTAAAACCTGAGCTGAAAACTCGAAAAATTCATGTCACTTTGGAAGGTAATTCCATATTCACTTGAATCCCTACTTCATTAAAAATAAAAATGAATGGTTTTCAGAACAACCAGACATGAGCTTGATGGATGATCATGTCTCCACCTCCTGTGAGCAATGAGAAAAAAGTAGCTATGTTTATTAATAACGCTCCATATCCTAGGAAATAGATAAGATGCTTTTGGCACACTGGGTTATTTAATTATGAGGAAGCACTGCTGGAGGTGTACTTGCTCATGGTAAACAGAAACAAATAACTCAAAACCACGCAGAATTCCCAGTGAAAACATTAAAGTTAAACTTGTCTTTTAGATATCATGAAGGAACACGCTTAGAAAAGTTATGAGAGAAATCAGACTTCCGCCCTCTGATGTATCCCACCAGAGTCTGTATGTAAGCAGGGTTGGGAAGCTGATGCTAAAGCCTTGCAGAGGACAGAGTGATGTCACCAGAATAACCCGAAATACTAAAAGCATGGAAATAAATGTTTTTCCTTTTAAAAGCAACCTCAGAATAATTAAGATAAATGTCTGTCTAAATTAAATTGCCATGAAGTTTTCTCTACAAGGCTTTAGGCACTATAAGCACCCTTGACTTTGGCCTGTCATGCTTCTTCAATAAATCATGCAGCAGTCTAGAAGTCAATTGAAATGATTGAATCAAGGAAAATCAAATTTTTTAACATTTAGTTTCAGTAATGTGATTACGAAGCTTTTAGTGATATTGTAATTACTTTGAAGCTTTGAGCATATGTTTCTATTGAAAGTATCCCATAGAGAAAAGCTACACTAGGGAAACAAGTAAATACAGACCCCAAAGGAGAAAAATGTATTGATATGAAGTTAAAAGCTAAAGATAAAAGAGACAAAGCATCCATGTGATTTATATTCTAAGCATCATACATAGAGCAACCACTTTCAAACCCCAGCATCATGAAAAATTCAAATAATTAAATGTCTTTCCTCTAAGAGTTAGCACTAGAGAAACACCAAGGAGAAGCAACAGTAAAGAACAGGGCAAAGAAAGAAAAAAAGCATCCTGGACTAGTCTAGGGCACTTTGCATAGGAAAATACTGCAGATAAAATCTTCCTCTTGAGTTTAATGAGTCTCCTCTGAGTCTGAAACATTTTACATGTATTTAGCATTTATCAAATCAGGCTATAGAGTTATTCACTCTTTTCCTACCTCAACATTTACTGAGATGCGGCTGGGCTTAGAGACTAAAGATAGCCAAGATGAGGCTGAACCCAGCTGAGACAAATGGCGCCAGAGAATGGATTCTTCCAAGGACACTGGAGAGGAGAAACATTTCTACTGCCATTCACTCAGCAGTCACCTCTTACGTAAAAACATACTTCTTCCTTCAAGAATGAGGTATTGTGTAAACAAACAACAACATAGAGTCTTTAGGATTTAGCAGAAGGAAATGATTCTGTGGAAAATATAAAACCTACAGACCCTCTCAGGATTAGTTTGTTTTGATTACATCAAAGTGTTATTTGTCCTAATACCTTGTAGACCCTGCCTGGTGGGAAACAATGTAACAGATTCAAAGGGTTTAGCCCGCTAAATATGAGCCTCTGTGTGCCTAGGTCTCTGTGTAAACCTAGAGCTTACTGATTCCTTGAAGGAGCTGGCTAGCCCACATAATGGATCTGCCTGTCTCTGCCCAACTCTGCTCCTGGAAGGAGTACACCACCAAGTCTGGCTTTTAGTTTAGACACTGGGGGCCCACACTCATGTCCTTGTGTTTGCTTCTTTACCCATTGATGCACCTCCCCAGCCCACCATTTTCAAATTTAAATCAATTCTTGCCTTTCAGCCATAGGTAGCCACTTCCTGCTATTACTTTTGATGATATCCAAGTCATGAACTTAAATTTGCCTGATCACTGACCTCTGCAGCTGTCAAAGTTTGCTTCCTCTGCTGAAATTCACCAAAATACAGTATGCTAACTTGTAGAACGTTATGATAAATCATAGCCATGATTTTGATGGTAACCAAAAGTAAATAAGAATCAGAATGGTCCTCATGCCTCAACTATCTTTTTATGTAAATTTTTCACATCCATTCCACCATTAAGATCAAGCAATCCCTCATTACTCAGAACAAAGCCTCCACTCTCCAACATGGCACGGAATACTTCTCTGAGGTGCCCTACACATTCCCTACAAATCTTACACATCACTTCTTCCTCAGCTCCTTCAGGTCAAATGCTGGTCCTTCCTCAGTCCAGGCCCTGCTAACAACTCTTTCCTCTTACTCACAGTCCCTCTTTATGAAGCCCACTGTCTTAGTTGGAGGTTACTTTGCTGGGTTCCCAAGCCTGAACACAGCCTATTCTGGAAAGAGCAGCTTCCTCCATTACAGCAAGCCTCTCTGTGCCTGCCACAAGCCCTGAGAATGAGGTCTAAAGAACACTGAACATTCATATTCTTAATTTGCCAATAAAAAAAATGAACCTTTGCCTTTTTCAAAAATGAAATTCTGCTTCTATTTTAAAACTATAGCCCACATTTTCTTTAGACATTCTTCTAACTATATTAACAATGAAAAATGGGCCATAATTCAGACAATACTCTTTCCTGAAGCCAAAATCTATACTGACATACTTAAAAACTGAAGTAAATTAAGCTACCAGATTGTTCTTTTTCCTTCTCAACTTTACTAAAATTTATTCTAAATTTTTAACTGTGTAATTTTCAGCAAGTCAGATTAGTTAGTATTTGCAACAGGCAAGACAATGTTGGTCTATTACAGAAGATCAATAACTGTCTAATATTCACAGCAAACTCAAATCAGAAAGCAAAACATACACGAAATGCTTATTGGCTCCTGTTTTGCCTGATCATCTGTTGTTATGTAAAGTCATTTTTCCTGTCAGAAGCCTAGCAAAGCTTTCCTTTCTCTATGGGATGGAAATAAACAACCCAGGCCATTAAACTGGCCAGCGGCAACTCACTATTGCAGTCCAGGGGAGCATGCACAGGTTCTGGGAAAACTGCCTTGGCTATGCCCTTGGTTGCTGTTATCAACTAGTCCGTGCAGGAGTGGAGGGCAAAGATTAGACTCCTCACATGCAACATTACTGCAGGACTGCACTACGTTTAAAACAAACAAAAACAGTTCTACTGTCAATTCAAGGGGTTCTACCTGTCTTTCCGCAGCAGCCACACCTTCAAATGATAATGACCGCCTACTACAGGGGTAGATAAATAACATTTTCTCAAACTGTCTAAGCTCCAGGGCCTGCAACCTGTGACGCCCACAGCTGTGGCAAAGGGAACTGCAGCTGAGGTTACATAAGGTCTGGGGAAGGAGCTATCCAGGTGGCCCCTAAATGTACCCACAAGTGTGCTCAAAGACGAAAGAAACCAACCCCCTGTCCAGAAGGCAATGGGGCTGAGCATCCATGGCCCACACCTGTGATCCCAACATACTCCAGACGAGCTGAGTGAATCTCATGACAGAAACCAGCCCTGGGCAACATACAAAGAACTGTCTCAACACAAACAAACAAAAGACTCAAGCAGGAGGAAAGAAGTAAGGAGTAGGGGAGGAGATGATGGCAGCCACAGCAGCAGCAGCAGCAGTGTGACAATGGAGCAGCACACAGAGAGGACGGTGAGGCCAAGGTCTTCTCTAGGTAAAGAGGGCCCTCCCCGGAGCCTACAGAAGGAAGGCCTGCTAACAAATCATCTCAGGAATTATCAGAGCATAATTTATGATAAGCCATTAAATGTGGTAATTTGTTATCGTAGCAATGAAAAACTAAATGAGTCACTAAGACACGCCTCCAACACATATGAAGAAAAACTGACGATGAAAGAAACTGAAACAGTGGTTCTCAGGTTTCTGTTCCTGAAAATGCCACATTCAAGATCACAGCATTAAAGAGCTTCTCGTGTATTATCATTTAAATTTTTCCTGGCATTAATTAGCAATGAGAGTATAATTAATTCAATACTTATAACAACTATGGGGCATTTGTTTTACACTGTATGTCTGTGTGTGGCGTGCCCTGCCCTTCGTGCTCTCCCTTATCTCGCTGAACCTGGGACTAAGCCAACAACCAGCAAGCACAGTAATCCTCTTCCCCCAGCACCCCAACACACAGCACTGGGGTTTCACACACAGGGCCTTGCCTGAATTTTTTCATGGGAGTTAGGATCCAAACTTGATTATAAGTACGCACAGCAAGCACACATAGCCACTGGGTCATCTCTCCAGCCCCATTTGTCTTATTCTTAAGGGTGTTTCAAACGTGTTGCTTTTGGACAGTTCCAAAATATTATATGTTGAGTACTAGAGTTCCAAAAATTCTTACAGCTCCAAAATAATATTTTGGGAATATACTTCCAGGTATTTCACACATAGAAATGAAATACTACTATGCACTTTTCAATTATGGCAACTAAGTTCTTGTTTAAAACTTTTTAAATAAATCTTTTTAATAATTAAAAAATCACACAGTTAACAATATTGAATCACTAGTGCTTATCACCCTATCATTTCTCAAAGACAAGGAAGTCATTACCTCCTCTAACATCTCACATTACCCCTGTGCTGACTAATCTGACTTCCATAACACGTACCCTATTGGTTATAAAATGTTTAAACTAACTGAGAAGCAAGAATTATTCCTAATAAATGTATAAGCAATAATTATGGCAATGACTTGCTCCAACAGGGAAGGTCCCTGAAAGTTAAATTCCCAGAAAAAAAAAATATTTCAGAATTGTTCCTTCCATGTCTAAACAAAACAGAATTCATGGTGCAATGTCTGTTCTGGCTAGTTCTGTGTCAACTTGACATCTGACAGGAGGAAACATCAATTAAGAAAATGCCTCCAAAAGATCAGGCTGTAGGCAAGATGCAGGGCATTTTCCTAATTAGTGATCTATAGGGAAGGGCCCAGCCAGCCCATTGTGGGTGCTGCCATCCCCGGTCTGATGGTTCAGGGTTCTGTAAGCAAATAGACTGAGCAAACCATAGAATGCAAGCCAGTAAGCAGCACCCCTTCATGGCCTCAGCATCACGCCCTGCCTCCAGGTTCCTGCCCTGATGTCCTTCAAGGCTAAACACTGCTGAGGAAGTGTAAGCCAAAGGAATCCTTTCCTCTTCAAGTTGCTTTGGTCGTGGTGTTTTATCACGGTTATAGTAACCTTCACTAAGAACGCCCATGAACCACAGGCATATAAGACAAGAATATAGATCTGTTGTAAAACTTCATCATGGCAGCAAGTCTTCATGTGGTTGATATGGTCAATACCATCCACAACACATTTCAAAAAAAAATTATGGCAGGGATAGAATCAAAATAAGAAGAGAAATTCCTTTGCCTACCCATTGGGCAGCTCATCAATTCCTAAATGAACAAGAGTGGATACTGAATGATATTAAACCTTCATCCTATTACACTCTGTTTGTATCATATACAAATATTATATCTAAATTGAGCACACAGCAGAACACAATTCCCATGTAATAGTATGAATACAAACATCACACTCTGCTTATATAATGGACAGAGTAAAGTTTGTACCACATACACTTTTATCATGCCAAGTAAATCACAACTCATAGGGATAAATGGATTCCTATTTCTGTTTCCTTCCCTACAGAATAGATGCACACACACACACACACACACACACACACACACACACACACACACAGAGAACATTCCTGGGCAGCACCACTAAACATAGTCCTTATAAAGAATTAATACTGGAATGGTTACTGTCAATTGAAACATCTATTAATTCAAGAAAGAAAACACTCTATTTAGTGAGAGAGGACTGGGAAGATTGGACTAGCCTGACAGAGTCCTAGGTGATCAGGAAACGCAGTCCCAGGGGAAACAGGACTGCTAACTGCACCCCTTCTAACCACAGCCTTCCTCTATGAGACGAAATAAGTAAACCATGTTTGGGGGCTGCAATACAAATCAGCTAGCTGTCATATAAGTCTCAGTCTTTAATATTATAAATGTGAGAAGGAAACCATTCAGAGTACTACAAAGAAACGTTTCAAATGAGCTCATTAAATGCAAATTAAAACAGAAACATTGAAAAAGCACTGGGCTACCACTAAAGGCTGAAGAAACAGCAGGTAAGAAACAATTCTCATTGATCAAAGAACTGAAAGCTAACAGAATAAAGTATTTTGTATTGAACCTGGTTCATGAATATTAAGCATTTTGAAATAAGGAGAACTTTTTCTTTCTTTTTCTTTTTCCTTTTTTGTGGAGGGGCAGGTGGGGGTTCAAAGAACCTTTAGAGGTAGGGGTGGATTTGCATATATTAATACCAAGTCCTTCTACTGTATCATTTTCAAACCACAGAGCTTTGAATTTAAAAAAAAAAAACTGCAGACTTCAGAAAAGCCTTTAGAAATAGGACCAACATTTGTAAAGGACATAAGGTTTTTTCAGAGGCTTTGGACCCAAAAGAGGACTGAATAAAATTATACAAACTCTTCTCCCCAAAAGTTCCGTAGAGCCCATGTTGTGACGCAGTGGCACAAGGGCCCCTCGTGACAAACAGTCTTAGATGAGGAGCTTCTTTCATTCAATATTATTAAAAGGACAAGGCAAACATACAGTACATTCTCATACAACGACAAAGTCCAAGACTGAAAATCCCCTGCAGGAAAGTTTAAAACAAAGTCAGATGTTGGGTCAACAGTCAATATAGACAGAAAATTTACAATGACAAAACATTTTTTTTGTCTACTCCATCCTTGTATCGTTGGCACCGACTCACAGTATCAGACACAGAATCCATGCTCAATGCTGGAATCTGCTTTTGTAAAACTAAATCATTATAAAATGAAGTACTTTTCCTAAAACTCATCTCAAAGTAAAATGTTTACCCATTATCTATAAACAAGACAATAAAAAATACTTGCTGTAAAGTGATAATAAAATGTGTACTGACACTGTCAGAGAGGACAGGGCCACTGACAGCACGGACAGCAGGCACACGGAAAGACCTATGGCTACTGAACACGCACTCAGAAGAGAGAACACATTCATAGCTAACATCATAAAATTGGAGAATAGACAGTAACAAGTGTGATCTTTATATGCAGTTAAATTTGCTAAGAGATTTTCCACAAGATATAGAAAATAATTTTTAATCAATTAAAAAAAAAACACCTTTGAATGGCACCCAGGTCTAATGAATCCTAGGATACATCACCGACTGAGCTACATTTCCATCTCAAAAACCCTCGGCAACACCGAGCTTTCATTTAAGAACTTCCTATCTTAATTGTGTGAGTACCCATGTACTTTAATAGCTGATGTTATCGAAGGCCTAAATGTATAGGACATTTAGAACAATTCACAATTGTCACCACTAAAATTCAATTTTAAACACAAAGAAGTGCTCGTTTTTTAAAAGATAAAAAAAATTAAAAGAGGTGCTCAGTTAAGTTTTCTGAAGCTTTTCATTATCTTGAATCCTTTCTCCATACCTCACAAAGGCAAACTTTTTCATTGACTTCAATTAAATTATGATTTAAGTTTGTCTGGGTCAAGACATTTAACATATCAATCATAATCCAAGAGGGAGATAAGAGTACCTTTAAAGCCATCCCTAGGACAAGAAGGAATCCTCTATTTTGAAACAATAAAAAGAAAATTGTTTTATGGGTACTGAAATATTTGTCCCCTTTCCTCATATCTGGCCAGGAAACCAATCCATAGGATTTTTCTCAGAGGAAAGCAAGGACTTCAGTGAAAGAGGGGGTGCATTGCCTGCACTAGGAGAATGAAGCAAGGCAGGAGAATATAGGGATAAACAGCCCCAGCTCTGTAGTGCTGAGCAGTGTAAGATGCTGTCCAGTTTCTAGAGATATCTACGTGTCCTTTGACCTGCAACAGACCTCTGGATAGAGACTGTCTTCCTTCGCTTCCTGGCTCAACGATGAGTCACAAAAGTGCAAAAGACCCAGGCCTTCCTTAGAATTGATCCACTCTCGCCTGCTCTGACTGTTGCCAACACACCCAAGTCAGAACTGGCAAGTCAGAAGCTCATTAAAAATGGCTGCCAATAGCACTAGGAAATAAAACTAGGTGAACTAAATAATTTGACATTTCTTTTGCAGTTTTTTAAATATGCAAGTTCAAGTTCCTTTTCACGGGATGGGGGACAGCGATTTAACCATATGTGTGAAAGACACACTTATTCACTGTACAACAATCGTTAGTGAAAGTGAAGGAACAGGGCTTAAATTCACCCTGTATCTCATTTGTTCTGTCAGTAATGGATTCAGTTGTGACACCAAGATATCACACTTCTTATTAAGAGAGTTCCAGATAAATCTTAATAAAACTGCCTAAATGTGTTCCATCCTAAAAGTTATTAATATAATTTATTAGATTCTTTATACAAATAATTATTTCTAGTTCTTAATTCCTGTCTTTATAGGATATTTGCGCCTCAAAAATCATTCACAAACTAGATTGAGTTGGAAGAAACTAAACGTGTGCAATTCTCTTCAAAATATGAAATATTTCTTTCTTGTAAAATCTCCCATAATTTTTCTAATCTCTCCTACTTGGTTCACTGACTCAGTTCAGGTTTGTGTTTACAAATCAGCTCTTAAGGAGACATCACTGGAAAGGCTCAGTAAGATTCATAGAAATGTACCTTTTCTATAAATTTAACAAGTTTCCAATTCTTTTCAGCAAAAAAAAAAAAATGCACACTACCCTACCAAGGCGAGAGAAGCTGGCCATCTGTCGCTTGTGCCTTTGCTTCCGGGAGGAGGTTAGTGACCTGGCATGAGTCCCCCAAAGAGGGGTAGAAAGAAGGCTGCGTGCGCACTCTAACCTAACTTTCGTAGGTAAAAGCAGACGTAGCTACTCGCACCATGTAAAGCATTTATTTCATAGAGCCACCTCTCATCTGTCTTCTGCACACACCTCGGATAGATCCAATTCAAACGTGCTTGAAGTGATACGTCTCAGGCATAGACCACAAACAAAATCACCAAAGTGTCAAGACACCGTTGGCAGGCGTCTACAGTAAGGAAACCGTCGAACAAGAATATTCGCTCAGCACCACTGCGCATTTCTACTCATTTTGGGGGAGAACCCGAAGTGATTGGGACTTTGACATCTCTGAGAGGATCTTTCAAACCTTTCTACTTCACGGTGCTTACAGCGACCCGAGTGGCCCCTTCCAAAGCTGCACTTATCAGACAGCTGCACCCGGTCGCCACCTGTCAAAGGACTCCACCTTGGCTATGACCTACTCTCCGCTACTCTTTCGCCTCAGATCTTCGAGGAGACATTTTTTTTTTTAAAGACAGTACTGAAGGTGCAAGGTGCCATCTCTTTGGAGCCCATTACTTCCACCAGTAGAACTCTTACTGGGGGCTTCTTAAAAGTCCTGCAGGGTCTGAACCTGCCCTAGGGTGAAGGACAGCATGACAGTCCCCGACAGGTGCAGACCTAGGCTGCCCGTCGCTCAGGGGTGGCAGAGTGCCAGGCTGCTGACCGTGTGGGACGAGCCCCGCCGTGGGAGGGCGCCGCGGTGCAGCCGGGTGTCCGCCCGCGGGGATGCCTGCCCTGGGCAAGGGCGGCGTGGGACACACCGGACCCGGTCACTCGCGGGTCCCCGGGGCCGAAGACGCCCACCGGGCGGGCGGAGCGCGGCGCACACGCCTTCGCCCTCCCCTTGTGTCACCGACAGGTGGCTCGGGCCAGCCCCCGCGGCTCGCGCTCGGACCCGTGGGGTGTGACGTGGCGCCACGCACGGGCGCGGGCGGCGCAGAGAGGTTGTACCTGGCAGGCACACACGTACCTATCATGGTCACCGGGCGGGTGGTGGCTGCAGGGCGAACAGGGCCTACGCGGGCACCGACACCCGCCCAAGCCGCCCACCAGCGTTTCTCTCGGGTTTAGTCATCCAGGTTGGCCCTCCCCGCGCGGCCGGCATGCCCAGTGCGCGTGAGCATCCGCCCCGAGCGCGAAGCCTGCTGGGAGTTGTAGTTTTAACGCGTAAAAATCTCCTCCTCTGGCCGCGGCCGCCACCGCCGATCGCCCTTTCCGAATTAAGACCAAGGAAACGTGCGTCACGAAGGGGCGGGACTATCGGGCCGAAGTGTTGACGAGTCGCTTAGCAACCAGAAGGCTCATCTTTGGAAGCTTGTTGCGGCTCAAGCCTCGGGTCCCAGCCCTCTTCCCGCCCCTCCCCTCCCCAAAACTCCCTTCACCTTGGAGCTGCCAAACATCTGGATCACCCTGGGCACCACGAGGGGTTGAATTTCTACCAGTAACGCGCCTTTTTACATTTTTCCCCGACCTCCTGCTCACATCTGTAGAACCCCCTGATTGTTCTACCACACTTTTGATAAGACCAAGACGATTTCTAGGAAGATGGTGGCAGAAAAAGAGACCCTGACCTTAAACAAATGCCCAGACAAGATGCCGAAGAGGACCAAACTGCTGCCACAACAGCCGCTCCCGGTGCACCAGCCTCATTCCCTGGTTTCTGAGGGCTTCACAGTCAAAGCCATGATGAAAAATTCAGTCGTAAGTGATCTTCCTCAATTGAACGCACTTTCTCCGAATCAGGGGACACGAGGTTGTAGAGGATGGCTGAACCTAGGATGGATTCCAAGCCCAGGTCCCCAGTGGGTTCTGTTTGCCAGAACTGGCAATGACCAAGTCAGTAGCCCACCCTGCCTATCAGTGTGCAGACAGGTAGGCCAGGTGGTTAGATAGCTTTGGGGACAGGTGATGTACAGGTTTACAAACACTTTCACGAGAGCTTGTGCTTTCACCGTTACCCCAAATTACACGTAAGCTTTTTAACTCGAAGGGGGAAAAATCCTTATCCTTATTGCAACCTAAATTAGTTCCACTTAGAAAAGGACCTTCTAGAGTGAGAATTCTTAGAAGTCATAGACTTGCAATATTTTAACATGAAGCGGTGTACAGCGGGACACACAGACTCCTCAGTATTCTAAAGTAATTTATTTCACCTGGAACACTTTAGCATGCTTAGAATTTACTCAGCAACATTTTGACGAAAAGGTTGAAGTATTCAAAAGCTACTTATGTGAAAACTGGTTCCTGGTAATCCTTTTAAAAACATTTTTAAATAAGATGAGCTCTATTTCAAGTGTCCCTACCAATACAAGTCCTATTTCATGTTTATTACTTGTGGTAATAAAAATAAAATATTTTTAACACCAATGGGGGAAATATTTAAAGGCACACATATACTGTAGCCATATTCATAACACTGCTTTTAAACCTTCTTATTTATTAAATAGCCTCTAATTTGGTATGATAAACCAAGTTTGTCTCTTGAGTAGGCACTGTTTAGAAATGTGAGGTTAAATAATAAATGTAATTTAGTATTTTCAAATTTGTTCATTTTACACCCTGAGAGGATCTTATTATTTAATATATCGCCTTAATGGTATTTTCTATTGTCCCATTATTTCCTTCTTTAATTATTGCAAGCCCGATACTACCTTATTTGTAAACACATACTTAGAGGACACAAATAAAGTAGATCACCTGTAGACTTCCAGCTCAGATTCCTGGGTTGCTAAACAAAACCATATTCCTATATATTTTGTGTTGGTTGGCTTATAGTAGTTAAAATTCTTGGAAGCAGTCTAAAGAATAACAGCCGAGTTACAGGGGGTACTTAGAGTTCACCACTTCTGAGTTCAGTGATGTTGATATTGTTACATTGTAATGTTAAACTCTCTCTCTCTCTCTCCCTCTCTCTCTCTCTCTCTCGGCATATATGCTAGAAGGTCTACTGAATAGATAGTCCTTCTAGTCAGAGCATATATGCCAACTTTCATCTTTTCATTATAGTCACATGTCCCAAAAGCCAACCAAAACCCCTTCTCAAGTGTTGCACTCATTTCCTCTGCAGCCCTCTAGTTCTGTAGGTAATCTCGTTTCAATTTTCCTCCAAGAAAAACACACAGAATTTGCCCTAAGAATTGTAGAAATTATTTATGAGATGATGGTGGCTGGAGACATTGATTATTTGTAAAAATGATTTCTTAAAATCCCAGTGGCAAGTGGTCTTAAGCAGTTTGTGGTTCTTTTGGTTGCATGAATTTCTGTTTTGGTCTTTATAAAAATAAGCAATCTCAAAAGTCTTCGCTCAAAGAATAACACTCAAGTTCATATCAATACAGCATTTTCCGTTAAAAGATGGAAGGAGATACAAAATTTGAATATTTGTTGTTTATTGTCTTTCTTAGAAAAGATAATGAAGCCCATGACCAAAAATCACTTAGTCGGTATGATTCCCTCAAGTCAGCTAAAACTGGACCCTTTATGCACTTATACACCTTATCAGAAAGCAAGTTAGGTCAGGAATAGTGAAGTACAGCACAGCCTCATGCTCAGGAGGCAGAGCTAGGAGGACTAACCCCTGGAGGATAGCCTCAGCTGCACAAGAGGTTAAAATGAAATCTACAGTATTCATGGAGACCCTGTCTTAAGCAAGCAAGCAAGTGTCTGTGTGTGTTTGCACACACACATGCACATACACATTGCAATATGGATACAAGGCTGGATGATGTTCCTTGTAGGCCCCCATTCCAAGCCCATCAGAAAACAGACTAAGAAAACTATAGAATTCCAAAAGGACACAATCTTCAATATATACTTTAGACACAATGAGAAAAAAGTCAGTAACCTGCAAATGTGACAAAATGAGTTCCAGGACAGCTAGGGCAACACAGAGAAGCGTTGTTCAAAAACACAAAAACAAACAGACAAAATATCACGGTGATCCTTACCTCAAATCCTCAGGCCCTCGCTGCACTAAGAGAAAAGCAAAAGTTCTTATCTCCCATGAGGCCCTTCAAGAGGTAGCTATTGCTGCTTTTCATGTATCTATTCATTCATATACACATATACATAAATATTTACATACATATCACCATCCTCACCATCTCCCTTACTTCCTAGCACATAGATATTTACATACATATCCCCATCCTCACCATCTCCCTTACTTCCTAACGCCTTCCTCATGCTTTCTTGCTGGTCCTGATTCACTGGTGGCAGGTCTGCCTTGATGACTATTTCCTTCTAGCTCCTTCTACCTACAGTGTATAGACCACCTTCTGTTACTGCCTTCATTTTTTTTTTTTGACAAGTTTACTTTGTAGTAAGCTATTTCCTGACCACTTAAAATCTCAGCCTCTTAGTCATGGCCTCCAACCCTGCCCTGCCTCAAACCCCTGTCTGCCTTCTCCCTCGTGTGTCTGTGATATCAGTGTAGCTGGACGTGGATGTTCTCTGTTAGATACTCAGTCTCAGAGGCTGGGGGATTTCATTGTTTCATTCACTGCTCCATCTCCAGCCAAGGAAAAGTTCGTGCCCCATAGTATGGGCTTTATTTTCTGTTTTATTTTTTTTTTTGGTCAAATGAGATATTTAATATTTAATTCTATAACTAATTGATCATCTCTAAGTTAGAATTTTAAAAGAAAATAACAATATAATTACATGGGTATTGAAACCATGAATACCATATAGATGTCCTGTGAAATATTTTATTGGCATTTTACAAAAGTTGTATTGTACACTACCAAGCCTAAGAATGGTTTGACTTAGGAAAGCTTTCTCTTAAGATTATGGATAATATTTCAGTCTTTATATCTTGAGACCTCTTGTTATCTTAGTGTTCAATTTAAGGGATTTTTTTTAAAATCTTAAATCATTTTTGTTTACAAAGAAATTCTGTGTTTATTTCCTAAAGGACCAGAGTTGTACTTTATCCTTGATATAGATAAACTACGTGTTATATAAAAAATGTTTGCTTATTTAATTTAGGATTCCCATATACTTTAAATGATCTGTCAATGCTGTGAGTATGTAAATTCAAGTGTGTGCCTAATACTTTGTTGTTATTACATATCAATGTTTTAATACACCATAAGTCATCTTACATCTATTAAATCTTCTAACCTATCCTGTGAGAAAAACAGGACAGACTATTTTTTCCCATAAAACAAATTAGTCTCAGACAATTTAATGAGATATGTATTAAGTGACGAGAAAAGAATGTAGATTTCTATATTGTTTTTGTCTCTGTAGCTTAGTCTACTCCTGAGAATATTTTTCCAGATATCAACTGTGTAGAAAATATGTATGCCCTAAGTGAATCACTGGTGAATAATAAACCAATATACTGACTTCCCCCAGCTCCCAGACCAGTCGTATCAACATAGGTAACACAAATTGGACTCTGGGTTATAGTGTTTTTAAAATACATATTACAAAAGAAAATTTTAGTGAACATGGAGTTAGAAGAAGTCTGGAGGTGGGTAAGGGATCCAAGAGGATTTAGGGAGAGGTGTTGTTTATCTGCAAATATGATCAAAGTATATTATATGCATGTAGGAAATTCTCAAAGAATGAGCAAAAATATTAAAAACAAGTACCAACAGCCCAAACTCCCTATCTGTCCCTCTCCAGCCACCCCTCAGGCACAGTCCCAGGCTGAATATATCCTACCTCCTTGCAGCTGTTTTGTACCTGGATTTATACTTGCATAAACTATGTAATTTTTTTGTATCTGTTACTTCCATCAAAATTATGGTTTTGTGATTTAACGCCACTGTTGCATACAGTTATAATTATAAATTAATTGTTCTGATTAACTTTAAATGTCTGTTTAACATAACCAGAAACCACCTGACAAGAGTCTCAGTGAGAAGCTATACTAGGTTGGCTATGCACGTGTCTGTGAAGGATTATGTTGATTGATAATTACAATGGGAAGATCCACCCCAACTGTGGGGACACCATTTCTTGGGCCAGGCCTTGGCTAGGAGAAGAGTTAAGGAAGCTTTGGCACAAGTGGTCAGCAGGAAACAGGCAGCATGAGGCATGGACTTCCATCTGCTCTTGACTGTGGAAGTGGTGATGAGTTGGTTGACTTCCTGCCTTGATTTCCCCAAAATGATGGGCCGTAACTTGAACTTGTGACCTAAAACAATCCCTTTTGTCAGGGTATTTTAAATGAAGGTAGCGCACAAATACTGCATGTCTAGTCCTAATTAGTACTTTTGCAGATGAATGTACTATTTGTTTAACCATTCCCTCTGGCTGAAGATTTGTGGTTTCCAATTTAAGATTGATACAAGTAGCTCACCTAGGAAATTTTGATTTTTTTTTTACCCTGTCATCTGCTCCTACTTCTTGTCTTCTTAGTGTTGGCACTCAGAATCTCAGCACTTCTGAAAGCCATTCATCATACACACTAGAAAAAAGCTGGGACAGCTAAGGCTGTGGTTTCCCATCAGTAAGAAGACATTTTCGTAACAAATACTCTTACATTTGTGTTCAAAAGTCACTTCTTTTATGTAAAGTACTTCCATTGATTTTCATGCATTCAACCTTAACCATAATCTTGTCAATTTAAATACACACACACACACACACACACACACACACACACACACACACAATGTGGTGAACTAGGTGATGTATATGGCTTCTATAACTAAAATATAATCATCTTATTTTATATTCTTTTTGAGGTACAGTCTCGCTATGTAGCCTTGTATGGCCTAAAATTTGCTACATAGTCCAGACTGACCTCCAACTCACAAAAATCCGTCTTCCTCTGCCTTCCAAGAACTGACAATAAAGACATACACCACTACATTTAGTATTATATATTCTTTTAAATAAAAATAAATAAGATCTTTCTTACTAAGACACCTATGGCTTCATTTGGATTCTATCTATCACCATAGTCTGCTTGAAATCTAAATTTTGTATATATTCTCAAGTGTGCATAAAAAATACATATGTATGTATATGTATTTATATATATACAAACACTCATGAATTCATCAACTGGACAAGTAGATGATTGATATGATAGAGAGAGAGAGAGAAAGAGAGAGAGAGAGAGAGAGAGAAAGAGAGAGAGAGAACTGAAATTTAGAAATTATTCTTTAGCTTGCTTTGTCACCTGGATTCTATGTTTTGTTTGTTTCATTAAGGTTGTTTATGTAAATGGGTGTTTTGCACGTACCGATGTCTGTGCAATGTGTACATGCCTGGTATTCTCAGAGTCTGGGAAAGAGTACCAGATCACCTGTAGCACTAGAGCTACAGATGGTATGACCAACCATGTGAGTGCTAGAAATTAAACATGGGTCTTCTGCAAAAGCAGCCAGTGCCAGCGTTCTTGACCACTGCCCATCTCTCCCACTCCTAAACTTTTTGTTTAAAGTGCAGGTTCTGTGATGCCTCTTGAATCATACCCTATCATAAAGGGAAAGTTAATAGCATAAAAGGAAACTTATATGAAAGTCCTCTATTCATTCATATTTTCTGCTATAGAACAACAGCAACTTGATGAAAAGCATATTAACCCAGCTGGAACCCAGATGATGCAGGGTGACCTGTTGCAAGGGAGAAGGCTGCTTATTCATCCCGACCACCCAACTAGCTTACACCCAAAATAACCACACAGAAACTGTATTAATTAAAACACTACTTGGCTCTAACTTCTTATTGACTAACTCTTGCATATTAGTTTAACCCATCTCCATTAATCTGTATATCACCATGTGGCAGTGGTTTACCGGAGATTCTAACCATCGTTCATCTCAGGTGGAGGATCCATGGCTTCTCTGACTCTGCCCTTCTTCCTCCCAGCATTCAGTTCTGTTTTTTCCACCTACCTAAGTTCTGTCCTATCAACTAGGCCAAGGCATTTTCTTTATTCACTAACCACTGAAAGCAACACACAAACAGAAGGAGTTCATACACCATTTCCCCTTTTCTGTTTAAACAAAAAGGAAGGCTTTAACTTTAACATAGTAAAATTACATATAACAAAACAGTTATCAAGCAAGAATTACAGTTACAATATTTATATCTACTTTATCTTTTATCATAACTAAGGAAAACTATAACTATATATCTATTCTTCAGCTCCCTCAAAGGCTACATCAGAATATACTATTACCTAAGTAAAACAGGAAGTGCACTGTAAGCACCTTCCAAAATTCTAGAATTGACAGAGACATCTCGCTGCCTGGACAGTCACCCAAAGTTCTTCTGTACCATCAGGGCATCCATCTTCAACCTACAGGCTCATAGTATCCAGCAGACTTTTCCATGAAGCAGGAAATTTTAAAGACAGTTCAATCGCTTTCTTCTGTGTACTGCAAAATGTCTCGCAGACTCTTTCATGAATCAGGAGTCCTGAAGGACCATCACACCTTTAGGCAAGTTCAGCAGTCATCTCTCTGTGGGTACAGACTTCTGTGAGTTCAAAGTATTGTGGTATACACCTTTAATCCCAGCATTTGGGAGGTGGAGGCAGGCGAATCTCTATGTGTTCAAAGATAGCCTGGTCGACAGAGTGAGTTCCAGGACAAAGATACATAGAGAAACCCTTTCTCAAAAAGGCAAAACTTAAAAATAAAAGAAATAGTAGTTAAAATAAAGCCACATAAAAATAAAAAATACACAAGAGAGTCTGGATACTGTATGTTATTATGTTCTCTTTGAATTGTTTGAATGCTGAGAAAGGAGCAATAGCTGCTTAAAGATATTTGTTTATAAATGCTGCTGAATTAATCCAAGATAGGTATTTTGAAAATACCTTGACTTCAAAATTGAAGTCAAAAGGTATGTTACTTTGGAGAAGAGGATTTGCTTTTGTTTCCACAGGAAATGAGAGGCTGTAGATTCATTTTGAGTTAAGAAAAATTAGGTTGGATCAAGGAAGACCACCTGAGAAATCTCTGGTCAGAACAGATGGCCCAGATGTCTGAGTTCTACATCCAGAACAGATTCAAGACTGCTGCCTGAGATGATCAAGGCTCACAGGATACTCCAGTCAGGACTTAAACATAATTCTAAATTTTCTTTAAGAATTTTTTCTAAGAATCTTCCCCATAAGATTATCAACACCCCCAACCAGCAGGAAGTAGCCTGGAGAACTATGCCCATATTCCCAAAAAATGGACTATGGATATTTTCCTTTGTTTAGAATGTTGGTTACAAGTTGTTATGGCTAATGGTCAGGAAAAAGCTATACAAAGGAGATCAGATTCAGAGTTCTTGTTTTTTTTTTTTTTAAAGAGGGGGAAGTGGTGTGGGACAATGGTCTGTAGTCTGTCAATTATATTTTAAATAAACACTGATTGGCCAGAAGCCAGGCAGAAAGTATAGGCAGGACAACCAGACTGGAAGTAGAGACGGGTTAAGGAGAGCAGGAGAATTCTGCAAAGAAGGAAGCCCACTCCTCTGCAGTCGTGACCTGGCCACAGAACAAGCATGATGTGACTGCTGTACCAAGAAAGGTACCGAGCAAGTCATGTGGTTAGCACAGACAAGAATAATGGGTTAATATAAGTTATAAGAGTTAATAAGAGGCCTGAGCTAATGGGCCAATCAGTTTATAACTAATGTAGACCTCTGTGTGATTTCTTTGGGACTTAATGACTGTGGGAACCAGGTAGGACAGAAACCCCGGCAACAGTGACAGGCAGAGATAGAGAAGGCACCTGTTTCTCTTGGAGGCTTCTTCCTGGTCCCGACTGCACTCACTCTAGAAAGGATCTAAGTGAGGCAAGCGTCATTGTATCTCATTATAATGCCACCTCCTTCCATTTTACAAAGGGTGCAACCCTGTGTTTTCTCCAGGACTCCAGTTCTAAAGGTCAGGAATTTATTATTTGAGACATTTTAGCTCATTTCATTACAATTATTAAGTTCTCTGGCTACATAGTTGCACAGATTTTTTTTAGGGTTTCTCTTTTTTAACCTTCAAGGTTTATTTACTACATACAACAGCTTTACAGCTAAATCTAGGTATACATCTCTAATGAAACAATATAATTTTACTGAAAAAAATGAAGACCGTACACATTCTGTTTACTAAAGCACATTAAAATTGGTTTGATTTAATTAAGTGATGATAGTTAATCTTGGAGAGAATATTTACCTTTTTGTATTAAAAATATTTTTTACCATCCAATAGATTCTGATCACAGTTTACCCTTCCTCAACATTTCCCAGATTCTCCCTACCTTCACACCCTTTCTCTCTCTCTCTCTCTCTCTCTCTCTCTCTCTCTCTCTCTCTCTCTCTCTCATAAACAGGCGAGCAACAAAAAACCAAATAAACCATAATATTTTTAAAATAATAAACACAAATGTAAACACTGCTATGTAAAGATTTGTCTTATGTAGCATGAGTGCCGGCTTGTTGTGGTATCTGTTCCCACCCGGTACCCCACAGCCGGCAAGTCCCAAAGAAAATCAATCACACAGAGATCTCTATAAGTTATAAAGCTGATTGGCCCATTAGGTCAGGCTACTTATTAGCTCTTATAACTTATGTTACCCCATTATCCTTATCTACGTTAGCACATGGCTCAGTAATTTTTCCAGCTGGGCAGCTTACATCTTTCCTCTCCGGTGGTCTGGGCAGAACTGTGGAGGGAGCTTCCTGCTTCCCAGAATACTCCCAGTCTCTTTGCTCCACCTCTACTTCCTGTCTGGCTTTCCCGCCTATATTGCCTGCCTGGCCAATCAGCGTTTTATTAAAATATGATTGACAGAATACAGACATTTCTTCCACACCATTTCCCTCTTTTTTTTAAAAAAAACAAAGGAAAATACCCATAGTCCATTTGTTGGGAATGTGGGCATAGTATTTCAGGCCACTTCCTGCTGGTTGGGGGCACTGATGATCTTATGGGGACCTAAAGAAAATTTAGAGTTATAATCAAGTCCTGACTGGAGTATCCTGTGGGTCTTGATCATCTCAGGCAGCAGTCTTGAATCTGTTCTGGATGTAGAACTCTGTCATCTGAGCCATCTGTTCCTATCGGAGATTTCTCAGGTGGTCTTCCTTTTTTGAACCTGATTTTTCTTAACTCAGAATGAATCCACAGCCTCTCATTTTCTGTGGAAACAAAAGCAAAATCTCTTCTCCAAAGTAACATACCTTTTGACTTCAGTTTTGAAGCCAAGGTATTTTCAAAAGACCTATCTTGGGTTAGTTCAGCAACATTTATAAACAAAAGTCTTTTAGCAGCTGTTGCTCCTTCCTCAGCATTCAAACAATTCAAAGAGAGCATAATAGCATACAGTAACAAGATTCTCTGTTTATTTTCCATCTTTATGTGGCTTTACTTTAACCTCTATTTCTTTTAGCTTTACTTTTAACTTTTGGCTTTTGGAGACAGGTTCTCTGTATATATCTTTGTCCTGGAATAACTCTGTAGACCAGGCTGTTCTTGAACTCACAGAGATCCCTCTGCCTCTGCCTCCCCAGTGCTGGGCTCAAAGGTGTATGCTACCACACCTTGAACTCAGAGATCTGTCTGTCTCTGCCTCCCAGGCATTGGGTTTAAAGGTGTGCACTACCACACCTTGAAGTCACAGAGGTCAATCTACCTCTACCTCTTGAAGTCACAGAGGTCAATATGCCTCTGCCTCCCAGGCATTGGGATTTAAGTTATGTACCACCACACCCTATTTCTCCTTTTCTTTCTTTTTTATTTTTAATGACTTTAACTGTAAACCATTTAGAGGTTTTCTTCCTCTTTGAATCTCTCTTTACTGTATATCTCTCTTTTCCTGACTACAGGAGTCTTTAAGGAGTGGATGAAAGCCATGGCTTTGACAGCTAGATCCAGCCCATTCCTTAGCTTTCCAGCCTCGTGGCTGAGGTACCGGCTGCAGCCATTTTTCTTGCCACAACTCTATGGTGTTTCAAAGTCTGTGTCAGCAAGCAAGCTGCAGCATTCTGCTCACAGACCACACTCAGTCTGACTGCCTGCCTGCAAGAGTCAGAGTTTGTCCTGGCAGGACAGCCCAGAAAGCTGGCATTTTAAAACAGCAGCACAGCTTTTTTCCTGCTACGGCTGAAAGCCAAAAAGCATGTGTTCAGCTTTTCATCAACATCGTTTAAGTGTTTTGTGGCAGGACCTCTTAAAAGAGCTGCAAGGTTTTGCAGCTAAAGCTGAGTCAGGAAGCCTCTCTTAGATGAGAGTGTTTGCTTGCCTCTAGCATGCAGAGCAGACCCAAGAAATTGCTGCTACCAAGAAACCACGCACAATGCTGTCATTTTGTTCTAGAATTACTTCCCAAGCTGTCTCAGGCTTTATGTGGATGCAATTATCCACGCTGCTCCTTCTGCTCCTTCAGCCAATCGCCACCAAGTTACCAGCCCATTGGTCTCTCTCTCTTTAAAAAAAAAAAGCAGTGGCTGTCCTCCACTCCCTCTCTGGCTTCTGGCTCTGCTTCTGACTCTTAGACTCCTTTCCTGTTCGTGCAGAGGGGCTGTTGTCTGGGACGGTAATCTGTAAGTTTTTTCCCCTTTGAATAAATAATCATTCTATTAATCATAATTCCAAACTGGTGTGGGATTGTCTGTGACTTATGCCTTCAGTCTTGTGCCCTGTAAAGATTTGTCTCTTGTCTTGCTTTAATAAAACACTGATTGACCAATAACCAGGCAGGAAGTATAGGCAAGGCAACCAGACTAGGAGAGTTCTGGGAAGAGGAAAAGCTCAATCTACAGTCACCAGTCACATGCAGAGGAAGCAAGATGAGAATGCCTCACTGATAAAAAGGCACCAAGCCATTTGGCTAACATAGACAAAAATTATGGGTTAATTTAACTTGTAAGAAGTAGTTAATAATAAGCCTGAGCTAATAGACCAACTAGTTTATAATTAACATAAACCTCTGTGTCTTTTGTTGGAACTGAATGGCTGTGAGCTCAGGCAGAACAGAAATTTCTACCTACACACCTGTGTGTACACACAAACCAACCAAAACAAACAAAAGATGAAAACTATAATATAAGTAAAAGCCCAGTGAGACCCAGAAATTCCCTAACAAAGCAATATGAGACTAAAAGTCTGCAAAAGCACCACTGAATTCTTTTTGTATTGACCATACACTGCTGGACATGGAGTCCACTCTTAAACTGGTTGATATACCATAGAAGACTCCCTTGTAGAGAACTAATTTGTCCTTTACAAGCAGATATCACTTAAGGATAGCTTCTTGATTAGGTCTGGCATCTCATATCCATTTCCACCTCTCAGGACTATGACCCCCATCTGGCTTGAGGTACCTGCTGCCAGTGTCTTTGAGTTTATATGTGTATCAGTCCTGTTGTATCTGGAAGACATTGTTTTCTTGGACTCACCCATTCCCTCTAGTTCTTCAATCTTTCTGCCACATATTCAACATTGTTTGTTGAACACTGAGGAATGGGGTTAGAATAAGACATATCATTAGGACTGAGTATTCCGAAAGCTCTTACCCACTGAACATTGTTCAGTTGTGGGTCTCTGGATAGGTTCTCATCTACTACAAGAAGTTGTCTCTCTGATGATGGCTGAATGGGGCATATATATATATATATATATATATATATATATATATATATATATACATGATATAGCTAGATCTTGAGGTAGATCTGTCCCCCATTTCTTGAGGATCTGCCACACTAATTCCCATAGTAGTTGAAAAGTTTGTTCTCCCAACAGCAAAGGATGTTGAGCATTTCTTTATTTCTCAGCTGTTTGTGTTTAATCTTTCGAGAAATCTCTGTTTAGTTTTGTGCCCCAATTGTAAATTGGATCATTTGTTTCCTAGGTGTGCAGTTTTACCCATTTGCCCGTTTTCATGGTTTATTCTTACAGTGATCACATTTAATCATTAATTACTCAAATGTGAATTTAAAATGGAAGGTGGGTAAGGCTTTTATTTGATCTTTACATATGGAGGGCCACCAATAATACTATTGCACTTGTGAACTCTAACTCACTAATTTCTATTCTGACCCTTAGTGTATGTAGTTGTCTGAGTCAGTATCCCGCTGTCTTTGTTGTTGTAGTCTGTCTGGTAAGATAAGGTTTCTCAACTTCATCATATCCTTGTTCTTTTACCATCTTTGGAGATTTTTATGATACATTGTAAAGTTTAATGAAAATAAAGGTGGAATTTAATTAGAATTATATAGAATATGTAGAATAATTTGTGGGAGAGTAACCATATTTTCTTAATTTGTTAAGGTTTTTAGTTTGTGATATATTAGTTTTACCAAAAATGCATTCTGAGGTTAACAAAATGATTAGAAACCTTTTTATTATCTGGTCTGTTGATTTGAGTCTATGTCCATTAATCATTATATGATATTCTATTGCTAAATCACCCTCACATCCTTGTGCATGATTTTATCATGATGTTTACTGTACAAAACAACTACTGGTCATTGATTTATTTTTAATTAAAAAGAATCAAAGCATCTTCTAGGATTCTAAGTATTATCACCCAAAACAAGATTTATTGCTAAGGTCCTGTCTCATCAGCTTAGTTTGAACTGAGGGTAAACAGGTCTATTCTCCAAGCCACACTGCCACCATCTTCAGGAGTTGAGTTGGGCCTGCTCACAAAAGGTCATCATAGCTGAGTATCTAGACTATTGACTTTCACACATGGATGGAAGCTGTCAGGAAGGTCACAGGCCCCTCACCTGAATATTCACCAGTGCCAACCAATTGTATTCAATTCCCCCTACTTACATGTGTCTTCAAAAACTCAAAAGGGTCTAGAACAGTAAAGGAAGGAATAGGGGAGGGAGCTCCACCCTCCTAGCCATGGAGGAGTCATCATCCCTGCTGGGTACAGGCCTTCTATTGTGGCCGTTTTAAGATTTCTCATATTTCTGACCATGCACCTGCTCCTCTATTGTTCTGTAAGTAAGCCTAATAAACTCATTAGTTCACCAGAATGAACTTTGGTGGAAGTGTACCTGAGTGTGCCATCGGTATCATAGGAGTACAGGGTAGATGTTGTTTGCTTCTCCCTCAGGGAAAGAACTTAGCAACAGCTGTCCTCACAAAATAAAATGGCTTGGGGTGCGTAGCATAGACTTTGGTTTCTTGCCTTTCTAGAAGTTATTAGTCCAAAGTGCTGTGAATTTGGTTATGGTGAAAACCGTCTTCCAGGCATACCATCAGCCTGGCTTCTCAGTGTGTCCTCACAGGACATTCCTCCATGCATATCTGTGGAGTCCTTCCCTTCACCAACCCTCCTACCCTTTGCTCTTAGGAAGCTACTAATGCCTTCACGAAGGTCTGACCCCCGAGTCCTAACAGAATCCTAATTATATCCCCATAGTTTTATTTCCAAATACAATAATATTGGGGTGTTTTAGGCAACAGTCCATCTCAGATGGGGGCTGTTTTGATTCTTGACTTAGGGATGGAAGCAGGACTGGGTTGTTAGTGGCCAGGACACAGAAGTGTTTGTATAACTTGAAAGACAGCATGAACTTGCCTTTGAGAAGGAAATTAGCTGTGAGCATACTTGTATTCTGCACATAATATTAGATTTTAATAACTAGAATGTGGTACTGCCTTGCTACAAAGTATAATGTGATCCTCACTGAAGTTTTAATCATTTGACCACGAAGCTTCTATGGCAGCTTTTCCATCTGTTTCTAAGAGTTTTCCTTTTTAGACTCTGTAGTGACTGTTGTATTTCACTTAGGATGACCTTCTTAGGTTCCCCATATTGTGAAGATGACAAGATTCTCTCTCTTTGCTCCACTGTGCTTAGAGCCTACGTTTTCTTTATTCATCCTCTGTGATGAGCTTTGAGCGAACATCTGCCTACCATGAACAGTTCTGCAATGCTCATAGTGATGACTGTGTCTCTCTGGCTGCAATGCTCATAGTGATGACTGTGTCTCTCTGGCTGCAATGCTCATAGTGATGACTGTGTCTCTCTGGCTGGGTTTCCTTTGTGTGCACTGCTGTGCATTGCTGATCCAAGTGTTTGTGTGTTTGTTTTCCTTTATTTTGTGTTTTTAGGGATTTTAATGTAAAAAAGAAAAATTGTGACGTAGAGTTTTTAAAATACATTAAAGAAGAAAAGAATGTTTCAGAGATCATCAACCAGTTATTGCTCCTTGTCTGCATGCTGTGTGCCTATACATATGTATTTATCTGTCTGGGAAGTTGAAGTCGCATATCATTAATATGCTTAAAATTCTAATACCTATTAATCATTTCTAGTTCATTATTCTTTCTTAATTAAATTCAGTTTTGATTTGTCTTCCTTTCTTTGTATATGCTCTCTTAAAACTGATTCTGAAATTCTTCTGATTTAGGTAACAGGTAAGAGGTGGAGGGAGTAGGTGGTAGGGATCAAACCCAGCCTCATAAACTATGACAAATATTCTACAAAGCTGCAGATTTATTGTTTATATTTCAGTATAATTTCTTCTCATTTGATTTCCATTGTTTCTATTATTAAATTTTTTTAAAGGTTGTGATTGGGTTGTTTTATTTCATGTTTTTGTTAATGTTTTATTTTAATAGAAATTACATTCTTGCTTTTTAAATGGTCGTGATTGTGTTTTTGTTTTCCAGTCTTATAGTTGTATTTATGAGGAATTGTTACCCTGTTGATTGGAGCTTTACACTGTTGTTTTGATTATTGTTGACTGAAGTTTCTGTCCCACCCAGTCCCACAGTCGTTCAGTCCCAAAGAAACACTACATTAATTATAAACTGGTTGGCCTATTATCTCAGGCTTCTTATTAACTCTTACATCTTAAATTAGCCCATTATTCTCGTCTATGTTAGCCATGTGGCTTGGTACCTTTTTATCAGTGAGGCATTCTTATCTTGTGTCCTCTGTGGCTAGGTCAGGATCACAGACTCAGCCTTTCCTATTCCCAGAATTCTCCTGTTCTCACTGTTCTGCCTATACTTTCTACCTTGCTACTGGCCAGTCAGTGTTTATTAAAACCATACAAGAGACAAATCTTTACAAAGTACAAGACTATTGTCCCACAGCAGATTATGATTTTTGTTAGTACACAATGATCTGACAAAGCACAAAGATACACTGTAACACTGCTGTGCCTGCATACAATGTACTTTGGCCATAGTTACCTCCTCTGCTACTCTCTTGTTACCTTTTAGCCCTCCTTCCTTTCCCAACCATATCTTCATGTCCTTGGTTTTCTTTTACCTACTAGATTTCACAGTAATGGAATACAGGCCATACTTATCTGTGCGATAGTGACTACATGTAGCATGATCCTTTATTTTTCTGCAACTACATAATTTTTCATTGGGGCTAATAAAACTCTCTCTCTCTCTCTCTCTCTCTCTCTCTCTCTCTCTCTCTCTCTCTGTCTCTCTCTCTCTCACACACACACACACACACACACACTTCTCTATGCCTGTGGGTGATTGCATACTGTGACCTCTGTGCTGTGACAAGTGCAGATTTACAGGCTCTCTCTAGCACAGCATCCTCATACTGTGGGTGAGGACACCAAGCAGTGTGATATGACGACTGCATTATGACTATCATGAAAACTTAGGCAACAGTTAAAAGTTTCTAAACACAAAATAACCAGAAAATAATTCAAAATTGGATGTGTTGTAGAACTGAGGTGTTTCTGGCAGTGCTGTCCTGTGTTCCATCCTACAAAATTCCTGCAGCCTGGGCTCTGAGCACTTGACAAGGTACACTTTGCACTGTGTTTGGTGGCATGCCACGCAAGACTGATGGATTCTGCCTGAAACACTTGAGATCAGCACTATTGCATATTATGACTTGCAGTGTTTTACCTACATACAAAGTTTTCTAGCTCTTGCAGAAACATAATGGGTTCAATATGTGGGGACAAAAAGACCGTATTTTCCTAACATCATCTCTCATAATATTAAGAGCCAAATTAGTACATTTAGGATTTTTAGATTTGCTGTTTGATTTGATGGTTTGAATTTCACAGAATAAATGAATTTTGGTTTAGGATTAAGAGAGAGTTTCCAGAGGTTTCTGAAATATCCTAATCTTGTTGATGTATAAAAGAGTTCCACAACATCCTTGTGGGATGTCCTTCTGTATATGTGTTGCTTTTATTGGCTGATGAATAAAGCTGTTTTGGGCCAATGGTTTAACAGATTAAAGCCAGGCTGGAAAAGCAAACAGAGACATAGAGAGAATAGGCAGATTCAGAGAGATGCCATGTAGCTGCCGAAGGATAAAGACTCCCAGAACCTTTACCAGTAGGCCACAGCTTGTGGTGATAAACAGATTAATAGAAATGGGTTAATTCAAGATGTAAGAGTTAGCTAGAAATATGCCTGAGTCATTAGCCAAGCAGTATTGTAACTAGTATAGTTTCTGTGTAATTGTTTGGGTCTGGGTGGTCATGAAATGAATGATCAGTCTCCTTCTACATAATCTTTCTTTTGTCATTTTCTACTATGTTTCTATCCAAGATGAAAATCAAAATACCAACCAGTTCCAAACAATGCTGAATATATCCTCATCTGCAGCATCAGACATTTAGCCAAAATTTAATTCTTTATATAAAAATAAGCAAGCATATGGGTCTCATTTGTATGCAGATTTAGTTTGTCTTTAGTTAATGATGAAATTATATGTATATTACTGCATTATTTTAAAATACATTTTTAATTTACATACTATTTTGTGTGCCTGAATACTGGGGTTCATATAAAAATCTTAAGGTGAAAATGAATCATAACTGGGAACAGTTTCAGAAGCCCTGCTCTGCAGGAAGCTGACCTCGATACGGTTGAGTGAACACACAGAACTATTGTAGCTACCATGTAAGAGAGTTCAGTTTTAGTTTCTTGGGCACATCCCATACTTTGCCATAGTGGATAGACTGACTTACAGTTTACACTGCCATTACCAATGATAAGGCCCTTGCCATCTTTCCCAGCATTTATTGATTTTGTGTTATCTGTTCTTAGCTGGATGGGTTGGAAACTCACAATGTTTTCATTTTTTGGATATTTGTATTTCTTATTTTTTAAATCTGCTCAGTTCAGTTCCCTTCTTCTTGATAAGATTCCTTGAAATTTGTTTAATATTTGAGCTTTTTATAAGTTATACACATTAATTCCTAGCGAATACATATTTTGCAGAACCTTTTCCATTCTGTAGGCAGTTGACTATTTCTTTTACTGTGCAGGGTGAGTTTAACACGCTGCAGGGCAAACCGCTGCTCTTATTTCATGAGTTCCGTTAATAAAGATATTAAAAATACATTTGTTGCTTAATGCTTATAAATTTGGCTTCTGATGATTCTGTTTGTAATTTATGAAAGTTATGCTTTAAATTAGAAATCTTCCATGGGAAATAGAAAATGGACACTGTGTCTATTATTCTGGATGTTTAATGTGACTGGCCAGTGTTCATCATAGAGGACATTTCTCTAAAATGGTGTTGCTATTGTCAGCAGAAAACACAGCTCTTACTTAAAAGAGAGCAAGGGTTCTATCTGAGCTGAACATGAGTGATTCTCCCTAGGAACACAGACGCCCTAAATGACACATTCCACCCTAGACACAGTTACATAACCGCTTCGTGGTCATGAACACAGGAAGCTGTAAATCAGGGCGTTACTGTATGCCTTGGTGGGCCCTCTGGCGGCGCTGCTAGTGGTGAAGTGAGTGCTCTGCCAAGCTGAAATATTCCCCAGTCTTTACCAGATTCTAGATCACGTGACAGGTGCTAGTGAAGGGAGTAGGGACAGCCCGAGACAACTGTGGCGATCTGAAACCTTCCACCTCTCCACAGTCAGAAGATCCTCATCTGTCCGTCTCCCCGCAGAATCTTCAGAACAGATGTGGCAGACTTTCAGGAGGTTCAGCGCACACCACTTATAATTTAAACTGTGTAAGAAGTGGGAAGCTCTCGAGCAGATTTGAAATAGCCAGAAAAATTTTAGTGTAACCTTCTATTTCTTTTCTGTTGACATATTTGGCTATATAAAAGGTATTTTTCAGAGATTATTCAAATTGCTTCAAAAATGTTTAAACACAACTTAATGTCAAAACCAGGTCTTCCCATTATGTGTTTGTGGCTCTGTGATGATTGATTAGTGAGTAGAAAATGCACAGCAGACAGCTTACAAACAGAGACAGCATCAAATGGTTTTCCTCTGTCTCCCTCATCCCTGTCCCAGGGCCTGTCAAATTGCCATTTAGTTCTGAAAGTGACATAATCTTATAGGTGGCAATCTTTACTAAGTTTTTTTTTTTTGAGAAACTCAGATTTAAGATTTTTGTCTCCAATAGTTTAGTTATTTCTTTCTCTGGAAAAGATATATTTGTGTGTTCAATATATCGTTTTCTTTTGAAACTCCGTTCTTTATCATTTTATGCATAGACACAGTGGAGTATGATTGTTCACTCTCTAATTTCACTTGGGTCTCTCTCAGCGTCACGCTGTCTGTTGTGGCCGCCTCCCCACAAAGAAGGGGGGGATTCTCCCTCCCCTGGAAGTTATCAACCACGAGTAATGCATCAGTTCTGGGAGGCGCCTTGGGAGCTCCTGCCTCTCCATGACTGAATTTTGTTGCCTTGATCTTAGTGTAAGTCATCACAGCTGGTGTGTGCTCGTCAGGGCAATAGCCGTGTCGTGTTCAGAGGAAAGCATTTTCCAGCATTCCTCCCCACCCTCCAGCTCTGGCCTTCTCTTTCCTTTCTCTTCTGCTAATTTCCCTGAACCTTGGCAGAAGGTGATGGGGTGGGGTGGGTACAGATGTGCCACTCAGGGCTGAGCAAGGACAGCCACGTATTCTCAGCTCCTCCAGCAGCTGTGAGCCTGCATTTACTGCTATCCACTGCAAACTAAGCTTCTCTAACCAAGGCTGAGAGCGGACCCAGTCAATGGACATTAATGTAAATACATATTTTTCTCATAGTGTCCAGGGAACATCTTCACTTTGTCTGTGATTCCTTACTAAGAACAGAATTAAATGCCACCTGCTTCATGGGGTTCTTGTGAGGTCACATATTTGACTGTGGGGTGAGAATCTGATGGTCAGAAGCTTGTCATGGCCATCGCTTGGCCAACTTGAGCTTGTAGGACCTAGAAAGGGCAACAACTACATCTAGAATTGGAGTTCAAAAGTAAGACTTATTTTTTTGTGTGTTTATTTTTGATTTTGTTTGGTTTTGGTTTTGTCTTTCTAAAACAGATTGCTCTGTGTAACCCTGGCTATCCTGGAACTCACTCTGTAGACCACACTGTCCTCGAACTCACAAAGATCCACCTGCCTCTGCCTCCCAAGTGCTGGGATTAAAGGTGTGCGCCACCACCACCTCACTGGCAGTAGAACTTCTAAAGCCTGCATGTGGTAATTCAGTTAGTCAGTGTAGTATAAAGTATATTCAGTGAAAGATTGTTTTCAATTTTTCCATATATGTATGGGAGAGCCCCAGGCTAAACAGAAATTTAAGATGTCTTTATCCATGCATTTTTTTTCATTTACCAAAGTTACTGTCATTTTAGAAAAAAATATGTGAGTTGATTATATTGCAAAGAATAATTATGTTATGAAAATAATTTGTATCTTAGAATTATGTTTCTAAGCTAAAACACATTAAAGTCATTGACATAACATAGGTTAGACAAAGTAATATTAGAAAAAATATGATTATACAATAAATGCCAAATAAAATGATAAATATATGATAGATCATGGCTAACTACCTTCCTTTTGCGGTTTTTACTTAGCAGAAAATCCACCAAGAACTATATTTCACAGACTGTGTGTTCTAAAGTAACTATGAATGAATAAATAGTCTCTGAGACAAATAGTAAATCCTTAACCCAAACATCTATGTCCTGCACTTTATGTTTTAAAAAGTTGGTTTGCATAATGAAATTGTAACCTTATTTCAAAGTTGAATGAAATGGCACATTCTTAAAAGCAAAAATTATTTGAGTTTAGAAGAGTTTACGATTTCATATGATGAGAGATAATTAGATCAGGAATAGTTGTGTAAGATAAATATCACTAATTTTAAACAATGATGGGTGCCCTCATGTTCCTGCTTTATTTCCCATTGAAATTACAGAAATAGGTGATATATCTCATTGCTGATGTGTTCACTAGGTGCTGTTTGCATCCACAATGATTGACATTCACAAAGTTATTGTCTGTCAATATAAGGGGTAAATATGAAAACAATTTAGAATTTTAGCAAACACTAGCTCTTCTAGATAAAGTATGAAGTATAAATGGTGAAAGTGTGTGTTTCCCTTTGATTCTACACAGCACCATAGGTGCGGGAGATTCTCATTAGCATAGTCATTGACTGCTGATGTCACTTGTAAAATAGTTCAGCCATTGCTGTCAACCTATATCCATTCCACATTTCTTTCATAGTCATTGCTTATAGGAAAGAAACAGATAGGCTAGAGATGAATTTGTTATAGGTAAAAATGACTCACCTACATTATAGGTGGCCACTGTGTTTATGAATAATGCTAACTTCAGTGATCTGCAACTAACACGAAATGTGATACAATTCAATCACATTATGGTGTTAAAGAAAAATCCAAAGACTCTGGGAGTTTATCAGAGGCGTAACTCAGGGCCAGCCTTGTGGACACACTGGTCATCACATACCAACATGCCTCTGGTGACATATCTGGGAACTCCAGATTACAGACAGGCAGCACCATGCCCAGGCTTAGCTGTATTTAATCTTAAATATTTTAATACACTTATTTCACATCTGTAATTAGCGTGTCTGTCCCATCATTCCTATTTCTTTAAACAAATTGCACTTAAACTATATTACAAATATCACAAAGTGGGCTAAATATTGACATCCTTATCAACTGTGAAGGAAAGCTATGACAATAACCAAAAAATACACATAATCATCCCAGCCAATTTCTTCAGACCTCCATAACCCTCACACCCAGTTCCACCCAGTTCTAGTTAGTCACTCATCATCTTTCATATTCATTTGTTTTTTTAAATAAATTTTATACATAAAACTACAAATAATATTCCCATCTTCTGGTGTATTTTTCAACCAACATACTTATTTCAAGATGCACCCACATCGTTGCTGTGTCAATGCTTTGTTCTCTCTGTGCTGAAAGGCATCCCATCTATGTGGATATAATACGGTGTATTTGCTTATTATAAATGGACATTTGGGCTGTTCCTAGTGTATCGGTGTTAAAAGCAGCTACTGTGCATATTGGTGTCTTTGTATGGGTATTTTATTTGTCTTGATTTGTGCCATGGAAGTGGACTAGCTCTGCCAGCTCTCAAGGGGCGGATCCAATGTTAGCCCTGCTCCCAACAGCCATTTGAAACTGTTGATGGCAAAGACAACTTCATCTTGGTCATTGCTGAGACATTCATACTTTCTCACAGAATACATATAAGAATTCTTATTGCCTGAGGATTTTCTTAGGCCACTGAAAAACACAAAAATATTTATTTTAATAAGTGCAAACTTTATCATTTTGATAGCAACATTCTTGTAATGTGAAAACATTCACATGGACTCATATACAATATTATCTTGATTATCAGATAAGCTTTATTGATGTAGATTGTATAAACAGAGTCTTCATAATTTTCCCACTATAGTATATTCATCCTCGAATTAATTTTCTCCATAGTGTGCTACCCAGCACATACCAATGTTCAGTTTTCTATTAAAAATTCTGGTAGTTAATATTTTAACATTTTGTTTCATTTGTTGAAATTTATTTTGCTCTTTACACATAAAACTTAAATATATGTCAGCCTTCATTCATTTTCTTTCAAAGATACCTTAGAATTCCTTTACATTTTATAAGAAATCATAAATTTGTTTCAGCCTGAAGCCAAGAGCTAGCTTTCGTGCTGACCTAGATGCATAAATGTGTTTCATCAGTGAATTTGGAAAATATGAATGATAACACATTGAACTAGATTAATGAACCAATTAAAAATTTTACCCCATTCAGAGAAATAATTTCTCAGATATTCACATCACCACTTTACTCATTAGAGTATTCTAGAATCACTAGTTAGGCCATGTAGTTCTAAGACTTAAAATGCATATATACAAAAGGCCAGATGTAGCGGCGCACGCACTTAGTCCTAGCACTTGGGAGGCAGAGGCAGGGGGATCTCTGTGAGTTCCAGGTCAGCCTGGTCTACAGAGCTATTTTCTGGACAACCAGAGCTACATAGTGAGACACTGTCTCAAAAAAAAAAACAAAAAAAAAAAACAAAAAAAAAAACCAGTTACTTAATTTTTCCAACTGCAAGATAATAAAATCTTGTTTTGAAAAGCTAGCCTAGGCGTTTGCAACTAGACTATATTTGGAGAATAGTGTAAAATGTTTTTGAAAAGCCTTGAATAAGTTGTCCCCACTGCTCTTCACATGGTAAGTGTTGTGGTCTTTGTCTAGTCTCTGTCATCAGGTGGCACTGGATTTAAGGTGACAAAGCAGTGCTTCATCAGTACAGGGAGTACTACACAGCTCGACAGGGCTTCATAGCTGTGGCATGGAGTCAGGAAAGGCCTGGCGCGAGAGGGGCTCATACCAACTGCTAAGACAACAGTGGGTTTATGTGCATTTTTTACAAGTCTATTAACATGCAATTGGCCTGGCTTATAAAGTAGACCTTTAGAGACTTTGTAGGATTCTAACCTCCTCTTCAGTCCTTCAGCCGCTAGTGCTAGTGAGTTATGTATTCTGGACACCACATTAACGCTTAGGAAGCACACAGGTGCCGTTTGTGCCGTCTCCTAATGACATCATTGGCCTTTCCTTTGTTTACAGATGCACTTAGTTCAGTGAGGATGGGCTCTCCAAAGGCGAGGGCTTCCCGAAAGATGTATTTAAGACATGAATCCCTTGCTTTTTGTGAGGCTGGCATGTGTAATTTAAGTAATTGTAAGTGAGGCTTGTTTGTTTTTTTAAATCATCTTAGGAATGAAATGAAAAGTCAGTGTAACATCTGACCTTATTGGTGTTTATTTTCTGTTACAGTTACGATAATCTTTGTTTCAAGAAAAATAAAAATTTAAGAAGAAAAAGCACATTTCTAAAAATCTTTAGATTGTGATTTGGTAACTCAGGCATGAATCCAAATGAATAGTTTATTGAAGCCGTTTGTGCCTCCATTAGTTGTTCCCGTGTTGGTGTCTCAGCTGTCACTTCTCTCTGCTTTTGGGCTTTCAACTGCTAGAATTAAATGCTATCCCACTAACAGCAGCAGTTCTGAAATCTTTTCGTATCTTTGCAAGCCATGATGAAAGAATGGTTTCTCAGGAAAATCTGGTTTACCGTCTGCTAGAAATCTCCCTTTTAAGTTCTTAGTCTTGATCTTAATTGTGAATAGCAAATACAGCCTTGCAGATGAGTGATACAGGCTAATTTCAAATTTTCTCTTAACTCTACAAATATACTCTTTATTTTCCCTAGTCTCAGCCTAAATTGCTCTGCATGCATTTGTAATCAGAAATTGATTAGGTTGCTGTGGAAACTGGGAGAGTGTATTGCTGGATGAAGAAAATTAGGAGAAGTATTGTCATCGCAATTGTGTGCCATCCTGAATGCTCATCATTTTAAGCAGAACATTGATAATATTTTTACACTCCCATCCCAAAATGCTTCTCTCCTGAAAGATGCTTTCCTATAATTATCAATCTCCGCACGTTAACTTAAATATCTTTATTACATGTACAATTTGTTTCCATGTTGAACTGTTTATTTGTGCAAAATGAAATTAGTTTGCATTTTATTAAGTTTAAGTATGAATCAGAATAAAATATTAATTATTTAAAGGCCAATCACCTGAAAGAATTCACCCATTGAACTAGATGACATAAAACAAGCTAAAGAAAACCTTACGGACAAAGACATATTGACATATGTACTAGAGATATGAGAGAAGTGAGGCCCGTTTCACAGACAGAGAACAAACAGAACGTATATTATGCAATTTTGTGTTTGAAAGCAAAAATGAGCTGACTTTAGACGCTTACTGTGTGAGAGCAGAGAATGTAAAGACAGGGAAAGAGGAGCACAGCCCTATGCAAGACAGAAGCCATGATGATGGGGATTAGCTCAGATAAAGATCAACTTCCTAGAAATCTCCACTTATTCCCCCTATTCCAAAAGAACTGGTGCTGGGAAGATTGTGTTTTCTTTAGTTTAACATGCATTTGTCCAAGCCCCATCCATATCTTCCAAAACTAAAGATTCACAAGAGACACCAAGTGTGAAAAGGTTAGCAGAGCAAAACACCATCCTGCTGTAGGCCTGGTAGAGGACAGGCCTGCTGTAGCCCTGGCGGAGGAGAGCCTGCCACTCTGCTGTTCTCTCCCTGCAGAGGGGAAGGCAAGCATGGCACTTACTAGAGTTATGGTTTTAAAAATAGGGTCAGACGCTGACAAAACAAACAAAAACAAAACAAAACAAACATTAGAACATGTAATGATACGTTTAACTTTGTCCAGATATGTATTACATATGTACTTTGTTCTAGAAGGTTGTAGGCTAGGTGTTTGGGGCACAGCCATGAGAGCTGTATTCTAAACAATACTCATTTTTGTGGCTGATCTAAGCCTTGTCTTTTTATGGTTAATATTTCTGATCGGTAAGTGGATACACTTTAATGTACATACGTGATGCTGCATAGTTGAATTAAGCTCACTGTCTTTTATCTTTATTAATGAATCTCAGCATTCAGACATTTGAAGCTGACTTAGTCATTTTCAAATATCCATTATTATTGATTGTAGTTACCCTAACATACATAGATCTCGAAATTGGTCCTCCTGTCTTTCTGAAGTTTTGTATCCTTTGATCAAAAATGCTTTATTTCTCCCCTCCCTGTGCCCAAAACTCAGGTAAACGTCATCTTATTCTTTACCCTTGGGAGTTCAACTTGACTGAATTCTGTGTCCAAGTGAGATTATATAGCCTTTGTCTGTATCTAGCTTGTTTCACTTAACATAGTGAGTTCCAGTTTCATACAGGTTGTAACAAACTAAAAACGGAGACTGCTTGTTTGTTCCCAGCTGCCCAGACCCAAATAATCACACAGAAAATATATTAATTACAACACTGTTTGGCCAATGTCTCAGATGTATTCCTAGCTAGCGCTTACATCTTGAATTAACCCATTTTTGTTATTTTATATTTTACCACGAGGCTAGTGGTTTGTTACCTCTTGCTTCTTGGGCAGCTACATGATGGCTGCCTCCTTCCACAGCTACATGGTGTCTCTCTGACTCTGCCTTCTATATATCCCTTCCAGCCTGGATATACTCAGCCCTGCCATAGGCCAAAGTAACTTTTTGCATTATCCAATAAAAGCAATGCATATACAAAAGGACATTCCACATCAACAAATGTATAATTCCCACCCCTTAATGTTTATTGTTGTACTGTTTTGTACATTCCAGTGTTTTTAAATCAGTTTCCCACTGGTAGACACTTGGCTCATTTCCTTTATTCCTGTTGTAACTTAGGGGTAAACATGTGCATGCAGATTGTCCTCTGATGTGGTGGTTTCAGTTCCTCTAGGCATTAGAATTAGATGACTAGATTCTTTAATACTTCTGCCTTTAGTTTTTTTGAGGAAACTACATCTACTTTACATGATTGCTGTGCTACTTACATTCTTTGAAATAGTGTACGATAGCTCCTTGTCCTACAATCTTAAAATGTATCTTTCATCTTTTTATAAAGCCATTTCAACACATGTGAAGATATATCTTATTGTGATTTTAATTTACATTTCCCAATGATTAATAATGCTGAATATAAAAATATATACAGCTGTCATTTGTATGTCATTTGAGAAATGTCTATTCAAGTCTTTTGATCAATTTTTTTGAGTTAGTGTGTATGTATGTGTATGTGTGTGTGTTTGTGTGTATATACACATGTGTGTGAGTTTGTGTGTGTGTGTGTGTGTGTGTGTACACATGTTTGTACAGGTGTACTCCCCTATGGATGAATATCTGGAGGGCAGAGGTCAGTATCAAGTGTTGTCCTCTTTTGAGCTCAGTTTTTTTCTTTTCTTCCTTTTCATTTTTGTTTTGATTTCTCACTTAACCTCAACTTGGAGTTCACCATTTCACATAGACTGCCAGTTAGCACCAGGGAGCCACCTTTTGCTGCCAGCTGCCCACCCCAGCACTGGGAGTGTAAATGTGTATAGTTCCTGTTTTTGTTTTTGTTTTTTTAAACAGGGGTACTAGGGATCTGAACTCAGGTCCTCAAACTTGGGCAGCCCCCACCTTGACTGCTTTCTCACTGTCATCTAGCTGCTGGTGCTCCTTCTGTCTTGTATGTAAACGAGTCCATTTAATGGAGAAAGTGCTTGCAAACCGTGTGCAAGCTAATGAGGTAAAATCCATATCATTTTAAAATTGTTTTCTCTGAATTGGCTTCTGTTTTCTTACTGGCGTCTGTTATTTACAACTTTAATGCATTTGAGTTGACTTCTGTGTATCTACTAAGGTGACACTCCTTCCTGCACTGCGCATGACTGACACCTTTGTCAGGTACAAGCCTTCCAACACTGGACTATAAGAGACATTGCTAACCACAGTTACCTTTGCACCGGAAGAAGACGTGAGACATCAGGCTGCATAGGAATGCTGATTGGGAGTAGGCATTTAGGCTGTCAGGATATTGGCTAGTTTCTCTGTTGTGACACCTCTCCAGGTGGAATGGACCACAGTACCAAGATCTATGTCCTGTCTGCTGAGAACCTTTCCTTACTTGTTTCTGCCTCTAGGTGGCTTGGTTCTTCTGGCAACCCAGTATTTCCCATGGGAAAATATGTAGTTAAGCCTCCTGAAAAGAAAGAGATGGGGAAAGCTGAATATCCATCTACAATGACCCTTCCCACTATAGAGCAATAGGCGTGGTGCTGGGGACGTTTGTGGCATCTCCAAGCATGGCGCTGGGAACATTTGTAGCAGGTGGACGTTCAGACAGAGCAAACCGATGGGCTTACCATTCAGCTCAGCTCTTCTCACTGTTGCAGTCAAGGTGTCTCAGCCCCACCCGCGAGCCCAGGAAGATTGAACAAACTCTTCTTCCCTACAGAAGGTTGCTAGTTGGATCCCTAATTAGGGAAGTGCTGTCAGAGAAATTATTACACCACAATGGTGCTGATGCCACTCTGTAGCACCAGATATTTCTGAAAGGTTACAAGTCAGTGTGCAGGGGTAAAGAGGCTGAGTTTTTTTCCTCCTTGGCTATAGTGGTGCACACCTTTAATCCCAGCACTCCAAGGACAGAGGCAGGCAGATCTCTGAGTTCAAGTTCAGCCTGAAAGTTCCAGAACAGTTAGAGCAACATAGCAAGACTAAATAAATAAATAAATAAATCTTTTTAAAATGACCTCTCGCCTTTGACGAGCAGCAGTCATTTCCTGTTCTGTTCCCCATCATGCACAGTTATGCTTACTTAGCCATCTTCGTTTCCCACCTACTTGCACAGAGGGGAGAGAGACGCCTGTCTAGAAAGACATGCTCAACTGTGTCTTCTTTATCATTGGATGGGCACAGGCAGGGAATTAATTAGGTAATGAACTATTGACAAGTCAGAGGCATACTTAGGTCTGTCCATGGCTCCTTTACAGAGCCAATCATGTCCTTGTCTTTCACAGAAATAATTTATGGGTTTGTCTTTGTAATTTGAGCATATCTGAGAGTCATTGCAGTGTGACATGGTTGATAATCATGGTAAGTACACTTGGACTTGTCAGGTGGCCATCTGCCTTTCTTATTATAGGAATTTGCTGGTGGAGTCTATAGAGTCTCTTTTTTAATCAAATCATGTCATCTGCAAATATGGATGTGTTGACTACTTTCTTCCCTGCCTGTCTCATTTAACTGCTTCTTTTGTCTTTCTCCTAGCTAAGTCTTCTAACAAATATTGAACAGGATTAGAAAGAGTGGATATCCTCATTCTGCTCTGATTTTAGTGTGAATGGTTTCACATTTTCTCCACTCAGCACAGTGTTGACTGTGGGTGTGCTGTATATTGTTATTATTTTGAGATATGTTCCCTGTAGCCCTAGAGTCTGCAGGACTTTTATCATGAAAGGGCAGCTGAATTTTGTCAGAAGGCTTTTCTGCATCTAATGAGATGATCTGTGGTTTCTGACCTTGAGTCTATTTATGTGGTGAGTTATATTGTTTGCAGATGTTGAACCAACCCTACATCCCTGGGATTAGGCCAACTTGATCATGGCAGATATTTTTGATATGTTCTGGAATTAAGCTTAAAAATAATTTGTTGAGAATTTTTATACATATGGTCAGCAGAGAGACTGGCCTGTAGTTTTGTATGTGTGTGTGGAGAGAAAGGGGGGAGGTCAAGTCTTTTTCTGCTTTTGGTTATCAGGGTAATACTGGATTACTAAAATAATTTGGAAGTGTTTTTCCCCTTGTCTATTTTTCTAACCATTTAAGGAACCCTGATGTCACTTCTTAGAATGTCTGGTAAATTTTGTACCAAATCACTGGGCCCCCGGCTTGGTTTAGTTGAGAGATAATTACTGTTTCTAGCTTTTTGGTTGTTATGAATCTGTTTAAATTACTTAATTTATTTTGGCTTAACTTTGAAAGGTCAGAGGTACCTAGAAATTAATCTATTTCTTTTAGATTTTGTAGTTTAGGAATGTAATTTTTAAAAGTATATCCTTATAATTCTTTGAATTTCTTTAGTAGCCATTGTAATATTGCCATTTTGATCCCTAAATTCACTAATTTGGATCTTCCCTCTCTTTTGATTAATTTAGCTAAAGCTTTGTCAATCTTTGAAAAACACTTTTAATTCCATTTATTCTGTGTATCTTTTATTTCTATTACATTTATTTCAGCCATAGTTTTTATTTTTTCTTCTGATCTATATTTTTTGGGGGATTGCTTTTATTTTGCCAAGGACTTCGTGTGTGTCATTAAGTTATTAATATGATATCTCTACAGATGTGTGTGTTCGCATGCATGTGTGCATGTGTGTGTTTATGTAGACAGTGTTACAAGCTTTCCTCTTAGGATTGTGTTCAATATTTCCTATAGGCTTGAGGATGTTATGTTTTTATTTTCATTCAATTCAACCAATTTTTAAATATCTTTCTTGATTTCCTCCTTGATACAATTATGATTCAGTAGCATGTTTTTAGTTCCTACTTAGTTTCTATTGCTATTAAATATGTATCTATTGTGGTCAGATAGAATATAGGTCATTATTTCAGATTTCCTATGTTTTTTGAGACTTTCTTTGTATCATAATATGTGGTTGATTTTGAAGAGTGTAACATAGGCTACCAAGAAGAACATGTAATCTTTAGTGTTTAGATGGAATACTCTGTAGATGTCTGTTAGGTTCATTTGATATATGATGCCATTTAACTCCATTGTTTCTCTGTTTTGTTGTCTGGATAAAATGTCTATTGGAGAAAGTAGGGTCTTGAAGTCACCCACTGTCACTCTTTTGGGATTAATTTGTATTTTCATACCTAATAATATTTCTTTGATGAACTTATATGCACTTTCTTTTTGTAGAGGCATTTACAGTGTTGAAGGAGAGGACTAAGTCATAGTAATATAGAGATGTCAACTTTCCCTGGGCCTAATGTAGGGAGTTCTGGAGTAGAGAATGAACACATAAGCAGGGGAACCTGGTTCCTTACTTGATGCAGGAGGAGCCTGGGCTCCTGAAGCAAAATTCCTGTAAACTAGGTAAGTCCAGTGCAGGCGGCCATGCCTGATCATGATCATGGTCCGTAGGTCATTTTTCCTTACTGAATAACACTGAACATTACAATTATAAAACATGTATTAGAAAATTAAATACATGTAATATAATATACAAATTTAACATATTTGCCGTGTTTAAATGAGAGAGTGAAGTATAATGGTTAGGATAATAATTAAACTAGACATTGAATGTCAATAATAAAAATAATATTGCTATAAAATGTGAGCAATAGATATACATAGGCAGTACACAGAAATGGAAATGCGAGCAGCCCCCAAGAGCATGACAAATGAAAAACACTATGCTGAAAGTGAAGCTACTCTTGGACACTTTGCCCTGTGAGTTCACCAATAATGCACAAGTCTGCAAGAGTCACTTTAATGATAATTCTTCAGCAAAGTCCATGCTTCCATTTATTGTTGATTGTGACTCATAGAAGTTCCTTCTGGGTGTAAATTTGTGACTGTCTGTTATATTTAACTTCCTCTCACCCCCAAAAGATATAGTAGTTTGCGTACAACAGTTATATCTTTAAGTTTCTCACTGGACAGCTGTGTAATATTTGACAACTTATTTCTTTCCCGGTCCTAACTTCCTTAGAACCAGAGATGTGAAATGAGGCAGAGCCTCTTGGAGATCCATATTCCTGTAATGATCAAAATCAATCCCCAAACTTGTTTCTAAATATAAACTCCATTGGAATTCATCAATGACAAAACAGTGGTTTTTTTCTAAGTTTGTTCCTTTGGAACACTCCATGCTTTCAGTTTGTGTGTGGGCTTGATTTTGTGTTGATTTGATCTGATCTTGAATTGTTCTGTTTCCAACTAGTTGTCCTATAACACTTTATTTCAGTACAGTATGTAGGTCTACAGCTCATTACAGGTGGGAGTGTGGGTCTCTCGTACATATTTAGAAGCACTGTGTCATAATCCTTAGGAACATGGACACAAAAGTCAGACTGCCTGGCTTGAAATCCCCAGCCATGCTATGCATGATCACACATGTGATCGATGAGCTATCTCGTTTCTCTCTTTTGTAGTTTACTTACTTATAAAAAGGCTATGAGAACACACCTCGTGATGAAATGAAGAGCAAGCTAATCTGTTCAATCCAGTGAGACCATGGCTGTATATCTGCAGTTTGCATTAGACTTGATACGGATGTCTATAACAGGAACTTAATCAAATAAAAGTAAATAGATTTCTGCTCATTTAAAGAAATTTTTAAGAACTTCCCCCCCCCCAAAGAAACAGAGATTCATTTTGCGGTCCTAGCAATGAACCACATTTAAATGTCCTTCAGTCAAAAGACATGTCGACCCAGCCTGTGGAAAGTCTAAGTTTAAGGGAAACCTTCACCTTTGTATTCTTAGCCTTTCAACAACGTTTTCAGCTGCTTCCTGCATTTATGGAATTGATTTCATTGCTGATACAGAAGAGGTGGGTGGAGGGAGCCATTTGATAAGGAAAAGTGTGTACTTCAAAAACACATGTTCAAATACTCTCCACTGGGTACAATCTGTCTCACATGTGAACTTCCATGAGCAAGTTTTGCTGAGGAAAACTGGTTCTGCTCAGAAGGCTGCTTTTGTTGAAGGACTAGCCATGTCTTTCTCATTTGCACATGATCTGCTCCTGAGCCTGTACACTTTATGTAGTTTGGTGTGCAAGTAAATCGAGCCCTAGCTGCAAGTTGTGGGCACCATGAGAGTTTTCATATTACCTGGTCTTTTGAGAATCTTCTCCGTCACTGAGAAAATATGCAGTAATAAAAACTCATGAGCCTTTCTGGATATCCCTCCAGTGTCTGGAATAGTGGGTATCATTCATCTAGAGTAGTGTGACAGGTCACTTACGCCATTGCTTTATTTTCTAAAGTATCTTCGCAGTTTTGCTAATAAAGTAGCTGCTTCGCCATTCTTGAGGGATAACATTTATTGCATGCGTGTAGTTCTAAAATTACTACTTAATAATCTTTTACATGTATTTTCTAAAATGTCTCCCAATTCAGTCTATGGCTAAGTTTTTCTTTTTTCTCCTCATTACAATATTATTTAAACAAATGCAACAAAATTAAAGAGTTTTTTTTTTCCTGCCAAAATATCTTTTCCCTTTAAAAGCAAGGAAGTTTGGAGTTTTAATGTTTTGCTCCATTCTGTTATCTGTTCCAAGCACTGTGCTCATCATTTATTCTTTAAAATGAACAATCCCACAAATTTAATGTCAATATCCTAATTTTAGAGATAGAGAAATTGGATCATAGTGTCTGGATGTAGAACGCAGATATTGCCTAGATCTAGAATACAGGCTATAGAAATTGCCTAGGTAAAGCACTAAATCAGGGAAATTTCCAAAGCTGTCTAGACTATCGTGTTTGGGGAGACCCCAGACACAAATAGATCTAGTACAATGCTGCGTGACGTGAATGCACTTGGGTTTCATGCTCATCGGAGTCCCTGTGCCGGAAGATGCTCATAGGCACTTAGCAAGTTATCATTAAAGACCTGTGGAGCGACTGAGGCGTGGCCAAAGTGACACCTGTAAACACAGGGACATTGACTCTAAGAGGAAGCCTTCTAGCAAAAGTGGGATTTCGAGGCTCTTCCACGTGAAGCAGGATTACGGCAGGCAGGTTTAATCCAAGAATCTCTTGTTTATGGCGTAGGTTTCCTGGAAGACCAGAGAGCTGAGACTTCGCAACTCATTTACACCTTCTTGTCCTAGACCTTGGGCTCTGCTGAAGAACTTGTACTTGGCCCTCCTTCCAGATCAGAGAGGTTCCCATGTTGAGCACCGGATTCCCCTTTCTTTATCAGTTTTCTCTTTGAAATCCACCTGTATAAAGATACTTAAAGACCGCCCTTCCTTTTACACTGCCTCATAGGATGGAAGAACACGGCAAGGGTTTCCATGCTGTTGCCACAGTTCTGTACTATAGTATATGCCACACTCTAGACATCAGACTCTGGAGTCAATGGCCTGGTTAGAATGGTGGGCTGCATGGGAAGCAGTTCCTTCCTGTGTTTTCAAACAGTCTTCACTATGCATTCTAATACAAAACCAGTTGCTTTGATTGCATTATGGTTCTGATAATACTGTTTTACAGTAAAATGTAGGATTGATTTATGTTCTGCCATCATTGATAGCAGTTTACCATGTACCCTGCACTATTTTATCTCCCTAATTACACCTGCTGTGCCATATTTTCTTTTTAATCACATTTAAGAATACATTTATTTCAAAATATCCCCTAACACACATCTGGGTTCTTCTTTCATGAAACCAATTAATGATCCTGGCAGGTACTATATTTTTCTAAATTTTAGGACTTGTTTCACACAAATCAGGAGTATCTAGGCTTTGAAATTTATAATATCCACTCAAACTTTAAATGTCCTTGATTAGTAAAAATACATGTGACAGCAAAGTATAGTTCTGCTCTTAGCTGTTGGAGAGAACATAAAATGATTATGGCTTGCAGTAAATGTTATTACGGTCTGAGATGCTTCCCGAGGGATTCACCAATCTCCTGTACTTTCTTTAAGGCTGACCCTCTGTCCTTGAGAAGCAGCAGGAAGGAGGGCTGGGAAGGGAGGACCAGTGTCAGGTCACCTGTCAGCAATGACGAGGCTCTGATATAAAACCTAATTTACAGTTGAAGAAGCACATCCATTATCCTTCTGACTTTAGAAGAGAACATACATCAGCGAAATGATAAAAGAAAGTGCTTAAGAATTATGAATGTCAAGGACTATTTCATATCATAAAGTCACAGCCCTTTTTGAATATTACTGAAAATTATAGCTGAGTTTAATGATATTCACATATTCAGTCCACTAAAAATGGGTTTATAGTGTTCTACTATTGGTAAGTTCAAATGCTCTGGATTAGCTCTTGATTCCATTCTGCACTAAGTAGACCATGTTGCACATATTAAGTCTTTCATAAATCAATATGCATCAGAAAATGCTACAAGAGCATAAATGCAGAATTCTTTGACTTGTTCTTTTTTACTATGTATTGTATGTTACCAAAAACTTAGGATCATCCTAAATCTGTACAGATTTAGATGATCCTAAATCAGATACAGATTTAGAAATAGAAAAATTATGCAAGTAGTATTTGAATAGCAGCACAGCAACTTTATTAAATATTAAATATTCTGTTGACTTTTAAAATAATTAGTTCCCTCTGATATATTTGAGTGACTTATTCTTAGTTTATCTCATTTTATATTTAAACAGAAATTGATATTTCCAAATAGGAACAGAGTGAAGAACAATGAGAGACTAAAGACTCACAAACCTAAACTTTTAAATTTGTATTCACATATATGTATCTGTCTATCTGTCACCTATTTATCATCTGCCTGTCTTTATGATCTCTGCCTATCTACTTAATGACACAATATTTGACCTGTTTGACTTGACTCACAAAGCTAAGATGCCTCTTGAATTTGGCTTTTCTTTTTATCAGTCAGTTTATCCCATACCATAAGAAGAAAAAAAACCCGCAAATCTCTAGGCACATTCACTAAGGCCTTCTTATCTGGGGAGGAAGAAGAAATGAAGACCGTTTCTCTGCTCTCAGGAACCCTCAGCTGATTCCTCTTCTAGTCCTACCTTCTTTTCCTCCTCCCGGTCCCCACATCCTGTGAAACTGTGGGAGCCATTGGTTAGGGCTCCCTCAGCTGTGGGAAAACTCCCAAGTCTACTGATCCACCTGCCCCTTGTCCTATCCTGTCACCCGAGGAAAGTTAGTCCTTTCTCACCATTTAGCCTCTTGTTTGTACCATCCAAGTAAATTATTAGGAGACAAGTTCTGCTGACTTGTATGCCTTGTTGCTTCAGCCAGCTTCACGCCTGGCAGCACAATTCTCTGTCCTAGATAACCAAGCTTCTGGCAGATACTATCATGCTGCTATTATCATTATTGTAAATATTTAATTTTTCCAACATGAATTGTCATTATTATCCTTAAATCTGTATTTGTGAGAGAAATTTGTCTATGATTCCTGCTATAATTTCTTTGACTGGTTGCTGTTCCTAAGAGTGACTACCTATAGTTAGTCATGCTTTAGATTCGTTTTCTCCAAGAAGAAATTGTGTAAAATTTAAGTGATTCTTTTTTTCTTTCAAAAATTTGTAAAGTACACCTGGGACATTACATCTCTTCATATAAACATTTGTTATTTTAGCATTTCACATGCTTAGCTTTTCGAAGTTTTGAGAATATTTTATCTTAATATCTATTTTTAAGTATTTTAATCAACTAAGAAGTGTATATGTTCAGGAGTAAAATGTGTAGTTTCAGTTCTGTGAATTTGTGTAATAATCAATTAGGCTAACTAACACCAGTCACCTCAAACATATTATTTCTTTGTGCTAAGAACATTTAAAGCCCCGAGTTAAGAGCTCCTTAGAAATGCCCAGCACATTGTTGGCTGCCACCACTGTGCTGGGAGACACAGCAGAGAGCCTCATGCGTCTTTTCTGGCCCAAGCTTGACCAGGCCTCGAGCAGCCACTACCTCCTTGTAAGAGGAGGGGCTGCTTGTTCGTCCGGCCACCTGGCTAGCTTAGCCCTGAAATAACCACACAGAAACTGTATTAATTAAATCATTGCTTGATCCATTAGCTCTAGTTTTTTACTGGCTAATTTTTACATCTTAATTTAACCCACGTATATCACCACGTGGTAGTGGCTTACGGGGTAAAATTCCCAGCGTCTGTCTCTGGCAGATCCTTGGCATATCTCTGACTCTGCTTTCTCCCTCCAGAATTCAGTTCTGTCTTCTTCGCCTACCTAAGTTTTGCCCTATCAGGCCAAGGCAGTTTCTTTATTCACTAACCAATGAAAGTAACACATAGACAGAAGGACCTCCCACACCACCTCCTCCCTCCTTCTCTGCATTCAGGTTTGCAGATTGTGCCTATGTGTTAGACTAAATAGGACTCATATATCTGTGCCTGGCTCATTGTCCCTAACCTAATGTCCTCAGCTTCATCTATAGTATCGCAAATGGCAAAGTTCTCTGCTCTTGGAAGGCTAAATGGGATGCTGTTGTGGCTATATATCACCTACTCTGTCAGGTCATTCATGATGGGCACTGAGGTTGATTCCGTAGCTTGTCTGTTGTGAGCAATGCTGCAGTGTAGTGAAAATGCTCGTATCTTCTGACACACTCATCTCAGTCGTTCTGGGCAAATACCCAGAAGTGGGATTGTTGGATCCTATTGTGATTCTGGTTTAGCTTTTAAAAGAACTTGTATAGTATTACTTCCTACATGGACAAATTGTGGTGGGGTGGGGTTTTCTGTTATCATTTGTCTAAGTTATATTTTCTGTTAAAATTTATGAGTTGGATTCTAGCATTTTTGAAGAATATTCTGCTTAACATTTCAAATTTCCTGGCATACATTCAAATTATTTGTTATGTATTTAGATTCTCAACTTTATTTTGCTGACTTCAGTCTTGCTGTTCAGGTGCCTCTTACCTACATCATCTTCCTCGCATTGACCTTGTTCTCTTTCCAAATTAAGCTGAGCACTCAGCTCAACACATTTAGGGTTTTGAACTGGACACCATGCACCATGTGAATATGAACTCGCTCTCACATTCTCAGGCATTTTTCCATGACATTTTTATATTTATTATTATGTATGTTTATTGTTATTTTCTTTGTAATCTGGATGATTGTGTTCACTTAATTTCCCCACGTTCCTGAGGACCTCTGCCTTCCCTCTCATGATCACATCCTGGTTTTGTGAGCATCACATCAGGAGATAAAAACAGACTTGTTGACTGGGTGGGAAGTCTAGATTCAATCTTGTGTAGTCTTCAGGAAATACATCAGGTCATGTCCCCTTTCACCTAGGTTATTTCTCTTTGCTACAGGGAAGTCCGAGATGCTATCACAAATGCCTTTATCTTTGAAGTTTGTAGACAGAAGCTTCTTATACTGTAATAATCCTTACACTCGCTGCTCTATATTCCTCTGAAATAGTTTGCTACACCTAGATCTTCTTGGTGTTTTCCCGGTGACAGTGAAGTGTTCTTTGGCATATATATGGGTTTGTGAGCTTCTTCCTTTCATTTGCAGAATTGGAAGAACCATTGCCCATGGCCTGCCTTGCAGCTGTGAGAGAACTCTTACCAGCTGCCTCGCCTTGGTCCGTAGCCAATAAGCTCTTGAGCGTAGTTTTGAGCCATCTACCATACGTGTTTCTTTTTATGTTCATTAAGGGTGTTTCCTCATCTTTTGCCCTTAGTGCTCAACCTCACGGGCCCTATCGCAGTGATGGGTACATCTTTTTCCAAATACCTTTACTACTGTATCAGCCTGTGCTTGCATCATGAGCACAGCCCTCTTCCAAGTCAGGTTCTTGTCCTTGTCGGTACAGTTAGCTAAGTAATACTTTTAAGAAGAAGAGCCCAGGGAAAGCATCCCTAGCTGTAGCTGCCATCTGTGGGGAACTGAACTTGACCCCAGCCACACTGGTGCATGCCTGATAATGCCGTACATAGGGGTTTTCATAGTTACAGTTTTGTGTAGTGGGTGTGTCCGGTTCCGAAAGAGAACTCCTCCTTGAGAACTGTATAACTGCAGCTTTCTCCCTAATATCCCTTCTGTAACTCAGGATGAGACTGAAATACACACATTTTATTTTCATATTAATAGACTCTAACTCTGAAAGGAAGATCAGAACTATATACCATAAAGTAACCTTGTTGCTTTGCTAACACATACTTGATTTATTAGGTAGAACATATTTGAAGAGTGGTCCAGGCATGGTGTGACCTCCCTGTATAAGCATTTGTTGACAAAAGCTCCATTGTCTCTTCCTGTCATAGGGACAATGGTTCTGTCAGATACACTCAGGTCTCGAGTCCGCTACCCTGTACACAGTTCGGTCGGATTTCATCGTTTTGAATCAACCTTAAGGATCTGTTGCTCCACTCTTCCTTCCTGGTGCTGATGACTGTGGCTCTAGAAAGGAAGGGTGGCTCTGCTGTCCACACCCCCGATGGCAGTACCGACTGTAGCACTAGGAGTGTTTCGACACACCCCGGAGGCCTGATTTCTTTTTTTTACCCTTTTTGTACATTTTCCCCTCAGAATATATTAAAGCCACCGTAAAGGTGTATAACCAAGAAATAAAACCACACATAACACATGACTGTGGGCATCTTTGCAAGACAAAGAACATACTGGCAAAAAACATGTCCCCGGAAACTATGGGTTTGATTTATTATTTTGTTGGTGAACTGCATATGAGCTTCCATCCAAGGGCATGTGAATAAAACTCTCTCCCCTGCTGTACGGAGTCTAGCAGGGCCTTGTGACACAGCCTGCAGCGGGGGCCAGGGGAAGGACTGTCCCCTTCCCCTGAGAGCTCGTGGTGGGAAGAATCTGAGTTTTAAATCCTTTTATGATTTTTGTTGTTCTGTTCTTGACTGCAGGTAAAGATACACTTGCAATAATTATACATGGTGCTTAAAACCTGGCAGGCACTATAATAGATGTTTTGCAACTAACAACACATATCTTTTTTGCAAATGCTTTTGTTTCATCCTAAGTAAAAGTAATACAAACTTGGGGGTCTGGAAGAATACAGTTTTTTTTTTTAGTTTTTCTTTTATGTAGTCACTTAAATTTGAAATGCCTTGAAGATATTCCTAGTGAAAATATATAGTTTCAAATATTTATGGATTTATGAATTAAATTTCCCCAGCTACGTGCATCTTCTTGCCCTGGTCTCTGGACCAAGGGTGTTGATTTCCTTCTCAGGCGGCTGCCTGGTGCTAATGCAAACAGACACGTGGAATAACTCAACACACAGCCAAGCCTTGTAGCAAGGCCACAGAGGGAATGGCCAGGGTGCCTAACTCAGCGGACCCTTGAGCCTCCAACTTCACAAAAAGGAAAGATTTGTTTCTTTGTAAGGTATGGACTTTACCAGCAACACTGAGATGATCCAGTAACAAGGATTCTACAGAGAATACAATGTATTTGTTCTTTGGTTGCACTAGTGATCTACCCATCCTCAGAAAGCAATGAAGGGGGAGAAAATCCACTGTTCCTCAGTATAAGGATAACAGATGCTCATCTTCTATCGTAACATCTTGCCATAATTTGTAATTACCAAGTCTCTAATACAGTGGTTCTCAGTCTGTGGGTTGCAACCCTTTGGGAGTCAAATAATGGCCCTTTCACAGGAGCCATATATCAGATATCCTGCATATCAGATATTTATGGTTCATAACAGTAGCAAAATTACAGTTCCGAAGTAGTAGCAAAGTACTTTTGTGGTTGGGGGGTCACCACAACGTGTGGAACTCTATTAAAGGGTGCAGTGTTAGGGAAGTTGAGAACCACTGCTCTAATAGACTGCTATGGTAGGTGTTGGGAAGGCAAAGAGAACATGGCCAGGAGCAAACCAGCTCTTGACCCTTCAGTGTTACTTATTCCCACATGCCAATTCAATAGTGGGCAGGAACATGACTTCAAACCATATGAGATCCATTTTTGGTCCACATGGAAAACCAGGAATCCTTTTTTGACCTGAAATGATTTTAGATAAACTGTGTGAATCAACAGCTCTCAAGCCCTTGGGTCTCAGGTAGCAAAGGGCTATATCCCCCAAACAGACACAAATGAAGGAAGATGTGCAATTGCACTGGCTTTTTGCTTAGGGAAGGTGCGACATGGTCCAGCTATTTCCTCAGCTCAGGAGGTATCGTGCAGAATTTACCTGCTGAAGCCAGCTAGGGTCCATGTGGGGGAGGGTAGTATGAGAGAGGAGCCAGGGCACAGAGAATATTAATGTGTTAGTAGGGACTCAAAGGAGATACACCAAGACTAAAATTAAATTTTAGAGATGGTAACATTAATGTCCAATATGAAAAATACACTTACTATGTGGAATTTGAAGGCACATATTGTGGAAAAATGTTTAGTGAAGTTGAAGGCAGCAGGAGAAATCATCTGAGAGAGAGAGCAAAGGGTATTTGATGAACTGTGATGTGGGTAGAAGCGGCAGAAGTGTGTGTAGAAATAGTAGATGAGGGGCATAGAAGATGGTGACTGAGAAATGTTCCCACACAGATATAAGAAGCTTGGGGAGACAGAAGCACGACAAATGGAGAACTGCCCCAAAGGCCTGTGTAGTCCACGGGCGTAGAACAAGTGACAGAGCCTGGCAGTGGTGGCGGTGGTGCACACCTTTAGTCCCAGCACAGGCAGGGGTGGGTGGATCTCTGTGAGTTCAGGGCCAGCCTGGTCTAAGGAGTGAGTTCCAGGACAGCCAGGACTATTTCACAAAGAAACCCTGTCTCAAAAAGGCAACAACAACAAAAACCAAAAACCAAGTAACAATAAATTGTTAAGAACACATGTTTAAAAGGTGATGCATTCAAACTGGATGAGGATCAGGATAATACAGGCTTTCTAATGGGTAATGGAGGAAGTTAAACACAGTAGAGGGCTCTTCCTCACCATGTTCAAGCCGTTGCCAATGCACACCTATAATTCCTTACCCTAAAAAGTATTTTAATAAATGAAGGTCAATACATGTCTTTTGTTTCCCCAGCTATACATAAGCCATAATCCTTCCTCACTAGCAGAGAGTCACTAAAAAAAATGTTGCAAGAGCTCGTTGATGCAGAGGAAACCGGAAGCCACAGGAATCCAGCTCTACCCAGAGGAAAAGATCAGAAGTTCAAATACAAGAGAAAATTACATTGTTTTTCCAATTAGTCTAGATAATATCTAGTAGATTTTAATTATTTAACTATTTTAAATTAATATGCTTCTTAGATTAAAAACATATCAAGATTAATAAATCATGGAGAAATAAAATCTGTGAGTATGCTTGCTTGCATACAGACCTTAATAGGAGAAAAGGAAGTAAATTGCTCTGGGTGTTTAGATACTGCACAGTGTAGGTAGTATATTAACACTTAAAGGGGGCAATGATAAATTAATAATGATGACTCTACTCCCCAAAACAACCAGTAATACATTTGCAAATAATTAGATCACAAATCCAGACGTGATCTAAAACTCAATCATGTGATCGTTCTTAAATAATCCAAACAAGATACAGGAAAAGTAAAGGAACAAGGCAAAATAAGAATGCATATATTTAGACACAATCATTATCAGCTATCAAATTAAGTACACATATTTTAAAAGCACCAATTAAGGGCAACTATTTCCAGATTGGCCATAGCTATCCTGCCGTTAGTGAGCCCACTTTAAAGACACAAGTGGTGCGATTGTAGGGCAGCTCAGTCATTCATCAGCAGTCAAATAATAATTCAAGATGTTCAAGAATGAAGACAGCGTGTGATAGTCAAAGACTTTGGGATGAAGCCTGAGCAGAGGCCGACCCCAGTCAGTACAGTACGGGTAGCTACTGCGGACAGTGTGAAGTGTCTGCTGACTCAGTTCTGCTAGCACTGAATTTCCTCTCTGCCGTGAGAATACAAAGTTCAAGCAGTGTTGCTTAGCAGCTACTTTTAAGAAATGCAAATATTCAGTGAGTACTTGTTTGTAAAAACCTAACATTTCCTCCAGAAACCAAGTTTTCAGTGCCATGTGCTTCACGAAGTATAAGTTAAAGCAGTAATACTTAATGTCACTGGCATTGTTCTTGCAGGTCTGTGCTTTAGTAGCAGGCTTGACCGCAACTTTACTGAATTACCCACTGATGTGGAATTCTGGGGGGAAAGAATACGCCAGAAACATGACCCGAATCAACTAACTTCAGGGCATTCTAGTCCAAAATTTTACCTCAGAGATTATACAAACCAAAGAATTGTTTTGCAAAGTATTTTCATAACTGCAAACTCTTCATACAAATATTGCATATTGAGTTTAATGGAAATTGACTGTGTGACTGAATTTTACCTCTGCAATCCTCACCACTTCACAAGCTACAGCTTATTCTTATTTTTAGCAGAGCAAATCAGCGCTCATATGTTTTTGTGGCTGTCGACTGCCACACAGACACAGAGTGCAGAAGAGATCTTCTGAGCTCACACTCAGAACTTTTTCTGTTAGCTTCATACTGAAAAGCAAATAAAACAAAAATATCCCTCCTTTTTTTGATTGTTCAAATACTGCCTTAACTTTAAACAAGTAAAAAAGTTTGGTAACAAAAACTAAGCATGCTTGTTTGGTTTTTGTAAGTTGAAAGGAAGACATCTACATTTAAGAGTAAAGACAAGTGGAAATGTGCATGTTTACCAGAAAATGTGTTCAGCTGCAAATAAAAATGAGAGCTCTTGAGCCGATATGATCCACAATGTCACAATGTCACAGCAGCACCATCCGCTAAGGTGAAAGACACCCAACACAAGGCAACCAACCGCTGGCTGGAAAGGTGCGCAGGCACAGACTGCACAGACGAGACCTTCGTGCTGTGGGTCTTCGTCAAATCTCATCCCCTCCCTCTTCCCTGCCGTCCCCTTTCTCTCTTCCGTTCCTGCACACATCTGTACTGATGACATGAAATCATATTGGTTTTGTCTTTCATTTGCCATTGTATACTGATGCATTTTCTCTGCTAATAATTAGTTTGCATCATAATTTTATCCTGTTTTAAATTCTACTCTTAAGACCATAATTTATTTAGCTGATTTCTATGTCAAAGTCACTTAATAGTTTTTCCCTGTTCTAAAATGTGCCAGGATAATTATTCTTCTGCTTGCACCTCTGTGAACTTTCCAATTATCTCATTAGTGTGAGTTTCTGGAGGTGTAATTGCTAGATCAAGAGATATTAACATTATAGTGTTTTAGTCCTGTTACCAAGCTTCCTTCCAGGAGGACTGTGCCTGGCTTGAGGTCCCTCTTCTGAAATCTAAGCATTTCATTAATACTCTTGTCAACAGTTGACATTTTTCTTGTTCTTTTGACAGTTGGCTAAAAGAAAATAGTGCCTCTTTATTTGCATATGAATTAAGCATAAGCGCCCAATCTTCTCATGGTCCTGTTTCTATTTTTAACACGTTTAACTCAAGTATAAATTTAAAGTCAGTTGATTGCATTCCTTAGACATTCGATGTGTGCTTATAATCACGCCTACTTTCCCTCTGAATGGAGATTACATAGGACAGTTATGGCCCACAGTGGATTGTTTTCTTCACCTGGCAATATGGGAGGTGCTAGACCGAGTTCTCCTTGTTGCCTTGAGGTTACAGCTTCACCTTCCCCGCCGTCAAATGTGGCTCCACAATCAAGTCCAGCTAATAATTATCAGCCAGCCCTGCCCTCGGGCCTTCCTCCCATGCTCATTCTTGTCCCTCTTTGTCTATCTCCTCACTTGACTGAAAGGGGTCATGAGGACACAGCTCTGCAGAGCCTTGGAGGAAGGCCCCCTTGCATTAGAGGCCCCTGGCTAAGGAGGAACTTTTCCCGGTGTTGTATGATCCCAAGCTGAGTCTTCATTAAGCCACGGATGTCAGTGTGTGCTCTGCTTGTCATGGCAGATAGTGTTCTCCCAGTATAGGAATTCAGACATCAGGTCTGGGAGTGAAGCAATGCCATAATAAGGACCTCAAGCAACTGTGCAGCAGGCCCTGAGGGAACACAGCAAAGGCTGAGACTGGGCAGTGCCAGAGATAGCGGAAATAACTTTCTAATGGCAACTGTGACAATGTGTGAGACAGACTGCTGAGACCCTGGCTCTGGGGAGAGGCTTTAAGTCTTGGGGTAATTGCATGTTTGTTACTCTGGGTGTCTGCAGTGAGACAGACTGAGGAAGGGGTGAGAGCAGGTGAGAACCGGCTGGGGTTTAAACATTGAAAATAGGAGGGGAAAACCTCTGGTGCTCAGATGCTCTGTGGGGATGAGAACACAGCTACTTCTGGACTTCAAATAGTAACAAGTATGCAGAGAAAGTTCTAGGGCTGATCCTGGCATGCTAGCTAAACCAGCTTCTTAATATGAAGCTACAATTATGTGGTTGTGAGGTGTGGTCAAGGAAACAATGAGATAAACCAGTCATGCTGGTGCCTGCTCCCAAGGGCATGTAACCCTGGACATGGTGGTGCATGGTCCAGAGGTCACGTAACCCTGGACATGGTGGTGCATGGTCCAGAGGTCATGTAACCCTGGACATGGTGGTGCATGATCCAGAGGTCACGTAACCCTGGACATGGTGGTGCCTGCTCCCAAGAGCATGTAACCCTGGACATGGTGGTGCATGGTCCAGAGGGCATATAACACGGGTCATGGTGGAGCATGCTTCCGAGGTCATGTAACTCGGGTCATGGTGGTTCATACTGAATATTCAAAAGGAAAGTACCTGGAGCCATGGAGGGCAGTGAAAGAGAGAGATCCCTCTAGAAAAGCAGAGTGGATCCTGAGCTTGAGGGGAGTCCTCATGCCGCCCTCCTGGCAGAGACGGTTGTATCTCTAAGTTTGTCCTGTTCCACCTTGGTGTGTTGGAATGCAGAAAGGCAGGGAAGTCGCCCTTTGAGGCCGTAGTCAGCCGAATCCATCTGCAGTGAGGGAGGACGCCGCACAGCTCAGAGACCCACGAGCTGGAACTTCATGCATTGTGTGGGTGGCTCTCCAGATTGTGTCACTGGCTGATCTATGGGTAAAGGAAGACAGATATGGAGACTTGTCTGTGTGTTTGTCTATTTGTTTGACTATTTGTTTGGTTTTTGGTCTGATTCTTATGGATTTCATGCTGGCTTCCCACTGTGTAGCATGGGTGGGGTGGTCTTGAATTTCTGAACTACCGTGTACAGATAGGACATTGCATCTCACACCCTGTTTATGGGGTACTGGTGGGACCCCTTGGCCTTGGGCATGTTATCCAAGAATTCTACCAACGGAGCTGCATTCCCAACCTGGAATACTTGGTGACAAGATCAGTGGAGTGGAGTGAAGGCTAGCCCTCAGAGAATCAGAAAATCCATTCTCTCCTGTTCCCAAGCCCACAGGGGACCACCGACGCCCACTTCTTTTGCAGTTATTTGTGTCTATTCTTAACCAAGTGTCAGCCAATGGAGTGAGTGTGGAACCAGTGTGTCCTGGTCTTTTCCAGTCCGCAAAACCTTCCTGGGGCAGCTGCCATCTTCTCATTTGTCCTTTCCCTCACTGGACACAAGGGAGAGCCCCCAGTTCCACAGAAGTAGCTGCCATCTTCTCATTCGTCCTCTCCCTCACTGGACACAAGGGAGAGAGAGCCCCCAGTTCCACAGAAGTAGCTGCCATCTTCTCATTCGTCCTCCCCCTCACTGGACACAAGGGAGCGCCCCCAGTTCCACAGAAGCAGCCTCACAGCAGCAGGAAGCGAGGCAGGACCTGCTGTGAGTTCTAGTCAGAAGAAAGAGGATTTAAACAGGTCAAGGGATAGCTCTTTCTGTCTTTTTTGGTGAGTCGTGTATCCTGTAGATGAACACAATTTTTATTTTTTGAGCTGTTCAAGTATCCAGTACAGTCTTAACTTTTTCCACTGCATTGTGCTGCTCAGGCCTAGCACATCTGAGAAGCGCCCCGCACACTGTGCAACTCCCGTAAGTGGGATGTTGAGCACAACACACTATCTGTTGGTCGTGACTTCCAGGACACAAAGGAGTAGCAGTTCTGCGAGTGGAAATCTGGACCTCTCTGCCAAGCAATAGCTTGTGCTAGTAGGAAAGTGAGTATGTGACCTGCTCCATGTCTTTGCATAGGAGCAGAGGAAGGATTGATACTTGATTGTTCATTTATGAGAAGCTTGTCTCTGCTTCATTTTGTTCCTCGTCAGCTGAGCAGATCTTCAGATTTATTAGGACCGAGATGTGCTCTGCGCTTGAGAATTTTATTACCTGGTGGAGAAGCTATTAGATATTGGCCATCTTTAGTAGTGAATATTTTGTTTCTTTGTGCCAGTAATTAATTTCTTTAATTAATACCCTGTGCTTGATAGATGTAATTGTACAAAACTATTTAAATGGTGTTAATGTCTATAAACACTCAAGAATTACGTACAAGATCTAACCTGCCATCCACATGCATTGTGTTTGTACCTGTGTATGTGGGTATGTGAGTGCATGTGTATGTGTGTGTGTGTGTGTGTGTGTGTGTGTATTTAACAATCATGTGTGACTTGGCCATCCCCATGCAATATGTGTATGTGAGGACCTAACACATACATGTGAGCTACCGTCCACACACAACATATATGTGCGTAAGCACACACACGTGTGTGTCTTTTTCTCATATGTAAACCCGTGTCTAAGGTCGACATTAAATATTTGTGTATGACTATAATAAACAATCAACCTATTTGTGGGTCTTGTGAATAGGTATGCCAATTTTATTTTGCATATGATTTAGAAGGAAGCATAGCTCTGGATGGCAAATCAGGGCCTAGAGCACTGTGCTTTGGTTTGTCTTATGAACATTATTAAAGCTAATTTAGTGCTATATTGCTCCTGACCTAGGATTTTTTAATTATATTTTGCCTTTTTAATAGATCAGGTTAAAGTTTAAACTAGAGAATCAAAAGGTAGTGTGGCCGCCTGCTGGCATAGCCACGCCCTCCCCCTTCATGTCACCCAGGTGGTACTACACTTGAAGGCCCTACACTGGCAGACCCCGACTCTAGGTTGTAGTTCCTTAGGGGTCAGTCACACGTTCAGTCAATACTGGTAGCTCTGTAATACATACATTTACCATTACAGTATTATACAGATGTTTTCTCTTTAATCTCTCTAAAATTTCTCTGTATGCCACCTCTTCGTTCCTTGTCTTGATCTTTTTACCGGTCCCATCATTTCGTTATTCCCAAACATCATTTATTTGGCCTTATACAGTCTGTAGATTTCAAGCCGGCATTTTCACTTAGTATACTCATTGATGGTTTTTCATTTCTTTTCCTGCCTTAATAACTTGTTTCTCCTTTGTGGTGAGTAATACTCCCATGTCTGGAAGAGCTACAGTGTAGCTATCGTTAACCTGCCAAAGGGCATCTTGGTTGATTCCCAGCAAGCATAAACAAAGCCCCTATAAACATCCCTGTGTCTGGTTCTGTGTGGGCCTCGGGTTTCAGTTCATCTGAATAAGTATTAGGAAGCATGGCTGCAGGGATGTTGAGCATGTGTAGACCAGGATGTGGCATCTCATTTACATCTGTGGGGACCTGATGGCATGTGATGTGGATCTCTTACATATCTCTGCTTGTCATCTGTGTCCTTGTTCAGATGTCTCTTCAAATCTGTGACCATTTTTAACAGGGTCGTTCACAATCATATTTTGAGTTCAGTCATAAACAGTGTGCTCAAGTCTGTGTCTGAGGGTCTCACTCTTGTCTGGGTGTCAGACCCAGGCTGCAGCTGAGACAGTGTGAACCCTACCCATCAGACCAGGTGTAATCTACACTGGGTTTTCAAGACCTTGAGATGAAGATTGAAAAAAAAAATGATTTAAAACTTCAAATGTTAAATATTTTCATGAAATTGATAATGTATTAGTTGCATTTTCAGTAAATATAAAAAAATAAAAAGATGTTTCTCCTGCCTTTTGATCCTTGGGTGAGGACACAGCTGGCTCAGGGAAACTTGGAGCAGTTTTCATAACGAATCTTGACTAAGCTTTGATGTAATGGCTTCTAAAATGTTTCCCCAAACCTGGTGTTATTCATGTAATTCTAGACTATGGCGTCTTGTTGAGATATGTGACTCTTATTTTGTGATTATAGCACAGCTGTATCAATACATCAAATATCTGAACATGTCAATTGTTCATATAGAACTAACAACTTATTTTTAAGGGAAAACTCAAAGAAAATCAACATAAAAATCCATAATTGTGTCAATATTAAAGCAAAACTATATCAAGTAATTCTTGACTTAGCTATAGAATGAGTTTTCTTATATGTAGGTATATGAAAATTAGGTAGACTCATTTCACATCATATAAGTATCGTGAATTTATTTCCTTATACTACTTAATATATAAATGCATTATCAGTTATTAATTTATACTGTTCTCCTAAGTTGTTTGGGTTTTCATAATGGAGAACAATTTCCTGTAAATGTACATTATTTTTCTCTGAATAACCAGGGCCAGATAACTGTGACAAGATGACTGTCTATAAAGTATAAAGTAGATTCATTTAAATTATTTCTTAAAACTACTGCAACACTATAGGAAAGGCCTGTTACTATTTATCATGATCTTAATAACAATCTATAAATTTTATATATTAAATATTACATATAACATTGCATATGCATTTATCCTGCACAGAGTAAGTCCTAATCACTAAATGAGATTTTAGCGTGAGTGATTTATTGTTTTCCACTACCGACATTAGATATGAGTTTAGATAGCAGGCAAGTCTTCAGTTTTATTCATAAAGAGATGACTCTGTGTCATACAGTTTTCTAAACAAAGGAACATATGCCCAAAGGATGTGATTTTTTAGCTATCATGTTTTGGGGACAAACATAAAGAAATGTGTCTGGATTGCTACACCTTTGTTATCAGTAAATGGAGGTTTAACCTTCACATCTTCAAACCCTATCAGACATGCTCGTGAAGCGTAGGTTCTTGTACAGTTTGCTTTCTCTGGCCAATTTTAAACCCCCTGGTGGAGTACTTTGTTATGAGTCAAGTCACATAGTTTCATCCCTTATGATTTTTTGATGTTCCATACCTAGTTAATTCTTTTAATCTTCCCTTATCAATCACTCTCTCTAGCCCATTAGTCACCCGCACTCCACTTTCTAAATCTTACTGTCTATGTCCCTTTCTCCAATACCTTGTAAAACCTGATTTTCCCAGTGTACAAAATTTATTAGACATTCGTAAGTGGACTGAAGATATGATTTGCTTCTTGAGTAATGGTGCTTTACCGGTGTCCTGTCTCTGAGAGCAGATTTATCTAGATCTCCGATGATCCCTCTGTGTACAAAGGACAACTTAAATCCAGAGTAGATCTAAATAAGTCTTTAAAATTACTTTGCAATTCTAGACTGTTGAATTACATTGGGCTAAATACTTCAAATAAAATGCCAAGATGTATAATTTGAAAACCTCAGCCCTGTTTTATCATGTATTGGTGCAGGAGATTTTTAAGAAAAGAAAAAAAGACGAGAAACAAAGAAAAAGAAAGATACATCTTTAAAGAGATAAGAGTATTTGTATTAGTATAGATGAACATACAATATGTCCAGCCATGTATTTTCCCCAGATGTACCATGTCTAGGTAGAACTAGAAGCTGCATTCCGTTTTCACTGGATGCTCAGTCTCCCAGAAGTCAAGGTAGGCTTGGCAGTAGGCATGGTCGTAGAGACTCATCCACTAGTTTACCTATACTTAATAGGCAGTGGAGTGGTCATGCATGGGTGCTGGAAACCAGCCTCCAAATACTACTTACAATGAACAGAGTTGTTCTCTATTCTTCCCATGTGATTCCTTATTTTAAGCAGTATTCGTGTAGATTATAGACTGCTTAATCCTTCCAGAAGATCAACTCCAGGAGACTAGGTATCTAAGTTCCAGGGACCCAGAATAATGAATGCTCCATAAATTAGGTGACATGAATTCCACACATTTCTCTCTCCAGTCAGACAAGGGTGTTTTTGTCTCTCTGTGTATTACTTGAGATAAAGTATCTCTGTGGTTAAAATCTAACTCCTCAGTATCTACACTACAAAGTAGGTAGAGAGTTCAGGGCACATTACAATTGTAGACTAAGGCAGTCAAGGAGAAGGTTTAAAATGAGTGAATTTGGGGGGCACCTAGGGGTTAGTCGTACACCAAACCAGACTCTCCATCACTGTGGCTAGAAGGGCGTCCTCGGCTGTTCCTGCCGCTGTTTGGTGTGCCGGGCAGATGACAGGAGCCTACCGCAGGTCTCTTACTTCTTCTGTTTCTCAGTGACTAGAGAAGCCGTGGTGAGGATGGGAAGGCAGCGCTAGAGGTCTGAGGAGAGAACAGAAGACCTGAAGTAGTTTCCCCGGTGAGCCGTAGGACGAATCAGTGTGGGAAGCTGAGTGAAGTCGGCTGCTTTGCTCCAGTTACTTTAAGCTTCATGGACTTTTGCACAGTTGACAGAGAATTTGATTTAGGCAGTATTAAGGTTTTACTAAGTATGTGAAAGCAAGAAATAGTTGAAGATCTGAGTGAGTCCCCGAGGAAAAGATACTGAGTAACCCCAACTTTAAAGTGAGTAGTGTACCCAGGCAATGAAGATGGCATTTGCTTGAGTTTTGGGGTCTCTGTAGTCAACATTTTAGGCTGAGAGTTTAGGGAAGGGACACAGAGTGGAATTATGGTTTGACTGCGGTTCCTGACCACTGCTGGCTTAGACACAGGTCTAGAGCGCTAAACAAGAATAGAGAATCAATGTCAGCGGAGCTCCCGGATACCGTGGGTCCTAAGGCACAGGCTAAGATCAGCTGTGTCCCATATACTGGGGTCTTGTGGAGGAGGCTGACACCTGCATGGAAGATGGAGGCAAGTACCCCATCTGAGATTGTGCTGTAAATGGCTTCTGGAAAGAAAATAACAACACTGCAGGGGAGACAGCATCCTTGGTTAGGATGTCAGGTTTCTGGTACAGGAAGATGAAAAGGACGTGGAGTGGGTTGAGTAGCCAGGTGAAGAGTAGGCCAGGAGGGTCTCTTGGTGCCAGACTGTGAGCGCTTGAAGCATGCTGCAAGAACTGCAGGAGTTCCTACTTTTGACGGGAAGACTGGGTGGGCTCACAAAGCAGGACTTGCATAGCCTGTGCCTGTGCCTGTGCCTGGTTAGACCTTAAGGAAACAGTAAGCTTAGTGTCGCCGGTGTCAGGAGTGCCAGGGTTGGCTGGCTGTGTACAGAAGGGCCAGGGCTGTATTCCATTCTCCTTTGAGTCCCATGGTAGAGGGCATGGGAGCTGCTCTATTTGCTTGCTGAGATAGTGACAAGGATATTATACCAAGTATGCCAGCTCTGTTTGTGTATATCTTTTTCATGTGGTGTGCCTTACATATTTTAATTTTTGTTCCTTTTGATGAGCAGTCATTGATATAGATGTATCTAGCAATCTTCCCTGTGTTGATGATGCATACTACTTATTTTGCTTGAGAAATCCTTTCTTATCCAGAAATTATAAAGAATTTTCTCAGTTTGTGTTGATTTGGGGTTTTGTTTGCCTTTAAAGTTGAAGTCTTTTAACATAGTTTCATATTTTACTTTGCATGCATATGCAATCCACCCAATACTATGTGTTTAATGGTATAGTTCATCCTTTTTCCTAACATCATCTCTACCATCTGATCAAATTACTTAATGTATTTATTTAACAAATATTTATTGAACACCTAGTCTGCACCAGGAACTATTTACAAGGAATATGACAGCTAATGGTACTTCTGGAGTTTGCCCTTCAGTTCAAATAGAAAGGCAATTACTGACTTTCTGAAGTTCGTTACAAGAGATGGATGCTGTTGACAAAGGAGAAAGAACACACTGAGAAACAGGAGAGATGGCTCAGAGCTTAAGGGCACATATTGTTGTCACAGAGGACCTGAGTCCAGTTCCCAGCACCAAGCCTGGGGGACCTCAGCTCCAGGGGATCCTAAACCTCTAACTTCTACAGGTACTTGCACTTCTACACACACACACACACACACACACACAACTACAAATAACACAAATATATCTTTAAAAACTGACTGAGTAGGCTTGGGATCCAAAGTAAGGAAATGGTTTTGTTAAGGGGATCGTTAGGTGGCTCTTTTTGGGAAGGGAGATTTCATGAACAGACATTTCAAAGAGGTTAAGACACTCGGTCAAATGGCCCCAGAAGAGTCTGGACAAAGGGACTGTGGAAGCACAGTTCCTAAGGCAGGGTCTCTTGCAGTGCCCAGTGTTGTTGGTACAGTGTCTCTGATACAATCAGAGCCCTCAGAGGACACAGAGACACAGCCTGAAGCCCACTCTCAGGACTGTTTATGACAGAGAAAATAACCAGTACGTTTTCTTTCCTTCCCTTCCCTGGCACCACCCAGCTTTAGGCTAAAGAAAGCTTTAGGCTTTCTTGCCTTGATGCTGTTGGGTGTAGTCACTAGCCCAGGTGGTAAATGGAGCGCAGTGTCCACACCCCATGCTCTCATCTCTCCCAGCTGTGTGTGTTTGGTTTGCCTTTGATGTTTATCACTTATGCTCTGCTTTCTCATCCTCAGGCCCAGGCTGAGGTCTGACCTCTGACCTCTAGTTACTTACCTGAGCTCTCTCTGCCTTTTAGGCCACTTCTTGCCATCTCAGGTTTGTCTTCTAGTGGTTTCCTCTGAAGGGTCCTAGCAACCATTCTCTTGGGAGTTTTGGTTTTCTTCAGTTATTCCTCCTTTTAATACCATCTAGATTAATACCAGAAGAGAAATTTTCCTTTGCTGTTCATGTCTTGTGACGTGAAGGATTTTACCTAGTTTCCTTCATGAAGCAAGTGAGCAGAAGGGTATGAAGGTGGCCATATCTTTTGAGTGGCTTGTGCTTTTATCTAGCTGTACAAAACAAGAAAAACACACACACAAAAAAAGAAAACCACTCTTTTTTTTTTTCATTGCAGATGTTGTATTTTCAGGGCAAATGCAGTAGTGATTTGGAATAAGCAGCTTTGTTAGGTGTCTGCTTAGATGTCTGACTCTTGCTGCTTGGAGCCTCTGAGTGTTGCCAGTTATAGACGGTGGAGCGTGTTGACCAAACTTGGTGTCTCTTCCTCATCATTCATTTCCCTCATTCCTGTCATGTCTGTCCTGTTTATCATCTTCTTCCCCTCCCCTCTTTCTTCCACTTTTATTTTAATATTTGAATTTTCAGAGTCCAGTTCTGACTTTCATTATTAACACCATCTTTTTCTCTATCATAAAACTCAAATTTCTGCTTTCTTGGTCATCTTTCATAGACATGTTTGCTTGGCTGTGTACTTTAAATTCTTGGCAGGGTGCCAGTCTAGCCCTGCGTGATGGTTTTCAGCAGGGGAAGAGCTTCTCTGATCTTGATGCTGTGCCAGGTCCTGTTTTTACACTCATGTTGGAAAGTTAGCTTCTCCTAGACCCTTATTTGCAGGAGGTTCCTGGGTCTTGTTGTAGAAGACGCATTCCTCCAGCCTTCACAATACAAATCTTGATTGCAGACATTACCGGTGTACATGCTTATTTGGGGGACCTTCCCTTTGCTTCTCTGACCCCCAACTAGATATGAAAAACCTTACTGTGTGTCCTGTTTATATCCATGCTTGCAAGAAAGAAAGAAATTCTGTTCTTCACATTCTCTTCACCAGAAATGAGTTTTGAGCCATTTTTTTAGACTCTGCCCACAATCTGTTTTCTTCACCCATTCTTTCTCCTTCCTCTGATGTAAGCTGTGCCTTAGATTCGCTGTTTCTGGTGCTCAAGGCTCCTCTTAGCAATAAATGAAGTTTATAGCTCATTCTTGTTTTTATTTATCTCACTGTATTTGTATGAGTTCCAGGATTAAAGAAAAAATGGGGATTGCTTATGCTAGAAATCACACTAACTTGCTACTTGGCACCTATTATTATTAGCACAAGGAACTAAAGGAGGGTAGCCAATGACATTTCTCATTACCTCTCATATTTCCAACATCAAGATGCATTGTCTGTGGTTACTCATATGTCACTGTATACATAAAAAGAACATACAGCCAAATAGTTCAAAGATATATGGAACTACCTCACTAACTCAGGCAATGTGTGTGTGTGTGTGTGTGTGTGTGTGTGTGTGTGTGTGTGTGTGTGTGATCAAACTACAAATATGTGCACTGCCCATGTAAAATTCGCCGTATGCATATACTAAAGTAGATGGTGACTGGGCAGGGAGGAGTATCTGTGAATGAATGGAGGCCGTTGACCGAGTGCTGGGATTGCTGACTTTCGCTAGTTCAGATGAGTTCAAGGGTGCTAGGTCAGAGCTACCCTGGGGGGAGTGAGCAGTAGTTTAAATTCTATGCAAACAGCTAAGCTTTATTTTGCTCACAAACAACCATTTTTTAAACAAATGAAAAATAAAATGGATTTGTTTTCTAAGATAATTATTTTTAAAAAAGAAAGGTCCTCCTACCAGGCAAGTAGTCAGTGATGTACATCCATCCTCTGTCAAGGATCTAACGTGCCTTTCAGGTATAGCACCACCTCTTCTTTTGACTTTTTAACACATCTCTGATTGATGAATGGGTCACAGCGGGAAGCACAAAACCTATCTTAGCCCTACTGTTTGTAATGGTAGTGACTGTACTTTGTGTGGGTAAGATTATCTTGTGCATTTTTTTCTCATCTGGTTTTTGAAGATTTTTCTAACTCATTAAGGTAATATCTCTGCAAATTGTGTGAAACTTGGAAGCACTCTATTTTACAGTGATTAGGAAGTGGAGCATGTTTGCCAGTATAAATGTTTTACTGCAGACAGTTGTGAGAACCAGCGTTTGTCAGGCAGCCGGTTCTTTCTCGAAAATACTGTCTTGCATCGTTAGACATGGGATTCTCAATTTTTTTTATTAAAACACTCAGGATTTGTGCATTGTAAATGGTAATAGTGTCTCCAAATATACAAGCCCTATGTTTTACTCTAATTATTTAGTAAGGAGTAACTGATGCAAGACACAGGGGATCCATGTCTGGGTAGGAACATGTTTCCCACGTGACAGGAGCTATGAAAATAGAATGTAGTTTAAAATGTGTCCTGAGCTTCTAGCATCTGCATTGTCTTTTCTCATTTAGCTCACTGCCTTCTCTGGCCTGTGCTAGGTGTGACAGTGTGTTAGCCGAGCTGCCTTAGCCACTCTGGCATTTTATCAGCTCTACAAGACAGATGCTAAATGCACAGTCTGAACCGAAGTCTCTGATGACTCTTCAGAGACAAGTTGATAGCAAGGACCACACTTGGGGCTGTAAATGTGTGGCCTTTTCTATTTTTAACTGCAGGAATGGGGTGGCTTTTAAGTAAACTTTATGAGCCTTGAGCTGCCAAGATTTCTTTTTCCATTGTTTGATTATTGCATCTCATTATGTTTGGAAAGGTGGCCAGTTTTCACTTTTCCTCCCACAATGGAGAATTTAAAGGAACACTGTGGACTGCTAATGTAAACAAAAGCATTCTACAGATGAGGGAGATGCTCAGTCTAATTGCTGATACAAGGACAGTTTTAGGCAATAGAGAAACAGCTTGCTGGATAAAATCTCAGCTCCAAGTGTCTGAGTTTATTCACAAATTTTGAATGCCTGGCTTTAATTGGCTCCCAGTCCTGTCCTGTGTCTTCCTTACATCACATGGAAGGGGGCTGTTGCAGAAGCATCTGTGAATCAAGTAGACCCAACGAAATCAGCGGCTCTGAAAAGGTAATACTGTTCTTGACCAAGCTAAGGGAAATTGACCTGGAAACAACCGCTGGGACATATTTCCTGAGCCCAACAAAGGAGTTCATGGTATCTTAGCAGACTTTACTTCTGAAAGCATGTGCATTCTCTTTTGTTATTGCATATCCTCCATATTTCACTAATAAACACACGTGTAAGGGGTAGAAAAGTACAAAGAATCTGAGAGCCCAGTCAATGGTTCCTCTTAATTCTATAGATGAAGAAGCTGAGCCCATGAGGGATTCCCTGGTTTACATGAGAAATCTGGGTCTGGAAGGGGTGCCCTCACTTACAAGAGGAGGCAGACCCAGGAGTCCCCCACTTAGTGTTGCAGGAGTCCTATCAGCAGCTCTCGGATGCTGTCTTCTGTGCTGCGCTGGCCTCCATGCATGGCTGCACATCTTTTGAGAAATAAGGCACTGGAAATTATATAGTCAAATGGAAAATCAAAGTTTGACACCATTTTTTTTTTAATTTTTTCGTTTCACTGTGCATCGTGGTCATTTTTGTTATTTTAGTTACATGGACACAGCACATAGTGACCATCCTGGTTCCTCACGAATCTTTCTCTCACATCCATGTCCTTTGATTTTGTTCAGTGATGCTTTTGAGCATAGGGTTGGAGCTATTTGTTTGAGTCTGGTAGGCTCAGAAGTAGTTACACAACTAAAACAATGATTCCCCTCTTTCCCAGAATGTCTCAGCAGCCAATAGTCCTGCAGTAGAATGTAGAGTCCCATGAGTACCCCTTTGCCATGAGTAATTGTTGACAGGGCTGGTCATGTGTGGGCTCACTGCAGGTAAGCACAGTTGTGAATTAATGGCTGCATGGTTATGTGGAGTTTGAAGACCAGTCATTGCACAGCCCTTCCCTTATCTCTGGCTTCTGCATACTTTCTGCCCGCTCTTCTGCAATGATCTTTGAACCTTTTCAAGGGAGTAGTATAAATGTCTTGTTTTGTGCTCAGCCCCCATCACTTATCCTCAACATCTTGGGTCGCTCTGAGTCTCTGTATCACCACTATACATTGTAATGTGAGGGCGTTTTGACCAAGGCCTGAAGCAACTATTGTCTATAAACAGAGGTATATGTATTTAGGAGACAGTTTGATGCCAATTTGGTTTAACCACAGGAGTAAATTCCCCACATGGGCCTATGACCTCCCAAGACCTTGGTTGGTAGCTGATTTTTTAATACTCAATACCCTTACCCCATCCATGGGGTTAACTTCAGACCCAATCAAAGGGCAGTTGGTTACTTCCTCAGCTGCCAAGCCACGATTGTATAGGTGGGTATATCTTCCCTGCAGGCCAGCCTTCTGGCTCAAGGTCTTCAGATGGGCAAGTCCCATGATGCTTTTCTTTCTGTAGCAGCTGACTCAGCACCCTCTGGTGGTTTAAATGCTAGCCAGCAAGGCAGTTTTAACTTATATTCTGTTACACTGAGAATATCATGAGTTCCTCAACTTACCCATCAGAAAAACTGCATCATAACATTTGCTTTGCCATAATCATGTATTGCTAACCAAAGTCTGCTTATTGCATATACACAGAAATGGCTTGGTTTCATTCAGACTAGCCCTATCAAGTGGCCTCCCTGAGTACTTTTAGCCAAATGAAATTATTTCATTAAATATAACAGAAACCGCACATTTTTAGCGAAACTTCTCCATTTGTACAAATGAATTTCCAAGTCAGAAATTATCCAAGTATTTGGTAATGGATATTTCACACAGAGGAAAAATATATTGATTCATCAGTATCAGAATTTTAATTATAAAGTTGTGTGAACAATGAATTGTTACTGGAATACAAGAAATATATAGAAAATTCAGATGAACCACTTATGAGCTAATCATTACTAGCTATAAAGCACATGGGTAAATAAATCTAGGATATAGCTTCTTGGATAATTATTTCTGATTGATGCTATATAAAATTTGGGCTTACAGGAAACTATGTTTCTATTTGGAGCCACTGGAAGATGTAGGCAAATAGTAAAGATAAAAAGGTGTTTCCTGCAGAGAGGACAGCGTTTCCCAACACAAGTGCTGGCTCCTGGGTATGCAGAGCTTGGCATGTTGTGTTTCTCACCACCCTCTTATTCTGTTACAGATTCTGGACATTTCCTATCTAAAATTATACCTATATTGGAAATAGTGTGCTGTGGGAAATGCTACTGTGCCCAGTAAAGATTTGTCACTCATATTGGTTTAATAAAATGCTGACTGGCCAGGAGTCAGGCAGGAACTACAGGTGGAGCCAACAGACTAGGAGAATTCTGGGAAGGGGAACGTCTCACTCCACAGCCACCAGCCAGACACAGAGGAAACAAGATGAGAATGCCTCACTAATAAAAGGTATCAAGCCACTTGGCTAAATATAGATAAGAATTATAGGTTATTTAAGTTGTAGGAGCTAGTTAATAATATACCTGAGCTAATAGGCCACCCAGTTTATAACTAATAGAAGCCTCTGTGTGTTTCTTTGGGAAAGAATGACTACAGCAGCAGGCAGGACAGAAACTTTCATCTACAAAAGTATATTTGGTTTGTCTTTTTGTCTCCAGTAATATCAAGGCTTATGACTTGTGACTGTATGTAAAGTCTATTTTAGAAATAGCTTCTCAATTCTATTCTCCCCCCACCATGTGTGTGTGTGTTGAGTTTCTCTCTACTGTGTCTATCCAGTCAAGCTCTCTCACTGAACCCAGTGCTCTCAGATTGGCTAGCCTGTCTGACCAACATGTCTGATTAACCATGTCTCTACCCCCACTGTGGATATGAAGGGGAATCAAAACTCAGGTCCTCATGCTTATATATCAGGCACTTTGTCAACTAGCCATCTCCCTGTTACCTCTATTTTTAAGATTATTTAAATTTGTGTTATTCTAGGCCTCTGTGCACATTCAGTTTTATGACTTTGCTTGCATAGCCCAGGCTGTGCTCAAACTTGCAGCAATCTTCATGACTCAGCCTCCTGAGTGTGGAGAGCTCGGGAATTTTTACACACTGAAAAATCAAGACTGCACAAGTGCTTTGGCCATTTTAGATAAAATTATTAGTTCCATATGCATCTTCTGTTCTTAAACACATCTGGCTTCTGGGGGGTCAGTAATTTATTAATTCCTGTGTTATTTACTCCTCCTGGGTTATTTCTAATTACCACACATTTTTCTCTACTTCAGCAATCACATCTGGCAATTAATTCATATTCTGACATGCCATAGTGTGGGTCAGTTCCCATAAAATACATCTGGTTTAGTTTCATATTCCCCTCAATTCCTTAGTGGGGTCCAGTTTGCTTTCCGCTCTATCACTGCACCATTGTTTCCATGGCCCTGGGCCAGAGGTGAGGCTGATACATGAGGGCATTAGGGGCAGGGCTGGTGTGCACCTTCCTAGGCACAGCTCAGTCACTCCCTCCCTCTGCTCTGTGTTCAGCTTCCACACTTCTACCACCACCCAGCTCTCTAATCATATTGCAGCCCACCAGTAGATAAACCGTTGTCGAGGCCAGTCCTCATGAGCTAACCTCGTCTGGGAGCACCAGTGTTACAGACAGCGCTCAGCCTAGTCAAACTGACTGCTGGAGTAACGTGGCAGATGGACGCCTCGGTCCTCTTTTTAAACTCCCTTCCCACATCATTGAATCCCCAAACAAATGCTCATTCCCTGTTTGTTGTAGCGTTTTCCATTTTCTTGCCACCACTCTTGAGTATTTTGCTATTTTCCTATAAAAGCATCTTCCTGTTGAGCATTCGGGGGCCATCTGAGGTTCTTGCTGTTTTCTCTGTATATTCTCTCCTTTCCTTTAAAAGGAAGGTTAATTCCTAGAAGTTGAACCCACCATCTTATCACAGGCAAGCCTTCTCATCGACTATCCACTTGCATGGTGGGCAACCATAGCTGTGTATTCCATAAACTCCGGATGAGGAATATCTGAGCTCCAGGGCAGGAGGTGACTGCTGGTTAGAAAGGTGTGCTTTGTACTGAGTTTTGAAGGCAACAGGAATTACCCAGTTATTCAGGGCAAAGGGAAGGGGAGAGCACAGGGTGGTGCACAGAGAGAATTTTCTGCAGGCTGATGGAACTGTGAAATCCTGAAAACCAAGGGAAGCAAGGCACATCCTGGTTGGCTGTATCTGGTGGTGCCTGTGCAGGGCTGACTGCAGAGACTGCAATCCACTCCCGGGAGTCTTTACAGCATGTCGATAAGTAATCGCTTATGGATCATAAGCAAACGAGAGATACAATTTAATTAGTCTGTTTGAATATTCATTGTGTAGCACACAAAGGAATGACCTAGAGAAGGCATAGCTAGAGGTAGCAAGAGCAAATAGAAGACAGAGGGACATTGCTATAAAGTCTCAAAACCTTCAGTTATCCAAGAAAACTGAAATTTTAATATTAGTAGCAAAAACATAGCATATTGCCCAGAAAAGAAAAGCACACTAAATAGAGAGGCCACTAAACGTATAAAATCTACAGGATTTTATATATGATATCTACAGGATATATTTCTGAAAACTTTCTAAGGGGAAGTATCAAATTGCTAATTGATGGTAGAATGATACCTGATTACAAATGTCCATCCAAACATTCTCCAGTCTGTTCTTATTTGTTTGATTTACATAGATTATTTGTGACCTTTTAATATTGAGACCTAAACCTCAGTTCTACCTCTGGTTCTCAGTCAGCCGCATCCTTAAATCTCATGGAACCCACAAATCCCATAGAACCCCACAAATCCCATGGAACCCACAAATTCCACAGAACCCACAAATCCCATGGAACCCACAAATCCCACAGAACCCCACAGACCTCACACCTGTCAGGTGATTCTCTGCCCACATCAAGCACCCTAAGAGCATGTTCTTTAGACATGAAGGGATTTATTGTTGCCTGTTCAGCTATCACTGAACAGTATGACTCATGGCAACTTGTCCAGCCTTTTTGGGTTCTTTGTATGTAAATCAACTTCACAATTTTATAAGGCTTTGTTGAAAATATGTTCCGTGTAGCAGAAGCCAGAAGCCTTGAAGCAGACCAATGACTCATTCCAACGAACACTAAAAGGTTCATGGACTAAAGGGTACACCGTGTGACACACGAGGCCATACCACAGCTTCCATGCCAAGACTTTTTATTTGCTTTTGTTTGGTTTGTTTTACAGGGGTTTTTGGGGGGGGGGTTATCTTTAAATTTTGTTATGGTGGGGAGGTTCCCAGGAAAGAGAGCAGAAGTGGGGGTTGGGGAGATAAGTGAGATGGGATGCATGATGTGAAATCTACAAAAAATCAGTTCAAGGTTTTTAAAAATAGAAAACATGTGCCAGTAATATTAGTCAAACAGCACACACAAGGGCATTTCTCTTGTCACAGATGCTCCCCTCACACTGAAACCTTCCATCATACGACGCCCCAGGCTGTGCTGCTCCACTCTACCTTCTCCTAACTACAGGACATCTTATCCCTTCTTGAGAACAGTATGATACAGTGACACTAATGTCTTCTTTTATATCTTTGTTTTCAGGCCTTGGCGGAATACTCATCTTTAAAAGGCTAGTTTTCCTGCTGCTGACTGTTGCCTCCAGTGTCTGATTTTTAAGAAACTCATATATAGTAACCTGCCTCTATATTGCTCTAAACACACAGACACAGACACACACACACACACCCTATTCTGTAAGAACCATTTCATTATTAAGTTGATAGACTGCTAGACGTCCCCCCACTGGTGCCCCTATGGTAGGAGTTCACTTGAGCAATCTTGAAGCTCTGTGCCCTCTCCACATTCTCCACTACTCAATGTGCTCATCATCTTAATTCTGTTGGCATTTTCTTTATTTGTTCATTTGGTGACCTTAGACAAGGCAGGACTTGGGGTGAGCAAAAACAATTACAGTGAGCAAACTGGGTAGAAACTGACTTACAGCCGTCCTGAATCAGAATCCAGGATGCTGGCTGCACACACGGCAGACCAACCCCCAGTCCAGCAGGAACTCAGAAGCACGGCAGAGATGCCTACCTGCTGGACAACAGCTGTGCTGTAATGTATCACAGCTCCAGGTTGCGGCTTATGCAACTGGGAATTACGATCTTTGCCATCTCCTGGTATCAGTGTTTTAGCAAGTTAGCTAAACGGACTAATTTGAATTATCCACTGTCGACTTTCCATTTGGAATAAACGTCCTTTCTTTTTATGGCTCCAGTTTATGCTTAAGAATAAAAATAATGAAAAGGAAAATTTTAAACTTTATGGTGGAGAGTTTGAGAGAGCCTTAAATTCCTTCCTACTTATTATTATTCCTTTTGTGGCCCTGTGACAGATACAGTGCTCTGAGTCTTAAATCCATTACAGAACATTCAATAAATGCCCGCATACAAAGTACTCTGTCATCTGAAGTCATTTCAAGCTGCATTCAATATCTTGCTTCCCAAGTGCATTAGCTTTTATTAAAAGCATTCTGCTGTGACATCCACTCTTCCTAATTGGTTTACGGATTGTCCCCACCATTCGGGCAATCTTAATTGCATTTTCCCACAAAGCTACTTTGATTTATGGGTCTTGTTTGCTTTATATTATTTATAATAAATCAGAGTAGAAATCTTAAGACATAAAATAAAATTTACAATGCTTCCTCTTCCACAAATATAGAACTTACCTAAGAATCCTTGACAATATTTTTATATGTTTTGGAAGTTGCTCAGTCCAGCGTTCCTCTTCTGTGTGGTCTCTGGTAATAATACCCAAATTCTCTGTCTGGAGCCATTCTGTTTCACCTTGTTTTTAATGAATAAGCTCCGTGCATTATTTAGGATGGGGTGCATGTAGGTTATAAAATATGCTATGCTCCCTTATGGAGCACACATGTAACTGCGCGCACACACGTGTAACTGCGCGCGCACACACACACACACACACACAGAATATCCATTTGAAATGAAGAAAGTATTTTCTAGGACTCAGAGAGAGGGTCTAACTTCTACACTAGGATGGCTAGCTAATACTGTCCTATTTGTTTTACAAACTGGAATTTTGAGATAACAAGAATTCATTTCAAACAGATTCATGGCAGAAATAAAAAGTAAAAATGTTAAAAGCTAAAATAAATGAACAGTAGTAAAATAAAGACAGAAGATGGCAGGCACTCACGGGGAAAATCTCCTGTTGTTGAGTGATTGCATATTAACACAGGTTACTTTATAAAATCCTCTTCAAACATAGACTTTCCATGGACCCTCAGGCATGGATCATTCCTGTAGGGAGTACATGGAAATTTATGGGAAGAAAGAACTGAAAGTTGTCTGTATCAATTTATAAAAAGCCTAGTAGGCTTCCTTAGAGAGAAACATGTTCGTTCCTTCAAATATTTGAACAGTTAGAATTTGAGTTCAGAATCAAAAGAACTGCAGTGTGTACAGCAGAAAAGGCAAAGGGGGAAAGGAAATGATTTTCAAAATAAATATAAAGCACAGGGGAAAGTGATTGCAAGCAAAGGTGATTCCAAATAAATGAGGGTAGGCTTAGTGTGTTTCAGCTGACTCCCAGAAAAAGAGAAACTCCGGAAGGTCCTGGCTAGCAAATATCTACCCAGGGGCTGTAGCCAAGGGTTTGAAAGGTGGCACTGTGCATTTTAGTTCCAGAGGTAGTGAAGGTGCCCACACCTGTAAGTCAGCAGAGACACTGGGGGAGCTTGGACTTCGTGTGTCTCACCTAACAGGAATGAGAGACTTGACCTCTTTTCGACCAGAGTGGCACCTGGTGGAAGGACAACAGCTACGGTACTGTCCAGTGGGAGCGAGGCCAGCCCACCGTATCTATGCGGTGCTGGGATGGAGCACCACTCGCTCCCACTGGGAGCTATTGTGGGCTTTATGGGTGCTAGAAGCCACTCCCTTACTTAGTACAGACAGATCCAAGCAGAAATGAATATCTATCCCAGTTTATATATAAAAAAGGACTCTATACCACAGCCCTGAAGAGATGTTTAAAAAGGTTTCAGATACACTCTTTTCAGATTGGGCTATCGTTCAGTAGCAGAGTTCTTGACTAACCCTTATGTGACTTTACATGGGTACACGTAAGCAAATACCTATTCACTGAAGATAGGGCGCTGACCACAGGCAAGGAAACAATTCTCTCTATATCTGGCTTAGTTGAGTTCATTAGAGTTCTATATAGGAGCGTGGGGGACTCAAAGGCAGCCGCACTAAAGAGAAGCCCACCCCCATGTTGGTAACAGCTCCCAGCAACTGCCTGCTCTGGCAACTGTGTAAGCAGAACCTGGGGAAGGGGCTTGTTGAGCCTCTCTCCTCTCTGTGATGCCAGTAGCCACACAGCACTCATGCAAGAGGGCCTGTGGGTGTCAAACAAGGGAAAGAAGTAGATGAGGAGGGAAGAAAAGAAATTCAGAATTCCATAATATACAACTGCTAAATGTTCATATCACACCCAAACTCAACAAGACCTCAGGATGGATGAAAATACACAATTAATAAATACCAGTGTCAAATCAACAGAAAAGTTAGATATGGGTTTTTAAAAAGTGAAATTATCTACCCATTGCTAAAAACGCTTTGGTGAGATGAAATAGTAGAAAAATAGAAAGTCCCAGCAAATAAAGAAGGAAGAATTGAATGGAAGATTCATAATTAAAAGTTTGGTGTCTTTGGAATAAAGAAGTGAGAAAGAGAAGTCATGTCTGAAAAATCATCCAAAGAAGGAAGGTATACAAACCTTCCACTTAGAGAGTGAGCAATAATCTTCAGGTTCATAGAGCTACAAAATTTTCAAACAGGAAATGCATACCAAGGTGTATCAAGAAGTTCTGAACACTAAAGACAAGGAAGATGGAGCCCTGGGGCGCGGAGGAAACGTCAGACATCTGAAGGACAATGAACTTGTCTCCAGCAACCATGGAGGGGACACAGAAGCGGTGCTGTTTTCTAAGGCCTAAAGGGAAGAACTGTGAGTGGCAAATGCTATAACCTGCTGAAATATTGTCTCTGAAATACAACCGGGTCATCCTCAGGTGGCTGAGAACTAAGGGAGCGTGTTCCCAGCATCTCTGTCCTGAGAGAATGTCTGAGAGAGTTCTCTACCAGAAAGGAAGCATTAAGGAAAGACTTTAGGGACATCTGGGAGGAAGGACACGGGGAGATATGAGTAAGTACAAAGGATAGATTAAGGTTGAGAGGAGGTGAGGTTGTCTGGAAGAAAATAAGCCGTGCCTGAGAGCCTGAGGGTTTGATGTGGCTCTTAATCATGTAGAAGAATAAATCTAGGCAATTATAGCTAGTAATAGAATATGTAAACATATAAGATGTCTACATTTTGTAAGAACTGCTAACAATACTAATAATTAAGATATGTTATTCATATAATGTAATAGTCAGACCAATCACTGTAAAAAAAAACTTTATAGTGATACTCAAACTGCCACATCAAAATGTAACTCTAAATTCATCCAATTACTCACAGGAAGGATAAAATAACTTTTAAAAATTGAACAAGGAAAAGCAAAGCAAATAAAGATGGCATATTAATTCTTACTGTAGAAGTACACCGAATGTAAGTGATCTAGGTATACCAAGCAAATGGCAGAGATGGATAAAGTGAATTACATAATATAACTCAATGTTATATTATCTAAAAATATCTTCAAATATAATGAAAGTCATGTTGAAAGTTTAAGGAAATGGATAAAGATAATATGACATAAATGCTAATTAAAATATAATTTTGATTATCTTTTTTAAGAGAAGTGCCCCCACACCTGTGTTCTAATATATATCTTACTTTATCCAGAGCACCTGTCTTCCTCCTAACTCTGGTGCTTAAAGTCTATGCGAAAATATCTTTAGTATCTCAACTCTGCTTATAAGAAAGAGGAATTGACATGGCTATAGGTGTATTACAAAGGAGAATTTCCAGAGACAGAGAGGATCATTGCACAATGAAGTAGAAGTTAGTCTAGAAACAATCCATATTACAAATGGTGATTCTGCCTAGAAGTCATAAATGCCCTAAGTGTGCGTGAACATAGCAGAACAGAGTGTGGCCAAATATGTGAAACAAACATCACGGACATGCAGAGCACTGGACAGATCCACAGCTTTCGCTGGAGGCCGTCTTCTTTCAACAGCGTGTAAAATAACTCTCAGGAAGCCAAAAGAGTACAGAGAATGCAGCACCTTTATCAGGAAATGTGGCCAAGCTGGTCGTTTTTGTTTCTTTGACACAAGCCTACATATGTCTGGGAAGAGGGAATCTCACTGAGGGACTGTCTCCATCAGCTCGTCCATAGGCAGGTCTGCAGGGCTTCCTGTGGGAAGGTTGAGCCCACTGTAGGCAGTGCCCCACCCTGAGCCAGTTCTCCTGCCTCCCAGGCTCCTGCCTCCCAGGCTCCTGCCTCCCAGGCTCCTGCCTCCCAGGCTCCTGCCTTGAGTTCCTGCCCTGGCTCCTCAGTGATGGGGTGATGGAATACAACTTACGCTGAAATAAACGTATTTGTTCCCAACTTGGTTTCAGTCATGATGTTTATCACAACAGTAGAAGCCTGACTGGGACAGGCTCTAATCAGAACATCTAGAACACCCTAAGCAGTAACAGAAAACACATATGTATTAGGAATAGCTACAGAATATTTATCATATTGACCCATGTTCTGGATCATAAAGCAAACCTTAACAAACTTAAAAAAATATATCTAGATAGTACACAGGAACCCAGGAAAGTTTTGAAAATCAGTGGAGTAGGTGAAAATTCTTTGCTACTTCTAACAGCCTTGTGCCCTCAGTACAGTGCTGAGGGAGCTGCGGCAGTACATGCTGGCATTGGAAGGCTGCAGCAGTGGACACTGACATTGAACAGCTGCAGCAGTGCATGCCAACATTGAAAAGCTACAGCAGTGCATGCCAACATTGAATAGCTGCAGCAGTGCATGCCAACATTGAATAGCTGAAGCTGTGTGTGCCGGAATTGAAAAGCTGAAGCTGTGTGTGCAGACATTGAAAGGCTGCAGCAGTGGGCATTGACATTGAACAGCTGCAGCCATGCCTGCCAACACTGAAAAGCTGCAGCAGTGCATGCTGACACTGAAAAGCTGCAGCAGTGCATGCTGACATTGAAAAAGAGGGGACTCTCCAATCAACCATCTAAGCTTCCGTAAAACAGAAAGAAAGATAATTGCAAATCAAGTAGGAAAAACGGAAATAAACACAAATGATGGGAAAGCACAGACTATGGAGTCGATGTGGAGGCAAAGAATGAGTCTCCATAGAGAAACAGTAAACATCTACGTACTGACAATGAAAGAGACACTAATTGTCAAGTATCAGAAATGAATTATGGATATCATTACATATCCTGCAGTCTTGAGAAACACGCTAGTGGATCATTTTGATAATCTAGGTGAAATGGGCAAATCGCTTCAAAAATATGAGTCACTATAATTCAGTCATAGGAAACATGATTTGAGTAGCTGGGTAACTCAAGCAAATAGGATTATATTTCCCAAATCTCAAACCTCCATTATCAAAGAGGCCAAAAGAAAAATCACATAACATATTAATTGATGTAGAAAAGTTTCCACATTTGGAAAAAAAATGGCATTCATCCATAATTTTAAAACTTTGGAGGAAAGGAAGTGGGGAGAAGGTAAGGACACTCTCTATTTGGTAATGACCACTTAGAAAACTTCATAGCTTCAGTTATACTAGCCCCCAAGGAGACAACCCAGATACGTTTACTGGTGAATGTTTAACAAGCTGTACTAGGTCCATGGCACAGAATACTCTCTAGTACTAGAAAGTATTGAATTATTTTGAAAAACATGTATGTGAGTCTCCAGGAATCATCTAGGTGGGGAGTCAATTCCAAGGGGTTATACACGATATGATTCTTGGAATGACCGAACTCTAGAAATGAGGAAGAGATAGTTGCTACCAAGAGATAAAGAACTGGGATCGGGACTGATGCTGAGGGTGTATATAACTACCTAAAAGAAACAGGGATCCCATGACCATCTATATCATTGTCAGTAGCCTAATTGTGATATGGTCTCATAGCTTCTCAATATATACCACCCCAGGGAAACTCCATGAAGAGCACATGGGATTTATGTAATATTTCCTCCGAGTGCATGGGGATCTACAAAATCAAATAAGAGAAATAAAGTAAATGAGATTTGTGCTGCCCACTCATCTATAGACTCTAATAGTGACGTACGCATCCGTCCACACGCTAACAGTTCCCAGGCGCCGCACCACTGTGACTCTCAACACACCCGTCCACACGTTAATAGTTCCCGGGCACCGCAGCCCCGCCGCTCAATGAGTGTGTTTGTGCTTCCACGATGCCTTACTTTGGCCAAGTTTTCTCTTTTTAGATTTTAGTCTACCGCTTTTCCTGGTGGTGTTAAAATGGTGTTATGTTGGCACATGGTAATCTTTTTATTTTCTTTTAAGAATTTTTGGCAAAAGAAAAAATGGTAGCCCTTAATTCACAAAACGTAATACTTGATGAGGTGCGAAAGTGCGGCATCTCAGCTCGGTCTCTGCTGTGCAGTTCTGTGACAGCAATAAGATAAAACAGTCTCCTCCGTGTCCGGCTCATGGCTCAGAAATCCGTGCCACGTAGCTGTCGGATGTCTGTGGCCATTCTTAACGTGAGCGAATTTGGCTGGATGTGGTGGTGATGAGTAATTATGAGCCAGTAGAAATTTCAAACCCTGGAGAAAGTTTTGTAGGCTCTCAAAGGTGATCGCCCATCAGTTAGAGTGGAGCATAGAGTGGAGCGCATGCTGGGAGTCAGCGCACTCTACGACTGCAGCTGGAGCTCTAGTGAGTGCCCGGTCCTCTGTTTCAGCATCCCGCTATGTCCCTATTTCTTAATATCCCCCAGCTTCAAATACTCCACTTCATTTATGGCCTAGAGACAATGTATTCATCCTATATTTTGTGTGTACTTTATGGCATTGTTGCAGATGTAAATATATTTCTTAAAATGAAAGTTTTAACAGAAGCATTATAAATTAATACAAAAAACAAAACTAAGCTAAATTATTTGTCTATTTGTCTTTATTGTTAGAGAAAAATTGTAATTCTGTTAAACTAGTATGTGAAATGACTGGAAGTTACCTTTTTACAGCAAGTAAGAAGAATCAACATGTTTGTCTGTACTGTAACAATTCAGTAGACTGCACTTTTATGAATAGGCTTTTTAATATTCAATTTTAAACTTAGTGGGTTAGTTCGGATATAGCTAATGCAGATTTAATGCTAACACTCAGCACGAATAATACAGAAAGCATTTCCCGTTTAGTGGAGAATGCAGTTTGGGGAGAGACACTTTTTTTTATACAATTTATTCTAATATTGCTTCCTGTTGAATTGAGATTGCTGAACGCAACCTTGTAGGTCACCTTTCTTTAGAAACTCCCTAATTTATCACTCATTTCATATCATATTCTTTGGTTTTGTTCTTAATATTTATAATAACCTAGGTCATCATTTCCTACCCACAGAGAGAGACAGAGACTTCAAAGGAAATATTTTAAATTTACTGTTTCATGATCCTCCAACAACCCCAGACCTGAGTGCCACAGCCGTTCTAATTCTCTGAGCTCTGCTGAGTGTCCCTTAGAGTCTGGCTTCCCTTCTTTACACAAGGATGTTTAAAGTGGCCTTGTGCCGTGCTTTCTAAGGTAACTAAAAACAAACTAGCCCCTGAATGTGTTAACGGAAGATTTCTGTTGTCCCTGGTTAAGCAGTTTGGACTTTATTTCAAATATACTTTCTACCAAGTTTTTTTTTTAAATCTATTTTAAAAGTTAAAGATTATTTTCCCCCTTTTCTAGGTGAGGGGCCCTCCAGCTGCAGGGGCATTTAAAGAAAGGCCAACCAAGCCCACGGCATTCCGAAAATTTTATGAGCGTGGAGACTTCCCAATCGCCCTTGAGCACGACTCGAAAGGAAACAAAATTGCCTGGAAGGTAAGTCTGGGCAGCTGTGACAGCCAGCTGCGCTTGCGGGCGTGACACCCCAATGCCAAACAAACTTGGCTGCGAAGTAAATAAACGGGAGTGATTTCTCGGCAAACAAGTGGTGGTGGGCGAGCTCTCAGGGCCCCCTGTGTCAGCCATCCGCCTTGACTAACAATTAAATTATAGCCCTCAAAGAAGAAAATGACAGAGTTGCTTCGCCTTAGAGAATTGTCTGCAGCCCAATTCATCTCTATTTTTATGAGAGCCTGGCAGCCCGGCCTGTTTCCAGCGGTCCATCAAATGACGGACCTGGCGGCTGGATGCAGAGAGCAACTGCCATTTATCTCCCCCAGATTTCACCTTCCTGCAGGACACTTCCAAATGGAAGCTTTAATTACCTAAATGGATGGGTCAGGGCTGTGTGCTCCCTGGGAATGCAGAGTGGAATACACAAGAAGGTGGCTCCTCTATCCCAGCTCCGCGCTACCATCGGCTGGGACAGGGCTGTCATCCTTGCCTGTTAGAGGCTGACCTCGCCAGCCAAGCCATTACAGCACGAATGCTCCCCCGACAAAAGGTTAATTGGCTTCAAAATAAATGTATTACCTAATGACGCCATCTTAATGTGGCCATGCCTTTTCTCCAGCGGCTTGCCGACATGCCTTTTGAAAACAAGTGAGTCTAACAGGAGAAGGCTTTACATTTACTTGAGGAATGGATGCAATCTCCAAGCAATTCTGCTATTTAATTATTTTTGTTATGAACAGCTCTGCTTTCGGTGATATTTATCACCTGAAAAGGCCTCTCTGCCTAAAGACAGCAAAGCTGCAGCAGGAGGTCGAGTATCACATGAGGTTAAGGCAGACAAAAGGTTCGGGCCAAACATCCTCAATTACAAGAAGCAACTGACACATGAGCCGAAGAAATTCACGTCGGTGCCTTTGTCTGGAGGCGGATGTGTGAGCTGTCTATAGTTAGGAACAGATAAATTAGCATGGAAACTCAAAGTTGTTGAATTCAGGAATTTACCAGGCTAATAGCTGGTGGAGGTGTATTAAACTTACCCTTTCCCCTCCCACACAGGAAAGCAGAGAGCGCTGTGTGGATTATATCCAGTGTGTATCTATTCTTTCTAGGTTTTGAGCAGTCGTCTGAACTTATATGTGTTACCAATGACAAAACGAAAATATGGCAGAATCCTTATCATTAAACTTTGCTGTACACTTTTAGTGAGGGAGGTGAGGGTCCTTGTTTCCCTTTGATCCATTACAAGTTGAATGGGGGTGTGCTCTGTGAACATGTGGGGGGGGGTGAAGAAAGATGCCTACCAAGTAGACCTACTTGGAATATGGTAGTCTCAGCCTGAGTGTACATTTCAACATACACCGTGGGTCTGGGCCTGTTTGTATTTGATTCACCACATGGATTTTGTGTTTGATTAGCTATGATCTGGTTGATATAAAGAAACAGAAAGTTTCTCAAAATCTTAACTAATGCTGTTAAGATTTTCGAATAGTTTATAAGTAAATGGTTTAGGATATTTTAAGTAAGTGTAACCTACACATAAATTACATCCATGGTACATCTATATTTGTAATATAGACGTATTTCCCTCTCATTCAATAATACAACATTAGAAGGATCGAGGTTAGAAAAATTGCCTTGAAAATAAATTATTAAGAAATACTTAATACGGAGGTAAATATTTTTATTTCATGTTTGTGAGTCTAACATTCAATCGGGGTAAGTGCTGCCTTTCTGCCTGGGAATTGATTGGTTGAGACTACTCTTGATTACCGGCTGAATGAGTAAGCCAAAGCAATGACGAAAAGAAACAATGTTTACCGGCACTAGCTGCAGAGTGCATAAGTTTGGAGAGATGTCTCATCCCAGAATCTGTGGGGTCTGTCTCTTGGGACTTTGTTGCTGTATTCCGGCATGACTATGACATCAAAATAAGATACTGATGTTATTAGATATAAGTTGGTGGACACCCTCGGTGTGCTCATATTTATTCATTGTGCTTCTTGTGGGCACAATTTGGTGCTTAGGAGGAGCAGGAGAGGTATTTAGTGTACCATCCCTAAGGACAGGGCTTTGATACTGACGGTGAGAAACAAAAACAAGTTCCCATGAACCAAATGCCTATTCATAAACCACTCTGCCTTTCTCACTGCAGACTGTCCAGGGACAAAATTTTCCCAAGTAGTAACAGGCCTTTCTCAATACTCCCTGAGACAGCTGGGGGCTCCAAGGGCATTTCCAAGTGCCCTGAGAGTGTGTGCAGTTAAGTTATAAAAATTCCAAAAGCCCTGTGGCTTGAAATACTTAGCGCTCACTGCCAGTAAGCTGTGCTAAAGGCAGTTCCAATCTGCCAAGAGACAGGAATGTCCGCCCAAGTCATCAAATCCCCTTCTCCTTGTTCAGGATTAGCTGTACCTGCCTTGATAAAGTAAAAGCCGTTGTAGAGCCCCTTATAAATTAAGGGGCTAGAAGCCAGAGCGCGGCAGGTGCCCGTTCCCGGCCCTCATCTTGACCTGATGGAATAGTTCTGTGTACACAGACATGTTCGTCTGCTCCCAAATCTCTGGAGATGAGTGTCCCACAGCTCCATGAATGTGGGAACATTGCACGTTTGCAGCTGCTGCGGTCCCACTGGCCATATGTGGCCCCCAAGCTTCGGAAATGTGCCTACTGAGATTGAGAAGCTGGATCCTTAATTTTATTTCATTTTAATTAATTTTGATTTAAGTCATCACGTGGTCACAACATTCAGCTGAAGAACTCTAGATTAAGACCTGGCGTGAGACACAAAGGCAGATTATGCTCCTTGGAAAGATGATGGCTGCATAAAATTATTATTGAGAATGAAAAGCAGGATATATCTGTGTGGGTCTGTGTAAATTTCTTGATAAATACAAATAAAACTTTATGAAGTATATATAGCAGACGTTTCTATAGTCCTACCCATTGTCCGTTTATTATCTCTGAAAGATGACTAGATCTTGTCTAGAATATGGTTTCTGGAATCCTTTTTGAATTGTGACTGTGCATGCTTTAGAATGTCTCTAGGCAACTCTCATTACCAGTTATTGGAGCCATGCAGGACATGGTGAAACTGTCTTACGTTTCCCTTAGCGCTGTTAGTAGTCAGGAAATGGGGCTCTTTATTTTGTGGCTGATATCTTCAAAATCGACATTATAAGAACAGAAGTGGGAAAGAGCCACGTGGTCCAGACAAGGTGCAATTCAGATACCAGCATGGACAATAGAAACTTAAAACATGTATTGGAGTTTTTTCTTGTTGTGATTTCCATTCTTCAGTTTCTTGTGCTGATATAATGTGAATGACAAGGTCGGCGCTTGGGGTGGGATGGGTGTGGCTCTACCTAAAAGTTCCACGGGGCATTCTAGAGACAGAAGAACCGTTAGAGACGCCCAAGATTACGCAACACGTCCCCTCCTCTTGCGCTGCTCTAGATGCCATGTGTGCATGGAGCAGGCAGCCTGTGGTGGGGAGGGATTAGACCCGGATACCGAAGCTTGGACTGTAGAAGGAATTACAGGGAGAGCACTCTGGGCGTTGCCCCCTCGCTTCTGCCTCAAGGGACCCTCCATCTTCCGTGACCAGTGTGAGATCTGGCATGCCCCCTCCTTCTTGCCCTTCTCAGCCGCCTCTTCCTTTTCCTCCCCTTCCTTCACCTTCCATTCCCTTTGTTCCTCTCCCTTCCTCTTCTCGGGTCCCCTTTCCAGAATCCGTGTTCCTCGCAAGAGCTTTTCTGGAGCCAGCTGAAGTGTGAGGCCACAGGACGGTCCACTGAAGAAACTTGAAATAAAATTTATTTCTTGTATATCTTAATGGCCTCTGTGGAAATTATGGTTTTACAACTTTGGATTCCAAACTATTGTTCTATTTAATAGCTGAGAATTATTTCTTTAAAAACAGCCACTTCAGCAGAGACCTTGGGTGAGAGAGTTGGGAAAATATCATAGGCACATTAGCGTTAGCCGCTCACTTTAAAGATGAAGACAGCTGCAGAGGCCCCAAAGAATCTCTAAATTCTTTCATCTTATAGACATTTTGATAAAGAAGATGTGAATTCAGTTCACCTCTGTCAGTCGGTGACACTTTGCTCCGTGAAAATGTGTAACATCCACTAAGAAGCTTTAGTGTCTACTAAATTTCTAAATGTATTTTTATATGGATTTGACGAAGAAATAGACAACCTGTAGTCTTATTATATAATGTAGCAAAATCATAAACCTTTCACATGGTCACCAAAGGAGAGACACCAGCTGGGCCTGGACTTTGCCTCCGAGTCCCGCTCTTGGCCTCTTAGGTCACTTCCCAAGTGACAAGGAGGTCCTGTCCAGAGAGCCAGCTAGCAATGGCCCCTGCAGTCCCGCTGCTCCCCACTATATTACAGTGTTAGTAGTTTCCAGTCGTCCCTTATATCCAGCAGACCAGACACAGCAAGTGTGTTAGGATGGATCTAGGTATCCTCTACCTGGAGAGGGCAATATTTTGCCATATAAGGATTCATTCCCCAAAGTGAATGTGTTAATTATACGGCTACCTACTGATTAAATTTTGCTCATGAGGCCTTTTTCTCTGTGGAAAAAAAAATATATCTTAGTATTAATCAAATCAAAGGAGTATGCATACTCCTTTGTAATACTTTTTAATCAATGAGTATATATCTAAATAAGTCAATTTTATATGTACACCCTGTCCTATTTAAAATTTGATTTATGTTATCTTATATATTTAAAAAACCCTAAGATATGTAAAGTTAGCATAATTAAGAAGATGGAGCAGGGATCCAGGATTAGGATCATCAAGAAGTTAAGTAAGGTGGGATCATCAGGAAGCTCAGTGAGAAGTGTGTGCTGACTGTTTTGGAGGCTGAGGTCAGGCTCCTGGTTATGGCGGCACATTCTCCTCTGCCACGCTGAACAGACTCTGATGCCATGCAGGTGGCTGCATTCTGCGAATGAACTCAAGCACATCAGAGCTGCATGGGTACAGGATTTACCTTTGTAGTCATTGATGCCAACCTTGGCCCCTAATTCTCTAGGACTCATTTTCAGTCTGAAGGACCATAATGCCATCCTGTTTAATTATGGGAGACCAAAGAAGTTGTTTTATACTTATTATTATATTTTGTGAAGTACTTTGCACAGCAAATATTCCATAGGAATTTTCCAGAGACCAAGATCTCTGGAGGAGAAGCAAGAAGTCAGCAGCAGCAGGTTTGACGTGAGTCCTCGGCACTTTGTGGTTCAGAAACACACTAGTAGTTCTAGGAGGATGAACTTTTACCATAAGCACCTGCCCTGGATTATGCACCAATGCCCCTCCCACCCAGTGTCTGACTTGAACATTTAAGCCAGGAAATGCAGTGCGCAAAATTTCAGATAGTTTAATTGGTCTTTAAAAGAAGCAGTGATATGGCTGCCACACCTCCTAGTCATGCTGAGTGACAGCCCTGTTTAGGCTCCCACTTCTCCTAATCCTTCCTGCTCAGCGGCTTTGGTACTCATCCACTCTGTAAACCCCGTCAGTGTGACTGTTGTCATCGACATAACTGATCATTTCCTACCAGGAAAAACAGTTGCTTAGTATAATATTATTCAAATGTGGACTGATTTTCTTACAATTAAAACCAACCACAAACCATGATCACTCATTATCTGAAAATATTGTTTCCCTCGAAAGTAAGTCACACTGTAACATGATGCCACCTCGTTTATTTGCCCCTGGAATCGTCACTCATTCCTACAATCTTGATTTATAATTTAGTTCTTTGGTGCCTTCAGTTTCTTAAATGTTTCAATTTTTTAAGGATTCAAAAAATTAATGTTCTGCTTGTTGCCCTTGAGGTAAAACTGATATTGATTTCTGAGCTCATGTAGGCAAATGGATTTGAGCTGAATAACTGGCTTTCCCTGAAGGAGGACGGATGGTCTCCTGAAGGAGGACGGATGGTCTCCTGAAACTGTCCCAGCTTCTGTTGCTTCTGAGAAATGCAAAACCTTGTGGTAGAGAACAGGACTTAGTAGAATTTATGAGAGAAATGCCACAAGACAAGTGACAACTCACCCCATTTCCTTAGAAAAGAGATAGCACATTTCTACTGTTAATTCCTATGACTAATTAATAGCCAGAGTCTCTCCAGAAATCCCGGAAAGGAGGCCTCTGGCTGTTGTTTTACGGCGCTGTGTTGGTGGTTTGATTCTCCCTGCACAATCCCATCCTTGTGTTTGATGTAAATCACTCTTCCTTCAATGTGCACAGCTTAGAAATCCAGCCATGTATCAGAAATAACTTGGACCTGGATGGGCTGGGTGACCTCTGAAGGTGGGGGAAAGGTTTTCTGCTGAATGGGCCAGTGCTCCCTGCTGCCAGCATAATTTATGTTAGAAATCAGTGTGAATGGTTCCCTTTTATGGAGGAGAGCTGCTTGTAGCAAGCCTGCAGAAACAATTTTCCCCCAAGCCTCCATCTGTTCCTCAAACTAGGGCATATGCCATCTCGTCGAGCTAGAAAGTCAACTGATTTATAACTCTGGGAAGCCTGTAGATGGACAGGAAAGGCCGAGCCATTCAGTGACGGCATCCGCTAAGGACAGTTGGCTTTTCCTGGGGTCCCAGGGAAGTAGGCAGTGTTGTGAGTTGCAGATCTTTGTAGATAGACAACCAGAAGAAAACAAATCATCCCCACTTCTCTGTCTGCCAAGAACTAAGAGAGGCCTTGGTTGGTGACTTGGAGCAGCTTCTGATCAGAATAGTATGTTGTCTGTCACTTAATATCCCAGAAGAAATGAAATTGCTACCACCCTCTTAGCGGTGACCCTTGCCACCTTGTAGTAGGGGGCTCTTGAATCCATCAATGGAAGTGTGTGCTGTCACCCATCAGGAAATTCTGTTGGAGACAGAGAGATCTTTGATATATTTGCTGTGTCTTCCTCGGAAGGTGGTTCTCTGGTTGTAGGCCAGCCTGTGACTTCAGGAATAACTCCGTCTGTGTTCCCCTCATCCCTCACCCTCACCTTTACGAAAGCCTTGTGCAGATCCAAAGCTGTTCTACATGATCCAAATGGAATGCGGTTGACAGTTGGATCATGAAAAAGTGTGTCATGGTGTCTTGTTTTCATTTAGAGTGGTCCGTAACTCCAGAGACAGAGTGTGATTTTAGTAGTGGTATTTATATTGTTTCTCCTTTGCTTTCCCGCAAAATCTAAATATAATATTAATAAACAATTATACTAATCTTACTCCATTTTTGAAGCAATAACTTTAGAAAAATATATTTTGCCTTTATCAAAAATGCAATCCTGGCTTTGTAAGTTTAATGAGAAAATCATTGCTGGTGCACTACTCAGTTGAACTCTCATATTCGTGAAATATACCTGGGAATTGTTATTACTGCTTGTAAAATTTTGCTCTTAGTATGAGACCTATATATACATGTCTACCTTATACCATGAAAGCACTGAGGAGTGGAAGAAGTGAGCGACGTCATGGCCCCCTACTGAAGACAGCGGTTAACATTCCTAGAGGCATTGCAGGCTCACCTCGCCCTTCACGTCACTGAAATCACAGCACAGACAATTCTTGTCACGGCCTTTAGTGTACAGAATCTGCCCATGCTCAGTTCTCCAGACTTCTGATTGTCTGCTCTGAAAGCAGCCTATGCTGCAGTGGAGGCCTGGAAAGTAATAAATGTAGACAGAGAATAGCATTCACCCTGACTGTTTCCCTAGGTCTTTTTCCTTTAGACAGTTTTTCTTTTGTGTCCATGAGATAAAGTTTCATGTAGAGCTTTAAGGAGCACTGAAAGGCTAGATTAAGAAACTATAGTGATAGGGGCACCGCATTCTGGGAATTTTAACAGTTTTATACAATTTAACAAGGAAAGGGCAAATTAATAAATTTTAAAATAGAACTATAATATTTATTATATTCTCTAAAATATGTCATAAATCAAATGTAACACTATTTATATATGTAGTATATGAGATTGCTACAATAATCTAGATGTGAATTTGTTTATAAGAATATCACTTAGGTAAATTAATGGTATTCAAGCTCATTTTCTGATTTTTTTAAATTTTGAGATAAGGTTTTGTCATATGGTTCAGGCTGGCCTAGGATTCAGGGTCCCTCTGCCTCATCATTCCCAGTAGTGAAATTAGGGAACTGTGGTCTTGTGTATAGCTAACAACCATCTTTTAGCATGTAATTTCATCGTAATGCCGTTGGAAAATATATGTGCCAACATGTTTCCATGTGTATCTGTGTGTATTTCCATGTGTATTTCACTTTTAGCGTCGTGTCTGGCTTTCCCCATTATAATTCTCATAGTGTGATGCCCAACTATGTGAAACTATTGTGTGTGTGTGTGTGTGTGTGTGTGTGTGTGTGTGTGTGTGTGTGTACACATGTGTACTGAGAATGCTTTCCAGGTTCATTGTAGATGAAGCACTTTTGCTATTAGAAAAAAAATGTACAACTATACAAAAAAATCATTAAACACTAATCTTCAGCCCCTAGCGTAAGACATATCCTTTCCGACGAATAACCCTATACAATTTCCAAAATTGGGCTTCAGGCTGAATAAATGAAAACCCACATTTTCTAAACTATAAATTCCCAATCTTAGGTTCTTTTTTAGATACACCCCTCTCTGATATGTCTATCTTTAAGCAATTTCGTTAAAAATGCTATTGCTTAATATATGTAAATATTCTCATGCTCTTAATGTATAATTTTCCAGAGTATACATTACTTTCTTAAATTAAAATGGCTTCCCTCCTTGTCTCTGCAGAATATAAAATTACTGTATAATAAAATATGAATATAAATGTTAGAAATGTTGAAACATTGAAACAGTTCAATTCTCCATCCATTCATGGAAACCTACTCTTTCTGCTTTGTGTGGATATCATTTGCCAGCCTGAGGGAGTAATCAAAACTTGTGAACATCTTTTGTCCCTGCACTAATATTGCATATTTGTTGTCTGTTTATTGGAAATAGTTTGTCTTTTATTTTGGCCACACACTTTCTGTTTCGTTCTAGGAGCAAATGTGTGAGGACTGCACTGGTTCAGCCTGTCCATCACTGCTGCTGTCTCGTAGATATTTTCTTCTCTTCATCCACTTTTTAGACTTCTGCAAGAGTTTTCTTAAGCTTTCGTATTTTCCTTAGTATCGATCTACTATTACTGCCCCAAGATTAACTTCAGTAGTCTCAGATAAACTGCAAAGCAGCTAACAATGCCGCGGTGTCTAGAGTGAGCATGCCATCCAGTCCTGCTCTGCTGGCCCGGCAGGATCTGCTCTACCTCTGGACACTGCACTGGAGGGGGGTGCACAGTCGCCTGCAGTCTCTGAAGTGCAGCTCCGCAGCTTTGTCCTCCTCTGTCCTTACCCATGGCATCTTGCTCATGAGACATGCTATTTATAGGACAGAAATGCCATCTGCTACCAGGAGTCTCTGTCCGTACATCCCGTTCCGTGTTTATCTGTGCTCTGGATAGAAGCTGACAGGGTGGGAATAAGAAGAGCGACCCTGGTGGGGAGCAGTTGGAAGCAAGGCTACGGTATTTCATCACAAATATCAGCTAATGCACCCTCACTGGCCAGTGACAGCTGCTCCTTACCCCTCCAGCCCCAAGTTTTATGTCAGATCTTGTGCATCTGACTTAGAGATAGAAGCAGACAATAGAGGAACAATGAAGAAACCGTCTGCCTACTTTGGAATGGGTGCTTCAGATTTCAAAATTACAAGTTGCCTGTAAACTGTGTGGTTTTGAGCTGGTTCTTCTGGCTTTGTGATCTGTAGAAATTCCTTTTCTCTTAACCATGTTTTCTAAATTTCATTTGCATGTTGAATTTTTTCCACAATAATAGATTATGGGATTTTTCATGATCATTTTGTGTTATGTGGAGAGACACCATGTCAGAGACCCTTTTCGGGTGTCACTACAACCACCAAGTCTACTTTACTTTGTGTATTACTGAATGTATCCCATTACAGCAAAGCAACGTGATGTCATCAGCACTTAGCCAATGGTGACCTAGGAGGAACTGAGTCTTACAATGCAAGTGACACAGTGCCCTGTAACCTGGGTGACCTGGGCACTGAAACAAAGGAGGAATAGAAACTAAATGCCAAAGAGTTCATTTCATATCAAGTCTTATATTGATTTCTTTTGCATAGCTCACACATTCTTAATCCTGTATGTATTGATAATGTTGTTTTAATGACATAACCCAAATAATGTCTATAGGTAAGCCTTTCAAACTGAAAGACTATAATGATTTTACCACTTTGAAAATTGTTTAATTTTGGCAGTTTGCTTTTCTCCTACTTCATTTTATTGTTATATATGGTTAATAAATTTTGCATTTAAAATGACTTTCAAAAGGTCAATCTATACATCTAGATCCATATATTGTGGGAATCCCAAATATAAATGGGTATTACTAAGTCCAACATTCAGTTCAGTATTTTGAAATGATTACTATTGCTTACATATTTACCTAGGTGTGACTCCTTCCGGAAGGTCCCTCAAGTCCCTGTTAAAGTCAGCTGATCCCTTCTCACTCTAGCCCCCCTCTGCCTGTACAGCTTTAATTGAGGGTCCTCTCCTGCTCTCCTCAATCCTTTCTTCACATTTCTTTATTTACTTTCTTAGTTAAAAATTTTTACATTACATAAATAAATTTCTATCATATTTTTTCCTTTCCTTCAGCTCCTTCCAGATCCTTCCTACCCACCTAATAAGACAGAAAAAAAACTATAGAAAAGTGCAAAACCCAAATGTACAAACAATCTGGAGTCCATTTTGTTCTATCCCTAGGCATGGGCTTTCTTTGGAGTGTGGTTGGTATACCCAGTGACTCTCCATTGGAGAAAAGAGATTTTTCCTTTTCCCAGCAGGTTTCCACATCTTTCCAAGAAACTATTTGCAACTGAAACCTGCTGGGAAAAGGAACTTGTACAGGTCTTGCCTGTGTTGTCAAAGCCTCTGTGAGTTTATATACGCATCGGCCCTGGTGAGTCTAGAAGACTTGGAGTCACCCACCGCCTCTGGCTCTTAAATCTTTCTGCCTCCTCTTTTGCATAGATCCCTAAAACTAAGGGGATGGGTTTGACGAAGACATCCCATATAGGGCTGAGCATCTCAAAGTCTCTACTCTCTGCTTGTTGTTTAGTTGTGGATTTCTATGTTAAATACCATTTAGTGCAAGAATCCACTTCTCTGATGAAGGTTGAGCAAAGAATAGATCTGTGGCTATAGCAATATGTTATTAGATATCATTTTATTGCTATGTTCTGTAATTGAAGACTGTTATTTTTTTCTTTTTCTAGCCACCCAGACCCAAATAATCACATAAAACTATATACAACACATTTAGCCAATGACTCAGGCATATTCCTAGTTAGCTCTTATATCTTAAATTAACCAATTTTTATTAATTGTGTATCACCAAGAGGCTGCGATTTACCTGTAAGGTTCTGGTGTCTTTCTCCTTTGGCAGCTATATGGCATATGCCTGACTTTGCCTTCTTTCCTCCACTATCTCTGCTTGGATTTCCCACCTTGCTATATTCTGCCCTGCCATAGGCCAAAGTAGCTTCCTTATTAACAAATGGTAATAAAACATATTCACAGCATACAGAGGGGAACTCCACATCAATGTCCCTTTGGCATAATAACAGTTTTGAGTTTTCCCATAGACCCACGACCTATGTGGTCTCAGGTTCTTGGTCATGCTAGCAATGTCAGGTATGGTTCAATCTCATTGATGAGACTACAAATACAATCAAAAAGTGATTTGTTGCATTCATAGCATTTGTTCCACTATTGCACCAATGTATCTTTCAGGTGGGTCGCTGCTGTTGGATGCAGGATTTGTAGCCAAGTGATATTTAAGGTTGCTTTTCTCTTCTGGTAGCATGTAAGGTACCTTCAGAAATCGTAAACTCTAGTCAGTAGGGGTGAAGCTTCTCAATTTCCTCATGTTCAGTAACATAAATAAGTATATCTTCTGCAGTGAAGACCTTACCGTTAGGTTATGAAGAATAACCAATAGTCTTGGCTAGTTCATGATATTTGGGGAGGTCTATAGAACCCCTTTGGACAACTCCACAAGATGTAACCTCTCTTGGCCCTGGAGGTTTTACTTGGTGTCATGAAATTTCTAACAGAGACGTTATCTCCCCCGTTATATGGTTACTCCACTTAAATTCCTTTCGTATATGCATGTATTTTAGGGAGCTTCTACAGTAGTGGGCTTCCATGTGGATTTTCAAATGGCCTTCAGTGTTAGTTGTCCCTCCCCATATTTCCTCCCTCGTCTCCATCCCTCTCCCTGTCTAATCCTCCTGTTCTAGTTTCCCCTTTATCTTTTTATAACACAAATTCTAGTTCCTCTTTTATTTACTTCGTAGTCTGAAATTTTCTCCTGTTTAGTTCTGACAAATATCCTTCCTTTAATTTATTCTTGTTTCTTTAAAGAACATAACTATGTTTATTTTTACATCTGGTTTTTACATAATGGCTTTTCTTATTGTCATCGATGGGTTACATGGTTTAAATCTGCTCCTTTTAAGCTTTCTTCATATTTACATATTAAATTTTAGCTACTGTGATGTAAATTTGTCTTTTCTTCTGAATATCTCAGACTTGGAATGAGGACATGTTTGAGAAATGCTTTCCAGTGTGTCTCTGCAGCACATTGATCTTCAGCGCACCCTAAAGGGGCTCATCCTCTTTATTCTGTCTCCATACTATGGGTCTGAACTGCTTCTTCTCTTGCTGTCTTGGAACTTACCTTCTTACTTTGGAGAAGGGATGTGTATGATTTTTAAATTGCTCCATCTGATATTGATAAATTTTAATCATATGAACCAGAGAACTTTTTATTAATTCTATAATATTTTTAGATACATTAGTATCGTCTCTGAGCTACAGAGAGAGGACTGTGTTGAACTATAATCATTTCCTACTGTGAGGCCAACTCTAGGGCTTTCCTGGTATAAAGCCAGTATAATAAAATAAGACACTCTATTTCACATGGAATTGCTTTATTAAAGGCAGTAAGATAATACATATAGTATGTCTATGTGTGTGATTATACACACATGTATAAATTAAGACAAGTTATTTTTTCTTCATAAAAATCGCAAGAACAAGACATGAAGAATGTGGTCATTGCAACCTATTGTTTTCATACAAATGCAGTGTGTGTGTGTGTGTGTGTGTGTGTGTGTGTGTGTGTGTGTGTGTGTGTATTATGTATCTTGTTCCTACTTTTGTGCTTAAGTTAGGATTTCAGTTGTCATTATAATATTTATCATCAAATCAAGGTGTTCAACACTCTCTGAAGGAGATCTTTGTCTTCTTACTTCTCTCCTGAAAACGGTGAATTTCTCAACAGAGTCTACCCATCCATTGGAAGCATCTTTTAACAGCATCTCATTTACAAAAAGCTATATGACTTTTTTAAAACATCGTGAAGCATTTTTCAAAAAGAAAGCATAACATTGGATTGGGGAGAATTTAGCTTTTTAAACATCTCTATTCCCTGAAAGAACTACTTCAGATATATTAACACCGTTTTGAAGAGTCACTTGGGTAATGAAAAAGTGTTCATGTATACACAAAGGGATTGTTCATTTTTCTTTATATTTTGTAAATGTATTATGAGACATGCCAGTGACTAGACTGCAGATATTAAAACCACAAGTCAAAAAACATAAGAGTTAAGATTTTTATAATTCTATTTGGGAATCACTAGCTTCTTCTGCCCATGTGGGTTGTAATTTTAACACTTCATTATTGTAACTTATTGCATTTAATAAACTAACAATTGAGACCAGCTTCAAATCTCAAGCCGCAATTTAGCAGATGGTTCATTTTGTGAAGAAGAAGTGTGGATGTTGATGACTGTGGTCTGTGGCCACCCTGGAGAGATGGAAGGATGGCCCAGGGTGCTCACAATATTTGTAGCAACGTTTTGACCTGTTAATACTATTAAAATTTAGATTACTTCGTGGAGCTAACAAGCTCTGTGACTGGATGAAATGCGCTTTGCGGAGGGTATCTCTGTGGGACCTCTCTGTCAGTGTGATAGGACTGGGAAGCAGTGAGCGCATCGGTGAAATGCCATTTGGGGAAGACCCAGCTTGAATGTAAAGAACACCAACCATGGCTGAATAAAAAAGAGAAAAAGGAGAAAACCGTGAGTCACCAGCCTTGTTATGTCCATACTCCCCAGGCTATATGAAATATTTTCCCTTCAGGCCGGAGCTGCCTGCTGCCATGCCTGTGTCCCCACAGATGGAGACCCCCACGTAAATGCTTCCTCCCTTAAGTAGCCATTGCTGAGCATTTGCTCACACCACTGAGAAAGTAACTAATACAGCTGAAATTTAGGAAACCTTTGTGATGAGAAATTCTGCATGTTATTAATGTGTAACAGTACTATCTGGGTTCTCAAACAACTTTGTCCTTTATACAGCAGCAGTCATCTTGTGTGTAGATTTCAAACTTACATCTTGTTCCTTACTTGATAATGTTGCCCACTGTAGACTGAGACTGCTCTTATGTTTCCCAGCCACCCAGGCCCAAATAATCACACAAAATTACAACACAGTTTGACCAGTGGCTTAGGTGCATTCCTAGCTAGCTCTTACACCCTAAATTAACCCATTTCTATTAATCTATGTATCACCATGAGGCTGTGGCTTACCTGCAAGGTTCCAGTGTCTTTCTCCTTCTGTAGCCACATGGCATATCCCTGACTCCGCCTTCTTTCTCCCTGCATTCTGTTTAGTTTTCCCTGTCTATCTCTATTCTGCCCTGCCATTGGCCAAAATAGCTTCTTTATTAACCAATGGTGATAAAACATACTCACAGCATGCAGAGGGGAACCCCACATCAGCTCACACTGGTCCTTCTGCAATCACACCATTATTTCCACCTTCCCTTCTGCTTATCCCCTACAGCAGGCAGCTGCCCACCTATCAGAAAAAGGTTTCTAAATGTATTTTTATTTTATATGTATGACTGTCTTGTCTGCATGTATGTCTGTGCACCAAATAAATGCAGTGCTCACAGAGGCCAGAAGAGGGTTCAGATCCTTTGGCACTGGAGTTACACAGAGTTGTTAACCACTCACCAAATGTCACTTATGCCAACAAACAGAACTCACATCTATAAATTCTAGTTGCTTATCATATTGAAGCTATACTCTTGCTGATGAGCTGATTTTGCCTGTGTGCATCCGATTGATTCTAACAGAACTGAACAAGTAGCACTCATCCTTTCAGTAGCTTCCCCCGAGTGCTTGCTGAGCGCCCAGCGCTGCTGTGGGGCCTACTCTCCAGCAGTGAGCAGAGCCTACACATCTCTACAGCATGGCAATTCCAGGGTAGGAGGATAAATTCAGCAGGCAAGTCATAAATACAGAGGCCATGAACTGGTGATGTGCTGAGGACAAGGAGATAATCACACTTAGATGCAGTGGAGCGGGGGTACAATGGAACTTCACAGTGTGGCCCGAGGCAGTACTTTCATAAAACGACACACGAGAAAAGGTCATTGATTACTATCCTCTAAATTGTTTTAATAAAATGAGTCTTAACTTGATACTTTTCACTTCTTAAAATGTACTACGATCACGTAGAATAAAGTGTTAAAGGGAAAAATGCAATAAAAACCAAACAATGTTCTTTTCAGGTCCTATTAATTACTGAGAAATGATGCCAGAGTTATAGCCCAACACTAATGAATTAACAAATTCTATTTCCATTAAGTTCTTATTCCACTCAAAGACTAATTAAGGGATCATAAATGACTGTGTTTTGTATATTTCCATGTAAATATTTTATAAGCATATGCAAATATGTATTTCCTCTGTGAACAGTACTTTTCATTTTAAATAAAAGAAAGCCTAAATAACCAAGCAAGTCCTCTTCCTCTTCTCTTGAAAATGTAGCCCTTGCTAATGAGCAGATGCAGGAAGCAGACACCTTTAGACGCAGAAGTTCCATCTTCAGGGCACTTGCACAAGATTGAGTACCAACCCAGCCTCAGCCTGGCCTGCAGGGAAGTACTCACATGATTTTGGAGAAAGAGTTTGTGAAACAAAGTTCTGTTCTTTGTAGAAACACATAAACATCTACTGAGGCATCTATGCGACACGGTGTATAGAATGAAGCTAGAGAACGTAAAGACGAGGACTGAGCACAGGCGTGCCTTGGTCTGTGCTGAGCCTCCCTCCCCCATCGTGTCCTCCGGTGGCTGCAGTTTGCTGGGTGCAGCAGAAGTCATTGGTGATGCCAGCCTCTGAGGGCAGACAATTGATCACGAGAAGAATGAAGTGAGAAGGAATTTTAAATCATGCAAGATTTCGTGTGTTTTGGAAACTGTAAATCTAGGTACCTGCCCCACTGTCTGCCATATAAATTAAGAAGGAAGAAGGTGTTTGAAAACCAAATAGATATGCAGGTGTTATATTTGAAATTTAAATTTTGTGTAGTTAACTATAGTACATGCTTTGTCATTGATTTTGCTTCCCAAAATTAATATTACAAAATATTTACCAACTCCTTAATGTGGGCTGGTGAGAGTTTTATAGCAGATGAAGTACAAATATGTCAGAATTTCTTTTTTTGTTGCAAGAGTAACAGAGTATTTAAAGGGTATTTAAATATACAACTTGGCGTGCTTTGAAAGAATGTATAACTGAGTCCAGATTCCGGTGACAGGAATTGTCACTGTAGAGAGAGAGAGACTTTTTTCCACACTTCTGGCTTCAGGAGGAGACTCCTAGCACAAAAGACAGACACAAGAGAAAAGCATGCAGATTTGCTTCATGAGGACGCGAGACCTGGAGAAATGTTTGACCCTAAGTCATTATGCTGTAGGATTGGTGAGAAGTGAGCAATTGTGGAGAAATGGCATCAGCCACAGTAAGAGTCTCCAATAGTAGCAGACTGGACCAAACAAGGTGTGGCCTTATCACAGAAATCAGAACGTTCTCTTCCTCTAACTGTGGGAAGGACAGCTCCCACAGGAGAACCTCCCACCTGCTCCAGAAATCCCGAATCTCTACAGATACTGAGGGACAAACTCAAACTTTGAATCAGAGACTGTTCAGCATTCCTTGTTTTTCAGCGTGTCACATTTTTTAACTGTGCCTTGGCGCACCTATCATTGCGTAAGCCTTGGTTTTCGACCTCTGATTCTGCCACACTTGGTTTTCATCCATATTTAGTTAGAGAAGAACTTCGCACATCAGCACAGTAGATAAATGGTCAGCAAAAAAGGGCTCTAGCTAAAGAAAGAGGCACAGTTGCCCATCTGTCCATGGCTTTGGCATTTGCAGATATAACCAATCATGCATCAAAAAATTATACAGATCAAAGATCACATCTGTACTGAATGCACAGGCTCTTTGTATTGTCAAAACTCCACAGGTGTGACACCTAATACAGCATTTCTGTGGTGTTAGGCATTGTAAGTGGTCAATAGATGGTTTCAAGCATGCGACAAGATGTGTAAAGGTTGCACATGAGCGCAACACTGCTGCATATAAAGATCTTGAGCATACGTGGATCTGAATGTCTGTGGGGATCCTGGAAGCAGTCTCTATGAGTCCCGAGAGCCACAGTGGTCTACTTCGAGAACGCTGTTAACACCTGCTGTCGACTGGTTGCCTACTGCTTGACGCTGTTTTCTCACCGACCTCAGTGCATCCCCTCCTATTCTCTACCACACAATAACAGAGACACAGTTTGAGGTTTGAAATTCATGAGATAGGCAGAAGCTATGTACAGTCAAGACGAGTTCAGCTGAAGCGGGTATCCAGGAATTAAAATGTGGTACAGTAGGGTTCCCAGGAAAAACTTTTGAACACAGGCAGGCTGAAAATCAGGCAGTATCGCCAGCGCCTGGAAAGATTCTTATTTCTACTGTGATTCTCACTGCATGGGAGCAGCCTGTCCCCAGCCACTCACCCACTAGACAGACAGTCAAGCTGCCTTCCTTGACTTTAGAACTGAAGATAAGACCTATCTTCTTGGAAATGTACGCCTTGGCCTAGTCTCCTCCTCAAGGCTGTGCCTTGGCGAATCAAAGCGATTGCTCTTGTGTCATTCTCTGTAAATGTCCTTGCTCTTTACCCCAGAGTCATCATAACCTTCCTCTGTGCCGGAACTAGGCAAAACAGGGCAAGAAAGGCACTTGTTATGTGTCTAAATCACTGTTCTATTGCTGTGAAAAGATTCCATGACCAAGGCAATTCTTATGAAAGAAAGCATTTAATCCAGGGCTTGCTTAGTTTCCTAGGCTGAATCCATTATCATCAAGGCAAGGAGCATGGTATCACGCAGGAAGGTGCTGGAGAAATGGTTGGGAATTACATCCTAATCTGTAGGTGGAGAGAGAGACAATGGGTTTAGTTGTGGACATTTGAAACCTCATATACTACCCACAGTGGCATGCAGTGCCACTCCCTGATGATGAAAGATTCTAATGTATGGACCTATGAAGCCATTCTTAATCAAACAACAACATTATGTCTCTATAAACCACCCATTAATGAAAATTCAGAAGAAAAAGGGGAGGCAGATAGAGGAACAGATATCTTTTAAAAAGTTTTTTCTACAAGCATAGGGTTACAAAAGGGTCTCTAATACCTAACCCTAAAACTGAGTACCCTAACACTAACACTAACCCTAACCCCCATTACTAATGCTAACCATAATCCCTAATCTTAACACTAACCCCTAATCCATTCCCTAACTCAAATACTAACCCTAACCCTAACCCTAATCACTAACACTAATGCTGATCCTAACCCCTAATCTTAACCCTAACCCCTAATCCTAACCCTAACTAACCCTAACCCCTAACACTACCTTAACCCTAGCTCTAGTCCTAGCCCTAACCCTAACCCCTAACACTAATGCTAATCCTAAACCTAACCCCTGATCCTAACCCTAACCCCAATCCTGACCCTGACCCTGAGGCAGCTTAAGGAAATGGGTGGGAAAGGCTGGAAACAGCACAGAACCTTATCACCTTGGTCACTTCCACCCTAGTCATTCTCAGTCTTCTTAGTTCATTGCTTTACTCATTTATCCAATAAGCATCCACTGACCGCTTGTTGTTACCGTCATTATTTCCAATAACCTCTTGTGTCTGCCTTTTAATCTGCTTTATTTTACCATCATCTGCTAGCCATTAAAGCACATCTATTCTGTGCTAACCCCAAGAAGGCTGCTTGCTGTTCTACAGTGAGTGTTGCATGCTCCTCTAACCTAAGAATGCAATTCAGTGCTAGGCGTCTCAGAAATTCCCAGTCCTGTATGTTAGAACTGGCCTGCAGGGTGCCGTGAAGCCAAAGAAACTGATGCACAGGCCCAAGACTGCACAGAATAGAACTTGTCAGGGACTTAGTAACAGAAATGTGGTCCTCTTGATGACCAGACCAAGGATCTCCACTCTTGTCATAAGTAAGGGATTTCTAAAGTGGTCAGTATAAAAGTGTTTTTGTATAATCTGAGTAAATTCACTTTAACTTTTAAAAAAATTTAACAATTTCATACATGTATACAATATCTTGGTCTTAGCTACCCTCACTACTCTCCTTCCAGCTCCCAGGACATCCCCTGCACACCTCCCTCACTGCGTGTCCGTTTCCCCACTTTCATAGCCCACCCGGTCTAACCACTGTTGTCCATATGCACCTGGGTGTGTGGTCATCTCCTGGGGACACCTACCATGGCTATGCCACCTAGGAAAAGTGACTCCAGCTGCCAATAGCTCCTCTGCTAGGAGCAGGGCAGGAATGGGCCTTCGCTGCTCCATGCAGGAATTTCTGACAGACTTGACCTTGGACAAGTCTTGTGCAGGTGACCACAGATGCTGCCAGGTCATTTGTGCCACCGGCGTGCCAGGTCCAGATGCCAGCATCTCACGGCTCTCCTCTCCATCCTCAGCTCTTGCAGTCTGTCTGCCCCTTCTGTCCCATTATTCCCTGTGCCCTAGTGGGAGGTGGGGGACTGTGAGGCACAGTTCTGGTGACGGCCATGCCAGAGGCCAGTCAGAGAGATCCTTGTGCCTCTTTGTGAGGCTGTTTCCTCACAGCGCACTGAAAGCTATTCTGGGACACCGACCAGGTTTCTTGGGGTAGCCATGGCTGCGAGCACTCACAATGGCTGCTGTCCCATCAGGCTGAATTTCTGCAGTAGTGCGTGGGGAGTAGTATATGGTAGCTGGGTCTGAGGATCTCGGGCAGAGAGAAGTGGGTTCTAAAGTGCACCTTCCAGACCCATCTTACCCAAGGTGAGCCTTCATCATGGAAAGTGACTAATGCTCAAGTGATAATTATGGATTTCCTTTTAGTGAAATGTTTCATGAAACAATACTTACTGAACATTTACTATATGTCAAATGCTAATTAGATGTCGGACACATAGCATCTAGTCTGTTCCCTTGGTGCTGGGGTTCTAAATGTGGTGACATATTAAGAATGCCATGCCGTATCTGTGGGCCTTAGAGAATTTGACAGATCTATTTTCTTCCCTGGTTAAAAGATGGGATTTTAGAGGACCACATCTGAGATAATAAACATTGGCTAATCATTCTTCATAACTGCAGCATCATATAATGTCTGTCTCGGTTCCCGTTTGCATGCACTGGTGTTTCTAAATCTCATGTTTAGTAGTAAAGTGGTTTCGATAGTCAGCTTTTGGTAACAGCATTTGCAAATTCTAAGCAACTATTACATCCTTTGTTTCTGCTGGGATTTGCAATGTACGAGAAAGCAGGAACAATGTGGCTCACATTATTCCGATAATTAACATCTGTGAAGGACAAGCCTCTGCATAAATTCTCTTCATAGCGGGGCAGGGTGGGGGGGTTTTGTGTGTGGGAACAGTGGTGCAGTCTGTGGTAGAGTTTTAATATTTAAAGCATTGTCCTCTTAGGAACTGAACCTCTAGCTTCCACAGACAAGCGGTCCTTTCACTTGCTTTATTTTTATTTATTTATTTATTTTTTCCCCAAAATAAATAGAGATGATTCCAAATAAACCATTGTGCCAGGCAGTAGTCTTCATTTCTACACAGCAAGTCAAAGATTAGCAATTCTAATAGCTTTTCAAGCACTTTCTCTATTTCAAAAAGTTTTGTATAATATATAAAATAAACATTTAATCAACATTTGAAAGAAACTGTGCTGCTGGCCTGGTTTTACTGAATTTATTCACCAGAACTTTATTCATGGAGTCAGGCGTGGATGCAGAGCTATGCTCAGTTCCTTGTGACTCCAAAGGGCGGTTGTGCATCTGGCCTCTTGCTCCCATCTCGGAATCAGAACGGCCTTCAGGCCTTCAGTGCATGGATCCTTAGTCACATTGCCCGGTCCTTCAGCATTCTAGGAAAACAAAGTCATTGAGCACTTCAGATGGCTCAGTGAGATGGTTGAGCAGGTAAAGACGCTTGCCACCAAGCTCATAACCCAGGTTTGATCCTGGCCCCTGATATGGGATGTCCTTCTGTCTAGGTGTTGCTTTTATTGGTTGATGAATAAAGCTGTTTCAGACAATGGCTTCGCCGAGTAAAGCCAGGTAGGAAATCCAAACAGAGATATATATACAGAGAGTAGGTGGAGTCAGAGAGATGCCGTGTAGCTGCGGAAGGAGAGATGTCAGAACCTACTGGTAAGCTAAAGCCTCGTAAGCTGTAGACATAAGTTACACAGATAAATAGAAATGGGTTAGTTTAAGATATAAGAGTTAGCCAGGAATACACCTAAGCTACTAGCCTAACAGTGCTGTAATTAATACAGTTTTTGTGTGATTATTTGGGTGTGGGTGGCAGGGAAACAAATGAGTGGCCTCTGTCTACAGGGGCCCACATTATGGAAGGGGACCAACTCAGAAAAATTGTCCTCTGACCTCCACCTGCACACACGCCCCTCCCCCACACAAAAGAAGGAAAGAAAACAATGTTTTTGTTCAAAGACTCTACTCCCTCTAGGAACCACCTGTCTTGTAGTAATAGTAACGACATCATATTGATGCCCCTCCACAGAGGGCGCCTTCTTTTCTCCTTCCTTGGTGATAGTTGTGCAGTTTTGCTGACGCGCTCTTCTCTGCTTGTCTAGAATACAATATATTGACTGACTTACAGATCTTAAAATAAATTAACTGTGTTACCTATGATTGAAATATTAAGTAGCTACTAAAAAAGTACAAAATGTTACCTATATTACAAAATACATGTGATTTAATTAGAAAAATTTAAAATCAACTTTAAATGAAGTTCTAAGCCTCATCTAAAGCCAGATTATTTAAGGAAAGCAAACCTAATAGATTATAAACCTTTTAATTATCTAAGTCATTTTTAGCCAATTTAATATGGACTCGTGAGCCCAACTATTTAGTATCTCTCATACTAACGTGTGTACATGTATATGTGCATGTATACATGTATGAAATATATATGTATATATACACATATGACATTTATATTCAATTCACACTTCTACTAGCAAAACACTCACACTTTTGCTATATTCGATTTAAGAAAATAATTGCAGAAGGTAAATAGATAGACCTCCAGGTCTTGGGCATTGCTGCCAGCCATTGGCAGTCTTTAGCAAGGTTGGGCTCTGTCCCCATCCAGGCCCTCTTGCTAATACCTTTGCATAACTTTTTTACTTCAACTCTTTGTTACTTCTTCAAAATTTAGTTTTTATTTACTTAACAATAAAATTTGAAACATAGGTTTTCTTGGTTGCCTTGATATTCAATCCCTTTTCTTTCTAACATACTAAGTTAAAAATGAGTATAAAAGTGATTTAAATACATATTCCTGCTTATGCCTTTACTATATTCTATATTTCTTGACAGTATTTAGCTTTGTTTCAAGGACTTGCCTGATATTTACTTGGTTACTTTCTCATTTTTCCATTTTCTTCCAACATTAAAGGGTAGAAATAAATTATGAACGCCAAACTATTTCATTTTTTCAGTATTCTAGTTTCTTTGTTCTCCCTATGATGAATATTCTTTAGAATGGCTTATTTAATAAAACATTGTTTCATCAGTCATTCCCATCTGATTTAATGTGCAAAATACAGGTAAAACATTAGACAAAGTGTCTTTATGCTAAATTTTATTCTGTCTGCCATTTGTCATCTTTTCCTAATTGTTTATAAAGCAAATCCCGTTTCTACGCTGACGATGCACAACCTGCTCTCTCTTCCAGCTCTGCCTTACACGATGGCAGCAGGAGTATGGAGGGAGGCTCCATCTGGAATCACTAGCCTGTACCCAGAAGCCGTTCTATGGTGCACATCCTCCTATGTGATAAAATAAACCAATCACAAACGAGCAAAATGGCTTCTGCTTAAACATCTGCAAGTAGCTAATGAAGCCTGTGTATTTTATTAATAACTCTATTTATATAGTTACTGACAAATACCATTTAAAGTGTATGTTTGATCTTGCATCCTGCCAGTGAAGCAAACCAGAGGCTGGGGAGAGTCCAGCTCTGCAGAGGGGACTGTAGGTCTGACTGGGGGTGTCACTGACCTTCAGTGGTCCCTGTGCCATCTCTGTGAGCCTGCCGCAGAAAAGAAAATTAGTATGGGCCTTGCGCTCCCTCCGTTGGACTCATTCAATTAGGAAGAATTCAGTGCAGCACTTCAACTTTCAGGCCCCTCTGCTGCCAATTTTAATGAAAGGGCTGTGCTGCTTAGTGAAAGTCTCAGTAAAGCTGTTCTTTTGAATGTGAAGAAAGTATTAAAAACAACACGGCTCCTCTCCTCTTTCTGTCTTCTGTTCCGCCCTCCGTTGAACATCTTCCCCTCCTAAATCTTGAATCTGGACACACTTTTACATGTTATGAAGTGATGCTTGACTCTACCATGATGTGTATGATGATGCTATGCATGATGCTTGTACAATATTGAAAATGGCAAAAAAAAAAATGCGTTTTTCTTTTTTCCCTGGGTTTATAAATCTTTTTATGCTTGCTGTCCTGGCCTTTGACTTTGCTGCACACATTGACTCTGGCTCTGTTGAAGCTAGCATGAGAGGTGGGGTCTTTAAGGTGGTTCTCTTCCTTGGCGTTCTTTCAGCATCCCTGTGTATTCATCTCCAGGCTCACAAGCCCAAGGGAGGGTGGCGTGTCTGATATACCCACTGTCCCCCTTCCTTTCTCTGGTTATTCAGGCTGAAGACCCTTGGTTCTCGGGCGTCTGCCATGTCTACACCATCTGTCTCTCTTTCTGCCCCTGAATGGTTTTGTATCCATAAAAGCCATGGTGGAGGGGAAAGCTTTGATAGGATACAAAGTTCTGGTCTCATGTTTCTCTCTCCTTTACTTTGGGCCACATCCTCCTTGTTTTTGTTTCGTGTGTGTGTGTGTGTGTGTGTGTGTGTGTGTGTGTGTGTGTGGGTGTGGGTGGGTGATCATCTGAGACTTCTTTGTGTTGCAAAATCGCTTTAAGAGGAGACTGTCATAAACAAAGGATTCCAGAACACTGGGGTGCAAGCTACTAATTCCTTTTAGACTATCTTCCTATTTTGAAGTACAAAACTAATAATCATATAGGTTTGACGCCTTCACACTTCAAGGCTCATCCTTAGCTGCAATGGAGCTATTCCTATGTCCAGTTCATCTTTTCCATTTCAGTACTGGCTGCCTCACAGCTGAACAGCGATAGAAGAGCATGCACTCTGTGTACGAGGAAGCTGACACAATGCCTGGGGTGGCTAATCTGACTCAGGGATATAAATGCAGGTAATTTAGTCTTGAGGACATGATGGGGAGGAGTGGAAAGGAGAAGTCTCTGATGGGAAACCCTGGGGCACATTATTCTGCATGAATACTGAGGGATGAAAATAAGTATTTATTAACCGCCATGCTGTAAGACTGTCTTGGCACTAACCACTGTGCATCAATTAAACAACCCCGAGTACACACTAAACTGAAGGACTGAAGAAAACATCGGAGCGCCTCAAGCATGCACACTGAGTTAGACTCTAAAGCAGTGTCTGTCCAGCAGGGTCTAGAAAAGAAAGATGGAGAAAGAGGAGGCAAGTAATAGAATGGTAGTGGTCAGGGGGACAGCAACATAAAAGTGGGTGCTGTTTAGTTTTGTTGTCAACCTGACACAACCAAAGTCACCTGGGAACAGGTAGCTTCAGTTGAGGAATTGCCTAGATCTGATTGGCCTATGGCCATGTCCGTGAGAGACTGTCTTAACTGATGATTTATGTGGGATGACTCAGACCTCTGTGGGTAGAACCATCCCTAGGCAGGTGGGTCTGAGCCAGATAAGAAAGCCAGCATAAACCAAGTCAGGAAGCAGCCGTCATGTGGCTCCTGTTCCAGGTCCCCACTTTGAGTTCCTGCCCTGGTTTCATTGATGGGCTATTCACTGGAAGTGTAAGCCAGATAAACCCTTCCTTCCAGACGTTGCTTTGGTTCGTGGTGTTTATCACAGCAACAGAAAGCAAATGGCAAAAGTTGTTTGTAAACACTGATTAGTGACGGGTTGAGACTTAACTTACCAGTTACTTTTAAGCAGTAGCAACATAATAGTTTTGTAATTTTTGACTGAAATTCAGAGAACAAGATCCAAAATTATCTGGAAGAACAAACAAACATGGAAATAAGATGGCATTTTCGTGGAAGACAGTGAGAGGGGCTGAGATGAGCTTGATAGAGTATGTGAAGTTAGAGAGGTATAGAAGCAGAGCAATGTAAGAAGCCACCAGTAAGTCTGCAAGTCTACGCGGACCAGTCTACGCGGACAAGAATCAAAGTAGAGAGAAAATAAAGCATTTCACTATTAATGACCTCTGTAGACTCTATCTGGCACTCTCTCTCAATGTTAGGAGGTAACCTATATGATCTGTTTAGCTTCATTTAAGTGATTTCCTTGAATTACATGTTTACAGTTTAATAGAAAGGTGCTGATTTGCCTCCAGCTGCTAAATTTAATTGCCAGTTTGCTCCGTCGGTCTTTGCGTTTCGTTTACATGTTAGCATACATTACCCAGTGTTTTCGTGTTCTGGCTTTTACTAAATGTCATGCTCTGATCATTGCTGAGCATCCCAGCAGAGTAGCCACATTTAACATTGTCCCCTTCCAGAAAGCAGAAGCCATGATAAGATGAAAAGTACAGGGGTATCTGAGGGACTCTGAGCGAGGACGGAGGCCAGATGAAGGGAGAGCGGTGGAGCACAGAAGCCAGGAGCTGCCGTGGGTCTCAGCACAGGTCGGGAAAGGATGGGTTTGGATGGAAGTAACACTGACTGTACTACATCTCCAAAGAACAGCAGCCCTGGGCCAGGCTCTTCACCCCACCTCGCTTGGGTCTCACAGTAGTCCTGGCCTCTTGCCTGCCGTCCTCCTTCCTGGGGAGCTCTCCGTTCCTGTCTGCACCCTGTCTGATGCATCATTTGTACTGAGGTTTGGGAATTGCCAGCGCACATCTCCCTTCCTGAACACTGAGGATGTCGAGACTGGTGATGAAGAACGTTTCTCACTCTGTGGTGTTCTTAGTTCCCCTTCCCCACACAGTTAGCTCATGGCTACTTACCTTGGTGACGCCTGTAGTGTCAAACTCACCTGTGCTAGGGAGTCGGATACCTTGTTTATTTTTGCTTACCAACAATATCTAGACACATTTCTTTTCTGAATGCACAGCTGGCCTTAGTGTGAAGGTGGAAACTCAGATTTAGAAGTGATAACAGTTACCTGGGTTCAGTTCCCAGCCCAGCACCCACAAGACAGCTCACAACTGTCTGTAACCCCAAGATCTAACACCCTCTGTTATGCCTGCAGACATACATGCAGGCAAAAACAACAAAGCCCATAAGATAAAAAATAAATTTAAAAAAAGAAAAGAAATGATACTCAAGGCAAAAAAAGGCGGAGTAGAAAAAGTATTCATGGGGATGCCTTATCTTGTGTTTGTTTAACAGAGCCAGTGTGTGCTCCAAAGCATCAAGGGGCCATGCTAGTATGCAAGAGAAGATTCTCGAGTTGTGGTCAGTGACTCGAACTTCAGAGATCGTTAGAGTGGATAAAAGTAAGGAAGCCTGGCTATACCATGCTTTCTGTCTAGATTGAACAGAGTGGGCTCATCTCTGAGGGCTTGTGAGGCACACCAGAAAGGTTTAAAGTGCAAAGACCTGGTAAGATTTGTCTTTTAGAAATATTTTTCTACAAGGAATTTGTGGATGATGTGTCAGGTCTAAATGGAGAAAGGAAGTCCAGGGGGGCATGCTCAGTTGTCACTGGGAGTGAGGGAAAACCTGATCCAAAAGTGTAAAGAGAGTAGAGAACGGAGCAGATAGGAGGCTGGCCCTGCAGACCCTGGTCAGTGACTGAGCGAGGGAGGTGCATGGGGAAGCCACGGCTACTTCACAGCCGTCTTTGATAGAGTGTTACAAGGGAGCAGATGACCGGCTCTGGCTGACCCAGACTACACTCAATACTGTTTACCAACTAATATTTGTAAATGTTGAGCACAGCATTTATGGTGGACATTCATGTTAGAAGATTGCTTTCAACTCTGTATCTGCTGCTTTCAGCAAATGATACACATGCATTGCCTGGGTGACAGGCATGGAAGAGCTCAGACATTAGCATTAGAGACCCTCCGTGTTTATTGCAACTGTGGCAAGATTGTCTACATACTTTATGCCTTAAACTATATTTTTTATGTTTGCTTTGCATAGTTTTTGCCGATTCTTTGACATAAGGGACTATTTCCTTTCTGATCTAAAAAAAGTTTTGTTTTGTTCATCTTTGCTTTCTTAGCTTTATACAGTACCCTGCACATAATGAGTGTTTAGTATATACAGAATTGATTTATGTAAAAACTTGTGTTTTCTTATTTGTGAAAATCCAGTCTAAGTCAGTAATAGACTCTTCCACCTACATAGAATCAAAAAATACTCACAGCCCCTCGTATTTGGCCAACAGAGCAGGTCCATTCTGAAGAGCTAATGGCTCCTTGCTCAGGTTTTTGACAGTTGACCACAGCCCATCCATTGAATTATAGACGTGCTACCAATTAGTCCCATGTCTTGGGCAGTTGTTGAATCTTTCACTGTTTTAATTTTCTCCACTGCGCTGGAGTTTGCACTGTCCGTGTACGTGGGGATAAAAGCATCACAGTAACTACACCCATTAAGGCTTGCATAGGGAGAGCACATGTATGTGAAGGCACCCACCAGCCACAGCGCCAGATACCAGGTGATGGTGGTTCTCAGTTTTGAAATTATTAGGAGTGGAGGCTGGAGTAATGGCTCAATGGTTAGGAGCACCGGCTTCTTTTCCAGAGGACCCAGGTTCAATTCCCAGTACCCCCATGGCAGCTCACAACTGTCTTTAACTCCAGTCCCAGGAGATCTGACACGCTCATACAGACATCCATGGCAGCTCACAACTGTCTGTAACTCCAGTCCCAGGAGACCTGACACCCTCACACAGACATCCATGCAGGCCAAACACCAATGGGTATAAAGTAAAAATAAGTTTAAAAAAAAGAAAAGAAATTATTAGGAATTGTGGCTCCTGTCAGTCCTTCAGTTTGAGGTAATGTCTATGGTCGTGGACACTCTTCTTATGCTTTCCAAAGTGACTTGAGTATGATAAACTTGCTTGAAATCACATATAGTCTATGAAATAGATGAAGTAGGCTTAAGCAATAAAAGAGCCTACAAATAGAATAAAAGCCTCAACGGAGGGACTGAAAGATTTTCGGTGGGGTGACCCTGACATGTCCCACTATGGGTGGGAGAGGCCTCAGCAGATGGGAAGCAGACAGATGAGGAGAGAGCTTGGGTATGGAGACTTTTATTTAGTAGGTTTGGGGAGGGTATGGGAAAGTAGGAGTTATGAGAGAGAGAGGGGGACAGAGAGGGAAAGGAAAGAGAAAGAGGGAAAGGGGAGGAGGCAAGCCAGTATAATTATAACAGGGGCCATCCGAACATATTCTGAAGAAGTCCACACATCAATGGGAATGCAGTTTGTGTTGAAGGATTCCTACAGGGACCCCCACTGCTGCCCTGGGGGCAGGGTGACCCCAGCACGTCAGCATAATGACTCCCTTCTTAGGAAAATGTGACCCTGGCTCTGTAGCACTTGCCAGGTGCGTAGTGGATACCTGGTAGGAGATAAGATTCACCATCAGTAGCAGGTCCTTTACCAATTGCCATGGCCCCTTTCCTCAGGGTATCACCACTTCCAATAACCCCCAAATTTATGCTAGATTCTGCTGGGAAGGTCACAGTCTTACTCAGCTCTTAAAATGTGACTGACTATGAATGTGTGTGACACACACACACATACACACACACATACATACACATACATACACACACATACACACACACACATACATGCACACACATACACACACACATACACACATACACACACACACATACATACACACACATACACACACACATACACACATACACACACATACACATACATACACACACATACACACACACATACACACATACACACACACACATACATACACACACATACACACACACATACACACATACACACACATACACATACATACACACACATACACACACATATACACTCATATACACACATACACATACACACACATACACACATACACACACATACACACATACATACACACACATACACACACATACACACACATACACACACACATACACACAAACACATACATACACACACATACACACACACATACACACACACACACACACACACACACACACAGTTGAGGTTCCAGTAGCAAATTCCTTCACCTGACTACGTGATATTAGCTGGCTCACTTTAACAAGACGATGTAGATTTTAAACGGGTAGAGTGGTCAGAAAATCATCGAGGGTCACGTCACAACCCTTGAGCTTCCCGTGGTAAAATGGGAACAAAGAATTCAAACAGACCAACATCAAAACACTTCATAAATGAATGTGTTGAAGAACTGAGAGCTTTTCATGGGCAAGACCATCCAGATGTGCTCTAATTCATCTAAGTGACTCAGTGACTTAGCTTCGTGAGTCTAGCAGTCAATATCTTTGAGTCCTGTGAGTCATCTTTGAATTTTCTGTGCAGTGTACACAGTATTTTAAGCAACTCCACGTCTGTCATTTTGCCATCCTTCCACTTGAGCTCAAACTGTTTTCTCTCAGAGACTAAGTGCAGCAATCAAAGCTTGCCCTGTGAATTTTATTTCTCCACCTTTGGCTAAAAAGACTTGTGGAACGAGTCCAGCCTGTTTACCTAGGCCTTCCCTTAGGAGGTGAGGGGACCGGAGCCTGAAGGAAGAAGAGGAGTTGCCAGTAGGTGGCTCACTATGAATGTGCTTGGGATAGGATCAGAAAAGTCACCCCTCCTCCACTAAGCCTTTGTTTTCAATCCCTGCTGCTTGGAGCCTTTTTCTGTAATGCCTGAGTCACTGGCAGGGGGGTGAAGAGGGGAAGAAAGAGAAGAAAGCAGGCATGCACCAGCCTCCTCGGAGCACAAGAATAGCATGGCCCCTTCTCACTCTGAGTGGTCCCCAAGTGGAGCCCAGGCCCAATTCTCTTCCCCACACACAATTGCTTGTTCTTTTGTTCCTTGTGTCCTTGGCAAAGACTGAAAGAACTAAGCCTGTAATACTTGGGCCCTCCTGTGTCACTTAAGGAATAATAGGCCATTGTCTTCATTAAGCCACCCTTGTTTTAGCAAATAGAATCCAGAGGCTGCAGAGGGAACCTTTTGAAGGGGGCCGAATCCGAAGAGAGGCTTCACAGGATCCCCTAGAGAAACTGTTTTGTTTCTCAGCTTTATTGCTCTGCACTGAGAAGATTCATATTCAAATGGGCTTAGGCCCTGAATAGCTGCTTGCACATTCTCATGCACCCAGGAAGGCTATGATTATGGCTAATTACAACGGAGAATGAAACCCTAACAAGAGTGCTCAATCAGATTGCTGTTCATGCATGAAGTAACTAAGGCCAGCCAATGGAGGTGTGATTCTGGTAATTACAAACATTGTGGCTATTTGAAAAATGCTTAGTAAATCTGTTCAAGACAAAATCAGGTCTAATTAATCACTTTCGACTCTGATTTCTCCAGATGATCCGTTTGCACTTTTTTTTCTTAAGTTTAGGGTCCCTTTGATAAACCAAATCAAAACCTCAAATGTGCTCGTTGTCCACAGTTTGCTGGAGAAATGCGGCCATGTCACTTGTCCCTCTGATTTCTTTTCTGCCATCACATCCCAACCTGCCTTTATGCACCTCAACAGAAGGGTCCTTACAGATGAATGTACGGATATTCTTGTTATTGTCTGACAACCCAATGCTTTGTGAAAAGTTACTGCAAAGCATCAACTGTTAATTGAAGTGTCCGGGCAACTGTGCTCACGTCACAGCCCTTGACTGTCCTGAGAACGCTGACTCTGGCCCTGGATTCTAATACCTAAGGGAATTAGAGAATGAAAAACCCATCACCTTCTCCGAACCTACACAGGACTGAGGCCACTGCAGCAACGAACAAATTAACAAGTGAAAACAACATGCACGTTCAGCGTGAGTTTTGTGACTTGGGAGTCCTTCAGAAATAAAGACCGAGGAAATGGCCCCAGCTGTCTAGTTTGCAGACACTTTGTTCAGTGTGTCTGGGGAAGCTGTAAACTGGGAAACTTGGCAAAATCCTGTGCCCACTCTCTTCTCAGAGTTCCCGTCTCGCACTCTGTCCTTCCTGACTCAAGACCTCCACCAAGGAGAGAGGAAGAGTGATCTTCCTGAGTTCCATGCGGGCTTGGGAAGACAGGGAAGGGGGTCCAGTTCCCAAGGTCCATACTGCAGAGAGGGCCCAGGCCCACGGGCCGTGACAAGACCCTCCTGCGTACTGCTTCCTCACTTCCTCTCAGGACAGAATACTTGACATGGCAAGGGGGGGTGGAGGGCTCACAATCAGCCCGGACAATGTTATACATTAAGCAGCTGGTGGCCCCTATGAAGACAAAGTTAGGGTACAGGGACATGTGTGTGTCTCAGCACCATCCTTGCTTTCAGGGTTTTTAAATTGGAAACTTCTTGAGTTTCTCTATTTTTTCCAAAGTACCAGATACTTATCTCCTAATCGAGTGGTGGCTGAAGTTTCTCTATTTCTCTGTTTGCTGTTTTTCAGTTTCCTTTGTTTCCTCATCAAAAAATAAGTTTTAAAAATGACCAGAGTTGCTGTAAGGAAGGCAGAGTGATAAACACGTTTCATGAAGAGCTTCCAGGGCCTCCTCGGTCTTTGTTTCCTTTCATGTCTGACAGAATGTGCCCACCCCGTATTTGAGAACTTTCCTGTTTTGTCTTATTGAGCTTTTATATCTAAATCAAGCAGAACTGCGTTTTCCAATTGAATTAACATGGCTGGGAATTAAACTCATTACAGATCCCGACTGACCGACTCAGAGGCACTGCCCTCGCAGGTCTCCTGTCCAGGGTTGGCAATGGGACTGTGGACTGTGATGCTGCCAGTCAAAAGAACCACAAGGCCTGCAAGGCTGGCTTCCGGCCTCTTCCCATCTCCCCGAGCCTTGCTGTCTTCGGAATCACACTGGCGGCATTCCCTTCCCTTTATCACCAGTCTGGAGAGCAAATTCTCTGTCCCAGTCAAATTTCTACCCTGCTTCTCAATCCCTGCTAGCCACCAGCACACTGGGGCTTTTGTCCTGCGTCTGTCTTTGGATCTTCATTTTTAGGCGTGTATAAAACTTTGGCTAGAAACATTTGCTAAGCTTTCCTCTTGCTGATCTGTCAGTCAGGACCCTTGTAGGGGGTTAGGGACAGATCTTTTCTCTCCCCTCCAGAAGAAAGGCCTGAACCCTCTGTTGTCTCTGAAGGTTGGAGTGCTGGGGGGGAGGAGAGCAAGAGAAACAAAAACAGCAAAGGAAAAAGATCAATTCTTACACAGGCATCTTTTTAATTTTTTTCTTTTGATAAAGAGATTTATTAGAAGATTTATTAACACTGTGGGCAGACAGACAACAGCATGGCGGGGCTGAGAGGAGTTCAGGCCCCAGGGATCTTCTTATTTTATTCACTTACAACACATATGGTTTGTAAGAGGAAGCAAGACTGAAGTTACTAGTTCTCGTGTAAGAAAAACTTTCCTGTAGTAGGCAAATCTATCTATCTATCTGTCTATCTATCTATCTATCTATCTATCTATCTATCTATCTATCTATATACTCTTTCACATAAGGTTCTACAGAGCCCAGTATTAAATTTCTCTAAATTTTAGTGACTACAAGTAAACTGTGAGCATCTCCAGACTGAGCTGTGAGCAGTGGTGATATAAACCACAGTGTGGGCAAACGAGCTTTCCAGTCCTGCCTCATTCTTCTGAAAATGGCCCCTCTTTCTAGCAGCCCTTAGCAACGTGATGACCTAATACCAGCACAAAAGTAGAGTTCTGTTGTTATAGGCGTGGCTCTGAATCCCAGGGCACCCACTGAGGTGTCCAGGCTGTGTCCCCAGGTAAAGGAATGGATGGAGGACACACAGAAATAGAAGTAGAAGCAGTGTATTAAGAGAGAAAGCATTCCTGAGAGTGGACGTGATCTAGTATCATGGGAGGGGGGGCAGCCTGTTGTGTCCAAGGCCCCTGGGCCAGGGCCTTCATGACCCTTTATTGACAATTTGCATAGCACCTACCTCTCCTGTGTTCGTGTATTGCAGGCCTCTCTTGGGTGCATTCTGTTCCCCATATGTAGTGTTAGTTCCACCTGCCTAGAATAAGACCACTACTGCAACTTTTTGTTGTTGTTGTTTTGGTTTTTGCTTTTTGAGACAGGGTTTCTCTGTGAGACAGTCCTGACTGTCCTGGAACTCACTCTGTAGACCAGACTGGCCTCGAACTCTCAGAGATCTACCTGCCTCTGCCTCCCGAGTGCTGGGATTAAATTTTGAACCAAATTTGAAGCAAGTTTCCAGAGAATGTGTAACATGTAAGGCCCTGCTTGTTTGTGTTTTTCTGTTCCTCCCAGTACCCCAGCTGTTTAGTCCCAGAGAAAAATCACACTGAGATCTCTATAAGTTATAAAGCTGATTGGCCCATTAGGTCAGGCTTCTTATTAGCTAACGCTCACATCTTGATTAACCCATTTTTCTGATCTATGTTAGCCATGTGTTAGTACCTTTTTCAGTGGGGCAGCTCACATCCTGCTGCTTCGGTGATCTGGGCAGGAGTGCGAGGAATAAACTTCCTCCTCCCCAGAATTCTCCTGCTCTCTTTGCATCATTTCCACTTCCTGTCTGGCTTTCCCGCCTACACCTCCTGCCTGGCCGATCAGCGTTTATTTAAAACATGACTGACAGAATACAGACAATTCTCCCGCACCAAGAATGGCACTGAATTACCTTAGATAAGGGCTCATTAAGACAAAACCCACAAGACTATGTACTTCCTGCTTCATCCAATCAGGGTCAAGCATATATCCTGATGCACTTCCTGTCTATACACCTCCTGCTGACATGTGATCAAGCACATTCTGTGCAATTGGAACAACCAGCCTTGCTTACAAAAGGGAAATCACAGGGCTTGTTATCTTACATTAACAACAGCCCCCAGTATTCCAGGAAGTTATCTGTCCTTGGACAAGTGGGCCTTACAGGTTAGAGACAGTTTTGTTATATAGATCTGAAGTACAGGGGAACTTTAGCCTTCACAGTAGTACACCCCCCCACCAAGCAGGATTTCCAGTCTTTGTTAATCTTGGTGTGTCTTTCTCCAGCTCTACTCCCTTACCACACAATTCACCATATTTTTGTTTAACAAATCATAAAGAGTCTGTTACCTGTATCCTGTGAAGTTAAAATCACTGTGGCTATCCTACCTGCTGAAGCAATTTTTTTTTAAAGGTTTAGCGAATGCAGCATTTACCATTGTAAACTGAGACAATATTTAATAGTTTCTCTCCAATTTCTAATTGGCTATCAATATATTGTTGCAAATGCTTAAATTTCAATCAAGAATTATGAATTTGAAGTGCTTGAGTGTGTCATGGGCCAGAGAACTGTAGACATGTTCTGGATGAGAGCCCGGGAGCGTGTGAGTGGGTCATTATCCCGCCCTTGTTCCGGGGCTGCGTGTCAATCATTTCCTGTGTAAGAATATGGTTTACAAAGCTGGTGCATTTGAGTAGTTACTTGTGAGAGTGTGCTAAGTGCCCCCCATTACAATGTAGTCTGCTGACTTCCTTTCCTGCTCACATAACCCATCAATACAGATGCAAATTAGGAGAGGCCACTTCCTTTAAATCTGCTGTCAACACCCATCAGGGAGAAAGACACTGACCATGGAGAGCTGCATCACCCAGGGCAGCGCATCCCTGCACAGGGCTGCACACCTCTTCCGTTGGCAAAAGGGAGTATTTCTCAGCCCCTCCCCGAGCTGGCAGGAGCCTGCACTGAAAAGCAAGGCTTTGCACATGTGCAGAAGCACCTGTGTGAGCTGAGACACCACCATGAAAGGGTTAATGGAACTTTGTGGTGAATCATTAATAACTTAACGTATTCTTGGCCAATATCTTATTAAACTAGCTAACATTTGATCCCTGTTTTCACTCATAGGTGAACCTTAGGAAAGAAGTGACACTGTTGTTTTAGAGTGGTGTGAGGAGGGTGTAGCTCAAAGACCGAGCATATAAGTAGCATAAACAAGGCTCCAGGTTCAGTTCCCAGAACCAAAAGTAGAATTAGAGAATAAGTATATAAATAATAATATTATAACAGGGCAAGACAGTGCAGAGATCCTCCATCTTGTGTTTGGCTTACTAGGCTTGGTCTCCTTGTCTAGGAACCCGAGGTCAGGATGCCCCAACTAACTTATTTTGGCTTCTGTTTAACTCTTGCTTAGGCAAAACCTCCCCCTACGGCTGCCTAGCAAGACACCAGCTTGTGATTTTTGCCTTAAAAGTCCCTTGCTCTAATTGGTTGGGGCTACATGTGGTCCCCGAATACCTGAGTATAGTCTCAGCCAGCTGGAATAAATAGAGTCTGTCCACTGGCTTATAAGCTGTGTCTGAGTACTCCTCTCCGGTGGACTCCTTGTAACAGTATGTTAAATATTGCTTTAATATTTCCAATTTTCTAGGATTGTGAATAAAATAAATACAATTTGTCCAAACAGTTAATCTTTAAGATCTTCTAGGATAGGAATATTTGGAATCTAAGCCAAACAACCCACAAGCATTCGTGAACATATTTGAGACCATGTGAGAAAGCACTCATTTTCTTCTCTAAAAGGTACCAGGAGCTTCTCTTCTTTCTGAGCAGAGAGAGAGCGGAGCTGTGTGAGCAGTGTCCTATGGCTGTGAGCAGCGGGTCCGCTCAGGCTTGCTTGTGGACCCTGTCTGTGCAGTGAGTGGTCTCGCTGTTGCAGAATGCTCCGCTGTGCTCTTCAGTATGTGCCATTTATGAGATCTTTAGAAATGCAGTATATTTAATAAATAGGAAGGCATAGGCTCACAGAGGTTAATTTGCCTGAGGTCGCATAGATAATATGGATAAATCAAGATTTGAATGTGTGCCTGAGTCATATGTTCACGTTTTCCTGGCCCCCTGCGCCCCCTCTCTGAGCCATTGGATTTCAAAAGCTTCCACCTTTTCTCTTCTATTTTCTTCTTTGTATTTCTCATGGACACAACCTTAGACTCTCCTCCTCTTGACTATTTTGTGACATCATTTCCCCTTTGTCCTTTGAAACATCTCCTCTCTTTCCTGAGACATTGTGCCCTCTCCCCAGTTTCTCTGAAGGATGCAGAAATCTTAAAGTACCAATGGCAATCTCTCTACTTCTGATTGAGGCCTTCAAATAATTGTTTTTTTTTCTAGCTTTTTGTTCTCTCTCTAAGTGGTATGTCATGTTGCCTTTTGACAGCTTATGAAATCATTTACACGCTAGTTAATAAACAACTTAAACACTTCTCATTGCCAATTACCCACACTTTGTGGCTTGGTTTCCATCATAAAATCATGAAAGTTTTTCTAGAGAGAAAAATACCCATTGAGATAAACAAATGCCTGTCTAGTCTCTGCCTGCTTAGTGGTGCCTGCTCTACACAGGGACTTATTCGAGGAGCTGATATGGGGGCCTTTTGCATCCTATTGATCCCAAGAGCTTAAAGATCTACTAATAGCTACAAGACAAAGTGGAATGGTGTGTGTGTGTGTGTGGGTGGTGGGTGGGGTCCTTCTGCCTGCCCATCTACCTCTCTTCCATCAATGTTGGTAGTCACAGGAGTAAAGGAAGAATATCTTTCCTTTTAGTCCTCAAGTTTGAGTTTAGATCGGCCCTTGGTGCTTCCCCTATGTTAGAAAGCCCAGCTTCTCCTCTCAGAAACACACTGGCCTTTGAAGCCAACGTTTGTGGGGAGATTTCACGGCAGGGAGGAGGCTTCTGTACCTCCGCTCATGTTCCTGCTTGTAGCCTGCGTGCTGAGCACATATGTGAGACTTGGCTTCTAGGCATGTTCCAGGTACTGTACTATATGCACTGACCTAAAGGCTATGCTATTTTGTTTTCTGCGTCATACCCAAAGAATAATTCTTTGTACCTCTTGCCAATTGAGGAGGGTGGGTAGGTAATTCAAACCATTTTAGAATTATATAGTGACTGCTGAGAGCAAGAACATGTGCAGAACCAGGAGCTCCTGGACCAGTTTCTAAAGGACAGATGAATGCTTGCTTGCCCGAGGAGCATGCTCCCTTTAGGAGCATAGCTGCTCCAGTCTGAGAGCTGCATGGGGATTTGCTCAGGCTCTGCCTCCACAGCCACAGGCATGAGGAGCCTTTAAGACCCTTGGGCAGGCTGAGGAGATGGTAGCATTCTAGAGCTTACCTGTGCTTGGCTGTGATAGCAACTCAGCCCCAGAATAGAAGTGAGTTAGAGCGTCTCCTAAACGATTGGTTGTGTCAACAGAGAAACCAGTTTTTGTTTTTGTTTTCCTAAATGCATATATCAGATTGCAATGACATTAACTGTGTTAACATTTCTAAAAGAAATTCAAAACACCTTAGATTGTGGCCGTCCAGATCCATAATTCTGCCCACTCAACCCCATGATATGATCCTGAAAACATTTAAGCTCACAGTATATCATTTCAATTGTTTAAGACTGTGTTTTGCATTTCTTGAGGACTCCTTGAGCTTATTTCACTAAGGCTTATCTTCCCCAGAATACATTTAACTTGCCTCATGCAATTAGTATTTAGAAAGGCTCAAATTAACTGGAACACAGTGAAATAGAATCTTTAATTAACTAGATTTTTTTTCTTTTTGTTCTACATTTAGAGCCTGAAGTCCCTAGGAAACAAACAGAATAGCAAGGATTTGTTTTCAAAACCAACTCTGAAGGTTTTGCTGGGTCAGTGACTAGGTGGTAAGGATTTCGTGTTACAGACCTATAAAATTATGATTCATGTTCAGTAACGAATCAGACAAAAGTAGTGCTAACTTACATGCAGTTTGCTAAGGCCCGAGGCCAGCTGAGAGATGTGGAGAATGCTCTCAGTGATGAACTGAATGCAGCAGTGGCTTCCTAGCTACCTCTCTGAAAATCAAGAGCTTAAATAATCCGAAACTCCATTTTTCTTCCAGCATTCTGATCTAATTTATCAGATGGGCCAACAAACAGATGAATGAAACATGAAAAATATTTGTGTGTGGAAAACGAGGTCATAGTTTTGGTGAAAGAAACTGCCTGTTAAGACAATGGCCATGAGAGTTGTGCATGTTTGAGATGCAGCAACTGGACCTCTGTCCATCCCAGTCTGTGCTAGCGCATCTCCCTGTGTCACTCACAGCCACGGGTAAGTGTGGTGTCCTTCGGGTCAATGGGAAATTGTTCTTCTGAGCGCGATTTCTCTGATGTGATTCTTATGTAAACCTGGCTCTCTTTCAGACTCTTATTAGAGCTGTGAATTTTAAATTCCCTCAGATTATTTTTGGAAAGGAGGAAAAATCAGTAAGTAGATAAAATAGTGGAATAACGTCCGAGTTCGGAGTATTGCTCGTGGCCAGCATCAGAAAGGATACTACCTGGCCCCCTCCAGGAAGAATAAGATATGGACCTAGATGGTGCTCTACCCTTCCCTGTCTGGAGGGGACCTTGGCTCTGGCGTCTGTAACTGCTTCTAGCTTTACCCTTGGTTTTCAGTCCTGGGCTACTGGCACTGCCTCATCCCTTAGGACTTTATTCTTCAGACTTGGTATTGTGTGGCCTGTTCCCACTCATGTGCGCAGTCTGTGGAAGGGTTGCCCACGCCCACGCATGGAAAACACTCTTTGAGATTAACTCTCGAATCCATTGATGAAGAAGGACAGGCTTTTCCAACTTCATGCTAGAACCTAAAATAAAATTCCTTTTCTGTCCTTTAATGTTGACTTAATTCACCTTAATGGCTGCTGAGAAATCACAGCGTACGTAGCAATGTCCTAAGTTGAACCAGTGGCCTTGTAACCACTTCTCGTTTCTGTGCATTGCTTATGGACAGAGGATGACGTGTGGACTGTGCTTAGTGTCTTCCCAGCCAGTAATGATGCTTGCAGAGGGTCTGTGGGAGGAAGCACAGGAGGGCCACGTGGGTGGGACTGCCACCGAAGATAACCAAGCCAAATGCCCAGGTGTGAGGAGGTCGGACAAAGCTCCCCTGGAGGTCCTTTCTGGCTTAGCGTGTTCTGTAATATTGTTATTCATTCCATCAAACCCATCATTAAAGTCTTACCACATATTTTCTGAGTCTATCCCAGAAGAGTACCTTGTCTGCAGAAGGCTAGAGTTTATTATTTGGGAATAATGAATCAGAACAAAAAAGATGTCGAGTCCACAGTATGTTATTACTTTCAAGTTTGCTAATCCTTCCTTTATGAGATTTAATTTTTGTGATGTTTAACTTACCATTCAGCCTATTGTCAGAAAAGAGAATGATTTCTTGTGTTCAGTACTAAGACAATACAGGGGGCTGTGTGCTCTGCCCTCATTAAGACAAACACTGGAGTCACAATGAGCCATGGCAGGGTATCGAGGCCCTTTTGTTTGCCGTGATAAATTAATACCTCACATGTTTTCTGAGGAGTTTGTAAGATGTCATGGATTTATTTTTAATATAGTCTCAATGTTGGAAAGCCAGAAAATGTGATGCTGGTTCTTGATAAATTAATTTTCAGTAATGCCATATGCAGAATAAGATTACATTTTCAGCAAAGAATATTCTTCTGCAACATTTTATTAGTATTCTGAAACTAATTAAACATTACAATTTGCAAGTAATTAGAAATTTACCTGAAGACACGAGCCATCTTGAGGCCATTCTGAACTTTATGTGATTAGTTAATATGCTGTTCTTTCTTGATTGCTATGTTAGGGATTCTAGTTAGGGATTGCTGTGTTAGGGATTGTATACAGTTTTATTAAAAAAAATAAGGCAGATTAAGGAACAATTGATGTAAAAATACAATAAAAATCCTTTGTCTCTGGGAAAGATTGGTTTCTTCTTTTGGAGGACCCTGGAGGTGGAAGGGTGTTATAAGGAGGCCGTTTGTTTGCCTCCCCACTGCTCAGCCCTGAAATAATCACCCAGAAACCATATTACTTAAATCACTGCTTGTTCCATTAGCTCTAACTTCCTATTAGCTAACTCTTACATATTAACTTAACCCATTAATTAATCTTAATTAATATTAATCTGTGCATCGCCACAAGGCTATGGCTTACCGGGAAAAGTTCCTGTGTCTATCTCCAGCGGGGCTACATGGCTTCTCTCCCACTGTTTCTTTCTCCCAGGATTCAGTTTCGTTTTCCCCGCCTACTGAGGTTCTGCCCTGTCAACAGGCCAAGGAAGTTTTCTTTATTAATTAACCAATCATATTCACAGCATACAGAGGGGAATCCCACATTAGAAGGGTAACTTTCCTGAGTGCTCTTCCTGGGTCTCATCATCCTGGGCATTCAGGGCTCTCTCTCTGGTCACTGTCATGTGACCCTGCACCACCTAACTACATTTCACTCCGCTGCTCCTTATGTGCAGAGAATGTATTCAGAGCAGTTAATGCTTCCTGGCAATAATTTGGCGTTCTAAAGGGGTCGCCGCCTTTGCTGCTTGTGTTACTTTCTGGTCCTTGACTATTTAATTTCTCCGGGCTGATTTTTAGTTTTCACTTGGCAGATATCCAGGCAACTTTTCTTACAGCTCTCTGATTATACATCAAGATACTCTCCTCCTTAAACAGACAAAATGTTCTGAATCTGCTCTTGTTCAGCCACCTGCTTCTGGAAGTAAAGCTACCACTATACTTTTTTTTTCTTACAGGGTAGAACAGAGCTACAATATAATTGTTATCAGATTCCAAAATGGTAACTATTTTACAGATTTTTTTCAAATTCTTTCCCTCTTTCTCTCTCTCTCTCTCCCTCCCCCTTCCCCTCTTCTCTAAATCACTATTTTCTTTCCTTTGATAGACTGAAAATTGATTGGTGCTTCAGTCTGCCAGCCATTAAATATTATGCCGGGGTATATGAGTGTGAACAAAAGCCAAGATCTGAAGTCTCAATGAAATGTTAATAGTGTAGGATCAAGAGTTACATAGTCAAGAAAAAGCATAATTTCAAAAGATGTTAATTACCAGGAGAAAATTAAAATAGACTGATGTGGGGACAGATTTTTCACTTCAGGGAAACCAGCCAAGAAAGTGTTAATAAAAAGTTTTAATAAAAGCTAGAATTTCAACTATTAAAAAATCATTTAAATGTAAAGTATGTAATTATCCTGTTACATACTGTCTTTATTAAACAGCAACCCTATGCAAGTCATGTTTACATTATCTACACATTTTTACCAGGGCATGTTTGGAATGTGGTCACTATTTTCAGTCGCAAAGATCTGTTAGTTTGGATAATGATTAGTCTCCAAAATGCCACAGTCTGTAGAAAGGTTGTTGCTTTTTCAGGTGTATCTAAGACTCAGCAGTATGTAAGGATCTTACTGTGTAGCTCAGCTGGCCTCGACCCTACAGACTCCCTGCCTGACTCCAGAATTCCTGGAGTGCTGGGATTACAGGCTCGAGGCACCGCACACCCTGGAGACGCTCATCTATTGTGACAGAAACGACACCAGGTGTGACTGTCCGCATCCATTTCACAGTAAATTCAGGATCAGAGGAGCCAGAAGTGGCCAAACTGTAGGAAGATCAAAAGGGTGGATTCCCAGCTAGGGTCTCTAATTTTTGTTTCGTATACATTGGCATTTAAAAACAGCTAAACTGATAATGTTAAATTTTTGAAAGATTAAGCAACATGGGGCAAATATTGGCCAGGTAATAAATGTATTGTTTGTTTTTTTTTTTCTGAGACTGGGTTTCTCTGTGTAGCCTTGGCTGTCCTGGAACTCTGTAGACAAGGCTGGCCTTGAACTCAGAGATTTGCCCTCCTCTGCCTCCTGAGTGCTGGGATTGAAGGCATGTGCCACCACCACTGGCTTGTTTAAATATTTTCTTTGGGCAAATGGATAAATATAGAACAATTATTCCAAGTAAACCCAATAACCGAATAGTAAAGTAATAACTACTATTTAAATCCCCAAAGCCAACCATGTGACTTGACGGGAAAGGATATTTTACCTGCGATTCACCCACTTACTTTGTCAGTAAAGAATTGCTAACATTCAGACTTTTCTTTCACACTAAACTAGTCTTTGGGCTTTTATAAAGCATGTAGTTGATTTGCGTAGCTCTAGTTTGGTGTCTGGCACGCTGTCTGTTTGTCCTGTGTGGTAGATGTGTATGCATGCATGCGTGTGTTTCTATGCTCATCTGGGCACGTGGCTATGGAGGCCGGAGGTCCGTTGTCAGCTGTACTGCCCTCCTCTGTCACCACTTTGTTTTAGTCTCTGAAACAGGCGCTCTCACTGAGCTGAGTCTTCCTTTTCAATGAGTCTGGCTGGCCAGAGAGCTCCCAGGGCTGACCGCTCTCTGCCCCATCCCCATTCCCAGTGCTGGTGTACAGACTTCTGCTGCAGGGCCCCTGGGAATCGGAATACACATCCCTACTGGTGCAACAGGTCATTTACCCACAAAACCATCTTGATAACTCTACCATAATTTTTGAAAATGAAACAAGAGTAGAACATGGTTGTATTGTAAGGTATGTGCACAATACACACATGAACACACATATTAAATACTTTCATGCATACACTAGGAAATTGTAGTAGAACCTGTATAGAATATAAGAAACCATCATAGGAGTAAAAAGATAAGTCAGTAATTTTAAAAGTTGAATTATTTTTTGTCAAGCTCTATCAAGAAAAATTGCAGATCTGGGCACTCACATTCACCTAGCAACTCCTTGTGTCATGCCATTCACCTCAGCTGAATGTACCCACAAGTTTACACAAAGCTAAATGATTCCAGGGCAGTTTGTACACAGAGAAGCTGGTCCTTCCGGAGAACGACTGTTCAGATGTACTCGGCACCTTATTATCTCTTGTTATGTTGATTTTGGCCTCAAGGTCTGAATATCATGATGTCATGAGCTCAATTCTATTCGTGTATTCAAAAACATAATTACTCAATTAAGAAGGGAAAGTTGCAAAAACTAGTTTAATGTGTAATTTGGTCATTTGCGGTGTTAATGTGGCCTGATTGAGATTCAGATTCCAAAAATAAATGCTGAACTAAAGCTTTCTACTCAATTTGCTTTCCTCTCATCTACATATGCTATTTGATTATCAAGTAAAAAATTAAAGATCCTGAATTCCAAAAAGAGCGCTTTTTCCCAGGTAGCTGATGGATTGACTCTGCTCTCCCAGGCACACTCTGGGTTACCCTCATTTCCTCACCACTTTATACAGGGGTCACTTGTCATACTCTGCACTGGACTCAGGAGTGGTGAGTCCCTGTTCATATTTTGTAAAATGTTGTTATTTTTGAAATCCTCACTTTATTTCCTCAGCTGATGTGGGTGGAGCCCTGGAGCCCTGGAGGCTAGCGAGGCCGTCTTATGCTGTTTTTGACTTAGAGCTGTGCAGTTTTATAATCCAGTCACAGAGCGGGTCAGATGTGCACCATTGTATTTATTTATTGGCAAGCCTAGCCTTCAGAAAGCATGGTAGGATGCCACCAGCAACTGTTTGGGCTCCAAGTCAACAATGACGTCAACCAGGACGACCCTCTTATGCCTCAGCTAGACCCTAACTGTAGTCTCATGCACTAAAGTATCACACATTGTGTCTTATTCCAACCAGTCTGAGAGGCTTGGTGCTACGCGTGCTTCGTGGTGAGCGCTCCTAGAAATGAGCTGATTGAAAAGCCGGCTTTCCCGCCAGACTCTGAGTGACTCTTGTCCCACTGGGACTAATAACTGTCCAGCTGGGGTCAGAAGATCTGCTTACTCCCCCCTGCCTCAGATCCCTTCTGGACAGGGTAAGACTGTCTTTGCGGGAATGAAATCCAGCTACAAGCAGATTCTATGACATAACCAGCAGAGCTCCTGGTGGCACACGTCCATGTTCGGCCTCACATTACCAATATTGATTATTTTAGAAACGGTCGTGAATTCAGGGTTGGGTTCTTTTACAGTTGTTTTTGCGTTCTCATAAGTCAAATAAGGAAAGCATATCCACAAGCGGGAGAAAAGAGAAATTTGCTTTTCTCTTTTTGTGGTTTGAATATGAAATGTTCCCACGGACTCGTGGGCTTGCATGCCCGGTCCCCAGCAGTTGACGCCATTTGGGGAGGTTATGGGACCTTCAACTGGTGGAGCTCTGGTGGGGGATTCACCTCAATGGGGACTGCCTTTGGGGCTCTTAAGCCTTGCCCAGTCCCTGTTCTCTCTCCCTCTCCCTTTCCTGTGTGCGGATTAAACACGATCGCCAGCCCCCTCTTCCTGCTGTCATGCTCTCCCTCCATGAGCAGCAGGAACAGGCAACCTGAACCCTTTCTCCCCAGCTCACTATTTAACCACAGAAACAGAAAGTAACTGACGCATCCTTCAGAACTGTTTAGCCAACTTAGCATTTTCCTTCTGTAGAACTGTAACCGTTAGATCATTGTTTGCTTTTAGTACTACCCGAGGCTTTGGTGTTGACGCTGGGTCCTGTAGGTTTTTCCTACTCACCCTCCTGCATCGAGTTTCAGACAGGAGCCCTCTTCCTAGGACAATAATCAGATCCATACAAAGGACCGGCTAATGAGCGAGAGCAGGAAAGGCCCAATAATCCTAGAACGCAGGTGTCCGTGGAGTTGCACAGAAGCCGCTGGGGAAGGCAGGTGAGGTCTGCAGCCAGGGTGGGGCCATCCACCAACTCTTGCTGCAGTGACCATCCGCTGACCTCAGCCCTGAACCCAGGGTGTGAGGAGCCTGGCCACCTGGCAGTCTTCCAAATTCCATTTTAAATTGATCTTTTTTCAAATACTCTGGAACTTTTGCACTTCTCAGAAGGTTCCCTCCTTCCAATGTGACCTCCGAAGTGATCGCTGATGCTCGGCCTTGGAGATGAAGATTTCATTCCTTAGATTCACTCTTTCTGGGTTACCAAAGGGAGCAGCCCTCTGAGAGCTGGGTCACTTAGGATGGACACCAAAGACAACAGTTGTTAGGGGCATTTTGTTGTGGGTGGATTACCAAGGAGGCTGCCAGGCACTCCTCTCCTAAGAAAAAAGCGAGAGTGGGAGGGGCAGCTGGGATTATGGGGACATTAAACCCTCCAGGAACATGGGGAAGGGCAGAGAAACCCAGCCTTCTTCGGCGGAGATTCATCCAGAAGCAGCAGAGGTGGAGACCTCTCAGGCAGCTCTCTTCACTGTGCGTCAATCACTCAAGGCCAGGCGGCCTCAGACAGGTGTGGGCGGTTTGGGACTGATACTTAGCAATGATTCTTGTCTCTTAATTCGTAGCAGCCTGCCTTTTACAGTCACATTTTTGTTAGAATAAGGAAATACACCGATGAATAGTGACTTATTTGATTTTTTTTTACTTATTTGATTCTTTTCACAACTTCAGGAATTATAACTTTCCTCCAACTAGGTCTGGTTCTTACTCATTTTTTTAAAATTTATTAGTTTTTTAGAATTTTGAGTCTCATATAAAATGTTTTGATCACATTTGCTCCAATCTCTTCCCAAATTCACCCTTCCTTCCCCACCCACCCAACATTATGTTCTTTTTATTTAAAAAAAAATCCTTCAGGATCAATGTGTGCTGCCCAAATATTCTTGGATGTCTGGTCTTCCACTGGAGAGTAGTTAGGTGACCAGGCCTACACTCCGAGGAAACTGACCCCGCCTTTCCCTGCGGGTCTTTGTCAGTCGCTCCACTGTCCAGGGTAGGCTTGTGTGGCCAGCTGCTCTCTGCACGTTGGGTTTGGTCTGGCTCAGCCTCTGTGGGTTCTGTGCACAGCTGCCCAGCTGCATGCAGAGATGTGTTCTTGTGAGTACCCCCACCCCTGGCTCCCAAACCTCTCGTGAGGACAGCATTCTCAGTCTCTGATTCTCTGTGTGAACTGCCATCTGCTGCAGTTCAGGGGAGGCTTCTCTGATGACGGCGGAAGTGACGTGGTGATCTGCTGGCACAACAACGAGTTAATGAGCTGTTTTAACACTGTGTCTTCTTAGCAACTAGCAGTAGTAGTAATAGGTTCTCCGTTAGAGGACATGACTTGTGTAGTCGTAGGTCTTTGGGCCAAGAATGGTTGATACCTGACAGAGATATCTAGAGGAGACTTCTGCAGTGTTCTTTGGTTCACAATCAGTGGTTCTCCTCCTTGTCCAGAATGGGGTTTGTGTCTTCCTTTCATCAGAGGCCTCATTGCTAAAGATGGACCATTTTTCTCCTTTATAGAGTTATATTTGCCAACGAGCAGTTTCCTATCCCGGAGCTATTAGATGGTACAGTCACCATGGCAACAAAGTTGAGTGCTGTAAATTGTTTCTTATGACATTATTTTTGGGAAACCAATTAGTTTAACTCTTGAAATACTAAATTTGGAGGCAGTAGACACTGATAAATAAGCCATAGACAGTATTAGCAAAGGCAACTTTATTAGTAACCTTGAGACTTTGTTATCTTATGAGAAGCCTAAACATAAATTTTGTTTTTTTACATAGTAACATGAGTAAGATGCAATTCCATGATTCATATTTCCAAAGTATATTAAAATTTAATGTTAGAGCATTGAGAGGAGAGAGAAATTATAGAAGTGGTTTCTAAGTCACGTTTGTGAGTAATAAGAAGGAAATAATTAATGCAATTTTTGTTGTTTCTTCCCATAAATAAAACTTTCCAATGTGACTATCATAAATTATTTTCTGAATAAAGTCATAACAAGAAGCTATTTAGTAAGGACTAACAACTTAATGAAAACAGTTTTGTGTGTGTGAGTCCCGGGTCTGATCTCCGGCGCTGAGGGAAGGCTGTTGAATACTGGTAGAGAATCACAGAAATCTTGGGATGCTCAGAGAATACTAACACAGATGGGAGGGGTTAAAAATTAAATGCTTCCAGTTGGCACAAAGTAGACTGTGTTCAGCTTACAGATTTCCAGGATTGATCGCATCCTTAGATACTGTGTACACAAACCCCGCATCACTCTTATCAGAACTAAAGGCGTCTTACTTTCCTTAGCTCGGGTTCCATAAGCGCTATTGCTATTGTGGAGTGGTTCTTACATTTAATACTAAAATTTCATCCAGCTTAAATTTTTGTTCATAAAACATTATGTTTCTTATGAAAGCTAATTATATTCAAAGACACTTCAGTACAGCCTAAATGCCTTCTGTACCCTTAAATAAACTTCCTAGTTTATAGGATAAGGCTTAAAATTCAACCCAGTTCACAAGGAATGATGTTGGGCTTCATGTGAATGGGTACTGAATGCTCCATTAGTAGTTGGATATTAGGCAGCGTAGTCTATTTTCTACCTTCTTCAAGAAACCTAAGTAATCCCTGCTGTAACAAAAATGATCATTATTCTGTAGAGAATTGCGCAGAGGGCCACAGGCAAGCCAGGCAAAGCTGTGGGGTGATTCTCCTCCCGGCAGAGGTTAGTGCCAGCTGTGCCGTTACATAGAACAGGTGGAAAGCAGCAGTGTCGCCATGTGCTCTTCAATGTTGTATAGGGTTCGTGTGTGTGTGTGTGTGTGTGTGTGTGTGTGTGTGTGCACGTGTGCGCACAGAGTTGGGAAAGGAACTCAGAGTCTTGCGGGTAAGGTGCAGGTTTCTTGGGGAACGGGCTGTATTTGATGCTAAAACTGGTTTACACCTCTTCTTTACATCAGCTTCTTGTAGGACAACACACAAACTTCTAGGGCATCAGATAATCTCATAAGGATTTGAATCAGTGACCAAGTGGGAACCGTGCTGGTCACACTTTCTGTCCCAGTAATGGAACAGCTGGCAGGCAGAGCAAGAGGAAGGATTTTTTTCAAAATTTTTTTGGGCTCAAAGTTTCAGAAGTTTCAGTTTATCATGGTGGGAAGAGGGAGGCCGACCAGCTCATGTCACAGAGACCAGGAAGCAGAGTCTGTGTTCCGCAGACTGACTGTTTCCACCTCCCTCCCCCGATTTACTCCACACACCCGAGAAGATGTGTCTGTCTGGAAACAGGACCACCGGTACACTTGAGATAAGCCTTACCAGTCTCCTAGGTGGGTCAGTCCAACAAGCTAACAGAATCAAGATTCTACATCATAGGGAAATTCACTCGCTCGTCTTCCACCCGCCCCGCCATCATTCAACAAATGCTTATTGAAAACCTGCTGTGTGCTGGGCCCTGGTTGGTTTTGTAGATAAGATCGTAATCAAGAGATATGGAGATGTTACTGTGGGTCTTCTAGAAAATGTGGAAGATACTGGCCAAGATATGTCCGAGGCTAGTGGCCAGATGGGGCTTTGCATGACTTCCTCCTCAGGCCTCAGGTCCTGGTATCTCTCTAACTGCCCCTCTCTTCATCATGCAGTGGAAAGTGTGGGGGTTCTAGAGACCTGGGCAGAGCACCTGGCCTGTGGCAGGTCCTAGGCACGTGGTGGCCTCCTTCCTCTTCTGTGATGTCAGTGTCCAGCCAGGCCTTGGAACCCACATCATGCTGTGCCGTTGATGTAAGAATCTGAGCATCCAGGAAGGCTGGCAGCAGGGTAAGGATGAAGATGTGGAAACGGGGTCCAGCAAGACGCAGCTGCCTCAGACTTGAGATGTGAATTACAAGGCAGGGTGCTTTGCTGTCCTCACATAAATGGCAGCAACCCTGGAGAGCGTTAGGTTTAAATTTAGTCCAACAGACCCCACTGAAGTGTCATGAAAAGCTGTTACTTGGGGATTTGGGATGGTAAGTCCAGGCCTCTTCCAGGACTCCACATACGAGGTCATCTCTTATGATGTGACACCAGTGTCCCTGTTCACTATAGCAAAAGCAAAGGAGTAAAATAGAACAAAGTCTGTCACAGACTCTGCTGCAGAAGAATGAGTCCTGACAGGAGTTTGAATATCTGAGGCGGATAGCAGTGTGCATCCACAAGTCTGTGTTTATGAGCAAAAATAGCAAAATGTAATATTCCTGCCTTTCAGGCAACACTAGGCTATACAGAGCAAGGTCAGTTCTGACGAGTAAGAAAGAATGTTTGAAAAGATAAAAGGTAAAATTTATGTTCATGTTAGAATAAAATTATCTTTTGTTTCTATAAACCATTTTCCCTCATACATAGTACAAAATCCACAATAAAAAATAAATTGTGCCTCTCTGGCATCTTCTTCTGAATCACAAGCCACTTTGATCTTCGTGTGGGCTACATGTGAGCAATGCTTACAATTTGTGAGTGGAAGGTGGAAGTCAGGTGGTGGAGCGTGGGTACACAGCTGTATGGTGGTGGAGCATGGGTCCACAGCTGTGTGTTGGTGGAGCATGGGTCCACAGCTGTGTGGTGGTGGAGCATGAGTCCACAGCTGTGTGTTGGTGGAGCATGGGTCCACAGCTGTGTGTTGGTGGAGCCACAGCTGTGTGGTGGTGGAGGGCCTGCATGCAAGTGTAAAGCCATTTCAGTCTCATGTGCCTTTTCCGTGGGAAGACACACGTACTCTGGCTACCTGTGGCTGTGCATGGTGTTGTTCTGGTGTTGCCAGCTGCCCATGCTGACATTCACAATGGTCTTTGGGAATGAAAGTGGACCAAAAAAGCCAGAATGTGGACTACATTCCTAGTTAGCCCCATGCAGATACTGTACTAGATAGAGCACACCTATTGACAGCTTGCTAAGCTCCCTAGAGCCAGAACTTTGGTGTGTTCATTTATTCTACATTGCTGTAGCTGAACACTGCAAACAATGTCATTTATAAAGAAAAGAAATCTATCTCTTGTAGTTCTGGAGGCTGGGAAGTTCGGGACCAAGTGGGGCACTTCACAAGAACTCGCAGGAACTCTTACATCATTCCATGATAGACCCACAGAAAGCAGGGTGATACAGAGCAAGAGACAGAGCTGGCAGCCTCAAACCGTTAACCAACATCCAGTTTAGATCACTGGATGGTGGAGCACCACAGCCTAAACTCTCCTCTGGAGCTTTGCCGTCCATCGCTGTCACGCCAAGGATTAAATTTCAGAGTGAATTCTTTTAGGGTTCACAGCCATATCAGGGTCCAGCTTTGCTTCACAGTCTGCCCGACGGACCTCATGACGAGCAAACTCGATGACTGTTGTTTGTTGTGGAACCCATTTCCCTTTGAGGCAGCAATGAGGTTTCTAAGTGAGCGTTGCCTTCACATAGAAGTCAAGCACTAACGGAAAGAATCCACGCCAAATCGTCCGATCCAGCAGCAGTTTGGATTCAGACAGAGATGAATGAAGTAACTGCATGGGGGTCAGGCGTCAGAGGTGTTCTGGCAGTACGCATGTGACAGAACATCACAAAGTACACCGGTAGGTCTGTGGACTGAGGGAGCTCACGGAAGGCTCTCCTTGATATGGTAGAACGTGGGGACTCATGTGTTGTCTGTGTGAGGGAAGAACAATCCGTGAGAAATAGATCCTAAGGAAATTGTGAGTTCACTTAAGCAGTTGAAGGACAAGAATCACGCTTCCAAAGTGCTGAGGAGAACCGTCCGTCCTCTCCTGCAACCTGCCCCCACCCCTTCTGTCCTCCAGCCCATGGCCAGTGTGGCCGGCACTGGTGTCCTTCATCCCACTGCCGCTACCCTCCTTTAGCTCAGCATTCATTTCCCTGAAATATTGTTCCTAAGCCCCAGGTCCTGTCTAGACCATCTGACGGACACATCAACATTTTGTGAGTGCTCACTAGATTGAAGCGTTTGGCCAGGCTGTGTACCCACCAAGCTGTGGCTTTCGTGGATATTAAAATCTCAGTAATTTCATTAACTGTTAAATCCCAAGCCTTGGGGTAATTCCTAACCATAGTTCTCTTTCTTATTTACTAGCTGGGTCTAATTTTCTTACTTGAAAACTGAAGTCAGCCTGCTGCGGCTGAGCCTCATCCTGCCACTATTGGTGGTGTTTTTAGCTGATCACTCATTAACCAGATTTTGACGAGTAGAGAGACATCTTTGCTGATGTCATGTTCTATCTGGCACATAGAAGAAGCCCTACAGGAAGTTTTTCCTTTCGTGGCACAGAGCACTGGTTTCTGCTGACTTTTTAACTGGTCACATATTAATTTCTTCCATTTGAAACATATGCTGTCACACCATCACGAAGACGCATTGCTGATGGCATTTCAAGTGTCTCTCACCTTCAAGCGCCCACTGCAGAAGTCACTTTCCTCTCCTCCAAAGACAGGGATTCTTCAGGTCCTCTGTCTGCTTGCAGAACTCCCGATAGCGTGAGTCAGCTTAGAGATCAACTTTATATTTCTTCCCAATTACATCTTTGATTTTTTTTATTAGCTTCTTAATCTTTTTTTTTTTTTCAGCCTTGGGTTAAGTTCAGTTCAAATAATCTTTATTCAACCAGAAGGAATAGCAAATGTTTCAGGAGGCGTGGAGTAATTTTTCAAATAGTGAGACCTGTGTGCACACACAGAGGCAGGCGATGGATATGGACACAATCTACAACAAAAAGGAAAGCTGTAGGCGAATCTGGGTGGAACTGCTGGAGGACGGAATTACTGTTTCTATTGTTTTCACTTTGTGAAACTTTTGGTAAATCTGAGATTATTTCCTTAAAAAATGCAAAAGAAAAATCAAGTAAGCAAAAGTGTCATGTCCTAAGTTCCAGTGATCGGCAGGAGACAGTGGTGCCAGACAACAGAAGCCCCTCCCCCACTGCCCCCATGAGACGCCCATGTGGAGTGTCAGAATCTCTCTGTATGCCGCCAACTCTCCAACGTTTAATCTGTCTCAGAACCAAAAATCAAGTCCAGAAACACTGAGATCCCGGGACCCAAACTCAGACCGCGCAAATGAATCAAATGGTGACACATGATCCACATTTTCGTGGTCCAGGTGTTCTCAGCCGGATACTCATGCTAGCCATACTTCCTGTGTGCTGGGGGATTCAGTAGGAGGCTGAGGATTAATCGTGCCACCGTCAGCACAGCACTATAATTTTCTGAATTAAATTCTGTCCTCCATGCCTTTGTTGAGGCTACTGTCCTTACTAACCACTCAGGGTAGATAAACCACAAATACCACCACCACAACCCCTTTCAATACACAAAGTTCTACAGGGCTTGACACTTTGACAGTTCCCTACTCCCCTAACTCTTTCATCCTGTACAGCTCCTCCCCATGACTGTCCTTAGGTGCAGAGAGCCGCTTCCTCTTCCACCTGCCACCTAACTGTAGGGCTCACAGTGCTAACAGTTCTCACGTGTCTGCTGTTTTCTCAAGTTTTGACCATTTTTCTTGCTACAGAGCGGATCTGGCTTTTCGTTTTCTTTTGTTGCTGCTGCTGTTATTGTTGTTCTTGCTGTTGCTGCTGCTGCTGCTGTTACTGCTGTTATTGTTGTTGCTGCTGTTGTTGCTACTGCTATTGTTGCTGTTGCTGCTGCTGTTGTTGCTGCTGCTGTTGCTATTGCAGGAGTCTCTAGGACAGTGATGCAATATCTCCCTCTTGCAAGCGTTACTCAAATTTCTTGTCTCTGTCTTGATGGTCAACACGTAGGAACAAAATGATAACTCTTAGATATTATTAACTTTTATAATTTAAATAATCTCTCTAAAAGAGAATATTGTCCATGAAGTAATGGTGTACCCCAGCTCTATTTGGAGAACAGCTCTGATACTGTGGATGTATTACTTACCAGTGACCAGACTGAAGCGAGTTCCTCTCACATTGTGAAGTCTTTGGAAACTACATGAAAGATGGGTTGAGTGGATGATGAGAATGCCTTCAGGATCTCAGTCTAAACCTGACGGTGGCTCTGCTCATTGCACATGACTCTGGGAACATGGGACCACAAATCATGTGCTGCTGTGCTGCAGGTGTTCCTGTGGCCATGGCTGCCAAACTCTATCAATACTCGGAGTGAAGGAATTACTATGTCAGAGTAAACTCACCCCAGAACACAATGCAGCATCTTATTTGATGTAGCTATCTTTTGACTTATCTGAATTAAAGTTAAATCTTCAAATACTTCCAGAAAGTTCTGCCCTCACCACCTCCTTATTCTTGAACACAGTCCATCATTGGCTTCATCTGTGTTTTCAGGATGCCCAATCCCCAAAGATAGATAAAGGTCTGTTGTCAGTATTGGTGGCTGTCTTAGTTCATTGATGATTCTATAACAAAATGCCCGGGACTGAGTAAATTACAAATAATAGACTTACTTCTCACAGTTCTGGACAGCACAGAACTGGCAAAGTCCTCTATCTGCTCTCTTTGGGACACCTTGTCACCTTGTTCTCTGGAGAGAAGAAACATTATGTCATCTTGTAGCAGAAGGGTAAAAGAGACCAGACCCCTAAGGACAGAGGCCTCAACCCCATAAATGAGCATAGAGCCTCTGCGGTAATAGCTTTGGTTGTTGACTTGGCACAATGTAGAATCACAAGAGGGAGATTCACAGGACACACACCCAGGCCCATCCAGCCTCTATGGCATCCTTGTGCAGGTCAGAGCGTGAATCCCTCACTCTCGTAGTCAACTAATTTTGGACATTAGACTCCATCCTCTGTCATAAGAAAATAGGAAACTGTTAAAGCCATGAGCATTGTGGCGGCACCAGAACGGGACTGTGAGAAGCGGTGGCGTGGCAGGGTGCTGACTTCTCTCACCTGAGGAGCCAACGCAGCCCTTGGACTTTTAAAGCTGAATGCTTGGAACTGTTTGTTGCTCATCAAGGCACTCAGTAATGAAGGGCTCTATTGTATTCTATTACATATGTTCTATTTTAAGTCTGTTCAGATGGTACCAAATTTTCTACACCATTGAACCATTAAAAAAAAATCTTGTCTTGAATTCTGCTGGCCTCTAATCAGGCCATTACCTTCAGGTTTCTCAGATAGGTTGACAAATTGAAGCCAGCTGTAAACATTGAAGTAGTTTAAAAATAGACGTGTTTTCTCAAACCCTTCTGGGTTGCCGCATTAAGCAATAAAACAGTACTTTATAGCTTGTTAACCCAGATCTCAGGGATATCCTCTGCACAGTGCGGGAGATCATTGCTTACTGTGTGCTTCAGCTTGGCAGCCTGACTCCCAGACTCTGCAGTCTTCGCTGGCTGTCCGGCCCGCCTTGGCGTTCTCCGTTCACTCACACGTTAGCTGACATTCATGTGTTGTAGAAACTGTAGACATGTAGCTTCCTCTCGTGTTAGCGCTCACCAAATGCCTTCACTGAGCTTTGTGGCCTGCTCGCTCTCCCCTTTCTCTTGCTTCTGGGACTCTGCTGTGCTCACTCCTGTCCCTTCCACTATAGTGAAATATCGAATGCTACCTTGCTCTGAACATAAAGTCCCACAAGCCCTTGTGACTACCCCTTTCACCACACTCTGCAGAAGGTTAGTAAGATCATAAGAAGCAGCATAATGGTGGTACAGAGTTTTGCCACTTAAAGTGATTGAAATAGTCTGATGACTTTGAAAAACTTGGCAGAAGTTTTAGGAAGAATGGCTTGTCACTAGAACTCAGGTCAGCTACATTAGAAGGTCAGGATCTAGACTTAGATAATTGTCGTAAACTACAGTTTGTCACTAAGCAAAAACAAAATAAAAAGTCCTTGCTTAGTTTTGAGACTCAAATAATTGGTGGGTGCTTATGTTAGGGTCTTGTAATCCTTCTGGTGGTCTTTGGGGGAAAAAAACAAAGCAAGGAATAAATATTAAGTTAAATCTAAGGAGTAACCTGAAGAAGAGAAAGCAGCCCTCTGTGTTCTAAGCCTGCAGTCCCCACCACCTGTGTGGATAGGTGTGGTTGCTGTCTTTTCCTCCAGAGCCTCAAGCTTCCTCTTTAATTTCCATTGCCATCTCACCACTGGCAGGGATCTAGTCTCTGGCCCTTGCCTGGACTGCAGCAAATGATTGTTTTTACCCAAACTTTATCTCCTGGGGAGGCCCAAAAATATGAATTGTTTGCCACCTTGACCAGAGGTCAGAGAGTTTGAAACTTTCTCCTGTTCCTTCGAGGTTATTGTCTGTTTTCTACCACAAAGGTCCTACCTAGATTTGCATCAGAGATTTCTGCTCTCTCAAGGTTATTGTCAATAGGTGTGGTTCATAGCCAGACCTTGTATTTTAGGAATAGAGAAGTAGATGTGTTTCTACTCCAAATAAAAGTCCAAGGATCCAACTAAGTAGCAATGGATTCTACCTAGGGAGATGGTTTGCCTACTGAATGTTTTGGTCTAGGGTATGAGCATTACTTGTCTTGTCTTAGCAACAAAATGTTTACCTAAGAATGTAGCCCACGATCTTCAATTAGTATGTTCATATCTTTGTAGTATGTTAAAGCAGTTTTTTTTTTTAAAATCTTATTCCTACTGTTTGGGGTTGGGGTATTTTAAGCAATTAGAAATTAAACACGGGACTTTAGTATTCACTGAAACTCCCTCCCGGTACTCTCCTATGTTTTCTGTTTTATTATTTTCACTCGTGTCTTCATCCTCTTTACTATCCTTCTGGTCCTCATGGCCCTACCGTGGTCTCCGACAATCCCCAGGGTCTGCCCTGCCTGCTCAGGTCTTCTAAAGCCAGCCTCACTCCACGGACTCTGCTTGTCCTCACAGTTCCAACCATTACCCTCAGGCTTATGCACGTAGTCAGGAGCCATTCTGTCCCCACTCTGCGCAAAAGTCACCCTCTGCGGCTATTGATTCTCTGGGAGCTGGAAACAGTGTAGGACTATGTGGACACTCTCCTTGGTCTTTACAGCAAGTAGCCATGAATCTGCATCTTTGGAGTAGAGCCCAAATCAGCAGATGCTCTTGGAAGTCGTTCAGCTAGCAAGCTGCGCTGTGCTCTCTATCCAAGTGGCCTCATGACTTTCTTGACCCCTTTGAGCTACGTGTCTCTGTGACTGATGATTATGATATTGGGAAGCCAGAAAGGGAAGTGAGATCCACCCAGAAGAACCTCTTAACATCTGGACTCTCCACGACTCAACTGCCAGATACAGCCTTCTTGCAAAGCAGTGATCAGCTTCCTGTGGACTCTTGTCAAACTCATCATCAACTAGACGAAGCATCCAGGAACACAGCCAATCTGATCCTAGCTTGGTTTCTGTGAAAAATTGATAGTGACCCAATGTGAGGAACTGGCAAAGCTTGAAGGACCCACAGAAGATCCCTAAGTTCCTGAGTTGAGATGAGACTTTAAATTGGCCACTTGCTGCTCTTGTGGGCCTCCAGGTCGAGGGGAAGATGGACAGGAGCAGACCTCCTGGCCATCCTAAGTTGTGGATGGAGCTTCACTGAGAGAGCCAGGCCAGACTTTTCTGACTCTTGTTTATTGGCAGTGCCCTGCTCTTTGTCTCCCACTTGAAGAGTTATGAACAGGTAGACAGACAATGCAAGCCACAGAGGCAAACCAAGCCAGTGGTATATGACTTAAAAGAATGCCATCCTATCAGCTCCAGCTTTGGTTAGGTTGCCTTTGCCCTGTGCCCATGGAAAAATCTCCTGGCAAAAGTAGCTCATGGTTGCCAGCTGGTTGGTAGGAAAGGTGCATAGGGTTGTGATGGGTGATGGGTCCTAAGGAATTCTTTCAGAATCTAGGATGTTGTTTAATTATTCAAATTCAATGAGAAAGTTTAAGCTTACTAGGAGAGCACATTATAGCCACTGTCAAAGTACCCCTTCCAAAATTGAAAGCCCCAATTGAGGGCACCAGCAGCTGAAACCAACATTTTGTTGTTAGCATGATGGGCATGCTGTTTACTCCACCCGCACATCACATGACTGCTCCTAGACACCACCCATGGCACATACAGAGACACGTGGTGTACCCCCCAAGCAAGGCTGCCCTTGGTGCCCTTTGCTCACCCCGAGGCAACTTATCCCTATGATTGGAGTCATCCAAACAGAAAGATGGTGGGGAAATTGTCCTCAGCTTTAACAGAAGCAATCAATGACTTCCCCAGAAGGCAAACATGCTGGTCTTCATCACTGGCCAGAATAGTTATAGATGATAGTCTTGCCCTAGACTAGCCCCGCCACCGATCGCTAATGCAGTAAATAACATCTCAGAGCGATGGAGATTGATAGAATCATACCATGGGCGTAATCCAACAAATGTTTCTTTATTATAAGGATTGAGTTTAGGTCAGGCAGGTAGAAAATACAAAGACAATTAAAACAAGTCTCCAGAAATATTATAGTTTTGTTGGAAAAGGAGGCACCAAGAGGCTAAAGACAGAATGATGCACTTTTGAACCATTATCTAATAGCAAAATTACATGGGATAAAATATAAATGATATGAAATCAGGAACGTGAGGACAATCCCTGAGGGATGAGATAGCTGAGATCAGAGGAAGTAGCCCTGTTTGGGGAACTTCCAGGTCCATCCCGTCATTTGTCCCCCTGTGATAGCAGACTACTGCCCGAGACAGGCAGGGACTGTGACTGTTCTCAGGTGACATGAATCCCCAGGTCATACCTAAGTCTTCCCTAGGGTTGGGTCTCCTGATACAAGCTTTATAGTTGTGTCTCCTCTGTGGATTTGGGACTCCTCCTGTTCATCCTGTGTCTCTCCAATTCATCACGGACATGTGATGCTTTGTGGAAGAAATTCTGCCAGCATGGATTTTAGAGGGAATATTTTCATTCAAACAGTCAGGAGCTTAACAAAAGTTTTGGTGGAAATTGTCAGAATTGTCTTGTTGGCATGTATTGTCACTGTTAAAGGAATTTATGAAACCTGGTGAAAGTACTCATTAAGTTCACCAAACATGATAATAGCTACACAAAAGACATCAAAAGACTTATTCAACCATACTGAAGATGGAAATTAAACAGAATATACTGTCCAACAAACTGCAGCCTTTAGGTAATTATAAAATACACTCTTGTATGAATATGTTTTCTATTCAAGTAATAATTCCTGATAACAAAAGGAAAATGTATTAGGGCTTTTCAGCCCAGCTCTCAGGCTAGCGTCTTTCCCCCAGGTTTTATGGTCTCTCACAGCATTCTGTGAGGTTACAAACTACCTGGTCTCTGGTCTTGCGAAACCCTTTCCTCATCTAGCCTAATCTTGACACTAATGCCCCATACGAGCAAGTCAGTGTTTAGATTCATTGTTTAGCCTTTAATGGCCTAAGACCTATATAAGGCTTAGTCTAGACACAAATCCTCCACGCACGATATTTTTTCTTTCTGAAACCTTGGAAAAATCTGTGTGTGGTGCATCCTGCTGTCTCCCTTGCAGTTACAAGATTATCACTCAGCCTGTAACACATTTGAAATTCATTTACTCTGTATTCAACCATGCTGCTCACTTCCAGCGAGCTTGCCACCTTCTTTGCCCAAATCAAGCAACTATTCTCTGCAGCGTTGTGCAGAGAGAGAGATGAACACTCCATCCAGGCCTTTTCTTTTCCTTGCGTAACAGTATTTTAATGATACAGCCAAGGAGAGAACTCCGGAATTCAGTAAGAAATGGTTCTGAACATTTGATTGATTCTAGTTGCCTTTGATCATTTCTGTGTGCAGATGGATTTCCCACGAAGCTAAAAGGGACACTCAGTGGTGTTACCCACTCCTCAGAACTTGAAGGGTGGAGGCAGGGTACCTCCATGTTCTTATAAAATTTACAAATGGGAGCTGATTCAGCTGCCGCCTGTTCCGCTTTTGTCTTCTCCTCTGACTCCGTTCCGGGACATTTCTCTCTTGTTTGGTGGCTCTTGGCAGTTTAGAGATCTGGGCTAGAGATCTGGGCTCAGGAACCTGAACTGAAGGTGAGTGTTTAATGTGACTTGGTGTGAGACTCACTCTTTCTGAATGTGTGGTTCATTAGGATTCTCCATATCAGCATCCTATGCTGCCGAGCAGGCCATCCAAGGCAAGTCTGTCCTAGATATGTGAGAAACTATAAAATATATTCCTTTTATAGGGAACTTAAGAAGAATATAGTGTGTTCATCAACAATGCACTGTACTGCAAAGTATAAATGTATTCCCGTATTGATTTACTTTTGAATGAATTACAGAAACAAAATTCATCAAAATTCCTTCTTTGGTGTGGCAGCCACCTACAAAGGCACATTAGTGAATGGTCTGGGTATGGAGTTGAATTAATTTTGCCTCTTGAATAAATCTGACAGTCCAATCAGCAAATGTATCACACCCAAACCAATCATTCATTAAGAGAAGCAGGAAAATAAATAAATAAGGAGTGTGCTCCCAGACTGTTTGAAAATTCAATTAACGACGAGAGGTGATACATATAAACTCACTGGGGAAAGATTTTCATTTCGTGCTCTCTTCCCTGAGGTCTAACTCAATGGTACAGCTTTTCTCCTGCACCTCTGGTCAGTGTATTCCCAGGCCGCCGTGGATACCTGGAGTTTGAGGGTAGTGCCAAAGCCTTTTGGCATATCTGAATTCCTAGCATTAGTACCTGTGCTCTGGGGCCATTTTAAAGCAACATGGCCATATCTTGGGCATCAGCACTGCTGATGCTTCCTATTTGTGTTGATAAACGAGATAGCTCCCAACTGAGTCGTGGGCAGGGAGTATGCAATGAATGGATGGACGATGTGTGCCCCACAGGGGATAGGCCAGGGTGGTCCAAGATCAGACTACAATGTTCAGAACAAACATAATGAAAAACTTGTAAGTTACTCATTCCTGGAATTCAAATAATGTTTTCAGACTGTTTGAGTAAGTAACTCAAAATATAAAATAATCCAAACCTTGGATAAATATGGAGGAGTAAGGCCCAATGGTATGTCATAGATCTATGCTATGAGTCACCGCTGTGGTAGGGAGGGGGACAAAGTCTCGTAACAAATGTCATCCTTCACCATGTCCAGGCCAGAAAAGTATGCAAACTCTGAAATCATAGATCCTGAGTGCAAAACTTCCCATTCGTGTGTCAGTCAGCAGCCACTGATTGAGTGCTGAGGAACAGGAGCCAAGAAGGAAGGTCGATTTCAGCTTCCACAAGTTTTGGGCGATGGCTGCTTGGGACCAGTAAGTCCCTGCCTGTAATGGAGCAGAGCATCATGATGGAGGAAATGTGAGTACCTCAGGCCAGCCAGGAAGAGGGAAAGAGGGAGCGCAGTGTGGGCAGGGAAGCTGTCCCTTCCAAGGGGCATCCTCAGTGAACCCCTCCCACAGCCAGACCCTACTCTCAGCAGGTCATCCGGCTCCAAGCCCCTGAGGAAGCTGGTTTCCTCAGAGTCACTTCTCGGGGCTCTACTTCTGAACATGGCTGCATGCATGCAGGACCACACGTTCAGTGCATGGGTCTTTATGGAACTGGAGTGGGACTTTCTATGCAAACCACAATGGCTCACCCCTAATGAAAATCTTAAAGTGCTCGTTGTTTGACTCCCGAGTTGTAAGCTTGTAATTTTTCCAAGCTATCATTAATAAAGGGGAAATTTATACCAACAAGGCTAAAGGAGATGACAAACTACCTTTCAATCTTCTCTATAAAATGATGCCAGTCACTTTACATGCTTCTTCTCAAACTCTAGTAGTTGCAGAGTTTAGACACGCCCTCTGCATGAGATGAGATCACAGGATACCAGTTGGCTCAAAGAATTACTCTCCCACTGGGCAGACCGACATGCAAAAGAAGTCGTTGTCCATGCCAGAATTTACCTGGCTGGACCTAGCCGCTGGCTCTGTATTGTCATTTGAGATTCTGGAGAAACCATATGTTGTGTATGACGACCCACTGGCTGGAGTGCCTGTCATCCGTTTCTCCATTTCACGCTAAGCAGCATAAGACAGCAGTGAGTGGCCTGTGGCTTGGGAATGTACACAAGTCTTCTGGGACTATAAGCTGCAGGTGACAATAGGGACAGACCTAAGGGGACCAGGAGAGACATGACTCTGTCTTCTAATATTAAAGGATTGTCACCAAGAAGTCAGGGTTTTACCTGATGCTGTGTCTCCTCCAGAAGACATCATGGAGTAAATGGGTTCAGCTAACAGGAGTCTGCTGGCAAAAGCACTTGGGAGATGGGAGAACCTGTTGGGGAGGGAGGCGAACTCCTGTCACTGCAGCCATTTCCAGCTAAGTGTGCGGAAATTGAGATTCTGGACAGGAAGTGTGCAGAAGGCTATATATAGCTTCTCACATTAAATCATTTGAGGGTTCTGCTCAGTCCTGGTTCTCTTTCAGAAGCTGAGGTGGTTTGCTTTTGTTTGTTTCCCACTAAGATGATTTGTTTCTAGAATGATGACAGGGCAAAGGATGATGGGTAAATGAACTGGGATCTTTGACTGCAACCAAATACTCTCTACCAAAGAGTAGACTGAGTGCTGGCATTTTTAAAATTTTTCAGAGAAATAAGAAATCCAACAGCAGCAACATCACACTCAAGGCTTATGGATCCATATGTCCCAGAGCATCATGTGGGGCTGTGGGAAAGAGACAGTGACATTTCTGCCCGCTTTAGTGCGATGCTTATGACAACATCGATTATACAATTTGTTGCACACTTTATTAGATTTCAATAATGCTTCAATCCATTTTTACCTAATGCTAAAGATGCATCTCCTCTGAGGATACCTCAGAGATACGTTAGGAAGGTAACTTTCACAATGGCGAGAACACTAAAATGCCCTCTATAGGGATCATCCAATGGGTGCATTTGCTGTGGGTGTTTTATCCCTCCGTAAGGATCACCGAATGGGTGCATTTGCTGTGGGTGTTTTATCCCTCCGTAAGGATCACCCAATGGGTACATTTACTGTGGGTGTTTTATCCCTCCGTAAGGATCACCCAATGGGTGCATTTGCTGTGGGTGTTTTATCCCTCCATAAAGATCACCGAATGGGTGCATTTACTGTGGGTGTTTTATCCCTCCGTAAGGATCACCCAATGGGTGCATTTACTGTGGGTGTTTTAAAGAGGCATCATCCTGTTGCCTTGCTGCATGCATTCACAGTGCCACCTTGCTCTTCTGTTAGTTTGTGTTTGTTTTGACAAGGAGATCCTCAGTCACTGAACACCCAAATATTTAGGCATTTACGATTGCAATGAACACTACTTCTGATACCTAAGAGGCTTGCCTCATAACACTTTGGGAATTCATTGAGCAGTTCTCCATGCATGTCCTATCAACAGACACGTTCTGCATGTACTGCAATCACAGAGCGAAGAGCTGTGAGTAGGAGACTATCAATGCTGCCAATCCAGAATAAGACGAGAGCTTTGCAAAGCTCTTCCTGTCTCCTGGGGCGGGTCTGTACACCTTCAAATAGCCTCCACATAGCATAGTTTATTTCATATGAGTGGCTGTAGAAATCCTAAGTATACACAGGGTGCCAACCCCTTTGCACTATATCTTTTTATACTTTAAAGAAATAAAATGATTTTCATGGCTAGCTCTTTCAATTTATCAATTTGTAGTTATGTCCAAGGAGCTGACAGATAATTGCTCTGTCTTATTAATACACCCAAGGCTTACCATTCTGACAGTGTATCCAGAGAGAGGCCAAAGGAGCTATGTGCAGCACACGAGTCATTTTGTCTTCAGTGTAAGGATCCTGGCTATAAACGATGTCTTAGCATTAAGAACAAAACATAGCTTGGCTCTACTTGAGTTTTCAAATCAGTATCGTAAAATAACTTTATGGTTGCATATTTGATCAAATTATTTTCTTCTAAACTGCCCAAAAGAAAAATACTCTTTGATCAAAATGACCCTGTTACAGATGCTGTCTTCAAGGCTTTGTTCTTCAATTTCAAAGGCATTTTAACCACCATGATCCAAGGCAAGAAGATAATGTACCTGTCATTTGGCCCTTTTCTCTACTTCTGTAATTTTACTTCAGAAATGCGCCGTGGTGTTAACCCCTCAGACTGAACTATATCAAACACACAAAGCTGAAATTATTCATTATTTCTATCTTTTCATTAAAAGAAAGCTGAACATCTGCTAGATCCTAAAAATCCCTGGCCTCGGAGGAGTGCGTGTTGTCTAGCATTGCCAAGGTGTGTGATCCGGCACTGCCAAGGTGTGTCGTCCAGCAATGCCATGGTGTTTCGTCCGGCATTGCCAAGGTGTATTGTCCGGCATTGCCAAGGTGTGTTGTCCGGCATTGCCATGGAGTGTTGTCCGGCTTTGCCATGGAGTGTTTCTGGCGTTGCCATGGAGTATTGTCCGGCATTGCCATGGAGTGTTTCTGGCGTTGCCATGGCGTGTTGTCCGGCATTGCCATGGCGTGTTGTCCGGCACTGCCACTGTGTTTCGTCACATACTGTGCTTGGGATCAGTTCCCACAGCTGCCTTTGCGAATGAGAAGTGTCACGTTGTGTCCAGACTCTGGAAGCAACACTATTTAGCATGCATTTTTCTCTGGAGAGAAGAAACGGTGCTGTATAATAACCCAATTTGAATGTCTGTTTATTATTAGGGAGTAGGTGCACCCTCTCACTTTGTCTCCCGGCTGTACTTCATTTGGGAAGTCTGACAGCCTTTATTTCCCATGTGGTGGAGTTACCAACAAAGGGCTGTGCTCAGCTGGCCTCAGGGGGACCACTGCATCAGTCCAGACTTTCCCGAGAAGCGGAGTTGATAGGACATACATAAAGGAGTGATTCACTTCCAGTGAAGGGTCACATGACTGTGGGGGCAGGACAGACCAAAGGGTGGAACCGGAGGTGAAAATGGTTGGTGGTCCACAGTTTTCACTGTTGGCACTGAGATCATACACCAGGGCTTCTTGCGTGCTAGGCAAGTCCTCTGCCCACTGGGCCACATAATTTGGTGGAAGAGTAAAAGAGAGGAATGTTGCAATCACAACAAGAGAGATTCCAGCAGCAGCAGCAGCAACAACAACTTTGGAACTTTTTATTGCTATCTTCTTCATGGTGATTTATTGCTTGTTTGTACTGAATACTAATCATTGTTTACTTCAGAAAAGTAATTAAAATAGTTGCTTTATTTACTCCGCCTTGATCCAAAGGAAGAACTCAAAGCAAGGAGTGTGTGAGTGCTGCCTTCCCGTGCCTCTGCCCCTTCTCAGCCCCTCTCCTCCCAGGGCAGTCTCTGCTCTCGTGGGCATTTTTACAGTTTAGGATTTAACTTTGACATGGGAGGATTTCCTTAGTTCAGTAAAAGTTAAGTAATAGGTAAAGAATAATGCTTCTCAACAATTTTTAGATGCCAGATCGTGTTTCAGAGATCATCTCCTTACAGTTAAATACATTTGCACTTGTGATAACTGCACGGCACGATGCTGACGAAATGCGCCCGCAGTGGGCTGTGCACCTTTCCTTCCTCGCTGAGGCAGAGATGGCCCTCCTCCCCCAGTGTCCGCTCATAATCCTAGACGCTCCTCCAAAGGACAGACTAAGGGATTTGAGTAGCCAGTCAATACATTGCTGAAGAACAGGATCAATGTCCATTACCAGATTTCACTTGAATCCCTGTGCATCATAGCGACTCTGATCTACCTGGCACATCAGAAATGGGAAATGCAGACTATTTCTAGCATCTAGAGAATTGCAGGGTCGGAAAGCAAATGAGTTTGGGGAAGAAGTCTGAATGTGGGGAAATGTAAATCACACTAAAGTGTGGGCATCTATCAGATACCAAGGGTATTAGGGTTTCGGGAGTTAATAGTCTACGAAAGGCTTCTTAAGCAGAAGCCTTAACTAAAAACCTCTCCAAATAAAACTGAGCCTCATTATTGAAAAGCACTTTGCTCATATATCGTGAATTCTTTATTTCAAGTATTTGCATATATCAGTTTTTTTTTAATTCGAGACATTTTGTCCTGGAAAATATGCATTTGTTTATGCAAATTTTGTCCTTTAAGTCTTGCAGATTTTAAACATGGCTGCACTCTAATCTATAGTTTTGAAGTGGTCTAGATTCAATGGTGCTCTTTGCAAACATTATCAATACATGCTGACTTTTATGTGTTTTGCAACTGACTGTCTGAACTCATTCATGGAGCATGCTTTAAGTCACATAAATTTCCCTTCATTCCAGCTAGGTATTTCTGAAATTATTTTGCACAGTCTGAAGAGCAGCCATGGGATCCGTCCAAGCAGACTAGTTCTGGTCCAGCAGGGGAAAGAGCAGGAAACGCCCCCACTGGACTGACAGTCACCTGTCAGTGCAGCAGACAGGGTGTGTCTAGCGTAGTGGGGAAACAGAGGACATCATCTGCTTCGAGTCCTGTCCTCAAATAACAAAGACTATGAATATTCATGTGAGCCTCTTTCTGGTGGATGTGGGGACCTATAGTTTTTTAGGTATTGTTTCTAAAACTTGCATTTACCATTGAATTAGTCTCCAGTACGATGGACACCAGATAACCCATTTGAGAAACAAGTTCTCATGTCTTTCCTCTATGTCTGCTCTACAGGTATGCCAGTGAGTGGTTTTTGAATTTATATAAATGTAATTTAAAGATCAGGAATGGAGAGAGAGCTCAGTCAGTAGAATCCTTGCCAGACAAGCCTAAGAACCCACACAGAACAGTCAGCACCAGAGGTGTGCACTGGTCATCCTGCTGCTGGAGAGGTGGAGATGGTTGACTCCAGGAGTCCACTGATCTCAAAGCCAGCCTTACTTGGCAGGACACAGGTCAGTCAGAGACACTGCCTCAGTAAGACAAGGTCGATGATGACTGAGGAATGACAGCCAAGGTTAACCTCTGGCCTCCACACGTGTGTGGAAACATGCACACACACACACACACACACACACACACACACACACACACGCACAATGACTTAAGGACTGTACTTAAAAGAAGCTTTCTTTTCAAGGCAGCTTTAATGACTAAAATCTCATAGGTTTTGCTGTCTCATAGGAGAACACCATGTGGCATTTCATGCTGGTTTTGATATTTCCATTCATTTTAAACACACTGAAGCTGTGGTTTGGGGTTTTTGCCCCGGAATTTCCCGATAGTAGCTGCCGGAGTTAAGTAGCAGCATATACTTAGGTGAGATCGTGTCCAATTTTTGCAAACTTTTTCTATTAAAAAGCTTGTAAGTATACAGTGACAATAAAAGTATGTGCTCGTGAGCGATTCTAAAACCATGCATGCATACATACCTAGTGAATAACGTACCTGTACTTCCAAAGACAGGCTTTTCTACAACTCTAGACCATAATAATGTTCAAGAATCTTTTAGGCTGCATCTTAAAGAAAACCACGTTAGCCCAGGTACAAAGCAGGAAACCCTTTGACTAACATCCCAAAGCCCAGTGGCACCCTCCCTCGGGCAGCCAGTCCAAGCAATGCTTTGCCTGGTAGTGCCACACCTGAGCAGACCAGTCTTAGAGCAGCAGATGGCATGAGCTGGTGTGTAGGAAGATCCGTGTTCTGTAGGTTCAGTAGTTCCTAGAGAGAGAACCCCTATCCCAACCACTCTTGCAGAAATGAGTGGAGAATACACTCTGGTCGGCAGGCTCCCGTGCACCTGCAGGGCCCTTCAGCATGTTGGAGTGTCTGAAGGACCTTGACTAGCATGAATTAGCTGCCCATTTCTTGGGTGTGGCACTAGAAGTGGGATCAGCTCAGCCTGCCCTGTGAGTGGGTTCTCCACGGGAAGGGGCCACCCTCAGCACATATTGAGAAACGGTGTAAGGTATAAAAGGCCTAGGAGCGATCATCAGACTGTTGTCCTGCATCCCTGCATTTTTCATTACCTTCCTAGTATGGCATTTCAAAATGCCCCCCTTCTCTCAGGACTGTCAAGATAGCTAAGACTCCGCAGTGCACACAGCTCCTCCTGACCTGGCCCCACTATGGCTGAGGTACTGGTTTCATCTCCTGTCACTTCGAGTTCCACTCACACAGTGCTTGGGATTCTCCTGAAGGAGCAGACTCCCTCCCACCCTGCTGTCAGTCCTCCCTTCTGCTTACACGTCTTTCCATACTGTTGTTCTGGTCTATTGTTGAAAACCACCCCTAAGCTTAGCATTTTCAGTCTCTGTCTTTGACCACAGTTCTTTAACCCTCTCAGACTTAGAGATATCTTTCTATCTGTCTGTATATAATGTAGCACATTATATTGTGATACTTAATTTGTGGCTCTTCCCCATGAGCAGTGAATGTTTTCAGAGTAAGGGGTATGACTTTTCTGGATTATTCCCCACTGTCGGCACATAATAGGCACTGGGCAGTGGCTGACCTTAAGAGTGAGCTTGTGCATTAGCAACCAAGTGAGTTTGGGCCAGCTTAGCACCAAACAGCTCCTTGTTCCCTCTGTGTAAACCACTCTGTGAAGAGAGTCAACACACGCAGTACGGTGAGCTAGAAAGCCATGACGCAGGTCCCTGCTCAGTTCCTTGAGCTGTATGACAGCAGGAGAGGGGTCTAAGCCAAGGCTCTGTTTACGCCTGTGGAAAAAGAGGGGTGAGAGTCCTCACCTCTGTTTACTGTTCTCTTTCTTAATCTTCTCAGATGCGTAAAAAAATATGTTGTTGCATAAGTGAGTAACCAGACTGAGAGTGCTCAGAGAATGTACTCAGGATCACGTAGGCTAAAAGATAGAAACATAATTAATCAAGGCCTACTGATTCTAGGCTCTTCACCGTGAGCTGCGAGTGTAGATCAGTAGAACACATGCTGGTACGTGTGAAGCCCTGGGTTCCATCCCAAGCCAGAAACAGAACAGGTGAGTGGTAGGCGGGGAAGGGGAAGGGGGCCCACATGCTCTTCAGCTTCCTTGAAGTCCCCGAAACTTCCCAATTTAGTGTATTAGCAGGAGGAGTAATAGCAGGAAATATTTTTCTTATCGTGATTAGTTTATATGTTCTTGGTCTTCTGTATAAGAATGTGACACAAACCAAGCAGCCCCAGACACTGTTTGTCTCTTTGGGTAATTAGACCCAGGCTGAGGGTTGATGAACAAATGCCATTTATTATTATTTCAGTTGGAAAAAAACCTTCACTTTGAACTTTTCTATTTCTACATATTTATTAACATTTTATATCCAAAAAGCACAGAGTCAGTGTGGTGGCACAGGCCTTGAATCTCAGCATTTGGGAGGCAGAGACAGGTGGACCACAGTGAGTTTGAGGCCATCTTGGTCTACATAGCCAGGGCCACACGGTGAGAGCCTGTCTTAAAAAAAGCTTCAAAAGGACAGCAAAACCACTTTTAAAGTATATATAGTTTCAAATGATAGCATTTCCCCAGCAAGTCAGGGCTTAGGCTGATTTCTTTTCCCCCTTCCTGAGGGTTGGTGCAGGTAGAGGCAAGCGAGGCTCCAAAGTACTCTAGGAGAGCAGCGTAGAATCATTAGTTCATGACCCGTAGCTTCCTACACAAATGCGTTCTGAAAACCCACTCGTCAGTGGCCAAGGTTAAAAAGGCCTCTGCCCCCACGAGGTCCTTTCAGCATCAGTTGCTCCAGTGACTCTGAGGATCCCATATGGCTTATTTCACCATCCCAAAGCCAGGGACATCTTCATGAGCCAACACGGCTGTACTGAGACTCGTTAGGAAGGCGATAGAAGTGCTTTGAGCAGACTAGTCTATGCATGCTCCGAGTCACTGTCAACTGCTGGACCCGTGTCAGTTTGTTTTCATCAATATGCACAAGCAAAACCAGGAGCTAAGATGTTGTCAGCAAACATCTTCATTTATTTCTGCTTCACATGATGTGCAGATGCTTTATAATATGATCCAGACAGTGAACTGGGCCCTGCTCTCTACAGATAAAGGGTTCAAAAAGGTGGACAGCCTTACTGAAGGGTTTTACAAGAACAAGTGTGTGAGATTTTGTTCTCTACCAAAGACAAGGCTTACTCAAACTTTAGGACCTTGGATTTTCTGCCTTCTATTACCAAAAAATAAACAAACCTTCTGGACCGGTGGTTTGAAGGTACTTAGTTGGACATATCTCTTCCAGTGTTTAGAAACAGTACATTGATTGAAATAGCTACTACATTTAGAACACACACACACACACACACACACACACACACACACACACACGTACATGCACACACATGAGAAACCGGCCATGTTTGGTCTGTGTACCACTGTTCTCCAGGTTTCTGTCTGGTGCTGGTCATTAGTGTGATTCTTGATGATACTGAATTGGGGTCCATGTTATGTTTTATTTCTAGCCCCTGTTTGTGTTACTCTGTTCATTCCTTTGCCCCCTCCCTTCTTTTTAAAGATGAGGTGATTTCTTTGGTGTTTGGTGTGTTTTAGATACAGGCTGCTCTTTTCTATCTTGTGGTTCTTTTGTGAGGCACGTTATAGGTGGCTCACCCTGTGCGACTCGCTTGTGTCGACACACTCAAGTCCCTTCACTCTTGTCCCCACCTGTCATTGTGTTTTCGTTTTGTTTTTTGGCTTGAATCTAGCAACATTAAAACTATCCCAAGACAATAATACAATGTGAGTGCTAATCAGCCAAACATGTATAAAGAATTGAAGGAGGAAAACCCAGTTTTCATATTTGCCCAGATAACCTCCATCTCTGTCGTTCCTCCCTAATGCTGAAGATCCAAGTGTCTTCACCCTGCAGTTTGCTCCGATGTTTCTGGTAGAGCGAGTGGGATGGATGCTTGCTTCTCATGATCTAGCGCTGTGCACCTCACTCTGCAGCCCTGAGGGTGTTTCTACCTGACAGACTTTGGAGGTGGCAGTTCTTTGTCTCAGCACCGTGAGCAAGTGGCCCTCCTGTCTCCTGCCACCCTGACTTCTGCACATTGGGACTGCCATTCCTTTGTATGTAACTTTCTCTCTTCCTGGTGAAGGCTGGTGAAGACCTTCCTCTTGCCCTTGGCCTCTTGCATTTAGATTCTAATGTGCCAAATAGGGCTTCTTTGATTTTTTTTTTCTGGTCATGTGTTGAGATTCTAGAATCTGTGCTTATTGACTAGGTCCAAATTTGGAGAGATTTTGCCCCTTATTTCTTCAGATATTTCTTTCTCTTTTCTTCTGTGGTCAGAATCACATTTGTGTTACCTAGCAGCCTTTCACTTGTCAGTGTTTCACCTTTCCTCTATGTTCGCTGCACACACTTCTGTGCATCCTGCTGCACATGGTTAAAGACTGCCGGCAGGCCCTGAACTCTCCTGCTGCAGCCCCAAGTCAGAGTTTGTGCATATCCACTTTCTCTAAGCCTGCCTGAGGTGCAGTTCTCTCTCTGTAGTTGACATACACAGACTCCCGCTGCTTTAATTATCACCTTTCCTCACTCAGCCAGGTCTCGCTAGAGTCACCATCTGTCAGCAGACCCTTGAGTCAGAGGACCCTACTTCCCACGAGTACCCCCTTGCACAGCTTACCAGCTTCTGTTTCTTCTATATATGCTTCCCGATCTTCCGCTTTTCCAACAAGTCCCGACTGTGTACACTGCTTTTGGACTCCGCTCCAGAGCATTTGGGTTTGTAGGCCGCACCTTCCACATTCCTATATATGCCCGGTGTTGGTGTGGCCCAGGTCAGTTGTGCCGTTTGGAGAAATCCAGTCTCTCTCTCTCTCTCTCTATTGCTGCAGTGACTCCACCCACACTGTTGGTCTCTGTGAAGACTCCTTGTATGCAGTGTGTCCCTAGGCTCACTGGACGCTCTGCACAGCCTCTGAAGCCTCAGCTTTCCGGTCTTCCTTCAGGACACACAGCCACCACCCATCATCCCTACCCATCATCCCTATCCATCATCCCTACCCATCATCCCTATCCATCATCCCTACCCATCATCCCTACCCATCATCTCTACCCATCATCTCTACCCATCATCCTTGCCCATCATCTCTACCCATCATCCCTACCCATCATCCCTATCCATCATCCCTACCCATCATCCCTACCCATCATCCCTACGCCTGTCCGGAAATTTGGAAACTTTACAGTCTTAACTCATGGGCTGCTTCTGGCATGGAAAACACACTATCTGGGACTGAAGGAGCTGAGTCAGCATTCTGATCTCTATGTCTGAACCAGAAGCCACATGTCCCAAGCCTATTGCTGAGGCAAAGTTGAGTCCTTGTATCCAGACAGCCTTAAATCACAGAGTACATCTTGACACCAGAGTCTTGAATTAAGAAGGCAATCATTTCTGTCTTCTTCCTTTGCTCTTTTGGTTGCAAAACCCAGGTCACAGTAATACTTCCTCTCTTTTACAGCAGGAAGTATCACCCAAATCTGTGATAAAAAATAAATTCTTGAGATGTTTATGATTAAAATAAAATAAATCGAAGTCACCATCTTTTTAAAAAAACAAAACCCAGGATATTATTAAAGTCCCAGTTCCCACACCCTTGCCATGCCCTGCTACAAATCCGTCTGTCTGTCTTACCAAACCTCTCTCTGCCTTTCTCATTTCTTTCTCCTCCCTCTCTTTCCCTCTCCCCTCTCCTCTCTCTTCCTTTCTCTCCCTATTTTTTTCTTCCCCTCTCACTGCTATTCGTTGTATAAAATGAAACGTGCTTCAGTTCCCAGGCTCTCATTCGTGGCTGTATAAAATCTCTCACAATCGCTAAGTGATGCCCTGATCCTCAAAAGGCAGATTGCTTGCGAGGTGCAAACTGTGCTCACCTGACCCTGCGACTCTAATCACTCAAAGTGGTCATGCTCGCACAACACCGCTTTTCTTGCTGTTTTAGCAGCAAATTCAATGTACCTTTGTTTAGACCACCAGCTTGTCCAAGGTAATAATATTCAATACATTCAAAATTGACTTATTCTCATTATAAGGGATGTTCATTGCCACAGGTATTAACTATTAATCTCCCCAGGTTAAATTCATTGAAAATATGTTCTGTTAGAAAATTTGATAATGTTTTATTTTTAGTGACCATTAACTAATATTGAATTATACTCTGCTACCTCTGGGAGAACCTAATACATCCATATGAGCATCAGATGAGCACATAATTATGTAAACTGTAATGGATGTCAAACGCTTTATAAGGAAAAACTGAAAGAACTTCTGAAATGCTACATCTTTATCCACTTTAGGGAGAGGACATGAACATAGTTTCTTACAGCAGTTGCTGACTGACTCAACCCAGTCAGCAGCCATATTTTTGAATATTTCAGACACCCACAAAATGATTTGGAAAACTGAAAAGTATCTAGCAACATTTAGATGAGTAGACATATATGTACCCACCAGAGTACATTGTAGAGACAGTTTATACAGCAGAATAAATTGGCAATCATGTTGTAAAGGAGGTTGCCATACGTAAGTATTAATTCAATAGGCGACAACTCAAGAATCTAATTAAAATTGTTTAGTGGATTAACAATAAAAATGCGTAGCTCCACAACAGGCTTGGCCATCTACTTGCTAAATAAACGATTCTACTTTCATTTAAATGTGAGTATACTTTATAGACACTTTAGAGCTTTCCCTTTCATATTATAGCCAGAAGCATTTTATCGGCTTCACACATAACAGCCAATGTAGTAGTATCATAGTGATTTATGGTACGACGCTGAGGTTTAGGGTACAAGGTGAATGAGTTTGGGAAGTCGCCAGAACGAGTACCAGATTAGCAAATCAAACCAGGGCTCAGGCTGAAGGAGAGAAGCCACTTCTGGGCTGAACCATGTTCCATGACACATGAAAACAAGCAGTGGCTGAGGGGTGCATATAAGATGCAGGATGTGGCACAGAATTTATGAAGACAAGAAGGAATTATATTTCCAGGAAGGCAGGATACTGAGTTGTTGAGTTCATGTCTACAGTCTGTAAGAAATAAGTACAAAGAGCAGACATGTGGTCCATCACTCAGCTCTGTGGTGGCCAGGGAAGCCAGTGGTGACTCTCCAGGTGCCAAGTGGAAGTAGTGTGTTGGTGTGGGAGAACTGTATTCTGTCAATCATGTGTTTTAATAAAACGCTGATTGGCCAGGCAGGAAGTATAGGCGGGTCAACCAGACAGGAAGTAGAGGCAGGGCAATGAGAACAGGAGAAGGCTAGGAAGGAGAAGCGCATTCCTCTACTCCTGCCCAGACCACCGAAGAGGCAGGATGCAAACTGCCCAGCTGAGAAAGGCTAACGTAGATAAGGATAATGGGGTAACATGTAAGCTTCCGCACTTTTCTGTGGACACCCGAACCTCGAAACAGGCGCGCGCTTTTCCTGACTCGAGCCCACGAGAACGGATGACTGCCCTAAGGGTTTGAACACATGACACACACACAAAGAGACCGGGCTCATCTGCCAAGGAGCAAGTGGCAAATGGCAGCTTTATTAAGCATAAGTCGGGTATATATACTGTGGGGCAAAAAGACACCAGCCCCCCATCAGGAACAAGGAAAGAGAAAAGTCAGGGGGCCGCACCCAAGGTCGGAGAACAGCTGAACAGAAAAAAGAGGAAGCCAGGTGGGCGTGCTCAGGCTCAGAGAAAAGCTGACCCGGGAACCTTGCCTGCGGGTGAGAACCTTGCTTGCAGGTGGAATTACCATGACAGTAGAGGGAGAGTTCTCTCTAAGCTACACCCTTGGGCCGTAGGTGAAATTGACATAACAAGAGAGGGCAGTTCTATGCTACACCCTCAAGCTGATGCAGTGGAACCAGGAAGCAGAACAGCCCTGCAAAACACCTCGGGAAAAGTGGGGAACCTGTGTACCTACAGTAACACAAGTTATAAGAGCTAATAAGTAGCCTGACCTAATGGGCCAATCAATTTATAACCTAATGTAGACTCTGTGTTATTTTCTTTGGGAATTGCCGGCTGTGGGGTACCGGGCGGGACAGATACCCCAACAAGCAGGCCCCCTTCATGTTACAGTGTGTGAGCTCAAGAAAGGGTTGGAATTTTGTGAGCCTAGAAGGACCTGAGCCAGGTTTCATAACAGCACTCCCAAGCAAGGGTCAAGGTGATGGTTACAGGCAGTGACAACCAATCGTGGCCTTGGGAAGGGGAGGGAGGTGTTGATAAACTAGACGTAAGGCCTATACTTTTTTTTTTGAGGCCAGATGTTCAAAAATGAATCCTTCTAAACACAGTGTTGTACTTAAATAATCAACATTAACTGAAAGAAGTCACTGTGGTGAATTTCACCTGATGTAGGTGGGCCTTCTGCATATGTGTTATTTTCATTGGTTAATAAACAGACTGCCTTGGCCCTTTGATAGGACAGAAAATTAGGTAGGTGGAGTAAACAGAACAGAATGCTGGGAAGAGGGCAATGAGTCAGACGCCATGGAGCCAGCCACCAGGTCAGACATGCTGAATCTTTCCCGGTAAGCCACTACCTCAAGGTGACATACAGATTATTAGAAATGGGTTGAATCAATATGTGAAAGTTAGCCAATAATGGGCTGGAGACAATGGGCCAGGCAGTGTTTAAAAGAATACAGTTTCTGTGTAATTATTTTGGGGGCAAAGCTAGCCAGGCAGCCAGGAGCTCGGTGGGACGAAAAGCAGCCCGCCACTCCTTCTACATTCACCAAACATAGTGTTTGCAGAAATTGAGCCATTATATGTATGTATTATGACTTATTAAATTCATTAGCATTTTTAAATTTAAATATTTACGTGATATAAGCAATACAAATAGGTACCTAATACATCACTGTATGACACGAGTTAAAGACACACACGAGCATTTGTCTTGGTGAAGGAATGTCCTCCACCAAGACTGCAGCAGTCCACAGGTCCACATCAAACTTGAGCACATGACCTTCCCAGACTCCTCTTCTGGCCTGGTCCCCGCTGTCCTGTCTTGACCCTTCCCCAAGCAGAGTCCTAAGTTTGCTCTTATTCGCTGGATGAGGAGAGCATGGCGGGAGGGAAGCGAGTGGTAAGAGAAGGGAGAGCAGAGAAAAGGAGAGGACAGCATCTCCCTGTGCACCTGTTGACCCCACGGAAGCTAATCATCCCGAAGTTTGACTGCTTCTGTCTGTGAAAATGAGGCTGTGGGTTGTTATGAAAATAACAGAATGACTGAATTAGTGTTTTAGGACAATAGTGTCAGCCAGTTCAGATTGAACCCCATCCTGTCACATCATGGTTTCCCATTTATAGTCTATCCCCAGTCCTTTACTAGACTGTAGGATGGTGCTGGTAGTCCTAAAATCTGGCCATTATGATGAAGGGATGATGGGATTAGAAACTCCGAGGTGTGTATTTTCAGCACATACACTTCAATACTTATCACAGACTTGGCTTAGCTGCTTTGTAACCACAGGAGGGTGTTTTCTGAAACCATCCGCTGAGTGTGGAGCCTGGAGCAGAATCGGGAAGGTGGCATAACCCAAACACTGTCCTGACTTTGTAGGTGTCTCTGCAACCGCCTGCTGAAGTTCGTCCTCACATCAGGGAGAGCGCCATAGCTTTGCAGAGAGCACAGCTACTGCAGGACGCGTGTGGCCATCACAATTAGTGCTGCTAGGCCGGGGAGCAGAAGGCAAATGTCGTTAGTCCGTACTTAAATTAGAGCTTGTTTTCGTCCTAGATAATGGGGAGAACAAAAGCTATTATTTTTAAATTCTATGGAATTGTGAAAATAAATGCTATTCATATCGCATCTGCCTAAGGCTTTCCTGAAAATGCAGTTAATTTCCAAAATAATGTATCTATTATATTTTGTGTTTGTGAGGATAATTTGAAGCATACATTTCTACTCAGGAACTTTTGAACGAAGCAGTGGAACAAAGTGCAACAATTAGCTGAACCACCAAACTGAAGTTGAATGTTAATGTTTTTTATTTGCACAAATTCTTGTTACAAAAGAATGTTTGAGAAACTTCAAAAAAATTAAATTTTCTACCTACATTAAGAGACCTTGTCTGTAGCCCCAGCAGGGGCAGGGCAAGGGAGCAAACAGGAGACACACTCCACTGTTCCTGACCTTCAGGAGGAACTCAAGTGGGAAGCTGGCAATATGTGGGAGGGGCCTGGAGGGAAAAGCTCTCCCGCCCTTTCTAAGGTCAGTGTGACAAGAAGCCGCCTCTGTCCCTCCAGAGGCATTCTGAGGGGCTCCTGCTTCTCCCACCTCCCTGCGTGCTCAGGGAGTTTGGCTATCTTGTCTCAACACTTCAGAATTATTTATGAATCATTTTTCAATCTTTAAAAATACTTATTTATATGTGTGTATGTGTGTGCTCACGTGCGTTTAGAGGACAACTTGAGGTGATCAGTCCTCTCCTTCTGTCATGTGGGCTCCTCAGATTGAACTCAGGTCTCCAGGCTTGGTGGGGACAATCTCTGTCGTTCACCGGATCACCTCACCAACCCCACGTTAAGTACGTAGTACATACTTAAAACCCTGGCCAGTTCTGTGTAAGGACTGTCCATGGCTCCTCCTGGAGAGGAGAGGTGGCATGGGATGAGCCCCAGGACTCCACATCCCTAAAGGCTCCTGGAGAAAGGAGGGCAGTCCTGATGGCTGCTGCATCGTGGGTAGACTGTGAGGTGTGCTGTGTGAGTATGTGAGGTGTGCTGTTTGAGTACAGCAGGCACAGGAAAGACAGGCAGGGTTACCACACTTACGGGAGGACCGCGGGACTCTCTAATCCAGATAAACCTGGAACAGTGGTTACTTGGATTGGCAATCAGAATTAGAGAAAATATTGTTTAAAAACATGGATTTTTGGTTTTTCAAGACAAAATTTAGGCTATTGATGCATAATGATGTACATATACCTAACTGAACTATACACTAAGAAATGGTGAAAACAATAAACTTGAAATTAGCCATTTTCCTCAATGGAAAATTTTTTTGCAAAACTCCCTGGGAACCACTGAAACCATCTCCAAGATTAGACAAGAGAGCCAAGAAAGTCTGGACTCTACTAGATAAAAAAATGAGGGCAAGGGTACCACAGAAGCTCATGAGGTCTCACCCCAAATAAGAGATGCATGGTTCACCTTTCTCACTGCCATAGCAGAGTACTTGAGAGAAGTAAACGGAGGAAACACTTCTTTTGGACCACGGCTGGAGAGAGCTCAGTTCATGTTCCTATGGCTGTAGAATCCTGAGGTGACAGCTGCTCACATGAAGCACACGGGAAGCAGAACAGGTTGGATTAGATTCAGGGTCTTCAGTGAGCCAGAAGATCCACGGCCTCCAGGATGGCACCAGAGCTTGGGGGCTTTGGGGAAATGTTTCAGACTCAAGCAAGAGTGAGAGACTCCTCCTCCCCTTGCGGTGTCTTAGCAGGTTTCTCTATCTTTGTTGTCTCGTGTGTCTCTACAGGATGTATTACTCAAGGCTGTGCTTCCTTTGTCTCTGGTTTCAGGCGAATTTCGGCTGTGATGGGAAGATGTGCTTTCAAGGTTGGGTTCAGAATACGTCATGTTACCTTTTACTATGATGCTTTATTTCTCAGATTACAGTCTATCACAGTGACAATCCATATGAACAAAATAATGTAGAAAACCCCCTAAATATCTATTTTCAAAGTTATTCTGCATCATTTATTTTGAGGTTTTGTCATTAGACGTGTAAAGATTTTGGAGTGTTATGTTCTTTTTTGGGTTGACACTTACCAGTGTGAAGTGACTCATTTTGGTGGCAGTATCCATGACTACAACATCAGCTTTGTTAGTAATAATATGCAGGGCAATGGTCAGTGTTGATTGCCAACTTGATAAAATCTGAAACCCCCCAGAGATGAACATCTAGGCATGCCTATCGGAGATTATCTTAGTTACATTAATTGAACTGCTCAGATCTGTCCACTGTGGGTGGCAACATTCCCTAGCTGGGATCCTGGGCTGCAAACATGGGGAAAGCCTGCATTCATTCCTCTTGGATTCCTGACTGCGCTGTCTGTGATATGATTCAACCTACTTCAAGCTTCTGCTGCCTTGAAATCCCAACCACGATGGACCGCATGCATGACCTTTGTTCCATCGCTATTGGATTTCATTGAGTTTTAATCTATTATCTATGTGGGTTTTTTTATGTTCTTTGTTCCTTCTTTCATTTTTCTGCATTCTCTGAGAAAACTGAATATTTTTATGACTGTTTTAGTTTTTTGTTGATTTATTGGATTTGTTTGCTTTATAGTTTATAGCATGCATGCAGCATAATCTTTCAAGTTATATTATTTTTCATTTGTCTTTAATTCTGAGGTTATAATATAATTACATCTTTTCTCCTTTTCCTTTCATCCCTCCAAGTCTTCTTGTCTACAATTCTTCCTCTCTTTTAAATTCATGTCCTATTTGCATTTATTTTGTTACATACATATATGTATATATGGCATGTACATACATATAACCTGCATATATATGCATATATACATATATTCCTAAATATAACTTGCTCAGCCTGTATCGTGTTACTTGTATATGTGAGTATGTTCAAGGCTGGCCATTTAGTACTGGATAACCAATTGATGTGATCTGTCCTGGGGAAGTCTGTTTCTCCAGCACTGAGCATTCTTCAGTTGCTGTAGTTCTTTATATAGGTTTGAGGCCTTGTGGGCCTTCCTTTGTCCACATTAGTGTATCTGCTGTTGTCTCGGTTATCTTGGGCAGTCATGTTGAGACTTTACGAGTGTCACTTCTCACGTGACCAGGACACAGGGCCCACAGCAAACCCTCTGATCCTCTGGCTCTTGCAATCTTTCTGCCCCCTCTTCCACATTGTCCCCTGAGCCTTAGGTACAGGAGTGTTTCGTAGATGTATCCATTGGGACTGGGCTGCACAACTCTGCCTTTTGATTGGTTATGGTTTTCCCTAACAGTCTCTGTCTGTTGCAAAGAGAGGATGAGGACTATACTTATATCTGAAGGTTTGGAGCTAGGAACCTCTAAGAAGAAAGGGCTGCTTCACTCAGTGTGATCCTTTCTAGTTGCTCCCACTCACCTGTAAAGACCATGACTTCGTTCATATTTACAGATGGACATGTGTGGCACATTTTCCTTTCCCATTTGTCGGTTGACGACCATTTAGGTTATTTCCATTTCCTAGCTATTGTGGATAGAACAGTAATGAACATGGCCAAACAAGGGTCTGTGGAGGACGATATTGATGCCTTTGAACATATGCCTAGAAATGTTGAAACTGGGTCAGGTTATTTTATACAAATTTATTTAGAGACTGGAAATCTTCTTGTTCTTCATCCTAATGTCTAATATTACTTCCATGTACATTATAAACACCATACTACACTATTATTTTGGCAGTAAGCATTCAGTATTTTTTAAAATGTACCCAAAATGGGGTTTCCAGGGTTATAGTGCAAAGGTAGAGTGCTTACCTAGCAGACCTGAGGCCCTATGTTCAATCACCAGTCCTGAAAATAAAGCAGTGTTAACTCTCCTTTCTTCACCCCTGTGTCCTGTGTGCATAGGAAGGATCTCTGCTGTTAGGACTTCACCAGCTCCCTGTCGTTCAAGTGTGCTTAGGAGGATTATTTTAGCTTTTCTATTTCCAACTGTGTTTTCTTTAAAGCTTGTTTCTAAGAGTTATTTTGATGCACTCAGAATTCTAGGCTCAGAGTTTTGGTCCCTCGCTGCTTTAGAGAAGCTGCCCCTGTGTTTTCTGGACCAAGCTGCAGCTAAGGAGGTATCTGCTACCACTCTTGTCCTGGTTCTGGTGTCACGGTCCTTCCTCTCGTCATCTGCTCATTGCTGTGACACCTTGGACTGCCTTTTATTAAGCCTCATGGGTGAGGGACTTACAGCTATATTATTTGGGGAAAACTGCCATTATTTCCTTAAAACATATCTCCCTTCCCTTTCCCAGCTTGCTTTCTTTAGGGACTCTTGTCCTGTATGAATGAGGCTGTGAGAGTTGGCCCCATAGCTCACCAGTGGTCCTGTCACATTCCCCAAGACTTCTTCTCAGGCTAGCTGTGGATGGCTCTGATGCGCCTCCCTTCTGCTAGAGCGATCAGTCCTGTGCAGGGGACTTCTGGAATCCCAGGATTCTCTTACCTCTCGGTCTTCGTTACAGGAGGCAAAATCCTGACTCTTAAGGACTTGAGTCTGGTTTCTAACAATCGCCAGAGAACCAAGTCAGTTTACCCGGATCTTTCTCCTCATTATTACACATTCCCCAAATTATTTACACCTACTGATTCTATATACTCCAAATACAAAATTTGCATGCTCAGAACCGGATGCTCTGAGATGCCGGTAACTATCCTTGAGTGTAGTTCGGGGTTGAGGTTAAACGATCTGGACATCTTGGTCTTTCTGATGGCTACCTTTGAATCTCTGGTCAACAACACCTGAGTGTGGCCTAGTGCAGGTGGGTCGAGATGACATGTCCGACTTTACGGGTCCTGGAACTGTGCAGGTCTCCACCCAGCCTGGTGAGAATGAGCAGGGTTTGCTTTCCATGATTCCTCTTGTTGGCTCGGGTGTCCTGAAAAACCTCTGTCCACCGATGCCTGCCCCACCCAGATCTCCATCTTCATCCATAAAGTGCTTTTAACCTTGACTCCAGAGATACTTGCTGGCACCTTTGCACATGGCCAAGCTTTTCCCGGCTCTTCTGCTCTGCACTAAGTAATGAGGCAGGCGCTGTGCTGGCCGAGGGACTAGCTCTAGTCACCATTCTGTCCTTTCTTTGTCTTTCTTCTTAACCTTCCTGGGAGCAGGCAGAAACCAGTGCTTGCCTTCTGTCTTGGCTGCAGGCAGAGGAGGAAAGTCAGAGATGGAGATGCTGTGAAACAGATGTGAAGCTCTTTCCTGGCGATGTAGTTCACTTTTGTAGAAACAGCAAAACGTGGATCTTCAGCACATTTGTGAAAAACGCAAAAAGTGTACCCTCCAGGGCACAGAGGTGTATAGATTTTGTGTATTATAGTTATGGGAACATTGACAGTTTAGTGATGACGGCCGAGAAACTAATGTTTACTTGGATGAGTATTCATGTTTTATTTAAATCGTCTTTGTCATAGCGCCGTGGTGCTTAGTGTCTGGGGAGGAGGTGTTTGTTAAGTATTTTGAAGGAAAAGCAGTATAATGTTGCTTGTCACCCAATAGAAATCAGCAGTATTTCTTCATATTTAAATATCAAATACAGTTAAAATAGTTCAGAAAACCGAAATATCTTCAAAAGAAAGAGGAAATTTTAAGGGGCATCATTTGAAGGTAAACATCAGACAAAATTGGGTTACATATTACCAAATTTAAATTTAAAAATCAGAGTACTAAAAATCTGTATTTCATAGTTACTGTTTTTTAAAGAATAAGAAATTCCTAATGGTCATATTTATAGAATTCCAGAGACATTTCACAGCAAAGCCGGATTTCATTTGTAAGTTTAAAGGATCCTTGCTCTTCACTCCCCATGACTTTATTATGAAGCCTTGCGTCCCTCAAGCTGCTAATGTGCTGTGGCCTTGACTTGGATGATCCCCAACAGCGACGTATCTCTCCACAGCCACTCAGAATCGAGTGAGACGGGCTTCCTGCACCAAATCTCTCCACGTACATATGACAACTTCTGCCATTTCCAAAAGATGAATGATGTCTTGTCTGTCTCCGTAAGAATGTTGTGTTTGGTATAGAATTTCTCAGTTGGCCTTTTTTTGTTAACAGTTTGCTTCAGGAAGTTTTTCTGTTTTGCAAAAGTAAATAATTCATTTGGAATGTATGAATCTATAATTCTAGTGGAAATGTCTTACTTTATTGTTTCATTTTTGGAGAAACTTCCCCACTTTTCTAGTCCTCCTAATCTGTGTTTTATCAGAATTTTTTGAAAACATGCATCTTTATGACAGGATTGAGGGGGAGCTCAGTCTCCAGGGAGACCTAAGTTACCCAGTGACTGGCAGAGAATGACAGAAAGGAACAGTGCTTAGTGCAAGTGAACTAGACACGTTGACCTCAGGACACACCGGGTTTGATAGTGCTGGTCAGGACAGCAAAGGGACAGCCTGACTTGAAGCTCAGAAGACCTGGGTTGGCATGATTTGAAAAAACAGACAGGTGTGAGCAGGGATGAGGATGCCCAGAGAGGAGGTAATGGGATACGAAACACACGGGTTATTTCAGACTCCTCTGTCTAGTCGTCAGACACCCAAGAGCTGCACATCCTCTCAACATGCAGCACTAGCCACCTTGCAGCTGCACACTCTCATGCAGCCACTGTCACTGCATGGGGAGCAAGAGAACGGGGTGCTCAGTAAACCCCAGGGAAGTCCAGAGTCTAGAGAATAGAGGAAGTTCAGAAAGCTCTTTCTAGATCCTAGACTCAGGGCCAAGTAAAAAATAGTCTCATCTTATTAACTGACCAAAGTCTTGTGTCCCAAGCCAGTTTCCATTCATCAGAAAGATGAGATGAGCTGTCCTGAGGTGAGAAAGGAGCCGAAAGGCCACTACGGTGAGTTTAGCGCTGTGACATCCCTGTGACGTGTCTAGTCCCGAATCCTGCTGTCACGCCTAGACCATGGCTTCGCATCTAGAAGTCTGAAAAAGATGTAAAAGGACAATATTGCTTGTGCTTTCCAGTTTACCCGCTGCTATTTACACGAATCCTTTGGGTTCTTGGACGGCCACTGCGGAGTCTGGATGCTCCCGGGTAGTGGCAGCGCCAACGAAGCTCGTCTGCTGTGTCTTAGTCTGCTGTGTCCCCGTCTGCTGTGTCCCCGTCTGCTGTGTCCCCATCTGCCGTGTCCCCGTCTGCTGTGTCCCCGTCTGCCGTGTCCTCGTCTGCTGTGTCCCCGTCTGCTGTGTCCTCGTCTGCTGTGTCCGTCTGCCGTGTCCCCGTCTGCCGTGTCCTCATCTGCTCTGTCCTCGTCTGCCGTGTCCCTGTCTGCTGTGTCCCCGTCTGCCATGTCCCCATCTGCCGTGTCCTCGTCTGCCGTGTCCCCGTCTGCTGTGTCCTCGTCTGCTGTGTGTGTGTCCCCGTCTGCTGTGTCCCTGTCTGCTGTGTCCCCGTCTGCCGTGTCCCCGTCTGCCGTGTCCCCGTCTGCCGTGTCCTCGTCTGCCGTGTCCCCGTCTGCCGTGTCCCCGTCTGCCGTGTCCCCGTCTGCCGTGTCCCCGTCTGCCGTGTCCCCGTCTGCCGTGTCCCCGTCTGCCGTGTCCTCGTCTGCCGTGTCCCCGTCTGCTGTGTCCCCGTCTGCTGTGTTCTCGTCTGTTCCTCCTCCTTCCTTCTCCTCACCCTTCACCTCCTCCTCTCTTGTGTCTTTTTCTTCTTCCTCCTGTATCCTTGTCCTTTCTCCGTTTCTCCAGTTCTCTGTTACTTCAGTTTCTCGTGTCTGCTTGTTTTTTGTATACACGGCCTGTTCTCCCTTATGTGTTATTTAGAAGTCTTGGAAAAAGCATTTTCTCTAATACTTGCTGCCCTAATAAAATAGTCACGGGTTTGGTAATGGGGCGGTTTGGCACTTTACTGATTTTAACATGGCAGGGGAATGCATGCTTTGTTATACTATGGAACACTGTCTTTTGTGCTTGGTTTTATTTCTATTTAAGCATGTTTTAAATTCATAATTACACTTAAGTTGTTAATTTGCAAAATTTATTTAGTGTCTGCTGTCAGTCTATTCCCTTAAATTAAGAACTACGGAACAAATTAGTTCTTACTGATAATTATATTTTCTAAAAACTGTTGAAGCAAATCAAAACTGTAATGTCAAAGTATTTCCTCAAATGAAGTGAAGCCAAACCCGTAATCTAAGCTGGTTTATAATTCTACTTGCACATAAACACTCCTTCTAATGGATTTCCTGTGCTCCTGAATGGTGAACCTGAAGCCAGAGGATCCCAGAGAGGAAAGACACACAGAGAGAGCAAAGCATTTACACATCTTGTCTTAGAGACTCAGAGCTAATGCTCTAGGAGGTGTCCTGATCTCTAAGGTCAGACAACAAATTAAAGCAAGGTTGGTTAAGGAGAAGGGCATGAGTAGCGACTTGGTCCTTTGCTGCCTTTGCACTGCTCTAGGCAAGAGCAGAATCTGGTGTGCTGCTGCTTTCTCTTCTTTGATTCTTCCTTTGGGGCCAGTCTTGTCTACCTAGATGTCCTTAGTAGGTGACTCTCCATTCATGTTCTCTCTCTGTCTCTCTCTCCCTCTCTCTGTCTCCTCTCTGTCTCTCCCTCTCTCCTGCTATTGCCCCCACCCCTTTCTCCCTTTCTTCCCATGCGAACTGAAGTCAGCATGCTACAAGGACTGCTTCCTTGTGAGTCAGATACTATTAGAGAAGGACTGGACATGACCATGGCATCAGAAACTCTGCCCCAATCTTCCCTGAGTTCTTACACGCTCAGCAGTCTGTGGGTCTCATTTCTCCCAGTAGCAGGGGCAAGTCATGTCTGCCTGCTTTGCTTGGGGTTTGTAGGTGGGGCCGTTCTGGAGGATGAAATGTTACTAGGATCAGTGATCCTTTGCCAAGTTTCCACATGGGGTCATAGACAGTGCTGGGGTGCAGTCCGTGATCTGGGGGTCAGTTGTTAAACTTTCAGCTATGACACTGAGTGTAAACTCTAAAAACGTGAGAATCGAGAATTTTTTTCCAAATAAAATATGAAAAATACAATACGGGTGGTGGTGGCATATGTCTTTAATCCCGGCACTCTGGAAGCAGAGACAGGAGGATCTCTCTGAGTCCGAGGCCAACCTGGTCTACAAGAGCGAGTTCCAGGACAGGCTCCAAAGCTACAGAGAAACTCTGTCTCAAAAAAACCAAAAACAAACAAAAACAAAAAAGAAAGGAAAGAAAAGTCCACACGTATGATTGTATACAGTGATGGCATGGTTCCCTTGCTAGCATGTTGTGTGGCTCTGTATCATCATGCCCTATGGTCTCTTTAAATGTAGGGCAGATCACATCTTTATACTGTTGGTGATAAGAAATGTGTAGTAGCCGATCTCTTCCTGCCTCCAGGCAGTAGCTTCCAGAGCATTACATGATCTATTTCTTTTCTTCTGACATCTTCTGTGACCACATCCTTTGTGTCCCTTTCTCTCAGTTTCCCTTTCTGTCTCACTTCTCGCACACGTTGCCCTTTTCCATGTGTGCCTGGAATTGCACAGTGCCCTGTCATCCCCCGAGGGACCCCTGGCTCGACTTTTACTGAGGGTTTGGCAGAACCTTGGGAAACATGCTGCACATTACAGCAAATAAAGCCCAGGAAAAATGAAATATTAGACACCAGCAAACCCACCTGCATTCTCTGATCTGAGAGCGGTTTTGTCCATTCTGCCTCCTCCATGTTTCCAGCTGAGCAAAGCCCATTGTCCCCAGCTCTTTACCTGGTAGATTCGAATCCCAAATTGCTGTTATTTCGAGTTGAAACACAAGGGCTATAGAGCCCTCACATGGACCATCCTACACAGACCCAAACTGAAGCTCTTATGAATAAGAAATCTTCTTTTCCTCAGCCAACCTTTAGTTGATAAATACATAGATAAGTAAATAATAAGAATCCCTGTAGTAATTTAAAAATAATTTGAAAACCAAATTTTTTGAGCATGATCAAGTCTTTAACTATTTATTCTTATTTTAGTTTAAAGATATATTTTATTTTTTTAATTACAAATATATATGTGTATGTGAGAGTACATACCCTGTATGGGATGCTTACAGAGACCAGGGATGTCTGATCCCCTAGAGCTGGGATTACAGGCAGTGGTGAGGCACCCAACATAGGTGCTGGGAATGAAGCTTGAGCCCTCAGTAAGAGCAGAACCTTTGAAAACCACCCAATCACCTTCCCATCCCTAAAAGATTTCTTTAACCATCTGGAGAATAGACTGGTCCTGTGTGTAATACTGGAAGAGACCATGGGCACGGAGGGTTGTTCTTGGTTTGGGGAAATGACTGTAGCCTTCTTCACCCTTTGGTTAGGCCTGTCCTTCCCCACCTCCGCCCTTGTCACGCGTCTCCTGCTCTTTCCTTCATTGTCCATCCTGTTCTGTTCTTTTTCTCTGTGTTTATCCTGATGTTTGCACTGAGCCACTTGCACTTGTGGATCATGGTCCGCTCTACAGTGTGGTGAGTGAGCTCCCGACTTCACACATCCCGAAATCCTGATTACAGAGTGAAACCAGACGTCTTCTCACCAGAACGTCCTTGATCTTCTGTGCATCTCGGTTCTTCCGTGAAGTCCTTTACATCTTCTCTTTTTAAGCATGTCAGTAATAGTTATATCCACATCTCCAAGTTACCTACCGGGCACCTTATTTACCTACCTTTATTCTCAGCTGCCAAGATTCCTGAATTACAGTGCTGTCTTCCAACCCATGCACTGATGAAATATATAACCCATCTTGGAAACTTGATGGTGTCTGGAGTCTTAGACGTGGTGTTTGTTTATGAATGCCTTCAAACAGCCTGTTTTCATAGAAATTTTGTACTTGAAGTAGTTGGGTTAGTTTAAGATACCCAGAAGTTGAAATTCATTAATTTTTTAAAGGCTCTTTTGTTTCCTTCTTATCTCCCTGACCCCAGTGCCTGGAACAATGTGTTTTTGAGCTCTTGATGGCTTGGAGTCCGCTGTCCTGTTCCACCTTGTAAAGAGATGCTCTGGGAGATGAGAGTGGCTGTGGTCCTTGTTGGCATTTCCACTTGCCTCTGTCCTCCAGCCCTTGGAGAAGCTTCTGCTGAGCTTGAGTGGTTTTTGCTCCTGCTAGCACTCCTAACCATTTAACCACGTCTTACCTTCTTACTGATCCACATTTGAGTCAAATAACACTGTAAAATTAGAGCACTGTAGTTTATGACAGAAGGGTTTGTTTTTAACCATTTGGGGTTTCTTTGTTTGGAGATCACACTAAACATAATGTAGAAGGGAGGTACAACCCTGAAACTGGAGCTGTTTAGGGGTGCTGGGCTCCCACAGCTCAGTGAACTCTGTCTCCTGAGTATTATCCTGTTGTGGTAGTCTTCTGTTCATGGTGAACAAAAAGGTCAATTCATGGATGAGCCCCATCTCTCCTCTTGCTTTAAAAACACTCACGGAAAGTTTAGTTAAAATAATAAATATATTCATTGAAGAAGCATTAATTTTATTTGCAAATTAATGTTATTCACTTTACAATTCTTTTAAATTCATTTTTTGCTTTTACAACTATATTATTTAGCTTTAAAAAGCTACACACACACACACACACACACACACACACACACACACACACACACATATATATATAATTTAGCTTTTATAGTTCCAGAAAGTGTCATGTAGCCTGCTATGGAAGAATAGTCATCAAGTTTTGCTAAGAACTGCACAAGCTATAATAATAACCATCATGATGAGACATGCCAGTGGTACCATAGTGGCATGACTATTATGGGGGTAACCAACCACTTTCATATGAGATTTAAGGCACACATCATGAAATGGAATGCATACCTGGTACTGTAAACTATGCCAAGAGCCCATGGCTAGGCAGGTTATAGGCCCTATGGTGGAACCTATTATTACATAGCTAAAGGGACACAATCAGACTGTTCCCTAAATATTTATCTTTAGATCCATAGATTAGTAGAGCTCTCAGCCCTTACCTGAGAAGTTTCTTTTTGCCATAGATAACACTTAACATAGATCAAACTTCAGAGAATAAGGGACTATCTTATGCTTATCCCTAAATGGGGCACTTACACCACAGTCCTTCCCCAAGGCTCAGGGGTCACCATGGAGGCAGGGACTGAAAAATGGTATCTTCTGGGCATGACAGGACCCTTGCACATATGGACTCAGCCACCATAACTGTCTATGTAAGATCCGTATAAGATCAAGGCAGTCAAAATTCTAACACAAACAAGGGGGAGGCTAACAAAGCCTCGCTAGTTTCTAAGGAAGCATTGGTACTTGGTGGCTGCAGGGAGAAAGAAAATCCATTTTCTTCAGGGATGTGCCTCAGGTAGGTTACCATACTCCATGGATGGCCTTATGCATGTGCACTTACCAGCAGCACTAACTGGACTCAGTGACAAAAACAAAAGGACATGAAGTTGTCATAAGAGAGATCTGGTGGGAAGAATCTGGGAGAGACTGGAAAGGAAGGTATTGGGGTGGGTTTGACTAAAATACACTGTAAACATGTATGAAATTTTTTAAAAAATTATCAACAATTATAAAAGGGGTATTCACAAAATATATTCTCCTCTTTAAAAATGCTACATTATTTTTGTGGGGGAAATCCAATATATTATTAGTTAAAATTACTATTTTCCATTTTTTTGAAATTTTTATTTCCCTGAATTAACTTCAATTTGTATAATGGGGAAAAGTATTTTGTTATTATTATTGTTACTGGTGTTGAACTGGGGTCTCATGAACCAGATTGGCTTTAGTCCTACTATGTAGCCAAGGAGGACCTTGAACTCTTGATCCTTCTGACTCTACATGCCTAGTGCTAGGACTATAGGCCTGTCCCTCTGTGCTTGGTCTTTAGAGAAAATTGTTAAGTGGACAGATTGCACTGTGTCCACATGTTTCCTCTTCCCCAAATTAAAATATGTTGGATTTGGAAATATCTTCATTATTTTTCTATGTTTCATTATATTAATAGAAAACATTAATCCTTTAAAATATATTTGCTCTTTCCAAATGAACTGAAGGCACTACAAATATGTCGTTAATCCTGGATTCAATGCAAATTGACTTTTTAAACTATAAAATACATATGAGAATGAATTCAATGTAAGCAACCAAAAAGTGCTCTCAGTCCAGAAGAGAACTTCTTACTAATTGAAAGAAAGAGCTAGGAGTGTGAATATAGCTCAGTGGTAGACCACTTCCCTGCCAGGCACAGGGCTCTGTTCTCCACCTCCACTATAAATAACAATAATAATACTAATAGACAAAAACAGAGAATAGACAAAAGTACAATAAGTCATTCAGCAAAAACAAACTTGACCCTACCCTTGGAGAAAACAAATGAAGTGCAGTTGGGAAGGAATTCGAACTGATACAGATGGAGGGATAGTTTCCCTTTGAGTAGATGAGATAGTTTCATCCTTGGGGTCTTAGTTAGGTTTTCTGTTGCTATGAAGAGAAACCATAACTATGGCAAGGAAAACTTTTAATTGTGGCAGCTTACAGTTTTAGACCTTTATCATCGTAATGGGACATGGCACAGGCAGATATGGTGTTGAAGAAGAAGCTGAGAGTTGTACATCTTGATTGGCAGGCAACAGGAAGTGAACTGTCTTATTGGGCATAGCTTGAGCATAGGAGACCTCAAAGCCCACTCTCCGTCACCTCCCCCCCACCCCGGCCCAGTGATGCGATGCACTTCCTCCAACAAGGTCAAACCCACTCCAACAAAGTCACACCTTCCAATAGCGTCACTTCCTTTGGGGGTCACTTTTTTTCAAACTACCATACTCTGCACTGTAACATTGCCACTTGCATGTGGCCTTGACAGTTGGTAGTGTGGATCTCCCACATAAGTCAGGAGGTATTTTTCTTATATTAATATTTTAAGCCAATTCATGTAGTGTTGAAACACTCCAGAGAAGCAATTCAGCTCTTCTTTAAGCTAACAGCTTTAAACGGTGAGCCTGTTTGTCATGAGGCCATAGGCAGAGAGGGCAAGAAGAGGAGCTTCCCTGCCTTCACCCTATCAGCTTTGCTTTGTGGCTCTGAGAATTCTCGATTTCTCGGCTTTGTGCAGATAAATCCTCGAAGAGAAATGCTCTGCATCTCCCAGGCAGAGAAATGAGGTCCATGATTAAACAGAATCGCCAGCAGCTCCCACGCAGCTGAACCCAAGAGGACGGGGTGATATCCATTCTCTCCACTTGTGAGAGGCACTGCACGTAGGGACTAATTTTCTGATAGATTAGCTTTCTCCGTATATCCTCAGCCATCATTTATTCAGTTGCTGATCTGACCTATTATTACAAGACAACACTACAAGAAAAATACAACTTAAAATGACATCATGCACTTTTGTTACAGGTCACACAATAGTTTGAACCTATTTGTAGCCAATCTTCTTCCCCTTCCAGCAGCTCAGGATTCAAACTTGGGAATCCCTTATTGCTATATAGATTTCTGAATTTTTATGCAATTACCCTTTCATCTTTAATACAAAATATTCTGAAAGAATTCCCCATCAGAAACTGCTTTAACACAACCTAAGGAATTGGGTGGTTCAGTCGATAAACAGCTCTGCCCCGCTGGGAGGGAAGTTCACGTCCAGCTTCAAGTCTAAATTAAATGAGCTTGATCGTATCTCTTCAGTCTCTTGTGAGCAGCAGTCCAGAGTACTGAACTGTATGAATAATTCCACCGTTCTGTGTGATTGATAGTCTAGGCTCGAGAGAGTCCCGGAATTGAACTAACAACCACACTAAATTGTATCACATCTTTAGAGGAGATAGCCCTGTTTAGCAAGGGCGCGGGTACATGGATGGGCCATGTTAAGCTGCATGCATCATCCTTTGCAGCAGCTGGGTAGAGGGTGGTACCCGGCTCGGCTCAGCTCTTGGCATCAGGTTCTGCAGCTCAGACTGCACGGGGTGATTTATTTTCTTCCCGGGGCTTCCCCTAGCTTCGACTTTTTGTGTGTGATATTATATCTACTGATAAATATGTGAATTTTTCTTGCTAAGTCATTTATCTCTAGCAGTGATAAGAGATATCTGTATTTTGAAAAACGAAAATACTCCTTTTGCTGAAGTCCATGTGCATTCTCTGGGATCCGGAACCCATTGCATTTTTGCTCCCTGCTATTTGGCTATTTAAACATACATTTGAAAGAGAGGAAGCATGGGCACGCGATGGCAGGGCTGTCTAGAGAAGCAGGGACGTCACCGCTACCTCTGAGCCTGGTTGGTCGTGTCCATTGCTTTATCTGTATAGAACCCTGACAGGAGTGCAGGGAGCAGCCTTGGCAAGGAGCACAGCTGTGCTCCCACCCAACAAACCCACTAGTACTTTTCAGTACTCAATTCCATTCTTCAAGGGCACAGAAAGTTTCTTTTGAATATACGGTCTGGAAATGGATATGCAGAAGAAAATTAATTTCAAATATAATATTGCAAGTAATTCTTAAAGAAGGCAACCCCTCCCCTAGAAGTCAGCGTGAATAAAACAGGAACTTGAATCTAGTGAAAACAGAACATTGTAAGGGACGCGTTCCCATCAATGCTGGGGTGAAAATTACCTTGAGATCGTTTCTGACTGTCTGGAGCTAACACATCAGATAGCAGCGATTTGCCTTGGCCTTGTCTAGAGCTGCTACAGGACTGGACTGGCAGGACTTGTACACCCTGTCTCCTCCCCTCCCCTCTCCTCCCTTTCTGTCCCTGTCTCCCCCTCCTTTTCCCTCTCTCACTGTTCTTGCTCCCATGGCAAATGTCAGTCACCTATAATGAAGTGGAAGACTGATGGTAAATTCTGCTTTCCAGTGTAAACTCACTAACTCTCTGGGCCTTCTAATGCATGCATGAGCTGTGTTTTCGACTTTCCTGTACACAAAGCACAAAAGCAGAAGCGGAAAGCAGTCACATAATTTATTGATGCTTCCCTTAAAAGGTTTATTAATCATAAGGATGAAATGTTACTATGATGTCCCCATTTTATTATTTTTTTTAAGATGTGATTACAGGAAAACTAAACCCCTGTAATCTCGGTACTTGCATCGCCTCTATTTACTAATTAGTAAATGAAGCGGGTTGTTTTCTTTGTGGAGATGAGGTCAAGCATGTTTACAAAGCATGCCATTTTGCAGTATTTGTGGTGAGATGTCTCAGTAGGCTCACTCGGTCTCCAGCTGGTGGCGTTGCATGGGACAGTGGTGGAACAATTAAGGAAAGAAAATGAGTCCCTAGGGACAGGCACTGAGATTTCATTGCCCAGCCCCACTTCCTCTGTTTACTGTTTGCTTCCTGCATGCGGGTGTTGACCCCCTGGCCATCTAGTCTGTCAGTCTGCTGCCACATCTTAGGTGCCAGAATGGCCTGCAATCCTCTGGGAGTGTGAGCCGAAACAAACCTTCTCTCCACTGGATGACTTTTGTCAGGTTAGATTATCACTGCAGCAGGAAAGCCACTGAGAGTCTAATCTAATACGCTAAGCTAATTAATTGTTTCATTTTATATGTGGTAGCAAAGAGCTCAAAGCAACAGTCTATTTTGATGTATTTTAAATTAAGTTTTCTGCTGCATTAGAAAAGAAAATGATGATTTGGTTATTTAATTGTTAAACTAATGAGGCAGGTGTTCTAGAATCTCTTGCTTCATGTTAAACACGAGAAACATGGGACACACACACTTATACTCATATACGGAAAGAAAAGCCTATCCCACTTCTTGATTTTTTTTTTAGTAATGCTAAGTTTCTCAGTTTAGAATTAATAGCTCCAAATATTTAAACCTTATTTTCAGAACTGTGTAAGCATTTGGCCACAAACACTAGTGCACTCTCCAAATACTTCTGGCACCGGATGCTACGTAACACTTCCCATAGTTAGTGTGGGGCAATTTTCTTCTCAGCCTTACTAACATTTGCCCAGCAGCACAGTTTGAAACCTGCCGTGAGCTTGGCATTGTGCTGGGTGGTGGAATGTCCTGCCTCATCTTTCAGATCAAGTGCACAGGTACACATGGGGTGAAGGGTCACACGGGAAATGTAGCTCTTCTGCAAGTGTACGTTTTGACTCCTAATCCTATAAACTGGTTCTTCTGTTAATTTGTCAAGATGAATGTTGGCATATCAGGTCATAGCTTGTTTTACTTTGTACCAAATTAAGGATTAACCTGGAGTCAGTACTTGAGAATATAGAAAAATAAGCTTACGATGGTAATTAACTGTGTGACACAGGACCAACAAGAGCTACCACTGGGTAACTGGAAATACATCAGCTACTTATAAATATACCCAGAGATCACTGCCCTGGGCTCATATGCCTGGATTTAACACTGGAACTGTCCTGACATGGCCTGTCATCTTGAAGCCAGAGATAAATGAGAGCAGGAGGGAAAGAGAGGCAATGAGGAAAAGCGAAGTAGAGGGTTAATTGACCGGATCAAGTAGGCTGGGCTTCCACGGAGGAATAAAGGTGTCCGTGTCTGTCGGGGATACAGAAGCGCTCAGTAATTCATCTGTGATGCCAATCCTTCCCAAACTGTCTAAGACTCAGCACTTGTACCCTCCTGATCTTGGGCAGCAGCAAGGAAAGAATGGGTATGGCAACAGAGCCCACCTTGCACTGGACAGGAGGGTGTTGGTGTGCCATTCAGATGGCAACAGGGCTACCTTGCACTGGAAAGGGGGGCTGTTTGTGTGCCTGTCAGACTCACTCTCCAAGGCCCTTCTCCTTTACTAACTGACCGCACTAGGATGGCTATGGCACGATTAATACAAACCCAGAGACAGACACTGGGGTTCAACCTGAAGGTCAGAAAAGCAAAACAGCCAGGCCACTGGCTCTTACTTCTAACTCAGTTCAAAATGGAGATTGTGCCTCCAGGAATCCTCAGGTCTGAGACCTGTCTCCTCCCATTTTATAATCCTCTCTAGGGCTGGGATTAAAGGTGCGCATCACTGGGATTAAAGGCCTGCACCACCCGGTTTCTATGGCAAACTAGTATGGCTACTGGGATTAAAGGTGTGTGTCACCACTGCCTGGTCTGTAAGGCTGACCAGGGCAGCTGTTTTACTTCCTGATCTTCAGAAAAGCTTTATTTATTAAAATACAAATGAAATATCACTACAAATAGCAACAATGCTGTATGAGTTCCCTTACCCAGTATAGACAGATGGGACCAAGATGGGGTGGAGGGTCGGAGAGGTTTGGGGGCCAAGGAAAGCAGAGAGAGTCCTGGGATGTAGTAAAGGAGTTCAAAGTTCCCAGTGTCTCCCCTCTGATTCCCCCTTGCTGCCCATGCATCTGCGCACGCCGTTTGTCCTCATCGCCGCCATGTCTTGTGAGAAAGAGTGTGACATGATGACGGCAATGCAGAGCTACTAGGGTTGTTCACAGGCCGGACCCTGAAGATCGTTGGTAAGTCAGACTGTGGGGCTTCTCGGGGCAAGGTTCTGGGTAGGCAGGGTTGTTTTCTTTCAAGCGCACGTGTTTCTGATTCAGTGTTCCGTGATAATGTCCTTGTAACCAGAGGGAACCGCCTCACCCCCCTCGTCATCTTCACAACAGAAGCTAGCCTCGGAATCTTTGACTAGGCCATCTGTAGAAAATGGTGGACAATCCAGGGATGCCTGGTTGGCATCCTATGGCCACTGGGACAAAGTGCCACACACTGGTGGCTTTAATCAACAGGAACACATTGTTCAAAGTTCTGTAGGCCCCAGAGTCAAAGACCGAAGCCTCGGCAGCACTAGTCTCCCTCTAAATCCTGTGAGCCGCATTCCCTCCCTACAACTTCCACCTGCTATTGGTCAAGGGCATTCACTGCAGGCACGCACTGATTTTCTCTCTACATCTATTCAGTCCTCCCTCTGGATAGGTCCGTCTGTGTCCAATTTCTTTTCTTTCTGAGGACAATAGACTCTTGATGAGAACCTATTTAACGCGCGCCTCTTAATTTGACCACGCCTACCAAGAAGGCTCCAGTGACTGACCCCCTCCTGGGGAGGGTGGGAGACTTATCTGTCTTCTGAGGAGAGGGCAGCGCTTACCCCTTCCCAAGTTGTTCAGGATGGGGCTTGTTTCTCTCTATCAGCAGAGAACCTTGTTACATGTGGGCTGAACCTGGATGTTGCTTTTCCAGTCAAAACCACAGTGGAACTGAAAGGTGAAAGTGGAAACAAGGAAGCCTACTAGCTGGAGGTCCTGACCCAAGTTCCAGAGCCACACAGACATGGGTTTTTCTTCTCTGCTACTCACCTAGTGTGCCTCTGACTGAGCCTTTCTGATCTCATTGTCCTTGTGTATAAAGTGATAACAGTGGTGTTTGCCAAATAAAGTTGATGTTAAGGGATTAAAGTGTTTGATTCAGGTAAAATGCTTCTTGGTGTCCAGCTCGTAGTTCCTGGGGCCATCACAGAAAATATTCCCCATAGCAATTTCCTTTTGCTTTTAGTAGAATGTAAAATATTCTAATTTTAGTAGAATATGAAAACTTAATATACATCTACTTATTTCTTCTTCCCTTGTAAATTAGAGAGCCAGTCTACCCTGCTCCCTGAGGTGTGAATGAGCAGCCCTGTGTTTGGAATTCAGTGTCTCATAGGGGGCAGGAGGCACAGCTGGGGGGAACTGTATGGCTGAAGAAAGGCAGGGGCTGATCCGGCTCAGGGCATAGCAGGGGCTGCCCAGCTGCCCAGTGCCAGGAACAAGAGGACAGGGTAGAAGCTGACAAAGAATCAAGAAACAAGGATGAGAGCAATAGTGCCTGTCACCTGTTAGAGGTGAGCCAGATCTCTGGGGTACAGAGGCCTCAGGCTGTGAGGTGCACACACGGTAATGGGTGGGAGCAAAGCAAACCACCTCTGGATGGGACAGTAATCAGACATTCTGAGAACGGCTTGTGAATGGCCCTTACAGGATTGTGAACTTTTTTATCAGTTGTGAGCCGTCCCGACCAATGACAACATCGTGGTTTGAATGTGCAGTGTCGTCCCCCATAGGCTCATACGCTTAAACAACTTTCCCACAAGATGGTGCTTACGACGTGTGCATCTGCCATGTCAGAAAGCCACACTCCACTGCTCTCCACAGCTCTCCGACTGCATTTGCGGGTGTCCCAAAGCTGGACATACGCACATTAATGAGGTGTTTGGCCACATACTGTCTAGTCAAACAACTGGTGGCACATCCATTGAAAGGCGGAGTCTTGCTGGAGGAAGTGAGTCACTGGGTGGACCTTGGAGTTTAATTGCTTGGCTCTCCTCTGTCCACTCTCTGCTTTCTGAGTGCAGACACAATGTGACTGGTCCCACCATGCTCCTGCTTCCATGTCTTCCCTTCTATGGTAGGCTCTCAAGCAAAATAGACCCTCCTCCCTTACATTACTTCTTCTCAGGCATTTGATCAGAGTAACCAAAACAGCAGTCAGCAACACTGGGGAAAGCCAGCTGCCAATCTTCATGACTGCATTCAATAATGTTACGAAGTTCTGAAAAGCTCCAAATCCTTCCCTGACTGTTAGCCATCATCAAATGCCTAAACTTAAAAAACCTCTTGGAGCTGCTGTTCTGAAACTGCTCTACAGCAAGAGCCCCTTCAGCACTGCGCACAGCTTCTACGCCTGCTGGAGATGTAGATGCCTCCAGAGAGTGTGTCTGGGATCAGACAGGGCTCGGCATTCGGTATTGCGAGGGCCCTGGTTCAGTAGAAGGGCCTGGAGGACCATCTCCCAGCCACTGCAGCCTGGCCAGACCAGGGTGAGGGCTCTCCTCTCCCTGAGGTTCTGGGGTGTGTCCCATGAGCTCTATGTCGTCACATGCAAGTCATTTAAATATTTCTGCAGATGAATAAGTTAACAGGTAGCTTATGGAGAGATAGAACAGGGTTCCCAGCATCTGAGAGGGTTTAGTGCTGCGTCACCCTGGCCATTGCTCAATGACAAGGTTCATTTGGTCCTTGGTTACACGGACAAGTAGTACCAATGTCCTGTAACAGTTGTATCTGTTAACATCTAGTGTGTTTACACCTAAAGCTTATAAACTTAAAGGACGATTTTTTTTTGATGAAGATGTTGTTTTATTTCATGTTTCCTTATCTTTCTGTCTAATATTGACACAGAAGAAAGTAAGTTAAGGAGGGTTATTTTTTTTCAAAATTAATTTATTATATTAGATTTAGAAAAATCTAGAATTTGCTTTAACTGTGAAAGTCCCAGTCCCGGGAACTAGAGATACAAATTGAAATGAGCTGAAAGTTGTGATCCACTTCTCCTGGATCTATCGGTCTATCGGTCACACAAAGGAGAGATGAGGGCTGGGGCTGAGCTCTGCTGGGAGGGCACTTGTCTCCTTGTCTCTGTGCTCGAAGCTCTGGTGGCAGTGTGTGTCTAATCCAGATACTCCAAAGTCAGAAACGCAGCGGCCAGAAGCTCAGGTCCCTCTTCCGCTGCATAGCAACTGTGAGTCTGGGGTCTTCTTGTCTCAATGTAAACAAGTAAACAGACAAGAAAAGAGGAGATGAAATTTATTTGTAATTTCTATCAGTTTTCTTTCAATTTCATGACTAAAGAAATTCAAAGTTTTCCCACTAATAATCTAAAATATTTCTACCTCGAGACAAGTGAAAACCATTGAAATTCTGAGAATAATCGTAATTGTGATTAAATAAATCATTTAACCACTATTCAGACTTCCAACAAAAAGTGGTGTTACTAAATGAATGAAAACAAATAGGCACGAATATGGCTGGCGTGGCTTCTGCAGTGCTTAGGGAGTACAGCTTTGAAATCTAGCTAGCGAAAGTTCTGAAAACTATGCTAGCCTCAAGATTAACTCTATTTTATGAAAAAATGAACTTCAAATATTAATATTCTATATTAATATTTAAACATTCATTTAAAAACCCATTTTTAAAATAGCTTGGATGCGGGTTTTTTACAACACATCTCATTTGTATGACAGGCTGTCGTCCACAGAGGCTCATATTGAATTCTGCAAATGAAAACGGAAGTTTCCAAGCACCCCAGATGCATGCTTATGTAATTCCCCTTCAAAACAAATCACACTTGGCGGGTCCCCTGAACCCCCGTCCTGGGGTATGTATTCTTGTTGTGGCATCTGTCCCGTTTAGCCATCTTTGCCTTTAACAGTACTTTATCCATCTGACAACTACTTCCCAGGGAGCTGCACTGTGTTGGACATCGTCACCTGATGCTGGAGCTACCCCAACAAACAAGACGTTCAAATGTGGGGAGCTTGGGTCTACAGAGGCAGAGGATGAATCATCGTGCACACACAAATGTAAGACACGGTGTGTGGCAAAGCAGAAGTACCAGTATGCCAGTCCAGTGTGGGCTAGCGGGTGGGCAGGGAGGGGAGCCTGCCATCACGGAGTGTCCAAGGACAAACTCCCTAAGGTAATACTTAAGTAAAGACCTGAGGGAGATGGAGGGTTCACCAGACAGCACTCCACGGGAAGGTCCAGCAGTGTACAGGGGCAGGTCGAACCTCCAGAAATGGCTAAGAAGCTAGTGACTGACCAGGATTCTCCAGCTGGACTGCAGTCGGTATCACCTTGGGAACAGATGGAAGCCTCGCAGACCACAGTGGCAGCAGGGGTCACATGTGCTGACCCTACATCCTGGGAGGATTCCTGCAACTACTCTGTTGAGAAGAGACAGTGAGAGTTGTGGAGGAAGAGAAAGTAGTTAGGACAAATGCAGAAAGGGTATGGATCCAGATGTGGATGGAACCCTGGAAGAGTGTGATCCAGGGCTGGCCGTGTGATGCTGCGACAGTATGAAGCAACAGGAAGATGTGTCTGCACCCAACTGTAACTGTGAGCCAGCATGGTGTTCTCAGCATCTGTGACTGCCCCAGAGATCTCGCTGGCTCTGCCCCTCTCCTAGAACACTGGTTTATCCATGGCCACGGTAGACTTTTTGCATGAGTTTGGGGTTCAGATCAGGTCCTCATCCTTGTGCACTGATCACACCCACTGAACTGTCACCCTAGCCCCCGAGTGTCTATAGCTCTAGATCTATGTCTCTTCCCTCAGTGAGACTGTTTTAATCTGGTGATTGAATAAGTGCGCTAACCTCATCTGTGTGGCATCAAATTTTACCTTATTTTCCTTCCCTGACCCAAATGTTACCACCCTGCTCTTGATCTTCCTAATTTGAAGTTTTTGTTGGTGGCACCCCTTTATCCCAGCCACCAAGGCCTGCAACTCAAGCATCTTTGAGAGTTTCTTACACACCACACAAATTCCTCTCCCCTTTCCTGAGTCCTTGCCTTATCTAGTATTCTTCCAACCAGAACTACATCCTGAGCACAGTATACAATTTGAAGTGTGGTTGTGTAGTAAGAAGGGTCACTTGTTGGTTCCCAGCTGCCCATCTCCATTAATCTGTGTATCGCCACGTGGTAGTGGCCTTCTGGCTAAAGTTTTGGCATGTCAGACTCTGGCAGTGGCTCCATAGCATCTCTCTGGCTCTGCCCTTCTTTCTCCCAGCATTCAGTTCCATCTTCCCCACCTACCTAAGTTCTGCCCTGCTATAGTTCCCAAGCGGTTTCTTTATTCATTAATGGTAATCACAGTACACAGAGGGAAATCCCACAGCGTGGTCGGGGTGTTATGTTCACCTCTTCACAGCGCTTTGGTGGCTTTGCTTTCCACTGTTTCCTTCTTACAGGACTGGCGGCTGGCCCACTGTGACCTGAGCCCTGCCTGCCCTCGGGACTCTGATTTGACTCCTTTGCACCCATTTGCTGCTCCTGAACCAACCGTGATTTGTGTCTTTACTTATACATTTATTCCTTCTAGAATTGTCTTTATATTCCATTGGGATAATGAAAATCTACTTATTCCTGTGTGGAGGCTCAGGATGAGTGTGCATCCCCGAATTCCTCCTGTAAACACGCATTTTAATTCTCTGCTCTGTGTGTGTCTCCATCTCACCCTGCTCGCCATCTTTACGGGTCTCTGCAACGCATTTATGGGTTTTGGTCTTCTCTATTCGATGTCTTTTTTGGGCTCCCAGTTCGTTGAAGCCGCAGACAGTCTTATTGGACTGTGGTGTCTCCACTGTCTCCCTGAAGGTGACGTTGGCCAGTGACCTCACAAGCTGACATGTGCTCTCTTTCTCTTATCACACTTTCCTGGTGGTGTCTCCACTGTCTCCTTGAAGGTGACGCTGGCTGGTGACCTCACAGGCTGACATGTGCTCTCTTTCTCTTGTCATTCCCATATCTAGGCCTCTAAGTATTATGTTGTTTAAAGACAGGAACTTTTAGAAATAAGAAAGCTTAGATAATGTCATCAGATTGTTCATCATGATGGAATTAACATTCTTATCAAAGGAGAGACCACAATTTTCTCCTTCATGTGGATTCATAGAAAGCAAATCCAGCAAAGCCCGGATGGTCAAAAGATCCCATCATCACTAGACACCAAATCAGCTAGCACAGTGATCCGGGAGCCAGGGCCTAGTGTGGCCTAATCACGCCGAGTTTCTGGCATTAGACATGTGTATGTTGAGGCAATTGTGAAAGCAAGCTGACCTTTGTGTTCCTGCTGTCCTCATCTCAGAACTGTAGAGCATTTATTGATAAGGCCTCCAGGGTCTCATCAGTGACTAACCTGCTGTCTGCATAGCGCCATGTTAGTTATAGTAACAGGAAGCTGTCTGGGGAAGTAGGATGAAATCAGAATAGCTGAACCGTCTTTAGGGAAAAAGAAGGCAAGTTTTCTGTACTGAATTGTTCCTAAAAACTACAGAGATGCTTGTTTAGGTAGGTAAAGACAGATGGGGGAATTCGAAGTATGGAAATTTTCCTTTGCTCAAAGAATGTGTTTTTAATGGCTAATTCTATGCAACAACTGATTCTCTGAGAAGTGATTATATTAGATATTAAAAGATGTTATGTCTCCAATGTGTAAATATTCAAGCTAGGAATTTCTAATCTCTCATCTAGTGGCAAAAGTAATTATAAGATGCCAATAAAACTCCCATAGATCACAGATCATGTGAAATTTCAGCTCAGAGTTTGTGTGTGTATAGTTGCACACCGCAAGACAGAATTGCTCAGAACTCATGTATACATGTATATATAAATGGGCATATATAAATCACATACAGGCTCAGAACTGATGTATACATGTATGAATGTTATATGAGCATACATAAATACTCATGAAGGCTTATGTGATCATCTTTCTCGTCTGGAAACTCCCCAGTCATAGGAGAGTGTTCGGTATTAGAGAGAAGCATTCAGGCCTGCGTGTTTTCATTATTTTTATTTTTCTACTATATCTCCTGCAGTTGTAATGTGTCAGTTATATCATAGGCCGTAGCTACATAAACAGTCACAGTTATGCACTGTTTCAATTTAGTGGGTCCCTTGAGGAGAAGGCTCTTGCCTTGCACGTCATTGTCAACCCATGCAGACTAGTGAGAAACCTTGTCAGGAGGAGCTGGACCTTAATAAATATTTATTTAATGAATTGATTTGAAGAGGAGCAAACGCAACAGGCATGGACTAGTGTGGCCGTGCTGATGGAGAGCGGCAAGGACAGCAGCAGACAGTGTGCCGAGGGTCGGAAAGCCAGCACAACACAGTCAAACTGGACTTTGACTCCCAGCTCTGCCATTTACAAACTAAATCACTTTTGGCAAAATGCTTAATCTCGTTAAAGCCTCCCTTTCGTATCTACAAAACATTCTCAGTGAAATTTCAGCCTGAAAAAGGCTGTAACTCATTTCTCAGCTATTTTTATGAGAAGTCATAATCACAGAAACATTAAGTTAATGAAATCATACAAGCTTTTTGTTGTTAGCCATGACTTCAGGAGCTGATTCCGTAAGAAAAGGCAGACTCGAGTCCTGAGTGGTCATCCTAGGATCATCTTTGACCTGTGGAGGTTAGAGAGAGGAAACTGAGGGATCAAACTGGGACTTTTCCAGAGTCTAGAGATTTTCATCCCACTTCACAAAGAACTTTGAACTAGACTTGCATACTTTAAAAAGTTATTACTCTCAGAAGACAGAAAATAACATGGTCATGTATACCAAGAATAAGCTAAGGGAAAGCAGTTTTTGAAATACAAAATTGAGCTAAAATTAAGCACCATGTGTCTAGGGATCCTCGGGGTCAGATTCAGGATGTAGAAGTCAGAGCAGCAGGAGCTGGAGCGGAGAGACTCGCAGCTGGACGAGAGGGCGTCTGCAGGGGGATTTCCAGGTGCTGTGAGCGCATCTGAGTTTCCTAGATGACTCTGAACTGTAGTGATCTATCTGTCGCCGCCTCCGCGAAGAGCAGTGGGTCACAGAACTCACTGAGCCGCTGTGCACAAGTGTGCCCACGCGGGGTGCAATGATGAGAGTGCCACAAACTCTCCAGGGGATGAGGGGTGTCAGCGGGGAGTAGACGGGACAGAAAGGGTAACACCAGTGGCCTGGCTTTGTTTCCGGGAGGAACCAAAGGCAATCACTAAAGTGAAAGCAAGGTATGACATACTGCATTTGGAAGCTCTTTTCTTAGGTCGTGTGAAGACTGGTGGCAGACATACCAGAAAAGATGTAAGTCTTCAGGTCTTAGCACACTGGGCTACTGTTAAAACTATCATCTTGTATGTATAGACATTACAAATTTATTTCTCCCTGAAGCTAGCAAATGCAAGAACAAGATGCCAGCAGACTCGGTGTCTACTGATGACCTCCTGGTCCAGGGCGGCCAGCTCTCTAAGCTCTCCTGACTATGGCACTGAGTCCCCGTGACCTAATCACCTCCTAAATTGTAACCTTAGATGGTTAGAACTTGAACATAGGGATACCAAGGGGACACAGCATTCGGATAACTGTACCTGTCTTAAAACGGTGAGGAGTGGGGGAAACAGGACAGGGAGTTGGGTGTCGCCTTTGGAGGTGGGCTCTCTTTTTTACATTTTGAAATGCCACTTTGTTGAATCATATTATGTATATTTCTCAATGAGTCTATCAAATAAAACTACTCAAATTAAAATAATAATAAAATACAAATGCATGTTTGTAAACTAAATTGCTGGGTTCATATAAAAATCTTCCTATAATTCTTTACCTTCAAAAATAAGTTATTTAGAAGCATTATTATAGAACACTTTTCTTCAACTAACATTAATCTGTGGATTATTTACATAATAAGTTACTAGCTACCCATCCTTTTCTCTGTCACATAAGATCCCAGACTGTCATAATTAAGTGGATGAGCCCATCTTGGTGGCTTATGTGTCTGTCTGTTTGCACATTCCTCTGACTCGTTTCTCCACTGTGATGTATCCAAATGAATTGGGGTTCTGTCACTCTTCTAGATTATTTAAATGTGTGCTTCACCTTCTTGGAGTAGCAAGAGGTGCCCCAAACTAGATATATGCATCTATACAATCGGCGGCTTTATCTAATGAGGTCATAATGAGTTAGTTCTATGAACTACCTTGGCAAGAATGCTGTCAAAGCACAGTGAAGCCCTGGCTGCCATCCTCAAGGAAACACGTGCAGTATTAATGAGGTATCTGCAGTTAGACTGCACGATCCTTCCAGAAATCTCAAAGCAGGAGCACACACGGTGCTTCCTCTCTGAAAGCATTGCTCTGCTGTCAAACCAAACCCAAGCTCAGGCAATGATTCACATCTCTGAGTCAACATCCTGCCTTCTTGGACACATCAATCTCTGACGTTTCCGTGTGACAGGACCCTCATAATGAAGGCACCACGTAGGTAGAAAAATTGCTATCCAGCTTTCAATCATATGATTATCGTGTGGGTGCATAGTAATCAGGTAAAAGAAAGCCAGAAGTTCTCGTCACATTTAAACAAAACTTTAAGAAATAAAGAGCCCAAGTCTAGATCATCTATTATTTCCCTAATTTTATTCTTCTTAACTTATTTTATTATTTATTACGTTATTGACTTTATGATTATTATTTCGATGTTAATACATGTCTATTTATATTAGGTTACATGAAAAATGTTCTTGTTGATGAGGCACTGCATGCAGGAAGATAAGGAGTCATCCTCCACCCCTCGCGTCCTTCCTTCCTCGACGTCCAACACCACCAGTCAGAACGCTGGTCTTCATTGTCGCCACACATTTCTCTAGGAAGGCCTCTGTGCTGATTTCATGCCAACCTGACACAGGCTAGGGTAATTTCAGAGGAGGGAGCCTCAGCTGAGACAATGCCTCCCCAAGATAAGGCTGTGGGCAGGGCTGTAAGACATTCCATTTGTTAGGGATTGGTGGTAGAGTCCTCAGCGAATTGGGCAGGTGGTCCTGGGTTAAGAAAGCAGGCAGACAAGTCACAGGGAGCAAGCCAGTAGGCAGCACCCTCCATGTTTGAGTTCCCACCCTGACTTCCTTCTCAGAACAGTGTTGTGGAAGTGTAAGCCAAATTCACCCTCCTCTCCTAGGTTATTCTTGGTCATGGTGTTCATCACAGCAATTGAAATCCCAACTAGGACAGCCTAGAGCAGTAACTAAGCCAAGCCCCTCCCCTCCATATCCTCTGCTGCCTCAAATACCGCAGTCGACCCCCCATTGACCTCTCCCCTTTCTCTCTCACCACCTTCCCCCATCATCCGGTATACACAAGAAGTGTGTGTGACTCTGCTCCAGTACGAAAACCTCCGGTGTATACAGCACCTGCCCTCCTCGGCTTTGACCAGCCTCAGGGCTCACCAGGTTCTGCCCCTCAGACCCGCCTTCTGCTCCTTACAAATCCCTGCCTCTTCCTGAAGGCGGTTCACAGCACAGCCTCCTCCTTCTTATTAAAGACTTGGCTTATATCTCACACCCTCAAAGGGTGCCTCCCGACCCCCTTATGTTAAGTCAGTGGTCACTCTCTCAGCTCAGCTGGAGTTTGTTAAGTGGCTCACAAGAAGGACAAGGTCTCCTGCAGTGAGCTTAGCACAGACTGCTTCCCTGCCTCTGGCCATCTCTGAACAGGTGTGAGTGAGTGCAGGCAGCAGGTCTGTGTTGCCAAGCCCTAGCTCTATGTGCCCAGGAGACTCACACTTGCAGTATGGCATGGCTGAATGGATGAATGAATGAATGAATGAATGAAGTAGCCATATGGAACATGTCTGTGGTTTGATCTACTGAGGTTCATACACCCAGCGTATTTAGAGAGACTGATGCCACCATACTGGCCATAGTTCCTTCTTATGTGACTTAGTGAGTAAAGTGGGTCTCAGTTTCCCCACCTGAAAAAGAAGTGAGAGCACATGACAACCAGCCATGACATTCCCTGTTGTTTGGACATGTCCCTGTGCTGAGCAGATGTCACATACCCTAAAGGTGGTACAAAATTGTACCTTTGTGCCTGGGGAGTTCCCCTGTGCGTAAAAGAAAGAGCGGTTTGGTACAGGACTTAGGGAGCATGCTGGCCTATCAGATCTGCCTGTGGCTTCCACTGAAGTTCTGTAGAAGGGTTTTCCCTCAGCAGACTGCCTGCATTGCCACCCGTTCACCGCCCATCCTCATCCCAGGGGCAGTACCACCAGCTGCTGTCTGTTTGCTGGGCTGACACAGGCTGGGCTGGCACGGGATGGGCTGGCATAGGATGGGCACGTATTCCCACAACTCTCACCACTCCCGCTTACCTTCACCTCTGACCACATACTCATGGGAAGAGAACCAGTCAAACAGATATCAGCATGGGAATACAGCATGGGAGTACAACTTCCGAAGCAATGGCTGGAGCAGCCCGTAGCATCTTTTTGGGGCCCTTTATCTCTTGAAAGTTGTTGAGAGAGCTAAATTAAAGTTGCCTGCCATTAATCTCTGTTCTTGGCACTGTAAATCAAAGTAAGGAAACAGTTCTCATCACAGTTCAGATCCCAAACAGGTAAAAATTACAACATAAAACAAAATTTAATACTGGCATTGTCCCCGTCACCCCAGCTATATATTCTTGGCTGAAGTAATCAGCAAGGGTTGTGCCTGGGCTGTAACTCAGCAATTGTTTCAAGGGCTGTGGGCCTTAGAAATGCGTTCTGGTTTTACCCTCCCATGCTTCAGAGCAAGTTTGGGGTAAAGATGTGGATATCGTATTATATTCGCTTCTCAAAACTGAGCTTTGATACAATCTTGTGACTGTTCTGGGATTCGGCTCTGTATCGACAGCTTCTTTAACACAGGTTCAGGTTATGAAGACCTAGCTCTTTTCACTGTCGGGGATCATGCTAGGCAAACCCTTGTGCTTGATAATAATTTTAGAGAGGTGAGCTGGGAGTGTGAGGAGCCGGAGGGAAGGGATGTGGATCTGAGCTCTGCTTGGGCTTCTGTGTTTCACGGAGCCTGGTGCTTTTTTTTCCTATCTGAGCTACAGTTCTGCCATTTATAAAATATGAATTGTGGACCACACTGTCAATCTGTGTAGCCCACCGAGTCACTCACTGTGGAAGCAGAGCCAGCACAGATCAGACGGGCCCTCTAAGCACATCAGTGTTATGGCGAGCCTTTGCAGAGCTCTCCAGTGCCCTGGGAGGAAGCCGGTGTCTGAGCACAAAGAATTTACACACAACATAAAATAGAAACCCAAGCATTGCAACCTCCAATTTTGTTGCAGTCACCTGTCTCGGGATGGTAGATTCACAGCCGCCATGCTTCCTCCCTCACATTCACGCTCCAGGTTTCTGAGGTGCTCATAAATAGGGCAAGCATTTCACCACAAAGTATAAGTCAGGAGGAAAAGTCTCTGTCTCCAAAATAAACCTCACTGGGCAGGGACTTTAAGGTTAGCCAAAGCAAGAGTCACTCAGTCTTTGCCCTATGGACATCTGTAAGTATAGGGAGGTGTGGACATCTGTAGGTACAGGAGTGTGGACATCTGTAGGTACAGGAGGTGTGGACATCTGTAGGTACAGGAGGTACAGACATCTGTAGGTACAGGAGGTGCAGACATCTGTAGGTACAGGAGGTGCAGACATCTCTAGGTACAGGAGGTGTGGACATCTGTAGGTACAGGAGGTGCAGACATCTGTAGGTACAGGAGGTGCAGACATCTGTAGGTACAGGAGGTATGGACATCTGTAGGTACAGGAGGTATGGACATCTGTAGGTACAGGAGGTGCAGACATCTGTAGGTACAGGAGGTATGGACATCTGTAGGTACAGGAGGTGCAGTCATCTGTAGGTACAGGAGGTGCAGTCATCTGTAGGTACAGGAGGTGTGGACATCTGTAGGTACAGGAGGTGTGGACATCTGTAGGTACAGGAGATATGGACGTCTGTAGGTACAGGAGGTGCAGACATCTGTAGGTACAGGAGGTATGGACATCTGTAGGTACAGGAGGTGCAGTCATCTGTAGGTACAGGAGGTATGGACATCTGTAGGTACAGGAGGTGCAGTCATCTGTAGGTACAGGAGGTGTGGACATCTGTAGGTACAGGAGGTGTGGACATCTGTAGGTACAGGAGGTGTGGACATCTGTAGGTACAGGAGATATGGACATCTGTAGGTACAGGAGGTGCAGACATCTGTAGGTACAGGAGATATGGACATCTGTAGGTACAGGAGGTGTGGACATCTGTAGGTACAGGAGGTGTGTATCTTTTGCTGCTGGTTCCTGCTCTACTCAGATATCTCTGAGGTGAGGAGGAAGGCTTCCCATTCTCAAATGTTCTACAGTTTGGGGACAGCCACAGACTTGGTGTTCTCTTTCCCTCCCTCGCCACCCCCTTTTTTCTGTCATAACAGGGCTCCCACTTTTTTCAAAAGACACTTCCAGAACATTAGGTTCCTGAGGTCTCTGTTCCTCTGTGACTACATGTAGTCACAAGACCATAGACCCTCGTGTGAGAACAGGTCAGGATGACAGAGGGCAAGAGGCCTAGCTGGCAAACTGAAACTCTACACCCAGCCTTCCCTCTGCCTGTCACAGATTTAGACAAGTCTCAGATTTTCAAGACCTAAGTTTCTTCATCTCAAAGAAGAGATTTGATTGAGTTACAGCTGAGATCATTTCACCTCTGCAGTGATTTGTCCGAAGATAGTGTCTTAGTCGGGGCTCTATTGCAGTGCAGAGACACCATGACCACAGCAACTCTTATACGAAAGCACTTAATTGAGTCTTGCTTACCATTTCAGAGGTTTGGTCCATTATCCTCATGGCAGGCAGCATGGTAGCATGTAGGCAGGCATGGTGCAGGAGACGTAGTTGAGAGTTCTTCGTCTGAATGTAGAGGCAACAAAGAGAGAGCCACTGTGCCCACCTCTGGTGCCACACTTCCTCCACCTAGGCCACACCTACTCTAACAAGGCCAGTCCTCAAGTAGTGCTAATCCCTGATGACTAAGCATCCACATTGGACATAATGACCAACTCAGGGTCCACTGAAGTCTGCTACACAGGTCTGTCGTGGGGGAATACTTTGTTCAGTGACTGTTTGGTGTGATTGAATCCTTCATAACTGCACTGTGACAGGAAGAAGCTGGGCTCACTGTTAATACCAGAACCAGATGTCTCCATGCAATGCACTGGCCCTGCTTGAGCTTTGCTGTGGGTCAAAAGCAATTTTAGTGTCTCCCCTATGCTTGCTTAAAGCTGGACATGACAGTCCAAGTTGTCCTTGTCTTACTTCCTCATGCATATCATACCCTAGAATTAAAGAAACTGGATCTCCCAGGTTTAAAGACAGGAAATCCCACGATGCACTGGCCGAAATCAACTGTCTCAGATGATACCCTTTGTGGAGTCAAGGTGAGGGCAGCACAGAGGGCTGACGGTCATCTGCTCCACACCTGCCCCAGCTGGAGTGAGCCGCTGTATCTAATACTGGGAATTAGGAAGCTGTGTTAGCTGTGGTTGTGTTTTAAAAGGAGACTACTTGTTATTGCTGCCAAGTAAAAGATAACAGCTTTTTCAGAATTAGTCTCTCTTCTGTTTTACCCTCAGCAGCAAGAGAGAGAGCCTTGCAGGGTCCCCTCACCCTTCATCCTAGGACGTTGTTTATTTGTTGTTGTTTGCGACAGTTCATTGCCTAGCCCTGGCTGTCCCGGAACTTGCTCTATAGATTACACTGGCCTCAAACTCAGAGATCTGCCTGCATCTGCCTCCTGAATGCAGGGATTAAAGGTGAGTGCCACCAAACCAGACAGACCTAGAATATTAAAAATGAAACAATCTAGGGTCAGGAACAGTGTTCACAGCACAGCAGTGATAGATGGGAATGACCATGACTCCTCTGTGCTCTGTGATTCATCCAATGTAGCACAGGTAATAAAATACAGAGACAGATACTGGGATTGGGCTTCAATCTGAAGGTCAGAAAACAAAACAGCCAGCCACTGGCTCCTACCTCTACCTCAGTCCACAATGGCAATCCTGCCTCTAGGAATCTCAGAATGAGACTGTGAGAGTTGTCTCTTCCGGTTTTATATTTCTCTCTAGGGTTGGGATTAAAGGCATGCACCCCGTTTCTATGGCAAACTAGCATGACTACTGGGATTAAAAGTGTGTGTCATCATTGCCTGGTCTGACCTGGAAGGCTGACCAATGTGGCTGTTTTACTCTCTGATCTTCAGGCAAGCTTTATTTATTAAAATACAAATGAAATATTACTACTGGACAAAACAATTCAGGAACTAGTATGTCCAAATCTAGTCCTCACTATGACATCAACAGTAGCCATCTAGGGTACAAGCCACTGCCATATTCCAGTCTCGATCCCTATATTTGTAAAGGGGGATTATATTACCTATTATGTTCTCACTGCTAACCCAAGAGGCAGAGGGTGTGGTTGACTAGTGAGTGCCATGTGTCTGTGAGAAACCACGCACGATTCTCCTGGAGGGAGAGCCCATCCCCTGGTATTGTTCTTCACCTGGAACTCCTGGCCACCACCTACCTCATCACAACTGCTAAGAGTGAGCCTGGTAATCCATGCTCACTTTGTAGCAAGCCAGACAGTTCTTTTTTTGAAATATTATGTCATTAGCATTATGTCATTTTTGTCATCACAGTTGTTAGTCCTCCTTTGTGAGATTCCCTTCCACCAGAATTTTCCTCCCCCCACACCAAATTAGGTATTGCAACTTTAACCCCACTTTTTGGGTCATTTGCACGTTTATAACAGAATCATCGTTATTTCGAAAGGCAGCCAGTAAAATACACTCTCAGAGACTCAGCTGAGGTTCCACTCAGGGGACAGTTGTAAGAATGGTTGTAAGCGTATGTGTGCATGTGTGTGCACTAGTGCACACGGTTACAAAGAGAACTCTTTTGAAATGTGGGAGAAGGGACATTGGAGTCCCATTAAGTCGACAGAGGTGGTGAAGTGTACCACTTGTGTTTATTTGCTCATGAGAGATTATAGCTTACCGTGGGGAGAAAGGTAAAGAAGCAAACACCAAAGCTTTAAAAAAGGCCTGTAATTTAAATACTCCTTATGGTTACTTTTTAAGTTTTCTCCTAAACAAGCATCTTGTATTCTTTTTGTTTGAAGTGTTAGCAGGAAGCATCAGAGAAAAGCTTATGTCATCCTAGAGATAAAATAAAGGAAAAGGTCCCTACTGTTTCACACGAGCTTGAAGCGGAACACAGCCTGCGTGCTGAGGAGCTCAGGCTGAACATGGAGGCCCCATGCAGGCACTGTTTCTTCTGGCGGATTTAGGACCGCTGCCACCATATGCCCACCTGACAACCAGTTTAAGTCCTCCAGCAGAGTAACTAATCTAAGCCATTTTCATTTTTGGAATTCTAAAAGGGAACTTTTTGCCCACAAAACTTCAAAAGGTGACATCAGAGTAAATTGTGTGAAGTGTCGCTGCCCTGGCGGGTCCCTGCTCTCAGAGGCAGATCCATGGCACAAATCTGGGTGTTGGGAATCCATGTTACTGTCGTTGCAGACAGATTCTTCTCTTACAAGTTTTTTGGAGGTTAAAGATTGCAATGTCACCTACATTGCTGTAAATGGTTCATCGTGTGGCCAGTTTTCTTCTAGAACATGGTGTCTATCCATCCAACACATTTGAAATTCTCACTAACTAGAGAAGCTCACAGAATAAAATGTTGGCTATGACCTAGCGTTTTCTTGCCTCTTCACTGTTTCCTTTTGGCATGAACCCTACTTTATTAATGATATGCTTCATAATATTTAGGGGCATAAGACCTGCATATTTGATTGGGAACAGTCTTCTCAGACTGAGATAGTCTTTACTGAGGATCAAATCAGGTCACAGAGAGATTAGTCACCTGGTTAGGAACAAGTGGTTCTTGAAGGTGGCACTCTAGCTTCAGAACCAAGTCCCAGGTTGCTCTCCCACCCACAGTGAAGCTTGGTGTCAGTGTCCTTTGACTATAGCTTACTACAACAGAATCTTATTGAAATGGGCTCTCTGGGACTCCCGATTGGTTTTCTGAGTTTTCCTGGAAACCTGAGGAAATGTGAGATGTAGCCGGATGTCAAGAGCATCGCTGCAGAATTCGGAGCTAGCTTTGTGATGCTCTCCGTATTTCTCATCTGCTCCATTCTACCACGGTTCAGGATGCTCAGCTCCTGTTAGTGGAGACTGAAGACAGTGCTCAAGCTGCAGGAGGGCCCAGCCATCTCCCTGTAAATTGTTACCATGATCTAGGCTTAATCATCTCAGTAAGATTGTAAACATAAATATGCCAAGAGGAAGAAAATTAAGAGTGTGCATTATAGTCACTAAGTTTAACACACATCTTAACATGCAAGACAGTACGTCAGTGCTAGAGAACTCTGTAAGAAACGGATCATCTGTTTAACCAGCTCCATGGGCACAGGAGAGCTGTGCTTTGTGTTTCGGGTCATAGTTAAAAATGTTAACAAAGCAGAAATCATGGTGCTCATTTTTCTTGTTTTTCTTTACCACTTTTCACTGAAGATAATTTTGCTGACATGATTTTGTTTTGGTCATGAAATTCGGCTCTACAAATTTAAAATTTTTAACATTAAAAGTCAATTTTGTTTAGTTTACTCTTCATGACCTTAACATTTTTCAAACTAGTTGGCTTTATTTCAGATTAGAAAGCAATTCTCTTAATGTAAAATATTTAGTAGGGCCTTTTCCTCCCCTTCTCCCCCATCCCATTCTTCTTCCCTTCCCCCTCTTCCACCTTTCTCCTCCTTCCGGCTGATCCCACAGATGCTTCCACAGCCCTGAAGTAAGACAATGGCAGTGTCAGCAGGAGGCACAGGGTTTCTGAGGAGAGATTTTAAGTATTTTGGGAATCCATAAGCATGTGCTGAGTAGGAAGCCAAGCAGAAACATGCCACAAACATACACGGAACCAAGCATGTGTTTGAGAAGCCCTGAATCCAAGATGTAGCATCGTAGAGTGATGTGGATGTCAGAGCAGGAGCCAAGAATATAAGGAAGTGGGATGTAGGATATAAAAGGCTGCTGGTGTGACCTGTGACGGATGTACATTTTATTCTGAAGAATAAGGTGTAGGATGAGGGCCAATGATGTGAGAGGTCTTTCTGTCTATGTGTTGTTTTTCTTGGTTAATAAGTAAAAAAAAAAACTGCCTTGGCCTGTTGATAAGGCAAAATTTAGGTAGGGGTGGGGGAAGGCAGAACTAAATGCTAAAAAAAAGGAGGGGGTGAAGTCAAAGAGACACTATGGAGCCGTCAAAAACAGATGCTAAAAATTTTACCCGGTAAGTCATTGCCACATGACAATACACAGATTTATAAAAATGGGTTAAATTAATATAAGAATTAGCCAAAAAAAAAAAAGCTAGAGCTAATGGGCCAAACAGTGTTTTAATGAATATGGTTTCTCTGTAATTATTTTGGTTCTAAACAGCTGAGAAAGCAAGCAGCCCTCCTCCTACAGTAAGGGAGCTTGTGACAGTTTGAAAAAAAATGGCCCCCAAAGGGACTGGCACTATTAGGAGATGTTAGCCTTGCTGAGTAGGTGTGTGAAGGTGTAAGTCACAAACAATCCCACACCAGTTTGGAATTATGATTAATAGAATGGTTATTAATTCAAAGGGGAAAAACTTACAGATTACCATCCCGGAAAACAGCCCCTCTGCACGAACAGGAAAGGAGTCTAGGAGTCGGAAGCAGAGTGGGAAGCCAGAGAGAGAGTGGAGGACAGCTGCTGCTTTTTTAAAGAGAGAGACCACGCCCCAATGGGCTGGTATCTCAGTGGCTATTGGCTGAAGGAGAAGAAGGAGCTCCCGCAGCATCTCCCCTCTTTGTTTAAGTAAGAAAGTTCTAAGCCTACTACGAAATTATATACAATAGGTACAAACCTACAAAATTATATACAATAAGTACAAATATCCTATTCTAACTAGCTTAAGTCTTGTATAATAAATAACCTGGCCAAGTCATGAGAGGAAAGTAACTACATTTATATAATCTTCAACCCCATCCAAGATCTGAGAAGGGAAATAATGTTACCTGAGTAATTAGGAAGTGCAATCAAACAACTTCCAGAACATGCAACACATCATAGAGACAACTGGCTACCTGGGCAAACACCCGAAGTCACGTTTACAGCGTTGAAGCAACCAACTTTGGCTAAGGCCTGACATAACTGACATACCATTTTTAAAGGCAAGAAACTTTTCAAAACTATCTTACCCTGTCTTGGCAGGATATGACAGTCCTGTTTTATCCATTTATGGATATTCTGTAACTCTGTCAGTAGTTGAGGTATGGGCATTTCTTTACCCAAAGGCCAGTTCTGCCAAGAAAGGCTCCAGGTGGAGTGTCTTTGGTGCTCAACATTCTCTCGGGAATAGATCGGTGTTGCCAGGAGTGATTGTGTCTCACTACCACAGAACTCTGAGTTAGATTAAAGGCCCTTCTCCCAGAGCGCCAATGCTCAGGTCTCTGCTGAACCAGACTCTTCAGCCCCTGAGAAGCAGTGAGTAGATAAGCGAATGCATGCCACCGGAATGTTCCTGAGTGTTCTAGCCCTGTTTACTCCATGTTTTCATCTCTTGTTGTCTGCATGAGCCTGTGTGTGTGGTGTGTCTTTATGACAGTATTTTTTAAGTGCTGAGTCATCGTCCCAGACCCCATGCCCCTTAACTGTTTAGGATATGGAAAACCAGCACATTTGGTATCTCAGGAGGACACATGAATCAATGAAACTGCTGCTACACGGCCATGTTTATTAAGACCATGTAATTGTTTATGTTTTCACATCCAACCCTACTTGTTTGTGGTTTTGAGGCAGAGTCTCATGTGACCTAGTTTAGCCTGAAACTTTCTATTTAGCCAAGGCTGTCCTTGAACCATCACTCCTTCTCCCTGCTTCTCTCAAGTGATGGTATTGCAGACATGAGCCACCACACCCAGGCTCCATTTTATTTTTAATCCAGGAAATATGAAAATACTACCATATAATACAATAATCTTTATGACATAATGGTTTAAATGGCCCCAAACTTTAAATAACATGAATACTGAGCCTATCACTGTTCAATACATACAGCACACACACACACATACAATGCACATATAATACAAGTATAATACACACATGCATGTAACAAACACATAAACACATACATACATACATACCCATAGCAAGTACATACACATAGCAAACACACAGACCAATAACACATGCATATACACAACACACATATACACACATACATAGTATACATATATCCACATAAATCTGTACATACCACACACACATTCAAACATAATACACATGTATACACATACATATATATACATATAACATAAATTTCAGCTGCCCTGCTAGACCCACGTCCTACACCACCTTGCTTAATAAATCTTGCCATAGTCCATCAGCCATCAACCTCTCTGTCTGGTGTTATCTCCGTCACGTTCTTAGCATCTCTATCTCCCTTTGCAAACCATTATGATGAATTGTGTGGGTGTCCTATCTCATCTCCTGGACTGTTAGGGCTTCCAAAGGCACAGCTCACAGCTGGCATCCTGGTCATTTTAAACCTACCCCAGTACCTTGTGCAGGTCTTAAAGCCCCTGGCCCCAGTGAATGCCAAACTGAGCTGACTTGGGGCTGACTCCAGTGGCAGCTGGAACAAGGTGTCCTTTTCCAGCTCCTCCCCCAATGCAGTCTTTTTTCATTTGCACATGTGTCTACATCTACAGAAATAGCCATAACTTTGCACCTAGCTGTCAAGGTGTATCCTATTGTAGGGATCTTATGAAGGAGTCTGCTTGGTGAAGGAGCAGGAGGGGCTTGTTCATGTTGTGAGCCATATACTCACATTTCATTTTGGCGCTAAGAAACCAAAATTATGTTGATGTAGACATTGAATTTTTTATTTTAGCTGGTTGAGACAGGTTCTCTCTATATCCCAGGATGTCCTGGAACTCACTATGTTGACTGCCTGCTTCTACCTCCCAAATGCTGTGATTAAAGTCATGTGCCACCATGCTTGACTGACATTTGAAATTTTAATGTAATTTTATATTTTACATGAATTTTTTAGCTTTAGTTTGAGGTATCACTTGTTTTTTTCTCCTAACAGGATAAAGGGTGCTAAGTATATATTAACACTGCCTTAAGGCCCCATGTCAGCATTTTATTGAGTAGAAACCAAGAGGCTTACTTAAATAAAATAAATTCCATTAATTTTCCGTTCCCCTCACCCAGGACTTTGACTTTTAATGTCTAAAATTGGCAAGTATTACTCAGAAAATAAAGATAAAAATTACCACAAAATAATAAGAAAATGTACAACACTATATTTAGAAAGATCAAAGTATGAACTTCTTCCATCCAATAAATTTAAACTGTGAAGGGAAGGATGGGACTTTGAGCAATAACGTCAATCAAAACCACTTGAAACACAGAGGGAGAGGGACAGAGAGGCGCACATCACACATACAGTCAATATAGTTGCTGGCCTAATTTTAACTTTCTCCTGTATTTCTTGTTGCTTTCCCTCGGTGACAAGTCTATGCTCACACTATCCAATCAGTTCTCTATTGTTCTATGTCATCTCAGAAATAAACAGGAAAAATATTTTATTCCTTTAACTTTTCATCAAGAACTATGGAGGTCTAGTTTTGTTGTTGTTGTTTTGTTTCATTTTCTTTTTGTTTTACCTTATGTAAGCAATAATAATACACTTCCTGCTAGGTGCTCCCATGTTGTTTATCAGGATTAAATAAGTTGGCTTCAGGAGTGAATTCTAAACATGGAAAAAATTTGAAAATTCTAATAATAACCTGTTCTGTACACTTATTTGTTTGCTTGTTTGTTTAGAATCTCCATGTACACAAATGTACTAATATTTATTTTAGAAGCAGCCAAGTAGCAGTGAGGGTAGAGCTGTTCCACATACAGATAAGAAACTCCTTGCACAGGATAATTAATGCATTTGGATCTGCCTTTACTCGATTTGTATCAATTATTTGCAAGGCATTGAGATTTTCCTGATACAGATATTAGTAATATTTGGTCCAAATATTGATAGTACATAAAATACATAAAGAAAGTCTCATTAAATTTATCCAGTGTAAGCTAGAATCGGAAACAGTTGTTTAAAATACAGGAAGATGCTGGTGTGGGCTTGTACAGGAAATAGACTTTGGTTGGAGCTGCAATATAACTGATTAAAGAAGTGATAATCCATCCCACATAGAGACAGCCAAGAGCACAAGCCATTGAGGTCCTGCTGAGGAGTGAGGAAGATTTTGGATGAAGCTGGCCACTGGGATCAAGGGAAACCTTTGAAAGATAAGCCCAGTGAGATTTTCTCAGCAAGATGTGAGTCACCAACCACCCCAATGTTTTCAAAAGGAAGCATTCTTTTGGGGAGGGGGGGAAGTCAACTATATTCTTCAGAAAACTGAGATTATCATTTTATGGAGAATAGATAAAAATAGGAAATCTAACGAATTTGTGTGTTTTGGTGGAGTGAGAGTTTATCCTAAGGAAACACGTGACTACCGACCTGAGAAAGCTTTCCAGGCTGCTCCGCTCCCTTGGACCAATGGTAGGGGCCGAGGTCCATAAACTGTGGTGTAATTGCTTAATAGAATATTGGGAAATGGCTATAAATTATGAAATTGGCAAAAGTCTTAATCATATATAAAATCTGCAGACTGCAGTGAAAGAGGGGAAGTAAGGGAAAAGCCCAAGTTAGAGTCACTCTAGGGAAGTGGCATGCAGGTCACAGCAGGAGACACAGGCAGATTGCCAAGCAGGAGCTTCTGAGTGAAGAGACTGTAGTTTTGTTTGTTTGTTTGTTTGTTTAGCTTTTGTTCTTTATTTCTGCATTACAGTGTCCAATATATTGGGGGGAGGGGACTATTAAAAAAATCAATGCTTTTTTTCAATAGACCAATCAAGAACAAAGGAGCTCTTCAGACAAGCAGCCACTATGTGACTTCAGAGAAGGGTTCTCATCTGTGCAAGGCAGAGGCAGAGAGGATGCTGTGTTGCTCAGACCTCTATAGTTTGCTGGATAATGGGACTCGAGGCAAGGGCAGCAAGTGCAGGAAAAGTAGATTGAGGAGCTTATGTGGTTCCATAGTGAGTGTCTGTGTTATAAGGGTCTTCAAGATAGTTCACTGGTGAAACTGGAATCCTCCTCGACCCCCTTAGCTTAAAACCAGGTAATATCCCCTCTGTGTGTAGAAACCCTATCATTTTTAACGTTTCACACATCAAAGGAATTATAGACAGTTGTCTTGAATAATGTCACAACCCGGTTCCTAGAATGTTGGTCAAAGCAGAGAAATCTTCAGAATATCGCTCCAGAAGTATTTCTTGAAACCCGTGCTTTATGCTGATGGTAGTTAATATTGCTGACATAATCACACCTGTTTAAAACTGTAATTGACTAAGCAAACAGATCTCAAGTCACATACAAACAAACAAAAAGTAACTACTACATGAGAGAGTGGGCATCTTACACTGATTGTGAAACATCCTGTGTGTGTGTGTGTGTGTGTGTGTGTGTGTGCGTGCAATGTCAACATGACAATAATTCTGCTAAAAATAATATTCAGGGGCTAAGAAGATGGGTTAGTGGGTAAAGTTTGGGATACACAATCAAGAGGACCTAAGACCAGATCCCTAGGATCCATGCCTGGAACCCCCATACTGGGGGAGCAGAAACAGGCAGATCCCTGGAGTTTATTGTGTAGGCAATCTAGTCAAAGTGGTGAGCTCCAGCATTGAACAATCCTTTCTCAAAATAGTAATGGGGAGAGTGACAGAGGAAGATGTCTTACATTGACTTTAGCCTACACACACACACACACACACACACACACACACACACACACACACAGAGAGAGAGAGAGAGAGAGAGAGAGAGAGAGAGAGAGAGAGATAAACACACATTTACAAACACAGACATGGACACCACATACATACACAGAGACATACACAGAAATACTCACATATGCAGGCACACACATATATATATATATACAGAGATGCACACACACACACAGAGACACACACACACAGACAGACACTAGTTGTCAAGACTGACAAAAATATAATAAAAGCCCCACTTAGACCTATGTTGGAAGTGATCAAAAATAGTTTGCTAATTTGTTCAAACTACACATAGAAAATGCATTATATATTTAATGTAATGTAAATTTAATATAGACTCCCATACAAATTATTCTCTAAAAAGATATATATTCACTTCCTATAACCAAGATAAAACACAAAAAAGCAACCTTCTCCTTCATCTAGGAAAATGATTAAATTATGATGAATCTGTTCAACAGAATATCACATAGTCATTAAAATAACATATCAACCAAAGAAGGTGCATATGCCAGGTTGTTTTTTTTTTTTTAAATAGCATGCTCAAATTCTGTATACAGTAAGACTTTGGATCTTGTAAAACATGTAAATGAGATCACACTAATTCCATACCCACGTTTAGCAACAAATGCCTCAATTCTTGGTAGTGGCGCTGTAGGTCATCCTGCTCCTTTAGAATTGTGTTTCGGTGGTGGAACTGAAAGACCTGTATAAATCCAGATCCCCCTAGCAGGAAAATAGAGCCAAAAATCTAGCAGGAAGAGAAGAATCAGAAATCTAGGATTAGCCAGTTTCAGGGTTTCAGGAACTAGCTGAAGATAAAGGTAGATTGTAATCTTGAGAGTAATCTTGAGAAACAAGGAGATTCCCCCTAGTAATTATCACCCCCTAGTAATTATCATTGGTATTTTTAGGAAAGGAACTAGCTGATTATGACCTTGAGAATGATCTTGAGAGGCAGGGAGTTGCCCCCTTGTAATCATCACTGGAATTTTCAGAATTTTCTGTGACACCCTCCCTGCCCCCCTTTCGGATAACTGGGCTGTGTGGTTTCTTCCTATAAAAACTACTTCTCCCGGTCACTTGGGGTCGAACTCTTCCCCTGCGTGGGTTATGAGTCTTGGCCCCAGTGCACTGGTTCCCGTCTTGTCGTCTTGTCATTAAACCTCGTATGATTGCAGCAAGGATGGTCTCTCGTGAGTTACTGGGTGGGGGGGTCGCGCTATCCCGAGGCTTGAGTGAGAGTCTTCCAATATGGGGGGGGGTCTTTCAGGACAAAGGCTTCTTCCTTTCCTCTGGCAGTAGCCATGAGGTGAGCCAAGATAGGTGCACACAAATACATTCAGGAGCTATTGAGGAAGAAGCAGTCGGATGTGATGCACTTTCTCCTGAGGGTTCCACTGCTGGCAGTACCACCAGCTGTCCACACTGCACAGGGCTCCCTGTCCCACCTGGCCTGACAAAACCGGGAGTCTGGGTTCAAGGCCAAGCAGGGTTATGTCATGAACAGAATTCAAGTCCGTGTCCGCCACAGTGGCCCCAAACGCGCAGTTCCTAAAGGTGCAACCTACAGCAAGGCTGTTCATCATGGTGTTAACCAGCTAAAGTTTGCCCGAAGCCTTCAGTCTGTTGCTGAGGAGAGAGCTGGATGCCATTTTGTGGGGCTCTTGAGAGTCCTGAATTCTTACTGGGTTGGTGATGATTCCACATACAAATTTTTTGAGGTTATCCTCATCGATCCATTCCATAAAGCTATCAGAAGAAATTCTGACACCCAATGGATCAGCAAACTGGTCCACAAGCACAGAGAGATGCGTGGGCTGACATCTGCAGGCCGCAAGAGCCGTGGCCTTGGAAAGGGCTGCACGTTCCACCACACTGTTGGTGGCTCTTGCGCTGCAGCCTGGAGAAGGCGCAATACTCTGAAGCTCCACCATTAGCACTAATACATGTTTGTAAAAATTGTGTACTGTTTGTATAATTCATATGCAATAAACTATTTAGGACCGTCAAAAAATTTTGTTTTCAGACAAGGACATAGATTAATCGTGTTACTAGAGGTTAACAAGAAATGGAGAGCTTGTGCGTGTGCCGAGGGTCAGGATGTGTATTTGAGACTCGTCTTCAGGGTCGGGATGTGTATTTGAGATTCATCTTCCTGGAAGTGGTAGCAAAGTCCTGGGTGGTCTTTCAGCTCCAGAGGGAGATGTGTGGTCTCTCTCAGGGACTGCTCCGTGTGGAGATTCTCTACAGTAAACAGCAGCATTCTAACGATTCAGTCATGTTCAGCAAAAGTCAATTAGAGTTGCAGGCCTTTGTAATTTGGGGATGCTCGATGGAGCGAACATGATTTTAAACCCTGATATGAAAAAGATGAAACTTGACATTCACATACAGGAGTCCATTTCTTACGTTTATGAGAAAATATGCCATGTTCAATTTTAATTTCAACAAATAGAGAGCAAATCTACATAAAGCAAAAAAATTGCTGAGGATTTGTTTGCCCTGAGATATGTTTTGCTCAGTATAATTGGATTGTCAGGATGTGTCTGACATATGCTAATGAAGCAGCAAGAAAGCCAAAATATGGTTTATTTGGTTACATTAGTTCTTTTTAGAGTGAAACCAGCAACAATTATTCCACTCCTACTGAGACACTTGGGATGGAAATCACACAGCAATCCTACCCTGGCCTCAAGGATCAGGTGAGGGTATTAACTGAGTGGGAGCTCTGTGCCACCCAGCTACACCCTCGGCCGCTAAAGTAGCTCCTCTCTCTCTCTCTCTCTCTCTCTCTCTCTTTCTCATTTGCAGGTGTAAGCTTCTTTTGTTAGGTTTAAATCTGGAAGTCATTGCTTTTTTACCTCTGCTGCAGGACCCATGGTAATGAAGGTTTCCTTTGCCCATAGTTACACTGAAACAGTTACTTATATTTTCTATGCGTATGTGATACTAATGTCATTTTGATTGAATTTGTTCATGAGGACCCACATAAAGAACCTAGCAATATAGCTCCAAGAGCCTAGGCCAGTTGTCTCCAGCATAGGAATCACCAGCTGTCCCTCCAGGTCTTCCATTAGGTGTGACCAGTACCAGGACACATCAGTCTTTTCTCCTGCACCCAGGTAGTAAGCACCTGTCTGACTCTCTCCTAGACACCTATCCTTATTGGCAGGAATGGGGGGAAATGGCATTTTAATTAATAGTACCATAAGTCCCGAACCAATTGGGTTTGAAATACTGATATAATTGGAACACCAGCAAATACTCTCCTGGAGGCATGTAGACATAAATATGAATAAGAGGAACTTGAAGGGTGGCCGGAAGGGCCTTTTTTATCAGCAGCAAGCAGCCAGGTTTATTTACCTCTCTGCTTCAGATGTGAACCACGGCCCTGCACTCACTGAACACGTGATGCTACACAGTCTCTCTAGCATGTCCTCATCCCTCCAGTGAGTGCTTTTACCAAGCCCTGTTCTTTGACATCTGTGTGGGCCTGTGGTTAGGGCCTTAGGGCCAGGTTGTGCAGACCTGTGGTTGGGCCCTAAGGGCCAGGCTGTGCGGGCCTGTGATTTTAGGGGCCCTAAGGGCCAGTTCATGTTTAAACAATATGTTGGTGCTGTAATGGGTGCCCATCGTGAAACAAAATGGCCAATGCTGGCCATCCAAGGGCCTATGTCAGCACAGAATGACTGACTCTGAATGTCTTAGAACCCAGAAGTAACTGATGATATAATCTGCTATATCAGTATTTCTGGCAGAATGGTACTTTTATGTGGATCCCTATATATTATGTCAGAGGCCAGTGTCTCCACCTTAGCCTGGGTCAGCCTGCCTATGTGTGTCTTTCTATAGTCCTATGTGGAGCCTACATGCTGGTCTGCATGTTTGTCTGTGCCCATGTGTGTAAGGTTCATGTGTGCTGTGTACCTAGTGCCTGCCAGCATCTGCTGTCTCTCCAGAGGTCTGTGTGAATGGAGCATGTCCTCTCTGCCCTCTGATCCCCGGCCTTCATCATCCCAGCCATCCATGACCCCCCCCCCTTTCCTGGCATCGGAGCTTAGACACATCAGTAGCGTCCCTCATGCATGCCGACGCTCACAGTAGATGCTCAGTGGAGTATTCACCCTCCACCACCTCTTTATTCTACCAACCCACATAAATTGGATTCAGAATAAAATTGGCTGTGCCTTCTATTTAGTTCCATAGTTCCATAACATTTTAGTGACAAACACTAAAAATTTCATTCGTATAGAGGATTAGCACTTTAATTATACAAACCATGTTTACCTTATGAAGTCTGGGTTTCTAATGCAAAGTTTAATCCACCAGATATGACTAATTTTCTTGTAAGTTTTACTTTAACCTTAGCCTTTCAAATTTTTGTAGTGGAATATTATTAATCCTGGTGATTCATGACCCGCCCCTGGTATTTTGCCATTTTTACTATGAAATCTTTTATTTAGAAGCTGCATACAGAGGTGGGAGCCTAAAGTATTACTTGGGAGCATTTATTATAAGACATAATTATAAACACTATTGCCTACAACAGTTAAATGTTTGCAACTCAGATTATACTAGGAACCTGAAGCTAGGTGTGCTTGTATTGTCCTCTGTCTGTATTTTTTCAGATGGACTGCAGAAGAATGAGTCCCAAGCCAGATTTTCTTTAGATTTGTGTGACAATCAAGATCCTGGGTTAATATCTGAGACAATAGGAGCCAAGTAACCTAAGTCACACCTACACTGACTAGGTTAGCTTTCTGTCTTCTCAGTCCTGGACCATGTTCTACCCACCCAGGAGATCATGTCTGGGGTAGTCTATCATTGGAGTAGACTTCTCTACCCGGGTCTCACTTGGGAGTCCTCGGGGTTCAGCTCTTTCTGTCAGTGCGAGAGGCTGACTTGTGTAGAGGGTGTCCTAGAAGGTCACTGATGGAGACTAGTCCTCAGGCCTCTGGTGAGCAGGAATCCTAGTCTCCCCCATACCACATGATCCAGAAGGGTCCTGGGGACAGAGCCTGTCTCAAGCAAGAGGATGTAGGACATTCTTGTGCCTTGATGTTTTGATTCTTTGAAGAAAAGTCAACCTCTACTCATATTTGGTTCTGGCATGCTCTCAACGTGTGTGACCTGGACGGTACCATCTCTTTCTTTAGCTGTAAAAATGAGGGCACCGAGTGCTGTCGACAAGTAAGGGCAGGGAAATGGCCAATGGCATAACCATGACTTCTTATCACGGTGCAGTTTTATGGTAGATACCAACGATGGCATCAATGGTGCTACCTCTGTACTTAGAGAGTTGCTGCTTTAGGGAGAAATGCACAACTTAATCACAACCCCAGCAGGGCCTGCTGAGGGCGAGTGCAGGAGCCAGGTTTCTGGAGCGCATCGGGGCCTTGGCCTCAGAGCAGCTACAGCCAGAGCAGCTGGCAAAATCTGCCAGTCCCCATTTCTGCCACATCCTAGCAAGGTACTTCTTGGCCAAGAGTGCAGTGCATTCTGGGGCTGGAAGAGACCTCAGCACCCCTGGAGAGCTGAGTCTTCCACAAATGGCAGCTAAAGACTCGCGAATACAAGGATGTTCATTGCCCGGGAACCGCCTTTAGGATTTGTTCAAAAATCCAATGAAACCGAATGAGAAGAAAATGGGTCTCCACGAGGAAAGGAATGAGCAATAGTTAACCTCTAAACAGCCAAAGAATGATGCCACTGGCCCCAGGGAGCCAGGGATGCATGAATCAGTACACCTGCTCACTCCACTCCCTTCCCTGCCGATGTATTTACATAATTCCCATCCTTAGTGCAAGCATTGTAGTGCAGGAAGCTGGGTGAGGCAGGGGCGGGGTGGGGGCATTAGTGAGCTAGAAGCAGAAGCCCATAACAAAGCATAACCAGTAAGGTTGAAGAGGAGACCAAACCAAAAGCGGGAGACTGTGGTCTGTGTAGGAAACATGGAGGAAGACCCAGTCTTCCTAAGCCTCCCTCAGGTTGGGATCCTCCACCCTATTCACAGGCCACAATTACCTCTTTCAGAAGTTGCCTGCACTGAACCTGATTGTTGGTAGAATTTGATTTAATTATATGATCTTGTTTATGTGTTTGGGCAGTTAAGCAGGATAGCATTCACTTGCCTGAGAAAATATAGAAAAGTTCCACGGTGAGATTCTGGTAGAACTTTGTACTCAACATAATTGAATTCTAGCCTAATGTGCCAAGACAGAACAGTGTAATATACGCTCTGGCATTTGTTTAGCCCAAGAAAATTCACTCATCCAAGAAGTCCACTGATAGTGTACTCATTTAATGTAATTACCCTATTATGCATAAAATAATGTGCTTAAAGAGAGTTAGGCCACCTGCTTTAATCACCGCAGTAAGTCGTAAATGAAATAAAATAGCCCTGGCTGTATTATTAAAAATATCAAAAACATTTAATGAGGAATCCGCCCTAGCTAAATAAAGGCAAATTTTTCAGAATGACATCAAAATACTGTGTTTATTTGAAAGTAAGAATGTTAGGAATTTCTAATTAAAAAGTCTCCTCAGCTGATGTGCGCTGCACTCCGTAGGCCTGTCTGCTTGGTGACAGCTGTGCTATGCAGGACAGGAGGAGCACAGAGACTTGGAACTCAGTCCGACTGCTGCCCACTGCAGCATCTGTTTGCTGCTAGGCAAGGTGTTCCATTTAAAAGTTCTCGATTGACAATCAGAACTCTCTGTTACCATCGATGCCTTCCTCTAGCTGACTCCACAGGGCTTCCCAATGCCGCGTGTAGAGACGCGTGCTGAAGAAGATCAGGGAAAAATCATTTGAAACAAATAGCAGTGGTTCTTAAAATACCTTTTCTTTGGGTGTAAAAAGGTAAACCCACAGAAATGACGAATACAGTAGCAGTCACACACATCTGGGCTGGCTTTGTGTTGCCCGTGACACCTGAATCACAATACACAGAAGTGTTCCTAGACCAAAAGAAAGAAGTTAGTATAAGAGAGATGCCTTTATATTTTGCAAAAGCAGTTTGGTTGTGTAACTGCTGCAGGTTCTGTATATTGATACATCAATAGAGAGAATATTTATTGTAGATAATCAAGAGACTAGAAATATCTATTTGGTTCCTCCCTTCTCTCCCACTTTTACCTATGAAAGTGGTTTCCTCTAATTAGGCTATCCCCTAGGCGGGCCTCCCTAGTAACGACTGTTCAGCTACCCTCCACAGCAGGTTCATAGAAACCTGAAGGCCCGAAGGTGGGATCCAGATCTCAGATATGTTTAGCAAGCCCGAGCGAATATTTTTTTGAGACACCTACCACTTGAGGGTTTTCATAGCCTAGTCTCTGGCTTCTCTTGAAAGATGAAAGCTGTCAATGTTAGACCCCCTGTCTTGCCTGTCAGGACTGATCTGGAGCATATTAGGGAGCAGTGAACCCCAGTTTTCTCTCACCACCTGCTACTCCAGTGCAGTAGTCTAAAGCCAACTGGCATCAATTACCTTGTTTACAGTATAATTTTTCTCATAGTAAAGAAATAGTCCTACGGTCCCAGATTGCCTGGCTGAGCCCATGCTGCCAGAAAAATGGAAGAGAACAAATTTTTGTGTGAAAGCGAATAATTACCTCTTCATGATTAATAAGCAAATACAGCATTCTGTGGGGAAAGAGCACAATAGGATGCTTCAGTGATTCATTTGCATAATTCCAAATGTATTTGAACTTCAAAGCTACTCTTTATAAATATTAGTGATGACGGAAACAGGAAATTGAGTCTGTGATACAGGAACAGAGTGAGAAATAACAAGAACTTGAAAAGGCTAAGAAAATACAGGTAGGAGGGGTTAGAAAAGAAGGGCGCATTGGATGCAATCCCTTTCTTTCTACTTTAGAAACTGGCTGTTGTTTTCAGCTAATATTTTTCTCTGTCCTTTCTGTCTTAGTTTTCAGGTACAATTATTCAAACACCTATCCTGCCCCGCCCCAGAAATCCTTTTGCTTATTAGCAATAATATAGGAGTTTCAAGAGTGAAATCTAGTGTAACCCCAACAGTAGCAACGACGATGGGATCTGTTCTTCATGTCTATTGCTCTCCACCTGCCATGACATTAGTTACATTAGTCACAGTAACCTTCATCCTCACGGTTATTTTAAGGTAGAACTGAGCCCTTCACTCTTGCAGATGATGTGGCTGAAGCTTACAATGATTAAGTAATTTTCCCTGTAATGAAAGCAGAACCACAATTTACATTAGGTCCACATGGCTGCACGATGCCTGCTCCTTTCCCTTGGACTTGCTTGGTGGTTGGCTAATCATTCCTCCTGGGTAGTTAACTCATGCTTAAAAAATAATAACCGTATCAGTCTGTTTCGGAGTTCACTGATCCTAAGTTATGAGTTATAAAAAAGAAGTCTCACTGTAATGTAAGTCACAGTTCCTCTCTACTTGCCAAAATGAACACATGAAAAGGTTTTAAAATTGTACTTTCTGTTACATTGCCTTCTAATGTGTGTGGGCACAAATGCAGCCACAATTGTAAAGGGTATTCACTGCAACATGTGGTGCACATGGCCTTCTACAGTTGCATTGCCTCATAATGCATGTAGGCACAAATGCAGCTGCAAATATAAGGGGTATTCACTGCAACACGTGTTGCACATGCCTTCTACTGTAGGTCTGAATGGAATAAAAGCTGCTTTTGATGAACATATTTATTTGTTCATGAGTTCATTGACAGTGGGTGGTGGGTGAGGCAGATGAAAGCATGGACCTGGTACCGCTGAACCTTGACTGCGAAATTCACTGTCTGCTGACTGCGAGACCCTGCTCAAGGTCCTTAACTACATTTATACCCATCCGATTATTTCTTGTGGGTGCATGTGGGACATATGGAAACACCGACATATTGAAACTAGAGGGAAACCTTCAATGTGGGGACTCTCCTTGTCCTGGATTCTGCCATTTATTCCAGGCTGGCTGACAAGTGAATCCCAGAGGCCCACCTGCTTCTGCCTCGGCACTGGGACTGCAAGTTCTCACCACCGTGGCTTCTTTACTGGACTCACTGGTGGGTCTTCAGCCATTTTCTCCCATAGCATTAGGACCAGCCCAGCCCGTGAAGGTGCTTGTTGCCGAGCTTTGTGAACTTGAGTTCCGTCCCCAGAACCTTCACAGTGGAAAGAGAGCACTGATCTGACCGCCATAAGTGCAGTTTTTCTTCTGCCTTGTTCTTTGACAAAAAGATTTTATTTTCAGAATATTTGGGGATTTCCCCAAATATCTTTATGTCACTATGTTTCCATTTAAATTCATTTTGTCAGATAGTGTACCTGTGTAAGTTGAATACATTTTAAACTTCCTGAGACTTGTTTAATGTCCAGGAATATACTTGATTTTCATGAAATCGTTGTCTACACTTTAAAGAGTGTAGTTGAGGTGGCTGGGTACAAGGTTCTGCACTGTTTTGGTGAACATGGTGGTGGTGCTATGTGGACCATCTGGTTGTTAAGGTTGCTCAGCTTTCATAGAACATTCCAGAACTGCTTTTTCTGGCAAATGTTAAGAAAATGACTTGAAGTCTTTAATGGTAGTTATGGTTATTTATTCATACAATTCTATAATGTGTTTTGAAGTTCTGTTTTGGGGTGCATAAATGTTAGTATTGTCATACTTTTTAATAAATTGGCCCTTTATCAGTATAAACATGCATTCTTTACCCCTGGTAAATTTCCATGCTCTGAAAGCTACTCTGTTGATATTAGTGTAACCACTAATGATTTTCTTTTGATTGATGTTGCTGTTATCTTTTTACATAATTTTAAACCTTCTTGAGGCAGTTTATAATTTTCCTTTATCTTTTGTGTGGTGTATCTGATATATTTTAATTTAAATTGTCTATATTACTATGGTACAGTTGCTTATGATAGCTGCCATTTCCTGAGTGGGAGAGGATCTTTGCCATCTTTACATCAGATGGGGAATTAATATCCAGAATATTCAAAGACTAGAAAAAATTATACTATAAAAGTTTCTCTTAATTTGGCTAGATTAAATATTTTTTATAGTTCCCTTTTATATTATCTTAGTAATTGTCTCAATTTTATAGCATGTGTTTTAACTTACATTAGAACATCATAAAAGATTACAGCCTTCATGTACATTGTACAAACACTAAGTTTTTCCATTTCTTGCCTAACAAGTTTCTAAAGCCCAAAATACATTGTTATTTTGGCCTTGACCTTTTAGAGATATAAATAGGAAAAAGTGTGTTTTGTAAGAAGCCTTTCTTCATATGGCCCCGCATTTTCATCTGGCATCATCTCCTCCCACTTGAGTTATCTGCGTTGGCCTCTCTTGAAGTGCCGTTTTGCTGTTCAAACGTTCTTCTCTACGCCTGGAATACAAAGAACTCAAAACATTGTCCCAACTCGTTATTTAAAGATGACTTTTTATGGGTTAAAGTTGTCTAGTTTTGTGTTAAGCATACTTGCTTTTTGACTCTTGCGATTGTCCTCATTCCTAGCTTTAACAGTCTCTGATGTGCCTTGTTGTGTTTTCTTTGCTTCCTGTGCTTGAGGCTTGTTGGGCTTCTTGGATCTGCGGGTCAATAACTTTCATGAGTTTTGGAAAGCTTCAGGAAATCCCTCACACATACCTTTTGGGACTCCACTTACACATGAACTGGAGGTCATTCCATGGCTCCCTCATGCCCTTGGCTCTCCAGTCCTGTCCTGGTAGCGTGCTTTGTACTGCTAGGTCTTCCGGAACATTAAACATTTGTTCTGTGAAGCATAATTCACCACTACAATTCCTCCCAACATCGTTTAAATCTCCAAAACGTTAGTTTTCTCCTCTAGAGTCCATTTTGAATTTTACAAACATCTTGAACCTGTCTCTGCTTACATGCCCAGGCTTTCCTCCAGCTTCTGGAACATGTAGGTCTCTGTGAGAACAGCTGCAGACATGTCCTGACGACTCTGTCTTCTGTCATTTCCGAATCTGTGTTTAACCTCTAGGACAGCCTCGGCTACATAGTGAACTCCAGGATATCCTGGGTTAGAGTAAAACCTGGTCTCAAAAACCAAAAACAATGGCAAAATAAAAGGAGATAGACTAGCAGAAAGAAAGAAAGAAAGGAAGGAAGGAAGGAAGGAAGGAAGGAAGGAAGGAAGGGAAAATGGAAGGAAGGAAGAAAGACAAGGAATGGAGGGAGGAAGGGAGGGAGGGAGGGAAGGAGGGAGGGAGGAAGGAAGGAGAATGGATAAACAAGAAAAATAGAAGATTATCTAATTTTCTCATAGACCCTGTCCAGGGGCAGCTGCACCTGTACCGTCTGGGACAATGGCTCAGTGCCCCCCAGGGTTAGGGACCATTTCTCTCCCCTGCTAGTGGAGACTGAGGCTTTAACCTTGAGTCTGAAGGAGAAGAGTTTAAGGACAGGAAGCAAGGCCTCTAACCTACTACAGGGCACAGAATGCCAGCATTGTTGTGTGAGGGAACGTGCTGCCATTTTCTATGATTGCAGACAGATCCTGTGGCCTTCTAGAGTAGTCCAGAGTGACCCCAGCTCTATAGCAGTCCACAGTGAACTCCAGCTCTATAGCAGTCCACGGTGTGAATCAGCTCTAGAGCAGTCCATGGTGCGACCTAACTCTGGAGTAGTCCACGGTGTGCCTCAGCTCTAGAGCAGTCCACAGTGCACTCCAGCTCTATAACAGTCCATGGTGTGAATCAGCTCTAGAGCAGTCCATGGTGCGCCCAGCTCTAGAGCAGTCCACAGTGCGACCCAACTCTGGAGTAGTCCACGGTGTGCCTCAGCACTAGAGCAGTCCATGGGGTGTCCTAGCCCTAGAGCAGCCCACGGTGCGCCCCAGCTCTAGAGCAGTCCATCATGGTGTGCCCCAGCTCTAGAGCAGTCCACAGTGTGCCTCAGCTCTAGAGTGCATCAGCTCCAGAGTTGTCCACGGTGAACCCCCCCGCCCCCCCCCGAGCAGTCCACGGTGCACCTCAACTTGCTCCTCATTCTTAACTAAGTGCTTGGCTGGGCTGCTTCCTGTTTTCTCAACTGGCAATCACTTTGATTCCTAAAATTCTTTCAGCTTCAAATAACTACAAGAAAGTAGAATACAAAATCTCATTCTATAATTTTTACACATCAGAGATTTTATATATGTACCAGGCCCATAAGAAGAAAGCATATATATGGACCAATTAACCAGGTCCATGTAGTGAAAGCAGTGAAGCCCAAGTGACTGGGAAAATCCAAGCCATTGACTTAATTCTTCCTGTCTTAGCGAGGCTAATCACTGAGAACAAATTTCACTACTGAATTGCTTACTATTATGACCATAAGTAAGGATTCAATGGCAGATGTTGGAATAAAGTCTAAGATCTCAGTCACTCATTCCACACGAGGCTGTTATTTAAATATTCTGTAAAATAGAATGTGCCCTATTAAAGGACAGTGACCCCAGCTTTGGAAATGTGAGCTCTCCACCACTACAAATTCCTCCTATCGAAATCTCAAATCCAGCATGACATCAACAGAGTTCATGACATTTAATAATCTCAGTGAAAATGGAGGCAAAGCTCTGGCCGGTCGCCCAACCCTCCCCCCGTAGTCTTTGGGAAGATACTGTTTACCTCCCTCTGTGATCCTCTCCAAAATTTTTAATCTAAGCATGATTTCTCTGACAATCCAAATTATGGAAATTATTAGCACAGCTAGCCACTTGCCTCCTTCAGCTGATGAAGAATGAGCTAATTAGGGATGCAGAAATGCATCCCAGTGGTGATTAAGCAGCCACCACGGAGTTATTTACACCTCCGAAAAGTGTGTAAAATCTTACACACCTTAAGCAGGCAGCAGAACTCTAAACTGGCATTTCCAAAACCTCTGGGAAACTGCAAGTATAAGCTTTATTATTATTACATTTCATTTTTCTTTATGGCAAGTGCCCATTTAACAATAAGGTTAGGTTGAGTTACTAGAGAAAGCAGTTATAGTTTTCAGTGGCATGAAGCATAAGCTAATATTTAAACAAAACTGGATGTGGGGATATGTCTGTAGATAGTCCAGTGACTGTGCTCATGTGCATACTTCGTCTTGTGGATATGTCCATAGATATCCCGGTTTCTATGCCCGTATACACACTTGGTCTTGTGGATATGTCTGTGGATATTCTGGTGACTGTGCTCATATATACACTTGGTCTTGTGGAGTTAGCAAATAATGAAGTATTCAGAGTCAAAGGAAATAAGAATTAGTAGGAAAGTCTGTGATCTTCTTAATATTTCATATTCAAAGTTATTTTTAATTATTTTACTTTTGAGATTATGCTAAATTCCATCATATCCTCCTATTCTTTCCTCCTCCAAACACTCCCATCTAGCCTTCCTGGCTTTTTCAAGTTCATGACCTCTATTTCATTAATTATTGTTACATACCTACATGTACATATGTGTGTATATATATTTCTAAATATATAAATACAACCTGCTAAATCTACATAATGTTCATTTTATATATGTTTCCAGGGCTGACCATTTGGTTTTGGGTAACCAATTGGTGTGATCTTCCCTGGGGAAGACGATTTCCCCAGTTCTTGTCATTCCTTAGTCGCCTGTAGTTCTTTGCGTAGGGTTGAGGCTCGCGGCTTTTCTTTGTCCACATTGGCGTCTGTTGCTGTCATCCCTGTTTAGTTCATGATTAGGCCATCATGCTGGTGAGACCTTATAGGTACAGATTCTGGCATCCATAAGAAACAATTTCACACACACCAAATAGCCTTCCTGTTCTCTGGCTCTTGCAGTCTTTCCATGGTCCCAATAGCATTTCGTCTCATAAAAGGAAGAAAAAGAAATAGAGAAGGGAAAGAAAAGAATCAGATTCCCTGAGCAACATGGTCTAAGACAGGTCCATAAATTGAATTTGGAAGCCAGAGGACAGGAGAGTGATGCCTTTGATATCATCAGACAAACTGTCCTTTAAATGTTGCTACACACAGCAAAATACTGCGTTCTGATTTACTCAGCGTTTTATAGAGTTGGCATGCATTGTTCTTGCAGTGCTGTAGAAGTACCCGGAGCACCGAGGAGGGAACCACAGGTTGCTGGTAGTGTCCTGAGGTGTGAGTGACACCACCTATGACCAGCAGACGGGACGACAGCCTGGACACCATGGCGTGGTTGCCTTCCACCCCACAGCCACCATACTCATCTACTAGCCCAGTCCCTACTGTTTTGTGAGCCTGACCCTCCTCTTTCATACTCATGGTGGACAGCACTATTGACTTTATTTCCAGAAGCATCCATGGTCTGTCTATGGTGTTCTTTCACCCATGTCAAATTTTCTCCTCTTATTCTTTAGAAACATTTTGTACATTTATTTAGTGCCTCATGCTTGTGTGTACATGTATGTGTGTGTATGTGTGTGTGTGTGTGGTATGTGCTTGTGTGTGCATGTGTGTGTGTGGTGTGTGCTTTTGTGTGCAGGTATGTATGTGTGTTGAATGTGCTTGTTTGTGCCTGTGTGTGTGTGTGTGTTTGTGTGTGCATGTGCTACCGTGTGTGCCACTGTGTGCATGTGGAGATCAGAGGACAACTTGCAAGTCTTGGTCCTTTCCTTCCATCATGTGAATCTGAACTCAGGTTGTGAGTTTTGGCAGCTGTTGCCCACCGTGCCTTCTTACCAGTCTTTCCTTCCTCTTCTTCGCCATGCTGGAGCTCATACCCAGGGCTTCAGCATGCTAGCCATGTATTCTATCACTAAGCTACACTCCTAGCCATGGATGAACCCTTCACTAATGATGTATTTTATATTCAAAGTTTGGAGCTCCAGAAACTTAAAAACTAGCATCCTCTGCCCTCTTCAGATAACTGCTGGGTTTATTTGCTCCACAGTGACCCCCGATGAGCAGGACTTGTGGACAAATGGTACAGATGTTAGCAGTATCCTCTGGGAGGGTATTCTAACTAGAGGGCATAGAAAATGCATGGTGGCTTTAGTAAGTAACTCAAATAACATACAGGTGGGGCTGTTGGTTGCTGCACAAGAAGGAACACCAGGAACCACATAGGTGATGGCGGCTCACAAGGCAGGCCAGAGTCACTTCCTGTGGTGAGGAGCTTACCAGTGAAGCCCTGGACTACATGGGGCCCTCAGCCAAGCTGGGACTGCCTCAGAAGCATGTGTGGCGTTGGGGAGCAAACTCTCCATGACCAACTCTGCTCTCATTTAAATGGCTTCTTCTCTAATTGGAGGAGTGCGCTGAGAGCAGAGAAGGTAATACAGTGGACTCTGAACTCTCAGCAAGAGGAAATCCCCACTCCCTGTTTTTCCTTAACATTAGCCATAAGGTAACCTGGAGTATGGCTGTCTATGTGGGAAGACTGGCTATCTCTTCTTTGCTCTCTCCTTTATGACAACTGAGGCATCTCATATTCAGGTTGATTACAAATGTCTTACAGAACTCCCATGGCCCCACATAACTGTATATAAGCCTGAGTGTCCAGTCATGTCCACTACCCAACTGTGATGATGTAGCAGCCAACATTGTAAATATGCAGAAATGGGGGACTGTGGAGGTGGCTCAGTCAGTAAAGTGCTTGCGATGCAAATATGCAGACCTGAGCTCAGTCCTCAGAACCCACATAAGAATGCTTGGCATAGGGCTGTGCATTGTAGCCCCAGGGCTGGGGAAGTAGACACAGGTGGGTCCCTGAGGCTTGCTGGCCAGCCCGCTGTATTAATTGTCATCTGGACAAGATCTGGAATCACCTGGTGGGTAGGCCATTAGGCTTGCATATGAGGGATTATTTTGACTCGGTTAATTGATATGGGAGGATCCATCCCAAGTGTGGGCAAGACTATTTCCTGGGGAGGATCCCACGCTAGAGAAAGTGAGCTGAGCATTAGTGCTCATCTCTCTCTACTTCTTGACTGAGGACACACTGTGACCAGCTCCAGCCGCTGTGACTTCCACACTAGGATGGACTGTGTGTCCTTGAACTGTGAGCCAAGGCAAACCCTCTCTCCATTAAGTTGCTTTTGTCGGGGAGTTTTTTTTTTTAATCACAGCAGCAGGGAGAGAGACTAAGCCACCACCTGCAGAGTCAGTGAGCTCAGTCCAACGGGGGACCCTGTCACCCAAGCAAGGCTGACTTCTGGCCTCACATACACATGTCAACACATGAATATGTGATTACATGCACTCATGGGCAAGCACTTGCACACAGATGGAAATATTTGCAAACCATTCTAAAATCCATCCACCACTTCACTTTTCCCCCAACTGCCTTGACTTTCTTTAGAATCCCCTGAACCAAAAGATAAATTTAGTGTAAAGCTGTCTACTTTAACAATTAAAGCTATTTCCCTCTATAAATATTCAAAATTAAAGTCACTCCAACCAGGTCATTCTCCCCATGTAACACTTTTTACACTGGCCTGGGATCCTGGCTAGGCTCTGAGAGCCTTGGAGCAAAACACAGGACTCTTCTCTGGGTTCACCCAGAGAAGGGAAACATTAAATATTTGTGTAATAAAGAATAAATGAAATGCCTATGTATTGGATTAGAGGAAAATAAAGGCAACAAAAGGCAAAACAAAAACTCATTTTACTTATACTGCTCATATGGACAATGTTTCCACAATGATGCAACTTCTTAATTGTGCCCTAAAACCAATTAGTCCACTGCCTCAGGCTGCGTGGTGAAGGAGCTGGTGCCACGCTGAATGAGAGCCCACTACACAGAAAGAAACAGGAAGAGCAGGGAGGAAACGTTCCACCTACAGGCAGTTGCTAGTCACATAGGGACAAGATGCAGACTCTTTGGCCTCTTGCTCTGTACGTCTTCCTGATCTGCTGCTGGGCACCCTTCTTCTCAGTCCAAAGATATAAGAGAAACTTTAGTCAGGAATGCACTTGTCATTGTCACGTGTCAGTTTTATACAGGAGGAACCCAGGGTCTTCTCGCCGTGCTAGAAAAGGAAGGTATCTGTTCAGTGGGAACTAAGGCATCACACACTGCACACATCTTGGAAGGTGACTTGTGTCACCAACATCAGTACCCAGCAACAAGACAGTGGGAAAGCCAACAGAGAAATGGACCGCCAGTGTATCCACAGGTGTGCAGATCTCTTTAAATCACAGGTGAGGATCTGCTCATAACTATCATAGACATGGCTCCTAGAAGGGTGTTATATTTGACTTCTAGGGGCAGCACAGACCCCAACATGTGTTAGTTCAACGCTACGTGTATCTTTCATATCCTGTGACGTGTGACCACCCTGACATCAGCACTCAAGCATAGGCAGCATCTCATACACACTTTCAGACACACGGATGATTCAGGTTTGCAACATGGAATCAATAAGGTGCAGCTACTGAGCTACTGACAGGAAACCTATAGGGTTGTTTCAGACCTTCCAGCCCAAGAGACATTGTCCACAAAACACAAGCTGGGATCTGAAGGCTTCACATTGAAAAAATACAAATCCTCTTATTTAACAATATTTATAAGAATGCCATGTTGAAATGAGAACAACTTATCATTTCTTTTTGCTGTCTTTTGGCTTTGGTTTTCACCTACATATCACTGTGAGCTGCCTTGGGTGAGGCTGCCTTAGATGGGAACCTGGGCAAGTGGCTCAAGGTTGCAGTTGTGTTTCTTTGTTATCTATGTTATTCTGTATGCATATCCATATCCACATACATATCCATAAACACATACATATATACATACACATAACATATACACATACATGCATATCCATATCCATACATATGCAATACACATACATATACATATCAGCATTGTAACAGTGGAGTGGAAAGATCCTGCTGTCACCGGACCTGGTGTGATATTTTCAGCATGGTCTATAAAGAGTTTGCACTTTGCAATAACAGCAGGCTTGAGGCTCGCAAGCACGCCCATCACGTGTGTTGGCGCTGACCTCAGAGGTGAGGCTTTCCTGTTGACTTTCTGTCCAGATGCTGCCTCCAGTTGTGCTTTAAAGTGCTGGGCTTTACAAGTCCTTGTAAGATCACGCATGTCTTGCAGATTGCTGGGAGCTGCACAGACCTGAATGTCTGTCCCAGGAAAAATGCATGGGCATGTGGACAGATGCAACTGGTGCTGCACTGTTGATATCATCACATGCGACTCTTCACAGCATCAGAAACTTCAAGTCAGGTTACATACTCACATACTCACATAAATAACCATAAATAAAATGAAACAAAATGTCACAAAAGATGACAGTAAGAATGTTTAGTAGAATTGATAAATGCAATTGTTTTAACATTAATTTTGGGCTTGGAGAGATAGCTCACTAGCTAAGAGCACTTGTTACTTTTGTAGAAAACCTGGATTCAGTTCCCAGATCTACATTGCAGCTAACAACAATCTACAGCTCCCGTCCCAGAGGTCCCCAAGCCATCTTCTGGCTTCAGCAGTCAGAACGGCAGGCATGTGTTTGGTACATGCAGCTTGCATATGCTGCATACGGCCAAAACATTCATAGACTAAGATAAATGAGTCTTAAAAACTAACTCTTGCTTTTGGCCTCTCTGCATCAAATTTAGATTTGGGTTAAAAGTAATGTAATAGTGTAGGCCTGAAAAGAAGCTCTCATACAAAGTGATAGCACTGCTTGGATCATGTTTCCTACTGTCAATCATAGCCATAGGCAAATGTGTGTTATATGCCATAATAAGGGACCATCTTCCTCATAATATCCAAAATATTTTTTAAAACATTACACTCTTGTATAAAATAGGCATTTATTTTGATAAACTACTTCAAATTATTGCAATTAAATGCATTGTTAAAGTCATTGTAATTTATGTCCTCCTATAAAAAAATCCAACCCTTTACTAAAAAAAAAATTCATCATTATCTTTTAGCTTACACAAAATACAACACAATATCAGTCTTTTTGAACACACATCCCTAACATCACATCCTGTAACAGTAGCTACACTTCATGAAATGTCAGACTCTTTCTAAGAAGCATTGTCAGGAATTATGTCACTGTCCTAGACACACAGACTACACAGGAAAGCTAAAGCCTCTCCCAGTGCAGGGGATGCACAGGCACTGGTGAGAGTCTCATCTCTGTTGTGTGTAAGTCATCAGTAATTGGATTATAGCCCTTTCTTCCCATCATTGAGTAGGTAGGATATAAATGGCAGACCTCACTTGGCCGTGGGTGTTATGTGGTAGCCTAGGAAGGTTTGGCAATGCCCCCCCATTTCATGCCAGCACCCTTCTCAAGGAACTGTGTGGACAGTGGGTAACTATCACTAATCTGCCCCACAGTTGGCATTGTTATTGAACTCCCCGGGTTACAGTTTTCAAACATCTTCAGAGAGGATTGGGTTCAGAGAGGTTTTGTCGCCATTTTAATCACCATGTGAACTGGGGATGGGGGCAGGAGGAAGAGGGTAACTTGGAAAGAGCTGCTCCCCGGAAAATGGAAGCATTTGGCTCCTCTGTTGGAGCAACATTGTCGAGAGATCACTGAGGGAAAGAAGGCTTCTGCCCATTTGATGCATCTGATTCGTATTGGGAGAGAGTGTGTGTAAACATGAAACGAAAGGAGAAAGAGAGCTCCACCAGGCTGGAAATATGAAGGAAGGAGAGAAAGTGAGTGAAAGAGGGGAGCGGGCAATGGGGAGAAGATGAGACACAGCATCGCTACACTTGAATTAAGATGTCAGTGTACAACCCGTCACTTGGGTGGGAACCTGCATGCGTAAGGCCCAAGCACTCATAATAAATAATGAAGAAAGAGAAAGTCACTTTTTCAATGAATATTGGCTGATATACAATCTGAAAGGAAGTCACTCTTTAGTTCTCAAGTCTGCCCCAGCTTCCTCTGCCTTTTTTGACAGACCTGTTTATAGGGCTGCAAGTATTTTGGTAATCACAGTTTTGAGTAATCTTTGAAAATACTTTTTTGGTTGCTTTCTATTAATTAGTGTTTGCATAGATAGTTGTGAGGTCTAGATCTGACACACTACCTGCTGGGCTTTTTATGGTATCCCTCAGAAACTGCTGGGTTTTCTATGATATCCCAGACAGGAGAATTGAGGGTCAGGACATTTCCGTGCTCATACAGAATGTCAGTGAACACTGTGCACCAGTGATTCAGTTTGATTTCAATGAATGTAAAACTTCAGTGTTCAAATATATTGAAATTCAAGATTATTGTAAGTTCTAGTATCTTGATATACATTGGATAAAGTGAATTCTTTTTGAATCTATTTAGGTGTCTTCTCTCATCTACTGAACTCAAATATTGGGATAGTGTTTTATAAATTCCATGAGATCAGGTCAAAATGTATTTCATGTATAATGTATTACCTTACATAAAAATGGAATCAGAAAATATTGATTCTAAAATATATTAAATTTTTATCATGAATAATACCACTCCACTGAGAGCTGTTTCTTTCCTTAAGTTACTTCCACTTAGTTTTTCCCTGGCTCAACTTTATCAGACCCATTAGTTGAATCAACTATGAAATAAGTCCAATTATTTATATACATATAAACTAATCACAAGCTAAGATTAAGCTATTCTGTGCATAATTATACATGTAAAATTTATGCATAATGATGGATATGGACCAAAGCCACATATCTATTACAGTACCATAGAAAAGAAATATGGGTGGCAGCATTTATAATTAAATTTCCACCACGCTTCTATTTTGTGCTGGAATAAAGTTACTAAGCAACATCCATCATTTAGAAAGTCCATAGGTTCTAGGGATTGATTAGAATGTGGTTTTCTCGTGGAGATCACCGCATCTTTGCAACCACCTTTGTAACTCATGCTTGCTGCTAAGGGCTTGCTGCTTCTGTTTGCCTCTCATGTGTAAAAAGCACATCTTGCATGTGTTCTGTTCGAGTTTCAAAATCTAATGTAGACAAATATTGGATCTTTTAAAGATAAACTTTGTATTAGGGTAGTTGTAGGTGTTGATGTAGGCCTGATTAAAGCAGGCAGGCACAGACAGGCATGGGAATGCTGAAGTGGAGGCTGCTGTAGAGTTGCGGGGAGAACTGTTCATCCATATATTCTAGTTCCTCTTCCTTTGTGTTAACAGACAGACATTTGATTAGTAAGAGCTGTTTGTTTGTTTGTTTGCTGCCACACCCTTAAAACTGTGGGGCTAGACATAGAGGTCATCAGTTAACTGCGTGTACTGCTCTCACAGAGGACTCCAGTTCTGTCCCAGTACTCATGTCTGGCAGCTCATGGCCACCATACTTCTAACTCCAGGGACATGACCCCTCTGCTTGCCACGGCCACCAACACTCACATACACATACCCCCACACATACACACAATTTGAAATAAATCTTTTTAAACCAATCTCTGCTTCTCTTTATATACTACATTTTATGTATAAACTTCCACTCAGACTCAGTTTCCTCTTCATTGTTCCCTGTGCCCCACATCTACATCTCCTAGTCAACTACTGCATTAGAAGCAGATGTGTGGGTAGACCTGTAGCTGGTCCTGCCCTCAGTCTGCGGCACACCTCTCCACACACTTTGCTTATGTGGACTTTGCTGAAAAGAATACCTTTTCCTAAAATAAGGTTCAAGAAGTGTCCATGAGATTGAAATTCTAGAACTTAAGTTAACTCCTTAAGAGTTTGAGACTATTTTTAAAAAGTTGTTTTAGCTGGGTATAAAATTTTTTGTCTCAAATTTTTAGTTTCTTTAATCCTAGAAAATATTATTGTAAAAATAATCTGTTAACAATGATTGTAAATGAACTTGTAATTTTATCTGTATTTGATTTTTAGCTAAGATTCAGTAAATTCATTATATGTGGGCAGTGGTAATTTGTTCTGTATTAAATTTCTGCCCTTTGTAGGAATGTGGTCTTAAGTTGCAGTGGTTGTGTGGTTGTTATGCTGACCCTCGAGAAGTATGGATATTGAATCTGTTTTTTCTCTTTGACACTTTATCTAAAGTTCCTTTCGTAACTCTCAATTCTGGACTGTTGAAATGTAGTTTTGTTTCCTTTTTCTAATAACCTAGTATTAAGTGATAATTCCTTTTTGGGTTCCTTCCTGGGCTCCATTTCTGTTCTTTCCCTTTAGTTTTCTTTACTCTTTACCCCTTTTTATTTTCACTGTAAATTCTTCTGTGAGTTCTACTCTGGGCATATTTTTAAATCTCTCCTATCTTTTTCACCTTGCCTTCAAACACTAGCTTAGGATTTCCTTGCCCCGGGCCTGCTTTTGCTCTCTCTATGATATCATCTTGCATTTTAGACTCTTCTCTTGATCATCTGATAGAGAATTTGGTCTCAGTCCTTTGTTGTCCTCAACTTTGACAAGGAGAAAGATGGATAAGATAGCTTCCCAGCTTCCTGTCTCCACAGCCCCTCCCACTGCCTCTACAATCAGCTTCCTGTCCACAGCCCCTCCCACTGCCTCTACAACCAGCTTCCTGTCTCCCCAGCCCCTCCCACTGCCTTTTCAATGTCTTTTGTTAATGACCTTGTATCTCAACAGTAACCCTCCCCCCTCACATCCCCCACTCCCCTCATTTCTGCTGAATACTCGAGAGCTTCCGGTTCAAGCGCCCTTGTAGGCCTGTCTCAGACCTCTCTCCCATGAACTGGCTGTGCATGACCTCTCCCAATTCTCCCTGCCTGTGATGCTCTCTAGCACATACTAACCACGTTCCCATCTTCAGGCCTGGTGGTCACTAACCTCCCCTGCTGCGTCCTGCATATTACCCTTTCTACGTGGACTCTGTGGCCTCCGTGTGTATGTGGAGACCTTGAGCAGGCCCGCACACTACTCTATTGCAGCGTTTATAGATGGGTTTGGGTTTGCTATCCCAGTTTCACTCTCTGTCCATTTGTATGAGAAGCATGGCAGAGGCTAAAGGCTGTGCCCTGCCTTAACTCCTTAGTTCCCCCTTTTGCTATATCCACTCACTTTCTTGCTCAAAGCATCCACTATGGAACATTAAGCACATTTTTCCAAGACAAATACACTCTTGGCCTTCCCTGGATGCTGCACACTGAAGACCACAGTCACACCAGATAGCTTTAGCAAAGGGTCTTCCAGTTGATCAAAGCAAAACTCTTGAGGTGGGGGATCCTGATTATGGGAAACATTCCCTCACGACCTCACGACCCTTCAGCTACACTGTCCGGACAACAACAACGTGAAGACAGCAAGTCTTCAAGTCTCAACCAGTGCAGGGAATGATGGAACCTCCTGGCAGACTGCCATGAGCAGGCCAGCTGTTAAGATTTTAATTAAAACAGTTCTGATAATTAGCACAACTCATTTAAGAATGTGCAAGACTTCCTTATGTGTCCATACAGGTCACCTTCCCAGTTGTGGGCGGAGGAGCCTGTGGCATCTGAAACTGAGGCGATTATTAGGAAAGGAAAAGAAACTAGCTTGGCATTGCTCTTGACCTGTACTCCTGCCTCTGCACCCCTCGCAGAAACAACAGAAATAAAATCAAATGAGCACACCCTTCACCCGCCTTCTGGGTGCACTGGGAGATGGTGAGCCAAGTGTGTGCTGCCGTTCCATTCTGTAGGCTGCAGGTCCTCTGTCTAAAGGAGCCCATGTGGGCTGAGCAATGGTGCTCAGTGCTCACCGGGCATCTAGAGACATCACATTGTGTCTCAGTCCAGCACCATCCCCTCTGCCCTCTCTGTAATCGCTCTTAATTTTATCATGGTTTCACTTTTATTTAAAAGAGAATACTAAATCACCTGAACTGTCTTTTTTTTTTTTTTAATTCTAATTGCAATGTATTTCACTCCCAAATGTCCATTTCTTGGTGCTCTGTAATCTGGGCTCTATGTTCTAACTGTTCTAAAAATGTCACATTGGGAAAGAAGAGCCACTGTCTGCTCTTTATTGTCCAGCACCTCTAACAGCCCTGCTGTCATCAATCCACACAATGTCTAGAATTAGTTCTCACTGTCACCTCCCTGTTCTCATGGCTGTCACCCCTGGCTCTAGTTCCCTCCTTTCTCCAGCTCCCTCTGTGGCCCCAGGATTTGGAGTTGATGCCTTGCTCTTCCCCAGTCTACTTTTAAGAATGCATGTTCCGTTCAGGCAGCCTTTGGGGGCCAGATGTGTGTGTGTGTGTGTGTGTGTGTGTGTGTGTGTGTGTGTGCATGTATGGTGTGTGTGTGCATATGTGTGTGTCTGTACATGAGGAGCCCAGAGTTCAACTTTGGGTATCACTTCTCCATCTCTCTCTCTTTTTTCTTTTTTCTTTTTTTTCTTTTTTTTTTCTAGATAGAATTTTTCAGTGAACCTAGCACTTGCCAGACTAGGTAGACGGCTCTCTGGACCTCAGCCTAGGCCTTGTTTCTCCTGTGTTCTAGCCTATACGCCCACCTTTCTTCACTTACTTGTCCACGGTCTCTCTGCAGAGGTATGCCCCGGGTAAATCATGCCCCGCTGCCCCTGGAGCTGCACAGTTGTTCTCTGCAGGCTTCCATCTAGGTTGATTGACAGCATCATCACACGTGGTTCTAAGCTTAAATCTAGGAATCTCATTTGTCCCGCCAACCCCGAATTTCTCCATCCTCACTTTAAATCCTTTATTTCGGTCTTTAGCTTCCATCCCATAAATACCTACTTGGTGTGTCTGCCATTAAAAGGCTCAGGCCACCTTTTTCCTAACGGCGTCAGTGGAAGATGGTTTGTCTCTGCTCCAAGAATGCACCTCCGTGGCTTACAACTCGCAAGGCAGTGAGACTGTGTCTCCTAAAATACATCCTGTCCCCTGGTCTGGTTGATTACAACTTTCCGTCTTTGAATAAACTCGAAACTCACAGTATACCTGGCGGCTCCCTTCTCTTGAGCTCCCCCGCCCCCGCTGTCAGCCTCAGCCTTGACACCCAGAGTTCTCTGTACCCTAAAAGCAACCCCCACCGATGTTTCCAACTTCAGCCCCTGCCTGTGTTGGAGTCCTCCCCTGCTTTTAGGGGAGCAGCCTCTGCCTTCCGATATGAGGAACACACCTTGGACACAAATATAGCTCATTTTTTATAATTTTATTATCACATTGTGTCAGTGTTAATGTTCTAAATCATGGGAGGCTTTCTGTCAAGACCCTCTGCTTTCTCAGAAGTGTCCGCCTGGGAAGGACACCTTTCTGAGCCTCTCGGCACTCTGCCTGGCCCAGTGGATCACCTTGCTGCTGGCCATAGAGAGGAAATGGACTCGGTGGATTCGTTTCCAATTTCGGCAAGTATTTACTTGCTGTGTTCGATAACGTGCTGTATTTTGCGCTAGGAATTTCATGATCAAAAAGAGAGGCTGGTCCCTGCTGGCCTGAAACTATGGTCTAGTGAGATGGCCAGACACGAAGAGAGGGACACCCTTGCGTTCCCACAGAGCAGAATCCAGACTAACAGGGAAGGCACACCCGCTTTGGCTGTGTGTCTGGTGTCTCACTGGTGTAACATGAGGGCTGGCTTGTTTGGATTTCTGTCCTGCCCAGTTCCCCACAGACAGCAGGTTCCGGCGCTTGGTTCTGGCTCCTGCTCCAGCTCCTTTCCCGACGGTTGGTGTTTTGTAAGTTTTGCCCCCTAAAATAAATACCCCCTTTAAATCCTAACTGGTGTGGGATTGTTTCACGCCTTATCCTAGTGAGAGACTGGGAGTGAGGGCACAGGCCTGGTCACAGAGGGGGGGTGTGGGCCTCCTGGCTGTGCCATAGAAACCTAGCCTGGTGGCCCAGCCAATGAGCCCCTCTCACCCACAGGCGGGAGTCCCAGACACTGCAAAGCCCTAGCAAGTCGGCAGCCCGCCAGTTTTAATTACCTGCTCTAATGAGTCATCCATCACGATGTGTGACAGAGTTAACCGTGGTGGTGTGTGGATTAGCCGCCATTTTCTTCATGCTATTAGACATTTTAAAAGTCTGTGAGGAAAGACAGGAACTCGGGATAAAAAAAAAATTCCTAGATTTGTCCCAGTTGTGATGTATTTATGATACATTGAGACTGAATTGGCTTAGATGATCTCCAGCTTCCCTTTTCTCGGGGCTGTGCTTCTGTCATGAGCACAAGGGAGCAGGCTTTGTGCATGTGCTCAGCAGCGCTCCTTCTCAGGTCTGTTTTTCAACTTTACTTACAGATGGAGTACAGTGTGTATAGATGTTATTTTCAAGGAAATGAAACGTTAACATGCCTATTTAGCTCCCCCAGCAGACTCCCTTTCTTGGGCAACCTTTACTGCTCACGACAAATTGAGGTTTTGAGACTAAAATGTGGAGGAGGGCGTGCTTCCGGTGCTCCAAGCTCCCTCCGTTAAGGCTCGTTCCCTTCAGACTTTTCAGTTCGAAGTTTTCCCTCCACCTGTGGAGCCCAGCAGAGCAGGTGCTAGGGCTGCCGTCCAAAGCCCCACCAGCGTGGAGCCTGGAGAGCCTGCCTCAGGGCCCAAGACACATGGGCTGACTTAGCAGCTTAATGGTCATTTGACAAATACAGAATAGTATCTAGCTTGGACAATTTGTAGCAGAAATAATTTCGGCCTTTCAAAAATTCAATTTGATAAGGAGGGAACATATAGATATTTATTTCATTGAATGCCTTCTGTATGAATCCAGAAATGAGAGACCCAAGGGGAAAATTATCTGTGCACAGCCAGTCAGTGTCCTCCTATTCAGACAGAAGTCAGCAGACTCCTCCTTCCTCTCTCTGTGACACCGAGGAGCCAAGGGTAGCTAACTCCAGCCTGAGCTGCCGTGTATCTCTGCTTTCACGGGGTGGAGCTCATCCAGGCACAGGCACCGCTGTTCTCATACAGGGGAATCTGCTTCTGTATCTCTCCTCTAAGTAAGAGATTGCTTTGATGGGGCAGCCTTATAGAATGAGAGGGCTGTAGTGACGTGCTTGTTGCACATGTATGAAAGCCCGAGTCTGGATCCTTAGAGACCGTGATTAAAGCAAGAACGGTGGGCACAATGGCGGGCACAGTGGTGGGCATCTGTAACCACAGCACTGGAGACCAGAGACAGGAGGATCCCTGCAGCCCACTGGCCAACCTGCCTAGCCAGTGAGTGAACTTCAGGGTGACTGAGAGTCCCTAAAATGTAAATGTAATTGATGTTGACCTCTAGTCAAGACACACATGTCCGTAACATGACCCACACATGAACACATGCACACCCAAACACACATAAATATACACATAAACACCTATATATACACGGACACGCTCATGAACATGTACATACACACATCTATACACAAACACACATAAACATACCCATACACACCTATACAGACATACACAAATATACCTATATGCATACACATATATATACACACAAGAACAGTTTTATAGAATGAATAATAACATTTGTAATAATAAAAATCCAGAAAATGCATAAACAAATGAATTCTAGATTAGAAAAGAAATATAAGAAAATTTGTTAAAAATACATCTTACCCCACCATTGCCACAGTCTAATGACCTAATGAGACAAGGCAGTCAAGCCAGGCAGGACTCCCTCCGGTCAGGTTCTGCAGCCCCGGTGGAGCTGTCCTTCTGAAGCAATCTATGTACTAGCTGTGTGTCTGTCCCTAGTGGGTGGGGAGGACATCTTGTGCCAAGAATATTTAACACAGGCTCATGGGAGCATCGAGAAAATATTTGCCATGGCCAGAAGCTGCAGGAAGAGGCCTGTGCCGGCACACAGAGCACCTGGACACTGTCACAGTAGATGACAGTGGTCTAAGATCAGCTGGGTGAGGCGAGCCCTGCTGTCGGACAGACTTTAGGAGGAGCGCTTGGGTGGGTAGGCCATTATGCACCGGACGGTGTGAGCACGTTGTCATGAATGTACGCTTTAATACTGCCGCTTCTGCGGTCCTGGGATCCCGTGAGGGAGCCAGCTACTCACAGGCCCGCCTCCACGCCTGACATTCTACTGCTGCTTTCCTGCCAGTGGGTGAAACCGGCTCCATAAACAGTATTTTAAGTTTAATTCACTGATAAAATTCTGGTTTTTATGTGGAAGTTTAAGTGATCAAAAATTGATTAAATAACAATGGTATCTGTAGGTCTTTCCTTAAATAAATTTTTATCAATGTTATGTGCCTGCTAATCTCAAATAATCTCAGTTATTTTTCTTGTGCCAAATTCTATCCCTCCAATTTCAATATTTTAGATTTTTTTATATTTCAGGTAACTTTTTTCTAAAATTTGCTGAGTATTATTTTGCAAACTTCAACTGTGTAAATAGACAATGTTAGGGATCTTAAGTCCCCCGGATAGACATCCACACCACAGTCTCCATTCTGCACAGCATAGAACCCTCCACACTTGGATTTTAGACTGCTAGATTCATTTTGAACTTTTTTCTTTTCTGTTTCTAAATGACATCATTATAGCGAACTCACGAAAAGAAACACCACAGAGCAAGATTAAGGGACCACTGAAACACTTGTTCAGTCTCGGACTCTGCAGCCCCGTGGACCTTGGTGCAGTTAGAATGGCTGTTCTACAGCTACGGAGCCTTGTGTGTGGTTTTGCACTTGCACTGTCAGTGACGTTTCTGCGGAGTCCTCTACCACACGAGACACAGCCCTGGGAGAGCTAGAACTGAAAACCACCCAGCTTTATATCCTCTTTGATGGCACATGTGTCCATGGGCCTGCCGTCTGTCCTTGCTCATCACCTAATATATTACCCATATTACCCATTCTGCATATTACATGCCACCCACCCTTTTACATACATATAACCTACTGTTTACATACATATAACCTAGCATCCATACATGAAGAAGCTTGCAGTTTTCTTTTCTTTCTTTTTTATTGGTTTGGGTTTCTTCAATTAACATTATACATTCTAAATCCACCAATTTCCTTCATTTTTCTTTCCACATGAGTCACAGACTATGTTGTATACACAGCACACCTTTATTATCTTCCCACTGTTGATAAACATCAAGGGTAGTTACATTTCTTTATTATCATAAATAGAATAGCAGCAAACACAGATGTTCAGTTATCTCTATGATAGGCTATGAGTTCTCTGTGTTTTTATCCAGGAGTGGAATGAATGGGTCATATGGAAGTTGTACATTTTCCTGTTTTTTTTTTTTAACCTCCAAACCACAATGGCTGTATTAACAATAAATATGGGTCCTCTTTCCCCATATCCTCCTTAATATTTCCAACATCAGATTTCTTGGTGATGGACATTCTGACTAGGGTGAGGTGTTGTTTTAGAATAGTTTTAATGTGAATTCCCATCATCGGTAGGAACTGACACATTTAAAGTCAGTTATTCACCATTTGTAGTTCTTGTTTGTATTTCCCTCATCTGTTGACTGAGTGGGAAATCCTGGCCCTTAGTCCCCGGCCTGGAGTGCAGCTGGTAGAGATGTCTCCGTTTCTGTGCCAGCCTCTGTGTTCCGCTGACGGTTTCCTTTGGTGTGTGGAAACTTTTCACCTGTGGGGTTCTCTCTGCTCACACTTGGGGCTGGTTCCTGCCCTACTCAGGTGCTGTCCACAAAGTTCTTGCCAACAACATCATCTTGAGAAGCGTCCCCCGTGTTTTCCCCTAATACTTTCTGTGTTTTTTAATTAAGGCCTTTGATCCATTTTGAATTGATTTTTATACAAAGTAAAAGGTAAGGTTCTAATTTTATTCCTCTGTGGGTAGATAATCAGTTTTCTAGCACCATTTGTTGAATAGGCTTTCTTTTCCCACTGTGTGATCTGCCTCCCTTAACAAAAGTAGGTGGCCATTGCTGTCTCAGTTTATTTCCGGATCCTCTTATGCCAATTTGATCTGCCTACCCATTTCAATGTTAATACCAGGCTCTGCATGTGGTGTGCATGTGTGCGTGTGTGCGTGTGGGGGAAGAAAGAGAGAGAGAGAGAGAGGGAAAGAGAGAGAGAGAGAGAGAGAGAGAGAGAGAGAATAGCTCTGTAATATAATTTCAGTTTACATATCATGGCACCTCCAGCCTTGCACTATCTTAATTGGTTAGGTTGTCTGAAGCACGATTAATAAAAACTCGGGTCAGAAATTAGGGTTCAACATGAAGATCCAAAATGCAAAACAGCCAGCTACTGGCTCTTATCGACCTCAGTCTGAAAGGGCAATCCTGCCTCCTGGAATCTCAGAAGGAGACTGTGTGTAAGAGCTGTCTCCTCCTGTCTTATATTACTCTCTAAGGCTGGGATTAAAGGTGTGCACGATCGTCATTAAAGGCATGCACTGCCCAGTTTCTATGGCAACTAGTATGGCTACTGGAATTAAAGGTGTGTGCCATTGTGACTACTGGGATTAAAGGTGCATGTTACCATAATCTGGTCTGTAAGGCTGACCAGTGGGACTGTTTTTCTCTCAGATCCTCAGGCAGTCTTTATTTATTAAAATACAGTTGCATTGCCACTACAGTCACCTATGGCTTTTATTGGTCCCACCTGAGTTTTTTAATCATTTTCCTAGATCTATAAAACATAACATCAAAATTTTGATAGGGATTACACTAAATTTGTAAATTGATCTTGACAGTATAGCCATTTTTACAATTTTAATTCTGCCAATCTAGGAGCATGGAAAGTCTTCCCCTGGTCTGACTTCTTCTTTGATATCTGTTTTTAATTTCTTGAAATCTCATTGTAAAGGCCATTCACCTCTTTGATTAGGTGTAGTCCTAGGCGCCTTTGAAAAGCTGTTTGAATGGGATCCTTTCCTAATTTCTTTCTCTGAGAGCATATATGAAAGTATCCTGCAAGTTTTCTCTGTGTTCATTGGATCGCAGCCTTTTCTAGTAGAATGCTTTCCCGTGTGAAGTTGTCTTGGACTTCAGGGGTGCTCTCTGACCTTGCTGGGGTAGTGATACGTTCCAGCAGCAGTGGGGCCTAGCATGCCCAGGGTGGTCAAGGTAGTTAGCGTGGTGACTTCCCCACCTCTCTTTCTGTCCACAGAAGTCTTGGTGTCTGCTCACACCGCCTGCTCTTCATTCTCCAAGAGCATGGACTTTGGTGAATGTTTTTGTATTGATGGTGATTTATTTGACATTTAGAATGGAATTCCAACTCAGTTCTAAGAATAACAAAGGAGAGGACTTGTTTCTGAGAAAAAGAGACAGCTAAGTCTTCCCTGTCCTTTGGGGTGATACTGTGTGACTCCCAGAGTGCTGGCAGTCTTCTTAGTCAGGGTTACTGTTGCTGCGACAAAACACTGTGACCAAAAGCAAGCTGGGGAGGATGGTGCGGGAGAATTATCTGTATTCTGTCAATCATATTTTAATAAAACGCTGATTGGCCAGGCAGGCAGTATAGGCGGGAAAGCCAGACAGGAAGTAGGGGTGGAGCAAAGAGACTGGGAGTATTCTGGAAGCAGAAGCTCTCTCTCAGCCATTCCTGTACAGACCACCGAAGAGGCAACATGTAAGCTGTCACACCGAGAAAGGTACCGAGCCCATGTGGCTAACATAGATCAGAATAATGGGTTAAGATAAGTTATAAGAACTAATAAGTAGCCTGACCTAATGGGCCAATCAGTTTATAACCTTATGGAGTACTGTGTGTAATTTCTCTTTGGGATTTGCCGGCTGTTGGGGTACTGGGCAGGACAGAAACCCCAACAAGCCAGCCCTCATGTTACAGGAGGAGAGGGTTTACTTGGTCTGTATTCCCAAATTGTAGTCCATCATTGAAGGGAGTCAGGACAGGAGCTCAAACAGGGCAAGAACCTGTCAGCAGGAGCTGATGCCGAGTCCATGGAGGGGTACTGCTTCCTGGCTTACTCGCCACTGCTTGCCCAGCCTGCTTTCTTATAGAATTCAGGACCACCAGTGCAGGAAGGCCCCACCCACAATGGGCTAGGCCTTCCCACATCAATCACTAAATTAGAAAATGCCCTATTGCTTGCTGTTATAGCGCCATACCCTTCATTGAAGTTCCCTCCTCTCAGATGACTACAGCTTGTGTCACGCTGACATAAAGTTATCTAGCACACAGCCATCCTGTGGTCAGGAGGGGAACCAGCTGGTCCATTCTGTACGCCACAGAGGATAACTGGAAGCCATCTGCGTGCTTGACTATAGTGTGGAATTCAATCAACAAAGCACTGGATTTTGAGACTTTTTGGAAAAGCCAAATCCAAACACGAAGGAGATTTTGTTGGGTGTACTTAGAGAATCAAATGGGGCCAGGAGAGGAGACTGTGTACAAGGAGGAGAAAGGGAAGAGAGACGTGTAGGTGACGGAGGCCAAAATCTGTGTGCAGCTAGAAGGAAGCTCAGCTTGCATAGGGTCAGTGAAAGAAGCCTTCTCATGAGCATCTCGGCTTGCACTTTCTCCTCCTCTGGCTGTGAAGGGAATAACATCTCTTTGTGATGTGCACCGCAGAGGTGCAGGGGCAGGCCAAGAGTGTGAGCATCTGCCTTAGGCTGACCAATCAAGGCCAAGCATACTCATAGGTGCGAGTGTTTTCGTACAAAGAGTCTTTTTCTCCACCTGAAGTCTGTGCAGTCCAGACAGTCACAGCACTGAGCTCCAGGCAGCTTCTGAGTCCCTCAAAAAGCCGAGAGGCCCAACACATGACTCAGCTCGACTCAGTTTCTTGATATTTACCCAAAAGACTCCAAGTCACAGGTCAGAGACGCTTGTCATCAGTTTTGCCCAACACTATTCTCACAGCTAAGCAATGAAACCAATATAGGTGTCTATCAACAGGGAGATAAAATGTGTCTTTTAACCTTGTACCCTGGAATATTTTTTATAAAGAAGAATGTGGCTCTGTTGTTGTGGAGAAATGGATGCAAATGGAGAGAATCATACTAATTGAATTAACTCAGACTCAGATACACGGATACGCCAGCATGCTTGCTCTTACCTGTGGGACTAAATGCTATAGATGCATGAATCTTATACATGCTCAGGACGTGAACTTGAAGTAAAGCTGCACAGGGGAAGTGAGGTGAAAGGGGGAAACACACCCGAAGTGCATTCTCCATGGCATGAAAGTGGCCTAACTAACCCTGCAGAGTAGAAAAGAAAGAAGAGAGAAAGCTCTTGCCGTGACTGTGGGTCCTGACCCCAGAGCAGTGGTTTCCCGGAATTCTGGCTGTGCTGTGGGCCAGAACACAGAGCCCGCCGTGCAGCAGGGTCTGATGGGCCTAATAATGGAGCCTTGTTTGGCACTTTTCATGAAATGGAAGTACAGGAAACTAAATGAAATCAAAAGCCCCTTTCAGCTGAAAAAGAACAATGGGCCTAAATAAGTTAGGATTGGTGAGAGGACAATTCAATCACTCCCTGCCTTTGGGCGAGTCATTTTCCCCGAATAGGATGTTAGCTCTCACTGGAGAATCAAAGGGAGATTGAAATGAAGGATTTAAAGTCACACAAAATGACTTGTTATCCCAAATGACCAGATCCAGAAAGTCTGAAACCAATGCTTGCTTGGCATATTATTTTGAAGACATTTCCAGAAAAAAATATGAAATGAATGGTATTTGATCCCAAAAGAGGAGTGTAGATTAAAAAGCAGATTCATCAATTCATTTATCTTTTAATATTTCCATCTAGATCTGTGCAGCAGACCCTGGGCTGGGTCAAATGTAGACACAAAGGAATGTTAATGTTGAGTGTTGTGTAAATTGAGTGTGTGTGTGTGCATTTGTATGAGTCTTTATGTGTGAGTGTTTATGTGAGTATATTATGTGTGAGTATATATGTGTGTGAGTGTGTATATGTATGTATATGTGTGTGAATGTATATTTGTGTATGTGTATGTATGAGTGTATATTGTGTGAATGTTTATGTGTGTGTATGTGTGAGTGTATATGTGTGTGAGTGTGTGTATATATGTGTGAGTATGTGTGTGTAAGGGTGCATGTGTATACACACATGTGTGCGTGGTGAGCACCTGGTGGTGATGGGAATTAGGACCCCAGTTTTGCAAACCATGCAGATGCTCCACTGTCTCTGTCTATCCCCATGTAGATCTGGAGAGCATGTTTCCAGGCAGTAGGTGCAGGGAGCAAGTCTTTCTCTAAGGCTTCACTTCTCCCTTCCATCACTGTCTTCCACGTGGTGTCACCAAGTGTGGGCATCAGGCTGGCTTCCATGGAATGGCGCGTGTGGAATCAACTTCACCTTGCCCCCTTCCTTCTCCTGTAACCTCAGTCATCCGAGAAGGTCATTTCATGTGGGTCTTGGGTGAATGCTGTGTCCAAGGCTAGAGTTTCCTTGGCTGGAGCTGGTCCTTCATCTGTTCTTCCAGCATTGAAGATACCTGACGATGTTACTGAAGCGTGGCTGACTGCAAAGCCTGCCTCACACTCGTGCTGATGACCTAACAAAGTGGCGCATTGTCCCTGACTTGGCATGGGCACCACCAGTCTCGTAGGTGAAACGTTCTTGGCCCATTCCCTGAGAAACAAAGTACCATAACCGTCATTGGCCTCTGCCACCATACTTGGGTACCCTCTAGTTTTCCTCAGTCTCCCTGTCTGCATCGCTCATGTGTACGCACAGGTACATGTCCATGCATGAGGTATGCACATGCGAGCAACCTCCACCCTGTGCACAGGATCTGGGGAGTATGATGCTGGTCATTGGCTTGCCTTCTCTCTCCTGCTCCGACGGAGCCCCCTGTGTCTGGGAGTCTCTATTCCTGCTTCTCTGCTCCAACTAGAAAGGCAACAGGAGGCTTAATTCCTGCTGGAGTCCAGGTAAATATTTGAGTACACATTCATTGATTGCTCATGTAATTAGAATGTGTCTAATGCTATTATAGTAAAGTGTTAGTAATGATGGTGAGCATGTGCTGGTCACTGCTTAGAGGGTTCCATGAATGAGCCAGTTGTGTTATTTACTGAAGACGGTTGAAGTGTGTACTGCTAACATCCGCTTTAGAATGAGGAATCCAAATGTGACATGTGCAAGGTCATATAGCTAAGTTACACAGAGACAGGGAGGAGGTGGGCGCCTGTGATCTGACCTGTGGTGATGTGTAAGAATCCACAGGGAATGGAGAAAAGTGGGAAAGCCTTCCAGAAGTCCAGGCACAGTCAGCAGCGAGGGCTGTTTGTGCAACTGGAGTATAGGACATAAAGGGAATATCATAGAGAAGCTGGAAGGGGAACCTGGGAACAGCCTGAGAGCCAAGGGTGTATGGTCAGGACTTAGTCACCACCCTTGCTCATAGACAGTGGAGGGGCTTTCATGGCCGAGGTCCATGGACATGCTGGTCTTCGAAGGGAGATTAGACCACACCCTGGAAAATGAATGAGCTCCTGTTGGGGAGGTCTTCTGAAAATCTGGTGATCTAACCATTTGCCAAGTGCAAGGTAGCTTGTACGATGGGTTCCTGTGAAGGTGCTGATGGAAACGATGAGCGAACATGCCTTCCGGTGCTCACGGTGCAGCAAGGCAAGGATGTAAGCAAATTCATGTCCGTAGTCGTCATAAGTGGACTGGCTGTGTGGAGCTTAGTGTGGGAAGACTTGCCTCACATGCATAGAACCCCAGGGTCGAGCCCCAGTGCTGCCAAAATATAATTAACAAACAAATAAACAAATAAATAAAGAAGTAAATAAGTGTCTGCTGGAAATGTGCATAAATGACGCACGGATCCCCTTTCCCTCCCCAGAGAGGACAGGAAGGCTGACTGAGTTGGAGAAGGAGACCTGGGGGGATGGGGACACTGAAGCACCATCACATGTGGAGCTCACAGTGTGGATCTCAGCTGCTCATTATACCACAAAACCTTAATAAGTAGCTGTCTTCCCAGTGGAGATTGATAGACACCCAGATGAGGCCATTGTGGTCACTACCACAGGTGAAGCAGTCCTAGCCAGGATGGAAGAAGCAGGTGGTGATTCCCCACTGGGTTTTTCCTGAAGGGTCACAATGGGCCCAGCCAGATATACTTAAGGGCCAAGGAAAAACTCTTAACCAAATTTAAGCACAGTTTAGAGAACTCATGAGCAGGGGGAAGGGGTGACGGAGGGAACTAGAGGTGGGGTTCTAGAGAGCAGAGAACACCGAATACCTCAGGGCTTGCTGCACACAGATGTGTTCCTTCTTGTGCGCTGAAGAAATAGCCACTGTGTCAGGGAGAGTCTATATCTCGAGACGAATACTCAAACAGAGGAAATATAGCAGCATTCCCCAAACTCTTTAGCATTTCCATCTCCAGGACTACAAACTTTTGTGCTGACCCTATCTCCCCATGTGCTCCTGGCGTACAATCCCAAAGCATCCAGAGAGCGTGATGATTAATACTGCACCGTAGAAAGTGCCGTGAGACGTGGGGCCCACAGCTAAGCGCTGAAGGCAGAAATGCCTCTAGACAGAGAACTGACTGCATTTTTACACATTAGCAAATGCCCTTATTAACATATGTGGCCCATTAACTTTGTGTTTTTCTGTAATCAGTTTAGAACATAGCTGTAGTCTTCTATGAACATGAACTTGTTTTTAATTCCAAACAAACTTTATGAAGTACTTTACTATAGTAAGGATGTGATCTCCTGCATTTCACATTCTTATTCCCTAGGTTTACTGCTGCTCCCTGAAAACCTTCAAGAATGGGAGTTTTGATTGGGGTGTTTTGACCTGCTTCAAAGACCCCTACATCACTGGCAGATGCTGGTGCCTGCCACTTTGCCCTGTAAGTTCCCTGGGCTATAGCGCGTGTCCTTCACAAGTGACCTCTACCCTTCACTGGCTGTCAACAGCAGGGCTGGGCACCATCAGAACATCTATGAAAATGTTGGCACACTGAAAAGAGAATATTTTCTCTAGTGGCTAAAATTGTCAGGCCTTCTGGAGTATGGAAACTAAGCTGATGTTTTCCATTGCGGAAGCTGTGCTGGGTGGTTTATGTCTGCTTGACACAAGCTGAAGTCATCCGAGAGGGAGGAGCCTCAGTTGATAAACTGCTTCCATATGATGGAGCTGTATGCAAGTCTATAGGGCATTTTTTAAATTAGTGATCAATGGAGGAGGGCCCAGCCCATTGTGGGTGGTGCCATCTCTGGGCTAGTGGTCCTGAGTTCTATAGGAAAACAGACTGAGCAAGTTATGAGGAGCATGTCAGTAAGCAGTATTCCTCCATGACCTCTGCATCAGCTCCTGTCTTCAGGTTCCTGTTCTTCTTGAGTTCCTGTCCTGACTTCCTCTGATAATGAACAGTGATATGGAAGTGAAAGCCAAATAAACCCTTCTCTCCCCAGCGTGCTGTTGGTCATGGTGTTCACTGCCACACAAACACCCCTACCCTAAGGTGGAGGCAGCCAGGCACACAATGAGAAGCAGCAGTCAGAGTCTCCACGGTCGTGTCCGTAGCTATCATTTCTCCATCCTTTCTGTCAGACAAATGCGCAATCTCAGCCTTTGTCCGATTTAACTCTCGGCAGTCCCAGGGAGAAAATGCCATGATTGCCCCATTTTACAGATGTGGAAACTGAGACATGGAGTGATTAGCTGGCCCATGAGCTTACTGTATCTAGGAACAGAGGAGAGCTCAGAGCCCGTGCCCCTCCCATCTTGTATGCAGAGTTGGTTTCTGAGGACCCATTTTGCCCATCAGCAACCTGCCAGACACAGTAACTGGCATGCTCTCTGTAATTGACTGGCACACCTCCTAACAAGCTTTCACAATGGCTCCACCATCTGTGCCACCTTTTTGAGCTGTCCCATGCACCTAAACGACCCATTAAGTTGGACTTTTGTAGCTTGAAGAGGAGCATATAGGTAATCTACTTAGAGTCACAGAGGACACAAGCCATGAGCCGTCTACAAATGCCAAAATGCGGCTTCTTACTAGAATGGAAGAAAATGGAATGTGAATTGATAGAGCTGTGACAATATTCTGAGCAACAGCATCTTCTCGGAGTTCTCACCTGCTGTGCCCATCTAACACCTGCTGGTGTCACATGGGACAATCCCAAGACCCACAAAGGATGGTGCTCAGAGGCCTGGGGATTCCAGCTCTGGGGATTTCCAGGATCTCTCCCTGGGTGTGGTGGTGCTGCAGTACTTGGGAGGAAGGGATGGAGGATGGAGGTCTGCATGCCCTGATGCTGCTCATCAGGCATAGATAGATGATAGATAGATAGATAGATAGATAGATAGATAGATAGATAGATAGATAGACAGACAGACAGACAGACAAACATAGAGGGGGGTAGATAGAGATAGATAGATGATAGATGATAGATGATAGATGATAGATAGATAGATAGATAGATAGATAGATGATAGATATCTAGATAGAAAGATAGACAGAGATAGATAGATGGGTAGATGATAGACAGATGATAGATAGAGATGGATAGTTAGATAGACGGACAGACAGACAGACATCCTTTTTTGTCATGACTTTCTTGTCTGTGTTAGAGATCCTGACCATGATTCAGGCTATTGTGGCTTCACATCTGAATTTCCATTGACTACTCAAGCTCAGACATTGACCCCTGAACTCTGATCTTCCTATGACCCCCCACTGGTGACCCCTATAACCACACACTTATTACATCATCTCTGACCTTCTCTGAGATGTCTAGTCCTGTGTCCACCTGACACAGAGGCCCTCCTGTCTCTTTGGAACTGCCTGACAGGTCACCCCAACCCAGGTGACGTTCGCCCAAACCAGACACTGTCTCCTTGCTAAGCTCTGGCTGGCTTCCAGCAGCCTTTCTGAGGGCCCTTGCCCAGAACTGACTGTCTCCCATCTGAGTCTGGATGCAGTCCCCCACCTGATGACACTTTCTTCCACTCACACCATTCCGTAGTTATTCCTCATTCTCTTGAGCACGGCCTCTTCCTAGGCATCTTTGTTGTGTGCTCCACTCGGGCATCTAAACATTTACTATGCTACTTTCTGTGATTGGCTTATTTTTAACTTTTACTTTAGTTTCCTAACTAAGAGACAGAAGAAATCCTGATTACAAATAATGCAAATGAATGCTAACTAGCGTCTGTCAAATGCATGGCCAGTCCGCTGGCTGGGGGACAGACCACTACTGCCCCACACAGCAGGTCCTTCTTTTTTTTTTTTTTAAAAAAAAAAAAAGATTTATTTATTTATTATGTATACAACATTCTGCCTCCATGTATACCCGCATGCCAGAAGAGGGCGCCAGATCTCATTACAGATGGTTGTGAGCTACCATGTGGTTGCTGGGAATTGAACTCAGGACGTCTGGAAGAGCTGCCATCTCTCCAGCCCCACAGCTGGTCCTTCTTGATGTGACCTTAGGGCATTCCACCTGAGCTAACCTCTTTTGTTCTCTTTCTGTGACTGGGTGTATTGAAATCAGCTGTATGTTGCTGCATTGAAGGACAGTTTTTCAGTAAATACTGACAAGTTCTGCAATGAATACCAGTGGCTAGAGCCACAAATAGTGTCTTCCTTTCAGTTCCTGAAGTTTCGCTGAGACGTTCCAGGCCTGTTTTGTTTTATGGACTCTGCTACCCCCAGAGAGCCCCCCCCCCCCGCATCTCTCCAGAGAGTGTGGTTTTTAGCATTGATCAGGAATGTGATAAAGGGGAAGATAAACTCTAAAAATGTATTTTTATATACATTTTGCCCCTTGGTATTTCTCTTTGGTTAAAATAAATGCTAATTTTAAGTTTTTAAAAATTTCCTTAACCTTAACATTTTGGCAAGTGATGGAGAGTAGGAAGCTTTGAAGCCGCAGAACATGGGGTGCTCGCTTATTTATTACTCACTGACTGCCACAGTTATGAACATAAAATTTCTTGATAATAAAGGTTAAGTGTGAATAAATTCAAGATCCGCTTACAACTGACCTTTAACTGTCTTGGTAGCATTTTTGACAAAAACTTAAAATAAGGTTATTGTATAAAGTAATTTGATTTTTTAGCCCATGTCCAGATTTGTGACTCCATAATTAATATCCTCCACCTAGACAGGGCAATCAGTATTTGTATACAGTGACCATTCAGGCAGTGAGGAATTGCCACAGAATGCAATTTTGGAAGTTTCTGTCTATCCATTTAAGAGCCTGGTCAATGTCACTGATCCCTGAAGATCTCTCTTGTCTGGCTTTTACACTTACCAGTAATTAATTAATTGTCTCTGTTAAATCTTACATATCAAATATTAATTTTATTTCTTAATAAACTCATTTCGTTATTTATTTCTATTGTAAACTTCTGGAAAAGGATTTTCTAAATATGCTTTAATCACATATGGGATTGCTGCCCTCTTTGGTACAACAGTTTGTAATCAGCCATTACTCTGTGCTCTCTCCCTGGTTGGCAGTGTTCGTACCTTCCCTGAATGTGCCCTGTGGTCAGCCATATTAGCCTCAACGCTGAACAGTTTTCTTTCTCTCTTACATACTTTCAAGATCATTTTTTTTTCTTGTCTTGTTTTATTAGCAAGAACCTCTACAACGCTGGGTAAAGTAACAGAGACTGTCTTCAAAGCTTCACCATAGAGTGTCATGTTTGTGCATGCATTTTCCTTCAGATTTTGTCTACGAACACAAATACAATGTTGTGATGTCCTAGCATTTTATCCATGGGGCCTGGTTTTTAATATACTGTTAGAATCTTGATTTTCATATTGTTCAGTTGTCTTCAGAGGCTACAGCATTGAGCTGGGGCTCACACGGTGGTTGTGTTGCTGTCTTTTATTTGTCCTTTTCTTAAAAGACATCTCTGCAAGTGGGTTAAATAATTTCATTGTAATTCAGTGCTTCAAATGTTTTTATTTCTGTAGTGATTTTCTCGTTGATTTATGAGTAATTCAAAAAATTTCTAAATTCCTAAATCTGTGAGGATTGGAAGTTGGGCTTTTGCCTTACTAAGTGTTATTTTGTTTAATTTTCTTTAGAGAATACGACATTCAGGACAGATGTTTTTGGGTTCCTTCAGACTCTTATGACTCAGTACTTATTTAACTTACAAAAATATTTGGAATGTGTTTTCAAAGAATACATCTTCTGTAATTGTCAAATTTGAAATTATGTGTAGATTCTCAAAGTGAAACTTACATCTCAAATGTATTTCAAGGTTTTATATTTTTAAAAAAACTTAAAAAGGAAACTATTCTAATAATAAAAATGTGTGAATCCTACGAGAGGTTAACAGCTATTGGGTGGTTTTCAGAACTGAATAAAAGGGTTACTGGTTCATGAACAGTGGTCAAGCTGAGGAGAGAAGAGGAAGCCAGGAAGGACTTTTCTGTAAGTGTAGAACTTCTGTACATGCGCTGGACATCTGGGTACCAGCTGGAGAGGAACCATAGCTGAAAGAGAGTCTTATACTTCACACCAGAAAAGTCACCAATATATTCATGATTTAAATGGAAATGGCTATATCCTTTATGGCACAAAATTGGAGACAACTCTTTCTAATGATAATTCAAACTTCAGGACACCGAAATGATTGGAATTTTTCAGCAACATAACAATGGCTGTGTTAGCAAAAGATAAACAAGATGTCCCTCCACATACAAACCACTGTGCTCCACCCCAGAAACAAAAGGCCCGGGGGGGCGGGGAACCAATGGTTCATAGTGAAAAATCGCAAAGAATATGGAAATATGATTCACAGGAGACAGTTTACAAATGGATTTCAGGAATGTCTTTGAAAGGTGGTCATGCTCACAGAGAGAGAAATGGAAGTAAAAGCCACACTGAAATGCCATTTTTATCTCGGATGTCCTTAAGAATCAGCCTCTGACAGCATTCTCTCTGGATAAGCAATAGAAACACAGGTACTGGCATATTGCTTATGGGGATATAACCTGATACCATATCTGTGAAGCATTTATTTGGTAAAAATCTGTCAAAATGATGTGTGTGTGTGATTTTGACAGCATATAGACAGCGTAAGTATGCTGTTATATATAGTATATATGATATATATTTCTTGTGTATACATATATTATATTATTGTATATAGATGTCATATGTCATATATATGATATGTTTTTATAAAGTAATTCTTCCCCCTCAGTTCTTATCCTGCCTCCTATTTCCCACCTTCCATCTTGAATGCACCCACTATAAACTAATACATAACAAGGATTGCCTGGTGAGAACCTGCTTGACCCACCACACGTCTTCGTTTCTATATTTAGCCCAATCTCACATGTCCTCACTGCCTGTCTCTCCCCAGGTAGAACTGTTTCATGGGCCTCCTGCTGGGTTTCTAGAGCTTGATTCCGTCCCTCTTCTCCATCCTGTTCTCGTGGGAGGTGACTATGTTTCTGTTTTTCAAGAGATCCTTGCATTTTAGCATGATTACTGGGTACAAAGGTGGTCAGTCAATGGCTGCCTTCATCGCCATTGCTGTCAGGACTGGCCGTGACTTGACTGTGTTCTCCTCTGATCCCCACTGTAGCTGTCCCAGCGTCAGGCTCCACTTCCTGGTGACTCCTAACGGATGTGTAGCCTGTGGTTGTTCTCGCTTGCCAACTTCTCAGCAGTGCCTTTAGTATATCGTCGTTTCCTGTATCCTTCCAATCTTAGAAAAGCATCCTTTGATAAGCCATGGATTAGAGCAATGCCCTCCATGCTGGTCCAGTCCTGTGAATTTCTCCTGGTTTTTGGTAGCAACTCCACTGGGCTGCACTGTGGTGGGAAGGCTTTTGTTCTCTCAGAATATTCTAAGAATTTGTACCATCTCTTGGTTTCTCTTATGTTAATATGACTTGAGTTTAATTTTGATCCTTTATCTAAAGTCTGTCTTTGCCTTTGGAGTTTTCTGGTTTCCCTTTAAACTGTCTAGACTGCATCCTTCATCTGAGCACATGCATCTTTCTGTATTTACAAAGTTTCTCAGCCACGACTTCTTTAAAAATTGCTTTCCCTGCCTTCTCCCTGCTGCTGGGTACCTCCCCGGAGTTAGGAAGGTTCAACCACTCTTTGCCACCTCTCTGAGTTTGGCACTTCCCTCACACCTTGCTTGCTGCTCCAGTCACGTGATTCAGATCCCCAGTCCTCTCCTTACCAGAGGCTACTCCATTCCTCTACCCAGCTTCAGAGCTTTTACATGAAGGATACTTTTATTTCTTCCTAGCACGTGTCATTTTCCTGTATTTTTACTTTATATTTGTGTGTGATGCATGTGTGTGTTTGGCGTGAGTGCATGTGCGTATTCAGGTGAGTGAGTACATCTGCCATGCTCCACTATATGAAGCTCAGAGGACAACTTCTGGTAGCAGCTGTGCCCTTCTGCCTCACTTTAGACAGGATCTCTGTGTTCACCATTGCGTATGTCAAGGGGGTTAGCTGGCTTGTGAACTTCCGGCAATTCTGCTGTCTCCACCCCACATATCCCTGTAGGCATGCTGGATTACAGATGCCCTGACCACATGTGGCTTTGCATGGGTTCCTGGGATCTGAACTCGGGTCTTCACATGCACTGGTCCACTGAGGCATCTCTGTAGCCTCGTCACTTTTCTAAAGGGCATTTTGAAGTGTCCCTTTCCATATTTCCTTTCCATATTTCACTCTCTTATTTCACGTTGCCAGCCCCAACACTCACTCACTCCCACACCCACAAGCCAGTGAGCAGTTGGGGGTCACTCTGTCACCATAGTGATTGGTGACAGCAGGAGCTGGCTTTCCGAGTGACAGCCCCTTGTCCCCCACATTATGTAGGTGATGATGCTCTTCCATTTGTTGGTGTCTGGGCCCTGTGATGTCATCACTATTGTCTGAGATTTAATTTCTAGCCTTTACGTTCTTTGGGCTTCTATTTCTCAGAGATTTATTTTCCACTGAGAGTCTCCCATCAAGTTATCTTTCTGTTTCTGTAAATGAGAGAAAGATGCCTTCTGGTCCGCTTTTCACCAGGGAAGCAGCCTTGGAGTTTCTTGACTGCGCAGGCATTCCTGCCCAGGTCCCTTCTCTTGGCATGCTGTGTTTTCAGCACCGGGTCTCAGCCTGGGGCTGATCCTTCCTGAGGCCGCCTGTCACTAACTAGAGCCCCCCACTTACCTCTGTGACGGATTCCATCCTCATCTCCAGCACCCAAGGATCTCCTGAACTCAGCCCATTTTCTATCTGTGTTGTTAGGACGCTCTGTTTCATGATTTAGATTTTTTGGCAGTTTATGACTTCATCTCGGCCTTGTCTACCATCCTCCTGCTGCCAGGTGCACGTGGCATGTTCAAACGTTTCCAGAGTCAACATGTATGTCTTTGTTGTATATTTAATATAGCGGAAACATAAAATGGCTGAAATAATTTTAAGTGTTCACCGTGACTGTGTCTATACACATTAAAGACAGGACCCATGTGTGTGAAATGGGTTTTAGACATTATCTACAGACAGCATTTAACACCTAGAGACTGTGTAAGGCCTCTTGTAACAAGTTAGTGGCTGCCTCTGGGTAGAGAACACTTTAAAAGCCTTGCCTTAGAAATGTCATAGTAAGTATATGTAAGTCCATAATACATTCATAGCTAATGGCGCCCTGACATATTAGCTTGTGATTCTGAGTAGTGTCCTCAGGAATTATTATATGGGTTATAACAGCAGATATTTTCTGTATTCTCTTTGCTAAATTGATGAAAGCATGAGAAAGGGTGTAGCCTCTGGTCGGAATGTCCCAGAAGTTTTTACCCATAGCGTTTTTCTTACCATTCAGTGTGGCATTATTGAGACACATCTGTTATGGGGACGAAATATTGATTTTTGATAGGCTAAGGGAGATAAAGTTCTATTGCTTTTAGCCAAAGGTCACTAGATTTCTTGGACATCCAGCAGTGTAAGCACTGTGATCTTTACAATGTTTTCATGGATTCAGAAGAGGATTTCATGCGCAGAACACTTCACACCTCTGAGGTTAACGTCCAAGGGGTTACTGACCAGTGAGGCACCTGTGGCTTTAACCTTGTGTTCAGCACAGCCTTTGGCTCTGTCCAAGTCCAAACAGTTTCTCCTACTTCTGGATTTCATAAACTGCCATAAGAAGATTATCAAATGTGTAAATGAGAGTTTATGGTAGTTCTTAAGAAATACACATTATCTTAAGCACTAAACTGGTCACCTTATGATCAGGAAACTGCATAGATGGAAAGCTATTAGTTGTTAAATAAACTGTAAAAAGCCATTTTTAAACCTAAATGAACCAAAAAGAGCAGTAATTTAGAAGCACTCTATAACATAGTCATGGTGCAACACTGTGTACCATAAATGAGGGACCTCTGGGATTGTCCCTTTCAAGACTTGAGCCAAATCATGAAGAGTCCCAACATCTAGATTTTTACAATGCTGACCTTGTCATTGCCGTCATGGACATATTTTAGGGTGGTTGCACCTGAAGGTCCTGTGGGAAAGAGGCCTTCATTCGTAAACTGTCGCCCATACACAGGTCAGTCTGTGAACACCCTACATGACAGCTGGTGAATTGCAAGCTAAATATGAAGTCTTTCATCCTGGTTGTCTTTTAAGATGCTCAACACCTCATCACATCATCATGAAATGCTCAGGTTCATGAGATATGTCCCCACAGAGAGAACAAAAGCATTTTATGTGAAGAATGAAGTTATAGACTATGTAAACCTACAGGGATGTGTACATCCTCTGCTGCTTTAGGATCAACATAAAACTCCACGTCCTCTGGACCCCTGTAATAGCCCGGCCTTGGGTGAGCATAGGCTCTCATCACTGACCCTTGTTTCTCAGTTCAGTCGACTTCTTAGTTGATTTCAAAAGGTCAGGGTTAAAATCCAGGGCTCAGCAAGATGACCTAACAGGTAAAGATGCTTGCTGCCAAGTCCAGGGTCATGGATTTAATCCCTGGGACCAGCATGATGGAAGGAGAGAACTGAGCCCCAAAAGTTGTCCTCTGACCTCCTCAGGCACACCATGGCATGCCCACACTCATAAATAAAGACATAATAAATAAATAAATAAATAAATAAATAAATAAATAAATAAGTAAGTAAGTAAATAAATAAGTAAATAAATAAATAAATGCAACACCCACCATGTCTAAGGGCTCTTGTGAGCATATCCTCCTCAGCAGTGGCAAACTCACAGAACGACAGGACTCCAGAGACTTAGTACAGCTGAGAGAAAGTCATAGAGGGTGGCAGTGGTGGCAGTGATGACAAAGGGGACTCCCTGAACTGATGGCTCAGGCGAAATGACTTGATCTCAGAGAACTCTGGGGGTAAGAAAGTGGCCCATGGACTGAGCTGCCCCACTTCATTCCCATTGACCATGTGTAGGTACTAAAACCAATCCAATTGGGCCTAGATGGAAATGATAAAATTGTTAGTGTCCTTCTGAGAAGTGACAGGGGCTTGGGAGCCCACTCTCCACACACACAGAAGAATGGCCTGTGAGAGTAAGGGGAGGATGCTCTCCAAGGTACGGAAGAGAGCCCTCAACAGAACCTGGCCATGCTGACACCTGATGCTGCATTTCTAATCTCCATAACTGTGGGAAAAGAAATGTTTCAGGGGTGTGTGTGTGTGTGTGTGTGTGTGTGTTTGTCTGTACAAAGAAGCATGGTTATATAGGTCAGAGGTTGATGGAAGGTGTCTTCTTCAATGCTCTCCACCTTTGTTTTTGAGACAGAGCCTCTCACTAACCCTGTAGTTCCTAATTAATCTACAGCTAATAGCCATGGGAATCCTTATCTCTGACCTTCTGGTGTTGAGATTACAGTCACACAGCATTGCACCTGGCTTTTCACATGACTTTTTCAGGACCTGAAGTAGATCATCATGACTGTATGTTATTCCCTTTACCAGTTGAGTCTTCTCCACAGCCCTGAATGCCATTAGTGTTTTGGTTTTGCCACTGAGCTGTGCCTCCAAAGACAGTTTCTAAGTAGGGAAGGGTGAAGACAAGCAAGTCTCCAGGGCACTGCACATGCCGAAGGGAGAAGGCACAGAATGCACAGGTCAGGGAAGCCCTGTGGGACTTTGACCAGGAGCAGTGGGAGTCCATCACCAAAGGAATGAGAGGGACCTGGCATTGGAGATGTGGCACAGGAGGCCCAGGGAGGATGGGAAGTTCGTGGGAATGCTGTGTGGTACAGGAGGCCCAGGGAGGATGGGAAGTTCGTGGGGATGCTGTGTGGTACAGGAGGCCCAGGGAGGATGGGAAGTTCGTGGGGATGTTGTGTGGTACAGGAGGCCTATGGAGGATAGGGAGTTCATGGGGATGCTGTGTGGCACAGGAGGCCTAGGGAGGATGGGGAGAGTTGTTGTGTTATACTAATGAGATCAGAAGAGGGCCAAGAGGATTAGAGAAAGGTGATGTTGGTGGTCTTGATCAAAAGGAATCAGGAATGCAATGGGCAAGTGGGTAAAGAAAGGGTGAAAATAGAGAGCCATAGACATCACTCTAGAGGATTCTCTTGAAACACTTTACTGTGAAGATGGTCCTGTTGCTCCTAGGAGAAATTTAGGGGAAACAGAAATGGAAGAAGAGGAATTGGGAAGGAGGAAAGAATAGTAAAGAAAAATCAAAAGTCAGGTAAAATGATATTAAAACACATGAAGCTCCCTATACTAAGTGGACCCAAGAGGGCTTGCCAAGGCCTAGGTAAATTTAAAAAAAAAAAGAAACAATCTTATGCTCTCAAAATGGGCCCCTAAAAGGCATGCAAGCAGTGGGTTTCACACGGAAAGAAGTCTAGAGGGCAGCACCTACAACGTTTAAAGAAGGTTGTCGGCATGCAAGAGCACGTGTTGTTCACTGCAGAGGCAGCAGACCTGTGCCAATGGCTCATGTGCCAGGTGACAAACAGGTCAGGAAAAGACAGGATTATCACCACTCGGTAGTTCAACATTTTCCCTGTCTTCAACTGCTCCCTTCTTCTTCTATGTTATTTTATGAATTTTCCTTACAGCTTTTTGAAAACAGAGTCATGTGGGTTCTCAATATTTGTCACTGAAACATTATAAAATGGAAGAGGTAAAGCAATTCCCACCATTAAGTGCAGTAGGAGAGGCCCTCGAAACACAAGGCTGAAGAGAGCAGGGAAGGGAGGGAGGGACAGCACTGTAGGCCACTCAGTTACAGTGCTGATAATTATTAAATCAGACTCCATGCAACTGCATTGGCAGTGATGTGGATAATGAAGACACAGGACAAAGGGCGATTCACCAGGCTGCAGCAGCAGCGTCTCCCATCCAGATGGCTCGGGTTTGAATCCCACCCAGCTCTAGCATTGCTTATGAGCTTCAGTGGACCTTAAGGGAGTTAGCTGTCCAGATACCTTGTGCCCCTCAGGTTTCCTGTATTGACCACTGGGACACTGGTTATATCTTTTAACATTGTCCTGTTAAGGACACCAATGCAGCGTTCATAGTTCCTGGCATCATGCACTCTGGCACCATTGTTATTTTTAGTATTGTTGCCTCAAATCATGGAAAGGAAAAATGAAATCCTCCTCCCCCCCCACACACAAAATTTGACATGTCAATGATCTTGTTAAGAGACATTTAACTTCCTTGTCTCCCTAAAAGTATATATCTGAAACACCTGGGAAAGAAAAGCTAGCTACAATAGTGTTTAAACAAGCTGATCTATCTTTAAAGTCCTTGCAAAATCACACAACATAAATAAATAAAATCTATCAAACAAAGCTGGGAAGTAGAAAGGAAAAACATATGAAAAATAAAACTAGAACTCATAAAAATGACAGGTGTTAAACAGGCAGAGCTATACCTGCAAATGACTTAAGTTAACATGAAAATATAGTCTTAGATCATATTAAAATATAAAAGTTGGTAATTACATAGAACATACCTACAAGTACAATGTTCTGAAAAGAGAAATTGGCAAAGTATAAGTTTGAGTAACAAAGAACGACTGTGATCAGTACCATGGGATTTTTATACATACTTTAGAATACAAGTAAAAAGTACAGGAAGCATTAACTATGAATCGGGTGACAAGGTAAAATTATAGGTAACATTGTACCTTTGTATCCAAGAGATACAGCAGTAAATTTCCCATAGTGTGCAAAATACCACCCCTAAAACACTTTGAGATGTTCAGAGAAACTTAGGCCCACCATTACTCAGAGGCTTTTCCATGCACTTCATCTGGAATCAAATACGCTGTGTAAATCGACAAATGAATCTAACAAATGAAGTACATGTAGGTTTGTGTCTTCTTCCTACATTTGTGAACCCTATGCTTGGGGAACCATAGACATAGATTCAGAACCACCAGACCCTGAAGAAAGTGCTCTGTTGGCTACCAGTCGCCCACATCGTGGGGACAGCAGAGGTGAACCTGTAGCCTCCAAAAGGCCGAGAGGAAAAGCATCCTACTATTAAGGAGGGCATTTCTCAGGGTCACTTAAATAGGAGATCATAGGAGACTGGGCACGTTGGTAAAGACTTGGAAACAAGGAAATTGACCCTGTACTGGGAAAGCAATATGTGTTAAAATATTCACTCAGGGTTGAAATATTCATCATTCATTCCCTTGTTTTCTTGATGGCACCAGTATTGTACTGTCACCCAAGTCCCAGGAAACCATAGGTGACCCTAATCTCCTTGTTGGCCAATTATTGGCATTCATATATATTCCTTATTAGGTTCTTGTTAGAAATTTACATATCAATCTATTTAGACTGATTTGGGTTTCCTTTCATTTTGTTTTTACACACCTATCTTGAATTCTAATCTGAACATTCATGATCAAACTTGGTCTAAATGGAAAAACAAAAAACAAAATCAATAAATTAACAATGTGCTCCCAATGATATGTGACCAAGGCACTTCGTGGTTGAGATTTCAAAGTTGAGAATGTTACCCTCATTGCTAAGAGATCAAAGGCATAGGGCACGCTTCTGGTGACTGGGTGTGGGGGTCAGTCACACCTCCATGGTGGACTGCAGGGTCTTCTTCCCCAAAGCAGGGGACAGAGCTGCCTGGTGGCCCTGCACAGCCCGCTCCACCGTTGTTTTCACACGGCGTTTCTTCTCTCTGCTTCCAGGTAGAAATCGAGAAGCTGGATTACCACCATTACCTGCCTCTGTTTTTTGATGGGCTTTGTGAAATGACATTTCCCTATGAGTTTTTCGCTCGGCAAGGAATCCACGACATGCTGGAACACGGGGGGAACAAGATTCTACCTGTCATTCCCCAGCTCATTATCCCGATAAAAAGTAAGTGAACAGGTAAAAAGCGTCACTCAGCGTCGCACGCCGCCACGTTTGACAACTTGCTAATTAAGCAGTAAAACACAACAGACCGAGACGATCCCCAGGCTGGTGGGAAGTTTCATAAATTGACTTCTGAGGCCAGACAACTGCAATCTCTGAAAATATTTGTCTTCACCAATACTGTACCATGACTTAACCACAAACAAAACAAATCGCGGGAGAGTCATACTAATCTGACAAACAGCATGGTCATGACATGGTGTCCAAACACTAACTTGTCCATTCGGAGATGATGTGTGCGACCTTTCATGTGTTCTGTACCCAACCCCCAAGTTCTTGTTAAATAGCGCCTCTACTTTTTTAAGTTAGATAGAAATACAGTTTTGCTGAGTGTCCATGAAGTAGTAGGAGTCATAATTTGGGGATCTGGATGGCAGAAAACAGTTTTTTAGCACAGGGAACTTCTAATTCACAGTGGGTTCCTGCAGTGGCTGTAGGAGACAAGGACCACTAGTGTTTCCCTTTCTAACATGGGAGCATGCTTCCTCTCCACAGTTTGCTCAGGCCTGGCTGTCTCCCGCTCACCTGAAAGCAGCCTCCTCACGGTTTTCCAAGGTGGGCCTGTGAGCTCTCCAGGCACTGGGCTAGGTTTTTAGTTGCTTTCCATCTCATCATCTTGGCTTCTATTAGAGCTGGCAATAGAATCCCCACAGGCCAGCCTGGTGCTCACCAAAAGATTAGAAAGGCCGGTCCACCTATTTCCAGATGGAGAATTGGGCCTGCTCCTCCCACCAGACACCACCAGGCCCAGTGCGGCTTGCTATACCCTTCACCATGACGTGCATAGGGTGATAAGGACCTTGCCTCCCCTTCATGTTCTGTACCAGCTCTTATCCAGGTCAACAGCTTCCCCAAGGCTGGAGGGCCCTTTCCTGGGCTTTGGGGATTTCAGGGCTCACCTTAATGGTTTCGTGTGCTCTAGCCACATGGTGTGACCAGAATGAGAACAGATGAGTTCACTGGGCTCACTACCCAGAGCCTGGGTCACTTGGTTTTGCTTATGGCCCATCTTTTGTTGATTTGAAGTAACTAAGTGGCATTAAGATTTGGGATGTCAGCATTCAGCTCTCATCCCTGCTCACCCAGAGCCAACTCTGGAACTTTCTTGACCGGTTTGAACCTTTGGAGAGCTGGTAATATGGTAGCCCTCTTCTACCCAGGAAGGGTCAACATGACCTTGTGTGTAAAGAAAAGGCCTTCAAATGGGCCCTGAGTAGCCAGCATGCCTTTCTTCTTATTCATCAGCCTCCAGAAGGACTCTTTACAAGGCCCTCAGGAACGAGACAGAGGCTGAGTAGTTCAGACTTTCCTGCTTGTGATTTGTTCTCTCCTCTGGGCCACTTGGCTTCAAGATGTTCACTTCTAGTTGAAATTTCTTAGAAGATGATATACAAGTGTCACAGAGAAACAAAAAGGAACCAGACTGTTCTCTCCAGGAACCGTCTGACCTTTTGTTCCCACACCCATCAGAAGAGCACCAAAGTCCAGATCTCTGTCCTACAATTTAAAATAGGCGCTCTGTCTATTTCAGATGGGTGATAGATGGGTACTTCCTTGAGGGGCTTCCATACTTCAGTGGTGTAGATACTTGTGGGGGGGCAGAGAGAGCATTCCTATGTGATTTTTTAATTGGTGTAGATACTGGGGGTAGAGAGAGCATTCCTATGTGATATTTTGATTATTTTACAGTTAAAGCAAATCAGAGAGTGGTGACGTGGGGTAAAGGGAGAATCTGTTTGATCTGCATTTGAAAGCCCATAAATAAATGGAAAGAAGCTCTGCATTATGAAGACAAAGTGGATGGAATTGGCACACCTGAGGCCATTTCCCGATAGCAGAAACATTATTAAACAGTAAACATGGTTTGTCAGGGGAAATTAACAAAATAGGAATTGGATAGCCCAAGGTTCCAGTAGCCAGGACAGCCTGTTCCTGGTGTCTGTCATTGCATGGCTGTCCAGGATGCAGTCACCATTTCCCCATCCTGGTTCCTGTCACTGAAAGATGAGCATCTCAGGGAGAAATGCTGGCTCACTGTGCAGCATCTTGCGGGTTTCAGCTCATGGCGGGAAACAAGCGCATAAACGCGTCTATCAGGTAGGATTCAGGAATGGAGCTAATTGGCACAGAAACAGGCTGATGTACATAACTGGCGGAACATGTAATCGCCTTGTGCACCTTATTTTCAAACCATACTGTTAGTATAATCGTGACTTTATCCAGGGGCATAATTGAACTTTTACCACCAGCCAGCCGTTCTAATTAGTATCCATGAAGGCCGAACATGGGTTAACTCACTGTGGAAAAGAGAGGTAGGAGCCATGCCTCTGTACATTTCTGAAATCTGGGATTTATTTTATTAAAATATTATAAAATTGATAATCCTAGATGAAACATGGATGCACTTAGTGGGTCTAGGGTTTCCAAACTGAAAGAAAAGTAAGAATAGAAATATAATTTTCTTCTTCCTGTTCTCTGCTCAGGACCCTGTAACATGAAGGGGCCAGCTTGATGGAGTTTCTGTCCCACCCGGTACCCCACAGCCAGCATATCCCAAAGAAAATCACACACAGGACTCCATAAGATTATAAACTGATTGGCCCTTAGCTCTGGCTACTTATTAGTTCTTATAACATATATTACCCCATTATCCTTATCTATGTTAGCCACACGGCTCAGTACCTTTTTCAGCTGGGCAGGTTACATGCTGCCTCTTCGGTGGTCTGTGCAGGAATGGCGGAGGGAGCTTCCTGCTTCCCAGAATACTCCCAGTCTCTTTGCTCCACCCCTACTTCCTGTCTGGCTTTCCCGCCTATACTGCCTGCCTGGCCAATCAGCGTTTTATTAAAATATGATTGACAGAATACAGACAATTCTCCCACACCATTTCCCTCTTTTTTTTTTTTAACAAAGGAAAATACCCATAGTCCATTTTTCGGGAATGTGGACGTAGTATTCCAGGCTACTTCCTGCTGGTTGGGAGCACTGATAATCTTATGGGGACCTAAAGAAAATTTAGAGTTATAATCAAGTCCTGACTGAAGTATCCTGTGAGTCTTGATCATCTCAGGCAGCAGTCTTGAACCTGTTCTGGATGAAGAACTCAGACATCTGGGCCATCTGTTCCTACCGGAGATTTCTCGGGTGGTCTCCTTTGATCAAAGGCGATTTTTCCTAACTCTGAATAAATCCAGAGCCTCTTGTTTTCTGTGGAAACAAAAGCAAAATCTCTTCTCCAAAGTAACATACCTTTTAACTTCAGTTTTGAAGCCAAGGTATTTTCAAAATACCTATCTTGGGTTAGTTCAGTAGCATTTATAAACAACAGTCCTTTAGCAGCTGTTGCTCCTTCCTCAGCATTCAAACAATTCAAAGAGAGCATAATAACACACAGTATCAAGATTCTCTGTTTATTTTCCATCTTTATGCAGCTTTATTTTAACCTCTATTTCTTTTATTTTTACTTTTACTTTTTGAGACAGGTTCTCTGTATACATCTTTGTCCTGGAATAACTCTGTAAACCAGGCTGTCCTTGACCTCACAGAGATCTGTCTCTGCCTCCCAGACATTGGGATTAAAGGCGTATACTACCACACCTTGAGGTCACAGAGGTCAATCTACCTCTGCCTCCCTTGTGTTGGGATTAAAGGTGTGTACCACCACACCCAACTACTCCTTTTTTTTCTTTTTTACTTTTAAGAACTTTAACCTTCAGCCTGCATATATTTTTAACACATTGTAAATCATTTAGAGGTTTTCTTCCTCGTTGAATCTCTCTTTACTGTATATCTCTCTTTTTCTGACCACGTGAGCCTTTAATTTACTAAGCAATATGGAGAGCCGTGGCTTTCACGGCTAGATCCAGCCCATTCCTTAGCTTTCCAGCCTCATGGCAGAGGAACCACCAGAGCCATTTTTATCGTCACAACTCTACAGTGTTTCAAGGTCCCTGCCAGCAAGCAAGTTGCAGCATTCTGCTCACAGACCACACTCAGTTGGACTGCCTGCGTGCAAGGGTCAGAGTTTGTCCTGGCAGGACAGCCCAGAAAGCCGGCATTTTAAAACAGCGCAGCTTTTTTCCTGCTATGGCTGAAAACCGAAAAGCATGCCTTTAGCTTTTCATCAACACCGTTTAAGTGTTTCGCGGCAGAACCTCTTAAAGGAGCTGCAAAGTTTTGCAGCTAACGCTGAGTCAGGAAGCCTCTCTTAGATAAGAGTGCTTGCTTGCCTCTAGCAAGCATAGCAGACCTGAGAAATTGCTGCTACCAAGAAAACATGCTTTACTCTATTCTTTCCCAAACTTTCTCAGGCTTTCTGTGGATTCAGTTATCCATGTCTGGGCGCCATATGTAACATGAGCGGGGGCTTGTTGGGGTTTCTGTCCCGCCCAGTACCCCACAACCAGCAAACCCCAAAGAAAAATCACACACAAGACTCCATAAGATTATAAACTGATTGGCCCATTAGCTCAGGTTCCTTGTTAACTCTTATAGCTTATATTAACCCATTATTCTCATCTATGTTAGCCATATGGCTTGGTACCTTTTTCAGCTGTCAGCTTACATGTTGCCTCTTCGGTGGTCTGGGCAGGAATGGCGGAGGGAGCTTCCTGTTTTCCCAGAATACTCCTGTTCTCATCGCCCTGCCGCTACTTCCTGTCTGGTTGACCCACCTATACTTCCTGCCTGGCCAATCAGCATTTTATTAAAATACACGATTGATAGAATACAGACAATTCTCCCACACCAGGACCCTGCTTTTGATAGGCTGTAAAGAAGAAAGGGTTCATGCTTTACAGCAGGCAAATTAGCGTCCACTGCCTCTTTGGCTATAATCGCTTCATGGCCCAGCTGCCTCTGCTCCTTTCTCTCAGCTTCCACCCTCATGAACTTTTCTGTGTTAGACACTCCAAAGTACTCAGGCTCAGCAATGGAATGTTCTAGTTTAATGTCCCTGGGGTCAGTGACACAGCACCAAGTGCGAGAAGTGATCGAAAGATGTTTTGTTGTGGGTAAGGGTGAAGATGGAAGAGTCCTCTAGTAGCCTGACCTGGGAATTATAGATTAATGTTTGGTCTACGGTGAAGAAAAATCCATCTCAGCCTAGCACAGCAGCCACAGTGAGCGAAGATTCTCTGCACGTCAAATTCAGAAGAGGGTTGGGAGTAGAACCAGGGTAGCGGGGAGGCCATGGGTAACCACAACTGTGTCTCCTGCTTTGGCAAACTAGAGAGCAACAGCATGGTGGAGAGGGATGGCCCATTGGGCAAAGTATACACACACACACACACACACACACACACACACACACATACAGAAAGAGAGAGAGAGAGACAGACAGAGAGCAGGGGAAGGAGGGAGAGAGACAGGGAGAAGTAACTTTGAATGCCCAGAGGAAAAGAATACTGCACATTGAGTACTGAAGCAGAATAAACTCATAGAATGTTGTTCGATAGTCTTGAAATTCTAGAGATTATTACAGCACCACCTCCTAAATAAGAGAGGAACTCACATGCAAATAATTCAACTGAATGCAGTAAGAAAAACTCCACAAGCCAAAGGGAAGCAGCTGTCTCCAGAGAGTTGGAGGGAATCACCAACCACCCAACACCAAGAGCATAAGCGTGGGCTCCAGCCTGTGAAAAGGCAGTGTGGAGAAGGACAAGTCTGTAAGAAAGGGATGAGTGAGGAGAATTAGCAGGGAAGGTGGGACCCAAACCGGAACTGTAGATGGGTGTTCCCTAGAAAAGTATTAGGACAACAAACAGAAACCAAGGCAGAGGTCCTGGGAGGAAAAACAGCCTTTACCATATAGCTAAGGAGCTCACACCGCACAGTGACAGGAAGTCCAGGCCAAGCACATTTGCAAAAGAAAGAAGGAAAGATAGAAAGGAAGGAAAGATAGAAAGGAAGGGAGGGAGAGAAGGAGGAAGGGAGAGAAGGAGGGAGGGAGAGAAGAAGGGAGGGAGAGAAGGAGGGAGGGAGAGAAGAAGGGAGGGAGAGAAGGAGGGAGGAAAGAAAGAGAAAAAGAAAGAGAGAAAAGGATGGAGAAAGGACGGGAAAGAACAAGGAAGAATCATTTGAATGTTACAGGGAAAGGCTATGCATCAAGGTAAGTAGAGCTCAGCCTGGTTGCCACTGAAGCCGGACAGCTGAGTGACAGGATGTCAGAAGAGGAGGACCCACCCAGCCTTGGCGCTGTATCCCAGTGATAAAGAGCTGGGGACCCATGAGCTGTAAAACACACCGAGTCCACAGGCCTTGTGGCCAGGAGTCGCCACCCCTAGAGTTAAGTGGAAGCGGTTGGCAGAGAAGAGTTCACGGCTACAAGTAGCGTCATGATAATTTTGTGGTGATTCAAAATTCAAAAAAAAAAAAAAAAACCCTGGGCTCTAAGCCTTCAAAAATCAACAAATAAGGCAAAACTCATTCCTCGGTGATTTAAAAAGACAAACCCGAGGGCAGCAAGAAGGGGCTAGAAGCTCAAAGCAAAGACAGTGAGTGTGGAATTGGCTACGGCCAACTGGAAAATCAACTTTCAAATTTGCTCGTAAAGCACAAAACCCGGTCTAAACATCAGCTCTACTAAACAAAATATGACGAAGACATTTAGAAAAGACATTTTTAAAGGCAGGAGCACCCATTTCATTTTTTTTTTTTTTTTTTGGATGAGATGATGCATGCCTTTAATTTTAGCAATCAAGAGGTAGAAGCCAACAGATCTCTGTAAATCTATAGCTACCCTGGTCTACAGTAAACTTCAGGCCAGTCAGGGGTACATAATAAGATCCTATCTCAAACACAACATAATAAAACAACAACAACAAAACCTTCCAAACCTCAGCTACTGAAACAAGGCACTCTGATCATACAAAGCAGTCCCACGACTGGGACAGCAGAACCCTTGAGTTCCACTTTCTTTTTTTTTTAATTTTTATTTTTTATATTTATTTATAAAAATTTCCACTTTCTCCCCTCCTCCCAATACCCTCCCATTCCCCCCACTCCCTCTCCTCCTCCCTCTCCAGTCCCAAGAGCAGTCAGGGTTTCCTCCCAATACCCTCCCATTCCCCCCCCCCTCCCTCCAGGTCTAGGAAGGTGAGCATCCAAACAGACTAGGATCCCAAAAAGCCAGTACATGCAGACGAAACAAGACCCAGTGCCACTGTCAATGACTTCTCAGTCATCCCCCATGTCAGCCACATTCAGAGAATGCGGTTTGATCACATGCTCGTTCAGTCCCAGTCCAGCTGGCCTTGGTGAGCTCTCATTAGATCAGTCCCCATGTATCAGTGGGTGAACGCACTCCTCGCGATCCTGACATCCTTTTTCATGTTCTCCCTCCTTCTGCTCCTCATTTGGACCTTGGGGGCTCAGTCCAGTGTTACAATGTGGGTCTCCGTCTCTATCTCCATCCATCGTTGGATGAGGGTTCCCTCTGATCCTGCCTTCCTTGCTCACGTTCTCCCTCCATCTGCTTCTCATTTGGACCTAGGGAGTTAAGTTCAGTGTTCCAATGTGTGTCTCTGTCTCTATCTCCATCCATCGCCAGATGAAGGTTCTGTGGTGACATGCAAAATATTCATCAGTATGGTTATGGACCAAGGCCAGTTCGGGCACCCTCTCCTCTGCTGCCCAGGGAACAATCTGGGGACCTCTCCTTGGGCCTGGGAAGCCCTCCAGAATCAAGTCTCATGCAAACCCTAAAATGGCTCCCTTAGTTGAGATATATACCTCCCTGCTCCCATAACCATCCTTCCTCCCTCTCCCCATCCCATTCCCCCAAGCTATCCCCCATCCTCCCCTCTCCCTTCTCTCTAACCATCTCCCCTTACTTCCACCCCTCCACCCCCCCTTTGCCTGGCAATCTTGTCTACTTCCAATATCCAGGAGGATAACTATATGATTTTCTTCAGGTTGACTTTCTTATTTAGCTTCTCTAGGATCACAAATTATAGGCTCAAAGACCTTTAATTATGGCTAGAATCCACTTATGAGAGAGTACATACCATATTCCTCTTTTTGGCTCTGGGTTACCTCACTCAGTAAAGCGTTTTCTATTTCCATCCATTTGCATGCAAAATTCAAGATGTCATTGGGTTTTTTTTATTGCTGAGTAAAACTCTAATGTGTATATGTTCCACACCTTCTTTAACCATTCTTCTATTGAGGGGCACCTAGGTTGTTTCCAGGTTCTGGCTATTACAAATAGTGCTGCTATGAACATAGTTGAACAAATGCTTTTGTAGTATGATAGAGTGGTGCGGGAGAATTATCTGTATTCTGTCAATCATATTTTAATAAAACGCTGATTGGCCAGGCAGGCAGTATAGGCGGGAAAGCCAAACAGGAAGTAGGGGTGGAGCAAAGAGACTGGGAGAATTCTGGGAAGCAGAGAGGTTCCTCTGCCATTCCTGTCCAGACCACCGAAGAGGCAACATGTAAGCTGTCACACTGAGAAAGGTACTGAGCCCATGTGGCTAACATAGATAAGAATAATGGGGTAACATAAGTTATAAGAGTTAACAAGAAGCCTGACCTAATGGGCCAATCAGTTTATAACCTTATGGAGTCTTGTGTGTGATTTTCTTTGTTGCTTGCTGGCTGTTGGGGTACTGGGTGGGATAGAAACCCCAACAAGCCGGCCCTCATGCTACATATGGCGCCCACGTGGATAACTGAATTCACAGAAAGCTTGAGAAAGTTTGGTAAAGAATAGAGTAAAGCATGGCTTCTTGGTAGCAGCAATTTCTCGGGTCTGCTCTGCTTGCTAGAGGCAAGCAAGTGCTCTCATCTAAGAGAGGCTTCTTGACTCAGCCTTAGCTGCAAAACCTTACAGCTCATTAAGAGGTCCTGCCACGAAACACTTAAATGCTGTTGGTGAAAAGCTGAACGCATGCTTTTCGGGTTTTCAGCTGTAGCAGGAAAAAAGCTGCGCTGTTTTAAAATGCCGGCTTTCTGGGCTGTCCTGCCAGGACAAACTCTGACTCTTTCAGGCAGGCAGTCCGACTGAGTGTGGTCTGTGAGCAGAATGCTGCAGCTTGCTTGCTGACAAGGACCTTGAAACGCCATAGAGTTGTGGCAGTGAACACAGCTCTGGCTGGTACCTCAGCCACGAGGTTGGAAAGCTAAGGAATGGGCTAATTCCAGCCGTAAAAGCCACAGTTTTAGTCCTCTCCTTAAAGACTCATGTGGTCAAAAAAGAGAGAGAGATACAGTAAAGAGATGTTCAAAGATGAAGAAAACCTCTAAAGAGTTTACAGTGTGTTAAAAATATATGCAGGCTAAAGGTTAAAGTCATTAAAAATAAAAAAGGAAAGAAAGAGAGTAGTTGGGTGTGGTGGTACACACCTTTAATCCCAATGCCTGGGAGGCAGAGGCATATTGACCTCTGTGACTTCAAGGGGTAGAGGTAGATTGACCTGTGACCTCAAGGTGTGGTAGTACACGCCTTTAATCCCAATGCCTGGGAGGCAGAGACAGATCTCTGTGAGTTCAAGGTGTGGTAGCATACACCTTTAATCCCAGCACTGGGGAGGCAGAGACAGGAGGATCTCTGTGAGTTCAAAGACAGCCTGGTCTACAGTGTTATTCCAGGACAAAGATATACAAAGATCCTGTCTCAAAAAGTAAAAGTAAAAATAAAAGAAATAGAGGTTAAAATAAAGCCACATAAAGATGGAAAATGCACAGAGAATCTTCATACTGTATGCTTTTATGCTCTCTTTAAATTGTTTGAATGCTGAGGAAGGAGCAACAGCTGCTAAAGGACTGTTGTTTATAAAAGCTGCTGAACTAACCCAAGATAGACATTTTGAAAATACCTTGGCTTCAAAACTGAAGTCAAAAGGTATGTTACTTTGGAGAAGAGATTCTGCTTTTGTTTCCACAGAAAATGAGAGGCTATGGATTTATTCAGAGTTAAGAAAAATCATCTTTGACCAAGGGAGGCCACCTGAGAAATCGACAGGAACAGATGGCCCAGATGACAGAGTTCTACATCCAGAACTGATTCAAGACTGCTGCCTGAGATGATCAAGACTCCCAGGATACTTCAGTCAGGACTTGACTATAACTCTAAATTTTCTTTAGGTCCCCTTAAGACTATCAGCGCCCCCAACCAGCAGGAAGTAGCCTGAAATACTACGCCCACATTCCCAACAAATGGATTATGGGTATTTTTCCTTTGTTTAAAAAAAAAAAAAGAGAGGGAAATGGTGCGGGAGAATTATCTGTATTCTGTCAATCATATTTTAATAAAACGCTGATTGGCCAGGCAGGCAGTATAGGCGGGAAAGCCAAACAGGAAGTAGGGGTGGAGCAAAGAGACTGGGAGAATTCTGGGAAGCAGAGAGGTTCCTCTGCCATTCCTGTCCAGACCACCGAAGAGGCAACATGTAAGCTGTCACACTGAGAAAGGTACTGAGCCCATGTGGCTAACATAGATAAGAATAATGGGGTAACATAAGTTATAAGAGTTAACAAGAAGCCTGACCTAATGGGCCAATCAGTTTATAACCTTATGGAGTCTTGTGTGTGATTTTCTTTGTTGCTTGCTGGCTGTTGGGGTACTGGGTGGGATAGAAACCCCAACAAGCCGGCCCTCATGCTACAATAGAGCATCTCTTGGGTATATTCCCAAGAGTGGAATTGATGGGTCCTGAGGGAGGTTAACTCCCAGTTTCCTGAGAAACCGCCACACTGATTTTCACAGTGGCTGCACAAGTTTGCATTCCCACCAACAATGGATGAGTGTTCCCCTCACTCCACATCCTCTCCAGCATAGGCTATCATTGGTGTTTTTGAGTTTAGCTATTCTGACAGGTGTAAGATGGTATCTCAGAGTGGTTTTGATTTGCATTTCCCTGATCACTAAGGAGGTTGAGCATGACCTTAAGTGTCTTTTGGCCATTCGAAGTTCATCTGTTGTGAATTCTCTGTTCAGTTCAGTACCCCATTTTTAAATTGGGTTAATTAGAATTTTAGTGTCTAGTTTCTTGAGTTCTTTGTATATTTTGGAGATCAGACCTTTGTCTGATGAGGGGTTGGTAAAGATCTTCTCCCATTTATAAGGTAGCCTTTTTTTCTTACTGACAATGTCCTTTGCTTTACAGAAGCTTCTCAGTTTCAGGAGGTCCCATTTATTCATTGATTCTCTTATTGTCTGTGCTACTGGGGTTCTACTTAGGAAGTGGTCTCCTGTGCCTATGTCTTGTAGACTACTTCCCACTTTCTCTTCTATCAGGTTCAAAGTGGTCAGATTAATGTTGATGTCTTTAACCCATTTGGACTTGAGTTTTGTGCATGGTGATAGATATGGATCTACTTTCATTCTTCTACAGGTTGACATCCAGTTATGCCAGCACCATTTGTTAAAGATGCTTTCCTTCTTCCATTGTATACCTTTAGCTCCCTTGTCGAAAATCAGGTGTTCATAGGTTTTTGGGTTAGACGGCTCATTGGATAAAATGTTTGCCAGGAACACGTGAGGACCTAAGACTAAAGCCCTAGATAGAAGCTCTGGAAAACCTGGCACAGTGGTGCGTGCCTGCACTCCTAGTGTCCTTGGCTAGAGAAAAGATGGAACCAGAAGAAGACGGGGGCAGATTGTGCAAGGTTGACCTGATACCTTTACGTGCATGCTGTGGAATACACACACCCATGTTCATATACAGGAATGTGCATATACGTGGACACATGTACAAAGGTTTTTAAGTAAAAATTAATGTTAAGAGGTTTCAGGTATATAAAAATATTGGTTTATGTTGGTGAGCATATTCTCAGTAAAGGTTTGGTCGTCAAAACTCTCTTAGTTTTCTCTCTGAGAGCTAAGGCTGCTCACCCTGATGCCCACTGTCTCTGGAAGAATAGACTTCCTTCCCAGGAGAGATGATGGTTGACATTCGTCTGCTGTCTCCTCTTTAGCTTTCAGGTCTAGAATTTCTGCCAAGCCATAGAGATTAGGGAACCTCAGACAGAACAGACATGGAGGGACGAGAGTCACCCCACTTCCCTCAAGCTGCCGGCATGGCAGAAAGGAAGCTTAGGTACCCATATACTGGAGTGGACTCAGAGTGCAGAGTGACTTGTGGGAAATAACGGAGGCTAGCTTTCTGCATTCCTCCTACGGAGCAGAGAGATCCTCCCTTACTCATGATGGGAATGATTGCAGAAAGCTATAGATGTGCTGAGTAGCCATGCATGAACACAACAGATGGCCCAGGATGGGATGCATGGCAGGGAGGCACTGTCAAGGCTGTCTGCAAGACGAAAGAAACTCAGCCCAGGTCGCCTGCTGTGTCCTCAAGGAAACTGGAGAAGGGATTCTTCCACTGTGAAGAAAGGTTTCTTCCTTCAGAAGCATGTAAGGGAGGCTTTTTCTATTAGGAGTTTGTGGTCCCTCTCCCCGGTAAGAATCTACCTTTCTCCTGTAAACATGCCTTTGGCCCTTCCTGCTTTTCAGTGTAGTTATATCAGCTTCCATTAAATGAGCAATCTGTTTGTATACTTCAGTAATCACTGCAAGTCATTCACCTGCAGTAGTTAAATTTCCATGTGATTGGTCCTGGCATTCACAGCGAGTCTTTTCTTGCCTGCTTGATTTCAGTATTTCATAATTTTCCCCACGGATCTTTAGGTCGAATAAGAGGATGTTGTATTCCAAGTATTCAAAATGTCAGGTGGTCCACTGGTTTTGTTTCTGGGTCAACCATTCTTTGACCCTATGTCTTGACACTCTGGCCTGGACCATGCATCCCCTAACCTGGTATGCACTCTGGCATCTCGTGCGTGAGTTTGTTCTTAGACAGTGTGTTTCCTCATTATTTCCATAGGTCATGCCTTCCAGCAACTTCCTGAAGATTCAGGAAGATTGTATCTTTTAGTTCTTGGACCCGAACATTCATAAAACTCGATTATTAGTTTTGCACATCTAAGGCCACATTTCTGTGTCTTTGAAAAAAAGTTATACTTTGTCAGGCATTACAGTGCACACCTTTAATCCCAGCATTAAGGAGGCAGAGGCACGCGGATCTTTGTGAGTTTGAGGGACAGTCTGGTCTGCTCAGTAAGTTCCAGGACAGCCAGAGTGATGTAGAGAGATCCTGCTTTAGAAAAAGGAACAATTTGAGTTCCATCTGCCCGTGATTTGCCCTCCAGTCTCCCAAAGTGTTTTCCATCTTCTTGATATTTCCAGTAATATAAAATTTCTTGATGATGTGTTTTGGTTATTTTTCCATTAATTTTCCTGGAAATCTAAACTTATAGGCACAACTCTCAGCTGTAGACAATTTCCATTATTTCTTTGATGAATTTGCTGTTTTCTTTTCCTGCCTCAGAAGAAGTCCTAAGCAGTGTTCCGCCTCACAAGCTGACCCCTTCGCCAAGCCCTTTACTTTTGTTCAGTTTCCCATCTCTGCTTCAGAGGTCCACACCCTAGGAAAGTTCCTGGACTTCACCCCCCAAACTCAAAACATTTTATTTTAGTTATTCTTAACCTTGTTTTTTCTGATATTCTTTTATTAATGTTTTTCCTTTACTATGTCAGTCTCTTATCTCTCAATGCATATATTTTAGATTATTTGAGGTTGTTCGTTCTTGAAGGGCATTTTGTAGGCTTCGGGGCTGGGAGGGATCTGTAATTTGTGCCTTTTCACTCATTCACTGTAAATGAACTGGTCCTTTGTCAGCACTGAAGTTCAGCAGGATGACTTGTTAGTTACAAACAGACATAATCTGATGCCAGCTAGAACTCTGGCTGCAGCATTTAGGTGGCACAGCCTGAAGCAAGCTATCCTACTCTGTGTGGCACCATCCCCGCCCCCACCTGTAAAATGCTGTAGCTGTGTGAATTAGCATCTCTCTCTGGTTTATTGTCAGTGTGGCTTCTGTATTTTATATGGTGTATTTCAAGGATTAGTTTTCTGCAGCTTGATTCAATCTTATGATTTGTACTACCTTATTACATTATTAAATTGAATTTGTTTACTCTTCCACATTCCAGGATAACATCTTTTTATTGACTAATTTGATTATTTGGCACTCTCATGCACGAATGTGATGAGTTCTGATGTTTCTCTCCCTTTCTGCTTTGATGGAATAAGTTTGTCTGTCTTTGTTGCTACTGCGCTGCTCTGTGTTTGTGCCCTGCTCTGTGCCCTGAGATGAATATGTGTCTCTAGGGCTAAGGCCGCAGCTCATAGGGAAGCCCTCGGCACGGGAAGTGAGAGACCCTGGGCTCAATTTTCTGCGCTGCACAAAGGGAAAACAGTCTTCCCCTCTGTCCACCTCTCCATAGTTTGTGACCATGGAACACCAGGCTGTGTCTGGTTCTGGGTGAACTTTGACTTCCTTCCGTTCATTTCCCCTTTCCTCTTCATCTGCCGCTATTTCACAAACACTTTGTGAGGAGAGACTGTTTATTCTCTAATTCAAGGTACTACATTAAAATCTATGAATATTTTAGTATTGAGTTTTTGTTACTTAATTTTTGTTACCTTAAGAATAGAGAATACAACCTTCTCTAACTTAGATTTTCTTTTCTTTCTTTCTTTCTTTCTTTCTTTCTTTCTTTCTTTCTTTCTTTCTTTCTTTTTTTTGAGGGATGGGTGGGGGACCCTTCAGTATTAATCACTGTGCTCTGAAACGCTTACCTGTTATCACAGTCCAAACTCCCAGCCCAGGGAGGTAGAAGGAAGGGGCAGGATTCTAGGGTCAAGTTCAGTATCAGTTCAAGTTTGAGGCTAGTCTGCACTACATGAGACCCTGTGTCAAAACAAAAACAAAGTCAGACAAACAAAAGAAACTGCCATCTTGTCATCATCCCCAGAAGATGAAGAGAAAGTCCATCCTCGTGAGGTGAAACATGTATTCTTCGTACATTTCTTCTACCAGATTCATTGATGTGATTAAAATAATTACATACGTTTTTCTTTCTAATACATGGGGTGTGCGCACATGCACGCGCATGTGTGTGTGTGTGTGTGTGGTGTGAATGTGTTCACATGCAATGTGAATGCATGAGTATTCAGGTTTGTAGTTCCCCATGAACAATCTCAGTTGAACCAAGAGCTTTTAAATAAGACTAGTCTATCTTTAAAACTTGTTCCAGGGATCCCCTGCCTTGGCTTCCCAAGGACTAGAATTCCAGGCACAATGTCACACCCACCTGGCCTTTAGTTGGGTGCTGAGGATTGGAAGTCTGGCCTGTGCAGTGAGTGCTTAGCCTCCTATGCTGTCTCCCCAGCCCACGCTGCTCTCTTCTTCGTGAACAGTTCAGGAAAGGACTGAAGGAATTATTTTAGAGCATCTCACTGTCACCCCAATACCAGCACTGCTCTAGTCTGTAAGCCTTCCCTGAGCTTTTCTGGAAATGAGTTGGCCAGTCCTTCCAGCAGCTCTGGGAAGTAGCCATCTTGTTCCCAAACCCTCAGACACCTCCAGCTAAATCGTGTCAGATAAGCAGGGTTCCCATACCACGTTGTTTCTGAACATGAACCACACCTGGGCCTCGGCGCTGTGTGCCATTGCAGGCCAGCATTGCCACAGCACGCACAATGCATCCACTCAGTCAGCCATACATGGGGCTTAAGAGAAAACTCAGAGAAAGCACCAAAAGTGGAAGTCGTATAAAGCCCATTGAATAATCAAAATGTAAGTTGTGCTGGAAATCAGGCTTTAAAATGACAGCTGAAACATTTCTATTTTGAAATTAAGATGTGTGTTTGTAAATAATCATGAGCCAAGTTAGAAATCATAATTATTTAATATGTTAGAAAGCATGGTGACTGCACAGTAATAAAGATGTTGCATTAAACTTGGCAAACACTCACAGGAATAGTACCAGAAATTAGATTCGAATACATGCTTTTTGTATGATGTAGTAAGGCATTAACGTGCAGGGACTATACCGCCTGAAATATATTTCCAAAGCACATTAAAGAAGGCCAGTCGACATCCCATCTCAGTCACAGAGCATCATAGAGACTAATGGAGAATGAATTCACAGTGGCTATCGAGGAATTAAGACTGAGCAGCGCAAAGCTCAAATGTTGTTTGATATCTTGAAGCTAACAGGAGAAGTCATTCATAGTTTTAAAAATAAAGAATAGGATTCTTTGATTATGATGAAGAAATTTTTTTTCAATTGGAATACGGTAGGCTTTATAATAATAACCAGTCCCCCAAGCCCTAGGGGCATAAAGCGGTGAGGGACTTTAAAGCGAGCTAGTGCTGCCACTGCATGGGAGCCCTGGGGCCACAGACACGCGAGAACCTAGCCTGACTGACACTGCTGGTCGCTGCACCCAAGGAAGCAAGGACTCTAGGCATCTCCCATAGAGAACGCAACAATCCATCGCCTCATCCTGAAAGTGACACCTCTCACTTCTAGTCAACACTCACCAGTCATACTCAGTCTAGGGCTTGTCCAACCTCAGCAGGGCCCCAGAGTGCAAACCTACCCTGGACATTATGAATAGCATGTTTCAGAAGCTCTGCATTCTTTCATGCTCCATAGAAGATTGTCACTTCCAGTGCTGGTGGACAGCTAGCGAGAGCTGCAGGCTCCCAGCTCCGCCTCCCTGCGGTGGCCCCAGCGAGCTCCGCCTCCCTGCGGTGGCCCCAGCGAGGGCCTTTCATCTTGACGCCTTTATCTCTTGTGCTCATCGTCTGGCCCACGGGGAGCCCCTCCCTGTGTGGTTCTTAGAAGCCAGCTAGGGCGGGGTTTGCAAGCAGATTGCTAGTACAACCCTGCCGCAAATCAGTCTTTTCTAAAACCCCTTCTCCATTTTCTCCCTACTCCCCTCTGATGATGCCGCAGCCATAACTCCTGATGCTCTCTTCTGCCCCAGACCATATCCCTAGCCCTAGGACAAGAGGCTCTCACCTCTCAAACACAACTATGTGTGCTTTGTGCCCATCTTGATGATGTACATGTGTTCCCAGTTACTTGGTAACTTCTCGCTAGCTCCCTGCCTTGGCCTGTGTGAACAGCAACGTGACTGTGCTATAGAACTTAACTGGGCTCTTCCCTAGTTCTGTGCCTTCACTGTCCTGCAGGAATGTCTGGTGTCGCCAACTCACGTGCCTAAGCACTAAGCAGCCTTCAGAGCCCCTCTCCAGTGTTAATTTTTCTTTTTGCCTCTTTAAGAATCTCCTTTCTATGCCTTCCCCCAAAGCCAGTCCTGTCTCTCTCTCTCTCTCTCTCTCTCTCTCTCTCTCTCTCTCTCTCTCTCTCTCTCTCCAGAACATCACAGCTTCTTATATGACTTGGAATGTAATGTTGAAGAGAACTCTGTCCCCACAGTATCTAATGAGCTGGCTAAGTGCACAAGAAATGCGTCAAATATTTCCAAAATCAATATAATGAGATCCATAACTGCTTTCCTCACCGAAATGTGTCTAGACACCATTTCCAAAAGTGCAATGTAGCCATTTGGATGTGCTCCTGTGCTGGGTCTCACGTGGATGCACTCATGTGCTGGGTCTCACGTGGATGCACTCATGTGCTGGGTCTCACGTGGATGCGCTCATGTGCTGGGTCTCACGTGGATGCACTCATGTGCTGGGTCTCATGTGGATGCGCTCATGTGCTGGGTTCCATGTGAATGTGCTCATGTGCTGGGTCTTATGTGGATGTATTCATGTGCTGGGTCTTATGTGGATGTGCACACCTGCTGGGTCTTATGTGGATGTGCACACGTACTGGATCTTACGTAGAAACACCTCGTGGATGCCAATCTACAAACTCAACTAAAGACTGCAATGTTTTTGATGCTTCCTTCTCTCAGAAGAAGTCATGAGTGAATTTCTGTGTATTTCTCTAAATTGCCCAGTGAGTTCTTTTGCTTATGACCAGCAATGTGCATCTGTGAGTTGTCCTTCTGGAAGGAGAGGTGCCCTGGCTGCTCCAAATTATAGAAACAATGCCAACCTGTATGTGGAAGGGGCACGAGACAGTGGCCTCATTAGGACACCTCTAATGAGCCGAGGTCACCTGGCTGACTGCCCCAGCCAGGGGCACATGCCCAGCTGTCTCAAGGAGCTGTGGCTAAGTGGGAGAGAGCAGAGTGACTCCCAGCTCCCAAAGCTTGAATGCTAACACTCAGACCGCAAAATATTCTCCTTAAATGACATCCTGTGGACAAAAACAGAATAAAGTGAATAAAATGTGAGAAAATATCACAAAGCAGAACCTGGGCTCAGAGTTCTTTTTAATTAGCAAACAACTCAAATGCATCACCCTTGTAATGATCTAATCACTTCACACGCTTCCAAATTTACAGGTACATTATTTTGAAATAGATAATAATCTATAAAAATAGTAGTTTTAATTTAAGAAGAACAAATAATCTTTTATGTTGGAAAATATGGAAAAATAGGTAAATTACTTGGGGTTATTATGATTACAAGATAGCAAAGAAGAAGCATGATTCAAACCATCTTCATAAAGCTTGCTTAGTAACTTCATTTCAGATACATGTGCCGTGGTGGCTCAGTATTGTCACTCTGAGTCCTGGTATGTGAAGGTCATCCCAAATCTTGCTCCCTCCTGATGTCAACATGTTCCAAGTAGGTTCCAAAAGCCACCTCCACTTTCTGTCACCTTTACCATGCATGGGTGACATGATCTAGCTGCTTGGATCAGGATACTCCCTCTCTTTGGTCACAGCACTCAAACCTCTGGGCATGCGCAGTTGTCACAAATGCCATATTTCTCTGGAAATACGGAGGCACTGGCCCTCGACCTTTCTTACGGGTGAGAATGAGATTCTGTAGCCTGTGCATGCATGTATTGTGTGGTCTGAGAGTTAGCACAGTTGCCTGTGAAATTAGTGTACCTTATTAAAATGTCAATAAATCTGACAATGGAAAAACACAAACCTTTGTCTACATTTCTAAAGTAGTGTGCTCACACGAACATACCTTGCTTTCTGAAAGATGCCATGAACTTTGACTCTATCACTACGATTTATTCCTTTAGAATAAGCCACTGGGTCAAGTTCACCACAAGAAAACAACAAAATCAACTAACCTGGGCTCATAGGGCCTCACAGAGACTGAACGGACAACCAGGGAGCTTGCATGGGACTGCCCTAGGCACCCTGCATACCTGCTACAGTTGTGTAGCTTCGTCCTGTTGTGGGATTTCTAACAACAGAAGCAGTGCTGTCTCTGACTCTTTGGCTGCCTTTTGGGACCCTACATCTCATACCGGGTTGCCTTCTCCAGCCTTAACACGTGGGGAGGTGCTTAGTCTTACTGCGACTTGATTGCCATGCTTTGTTGATACCCATGGGAAACCTGCCTCTTCCTGAACAGAAATGGAAGAGAAGGGGGTTTGAGGGTGGGGGCAGAGGTGGGAGGGGAAACTGTAACTAAAAATGAATAAATTTTTAAAATTAAATAATTAAGTTTATTAATTAATTTAATTAATAAAAATAATTAAGTTATTTAATTAATTAATTTAATTAATAGATTTTAAAAAACCCACTGGTGCCCAGGACCCAGTGTGGTGGAGGCTGCCTGCTTGGTCAATGCTAGTGTTGGTTCACTGGCATTTTTAATGGACGTCTCCATGTGTAGCCCAAGTATGCACCAGGACAGGAGGCAATACCTCATGACTGAGGGGACGCTGGGAGATAGAGAAGTGGAATTGTTAGGAGTGCGAGGATTCAGAGTCGTGCAAAAATCCTGCTCTCCATTAACTGCTCTGTAGTGTTAGAGCATCCAGTTCTTTCAGTCCTCCCGGGAGAGTAGAAATGCCATTGTCCAGAGCTGTGAGGGGCCACAGGGTTACGTCTGCAGAACATTGCCATGCCAAAACGAAGTGGGACATTGTGTGTGTGCGCGCACGCGTGTGCGTGTTTGTGTGTGTGTGTCCCTTAGTTTCCTTGTCTTTGCAGGTTCTCAACTCTCAGTCACCAAAATATAATATGGTAAGTTTTGATTCAGAAAGATGCACTCAATCCACAAAACTAACTTCAAGGAACTGAAGTAGGTCAAACGCAGACCCCGTCAAGGAATGGTTAGTCCCAGACATCAGTGCCTGCTGCCAGGAGTCAGTTATTCACACAGGAGGAGCCAGAAAAGAAAAGGGAGAATCCCAGTTCTCAGTCCCTCTCATACCTTTCGGGGGGCTGCTGATTTTATGGCTTACTTGGTTTCTATTTGTTTGTTCTCAAAGGCAGTGTCTCATGTGTCCCAACCTGGTCTGGAACTTGCTTTGAGCTGAAGAGGACCTTGAACTCTATCCTCTTGTACCCACCTTCAGTATGTCATCACACCTGTTCATGTGGTGTTGGAGATGGAGCGCATTCTGTCAACTGTGCTATGTCCCAGCCTTCCATCTCTATGACATATACCTGTAACATGAATCTCTACTGTATATCTCTCTCTTTTTTTGACATGTGGGTCTTTAATTTGCTAAGGAATACAGAGAAGACAACACTCAAAAGTTCTTATGGCATTTCAAGGTCCTTGCCAGGAAGCAAGCTGCAACATTGTGTCCATAGCTCCATAGTTGGGACCGCCTGCTTGAAAGAGTCAGAGTTTTCCCTGGCAGGACGGCCCAGAAAGCCAGCATTTTAAAACAGCCCGTGTTTAAGTCAGCAAACTAGAAACATTCATTTTTCTCATCTAGACAGCACTACACCACTCCACAGACAGGGACATTCACATCGTATGTCAGTCCACATACAAGTGCACAGCTTGTTGGAAAAGTAAACACATTTTTTGAGAAACAAAACAGTTCCTGCTACGGCTGAAAACCGAAATGCTTTACTCTAGTCTTTCCCAAGCTTTCTCAGGCTTTCTGTGGATGCAGTTATCCACGTGGGCGCCATTCTGTAACATGAAGGGCTGGCTTGTTGGGGTTTTCAGTCCTGCCCAGTTCCCACAACTGTTTAGCCCCAAAGAAAATCACACAGAGGTCTCCATAAGTTATAGGCTGATTGGCCCTTTAGCTCAGGCTTCTTATTAGCTCTTATGACTTATATTAACCCATTATTCTGGTCTATTTTAGCCATATGGCTTGCTACCACCTGTTCATGTGGTATTGGGGATGGAGCCCTGAAACTTTCACATGCCAAGAGAATTCTGTCAACTGCGCTATGTCCCAGCCTTCCATCTCTATGACATATACCAACTAGAACAGCCAGACACTGTCATCTTCCTGGATGCTTCCAAATCGCTTGCCCAAATAATCACTCCTAAGTTGAACCAGAAATTGCTATCAGGCTTAGAAATGTGTGTTTTTCCTGTCCTGTAAGAAGGATGGGGCTCCTGTATCTTGGAGATAGTTCTGTCCCTCCTCTTCTTGTTTCGTGTGCATCCTCCAATCCCCCACTTTGCATAAGACCTTCTTTTCATATTGTGTCCTTCCTGGCCATGGTTTCCACCTTCTAATCGCTATGGCAAATTCAGTGACCCTTTCTCAACCAGAATAGGGAATGCACCAGTGCCTCTTAGCAGCAATGCCCACTCGATACAAAAGATTATCATTTGATCTCACTCAGAAAGCAGCAGCTGACTCCTTCCTTTGTCATCAGATGGTGCCCCACTCCTTCAAGATGGATTGAGTAGATATCTAGGTGCATAGGGGCAAGGTGCCCGGAGAGGAGAGCCCTGCATTGCCAATGACAGCACATTTGGCTGCCCAGGCACCCAGACCCAACTTCCACGACGAGAATGGAAAGAGTGTGTGGTGGCACAAGTCCTGGTGGAGACTTTAGACTATGAAACCAGACATGCTGGTGACTGCATCCCTGAAAGCACTTCAGAACCTGCTGCTTGTATCTGTTCAGACAAATAGAATCCCTTTTAAGAAAAATGAAATACTTACTGCAAAGAAAGACCACTTTCACCAAGTGCTAAATTGTGTTCTTGGTTCTAAAACAATACAAAAATTAAAATAAATACATGCATTAATATAATTTTTCACCCAGAGACATCCTGTTTTCTCTCATAACGACTTGATGGCCATGTTATGCTTTGCTTGTTTCCAATCATACATAAGTAGTACTGCTCTTAGCATCCTTTCATAACTGAATACACAACTTTATACTTAGGCTAAAGGCCCCTGGGTAAATGGCTGGGCTGAATATCTGTGCAGCTGTACGCTGCTGAGAACTGTTGCCCTCCAGGAAAGCCGTGTCTATCTGCTCCAGCATCCATTAGTGTCTCTCTTTCCCAAACACGCTTCTGATCTGATTGACATTATTTCAATGACGATTTTTGTTAAAATGCTATCCCAAGATTATTTTGAACACCAATGAATTTGAGCCTTTTAGAAAATCGGCTGCTCATTTGTGTCTATTAATCCCCACATTGTCTACTCCCATTCTTAAACCACCTTAATGGGGTTTTCTTACTGGATTATGACAGCTACTTATATAGTAAAGACGTTAACATTTATGACATATGACTTCCTGTTTGGCTTTCCTTTTGTTTGGTGTTTCTGACTTTAAATGGAGACGATGCACTGGAAACGTTCCTATGTTTTCTGATTCTGCAGTAGCAAATCATAGCTAATAGTAGGAAATGTTCTCACTTCACAAAATTCGGAGCAATAATGGATTTCAGACCTGAGAAAATTGTATGTGGAGCTTATAACCATCTAAGATGAATAAATTTTACCACTTTGACTTCAAATTATTTTTTTCCTTATTCTTCAGCAATTTCTCTATATCTGTGAGCTCCATTGTGTTGATTATACTTGAAGGCGGTGAGCGGTACGGTAGGAACCCGATTTCCTGAGTAGAAAGGGCTCTGTGGTGTCAGTAGGCTCCTCATGTTAAACCTTTCAGAACTGTAAATCTTGAGTCCAAAGTCCTCATTTACAACCTGACAGCAACTGCAGAGGAACGAACACAGCGCCCCTCGTTAAGCCCCAGATCATGTTCCCCTATGTCCCTTAGCAATACTTTCTCAGAGGAAAAGAATGCTCACCATCCCCAAACCATATTTCTTTAATTCTCTTGGGAAAGGAAGAACAAGAAGACTTCCGACTAGATGTTATGACTCAATTCCTTACAAACAAGAAACAAAAATACATGAGTTAAATGGAAACGGGCAGGATAAATAATAAATCCTCTTGGGGCTGGGGCCTGATGGCCCATTCAGGGCTGTGTTGACTTTGGCTCAGTTTGGGCTGGGGTGATGATAAGTTGGAAACTCAAGTTTGATCCCCAGGGCCCATATAGAAAGTCTTGTGCTGATACACTAGTAATCCCAGCACTGGGGAGGTGGGGACAGGCAGGTCTCTGAGGCTTGCTCACCAGATGGCCCAGCTTACTCGGTGAACTCCAGACCAATAAGAGACAATGTCTCAAGACATTAGGTGACCACTCATGAGTAATGACACCCAGGGTTGACCTCTGGCCCCTCTGTATGACCTCTGTATGCACACATGTACCCACATATACATACACATACACACAGAAAGATAAAGAGAAAGTCCCTCTTAAAGAAATTAAGGGTAATCTTGTGTTGCCCCTCAGTTTTCTCTCACAGCTACAGGGAAAGAATTTTCTTGCTTCCCAGGAAGAACACAGCCTTCCCTTTCATGCTCCACTTGGAGTAACGAGCCAGGCACTGTGGTTGTCAGCTGTTGTCAATAACATTGCAATAATGTTGATCACACCATGTTAATTCAGTCAAGGTTGTAATGTAGTTATCGCCAAAAGTTATGTCCGTTATTCTGTTGAGATGAGAAAGAGCATTAATAACCCCCGAGTGACCAAGTGACTATACAAATAACCCCATTTGGAAAATTAAGGTTCAGTTGTGCACAGATATGCACACACACACACTCACACATATCAGTATGGTCTATGTGGCAGGTCTCTTCCCTGACATTGGGTGTAGATGGGCACACATAAGATTATCTTACTACAGTCTTTGGAATGCAGGGCCACCACAGTCACCAGAACCTTCAGACATTCACCTCTTCAGGGACTCTCACAGGATTTCCTGCCTTTGAATTAGAGTGTTGTCATTGTGTTTTCCTGAAAAAAAAAAAATCCACAAAATGGACGGTTATGCGTGGCTGTGAGGGCTTCCTTCTGATGGGAGGGAGAGAATGGACAGAAAAGGCAGAAACCCAGACTCTCAAGTCTCTGGTTCTCTCTGGTTGTTACAGCAAGATGGGACCTCAGGTCCTTCATGGGTACACACCTACACACACACCTATACACACACGGAAAGGTGCTCAGGAAGAACACAGCTAATCCATCTCTCTATGACCCGAGTGCCTTAGCGTGCTCTCATCTATCCAGCTGCAGTGCGCTCCCTTCCCCAAGGAGGGGCCTGTGTTTCCCGTGCACCTCCCTGCATGGGAATTCTGTGGCTAAATAGCATCCATTGTTCCCTGAGTTTTGTCCTGGTGTCTAAGCTAAGTACCCCTGTGTTGGCTGTTTAATAACCTTGTCTTGTCACAGCCATCAGACTTGTGCTGTATGCTTGCTATCTGTTGCCATGCCAGTTTGGAATCCCCAGTGGACATTATTAGCATCTGTGTCTTGTTCTTTCCAACACTTTCAGTTCTAAAACTACGAGGAGCACACAATATGCTCTCTGCAAGCATTGAAGGGGGATTAGTACCTAAGACGTATAAAGTGCTAGGTTTAATTCCTGGCACAAGAAGTGCTCAGTGCATGGTCCTTTGGCTAAGCCCAGCAACAGGCTGGCTGCCAGCTGTGAGCCCTCCACTCTCTGCCTCCTTCCTGCACGCTCTCAAGCTCGTTTCGACTGTCTTGTCGCCACAGCTTGCAGAGGAAATTACAGCATCCTATTTTTAGTTGTTTTTCAGAAGATTCAGCATGGCCTGCAAAGTGTGGAAAAGCTGTAATGACAGGCCATCACGCCACCAAACCCTGCAGTTATATTTAGGTGGACTCCTAGAGTTAAGACTGAGCTCCTCAGTTTATTACGTTCATGGTTACTTTCATACCAACCAGGAATGCAGCCTTGAGGACCAGGGATTGTGGAGCGACTCCGAAGTGTGTCCATTCTCCAGCCCCCAGTGTTACTGGAGAAGATCAAGCTGACCTCAACTTCATTGTTAAAAACTTCCCAGTGTCTCCACAGGAAGTGTCTGAAATCACTAAATGGTGCTTTCTTGGATTTTCACTGGGGATTGAGTTGAGTTTAAACTTTCCCTGACTGTCTCGCTGGATCTGACTGATCTTTCATTGACTCTGATAAGAAAGCGAGAGACAGGGAGCAGCATGAACTTCTTTGAGCAGGTGGTTGGATATGAACTAGTGAAAATAGAGACTCAGGACCAGAAGAGTAGATATGAGAGAGAGGACCCAGAATCAGAGATGGAAAGATGCAAATGAGGACCTAGAACCAGAGGAAGAGAGGGGAAGGGTGAAAACCTAGAACTAAGGGAGAGAAGGCAGGACCAACTAGCAGAGAGAAGGTGGCGATGGTGACCCAGGGCCTAAGAAATTTTGAGGATGGAGACACAGAACCACAAGAGGGAAGTCAGGGTAGAAACCTAAAATCAGAGGAAAGAAGCTGTGGATGAAGATCTAGGATCAGAGGAGAGAAGGCAAGGATGGAGATTCAGGACCAGAGGAAGGGTGGTGAGAATGGAGACCAGAACTGGAGGGAGGAAGGTAATAATGGAACAGATGACTTAAATTCAAGGATACTCCAATACAGAAACACAATTTTCCAACATAGGGACTATGAGAGATGAAAACTGGGTAATAGGGAGCCAGCCTGGTCACATCATAGAATAAAAAGAAAGTTCATATAGGGAAATGTGTCTTTGATACACACTGAGTGGGATACGTTGGTAATATCAGAGCTGTGGGAGCTGTCAGCTGGACTCAAGAGCAATGTGAACGCTCCTCCCAGGCGTAGTGGCCGTCCCTTTGATAGCTTGGCTGCTTTATTCCTTGCTTTACGGTCATAGTTGTTCCTTTTTTATTAGGAGGTGGAACACTTTAGAATCAGGAGCCTTTGGCTTTTATTGTAGTCAGGGGCTCCATGTCCTGTCACCCCTCTGGCCCTATAATAGATGCTTCGTGTGGCTCTTCATCTCCATCATTTTAATGTAGTCATCTTAGAAAGCAAATGACAGGCTGCTGGGATTAAGGAAAGCAGGGCCCAGAAAGTGTCAATGAGCTGGCCAGGTTCACACGTTAACACCAATGACCTGATGCCCCATTGGAGCAAAGGGCACCTTTCAGCCCCTGCAGAGATGAGCCCACCAGGTAATTTAACTGTTCTTTAAGCTTGTGTGCTCCTTTGGTCTTCATTATGGCTAACTCTTTGTAGTGGGATGGTTATGTTTTCTCTATTTTTTCCCTGCCTTCTTGATGTGGGATTCCCCTCTGTATGCTGTGAATGTGTTTTGTTACCACTGGTTAATAAAGAAGCTGCTTTGGGCCTATGATAGGGCAGAATAGAAAAAGGTGGAATTTCAAGCAGAAATAGAGAAGGAAATGAAGGTGGAGTCAGGGAGATGCCATGTGGCTGCCAAAGGAGACAGACACCAAAACCTTACCTATAAACCACGAGTGTCATGGTAAAATACAAAATAATAGGAATGGGTTAATTTAAAATGTAAGAGTTAGTTAACTAAAAAGCCTAAGCTATTGTCTAAGCAGTGTTGTAATTAATATGGTTTCTGTATAATTATTTCGGGTCTGGAAACAAGCAGTCTCCTACTACACCTCCTTAAGCATCTATGTACACTTTATGTTCGCTTCTACCAAAAATGCTACCTGTGTTGGTAACCAGTCTATAGTTTCTGCACATGCACACTAGCCAAGTTCTAGTTCCTAAAAATAAAGATGCTTTCATGATAATAGCCTTGAGAACAGCAGGGAACCAGGGCTGGGAGGATGGCCCACTGCTTGCCTCCCAAGCGTGAAGACTTGAGTTTGGATCCCTAGCCAGGCTCATAAAAAGCTAGACATGGCAGTGTGTGCCTCTAATCCCATCAACGGATAATTCCTGGGATTTGCTGGCCAGCCAGTAACCCTACCTCATAAAAGGCAAATGGAAACCAAGTGACAAAGATGCTTGTTGACCTCTGACCTGCCCATGTACATAAACACACAGAGAGAAGGGGTGAGGAGAAAGAACAGCAGGATTCTTAGCTGAGAGAGATCATCGCACACACGATCTGGTGGTCGCCTGTCCAGTCAGCCACCCAGACACTAGGTGGTGTTTGATGCTCTATGTCGCCTATCTTTCTCCCTCGGACCACCAACCTCTTCTCTGGATGGGAACATGAAAAGTAGCCAGGCATGGTGGTGCACGCCTTTGATCCTAGCACTTGGGGGGCAGAGGCAGGTAGGTCTCTGAGTTCGAGGCCAGCCCGATCTACAGAGCAAGTTCCAGAACCAATAGGGCTGCACAGAAAAACCTTGGAAGGGGGGGGGGAGAGAGAGAAGGGAAGGGAAAGGAAGGGAAAAAGAGGAGGGGAGGGGAGGGAAGAAGGAGTGTTATCAGAGTTGGCGAGGAGCCCACATAAGCTTGAAGGATGCACAAGAACCAAATAAAATGTGAATCTCAGCAGGGAACTGCACTACCTCAGAGCTATAGTAATAAGGCTCTCTTGGTCCCCAGTAGAGCACAGTTTAATTAAATGCACCTATGAGCAGCTCCACCTTAACATAGAATTCACGCATGCTGTTTTCTGCTTGTTCACTTTCCTACCGCACAGATGCCTTGAACCTCCGGAACCGGCAGGTCATCTGCGTCACGCTCAAGGTCCTCCAGCATCTGGTTGTGTCGGCAGAGATGGTGGGCGAAGCCCTGGTGCCCTACTACCGCCAGATCCTCCCCATCCTGAACATCTTTAAGAACATGAATGGTGAGTGATCTCAGGGCCAGTATGTTTCCCTTACTGCTCCTCACACGTGCGTGCGGCCCACATACTCAGCAGAGGAACACTGGCACTTCTGTGCATTTCCCGGAATCGCCCTGGAGACATTAGAGGGTTTTGATCCTCCCTGCAAAACTTTATAGCCCACTATTTATAAATTGATTGGAAATGAGTGTTTTAAATGCTGTTCAGATGTGGTAGGCAGTTTGGAGCCTTTTAACATCTGATCTTTCATTTCAAGGGGGAAAAAACTAGAAAAATGGTATTTTTCTACTCTTAGTTACTAATGCTCAGTAATTTGTCATTAACAATTTTCAATGACTTGGATGGTGGGTACTGATTTAAAAGTAGATATCAGAGTCAATTTATCTCTTGAAAAAAGATTTCTCACTTAGCTTCAGGATGCACTCAAAGGAATGTTGCCCCGCACGGATCTGTAGCACGTCTTGGGATCGTTGGCAGGCTGCGGCAGTGGGTTTGCTCACTGGCAGTTCGACCTCCTCGAAAGTACGGGAGTCTCATTTTCTTTTGGTTGCTAACTTTGAGGTTCCGTACTTCTCACATTCATGGAAGGAGTCAACATTTGAAGTTAGTTCCTGACAGCCATGTAAATAAGTTGGTAATTTAGTGGGAAACAGCATGGCGATTTTGCAACACGGTCTGCTTATTGTGCATACAGGAAAACAATATCAAACAAAAAGCCAAGTGTTTGGCAGCCCCTGCCACAGACAAGCCTCGTGTTTAGAGTCGCCATCTCTGAATATAATCACTGATGGCTATTGGGCCCACACCAGGTATACACTATTCAGGACGTTGTGGAATTCTCAGGAGATCGTCAGCACAACCTAATTATATGTTTGTGTCTTTCTCAAGCCATCTGAAAAGGAGATGGCTGCATTGACACTTAAGCGAGAGGAAATTAAAAGCTGTGTTTTAGTAATTTAGTTTCATATTGTCTAACCGATTTTTTGACAATAGTATTCTTATGTTATAAAAAATACTTAAAAACATTATTTATTTCTAATTAATATTTTTACCATATGGCAGAACCAAATATCCGTCTATTTATAGAAAGACTACACATGCATGCGATTCAATTATGGCTCAAAAGGAAACCATAAGCTTCCTTGTATTCTTAGATTTAAATCCTAGCTCAACTGGAAGAAGCTAGAACCAGAAGCAGAGATCTGTGGGGGGAAGGAGATAGACTAGCTGCTCAACAACTCTAGGTTAGCATTTTGAAGGCTGAGTCTCACAAGTATTTTCTCGGCACGCCTCACACAAACTGACAAAGTGCTGGCTGACTGTACTTTCATGGTTTGATTATGAAGCTGGCCTCCTGTAGCTTTCTTCCTTAGAAACATTTGTATCTGAATTCGATGATCATGGCAATTGGACCTGCCCACATATCTTCTGTCTCGTTTAAGTTGGGATGCATAGATATGTCCACAGTGTGATATACTCTCCTCGTATGATAAAATCTGCAACTTAAATCTAAGCAACATTTTGTATCCTTGTGTGAAAATGAAGGGCATTGGTGAAGCCCGAGAAACAATTCTTGAGTACCAAACCTGGGAGGCAGGACTGATTCGGGCAACACAGCCAGTCCTCCTGGGTTCAAAGCTGCTCTTGCCCTGTCCTGTTGTCCATAGGCACTGCTTGTTTTCCATCTGTAACTAGCACGTGCCCACCCGCCTAGTAAAGATAGAGGTCACTTGTCTGTAGGAATCTCATTGGAGAGCTCACTGTGGGAGTTCATAGTTGAGCTAAGCCACCTTCGGTTTCAAGCATAGCTAGCAATTTTGGCATATTTCTCAAGCATCCATCAGAAATTCCATGTTCAAATTGCTTTTCTGTCAAACATTTTTCTGACATTTAAGAGGGAAGATGTTATCTTCTGCTTCCTTTTCTTCAGAGTCTGTCACCACAATGCCAGGGCGAGGCATAGTATGTTCCGAGGGCCTGTATTAAATTGGCTCATTATGCCCTAAGAATGGATGCTATTCTGTAAAGGGCACTATAATCCTGGAAGTGTCTCAAGAACCCAGATCGAGGTCTGTGAGGCGCTCACTCCAGATCTGCCAGCTGGATTAGGACTCTCACTAGAAAATGGTTTTTCTTAACAGTAGCTTTGGTTAAAAATCCACGTCACAGCTGTAGATGTTGTCCCCATGGCCATAGAGCCAAGGCTCTTATTTTGTTGAAGCAGACATTTCTGACATCTCTTACAACTTGTCATTATTTATCATTAAAATTATCTCAGAGATTTTCAGTAATAGCAATAGGAAGAAAAATCTTAAACTAGGTTCCAAAGATTTGAGGTTAATCTCTCGTTTCCATCCCTCTGCCATTCCATGCTTGTCTTCTATGCAAATCGATGTCTTGTTCAACTTAGACGCAAATATAGTTCTTTCAAGTTCTACCACAAAATCTTTTTAAAATGGGGCTAGATAAAAATGAGAGAAAGAATGGCAAAAGACTCCTTTCAAACATAATGACCCTGCTCTTCTGCCTGTCCCCTTGAAGTACACACTTTAGCTTAGCTCTCCAGTCTGAGCTCTTTGACAAAGCCTTTCCTGTTTTAATGTTAAGTTTTTCTGAAACAGGCAGTGTGGGGGAGGGAGGGTGACCAGTCAGGGAGCCAGGCAAACCTGGTAGCAGTTGCCCACAATGAGGACACCAGGCTCCCAGGTCCAGGGTAGATGTTCTCTGTTCATTGGGTAACTGCCAGCATGGCCCTTCCACACTCTGTGAGTAAGATGCAGGCTCCTGGTCTCACCAGCCATGTCAAGAGCTTTGCTTCACAAGATGTTTCTTATTTCTGATGACTGCATGCTAGCTGAGTGCCATGTGACTTCAAGGATAAACTGTTTTCAAATCCGTCTTTCCCTTGCAAAATGATTAAGCTCAGATGTGTGACTGGTGTTTGGGGTAATACCATCTTTTAAAAAGATAAGTCTGTGTTTAGGTCTCATCTCACCAACTCAAGTACTAACCAGGCCAAACCACATTTAGATTCATGATGAGACAGGACTGGGCATGTTCAGGGTAGCATTGCCACTGACTGGAGCTCATTGCTCCACATTACATAATGAGCTTGAGATGTCCAAGCTATGCTGACTTTCCAGGAACTCCACTGGGGTGAGAGAAAGAGCAGTTTCTATAAACTATTCGTAAAATGTGTCTGTCACACAGCCAGTTGCACTTTGGTCGCTCCCACAATCTTTTATAGACGTTATGAAAGGTTACAGAAAATTAAGACAATAAGAATGTTCCATTTATAGCTCTACCTGATGAAGCCACAAAATTAATGATGTGATGTAGCCATAAAATGGCGTGAAGGCATTCATAGCTAAGCTGTGAGCTGTAGGCCCTGACAGCAGAGCAGGGCGTCCAAGAGCCTGTCTTCACATGCGGCATCCTTGTTCCTAAGGGCGGCTGTAATATGAGGGGGCCTGTTTGTTGGGGGGTTTTCTGTCCTGCCCAGTTCCCCCAGCTGTTTAGTCCCAGAGAAAAATCACACTGAGATCTCTATAAGTTATAAAGCTGATTGGCCCATTAGGTCAGGCTTCTTACTGGCTAACTCTCACATCTTGATTAACCCATTTTTCTGATCTATGTTAGCCATGTGGCTCAGTACCTTTTTCAGTAGGGCAGATCACATCCTGCTGCTTCAGTGATCTGGGCAGGAGTCGAGGAATCAACTTCCTCCTCCCCAGAATTCTCCTGCTCTCCTTGCATCATTTCCACTTCCTGTCTGGTTTTCCCACCTACACCTCCTGCCTAGCCAATCAGCATTTATTTAAAACATGATTGACAGAATGCAGACAATTCTCCCGCACCAGGCAGCAATAGTCCTGGATGAGCTTGCCCCTGAAGCATTCAAAATTTCTGGCCCCCAAGATGCTGATAGGATCACGTGCCATGTAGTAGAGATGACTAACCAAACATCCTGACCCATATTTCTGTAATCAAATGCTAAAATATTAAATATCTTAATATTTAATAAATAGATCTCAACATGCACCATTCAGACTGATAAAAAGCCCATTAAAGAGACAAAGCTTGTTATTCAAGGGCCCACAAGGTGCCGCAGCAGGTACAGCGCTTCCTGCTTAGCCTGAGGACCTGAGTTCAATCCTAGCTCCGTATGGAGAAAAGAGAGAACAGAACCTTGTGAGTTCCCCTTTAATCTCTGCTGTCCATATGTCCCATCCCCCCAGGGATACGAAATGCACAGGCACATCAGTCTATGTAAATAATAAGAATATATTTACAAGATTTTAGAATGTTTATACTAGGTATTTGGCCTTGAAATTTAAGTGACTTCTGGAATAAAAAAAAAACTTTTTCTGAGAACCTGAGTATTCTTGGGCTACCTGATCCCAGGCCTTCTAAAAACTTCTGTGAGTTGTGTGTGGTTGTTCTTGTGGTCCTTTAGAATGATGGTGAACTTTGGGTATCAGTTTTTACCCCAAACTGAGAAGTGTAATTTTTCTTGTGTAATGGTTATTTCTCTGTAGGAAATTTGAATTGAGTTTGGAATTAAGGTTTGTTCCCTGTAGAATGTTTGCCCATTTTTTAGTCTATAGTTTCATTTTGGGAATTTGTGATTTATTAAATTGGCAAGCATCGAATTGTTCTGAACCCATATGGGAGTTATTGGAGCTGCTGCCTCCCACCACTTCTGAATGTTAGACAGGGATAATCACATATGAATCTGGTCTCTCTAAGTACTTGCTCCACATAGATTAAAACATTGCTCTAAAGAGTCTCCTAGGGCTGGAAAACAAAAGAACAACAACCAAAACTGGAAGATATAAGTAAGGACCTTTGGTCTGAGCATCTCTGTGGTGTTCGGAACTGTGTGTGAGTTTCACAGAGGCAAAATGTTTGCATTCTGTGACCAAATTGGGTGTGGCCAACTAACAACTTATGGCTGGAAAAAAGGGCTGTTTGGTTCACTGCCACTGCGGACTGAGCATCTCCACCCATGGCATGTAAAGATAAAATTCTGTCTTTGTTTTCTTTTGTTCTGAGACAGGCTGTAGCCTGTAGCCCAGTTTAGAAGCGTCCTGCCTTGGCTTCTGAGTGTTAGCGTCGCAAGCCTGCCCACCACCCCCAGCAAAATCTTACTTAACAAGTCAACTGAGAGTTGGTGTGTTCTTGTGTGCCACGGTGGCTTGCTTAACTCGTGAAAATGGCTTCTTTCGCGAGAGCTTCTCTTCAACAGCAGCATCCTGTGGTGTCCCCATGGGGACAATTTGTTTGGTCAAACAAGGGGCTTTGATTTGAGCAGAGACAGTGGAGGTTTGTTGGTTTCTTCATTCTGCTGAGATGCTGCAAACACTCTCAGGAGAGGAAAGCAGTCCCTTTCCATTGCCCCAGAGCTGCCCAGGGGATGCCCAGGGCATTGCTGCCCCCAGTCTGCCAGGGATCCCCATTGGAATGGAGGATTTCATTGCCCGCAGAAGCTGAACAAGAGGCCCAAGCACCTCACTGCCTAAATGAGGATTCAACCAGTCAGTAGAGCTTACCTGGCGCACAGGAAGAGAAGATGCTTTGGGCAGACCAAACAATATGTGGGAAAAAGAAATGGGACAACATAGGTAGTAGACACATGCAGTTCTGTGGGCTGAAGGCTCTGGCATTCGAGTTTCGTGTTTTAATCCTGTTTATCAAATGCAGAGGAAAAGAATGGGCAGTTACACAGCTACTCTGTGCCTCAGTTTCCTTCATTTAAACAGTGGATTGTTAGAAGAATTAAAGATGTTTTCAACAAGCTGAGCACTCTCAGGAAGCCGTTTGGTACGCATATCTTCTAGCTGGAATTAAGTGTGTGTTATAACTAGCACTGATTCACACATGACTGAAGATTTGGTGAATGGTAGGTATCTGCACTGCCTGCCTCAGAGGGTTGTGGGGGGAAAACTATAGACATATGCTTTTATGTGGTCCCTCCAAGGGTATTATGTACAATCCGTTAGAATTAATGTATTTCATAAGGTGATTCAATGCAAAGTAAATTCAAGAACTATTACATTTACTGTATGCCAACAGCAGAAATATGATATAGAAGGTCTTTTGTTGATGCTGATAATCCCTGTTAAGCAAATAAGTCAACAAGGACAGGTGTTTATGTTCACTGTTCCCACCCTAACGGTAGCTTTAGCTCCTTCCTTCGACTCCCCAATTCATGTCCAGAGTTACCAAGAACTGCTTGTCCTGATGGAGCATTGGAACCAGTATCTCAGTAAAGAATGTGTGGCTTTGAGCTTGTGCGTGGCTTCTCCATTTGTGGCTTCTCATCACAGCGCCCTGTCGCCCTCATTTTATCTGTGGTTACTGTGCCATTGTCTCACCACTGCCTTGGAATCCAAGTCTGAGCTTCTCATCAGTGATAGCTAACGTTCTAGAAATAAGAGGTGTTGCTGACAAATCTGTTTATCCAAGGGCTGGCCTCTTATGTTGGAGGAGTATCCTCCTTGCAGCTGCCTTGGGAAACTTAGGGGCACAAAGAACTTTATAAAGGGGGAAGGTCTGCACTGAACAGCAGTCAAGAAGGTGACCTCATCTGAGGTGCATGTCCCCTTTTCAGCTCTGGCAGGAAGAAAGAGAGAGAAAGAGGAAGAGAGAGAGAGAGAGAGAGAGAGAGAGAGAGAGAGAGGGGTTGCCTTTCAGTAAACTTTGTAGCAGTTTGTGTATATGCTACTGGTGGTTGTACAGGCCTAATAGACAAGGTTGGCATATATTCTGATGTGATCTGATGTGATGTGAAGGTTACCAGAGATTCTAGGTTCTGGGGCTGGAAAGACAGAGTGTTTAGTAGTTAGCAATGTGACCATTAGGTGAGAGCTCTCCAGCTTATAGAAATGCAGAGCAAAAGTGGGAGGGCAGGGCATGGGCCTTGCGGAAAGGACCACTCCTCAAACCAGACTGTTTCCAAACCAGACTGGTAGGAATATCAACCTGCAGTCAGATCTGTGGCCCAAGCACATTTTGCTTTTCTCCAGACCCAAAGCTTGGCTCACCGCAAACAGTTTCCTCAGAACAGGTTTCCGCTGTTTTGTAGGAGCAGTGACAGGCCTTTGCTGAGGAAACAGGCTCCAGTGGCCTGACAGGACTGAACCAGTGTCCACTGTGTTATGAGGATGGCCTATGTGCTTTGGCACAGTGCCTACTAGCCTTGAGTGACCATGCCCCTGTCCAGTCTCAAGACCTTTGTGTCATAGGCCTGCTTTTCCTCTAAGTCCAAAAGAAAGTATCATGTCTCCTCTGTCCCCTCCCCAGCCCCTCTCGTACTGGTGAGCTGAGTTGTGGGTTGTTCCCTGAGCTAAGCCACACTCTGGGTAGAGGTCCTGTTTCTTGTTTACATTTGTGTGTGTATCCCAGGCTCTCCTCACCCTTGCCACCCACTCCAAGATGGCCTTGACTTTTTGGTCCTGCTGAACGTCGGCCTCCTGCACTGTTCTGGGGCTGCAGGGATGAGCCGCATGATCCACACCCCAGCCTTAGATTGTGTTTCTTGGTCTGTTTCCTCACCAGAGCTCAGGTAGAAGGGGAGAGTCAAAAGCTGCTGTCCGCTTAAAGCACAAAGCCATGTTTGGAATCTACTTCATCCTCACCCTCCCCTCTAAAGCCGCCCAGCCAAGATCTGCCCACAGAATTCCTTGATTTCACTTGGTTCCCAGGCCTTGACCCTGCCCTGCCCCCTGCTAGCGGGGACCACATTCTGCACCCTTCTCCACCAGCTCAGCTGAGACCTTTAGGGCGAATCTGCAGAGTTCTGTTGGAGTCTTCAGTGTATGGGAAGGACTGAACAGGCCTGTGCTGTCTCCTGAGGGTGTGGCAGAAAGTCATATTTAACGCGGCCCAGGAAGCAAACAGGATCCCACAGCTTCTAACTGAAAAAAACCTTTTCACTTAGTTCATAATTTATACGTTTCAGGTCACCTAAAGTACCCCCTGTTCTAGAGTTGCTGGTATTTAAAGCCTCTGCCTCGGTTTCCTTAATATGCAAATCTTTGCTGAGCTGCAGCAGAGGACATTTTAAAGGTTTTTGTGGACACCAGAGAAAACAAAGATGTCACCAAGTGCTTGTTATGTTGAATCATCACAACTCATGGTATAAATAAGGCAAGTCTGGGGTGGGGGGACAGAATGGAAACCTTGCTCAGCCCAGGGATCATCCCCAGCCCCTGGTAGTCTGCAGTAGAGTCTGGAATGTTCCCTCCTAAGACCTGTGGGGATTTTGAATCAGACAGGACCCAAGAGAGTCTTGCAAACCCTGAACGTGGCTTACTCTTAAGTCCTTGCCCCTGCCTCCACTTGGGTGGGCTTCTCACTGAAAGCCTGCCTGAGAAATGGGGCGTGGTGAGCTTCATCCCTGTTTCTTGGTATTTATGATGTCATATTCACACCTACCTACTCAGGCCACAGCCTTGTCTATGAGCATCTTCCAGGATGCTGCCCCAGTTAGGAGGCAGAGGAGGAGACCCCTCGGAGAGTCTGGCAAGTGTTTGGTTCCCACTGTTGGGTGCCACTGACTGAGGCCACTACGTAAAGCACTCCAGCAACAGCAGAGACTGTAGGCCTGGGGCTCCGCCTCAATATTCTCCCATCCTCTTCATATCCTGCCTTCACCTTAGGCTCCGGGGTTTCTTGTCCTGCAGGCCCTTGTAAGAATCCTCACACAGTCAAAACTCTCTAACATGAAAATGAAACCTCCTCTTGGCCCCAGGCAGTGTTGAGCCTGCAAGGGGAGGTGGAAACCCCCTGCTTTCTCTCCTGAGGAATTTCCCACGAGCACCCTCTGGATGCTGGAGAGGGGTCTAGTGCCAGGTGGGATTCAGACCAGCACCCAGAGATGCCACCCTCAGCAGGGCTGTGGGTGTGACATGCTGGATCCCAGCTCCCTGACCTCATGGTAGAAGTAGAGCCCCACCTTTGCCTGCCTTGGCCCTGAAGGTCCAGCCCCATCCCTGCCCCCTGCCACACTTCCTATGTTGATTTGTTTCAGCTGAGCAAGATCCCATAGGAAGGTTTTTCCACTTAGGCTGAAGTCAGCTTCTCATTTTTATTGTTTCCCTTTGAAAATTCTGTGTTTTGTCGCTTTGCCAAAATGAAATAGAATTATCTCATCATAGGCTTAACCATCAGAGAAGGTGGAATTGGTAAACAGAATGAGAACTTTCCCTAAAAGGAACAGGATGGACATGCTGGGATTTCCTTCCTTGCCTGCTTCCTGCGGTATAGTTCTGTGGACATCTTGAATTAATGTACAAATAACAAAGGGAAAACCACGGCTGGTGTCACAGTATCCAGGCTCCAACCCCAGCCCCAGCACTTCAAGGTCAGTTTCTTAAACACATTACATTGCTATCAGCTCTTTGTGAACCTATTTATATCCTTGTTGAGGTGGCCCTACAACGAAAAACAGCCTCTCTCACTCAGTGACCCTTCACTTAAATTTTTGCAAACCAATTCCAATCGTGCCTCTTATGCCCCTACAACTTATCTTAAAATCTATTTCCGGAGTCTTCAAGTTATCTTTATCACAAACTGAAAAGCTCTTTAATGGTACAATATTAATTCTTTTCTTTTTAGAAAATAGGCATGTAATTGGGTCATTATCGCTCAGTGATTCTCTATTTTAAGCTTTGTTTTGACCTGAAGGCAAGCTGGGTGTTTATGTATATACACAAAGGATTAAGGAGAGTTTGTAGTTGTCCTAACAGAAATGCTTTCGTGCTGTAGTTTTTGTGTTTGTATATTATAAATGTAACATATAACCACCTCACCAAATGGCTTAGATGTCATTCTGTTTTGGAACACTGAAACTATGTTGTCTTTTCCAAGTTTCTTAATGGGTGGAGACTAATGATATTCCCAAAGTGTTATATAGGTTTGGAGAGCTGTTAGGGTCGGAGCCTGGAACTGGAGCCCCAAGAGGCCAAGGTACATCCACCCCATCCTCAATAGGACAAGTAAATAATGGTGAAGGAGGCCCAGAGATGGCTCAGTCAACAAAGTGCCCTTGTAAAGACTTAATTCCCTACACCCACATAAAACCAGACATAGCATCGTATGTCTATTCCCAGCCTTGGGGAAGTGGAACTGAGACAAGCAGATTCCTCGAGCCCATTGACCAAGCAACTCAGACTAATAGACAAGCTCCCGGATCTCAAGTATAGAGTGGACAGTGACTGACAAAGACATCCATTGTTGGCCTCTGGCTTCCACATGCACACATAGATAAAAGCACATGCATACACCACACACACACAGGCAGGCACACACACATGCATATAGACATAGGTACATGAGCTCATACATACACTACACACACACACACACACACACACAGGTACATGAGCTCATGCATATACCACACACACACACACAGGCCTACACACACTCACATATAGACACATGTGCATGAGCCCATACATGCACCATACAAACAGGCACACACAGACATAGACACACAGAGACAAACATATGCATGCAAACACATATACACATGTACATGAGTTCAAGCATATACCTCACACACACACAGACAGGCATACACACACACACATAAACACATGCACATGACTAATGCATATACCACACATGTGCACACACACACACACACACACATACATGCTCATAGTTGTAATGAAAAGTAGAGATTTACCAATGTAATCCCACTGGAGAAAGGAATGAAGTGGTCCAGTGACCCCCACACAGTAGTCCATCTTCAGGGTCCTGACATGATGTTTAGGTTTGGCCTCGCCCATCAGCATCATCTCAGCCCCAGTGTCTCCTACAGTGTGGTCTGACACATTGTCCAAACTGAAATATCTTCCTAGGAGGCCAGTCCCTCCTCTAGCTGCACCAGGATTTGGCCTTTTCCTTTTCCCAACATGAGATCTGCGGGGAAATTCCAGCCTCTTGGAGACCATTGTTCCCACGATCTGATAGCCGGAAGGAGGCATGTATGTGTTTCTTTAGAGTACCTGCTCCCTGCCCCTTCAGATATAGTAATGCCATATTTTCTATTTTGTGATGGCCAGCCAGAATTTCTGAGAGGATTTCAGTAGGACACTAAGCAACACTGGAATGAGAACAAACGTGATGTCAGACTGGAAACGCCGCTCATCACAGGCCACTGTGTGCCATGTAGCTGGTTCTTGCCTTGAGGTTGGTGTCCCTATGCCCACGGGGCTAATTCCAGTGGCATTAGTGTCATGTGGTTCTTTTTACCAAAGGCTTTTGATGAGGCATAAAAGAAAGGACCACAGAGTACATGGTCTTCTGATACATTAAACATACAGACAAATGTATATGGATACACACACATACATGGTCCTCTGGTACATTAGACAAACACGTATGAATACACACACACCCATTTTGTTGAGTGCCTCCTAGGAGCCAACAGAGCAGTTTCCTAAACATCCTCAGCCAGAGATTCTGCGCTGCTGTGCAGCCGCTCTCCACTTGTCAGATCCGTCAGAGACTCCCGCACAGCTTTGCCTGGTGTCCCTGAAGCTGCGTGGATACCCACAGCCGGAAGGCAGGTCCAGCAGAGGGTGTCCACCTCACCCACAGCAGCACCACCCCACAAGCCTCATGCTCTTCACAGTCCTCACCTTCTACTCTTCCTCAGGAACTTCTCCCTGCTGCCAGGACACAGAATTGGGAGAGTGAAAACCCATATTTGATGAGAGACTTTGGGGAGTCAGAGGTCTGTCTTGACTCACTTGTCCTTAGCCAGTGGCGTTGTGAAGGAACGCGGTGGGCTTTCAGGCTGACCTCAATCTGAAGAAAGAGAATGTCAGCTTTGCCAATGCTACTGCTGTGCATGCTGGGAGAATCCAGAGCAAGCCTCCCTTTGTGGACCGTCTCCATGTCGTGCTAAGGGGAATTCTTATTTATAAGGATCCACTATGCATAATATTTGCCAAATCATTGGCCTAAACTGAATTACCACACATGTGCTGTATTTATAAATCCAGCCAAAAGTGTTTGAGGCCATTAGTCCCAAAGCTACCACCCCGCTGAAAGAGAGCTCACCCCGTGTGTGATGTGTGACCAAGAAGAAAGTGGTGATCAGCATGTGCTTGGCCCTCAGCACATGACCTAATTAGGGGACCTCACTGAGATCTAATAGGTCCACGGAATCAAATAGCGATAAACTAGGAAGCAGGTACTTGGGCTGCCTGCTACCACTGCTGACGGTGAACCCCATGGAGGCAGAAACTTCTGCCTGTTTTCCCATTCATCACCAGCTCCTGGCAGCTCCTGGTAGAGGTCATATGTATTTGCCAAATGGAGGCATGAATGCACAGTGTACTCATTTTCCGTTACTGCCGTTACAAACTACCACACCCGTAACTACTGAAGTCCAGTTCTGTGGCTCAGACACCCAGAGGGCTCAACCAGGTGACACTAGATTCTAATGAGGCCAAAACCAAGGTGCTAACTGTCCACATTCCTTTAGGAGACATGGAATCTTCCAGACTCTCCTCCATTGTAGGTAGAAATCTGCCGCGCCCGCACGGGCTGGAACCACGAGTCTGCACGAGTCTCGGCGGAGGGTGTCCAGGTTGAATGAATCCGCAGAACACGAGGTTGAGGTGGAACAGCTTCTTTATTGTTCTGCTGGGGCTAGCTTTTATACCACGGCACCAAATGAGGAGGGGGCTGCGAAGGGACTGTCACCTGACCCCAATAGGGACTGTCACCTGACCCAAGCAGGGACTGTTACCTGACCCCAGCAGGGATCAAGGAATGATCATGTGCACTCAGACTTCCTTACCCAACTCCAGGAGCAGAGGGAAGTTATGTTTTCTTTGCAGATAAGCACCTCAAATGGGGGCAGGGAAATGTAACTCGGGGCAGCACTTTCCACAGAAATCAGTGCAGAAAGTTGTAGGACAAGGGGCCCATGAACCTCTTGTCACTCTGTCCATGTTCTCTGTCTCACTGCCTTCTCAGCTTCAAAGTCAGTCATGGTTCCTTCCAGCCTCTGGCCTCCCCTCCTGCCCCATTCTGGTTGCCCTGAGGATCTGCTCATATGGTGAGGGCAATACCCCACCCCGCTAAGGTCAGCTCAGTTTCTTTAGCATTGCTGTGACAAAATGCCCCCAACAAAGCATTAATGGGAAAGAGTTTGTTTGGGCTCCTGGTTTCAGGGTTCAGGTCATCACGGTGGGGAAGTTGAGGCAGGTGGTTGCCATGCATCCACAGGAAGTGGGGGAGGTAAATGCTACTCTCAGCTTTATTTCTCCTTTCCATTCAATCTAGGCCCCTGGCCTATGGATTTGTGCTATCCATAGTTAGGGTGGGTCCAAAGGCTCGTCTCCTAGGTTAACCTAGATCCTGGAAAGTTGACAAGCCTCAACTTGATGACTGTTAGCCATCACAAAATCCTTAATTTTATCTCCAAAGTGATCCCATGGTTGGGTTTGGATTGGTGCTCTAACAACAGAGAGATGGGAATTGGGATGGAGGGGGCACATTCAGAAGTGTGCTTTCTGGATGTAACCATCCAACCCATGACACCTGTTCAGTTATGACCATAAATGTGAAGTCCATGATCAAGAGGACACAGAATTAACTTCAACACCAAGTGAAGAACTTGAACCCTGACCTGAGAAGCCCGAAGTGTACACAGCCTGCAGTGGAGGTACAAGACACAGTTTAAAGTTTAAACACTCCCTTGATGTTGGAGTTGGACCACATTATCTAATATTTAAATGATTTTTTTATGAGTGAAAATGAAAAACAGTAGGTACAATGCCTTTCAAAAGGCCAGCCTGGTAATGAGACGGTGGTGTCTCTGACTAAGTTACCAATGGTGTTTCTCCCTGCTGCACAGTCTGCCATACAGCAAGACTTCCTGTAATCACACAGGACTTCTGGAATGAGGATGGGGATGTTAGTGTCCATGCTTTGTCTCCCTTCCTTACATGTGAACACACTGAGAGCTGGGTCAAAATGACTCACCAAGTCACGGGTCCAAGCCAACACCTACAGCATCACCAGACACTAACAGGATAACAGGACACGGAGCCAGAACACTGGAGACGGTGTCTGCTGGCTTTCAGAGGCGCTGTCTCTGGAACGCCAATCAGCAAGTCTGTTTGATGCGCTGCAGAAAGAGGGAGTTTTGCTGGTCATCTGTAGCAGCGATAATGTGCCACACCATCAAAGTTGTTGCTCATCTACACGGATTCTCGTGCATTGCGAGGCAAAGGCATTCTCATGCTATCCGTTTCTGTGGTGGTGCACAATGATGACCGGAAAATGTTCTCAGCTCCCGAAGGTTACAGCGAGCGTGCCTCGTTCCAAACACCAAAAGGGAACTGTTGAGATGACTCAGTGTGCAAGAGTGCTTGCTGCTTGGTACCCACAGAAGAAGCCGGGCCTGGCCTCCCATGGCACAAAGGATGGAGACAGGAGGATTGTTGAGGCTGGCCGGCCACTAACCAAGCTCCAAGGTTGGTGAGAATATGGTGAGAAATGACAGAACAAGACACCTGAAGTCCTCTGCCCTCTACACCTGAACCCACACATGTCCTCTCTCTCATACACACACATGCACACATGCATGTGCATTCACACACACACACACACACATATACATGCATGCGCACTCACACACAAAAAAAATCAAGCAGAATGTTCTGCTAAAAGTCATGGAGCCATGTGAAACTAATTTTTTTTAATCCCAGAAAAATTTCTTCTCGTAATTATGGATAAAATCAGTGCCAATTGTAGACTAGGTTGTTCCTAGAAAAATGTTGCTCCCTCTTAGACATTTGGAAAATCTATTTAAAAGAATTGTTTATTCCACTTTATCAAATTTAAGATGTAACAAGGGGTTAGGATACTTCATCTTTTATGTATCACCGAGAAAGTAAAATGTGTGCTAATTAAACCATGTGATGCATTCTTCATTTAGAAAGGCTAAGGCAGGAAGATTGCCGTGAGTTTGAGACCAGCCTAGGCTAAAGAGTGAGACCCTATCTCAGGAAACCAAACCAAAGCAGCAAAGCCAAAATGCATGAACATAAAAACTGTGACAGTGAAATTGTCAACTAAGTGAGGTGTCCTCTGTCTCAGAAGCAGAAGTGGGGAGAGCCTTGCAGACTGCACTGCCTTGGGGGTCCCCGCAGTATCAGCTAACCCAGTCCTCATAGAGGATAGCTGTTAAGGCCAAATTAAGGAACCCAGTTGAAAAAAATTTTAGAACTTTGCCACAGGCAGCTAAGATTCAAAACTAAATTAGTTTAATCCAAAATGTATTCATTGTGTTTTCTAGGAAGGATGCAGGTGTATCTTTTCAGCTTGTGGTTTCTTGCCCAGTGTATCTCCCTGATTGGTGGACAAGGACGAAAAGTGGATGGGAGCCCCAGTCAAAGCTGGCAGCCATCCATAAGTACATTAGATGAGTAGGCTATGGAGGCCTCGGGACCTTTACACAGAAATTATTTGGAATGAAAGTGGATATGGAAGTAGATATGGCCCCCTTGTCTGTACGGAACACCAGTGGACAATTTAACTGGGAGCCAGGTACATGAGTTTTGCTATTTAGATTAGGAAGTGCAATAAAACAAACATCATAAGAACATTGTAATTGTAGACCAAACACAATAATTCAGTGTTCACACCTCATACCCACAGCATGTAGTTTATGTGTAACTAATACCTAACCACTCACAGTTCAATCCAGTTCCATTGCTTGATGAAAATGGATTTTTTTATTGGTTATTGATGCTTTATGTTTATTTCCAAATTACTAAGTAGAGAAATTTAAAATAACTATATAATTTAACTGGACAGTTTTAATAGGACATGGAATAAAACTGAACCTCATTGTTTTGTTTTAGGTGGAAGGGTGCAGTGTCTTTAGTCTGACTGATAGCCCCTAACAGGGCTTTCTGAACTCAAAAGACATGTGGGTTAAAAACTGCCTCTGCTATTTGTCCTTCACAAACAATATTTGGAGATGAGTACAGTTGTAGTTTATACAAAAAACCTGCTCTTCTAGTCCTAGTACTAACTCATAGAGTGAGCATCCTTAGAATATCTGTGAAGTGACTGAAAACAGCATTTATCTGTGTTTATCACCATATTACAGAGAACTGTTTGCCTGACCCTGTTGCGGAAAGCCAGCTCCCTGCCCTCAGAGATTGTCACTCACTTCTAAGAGCGCTCTATTGTCCTATTAAATTCCTCTTAATTTCTCACATTTTAAGAAGAAAAAACAATCCATTCCAAATAAAACATGCCCAGAGTAATAATCAGTTATAAATGAATTTTTGTATTGATATAACTATCTCTAAATAAATACTAAATTCTATGCCCAGCACATAATGTCCCAAGCCTGCCTGTTAAAGCATAGTTTCACATTGCTAGAACTTCCATTAGAAAAACCTGTGAGATACAATTTAACACATTTTAAAACTTAACACTGTTCGATTGCAGTGGGAAGATAAATTCTAATTACTATTTAATTTCTTGGTTGAGAATCTCTAGCATGCATAATACAAAACTGACTCCAAATTTATGCAATTAATATTAGCACTTAGCCATTCCTTTAGAAAATGCAATGACTCAATTTATTTAGCTCACAAAAAGACTCAACCAAATAAAAAGTGTTTAAAGTTTGGAAAGTTTTAAAAAGTGGTCATTAATATAGTCAACTAGTCTGTCATTAGCTTGCTGAGACCAAATGGTTCAATATAGGAACATTGAGAAAATGGACTTCTACAGACAGTAAGATGTTAGGCCAGGGACAGAAAAAAAAAATAAAGAATTTTGCTACCAAGACCGTGAATTAATATACAATGTGTGACAGAACCCTGCAATCTGTATACAGATCCATTAAGGAATTCCAGACAGCTTCACTAGGCATGAATGGTACCTTGGGATTGTTTCTTGTTACCCTGATAAAATACCCAAACAAAAGCAACCTAGGGAGGAGAGGTTTAGTTTGAGTTGGAGTTTGCTTTAGTTACTTTTATTTTGCTGTGATAAAATACCACAACTAAGGCAGCATAATAAGACAGCATTCAGCTGGGCTTGGACTCCATGATGGTGGAGCAAAGGCATGACATCAGGAACCCCTGAGAGCTCACATCTCAAACCATGGACTGGAGGGGAAGGCACACTGGGAATGCCACAGTCTTGGAACTTTAAACTCTGTCCCCTAGGGGCACACTAGGACAAGGCCACACCCCTAGTCCTCAAACAGGTCCACCAACTGGGGACTAAGAGTTCAGCCTGTGAGCCTAAAGGGGCTGTTCTCATTAGAGCTGCCACAGAATTCCAGGTTAAAGTCCGTCATAGGTGGGAAGTCACAGCACGAGAGCTTGAGGAACTGGTCACAATACGCCCTCAGTCAAAACAGCAGCAGGTCGTGGTTGCTTGTGCCCAGCTCTCTCTACTCTTACACTATTCAGGATCCCCTTCTTAGGGGACGACTCCATCCAGAGTGGGCAGGTCTCCCTAGATTAGTCTAGTCTAGGGAATCCCTCATAAACATTCTCAGACTCTTTTAGGTGATTCTAGATTGTATCAAGTTGACAGTTAAAACTAGCATTGCACATAGAGTTTTTTTAAATTGATTATTTCTCGCCTCCATTTTGTTTTATAATAATGTAAACCCAGAAGAATTGTCCTACCAACCATACTTACAGGGTAGATAGTCCTTTGTTTTAATTCTTAAAGTGATTATTGATTTGCTAATTTGTCTCAGGGTGGCTTTTGTTGTTCTTAACAAAGGCGAACATTCATTTGTGTCTTCTCCAGGCTAGATTCTGGGGTTAGCTCTTTTCACGAATCATCTCATTTAATCCTTAAACCCAGGAGAGGGAAAGTATTCTTCATCCAGCTGAGCAGATGAGCAAATGGATGCAGGAGATTAAGTAATTTGCACATTGACAATTGGTTCATAAAAGGGCCCTGATGGCATTATTCAAATGGAGAGAGAAATAAACAGTGATAACTTCCATGGTTTTTGCCATCTTGTGAATACCCAGCCTCTCCACGGCACCTAATTAGGTGTCTCATTACCGTATATTAGACAATTGTTTGGATAACTGATTTTATTCTCCCCGTGTTTAAGCCAGTCATGTCTGGTAGAGCTCCTAGACTTGCCACTTCTCCACAGCCATTGTTTTAATCCTTCTTATTCTTATAAGTTTGAGATCATTTAGGACAATTATAAGAAACACACTTTGGAGAGCAGAGTTGACAAGGCTTAGCCAGTGAAAGGCAAGACATGAACTAATTGGGGAAGATTAGTAGCTCACAATGATGGGGGGTGGAAGCAGGGAGTGAGGGAATGGGTCTGGGAGGGGTGGGAAGACGACTCAGTGGGTGAGAATGCTCGCCTGAGGCCCTGCGTTAGATCCCTAGCGCGTGCAGGAAAGACGGGTGTGGCCTGTGCATGCCTGTAACCCCAACACTATTGGCGGCTAGAGACAGGTGGATGACTGGAGCTTGCTGGCCACCAGCTTAGCTCCAGGTTCAGTGAGAGACTGTCTCAAGGTAAGGTGGCAGAGGGTAATGGAGCAACAATAGCCTGGCCTCCTCTGTCTTCTCCTTGTGCACACACGGCCATGTGCGTCCTCCAAAGTGTGCATACATACACCTATATAAGACAAGGACAAAAAAGAATTAGCATCCAATATCATTACCTATGACCTAGCTATTAATAGACTGTGTGTGATATTGAGTTTGGGTTAAAAACTAGACCCAGACTGAGCATTTAGGCGATAGTGTAGATTTTCCACTTGCTCTAGATTAGACAAGAGTTCTAATGAACACATGGTGTGTACAGCACAGTTAATAGAGCGTGCATAGAGCTTACTGAGTTAATAAATGTGACCCCCAGATGTCCTTGAGCATCAGAATGTGGGCATCCCTACGGCAATGTCCCTGAGGTCACAGCTGCTCCTGTGCAGCCGTCCGCCCTGTGTGTAGAAAGATAATTCTGCTGACAGTGTCCGTTTCTCCATGAAGTCCTCATCAGCAAGACTAAACCAGAAATGGTTCGGGACAACTGCAGGAAGCTGGCCTGGGAGAGAGGCTTACAGGGCCTGTCCACTGGGAGGTGGGAACTAATTGTGATTTGGAAATTAAAGAGAAAAACAAAACAGCAAACAGTAACACAAGTTTAGATCTACTTTTTTGTTTGTTTGTTTTGGGAAGATGAATCGCTAATAATGATCAAGTAAAAGGGGGGATTCTGTGTGAATTAACTAGTAGTAGGAAACCTTCAGACTGGCTCAGTCTTATGAAGGCCCAGTGCAAGCTCCTGTCATTCTGAAATCTTGTTTACAATGACTGTGTCATGCTCTCAAGACAGCATTTCACTGCCTTTCCTTTTTTCTGGATCTTAGATTCTCTTCCTCCTCTAAACGTCCCCGAGCAGAGGGATGATACAAATGTCCTACTTAGGCTAAGCACTAAAGCATCACTTATTCTCGGCAATTGATCCGTCACCCACCTCTGCGTTCACTGCAATTCCTTGCGAAAGGAAACTTCCCTACTTAAGGCTGAGAACAGCATTGGTCTCCGGGTAGAAACAGAAATATTTGAAAGACAGTGCGGCACCATGTCATTTTAGCTAAATAGCAGTGGTTAGTTCCTCTCTGGGACCTCCTCAGCCAGTGGTTTGGGGCTGAGTTTACAGTACCAGATGGGAGTTTCCTCCTCTGGAGTCAGCCTCAGGCTGAAGCAGAGTGGTTGGTTACCTCCCTAAGCATGCTGCCACTACTGTACCAGGAACGCCTCATGTCTAGCAAGTTGGTATTGTAGTTTTCAGAGTTCACAGTTGAGTAAAGTCAGATTTTTTTCTCAAGTAACCTGAAAATCCCCTTTCAGCTCTGGAAGCCCCAGGGAGAAATCATCCAGCACAATCCCAGCTTGATTTCTTATATCTACCCATAAAGCTATCTTGTCTTTGAGTCTTTGAGACAGGGTTTCATAACTTGACACTCACTTACTGGCTAGGCTGGTTGGCCAGGGAGTTCAAGGAGTCACACATAGTGCATACACACACACACACACACACACACACACACACACACACACACACACACCAGAGGAGTTACAGATGCAATAAACCACATCTGGGCTTTGTTGTTGTTGTTGTTGTTGGGTTTCTTTAGTGTAAGTATCAGGATCTGAACTCAGATCCTAATGTTTTTATGGCAGGCACATTGCCCATTGGTCCATCTCCTTGTTATCTCTAGCTGTTATTTTTTTATCCTGGGTATATAGGAATCTTGCTTACCTCAAAGTGTGTAAATATTAATACTTGTTGGTCACCCCCTCTTTTCTGATTTTTGGGCTCAGTACAAGTGATACTGTCTGAGGCCATAGCTGTCCATACAAATTAAGTAAATGTAGGCCCCCTGTCTCCACAGTTTGGAACGTTAGATCACTGCTCTGGCCTGAAAGCAAAATATCACCTTGACAGACACTGTCAACATGTCCCTGGGCATGCTGACATCTTGATTATTTCCTATCCTCTTTCTGAGTATCATTTTATTGGACAGGGAATAGCCCAACTGACTGGATTCAGTGCCATGTTTCATAATGCCAAAGAAAATATTGGATTATTTGTAAGAGTTCTGTACCAGCCAACTTTTTAAAAGCATCCAATGGAGTAATCTTTCAATATTTTCTTTCCCTTGCACCTCACAATTCAATCACTTCCCAGTCTTAATACTTTTTTATTTGCGATTTTATTCCCAGGCCCTCCCCCCTCCACCGTCTGTGCCTGCTGCACTCTGTCAGTTCAGATGCTTGCTAGCCCACCTCATCTAGGATAGCCAGTCTCTCCTTGTTGTCCCAGCAGCAAAGTCACAGCTGCCCCGGCTCTAGTAGGCAGACCCTCCAGCTCCTCTAGGAATATGTGGTCGCCACTCTAAGGATTCGCTGAACAAAAGCATCAAGCAGTATTTTGTTATTGTATTTTAGAAGGTAGAAATCTTTACCAGTGTATGGATTTGAGTTTTGACTTTCAGTGGTTTTAAAGTTTGGATCCTATGTGCTTGGGACAAATGGCATCGTAGTAGTAGAAATGGCCAACTTATCACCTGACTGAACTTTGAGAGGCACACACAATGATATTTCTGGGTTTTTTAAAATTTCTTCTCCTGGCTAACAATTTGCACGATTTTTTCCCCTGGGTCCTGTGGAGCCCATTCGTGAGGAAGTTCGTGGGTAAGGGAGCACAAACTTGCCTCCTTACGTGGAACTTGAACACTGGGCCCAACAGACAAGGTCAAGTACAAGACTGGATGCCTAGAAAGAAAGGAAACGTGAGGCTGCAGGTCACTCTCACAACAGAGCATCCCCGTGGGGATTTCAGGCTTAGAGAAGGTGTGTTGTTGGCAACGATGAGAAGACACATTAATGAACAAAATTGCAAAAGAGTGAAAAAAAACCCACCTTTTTAATTTCCAACTAAGAAAGGATAAAGGGAGAGTTCAGTTGTGTGGCCGAAGGCTTTAAGGCCATCTTGAAGGAGTCTGGGAAGAAATGGACCCAGATATTTGCTGTGCATAGAACTGCTCTCTTCTTCTGGCTTAGATGCCATGGAGAAAGCATTCGTTCATTTGTTCCTTCTTCTGTTCCCTGTATTTCACTGAGCACCAAGCACTGTGCTAAGTACCAAGTGTAGACCTCTGCATTGATCCATAGTTTGTCACAGTTCACAGTGTCCATGACAGTGGCGGTGACGGTGACTGGTCTTTTATATTGTACACCATTTATTTCCAAGGCAGCCTTGAGCTCGGCAGGGAAGACAGCTAGGCATGCGTTCATCTTACCTGAGACTCTTGGTAGTCACATTACTGTCTTCACCATGGGTTCCATATTTGTCAAAAATCACAGGACACAGGCAGATAGGGCTAGGTGTTAGTACTTAGCCATCTGTACTTACCTGCACTTGAGATCCTGAGGCTGCGTCCTCAGCTGGAGTCACTCAGAGCGCCTCCTGGGCACATTCCCTTTTAAAAGGGCCCTGCCCACCTCCCATCGCTTTCTTTTTCTCTGTCTGTCTGTCTGTCTGTCTGTCTCTCCCCTTCTCTCTCTCTCTCTGTCTCTCCTGGTTTACTGCTTCTGTCCCCAGAGGTTGGTCTCCCTCTTCCATTTATAATAATAATAATAATAACCCTCCCCATGAACTCTGTCTCATGGAGTCTTTCTCTCACGCTTCACTTTTTTTTTTTTAAATTACACCAGCAGGGCCTGTAAAACCTTAGGCTTACATGCAGTCCTCAAGAGAGCCAGTGAGCTAGTGAGGCAGCCTGGGTGGGTCAGCTGGTGAACAGGCCCTTGGATATGTTGCATGGGCGGGACAATGACTTCAGAGGACCAGGTCACAGTCTTCTGAAAAGTCATTCAAGTCACCATGAGAATGGAGCTCAGTTACTACTCAGCCTTGATGCCTTGCATGACCATAAGTCAGTCGTTCAATCTTTCAGTCTGTTATTTCTTCAGCTAGCAAGTGGCAAAGATAACTATCCCCTTGTCTTCAATTATGTCCTGGGACTTTCTGTGACACGTGGACTCTGGCTGCCTCTCGACTCTTCCGTCTTCAAGCTCAGAGCAAATGCTCATTACAGTCAAGCCTCCTCCTCACTGCATCTTACCACCCACGCTAGGCAGAGCCTTTTGTTCCAGAACCTTCCCAGAAACAGAAAGACCCAGTCTTCCTGTGGGTCACCCAGAGCCCCCAGTCCCCTTTCCCTCAACTGTAATTAATCCCAGCTGCCCAGCTCATGTCTTACCCGGGCTGCTGAAATCAATAGTTTCTGGATTGTATGATCCCCTTGTAAACACTGACAAAAATCAATGTGATTTCCACACCAGAGGACGAGGGACACTGAAGGAGATGCTCTTGATAACAAGTCCCTCACAGAGATGAGGGCAAATGCGGAGTCCTCCCCACTTTCAGGCATAGTGAGGCATTTACACAAACAATATCCTCACAGCCAGTTGTGCCGCCGGTGACAAAACAATATTCAACAATCAATCTTGGTAATTGTATCAATTTGGTAGCTATAGAAAGCTCTGTGTGCTGGGTTTGAAGTATCTAATTAAGTGCATTCAAGGACATGTCTTTTATATTTGCCCCTCTCCCCTCAGCTGTGTGTAACAGTCTTCTTCTCCACACCAAGCCTTGGTCTTTTTCTCTTCTCTTCTGGCTCAGAGGGCATCTCCACTTCTCTTTGGGGAATGCGCTTCCAAGCGCGGGTGTACCTGTATCTCAGAAGCCTGTTTCTGACATGTAGCGCATGCATCAAGTTTTAGTCAATTGTATCAGATGTTTACAGGGCCTGAGGGCCTCAGTTTAGAAAATTAATCACTTTTGAAATTCAGGTGAATTTTGAACCCCCAACATTTCTAGTCAAACAATATAGGTTTGCACTTGATTTACCATATTTGGGGTAGCAGAGTTTCATAGTACTAAATTTACTGAGGGTTTGTTTGTCTAGAGCAAGCATTTGTAGGAGAGAATTCTGGGATGGTGGTGAATAGGATCGCAAGGGACCTGGCTTTCGGCTCAGACCACAGTTTCTCACCTCTGGGGTTTCAGGACTGTAGTTTTCAGGTGAAGGCCTCAGATATCACTTGTGCCCGTTTTGGTCCCTTTTAGTCGCCAGGCAGCAATTACCCATCTTGCTGCCCAGTCACGGGTATTGAGCGTACACTTATGGAGCAGCTGATACACAAAGAACCCTGACCTCTAAAACCTGGGAGTCTGAGTTCTCAGGGCTGCTTTCTGCTGCTGACGTTGAGGTTAAATGGAGGCAGCTGCGGTACCTCCCTACCCACTGCTGTTCCAAGCACCTTTCTGACTTAGCTGTTTTCTAAGGGCCAGAGTTGCTTGCTTTATCTTTGTCTCCCTCCATTTTATTTTCTCTTCATTACTCTCTAGAAGCAAGAATATTTAAAAGCAAGCAAATGATGTACACCTTCCAGGGATGGAGGCAAGGTGTTTGGAAGCCGCTTCCCATGTCCAAGAAAAGATGCAGCCTTCATAATTATCTAAGAAGATTTTAGGTGTATACCTCAGTCTAATGACTGGCATAGACCAGTACAGCAATTAAAAACCAAAAATCAAAATTAGCAAACCATAGAGAAGTAAGGAAACTATGCCAGGTGGTGGTGACACATACTTTTAACCACAGCACTTGAGAAACAGAGGCAGGAGGATCTCAATGAGTTTGAGGCCAACCTGGTCTACAGAGTGAGTTCCAGGACAGGATCCAAAACTATACATAGAAACCATGTCTCAAACAAACAAACAAAGAAGCAAAAAGATTTGGCTTTTCCAATGTCTTCTTCTGACTTCTGTAACTTTTTAATATGTATATATTTAAATGCCCAAAAAAAGTGTGCTAAGAAAGTTAGGAATGAAAGCGTCCTAATCACTCCGAGTTTAGCTCTTCTGACAAAGCTAATTAACACAGATGACCAAACATAGCTAAACCAGTTACAGTGATTTATTAAGAGATAAGAAAATTAAACATGGCTTACTGGATTTCATTTAGAAATATGCTACTCATTAATGACCATCTAGCAAAAGTTTACAAGGGACTTTGTCAAATACGTAGTAATATTTTTAAATTATGTATTTTAGGCCAGGTGGTGGTGCCTTTAATCCCAGCACTCGGAGGCAGAAGCAGGTGGATTCCTGTGAGTTCGAGGCCGGCATGGTCTAAAAGAGCTAGTTCCAGGACAGGCCCCAAAGCTACAGAGAAACCCTGTCTCAAAAAAACAAGTGTGTGTGTGTGTGTGTGTGTGTGTGTGTGTATTGCAATATAAGTAAATAAATGTTACACACAAACTGTCCTACCTCACAAAGACAGCTCTTCCTTTTGCAACACCATGGATAAATGAACCTGAAAAACATTGTACGGGAAGAAGTAGAGAGAAATGGGTTGGTCACAGTACAGAATTGCTACTGTAAGTTCTAAATGTCTAATGTATGCTGACTGCAGTTGGCAATTCTGTATTCCAGACTTGAAATTTGCTAAAAGTAAGTATCAGATGTCCACACGTGCGCACGCATGCATGCACAATTATATGAGGTGGTAGATAGTGTAATTAACTTGATAACTATAATTACGTCACAATATATGCATGTAAAAATATCACATTGCACACCTTCACTGTATGCTACTTCTTGTCAGTTATACCCCCAAAATCTTCAAAAGTAAGATTTAAAAAAAAAGTATTATTTGGTACGCTCATTACGAAGACATTTCAAGACCTCTGGGGACACAGAGAGAGACTTGATATTTAAATTTCCTGGAAGAGCAGATTTGTATCTGTGAACTTAGTGGCTCTTGGCATACAGCAAAGCCTCCTAGCAATGACAGATCTCAAAGGGTGCTCCTGCAGACCAAATGCAGGGATCGATTGGACTGTTTCCCATCCCCTAAGCAGGGGCTCGGACATGGCTGGAACAACCACAGGGCCAATGTCGAGGGAAGCTCTCCGTGCTCACAGACAGGCTGCAATGGAAGAGAGCAGGATGCGAGCCCAGGGAGATGGTTCTCCATAGACCACTTGCCCACAGGCATGAAGGCTTGAGCTTGCCTTATTAAAGACCACATAAAGCAGCGTGGATCTATAATCCCAGCGTTCCTACAGCAACATGGGAGGCAGGGGAATCCCAGGAACTCTTGAGCCAGCTAGCCTGGCATGCACAGCTGCAAATAATAATAATAACTATTATTATTATTATTATTATGACAATAATAATACTACCATCTCAAATAAGGTGGAAGGTGAGCTTTGAAATTCAGGGTTGTCCTCTGACCTACACGCAGACACACACACACACACACACACACACACACACACACACACACAGAAAGGTTTTAAAAATAGAGGATGAGGGTATAATTTTATAATACTATCCCTCTTTGCCACCTGTTGTCCACATTCAGCCAAGTCCACACAGCAGGGGGGCCCTGCCATCCCCTCCACATTCCATTCTATTCTAGGGAGATCATCTGATAAGAAAGGAAACTCTAGCATCCCTTCATCCATTTCATCTGTTAGCCTAAAGAGAGTTGATAATTCTATTAGGTCCCTCAGTGTGCCCACTCCCTAAAAGCAAACCAACTGTTTCAGATGCCGCATGCTCCAAGGCACAGAAGTCCATGCCAGGCGTGGGAGACATGTTCTCCAGGGTCAAGCCTCTGACCTCTCAGCCTGAGACACAGGCATGATCTTTAGGGCAGGGAAACATCATGAATGTGGTTTAATTTGTTGGCTGGAATTCTTCATTAGTCTCTGTATCTGAGGTGATGAGCTGAGAAGTCAGAACAACCATGTGTTTACCCTGTGCTCCGGAACACATTAGGGCCAAGATGGGGGACGGCAGCTCAGCTGCAAAGCGAATAGAGGTGCCAGCTACAGCTCAGCAATGGTCTTGAAAGAAGCGAGTGGGAGCGGATGTCTGCTTGTGTGCTGCTCCTATGATTGAGGTCAGAGCTTGGGAGACTGAGCTGGGTTCACGGCAACAGACTGGAGACGAAGAGAACGCTCAGAAGATGACAAACTTCGCCAAGGGGGATGTGCAGAGAGACGATGGTTCAGGCTAGCTGACCCGCCAGGCATGCTGACACACACCGAATTCCCGGCTACAGGGCTGAGGCAGGAGGATCACTAGCCCCTGGTCAGCCTGAGTAATTCACCAAGACCTGCTTAGAAAGCCCATTCTTTTTACTGTAGGAAGGAGTCTGGGGACATAGCTCAGTGCTGGGGATGGAGAGCTTGGGTTTGACCTTCAATGGAAAAATAACGAAAAGGAAAGGAGATGGGGGAGAGGGAGGGGAAGAAAGGAGAAGGGGGAGAGAGGGAGATAAGGAGGGAGGTGGGGAGGGAGGGAGAGAAGGAGGGAGGGAGAGAAGAAGGGAGGTGGGGAGGGAGGAGAGAAGGAGGGAAGTGGGGAGGGAAAGACTTGAGCACCAGGAGAGTCCTTTCATTTTAGAAACCCCAGGAGCAGGTGGCGAAGCCAGGTGTTGCACCCTAAAGATGGCATGCTGAAGGTGCCGCCTGGTCCCCAGGGCAGCAGTGCGGAAGGGCGGGCTCACCACACTGGCCATTTGGCAGGCTTCGTCTGTCCTGTTCTGTTTTCCACAGAGGGAAGCATTTAGTCTGGGAGCTGGGTGAGAGTGTGGCTGTTTTCCCTGCAGAGGCAGCGAGGGAGCCAGTGCACAGCCTACTGTGGCCTTGGCATTGGGCGGGGGCACGGACTGGGCAAACTCATGGCCCCTCAGCGAGGGTTTCCCTATCGAGGCACAGGGATGAGGAAGCCAGAAAGGTCATGGACAGTGCAAGAGCTTTGGGGATGCAGAACAAAGTTCCCAGGGAAAGGTCTGCACAGAGCTGAGGATGAGCTCATCAACCCAGTCACTGCTCAGCCACGAAGGGGATGCAGGGCTGTGAGCTGACTCCGAGTCTTCTCACCCGAGAGATGGGGAAGAGCAGAGAGGTGAGAAGCAAGAATCCATTCTTCACAGCTTGATAGGCCATTACTAATGCCTGCTAACAGTGACTCCTTCAGCACCAACAGAGATTAAATACCAAGGTTGCCACTCAGCCCACTGCTTGCTATTTGCCGATCCTTCCTTCTGAGCTCTTAGGAGGAACTGCTAACTTGTCTTAAACTCACCCCGCTTTACCTATCTTGTTCCCTGACTTAGCAAAGAACTGGTTTTAAAAATTCAGAGGGTGTCATATTTATTTTCTATACATCTCGTCACTTACAATGTATGTTTGTAAACAAATATGTTCCAGTTTTTAGGAGACATATGGTTTCTAACTTGTTTGACTTAATAAGGTAACAGAAGTTCCGTGTTAAATCTGCCTCTAAGGGCTGCAGTCTCTGAACAATTTAATTAGTGCTCTAAAAGCATCAGATTCCTGGGCAGAGCTGGATTCCCGGCTCTCTCTCCCTGCCCTTCCTTTGCAGACAGGCAGACCGGTCCTTGAGAAGAGATGTGGAGAACTCTGAAAACGGAACAAGAAAAGAATCGCCCACTCCTCTCCTCCCTGTTCCTGGAAACACCCAGAAAGGCCAGTTTATTTCATCTCTAGGTCCCCTCTGACAGAGCGTAGGAGAAACCTGGAGAATGTGTGAGAAGACCGTCCAGGGACAGTGTCTGTCTGTCATGTGACTGTGGCCAGATCAATCAAAGGGGTTAACCTGGGAGGTCCAGAGCCCAAAGACAGTCTGCTGTAGCCCGACCCTGGCACACCCACACAGCACATACCTCTGAGGTCTAAGCCTGAAGTTAATCAGCAAAGAGCTCAGGGGAACATCACTGACACGTAGTAAGGACTTCACAAATAGTCTTTCTTGACACTGTGGCCTTGGGATTAGCAACTGTCTGCTCTAGTTGGACTGTGTCCTTTGGAAAGAGAAAAGCATCCCCGCCCACGCCCCATGCCCTGCAAAAAGGGCTCAGAGGGAGTCAGTCTCTGGGAGGTGTCCGCCCAGCCACACCTGTCTCGAAGGGCATCGAGTGAAGTCACACATCAGACCTCATGAACTACAAACCAGACAGTTAGAGAGAGGTGATACTCACATGAGGGCTTTGTCCATGATGCTCACTGGAGACAGCTGGGGAAGAGGGCATGGACAGCCCGACGATACACAAGCGCTCCTCAGGTGCCTGTGCTGGGGGGTGGAGGAAGGCGCTAAAGGAAGGGTTGGGCCCCACATCCCTCCCTCTGCAGCTTCCCTTCCAACCGTAATGTCAACTCTATTGTGGGTTCATTTTGGTGATGGTGTTTATTTTTCTCTTATAACTTTAAATGCTGGGCTTGTTTTGAGGGACTGGAAGTTCAAATGAGCCCTCTGGCACCTTCCTTTTCTGTCTCCATGTTGGAAAGGCCAAATGTTCTTTTCTGGGGCCCATCCAGCCTCTGGCTTCCTTCCTAATGCACTATGTGGAGTGGGAGTTTTCCCATTCGTAACACAGTAGTCATTCAGAATTGCTTCCCTAGCAGGTGGGGCTGGGGTAGGGGCCGGGGGAGCATTGATCTTTGTGGCTCTGAGATTAATATGGTGAGGTAGATGACATTAACTTTTTGTTGTTATTTTGTTTTTGTTTTTTAAGACAATGTTTGTGTAGCCCAGGCCAACCTATGGCTCACTTTGGAGACTAGGCTAGCCTCATACTCAGAGATCCTCCTGCCTCTGCCTCCCAAGTACTAGGGCTAAAAGTATGTACCACTACTGCTTGGCAGATAAGGCTGTTTTGAGAGCTGACCTAGTATGCAATCACGTTTGGAAAGACGTGTTTTCATGTGATTCCCACTGATCATCTAGCAGCTTCTACATAGTACTGAAGTATGAGGAATTGCCTTTAATGTGTGCATGCCCCATTAACCAAGCCTGTGTGTCCTGATCCTTAGGGACTCCATCAGTGAGGTGCTCACTCTCTCACAGACCGGACAGCTGCATGCCACAAAGACATTTGACCCCAGGCTTATGGGATGGGAGACAAGTTTGTACTTGAGAGGAAGACGGATTATATAGAGTTGTCTGATTTAAGGTCCTTCCCTGGGCCAAGGTGAATTCTGCTTCTGTTTTCAACTCCCCTTTCAATCAGGATAACTCCTGTATCAGAGTCCTTTTAAAAAGAAAAACAAGCTTTGCTCCTGAAGCATATGGAGGCCCTAGTCCTCAAAGGACACTCGTGTGAACCTTAGTGAAGAAGGAACCTCCCCGATCACGTAGAAGAACCTGCCCTGCCTGTTCCTTGTCATGGAACCATAGCTTACCAGAGCCTAGAAGCATCTGCCCATCAGGTTTCAAATTGTTGCTTAAAGATCGAATGGGAATTTCTCTGAACCCAAGAGTTATCTGTCCAGGAAGCCTCTTACTTTCTGGATCAAAACCATGACATCAAAGCATCATCACTACAGCCTAAGAAATGACTGTACCCACCCACACCCAATTAAGGAGGTGTCTTCAGAAATGACAGAATGCTTGAAGTGCAGGTTGAGATTCACCAAATTCCATCTATTGATCTAGAGTCAAAAGTTAAAATAAATTTTGAAGACCAAGTCTGATAAAGCTGCTTGTGTACCGTGAAACACGGCGTGTAGATAGTTCCACTCTTTCTTTTCTGTTCCTTGGATGAGAGTCTGTCATTATGACGCAGAGGCCTTGTTTTTAGCGCCATGGAGAACTCTTTACCTCTTGTTAATATTACACTCCCTTTTACTTCCAAACCTGCATCCATCACTTCTACCATGGATGCAAGGCTGTTGGGGACTTCGGGGAAGTACATAAAATGTTTGAAATATGAGTAAGAATATTTAGATAAATGCTTGAAAGGTCAGACAGACACAAGTTCTTTGAATTCCACATATATTTCTATATTCTTCATCTTCATAACATCTTAAAAACACACTCATTCTTCAATTTTTCCAACTTTATTAGCATATAATTGATACACAAAAAATAAACACTATAATTTTGTATAATTCGGTGAGTTATGTATTAAGTCATGTTATCACCAAAATAAAAATGATAAAGATACCGATGATAAAGAGACCCATCATCTCCACAAAGCACCAGTGTCATCTCTTCTGCATGCCTGACTCTTTTTAGCAGCCTTTCATATGCAAAAAAGCTGTGCACTGATTGTCTGTGAGTGATGTGCACTTTGACATAATGTCTTCCCGTCCATCCTCCCTGTCAAAGTTGATGGGTGTCCCTTTCTTTCGAGGCAGAGTAATATTGAATTGTGCATATGAACCATATTTTTTACCTATTTGTTTTTCAATACACAAGTGTTTACATATCTTGGCCACGTGGGCCAAGAAACAAAGAATCCATTTTGCTCCTAGGATTGTTACCTTAATTCTTTAAGATCCAAATTCCCATGGGTGGGTGGCTCTGCTGAACCCCTTGATGGTTTCTTTTTGAATATCTTTTGGAACTTCTATCATGTTTTCAGTTGTTTTCCGGTTTTAATCTTTCTATAGCTTTCAAGGGTTCCAAGTTTATCACAACTTCCTTAGAATTTTATTCTCTTTTTTACCCAAGATGATGGCCATTCTTGTGGCAGGTGTAAGGTCATGTCTCATAGTGGTTTTGGTTCATGTTTCTGGTGGTGACAATCTTAAGCATTGTCTCATACACATTTAGTCATTTGTAGATCTTCTTTGGGTAGGTTTCTGCCTAAGTTCATGTTTTAATTGTGTTATTTGGAGTAGGTTACTGTTAAATTACAGGTGTTTGTGCATGTACATACACAGGGGTGGCACAGAAGGCTGGGTCCTTCCACATCAATCAGTCATCAGGAAAATGCCCTATAGCCTTTGTCTACGGACCAGACTTACAGAGACATTTTCTTGATTAAGATTCTATTTTAGTTAGGGTTTTATTGCTATGAAGAGATGCTACAGCAACCCTGATACAGAAAAGCATTTAACTGGGGCTGTCTTACGTTTCAGAGGTTTAGTCCATTGTCATCACAGTAGGAAGCATGACAGGTGGGCATGGTGCTGGATAAGAAGCCAAGAGTTCTACATGCAGATTGGCAGGCAGCAGGAAGAGAGATGCGCTAGACCTGGTTTGAGCATCTAAAACCTCAAAGTCCACTCCCCCCAGTGGTACATTTTCTTCAAGAAGTCCACACCTACTCCTACAAAGTCACACCTGCTTAAAATGCTGCTCTCTATGAGTCTGTGTGGGCCATTTTCATTCAGACTACCATGTATTCCTCTCCATGACCCTCCCTTTTGTTGAGTTGACATAAAAGCTAGCCAACACAAAGGGAGCCTCCAGTCCCTTACAGTAGCACCCACAAGCTTCAGCTCTTCTTCATTATGTTTTTAAAGAATTGAGTATATTAGTACTGTATTTCCACCCCTCTCCCCTTCTCCCTCCAGTTCCTCCTGTGTCACACTCCTTCTCCCTGGCCTGACACTGGCCTCTTAATTTGGCAACCTGTGACTACCAGAATGAGCATAATTCCACTTGGGGTGACTCTAATTAAACTCTTTTATATGATTGTAAAAATTACTGTTTTAAAACTTTGTGCCAAACAGTGATTCCATTTGCCACAGGGTATGAGAATACATTCTATTTCTCTCAAGAACAAGTGCAAGTGACCATCCCATTAACCCCAAGATACACCTGACACCTGTGAATGGCTGGCCTTTACAGGGCCCCCAGAACCTCCGTAGGGACACCACAGTACCCCAGATTCACCATAGGGATACCACAGTACCCCAAAACCACCATAGGGATATCACAGTACCCCAGAGCCACCATAGGGACTCCACAGTACCCCAGAACCTCTATAGGGACACCACAGTACCCTAGAACCTTTATAGGGACTCCACAATACCCCAGAACCTTTATAGGGACTCCACAGTACCCCAGAACCACCATAGGAATTTCACAGAACCCCAGAACCACCATAGGGATGCCACAGAACCCCAGAACCGCCACAGGGACACCACAGAACCCCAGAACCGCCACAGGGACTCCACAGAACCCCAGAACCGCCACAGGGACACCACAGAACCCCAGAACCACCATAGGGATGCCACAGAAAACCAGAACCGCCACAGGGACACCCATTGAATTCCTTCCTCCTCTAGATGACTCTTTCCACTTCTGTTCATTTTACAGAACTAATTCTGTGGCATTTTATTCTCACGCAGCCTTGAAACCAAGAATGTCTTGAGTATTTATGAGGCATTTGCAAAAAGAACAGAGTGAGTGCCGTTTAGACAGGTCACAATAATTCTCCCGATCTCTCTGACACCAGTGTTTTCAGCTTCACCTTCCTTCCACACATACTCAATTAAACTAAAATATGGCATAGAAAGTCATGGCAGAAGAATCTGAAAGGGCGCTGCAGAGGTGAGACTAAAATAACCTCAGCAGAAAACACTCCTGTTATCAGCAAATATGTTTAGATTTTGTTATGATTTTTTAAAAATCCAGCATAACCATCAAAACAAAATGAGGCTAGAGAGATGGCTCATGAATAGTGTGCTTGCTACACAAGTGTGAGGACTTCAGTTTGAATCCCTAGGACCCATGTAAAGTCAAAATCAAAAGCTGTGTCTGTAATTTCACCACCCCTGAGAGACTAAAGTTAGACACAAGAGAGTCTTTAGAAGCTCATGAGCCAACTAGCCTGGTGGGCCAAGTTGCAAATCACAAAAGACTCTGCTGGCAAATGAGGCAAGAGCCAATAGTTGAGGTTGTCCTTAACACATGAGCTGTGGCAAACACATACTCACACAGGCATACATGCATGTGCATAGCACACATATGCATACCACACACATATCACACAGACCCACACACAAACACATATGCACCACACACATATATGTAAGCACACATATACCCACAAACATACATAAATACATATGCATACACACACCCCACACACATACAAATGCTCACACACATACACACACACCCATATCTGTCACATGTACACATGCGTACACCACACATGGACATACACATGTGAACATGTAAATATTTTGTTTTGTTCTTAATGGGAGCCCAGTCTATTCTCTGATAAACACCATGACCAAAAGCAACTTCAGGCAGGAAGAGTTTCTTTCCTCTTACAGCATACAGTCCATTATCCAGGGGGAATCAGGGCAGAAACTGAAGCAGAAACCCCAGAAGTGTGCTGCTCGCTGGCTTGCTCCCTATGACTTGCTCAGCCTGCTCTCTTATACAAGCCAGGCTCACCTGCCCAGGGATGGTACCACCTACAGTGGGCTGGTCCCTCCCACATCATTAATCAAGAAAATACCCCACAAGTCTGCACACAGGTCAATCTGGTGGGGGCCTATTCTACATCATTACTTCTCCCTGGATGACACTAGCTCATGTCAAGTTGGCAGAATAACTAGCACAGTGGGGAGAAAAGAGAGAAGAGTGGTTCTCCTTGACTCACAAGGATGGTCCACAGCCTTGCTGTTGGCATGCACAGCACCCCTCCAGGACCATGTGCTCACAGGGAGTGTGCTAGAGTTGCTTCCTTCCCACCCTAGCTCTTCATGCTAAATGGTAGGACATTGGCTGTGCTGAGCGGTGCTCAGGCGTGAGCCCCAGTGCTTCTTCCCTTTGGTTCTGAGATCCCCAGCGCAGGTTAACACTGACATGGTGAGTGAATGGTGGGTGCCATGTCCGAGCCTGACGCCAGCACTCTGGTCAGCCTCTTCCTTCTGTGACTATGGAATTAGCTGCGACATTTAAGTGGCGGGAGACTCAGTCATACATAGGAAAGCATGAAGACTCTCCCTGAAATCTGAACAGTGCTGTCCCCAGAGCTGGCAGACATCAGACAGTCCTGGCATGGTTGTGCCCTGCCCATTACATACCATGTTTTCAAAACCGTGAAGCACATTGCCTGTGAAGTGCCCAGCGCCTGGTGATGACTTTTGGGGTAACCGACCTGTGGAGATGCTGTGAGCTGTCTGGACAGGAGTGGAGTGTGCAGTTTTTATTTGACTCACTGCCTTTTATAATCTGTTGTAGAACATGAAGGTGAGGATATGCACCGCGTGTTTTTTTTAAATATTCCTTTGTTCTTTGATTGTGGTTTATTATTTTCCAAAAAGCTTAGAAATTTTCCATTTCCAGGATGTTTCTGAATTTAAAAAGTGTAATCATTTTTAAAATACCAAAATTGGTAAGATTATCTGAAGACCATGATTCTCTCTGCTCAGAAAAGCCACTTAAGAATGGATGAAATTGAGGAAGAAAAGCAAAAGCTTCATTTTCGGGATGTTAATCTAGGCGTCCTATGGAAAGAGAAGTAGAGCTAAGAAATTATCCCGCACCGTAAATGGAGAGTGAGTTTAAACATATCGTAAGAGTCATAATTTAGTTCAAGTCAGGAGTAGCTGAGCGAGAGAAAACTTGATTACTTAGAGGCACTAAGCATGTTAGAAGGAATACAAATGCCTTCAGCCAGGGCAGCCACTGCGGTCCGGCCGCTTCGGGCCTGCTGCTTTGATGAGAGCCAATAGACTATATTAAGGCTGTCCATCGGGGAGAAAATGAATTTAGGATACCGTTGTCATTTCTCTTGTCCATAGACCAAGCTTTTTAAAACATTGAGCCATATTCATGCAAGTTAGCTAACTTAATTTACAGCTGGAAAGGAACCTAAAGTGGTTAGGGCCCTGGTGCTCCCATCAGAGGTTTCCAAACGCTGGTATATTGTTCACATGAGCTATGGAAGACACAAATAATGCCCTCACCAGAGTGGCCATGAACATAACCTCAGGTGCCATAGAGCAAAACTGTGTGCCAGTGACATACAACACGGCTTAGCCCAGCTGGAAGTGATGGGAAAATGTACACTTAAATAAAGATGTGGGATACATTTAATTCTTAGAGTGTGTGTGTGTGTCTGTGTTTGTGTGCATGCGTGTACGGGTGTGTGGGGGTGTGCATGTAGGTCTATCATTGGTTTCCAGGAGCAATTACTCTTTTGAATAATTTCTAAGGAAATTATAATAAAAACCTGCAATGATAAAATTTGATGGACATCTCTCATACCATCTGTTGTTTTGGTATGAGTCTTGATGGTATATATTACATGTTATGCATAAGAGAATATTGTAAGAATGACCTAAAATATTGTGGAAAGCACCTAACATGTTTGGGTGTTCATATAGCCCATGAAGGTCTGCATTAGAATCACAGTTTTGTCACGGATAGCGTGTCTGGGGTTCACCCTAGTCCCTGGAAGACAGCTCAGGGAAAGCAAGGGAGGCTTGGGATTTAACAGGTTCCCCAAGTGTGTTCTGTGTGTTGCAAATATGATAACCAGAGCTTTATGTAGAGGGGATGGATGTGCATGGTACGTGTGTGTGTATGTGTGTGTGTGCTTGTGTGTGCGGTTCATGTGTATATGTGTCTGCCTGTGTCTGTGTGTGTATGTATGCGCTATACATGCAAGTGTGTGTATGTGTGCATGCTGTGTGTGTATATCTGTGTGTGTACTGTACATATGTGTGCTGTATCTTTGTATGTGCACATCTGTATGTGCATGCTCACATTCAGTGTGTGTGTATGTACGTTTATGTATGCATGTACAAATACAGAGGCTGGTCAGTCTAGGTATTATCCTTAGGCACCATCTACCTGAAGTTAAGCAATTTGACTAGGCTGGCTGGCCATTGATCCACCCAGAAATGATTACAAGTCCAAGTATTATATCTAGTTTTTTTGCATGGATGTTGATGATAAAACTCTCTAATCCCAGGAACCACTATTTTGAGATTATATCTTTTGATGCATTAATAATCTTAGGATCAGATGTAATCCCATCACAGGTAACTGTTGTTTGCATGTGTTTTCCTTTATTAGGATGTTAACTCAGAAGTGACATGTCTACGCCACTAGGCATAGGGCTGAGCATGTGGGAAATGGAGGAGTGATTCTGTGTCTCTCTCCACAGGGCGTGCACAGCAGGCTCATAATTTACCATGCACAATCATATTGTTTACGTGCTATCTACTCTTAAAAGTGTCTCCATGTCAATGTGTGACTGCCAGATGTTCTCATCCACATTAGTGGTTGTACATGTTCCGTGTTCAGGTCTTCAAAATGAACCAATGTTGTTACAAGCAGATAGTCATGACTTGGAGCATGTCTCACTGAATGCCTCTGAGTTGAGGTTACCCATCCTCTCTATGTCTCAGTTTCCTCATATAAAATGTAGGGGCAATGGATTTGTGAGAACTAAAAGGCTTTATTCTTTCAAAATACTCAAAGTAGGCCTCGATAAAAGGTAAATGCTCACTAAAATAAATCAACAGGTAGATAGATAGATAGATAGATAGATAGATAGATAGATAGATAGATAGATAGATAGATAAGATAGATAAAATAGATAAATGATTGATAGATGATAGATAGATAGATAGATAGATAGATAGATAGATAGATAGATAGATAGATAGATAGATAGATGATAGACCAATGAAAACTAGAATGAGTGATTCATTCTAGAAAAATGAAACAGCAAAGCAAATGATAAAAGAGTTAGCACAGTCTTGTATAAACATTGTATCAAGACCTGTGTGTGTGCCTTACAAAACTCTTGAGGATATCTCGAAACAAAATAATTAAAAGAAGAACTGCAAAGGACTGAATAAGTGATATCTCGAATAAGGAACTAGGGAACAATATAAATATGCAGTATTATAAACTCAAAGTGTGTAGTTCTGTGTGTGTGGACTGTGTGCACCTCACCTCACTAAGACAAAGGGGGCTGCCGTTAGGACCTCGTAAGTGCAGTGGTTGCCAAAGTAGGTTAAAGTTGACATTGTGCCCAAGTTGCCTGTGCCTCCTAGTCTCATTGGGCCAACATCTGGCCATTTTCCCACTTTCTTTTATCCTGAGATTGAGGCACGAACCGTATTCATTCCTCCTTCCTCTCCTATGCCATGTTTTCTTTTCCTCACTTTCTCTCCTTGTTGGAGGAGGCTGCTTGTTGGTTCCTGACAACTTTGCCCCAAAATAATCACTCAGAAGCCATATTATTTAAATCACTGCTGAGTCCATTATCTCTAGTTTCTTATTGGTAACTCTTACATCTTAATTTAATTCATCTCCATTAATCTGTGCATTGCCATGAGGTCATGCCAGCAAAGTTTCAGCTTGTCTGTCTCCGACAACTCCATGGCTTCTCCCTGACTCCACCCTTCTTTCTCCCAGAATTCACTTTAGTTTTCTCTGCTAAGCTCTTCCTGCCTTGCTCTGCTATAGGCGCAAAGCAGTCCTTTATTAACCAATGGTATTCTCAGCATACAGAAAGGGATCTCACATCATTTCCTGGCGATCTAGAGGTTTGGCATCTTTTAACTTCCACTGTCTTAAGAGGTCCTAACATTTCTTCAAAGGCAGCTTAGAGGCCCTGGACACCCACTGCTGAAAATGTGCATGTGTAAGACATTCAGGCTTGTACATACACTAGTATGTATGTAGTTTTTGAAGTTGTCCCCAGCATAGGCTCCCACAACTAAAATTCTGGCTGGGTTTAGTGGAAGCAGCAATGGAAAGTCCACATACCAGAAACACTGCAACATTGCATGCATCCTTGGTTGAGCAGGGCAATCACCCTCAAATGTGACTTTTTTGGAAGTAGAATGCAGAGATATAATTGGTAAAGATGAGATTATAAGAAAACACAAGCCAAGGGAATTATAGAAACAGAAATCATGAGAAAATGATCAGCATCAAAAGAAAAAATAATCCAATAAAAAAAAATGGAGTACAGACCTTAACAGAGAATTCTCAACAGAGGAATATAAAATGGCTATAAGACACTTAAGGAAATGCTCAACATCCTTAGTCATCAGAGAAATGCAAATCAAAACAACTCTGAGATTCCATCTTACACCTGTAAGAATGGCCAAGATCAAAAATACTGATGACAACTTATGCTAAAGAGGATATGGGATAAAGGGAACACTCCTGCATTGCTGGTGGGAGTGCAAACTGATACAGCCTCTTTGGATATCTCTGCCCCCCCCCCTTTGCCCTTCCCCCTTCTCCCTTCTGGCGATTTCTCAGAAAATTTGGAAACAACCTTCCTCAAGACCCAGCAATACCACTTTTGGGTATATACCCAAAGAATGCTCAATTGTACCACAAGGACATGTGCTCAACTATGTTCATAGCAGCATTGTTAGTCATAGCCAGAACCTGGAAACAACCTAAATGCCCTTTGACCAAAGAATGGATAAGGAAAATGTGGTACATTTGCACAATGGAGTACTACACAGCTGAAAAGAATAATGACATCTTAAAATTTGCAGGCAAATGGATGGATCTAGAAAACATTATATTAAGTGAGGTAACTCAGACCCAGAAACATAAATATCATATGTACTCACTCATAAGTGGCTTTTAGACATAAAGCAAAGAAAAATCAGCCTACAATTCACAATCTCAGAGAACTTAGACAACAATGAGGACCCTAAGAGAGACATACATGGATCTAATCTACATGGAAAATAGAAAAAGACAAGCTCTCCTGAGCAAATTAGGAGCATGGGGATCATGGGAGAGGGTAGAAGGAGAGGGTAGAGGAAGGGAGGAGAACAGAGGAAAATGTATAGGTCAATAAAATCAATAAAAAATGAACTAAAAGGAACTTTCCTACTATTATGCAAATAACACACGTGATTCAGAACAAATTATCTAATAACGTTCCACATGGATACAAACTGGTGGTGGGTAAAGACCTAGCTGAAGGCTGGAGAGATGGTTCAGCAGCTAAGAGCACCTGATGTTCTTGTCGAGGACACAGATTCCATTCTTAACACCCACAGAGGTCAGCTAACAACCACTTGTAACTGCAGTTCCTAGGGATCTGAGGCCCTCTTCCGTCCTTCATAAGAACCTCCGTGCACATGGCACACATACATACACTCAGGCACACAGACACAACAAATCTTTTGTTTTAAGAAAAAAAAAAGATGAGATTGTAGTATAGTGGGCTATCCCCTAATCCACTAGGACGGGCATCCTTATGAGGAGACTCCCAGGGCAGAACTGAAAGAGGCCGACAGTCTGCACGGATGCCCCTTGAGGACAAGGACCGGGTGATGGCAGAGCACTGAGAGAGACTGCCGTAGTGAGCTCAAGCTGCTGTCAGCTCAAATGGATTGAGATTAGTACAATGCATGTCTGGGTGTGGCTCTGAGGGTTTCCCTGCAGGATTAGCTGAGGGACAAAGACTCGCTGCCCTGAGTGTGTGTAGTGGCTTTGTACAGGCTGGGCACCTGGAGGGAATTAAGGGAAGGTGGCAGCCAGTGAGTCAGCGCAGCCCCGTGCTGGCTTCTCTGCCCTCCACGCTCTCTCCTCTTGGCGGATAAACCACGAGCTAAGTGAACCCTCCTCCTGCGGTGTTGTCTGTGGAACTCTGCTACAGCAGAGAAAATCCTGCCTAACGTGACATAAAACAGACTGAGTGCCTTCAGAGGGATCAGGGCTCAGCTAATTTGATTTCAGACTATGAGAAAATGACCTTGTGTTGTTTGCAGCCGCCAAGCTCACGGCTTTTGTACAGCAGCCCTAGGAAATGCACGAAGTGTTCCCATTTATGAAATGGGCTATGATAGCCTCCTTAACCCCACGGGAGCCTCGTGGGGACCAACACAGAAAAATGTGTGAGCAGTTATCATATGTGAAAAACTGTGTACCAGTGTAAGGCGGGCATGGCAGGTCACGCCTGTAACCCCAGCACTCCGGAAGCTAAGGCAGGAGGATTGCTGCAAGTTGGGGAACACCCTGGGCTATTTAAAACGTTCCACGGCAGCCTGGGCTATACAAAGTAAGACCCTGTCTCAAAACCACACATTCTACATAAGCAGAATGTAAAGTCTTATTTCTTGGAAACCCTCTTATTCCCTTCTACAGCCTCAGCACGATATCTTTGCATAGCGTACACCCAACAAACGCTTGTAGGATATGTCACTTAATTTTTTCATTTAAGTTGCACTGGTTTTTTTCTTTAAAAACCCCAAAGACAGATCCAAGGCCAGCACTCACCCTCGTCCCACCCTCCAGCCGCTCGCGTGCAGTCGTTACTGCAGAGAACGTTCTTCCCAAAGGACATGATTTGATTTGTCTAGCTGAACATAAATAATATATTACATTATAATAGTCTGCTGTGCATTAATGTTTAATATGCTAATGAAGTTTAATCTCTGTAGTTTTGAAGATAAGATTTATTTTGTTTAAAGTGAAAAATATTTAATTTATTTTCACATGTGTGGCTGATTTTGTATATGCTGCTTCCTAGAAATCTAATAAATGCATATTTTATAAAAATGGCTATTTTAATAGCATTCCTTTGAATATGTTCATCAATAAATTTAATCAATTACCTGCTCAAGCACTCGAACGAACGTTCTAGTCCTAGTTCAACAAAATGATCTCTGGCAAGGAAAGAAAGACGAATCTGAATAGCAGGAGCCATTACTCACAAAGTGGATGGGAACAAATTTCCCCTTTGATACCCAAGTCCTACTTAAAATAAAACCACTGGCATGCTATTCTTGCTGAATTACTTCTCTCGGAATCTTTAAGCAGATTCCATGCACCCTGGGGCTACCAGAGCCCTGTCATAGCCCAGCGAAGCTGATGGCAGCCATGCTTAGAGAGCAGAACGGAGGCCAGGGAGGCTACAAGCCAGGGCTCTGCAGCAGCATGGGGAGGAGAGCCGGAGACCCCACCCCAAACACACTCCGGCACCTCCCACACCTGTCTCACACTCAGCCAGCATCCTCTCTGACAGGAATAGCTCAGCTGAGGGGTCCCTCCTGAACTTCTATAATAGCATTTAATAAGTCTAGAATACAAAACCTAGACAGCTCTCGCTTGCATGTAATGGATTCCTGGAAATGAGGACAAAAGCTTTATTTCAATTCTAAGTGGACCTCACATGGCATCAACAGAATGTATACCAGGAAGATGTCATTTTAAAAGTTGTTGCCTGAGATCAGCAAAGAAAAAGGGAGAATTAAATAGAATTAAGTAGTGACGTAGAATCCCAGACCTGGGGCAGACGGGTGACATAAGAGGTCAGGAAAAACACACATGTCAGTTCACTGCCGAGAATTCTATCCCATGGCCGCAGCTCACTGCTCAGGAGTCTAGGAAGGAGATGTAGACCATTAAACATTCCAGTACAAGAATGGTGTTGTTTTCCATACGGTCTTGTGGATTCAGGGCTGGGCTTGAACTTGCTGCGTAGCTAAGGGTGATCTTGAACTTCTAATTGGAAGGGATGAACCTTGATCAGGAGGTCATGATCTGTGCATCCAGAAGCACACCTTGTGTTCATCCTGGAAGATAAGAACCAACCTGTTTATTCATAGGCAGAAGTCTGTCCCTGGTGGGGAACCTTGTCGGGCTCTGCATTCTTGCTTCCTTCCAGGGGCACATGCCACACTCCTCTGACCTTTGTCATCTATCCATGAGCGCAGGTCCCGTGCAGCCTGCCCAGGAGCTGCACGTGCAGGACAGTGCAAAACAGAAATGAGAACGTTTCAAAACAGGAAGATGCTCTGCTGAGTAAAATATAAGCACTGCCCTTCCTTCCCTCCCTTTCAATCCACCATGCTGCTGTGATCTACTCTTTACTTCTAAATTCACAGGAAGGTGAAGTTTAAACTGCTAGCATGAATGTTTCCATGTGTTTTATGAAAAGTATGATTCCAGTTTTAAATGCAAATATAAGACTGTGTCTGAAGGGAAATGCTGGGCTGGCTTGCATTCCTTTTCATGGCTGTCCTACGCATCTGCACTTACTCTCTGAAAGAACGGTGGCAAGGCTGCCCAGAACAGTCTGACGCCTTTGCTCCTCTTCCTGACACTTGTGTGTTTTACCGTTATTCTGTCTTCTGCTTCTGAGTCAGCAAGCACTTCCAGAAAAATGACCTGAGGGTCTCATTTTCCCTCTGCTTCTGGGATGCCATCTCAGCTTCAGCTACTAGTGATTGACGTGACGGCACAGGAGCAAGGAAGGCTAGGAGAGCACACACCACTGGTCATGTGTGTTTCTTAGGACCTTGTTACTCCCCCTCTTCGCCCAACACAAGTCAAATTCAAACAGAACATCTCAGTCTCTGAGGTCTTTTTCCCCGTTAATGGAATCACGTCACACTAGCCTTGACTGGCCCATAGACTGGTCCCCAGAATCCTGTCTCCACGCAGGGCCACAAGCATCTGTGACGCTAGGCGGCAAGGAGGGGCACAGAGCACAACTCTGCACCAGTCTTTCCGGTGTGTGTGCATGATGCATGGTCTCAGTATGTCAATCGCAGACCGAATGAGTCAGGTTCAGAATGATGACTGTGAACATCAACCCAAGCTGGGGAGCATCTGTGTGTGTGTGTGTGTGTGTGTGTGTGTGTGTGCAGACTGCAAGGACAGCAGAGACCAACGGTAAAACAAAGCAAGGTCTCCAGGCCACACCATTCAGCTTTTAGAAGGGAAGCACTTTAATGACTTGACCTGATTTTAACGTGCACCCCACATTTAGAAAACACAGAAATGGGTGTGGGTTGGTGGGTACGGGTCAGCTTCAGTTCCCCAGATGACAGTGCAGCATTCTTTTCTCTATTACACAACCAAGCGACAATGATGTGGACTGTCACATTCTGTCAGCCTCCTCTGATCTTTGGGAAAGCATTCATCAGGGTTGTCCATCCTTTTGGGTTCACTGTACCACATTGTCAGCAGAAACGTTCACGCTCCAGGATCATGCAGCTACCACGTATAGCTTTCTGAGTTCCAAAATTAATCACAAAAAGTCCACATTTTAAGTGAGTTTATTGTTTGTTGAGCTGAGTTCATAGCTACACTAACAATATGCAGCCCACAGGCCATGGCTTAGACATCCCCATCTTCCCTGGCTGTATACAGCCCTCAGGCCGTGAGTTGGACACCCCTGTGCCTGTCAGCTGGCCCTGTCAGACCATAGCACAATTCTTCTGTTTACCTCCTGAGATTCTTCCAGCAGAAACTGCATCCTGCCTCAGGAGCGTCTGCCTTCCTGTTGTCTGAACGTGCTCGCTCCTCTCACCACGGAGGTAGTATGTGTCCCGGATCATCACTCGCCTTTCTCACACACGCTTTTCTCCCTTTTACTCTCAGTATGGAGTTTGCATCGCTTCAATTTCAGATAGAACAGTAGGCTCACACCCCACATGTCGACGTCAACACAGTTCCTCACGTGCTATTATCTTGAGGATGCATGCAATTCTAGTCAACGTCTAGTCAATTCAGGAAATGACTTAGGATTTTGCATTACATAGATATGCATATAATATATAGCTATTTCATGATTGGCATTTACATGCTTTAAGTTTGTTCATTGTAAAGAATGGCTCAAGAAAACTGCATCTCTCCTAATAAGTGTGAGCTTGAGTTATTTCTGATACGTCCAGTGATGCTCGGCCCGGGTGTTTTGTAAGCCACTGTCCCTCCACAGAGGGCCGACACTCGGGCAGGGCAGAGCCTTCCAGGTTCTAAAAAATTCAAGCTGCTACCTTTTAATGGCCACTTCCCTGGTGAAATGGCGTCCATTGTGCGTCCTTTGTCATTTCACTCACAGCTCTCTTCTCGGAATTTCCTACTTTAGTACATCAGTCATTTTTTATGATTCGCTTATTTCTGGGAAATTTGTTAATATTGTATTCTGTATGAAAGACACTCCTCAGTGACATGGGCTTTTAGACTTCTGTTTAATTTTCACCCCTAATTTATGGGTCTTTTGGAAAAATAGGATGTAAGTTTAATTCCACTATATACATCTATTTGTACTTCAGATCTCTGCATCTCAGCTGAGCAAACTCTGTGGCCACGATGCTACTTCCCAGCTCCCATCATTGGCTGTTCCTTTACCACGTGGCCTCTCCCCTCTTTCGTGGGACAGTCCCCTTTATGCCTGACCCTTGCTGTCCTTGTGTGGCTATAACAGGTGCCTCACCCCTCCACCCTTCTCAGAACCATCTGGCTTGCTCTTTATGCTTCCTTCTGAATCTGATGATCTGCTCCTCAGGAGCAACCTTGCTTGGATTAGCTCTGGAAATGCTCTGAATTGTGAATTAACTTGCGGGAAATCAGATTGCTTAAGAGATCAAATGTTGCCATTCATAAAAAAAAATGCATATAGCTGTTAATTTAGAAATTTTTGCTCATGGTTTTACATCTTTTCCAAAAAGGTTTTCTCAGCTTTTGTTGGTTCAATTTTTTTATAAAACACTCTGCTGTTTTATATAATCTTTCTATTTTCTCTAGAATATTATCTCTAAATGTATTCATTGCTAGAAACGAAGTGTTTGTATTACACCTTGAGTTTTTGCCAATTTAGGGATTACTGAATGAATTAATTCAAAATACATCTGACACCAATCCATACAGCCAATGGTGAATAATTTATTCAACTAAGTAGTTTAAGGAAATCACATGTAGTGAGTGAAAGCATTGGCCCTAGACGGCTCTTCCTGTTTGGTCTCCGCCTAACGTGAATAGTAAATGTGCTCCCACGTGGGGAGAGCTGGGTTCCTACTAGAAGTTCCTCAAGCGTGGAGGCCTAGAAACTGCATCAAGTTAGCAGCCATGTTGCCAAATGCTTTTTCTTTTCTTTTACTTGAGCTACCTTGAGGCTGAAAGTCAGCAGACAGGTGTTGTGGCGTCTCTGTGAGCTGCAATAGTTTTGAAAGGGGAGGTCTGGGCGGGGAGGCCCCAGAGCCGCTCAGGTCTGAAATCACAGTCCGCCAATGAGCTCTTTGTGGAACCTGCTTAGGCCTGATTTGTAAATCCCCCTGTTCTGTGATGCCATCACTATCTGCGACCTACAGTGTGGGCACTGAGTTTGTTCCAAACTGTGCGCCTTCCTGTCTCATTGCATTGCTTGCTTGACAGCCTTCAGCGGTATTTTCTCTCTCCAGAATTTTAAACATAATATTTTGTCCTATTTCAGGGAAACTCAGAATTAGCCCACCAAAATCCTTAGAAAAGTCACCATTCAGGGGAGACATGATTCCACATGCGATTGAGTACAAAGTGGACACGCCTGAGCTAGAGAGAGCCTGGATCCCTTCCCTTCATGTTCCCTACTCCCTTAACTGCCCCAAATCTTCAGTCCTTTGCGAAACACCAAGGGATTGTAGGAACACACATAACATGCATACGCACATATACACACATGCACACACACACATGCATATGCACATACACACACTCATGCGCGCGTATACACACACACACACACACACACACACACACACACACTGCTGATGGACCAGAAGTCATGCAAGTGGGATTCACCAAATACAAATCTAAATCTAACTGATAGGAACACATGTTATGGTTGGGGAACAGCCCAGGGTCACCAGTTCTCCAAGTGACAGAATCTAGACATCAAGTTCTTAACCACAGCCCTGGAAGGTATGACATTCACCAATGAGAAGACAGTGACTCCATTAAAACATTATCAGGGCTTAGACCCCAGAGAAACCAGTTCCATAGCCAAGGCTTATGTCACAATGACCAAGAGGTGGCTTTAGTCGGAGAGCTACAGAGACTCCAGGGCCACTACAGATATAAAACCAGCCACATGTCCTGACTGGGGCTGATAGGCATGCCTCGGAGTGGCGCACTGCAAACCCCTTCCACGTGCTCCAGGATTATAAAGGAGTCTGGATCTTGTCTGCTTTAAGGCCTGTGTTTGGACCTGGAAGCTTTCTGGATTAACAAGCTGATCGGAGGTCACTGGGCTCCTGGAGAGCAAGCGGGGAAGCTGTTTACAGTCATGGATGGACTCTGCCCACTCTGCCCACAGTGGGCACTTTATCACTCAATACCCCATTTTCTGCCGAAGGCTCTTAGCTGTGGCCATCTCTTCTCAAACTGGACCCACCCGCTGACCACTGAGGGACAGGTGCCAGAACGCCGGTTAGGATTGATGCTCACCCGAGGTACGTTGGCAGGGCTTGCCGGTTAGGATTGATGCTCACCCGAGGTACGTTGGCAGGGCTTGGGTGTGTTGTCCCAGCTCTGAGTTCTGCTCCTGCTTCCCTTTGTCTAGCTCTTTCTAGAATAGTCATCTACATCAGAGGGTGTCCCCGGGAGTCTAGAGTCACACAGCCGCTCTGTCTTACTTGTTTGTCAAGGTCACGTGAGAGGAGGCCAGAGTCCTGGTGACTTAAATCGACAGGACAGACTACATCCTGTCATTGCCTGGAGGCCAGAGATTCAAGGTCAGCTTCACTGGACTGAGGTCAAACCTGCTGCCAGAAGCGCACAGCTCGCCCGGCAGTCACGAGGCGACAGCCTCAGTCCATGCTTATAGCCTCGTCAGTCCAGTGTCTTCCTCTGCCTCCCGTAGTGTCCCCTCTCCTGTGTATGCCACCTCCTCTGCTTCTCCGCTAAGGACATCTGTGTTGGATTTAACGACACCTGAGTGGTACCAGGGACTCCCAGGGCTCCATCCATGATTCCATTACCTTGCAAAAACCTGTTGTCCTGCGAGGGAAACACCTGTGGATTCTGGAAATTGGAGCCTGGTCTCTTCCTGTAACTCAGAATTATTTAATCTCACTGAGCTCAAGTGGATATAAATAACATATATGTTTTATAGGATTGTTTGGCTCAGATGAGATCACCCACGCAAAGGCCTCAGTAAAGCCTTGGCAGGAGAACTAAGGCACAGTCAGTGGCTGTTGGCACTGGTTCTTTGCGTCGTCTCAGACTGAACCCCTGGTTCATCTATCTCCTCGTTCTACTGCTCGCCCCAGCCTTGATCCTTGTGACCTTTTCATCAGACTCCTGTTGTAAGGAGGTTCCTCTCCTTGTGCCTCCCTATTTAACTGTCCTGATCCTTGTCCCTTGTCTCTTTGCTGATCCAAACCCCGTGCATCCTACCAGAGCCCCCACTAAGATCTCATTCCCCAATCCCCAAGGATTGCCTCGACTAGCCCAGTCCAGACGTGTGCTCTTTCTGAGCATTGTCGGTACTGATGTCAGGATGCTTGGTCAATTCATATCATTCTACATACAAGTATGTGTGCTGTGCAAACCCATAGCACTGATGGATAAGCCATAGAGGGAGAAGTCTAAACAAGTCAGAGCTGGATATCAGACCAGATTCATGTCTTAACACCTTAGACCAGAAACACAAAGAGAGCCTGAGGTGGGGGCAGGGGGAGCAGGCATTGGTGGCTGAGAGCCTGGTTTCTAGGGGACAATTGGGGGATAAGGGGGAAGAGGCTTCTTGAAGGATGCAGTAGGGGCAAGGCTTAATACTCAGCATTTAAGGGTACAGTACATGGGGCCTCCAACTAGAAATAAACCAATAAAAGCACAGTGCAGTTTCTAGCTGCGACCTGGTGCTAGACCGGGAACTCTAAGAGTTGAGGCAACCACCAGGGTGCTAGACAGAAAGAGTAGACGCTGACCAGGAAAGACTAAAAGAAATGGAAAAGACCTCTTTCTACAGGAAGTAGACCTCCAAATAAAAATGCCACAAGCCGCATAGATCAAATGTTTAAAATACCATTCAGCAAAGCCAGGCATAGGAGCCCTACCAGTGACTCCAGCACTCAAGAAGTGAAGGCAGGGGCATCAGGAAGTTCAAGGCCAGTCTAGGCTATGCCAGTCCCTGCCTCAAACAAACTAAAGAGGCAGCCAACAAAATTTGAAAAGCAAAAAGCAAGCAAACAAAGAAACAAAAAACCAGAGCATGCATTTGTTATGGGCTTAACTAAACTAAATTTATATAGCAGTATAAGAATGACCAAAGTGAGCCTGTCTGCTCTGGACACAAGAGAAAGAAACGAGTTAGACCCCTAAGAATAGAAAAGTAACTGTGTTTCAAGAAGGATGAAAGGGCTGAAATAAGACTGGGTGGGTGGGAAGAGACCTATATGGCAGCCGCATAGCAAGGGTGAACTTTAACCTGGAACATCGAAGGTCAGCTTGTCCTTGGTAGGCTGGGCACTGTTGCTCTGTGGGAAAGGACAGATACAGAAATCCTATCCTAGTCTCATTTTGACAGAGCAAGAGGGTCATTAAAAATGACAGGTACATAATAGTGTTGACCAGAGAAATAGGGTATGTGGCCACAAAAGTGGCATTCTTGGCAGTGAAATTATCAGCAGTCAGGTACAGGACAGCAGACAAGTATCTCAAAAGCATCGAGAAAAAGTAGGACCAACTACCTAGGACTACTCAAATGTCACTCAAGAGGGAAGATGACTGTGGTCCACCATGGTAAACATATCCATACTTCATATAAACTCTTACCACAGCAGACAACCCTACTTGGCTTTAACAGGATAGTGTCTACAAAGGTAGAGAGAAAGAGAGTAAAACAGACAATTTCAGGTGCACAAGGAAGCATTTACCAACGCTGTTCAGTCTAAGAAAAATCCCTCAAAGCAAATGCAGCATCAAAAAGCTTGAGTCTCCAGCTAAGCCTGAGATGCCAGAGAGAGGCAAATCACCAAATTGATAGCATATAGGTAGAATTAAGTCATGGCTATTTTAGTAGACTTTGTGTATGTCGGTCTGTATTTGCATGTTTTTACATGTGTGAGTATGCAGCTGTCTACATGCATGTGTTTGGAGGTCAGAGGTCAGTGTAGGGAGTCTTCCTCAATCTCTCTCTATGTTATTTTTGAGACAGGCTCTCTCCCTGAACCTGGATCTTACAAATTCATTTAGGTCATCTGGTCAGTGAAGCCTGGAGTCCTCCTGTCTCCAGTGCTGGGGTTATAGTCTTGATCCACTGTGCCTTGACCCCTGGGTTCTGGGGTCAAGCTTGGGTCATTGTGCTTTCAAGCCTGAGATATCTCCCAACCCTGTGCTTTTCAATGTGTTTAAAAAAAAAAAGTCTAAGACTCCAGGTAACAATGGCAGAGATGGAGGGCATTTCCAGTCTGCAGCTAAAGCTTTATTTACTTTGAGAACAAGATAGAAGAACTTAATCATTTTGAACTTTCTAGACATAAGGCTCTGTTGAGAGAATGTGTTATGGAAAATAAGCACACCCAGTGTCTTAGTTAGGATTTCTATGGCTAGAAAAGACACCATGACCACAGCAATTCTTATAAAGAAAAACATTTAATTGGATTGCTTTCAGAGGTTTAGTTCATTATCATCATAATAGAACATGGCAGTGTGCAGGCAGACATGGTGCTGGAGAAGGAGCTGAGAGTTTTACATCTTGATCCAAAGGCAGCAGAAGCAACTGTGTCCCACACTGGTTGTAGCTTGAGCATATATGCAGCCTCAAAGCCCGCCTCCACAGTGACACACTTCCTCCAACAAGGCCACACCTACTCCAGTAGGCCACACCTCCAAATAGTGCCATTCCCTATGGACCAAGCTTTCAAACACATGAGTCTATAGGGGACATACCTATTCAAACCACTATACCAAACAAGTCATAAGCTAAAGAAAAGGCTTGTTTATTAGTTCACAAAAATAATAAAGAGTAATGTCATGTGTTGAAAAAAAATACAAGTGACAGAAAATCATGACCCTGAGTTTATCTAACAATACAATCTAAAATAGATAGCTGTCTTAATTAAGGTTTCTACAGCAACTCTGTTTTTTCTTTTTTCTTTATTTATTTATAAAAATTTCCACTTCCTCCCCTCCTCCCAATACCCTTCCACTTCCCCCACTCCCTCTCCCCCTCCCTCTCCAGTCCTAAGAGCAGTCAGGGTTTTCTGCCCTGTGGGAAGTCCAAGGTCCTCCCCCCTCCCTCCAGGTCTAGGAAGGTGAGCATCCAAACAGATGAGGCTCCCATAAGGCCAGTCCATGCAGTACAATCAAAACTCAATGCCATTGTCCTTGGGTTCTCAGTCAGCCCTCATTGCCAGCCACATTCAGAGAGTCCAGTTTAATTAAAAAAAACCATTTAATTGAAGTGCCTCACTTACAGTTTCAGAGGTTCAGTCCATTATCATCATGGTAGGGAGCATGGCTGCATGCAGGCAAAAATGGTGGTGGCTGCATCTTGACCAGAAAGCAACAGGAAATGGACTGAGACATTGGGTGTAGCCTGAGCATATATGAGACCTCAAAACCCATCCCCACAGTCCTCCAACAAGGCCATATCTACTCCAACAAAGCCACACCTCCTAATAGTGCCACTCCCTATAACTTTATGGGGGCCAATTACACTCAAGCTACCATAGTAGCTAAAAAAACAAAACTCAAATAAACAAATGCCAAAACACTAACGATAGAGATGATTTGAACAGCCAAGCTGACAGTGGAGCTTTGGTTTATGAATCTGATCTCACATCCACAAAGACACTCTGATGCATGTTCTCTGAATACTTAAAACTGGTCATAAGGAAGTGTAAGACCTCAACAGATGTCTAAGGTTAAAGCTGAGCAAATAATCCTCTCTGGGGATAATAAAACAAAGAATGGATTTAAATGAAATTCTTAGGTTATAAACTAAGACCTTTAGGAAATAAATATTACTTATTCAATTTAATAATCAGAAACATTGGGGATCAATTTGATCAAAACATTTATTCATATATGAAATTCTCAAACAATAAATAGAAAAACAAGTTTACAAACAAGAATCAGAAAAGTAAACATAGTTAGAGAGAATAAACTAAATGGAAGAGCAAAACTTCATGAAATCAGCACAGTAGCTCGCCCCTTCAGTACCAGCGCTCTGGAGCCAGAGGCAGATGTCGCTGTGAGTTTGAGGCCAGCATGGCCTACAAAGAGTTCTAAGTCAAACAGGACTGCATGAGACCCCACTCGAAAATTAATGAAATCAGTGTAAAGGAATGGTAGCACTAATCTACAAAACCAAACTTAGTTCTGTAGAATGCCTAAGAAAATGGGCAGAATTTGACCAAGATGGCACAAGGCAAAAGAGACTAAGAACGCACATGATTTGGTCAGAAACATGGTATGTGATTGTTTTAGTTGAGATGATTTCCTAGAAAAATACAAATTAGAAAAATTACTCCAAAGTCCTAAATAAACAGTGAACTCAGAGAAAATAATCAAAATCTACCCTTCAACAAAATCAGCAAACCTACATCATTTTATACTCAAGTTTCTCTAAGTCTTTGAGGTGACATCTTTTTCTTATGCAAATCATTTTGGAGAACCAGAACAGGATGGAGGAGGTGAGATAACTCTTGAGAGCCAAGTAGAAGACAGTATTAAAACAATTGCAGGGTAGGTTCAAGTATGCTCATAAATGCAAAATTCTCAATAGTCTTTGGTCATAGAGAAAAGTATGTGACCAAATACGACTAGCCATGGATTGGAAGGCCAGAGTCTTAGAGCCTGGGGGAGGGGGGTGAGAAAGGCACTGCCTATTGTAGGGTTTTCTCCATTAGAATTCACCTTTAATGTAGTTAAAATCATGACCAACAGACTAAGACTCTGTCCTAGCAGAAGGGAGTATTGATACGAGTTTCTGGTATGATCTTTTGGTGACCCTGTATCAGAAAGCAGGTGTTAGTAGGAAACTCAGGGAAGCTCAAAATCTTCAGTTCAATGCTTAGTAAGTTGTCTCAGTTTTGATGACTGGGAGATGTCCTAGAATATCCGTATCAAGGGCATCTAGCGGAGGGATGCAGGGCACCACCTCTAGTGCCTTTGCAAGACCCAGAAGGACTCACAGGCCATAGTCAGAGTGACTGGAAAGAGGACTCACAGAGGCAGACAGAGCTAATCACCTATTACCAGCCTTGGTATGGCTGTAGTGTGGAGTGGAGGGGCCAGGTGAAGATGGAAGGTCGCTCCCCAGGACTCTCCCTGACAGACTCTGAGGGAGCTTCAGCAATGTAAGGAAGTCACCTTTACCTTCCCAGGAGGTGGGGAAGGAACTGCAGTCACACAGGTTAGGAGGTGGAGTGCTGGACAGGGAGCAGCCCCCTGATTCGTGCGGGCTGGGAGAACCGAGTGGGAGGACATGGCATGGAGGAAAACATCAGGCCCGGGAGACTCCAGCGTGAGGAGACTGAGGAGCAGCTGAGAATCCACACGCAGCGTCAGGGCAGGTCTCGGGTGGGCAGGCAATGCAGGCAGAGAGATTAAACCCCAGAGTCATGAGGAGGAAAGACCCATTAAAGCACGCTGTCTTTTGGGGTACACCTGGACTAGCCAGCCTGCTGTCTCACCCTAAGTTGGAATTTGAGAAGGCAGCCTCTGCCAGTCTCTTGAAGTCCCTTTTATGGTCAGAATAAAGTGTGCACGGGGGTGAGAGAGTCGGCTGTTCTACATGGTTAGAAAAACACAATGAAAGGGAAGGAAGCAGGGTCGGGATAGGCACCATATGAGTGGGGTCGCAAGCGGTTTACATCAGATCTAAGAAACAGGAACTCGCTCTTAATTACAAATGGAACTTTTAACTTGTGAGGACTTAGCATGGGAACTTATTCTCTAACTGCAAACAGAAACCTTATCCTGCACAGGACAAACAGGAACTTATTCGAAACTGCAAACAGAACCTGCAAGGCGTATTGTTCTTTTCTTGGTCTCACAATGCAAGCAGAGCTGTGAGCTCGGGATGGGGGTGGGGGTGTGCCTGATGCCTCTGGTGGATGCTGCTAGTAACCACATCACTTGTAAAAATCTTTTGGCTAACCATGCACCTCCATCTGTTGAAAAAAAATGCACACAGAAAACCAACACATATATTACTGCAATGTAATGGACATTATAATTAATATTTAGCTGCACCAACATTTGCATCAAAAATAAAAACTTGTAAAAGAAAATAAGTGCAGTTTGGTGAGGTCAAGAGAATACCAACAGGTCCTTGCAAGAAGTCTAAGCAAAGAAAGGAGGTGGCGACAGGTCCCCTCCTCATCCCTTGTCCACCCTGCTGAAGTTGAAGGATGGTTAACGCCCATGTGTCAATCCCAGCCTCTGCTGCTGCCGAGGACACATCAGTGACTTCCTGACACAGACAGCTGTAAATGGCACAGATGTGCACCCATTCCTATTGCAGGGGGCTCTGTTTTCTGATGGTACTGCCCCACCAGCCAAAGTCCTTGCCTGGCATTGGTACCAAGTAGAGAAAACCCTGTCACCTGCGAGAGGTGGGAGAGGAAACGGCATTCTTCAGAGAAGTGGGGGAAGGGGGGGCAGCTTGCTCTTCCTTCACTTCTGGTGGCCATGAGAATCCTGTGACTGGGTTTCAGTTGTGCGCGCGCACGCATGCACACACACACACACACACACACACACACACACACCAGTAGCCTTGAACATCACCCCTTCTGCTGAAGTTTCTGTCTCCTCTTCAGTTCTAGCTGACCACACCCAAACGTTCTGGCATTCCTGGAATCTTTAGAGCCTTGTGTCCAGGTTACCACTCTCAAGATCTTGTCTCCCGCCTTCCCTCACAGTCCCATGTGTGTAGCTCGCTTAGTGTTCAGGAGGCATCGTCCACAGCACTGTCTCCATGGTCAGAGCCCCAAGGCATGACCTTTCCCTCATTTCCTGACCACAGTGGTCACCTCCCAGAGGCTGGGGTGCTTCCATTCCCTCCTGGTCACTTCCTCTGATACCTTCTGTTGGTTTCCAAAGACAGAAGCTATGTTAATGATCCAAGTGATGCGTTATCCAGTCTAATGGCATGGAAATTAACACAAGAAGTCTTGAAGCCACCATCTGTCTCCACGCCATCTACTTGTCGATGTTTATCAAGCTCAAAAGCCTGCCATATGTGTAGCATATTGTCCAAAGGAGAGGAAACACTCTATTTTTTTTCTGGGAAATCTGGCTTCGTATGTGACGTTTTGTTCCCCCTTGTTAGTTGGCCTTCTCTTCTTACACAGGTAAGTCAGATGGCTGCATCTCACTTGTCTCTATCGGCTTTTCAGAGCGACGATCCTGAGTGGTCCTGCTCAGGCGGTGTCAGGCCTCATTCTGCCGAGGGTTTAATGACATCTTTAACTGCAATCTGTTCCTGAATTTTTGCCTTACACACTACCATGTTTTGAAATGTCTTTTCAGGAATGATCTACTCACGTTTTTCTCCCTGTGGCTTTTGTTCAAGTTTCTGTAGTTGTTTGGAGCTGATCTTCCATTCATTTTCCCAGTGTTCCTCTGAAAACACAGGCAATGTTACGCCACCTTGCACACGATCATGCTTCAGCAGATGGCAGCCGCCAAACCACTCATCCCGTTTCCATCCCACCAACCCAAGCCATGCGTTCTCTCCTACGTTTCCTCTTCAGTAAGGCCAAGAGCGCTTAGGAAGCCTACCAGTCTCAGTTCCCCCACAGTCTCCCCAAGAATGCCTAGTCTTCCTTCACCAACCTATGATTAATCCATGGTCTCATAGGCCCCATACTGAGCACACTATGGCCCCTGGAATGTTATATTTACAATGGCCAGTGCTTCAGACTCAAGTGAGAGGAAGCATGGGGATACTATACTCAAGGACTCTGCTGACTGTCTCCAGCACACATGCATACTGTAACATGTTTACAGGACGATAATCAAGCATTCTCATCTGCCTCACTCTTCTCATTTACTTAATCCTCATGCTAAGTCATCAGGGAGGCAGATTCTCATCTCCAAGTTAAAGACCTGCAACTGCCCTGGTGTCTTAGCTGGGTACTTTATGCCAAGATCCGTCACATGGCGATCCTTCCAACTTCTACCATTCCGTGGTCTCTGAACTCTTCCCCCAACCACTCCTGTCTCCTGGTCCTCCTCTCATATGTAGGATGACAGAATTTCCCTAAAATCCATTTTTATGACATGCCCCCGCCCCCGCCCATCATCAGTGGTTATCTATTCCCCTTCAAAAGGAAATAAATCCTGTTTAGGACACGAGTGAGAATTTTTGAAAATATAAGTAGAATTTTCTTCCTTTAGATCAGTGGTTCTCAAATTGTGGATTGTGACCCCTTTGAAGTCACATATCAGATATCCTGCATATCAAATATTCACATTATAATTCATAGCAGTATTAGTTATGAAGTAGCGACAAGATGATTCTATGGTTGGGGTCACCACGACGTGGGGAACCATATTGAAGGGGGGAATCACGACATGGGGAGCCATACTGAAGGCTGAGAACCACGGCATGGGAGCTGTATGGCTGAGAACCAGGGCATGGGAGCTGTACTGAAGGCTGAGAACCACGGCGTGGGGAGCCGTACTGAAGGCTGAGAACCACGGCGTGGGAGCTGTACTGAAGGCTGAGAACCACGGCGTGGGAGCTGTACTGAAGGCTGAGAACCACGGCGTGGGAGCTGTACTGAAGGCTGAGAACCACGGCATGGGAGCTGTACTGAAGGGTGGCAGCGCAGGAAGGCTGAGAACACTGCTTTAGGATTTTCTCTCACACGTGTTCTGCTGTGCTACATGAGTTCCCTTATTTATCCTTCCTTGCCTCAGGAAGCTGCTGTTCTGTCCACAATGGCCCTGAAGCCCTACATGCCCTGCGAGCCTCAGCCAGAGCTGGCTTCTCCACTGGGTTTTTGTAACAACCGGGGTAGCGGTGAACTTACCCCTTTCTTTAAGATGCTCTTATGCCTGTTGCAGAAAGGCCGTCACACCTCCTGTTTCCCATGATGCCCAATAGTGTCTCCGCTAGGCCAGAGATTTGCTAATTCCTGGTGCTTGCTTATTATTGTTGTAAACTTGGAATCAGGTGGAAAACTTACTCTTGGGAATGAAGGTTGTCTGCTCCGTGTGATCTGTCTGTCTGCAGGCTTGTGACAAACATGCTGCCACAGAGCATGGCAGGATGTGAGAAGTTTAATCTGATCATCTTTGTCTTTTTCCCCTCTTTTCTTCTTTCTTTTCCCATTTTGTTTCTTAGGGACAGAGTTTCACTCTTTGGTGCAGGTTGAACTGGAACTCACTATGTAGCCTCAGAGTTGTAATAGCAATCCTCCTGCCTCAACCTCCCTAGTGCTGAGTTGCAGGTACGAGCTCCCATGCCTGGCTTCCTTTTCTCCTTTAGTAGTGCAGCACCGGCAGCCTGCATGTTTGAGGAGCCTGTGACCTACAAGCCTGTAAAGACTTGTCACACACCTGTCCCCTGTACTTAGGACAGTGATGGTCCTTATTTCATGTTCTGTGGACATTTCTACATTTTTCATCATAGAATTCACTTAGATTTGATATAAATATAAATAAATAAAGGCACAGATCCAATGTAAGATTCCATTACAAACATCATCTGGAGATTAGTTTAAACATATGCTAGTCAAAGAGTCCATTGTGAGCTGGGGAGCATCTCACGCAGGACTTTTCTGTTCTGGCTGAAGAGCCGTGTCTAACTAAGCACATCACACTTCTCTTTAATAGGCTGCTTTTAGGAAGACTTGGGCAACAGTTCTCATACCTTCTCCCTAAAAGCAAAGGGTAGCACCCCAACATTTGCAGCACCTGATGAGAAATGATCTCCTCTCTGGGTCTTTCTGTCTGACTGCAGTTCTGCGTATTGTCTATGTTTGAAGCAGAACAAGAAAGACCGTGAAGCACCAGGAGCCTTGGGCAGCTCCTGCTGACACAGAGAGCATTTTACTCCTCATTGTCCCCTGTCTGGCTGGTCATTTATATTTTGCCAAGTCACAGACAGCTGTTTCTCAGCTGACTTGGTAGAGAAGATACCCAGCATCTTGTGGAGAAGAGAATGCCTCACGAAACGTCTGCACAGAAAACACCCCCCATGCTGACTCAAGCAGTAAAGAAGGGTTCCAAGCCTCCCCAACTCCAGGCCAGCACCTTTCCCTTCCTCCCTAATTCCCATTCCCTCCAGGCCACTGGTCCTTTCTACATCTGTTGGCTCTTATATCCCCCTACCACACACACACACACACACACACACACACACACACACACCCCTCCTCATGTTTACATCAGAGGCAGCAGGACCACTTCCTCCAGAGGTTGGCACATCTTTTGGTTCCCAGAGCCCTATTCCCAGGTCTCCGCCCCCAGAAGTGACTTTGTCCCACAAGCCGTACTTCCTCCTGCATCCTCCTCCTTCCACAGTGAACTTTCTGCGTGTCTTGTTCTCCTTTCACTCTGGACACAAAGGTACAAGCCACGTGACCTTCTCTGTGCCCACCTGGCCTCGGCCCCCTCTACTAACATCTAGAGGATGCTGTCTTCTCTGCAGCTCCCATTCACCTCATAATTTTTTTCTTGACACATGTCTCATAAAGCAGACAGTGGGATCCTTGTTCCCTGAGAGTCTCTATTTCTTTCCTGTCACCTTTCCTGATCCCCTTTTCCCTTCCTGACCCATAGTGAGGTGTCTATGCTTTTCCTCTGCCCTCTGGCCTGTTATGCAGCAGCTACTGCCAACTCTGCAGCTCTAGCCACATCCGGGATGTGCTGGCCTTCCTCATGCCAGTAGCAGCTCCTCCACACTCCTCCCTGCCACCGTGCAGACCAGCTGGCCTCCTTCCCTCCGGGGTTTTGTCATCCTCTCTTACTTACTAGAAAACGGACTTTGGTTTCCATTTCTCCCAGACTCCAGGATATCTAGACTCCTCCCTCCCCAGGACTTTCTGTTCTCTGAGCATGAGCAGCCCGATGCTATCCCCCTTCTGCTTCCCACTGCTGGCTTCACCCCACACACGACAGTGTTCTGGGTGCCACTCCCTTCCCCAATGCACCTACCATCTTGTGGTGATGGAGAGCAACCCCCTCTCTGTGACACTAGGGACATTAATCTATGCCTGCCTTGAGCAACTACATCAAAACATAGATGGACATAGGCGTGTCTTTCAATACTTATTTCAAAATTTGTTGAAGACAAATGAATTCACAGGCCATATCAACTTCATTTCCTTTAATCTGCCAAGTGGATTTCTTTCAATAATCCTGTCATTGGCAAACACAGATTCTTTTAGTCCAATCTTACCTGCTAATATTAATAATGCCCTGGTCACATATCACATTCTAGAATATGATATCTAGACTACAGGACAGGGTTCAAGGGAACCTCACTGAAGACAAAGACTGAGAGCTGACAGAGATGCCGAGAGTTGTATACGAACAGACAGACCCAGTTGTTGAGGTACAGCACCGACTCAAAATACTGAGCTTCAAAGTGTAGCTCTGATTCCAGGCACAGAGCTGGATCCCCGAGAGGTGGCAGTTTAGCCGGATGAATCCAACAGTTGTGTCGTGCTGAGCTGAAGACCAGTGACTGAAGCAGGCGTCCATCACCCATCACTCTCACGGTGCCACTATCGAAGAGTCTGAAAACAACGGTCCAGCACTGGGCAGTAGGAGACACCAGCCCGTGCTGGCGATCCTGTGGGCTGCCGTGGGCAGTGAACCACAGACCTGCTTGCACTGGTGTGGTTTTGACACACTCCTGCACCCACGTGCTCTTGAGTGAATGTGCAGTTCACAGGTGCTAATCATCTGTTTACATGAGTAAGTGATTCATCATCATTCACGCAGGGCAGCGTGTTGCTCCCTTGCACAAACAAGAGGTCGTGTGTCATCATTTCTACACGAACAGGAGTGAGCTGCTGCCTCGTAAGATTGAGTCATTCAGGACCAAGCACCCCTGAAAACTAGAGCAGCAGCTGCCTCACCGGGCTGTGACACTCAGAGGATGCCGGGACAGTGCAGGCACAGACTCGTCCTTGCCAGGCCCCATTAGTCAGGCCTCCCCTCACAGATGGCCCTCTGGGTTGCCTGTGTACCTCCAAGAACTCCTGTCCTTCGATTTACAACAGTGTCTTTCCACTGCCCCTCCATGTCTCTCTTCTTTCCCAGAAATGCCCTGCCACCTGTTTGGTCCCCACCAGCTGGACTTCAAGGTCAGCTCACTGTCACCTTCTTGATCCCAGCTCCAGTCTGCCTCCTCCCCTACCCCCAAAAAGGGCGAAAAAAAATCAGAATTATTTCTCCCCGTGTGTTCCTACTAGCACTTGGGCCATGGTTGCACTCAGCACTCCTAATATCACGTTGTCATTTCTCCTGAGTGTCAGTGACCGTGACAGCTGTGCTCTGGTCGTTCACTTCACTGGGACAGAGACGGAGATAGGCACATTGGCTAATTTGTATTTTTCATAGTAAACTTGGTAAAAATCATGGCCAAAGAAAGCATCTGCTCTGCTGGGATTTCGTTACATTATCGTCAGTCTGAAGTGTTTGTGCCGTCCTGGGAGTTTAAACCCGGTTTCGGATCTTCCCTTAAAACTCTGATTTTGAAAGTAAATCTCCTGAGATTGAAGTCTGTCAAACTGCTTTGCTTCCTAGGAGTTTCTATGTCTCAAAAAAAAAGGGGGGGATGAAAACTGGAAAATTCTGAACATTCTATATGAAGGCAATAATTTGATGCATCCTTTGAACTTCCATTTGTAAAAGAAAATAAAGGCCCTATCTTCTAAAGCCCCATTTGCTAGACCCGGAACCCCATGCTCCTCTAGCGCAGGGCGTTTGCTGTGCTGTGTTGTTTTTGTTTTAATTCCTTGCTCTCTGGCTGTTGTTTGAAATCTTATGTTTTTTAATGTGTTGCCAAGTAGAAAAGTGATAGCAAATTCCATAGTGTAGAAGGGTCTGCCCTCCTCCCTCCCTCCATCGCGCACACACAATGATGTCTGCGTCTGCTCCCACCCTCATCAGCAGACTTTTGTTCCCGGACTGAAAACGACAGCCTCCCACTGAACAAATAAGCTCTCCAAAGGGCGGGCTTTTCCCGGGTTTTCCTGTGAATTAGCATGAATCTCTGCTGTTGTATGGAAGGTCCCTTCAGAAGAAATGTACAAAGAGCCCTGCTTTCATTCCCAGACACAATCCCGCCACCTCTATTGAAGCCAGCGCCAGTGTTTCTGGATGTCACGGAGAAAGGGCTCAGCTGGAAAGCAGGTCTGAGGCTGAACTTCCCACCAGCACTGCCCTTCAGTGAAGGAGCCGAGTTTAGATTGAGTGAATTCCTCACCTGAACTCAAATATTACCAAAGCTGTATTGTCAGAGTAAGTATGAAATAAAAGCAATTGTGTTAGGAATTCCTAAATCTGTTCTCTGACATGATGCTTCCTAATAAATGTTGAGAAAGCTATGTTTATACTTTTGAGCCCTTGGCATCTGCCCTGAATATGCCTTAAAGCCCACTGCCTTTCCTTTTTAATTTCGGTTTGTTTGGTTTAATGATAGCTACTGAACATAAATGCCAAATTACGATGGCACTTTCCAGCTGTGTGTGGAACTTTATATTTTAAATACCAATTTGTGAAGAAAGAATGCTTCCAGCTCAGTTCTCATCAGCATTAAAGGTTTTAGCAATTGCCAATTATTTTTCTAAATTACCTATTTTAATTAAGTAAAATATTGTGAATTTAAGATTACGAAGTGTTCAAGCATTATTTCATCTTTAACTAATTAGTAAGAAAAGGGAAATATATTTGGGAACCGTGCATGGCTATTTGTAGTATGAAATGCTTTTTTTGTGTCTTCAGGAACTTAGTTGAAGGGAAGCAGTAAAAACTCTCCCTAAAGTCCATTACCTGCGCAGTCTCTGCAGAGGACAGCCTGAACTCAGCCTCGGCTCCAGTATAACGTAACATGGTTTATGCATTAGATGCTCAGAATGGTGGTGGTAATGGCCACTGGGTCATCTGAATTTATCCAAGCTCCTCCGGGGCATTCCCAGAGGGCTGGTGTCTTAGGCCCACTCCCTGAACCCATGCCTAGGCCTTAGGAAGAAAACTTAATTGCACCTGCAGACATGACTGGCATCAGGGCTCACCTTCTAATTGTCACCCCTAACTCGATGATGGGAGAGCATCCTCCCCACAGGGGCTCATCTAGAAATAAGCACAGCCATGGAAGCTGACCCCAAATTTCATCTGCCAGAAGGCATCCAGCATCATTGGCAGCTGACACCAAGGACATGGTTTGAAAACTATCATTTCAGTGCAGACCCTGACAGCCCAATAATGTTGTTTCCGGGCAGAAGTCGCTACTGTCTTCTGGCAGCATGCCCCTTGGCATTCGTCCTCATGAGTGTGGCCCATTATTAGTGAGTAGGTCCATGTGAGATGCAGGTCAGGTAGGAATTCTGCTGGGCTGTGGTGGGGAACGCCAGCATCCTCAGTCAGGTGAAGTAATGGTATGCTCTTGATGAGGTTGTTAGGGGAAGAAAACAGTTTGTGATGTTTATAGATGCACTTCCATCTAGACTGACTTGTGTGTGTGCTGGGATGTTGGCTAAAAACTCTTCTGTTGTGAGGAATGGCTGTCTTGCTTTTGAATCTTCAGTTTGAGGTCTGGTTTTAAGCACAAGAGTGTTACCAGGAATCTTTATGCCTGTGACCATGGCAAGTGTGGTCGAGAGTCCTGTGTTTGCAGCCTGGTAAGGAGCTCCCTGGGGATGAGAAAAAGGGCTGGGAGTCTCGACTAGGCGTTTCAGTGTGTGTGCTAATTCATATCAGCCACGAGATTCAGGAAATCCACTTTGAAAGTTGTCCTGATGTTTATTTTAACTGAAATGCTACTCTCAGAGTTGTTTTCCAATCTATTCAGCAAACAATTTTAGGTAATATGTTTTAAAATACAAAAATAATGAATTTTGTCATTGTTTCCAATGTAATCATAAAGATTCTTGGAGTTTCTAAAGAGAGCATCTTTCACATCGTTTAGATCTGCGGCTCTTGACAATTTGAAGCCTCCAAAATGATATAGGCAAGCTGGATGGATGGCCTAATTACATGCAATGGAAGTCAATAAAGATAAACGCAAGCCACTGTCTTGAACAGTAATAATCCCGTAAATAAAAGATAAGAAAGAAAACCAATTAGACTTGAGTATGGTGAAAAGACGAAAAGGTTTTGACGAATGAGAACTGAACGCAGTCAGGGGAACACAGCCTATCGCTTACCATGGCTTCCCATCACAATGCTCCGAGTATAAGATGCATGGCGTTAACGCCACCTCAGACAGTGAGCTCTCGGCCATGCTGTGGGCCTCTGCAGGCCAAACACAACTGGATGGATGAAGCTAAGGATTCCAAGCAATGGTCAGAAGACAAAGGCCTATGCAAAGAGGCAGTGTAACTTTGTACCCAGTGGTACTGTGTCTCCAGAAGAAGGCGGGTGCTTGAGAGGTGTGCAGAAGGAACAACTGTCATTGTCTCTCCCTGGACCTCTCTGGGGTGCCTAGGTCCAGGACAATCAAAATGGCAGCTCCCATAGCAGCCAGCTTTGGCATAACCTCCACTGAGCAACTGTGTGGGAGGATAAAGGCCAAAGGGAAACCATGACAGGCATGGTGGCGTTGCTGTAGAAGGCTCTTGTAGGTTCTCCGTGGTCATCCCTCCCCAGTACTGTGGTGGGAATGTCAAGGAAATGGCCACAGCTGACCAAATGCAAAGTCCATTCAGGCTTCTTAGGGTGATGCTCTGCAAAGTTTGGGGACCCCACCTGCCTACAGTGTGTCACACAGAGGAGAAGGCTGTTTGAGCTCCTTTTACACCAGAACTAATCCAGCCTTGGTGAGTCACTGGAAATTACCATATCCCACACCCGGGTCCACTTCTTGGTCTCATACTGTCCGGCCACATTCCTGAATAAATATTAAAGCACCCATCAGCTTGAGTTCGAGGTGAACAGTAAAAACTGGTTTTCAGAGTATGGCATGCAAACTTCGAGTTTCTTATATTCAAATGTTTGTTGTTTTCTCCTTTTTCCTTTGTTTTTAGTAGTGTTGAGAGTGAGCACAGAGCCTTGCACAGGTAGACAAGCACTCTACCTCTGAGCAACACGCTCTGCTTTTGTTATTTATTCTTAGCTAACAGTCAGCTGCACAGCTGTTCTTTATGTGTCAAACGCATTAGCAAACACATGCCTTGCATATACATGACCCCCATGTCGTATAATCCTACATGTGACATGCCACTGCTGCCAACAGATAGGCCCAAAGCTTGCTAGAAGCTAGGTTTATAGGTGTGCTTAACTAACCTGGAAGAAATTAGCATGCACACGCACATGTGCGTTCACACATACACACATGCACACATAGGAAAGCATTGGATATTATATGTATGTATATACATACCCCTCAATGCAAAGAGGGGTATCACTCAATGCAAAGCTAGGGTCCAGAGCCACTACCCCCAGATTTATGAGTTGCTTTCCCAGCTAGAGCCTCTGGGGTCCAGTGTTTCCCTTCTCTCTTCTTGCTTGCCAAATTCCCCAGTCTCTTGGTGTTTTCCTACAGAGACTTCCTCACTTAAGTACTCCAGAGACTGTACCAAGTGACATTAGAGACCTCTCATGGTACCAAGAACCCATGAGACAATAACCTTCCTCTAATGGGTACAGTCCTTTGAAGTGCTGTGGCATGGCCAGGCCCTGCAATAGGAACACCCATCTAGTGGGCTGTTTGTAATCACTAGCAATGAGGAAGTTAATTAAATACACATACACACACACACACACACACACACACACACACACACACATCTGACCTGTGTCTCCCAGCTCAATTCCAATTCTCATACAGCCCTTCCACTGTGACCCTGAGGGGCGTCCCTGCACCCCTGACCTGCCACACTTCCACTAGAGTGGAAGGCAGTTCCCTCATCACCATCCCCCTGTCTCCTCTTCCTCTCCCACACCATCACATCTTCTCTTCACATGTGGGTTCATGGAGTGGCTTCTCCTCTCTGTGAAGCCCATCCCTTCCATGTCTACTCTCTACAACTCAAGCCCAGCATTCTTTCTTTGGGGAACTCTTTCTGTGTCCCTAAAAGGTTCCATGTCCTTGCCAAGGCTCTCCTGTAATACCCTGGTCCCACATCTGGACTGCCTTCTGGGGATATTCCTTCCACCTGGGCAGCCCGGGGTCCAGGGGCCTTCAGCCACTCTCAGGCCACTGTCCAAAGTTTCTGTCCTAAACGTCCCTTAAACCAACAACTACACTGAATTCTTTTTCTTTGTACAAGAGTCGAAGGTATTCTATATAGGAAGTGCTTTGGGACTAATTTCTCCTCCCCCCCCTTTTCTCAGCATCTGCCTGGGTGGGCAGCAGAGGAATTGGGGAACCCTTGGGGTTCTCTTCCATCTCATCCTGAAAGATCTCCCATGAGCCTATTCACAAGACCTTCACATTTTCCCCCAATCTACCGTCCACTGTGATGCCCTGGTCCTGGATTCCTGTGCACTGGGTTCTCTCCCTCTACAGTCTTCCCATGCATTTCAGTTACTCTGCCACTGTGTCTAACACACTTACTGTAGACACAAGTTTCTGTCCTGCTCGGTCCCACAGCCATTCAATTCCAAATAAACACACAGAGACTTACATTAATTATAAACTGTTTGACCTATTGCTCAGGCTTATTACTAACTAGCTCTTATGATTTAAATTCACCCATAATTCTTGTCTATGTTTAGCCATGTGACTTGGTACCTTTTCTCAGTAAGGCATTCTCATCTTGCTTCCTCTGCATCTACTGGTGACTGTGTCTCTGCCTTTCCTCTTCCCAGAGTTCTCTCAGTCTGGTTTTCCCATCTCTACTTCCTGCCTGGCTACTGACCAATCAGCTTTTTATTAAACCAATACGAGTAACAAATCTTTAGAGTTTACAAAAGCATTATCTCACAGTAACTTATAAAGCAGGGGGCCTCAAACAGAACCCACATATTATATTATCCTCTGTCTCTGGAGTTAAGCTGTCCAGCCCAAGCCGAAGTATATTAAAATATCAGGCTTCAGAGTGGTGCTCCTTTTGGAACCCTGGGAGAAGGTGCACATCCATCCTAGCCTGTCGTCTCATTGGCTCCCTGCACAGCCTCCCTCCAGCAGCAGAGCTGGCCCCAGAGCTTCCTTTAGACTTCGTTTTCTTTCCCCCATTGTAAGACCGACAGAATTACATTAGATCTTCTCAGATGACTTCCAGCATCTAAAGGCCATGATGTACAAAGGAATGCAGTTCCTTCTGCCACATGTATGTGTTGTTCATGGGCTCCAGGAATTGTCAGGGGTTTGCTGGTAGTGGAAGGGAAGTGATTCTGCCCTCCACCCTGTTACTGGAATGGACTTTCTAAGCTACATCCTACCTTTTTTATTTACTATCTCCTCTCTGGAGAACCAGCCTTTGGGAAGTCTCCATTCTCTGAGGCACAGCTTGTGAGAGCACCACTTAGGAATCCACAACTTTGCCCCCTTTGGCAGCTTCGCTGGACGTAGGGACCACACACCCCCTCCTCTGGAGCAGCCCCATCTGTCTGTGCCTCTCTGTCTGTGCCTCTCTCTTGTGTCACCTCCTCTACTCCATCGCACCTTCTTGACCAGCCTTGGGGAGTGTTCCTCCCTCTGGAAGGCCAGTCCCGGGGAGCTTGACTAAACCTCAGCTACCTGTGCAGTTGTTGGAAATGTCAGCTGTCAATAAAGGAGGCACTGCCCTAGCAAAGACGCTCCTGCTCCTCCTTGATAGTTCAGGAACGGTCCTCTGAAAGCTCAGTAAACCGTGATCTCTCCTAATAAAGAGAAAAGATACAGGCCAACTCTGCTTACTCAGGTTACTAGCTTGGAGTAGTCCATTAGTCCCCCATGTTCTGTCCCCCTGGTTTGGGTCCCTTTGTGATTTATCATGTCGGCTCTTCCTAGGTGTCAGATGACATGTGGGAACAGGACCAGTGGAGTAGAATTTGCTCCTTGGTTGACAACAAATGGATATTAGCAGTCAGGCAGACTGACCTACAAGCTCATGGGAAGAATTACAGTGGCTAGGAAGGGCTGGACAAAACATTTGCGTGTTTGCACCTATGCCTTTATGGGTTCCTCACTCTGCACAGGAGCACTCTGGGTCACGTCCCAAGGAGAAGCCTGGAGACCCGGAGCCCAAGACCCGGAGAAGCCCCTGGCTGGCCTCGCCAGTGTCCCCTCACCACAGCAGCGTGAAACATTGGCTGTGTGGGAGCAGCCAGAGTGGAGAATTACAGAGACATCCAGGGGAGCCGACTAGAGAGGGAGGGCTTCAGCAGCTGCCTGCCAGGTTGACCTGGACAGCTATGCCCCTTCTACCGTCATGACTTGTACCTTCCTACTGGAATGAGCTGTTTGAGCTGATGAACCCTGAAAGATCAAAGCTCCTCTTTTTATGCAAATAGCCAAGAGCCATAAAACCTGAGAGAAAGGAGTCAGGAATATAAATTACTGCTGGAAGTGTATCAGTGAAAGCTACAGGAAGCCCATTTATGAATCGGAATTAAACTCCTGGCAATGAAAACTTTTGAAACTTGTGTTTTAAAATGGTTTGTAAAGTGAAGAGAGGTCGCAGTCACAGGTAACCCCGAGTCTCATCGCATATCTATGGCACCACAGTTTTAAGGCGACTTAAAGAAGCAGTTCCGAATTGCATCTTATTAGGAAGCCATATGTCCTGGACATGCAGGCACCTGCTCATGGGCAGCAGACCCACCCTCTGCAGCTGGAAGCGGGAACCTGTCTCCAGTGTTGGCCTAGAAGCCCCATTTGCAGTCACAGCAAAGCAATGGGTCTACATAGGAAACCATGCCCACCTCCTCTCTGGGCCTCCCGAGAACAGAGAACTAGGGCACACTCACAGACCTCACCCCTGTACGACTTCAGGCAGTTTAGTAACCTTCTCTGAGCCTCTTTAGTTATTGTATGCTGTTGTCAGGGTCTCATGGTGGACTTTCCTCTTGTCTTTGTGTGCACGTATGCTGTGTGTTCACGTGTGTGAGTGTGGCTGTGAGCCTCAAAGGACAACCTCAGGTGTCTGTCCTCACCTGTCCTTTAGTTTGAGACCCTGTGTCTTCTTACTTTCCACTGGCTTCGGCAAGCCAGCTGGCTCACTGGCTTTCGTGGGTTTTTCTTTCTCTTCCTCTCATCTCACGGAGGCTTCAGAACCTGGCTGCCTTGCTCAGCTGTGCTCACCTCGGGGGCAAGTACCTCACCCACTGAGTCATCTTCCACCCAAGGATGCATTTTCTAAGGTTTAACTTCCACATCTTTCTGGCATTTGGGTGGGGTTTTAAATGTTATTATTGTCTCTGTTAAAAAAAAAAAATGAAGAATTTAATGTATCCAAAGGAGGGGCTGCTGGCCCTTATTGTGATTGCATCTATATGGTTTTTAAAGAGCACAGTGTTTACTGTCTAGAGCTCTCGGGCCTCTGCGGTTGTCTCTCTGCTCTCCTCCCCCCTCAGCCTGTGGTCAGTGTTTAACACAATAAGCATTCTGTTAAGTTCTTTCCATAAATGATCTTATTTGCTTTTGTAAGGTCAGTGGTGACATTGATCAAATTATTCAGCCTTCCTAGGTTTTTCTACAAAACCAAGAATATTAACTGTTCTCTGGAGTCCGTGCATCAGCAGTATTCTGAAGGCATGCTCAAGTGTGTGGAAGGAGTCCAGAAGCCAACTCCGAGGGCTTTCCTGGCAGTAGCGAAGACTTCCCTCCCCCTTCTGGTAGCTCTATTCCTGCCATGGTCTGAGGTTCCTCCTCTGCCTTGTCTTGATGATCTCAGAGACAGCCCTGCATGGTCCTGCAGGGCACTGTTGGGGCCCTTCTCATGGCAGCTGCGCCTAAGGACCCGGATAAAGGAATCACTGTGCAGCTCTAGCCCTCTGCCTTGTCACCGCCAGTGCTTGGCGACTCTGTGACCCGATGAGAGTTCTGACGGACACAGCATCACTGTCTCCAGGAAGCTTGCTAAAGATTCTGTGGCCATTTTAACAATCAGGAAACTATCGTGAAAATAGATGTTAGGAACAAAGCTCCATCTCCTTCAAGTCGTTCAGATTAAATAACATCCCACTCAGCGTATAGTCTGCATTTAAGGTCACCTCATCGAGTGTGTCCAAGATACTTAGTTTACCACAGAACAAGCACAAATGTGTTTGTTTTCATTTTCACACAGAGTTTCACAAATCACCAGGACTTAAAATACTGGGGGTCTTGATCTGTAGGTGAATAACTTCTTTTTTCTACTTCATATACTGTACTTATGAAAATACCTTGATTAATTAATAAATACCAATGCTTTGTAGCAAATTTTAACAAAGTACATTGCATAGAAGCTTGGGTTTGCCACACACACAGTATTGACATCACATAGGAAGTTGGACATTTTAATGATTAAGTGAAACAGTTACTTTGCCCATAACTCAATTCTCCTTCCAGTTTTCCAACCCCAATTCAGAGTCGCTGAACCTGAAAACTGCTGGGAAGAATCTCTGTGTTCAGCTGAATTTCCCCAGGGCCTCCGGAAGCAGACTTCCTCCTTGGAGGAATTCCCACCACAAACCCCGTTTTATTTTTCTTCCCTTCCCATGAAGCATCTGAGCATCCTGCCAGGGCCTTCCTGGAGATCATCTGTGTCCTCACTAGCACTCTGTAGGGAAGGCCATGAGCAGCCACGTCTTAGAATGGGCACCACATGTCATCTCTTGCATCTTGGTGATGTCTCTGAGGTCTAGGTCATTCCAAATTTGTTCTGACCCTCTGGTCTGACTTCCGTTGTCCTTGATGTCACTTATACGGTAACCCCAACCCCCTCGAATGCCTCCCAATAATCCGAGTCACAGGGGTTCCCCAGTCCAACCCTTCAACTCGTGTTCAGCTTCTGCAGTCTCCTCCTCTGCTCTCTGTGGTGCCACAGGAGAGGAGACACAGTACCAGAGGAGAGGACATTGCTTACCTCAGAAGGTCCTCAGCTCATGCTACCAGGGCTGAGACTTTCCCACTGCCTGGCCGACAGATGCTCCAGAGTGCCATCTGGAGCTCAGCCTGTTGCGGACATTGGCAGGGTCTCCTGAGTGTTGCTAAGGTGTCTCCTGGGCTGAGATCAAGGCAGCAGGACTGCAGCCAGGCAAGGTTCCTGGGACCAGACCCCAGAGTTACCAGAGTTAGCCAGCAGTCAAAATTCTATCAAAGCAGGGCAGGGCTTTCTCTAACATAAACACTGAAACTAGAGTCTGAAAAGTGGTGGGGAAAGAGACTTGATAGCCAGCAGGTGGCCTACACGGAGCCAGAGACACAGCCAGATGCACTGGACCTACAGGGCTAGCTGAACTCAGCCGTGACCAGCTTTCTCTAGGACTTGAGCACAAGCCTAGTCACGCAAGCAGCGCAGCAGCGAATCAAGCCAGGGACGGGAGGAAGGCCCCGGCTTCCTTCCTCTGAAATAACTGGATCTGCCCTGGGCACACCCACCACCGCTTGGCTAGCAGTTCCCAGCCAGGGATGTTCAGCCATGTCCACCCTTCTTGCAAGTCTACGACTTTCTCATCGGCGCCAGTGTTTAGCTGGGTTTAAATACTGAGGATTTCCTTGGTATAAAAACATTACTCTCGACGCTTTCTAGTTGGGCTTCACTTTTGCATTTGTGAATTTAGAACTGAATAGCTCAAAAAAGTTTCAGTATCATAGTAAATGTCAAATTTTATGAGAGAGTTTATACCAAAATAGATGCGGGCCTTCAGCCTGGATTCCCTCTGGTGTGAACAGTGGCTTCCACTGTAAAACACAAAGGTTGGTAAATAATTACAGAACTAAATTTTCAAAGGAAAAAGAAATTTAAAGACATGGGCTAGTCTTTGAAACCTGTGCTACTGTATTTTAATGTCGAATAGATGCTGTGGCTTATTTTTCAAGTTGCCATGAATCTAAGACCACCTTTCTCAGAGGAGCAGCAACTGCTGAAGTGGGCGGTATTTCTGAGTGTTCCTTCTCCTTTTCCTGTTCTCATGCCTAATTGTAAAGTTCCATACTTAAAAAAAAGAAAAAGAAAAATCCCAAAACCATGTAAATTACACATGTATAAAAATCCTGAGGGCCGTACTGTGAGAAGGTGCTTGGGAGGCTGAAACTGGGTCACAGCAATGATATGGCACTTGTTTCCATTGGCAGTGCTCCCCAGGAACCTCAGTCCTCAGATCCCTCCAAATATCCGAACCAAGTGTCAGGGCTGTCTGTGGTCGTCACCGCTCCCCGTCCGTTCCTGCTGCTGTTTCCCTCGCCTGCCCCAGCCAGCTAAGAAGCGTCCTGCGATCTGACCATGCCATTTTGGCCTTGCCCGAGCTCCCCCATCTCAGTGCCCCATGTGACTCTCCCTTTGAGTCCAGTCCCCAGTCACTGGGCCCCAGGGGTGAGGCAAGTGTCCTAGCTGCCTGTTTGGGTTAGGAGTCCACAAAGGCCAGAAAGCAGAGCTGCCCTCGAGGTCCCAGGATCAGTCATCTCCACAGAGGTCTTGGGACTGACCTATAAAACCCACAGTTCACAAATACCACAGGTCAACTCTGCTGTTCCTCTGGTCCACTGGTCCACAGGGGACCCCTGTCTTCCTAGTTGTCTGAACCACAAGGAAATAGATGGGCCACGAAGTTTAGAGATGAGAACCTGGAGCGAGCCTCACCTAACCCAGAGTGGCTTTAGGCCCAGCTAGGCTCATGACGTCAAGCCTGCTTTCCACAGAGCTTTAGCGTGACTTGGGGCAGTGTGTGCTCAGGACAAGGTCATAAACCTAGCCAGATAAGGGTTTGCAATGGTGTCTCAACAGAAGATTGACATCAGGAAGCATGTTAAATCTCTGGGTGCCTAGCACAAGCTGGGGTCCCTAGTTGTTACCAAAGTAAGGATCCCTCATCCCCAAATCCAAGAGCCAACAACCTTCTAGGGGCCAATAACGACTGAGTGTGCTCCTGTGCTCTAGGGCAAGAGTCTCACGGCCACACGGAACATTCGGACAAGAGTCTATGAAATGTCTGGAGGACTTCTAGAGAACGCACCCTAACCAGTCCAGGCTGGGGATAACACAGGAAAGACACCAAGACAAGGAGGCCATAGCCTTGCTCAGAAGCACTGGCTCGGTAGCTCCCTGTGTGTGGTCAGGGACCACACCTAGGACACTGGTGGGTAGAGGAATGAACAACCCTCACCATGGGGGAGCTTGGCGGAACCAGGGATCACACCACGGTACACCAAGGAAGAGCTGGCAGGGAGTGCCTGTGCTCAGACGGCCACCCATCATCAATTTGCAAGCTGTTTGGTGGTACTGGGTTCCAACAATGTCCTAAATAGGACAAAGCCTAAATCTTAAGGTTGCTGCTTTCCCATGGGGCAAATGTAGCAGGATCCGGAACCCTGCATCCCTGAGGGACTGCTCTGACAGGAAGAGCACTGGGTTTCAGCTAAGGACCACAGATAAGGAGCTTCAGGTCCAGCTCAGGTGACCCTGAGGCGGTCAGAGGCCAGGCTTCAAGGCTCACCTCACGTCCTTGTCAAGATGAGCACAGCTGTGACAAAACGCCAGGACCAGAAGGAACCTAGGGAAGAGATGCTTTGCTTGGATTTCACAACCGCATCGTAGTCCATCATCGAAGGAAGTCAGGGCAGGAGCTGCTGCAGAGGCCATGGAAGGGAGCTGCTTACTGGATTACTCCTCATGGCTTGCTCAGCCTGCTTTCTTAAAAAAACCCAAGACCACCTGCCCAGTGATGGCACCACCCACCTGGGCTTGACCCTCCTCCATCAATCACTAAGAAAATGCCCTACAGGCCTGTCGACAGCCTGATCTTATGGAGGCATTTTCTCAGTGGAGATTCCCTCCCCTCTGGTGACTCTAGCTTCTGCCGCACTGCCGTAATGCTAGCCAGCACAGCACAGCAAAGTTCAGCTGATAGGAAAGGTAGGGCAGAGTCCTGCAGAGCCCAGGAGAGTGGGTGGGGAGTGCTAGGAAACTGGGGGGACGAGAGTGAGTGCTTGGCTGGGGGGGGGTGTCTCTGCATCAGCAGCCCCCGTAGCTAACTTTTATAAACTCTGTTAAGTCCAGAGGACTTACTGGGGAGGGAGGAACAGCTCCATGCAACACAGTTTTCTTGTCTGAAGTTTGTCCTGGCTTTGCTAGCAAACTCCCTTGATTTGATTGCAACACAAACAGAATGTAAAAGAAATGTCTGTGTGGGTGGCACTGGAGCGCCTTGGTCACGGTGGCCACAGTGGGTCCCTGGGCACCCCTGCCCTGCCAGGGCCATGTGAGAGCGTTTTGTGCCGATTTCCTCAGCATCTGCCCGGGCAACAGTGGCTCCTGTCTTCTCCCCGCTGTCCTTCCTGACTGCTTTGTTTGTTTCATTTGCCCTGCATAACAACGACGACAACAACAACAAAAATGTAAATTAGAATCAACCATTTATTTCAGCGTCAGTGAAAGAATTATTTTGTTAATTGGTGTATTGATATCCCCAAACTGCTCACTGTGCCAAGTTATTAAGAATAGGCAGACAAGGGGCAGATTAAACTTTGGATCACCTGTTCCTTCGGGCAAAACACATCAAGCAAATTGACTGCAACCAAATGTCATATTATTTACATGGCGTACACAATATATGTCCTAAAAATGTGCTCGCAACAAAAGATGTGAGTTTGCTCTTGAGCATATAATGGGCCCCACTTAATAGCAAACCTCTCTTATGTGCCCTTCTCTATAATTAAATCATATGGGAAAATGTCACAAAGCAAAATAAAATGTATTTATTTCAGTCATATCTTCCCACAGCATGACATGAGGTCTGAAAAAAAGAATCACTAAGCATTTTTCTGCCATCTGTGCTGGTAGGGGATACATCTCCATGCCTGTCACTGTAAAAAAATCCATTTCGAATTAAGCTTAGTTTTCTTATTACTATCTAGTGTCTGGCTGGATGAGCGCAAAATCAGACAGAATTCTCGAACTGACACAATATTTTCCCCTTCATACTCGTTATTTGGTAGCAAAGCTAGTCTGCCACCATGCCTTTTTACTGAACTTGCAGGGCGCCAAGAGAGAGAAATCACTGAAAATTTCATTTGTGTTAAAATCTCCGTGCCTTTTCTTCTGAAAACAAAAGTCATAGCATTTTCCAACAATTGAAAATCACAATTTCTCCTAAACCCAGTGTGGATCCCTGTGACAACATGGACCATGGTGCTGGGTGAGCCTGGGAATCCCCCTGTGGCTGCTAGCTTAGGAAGCCCCAAGCTCTGCCTTGACATCGCGGCCTCCCTTACACACAAAGCCTAAAGGCTGTGCTTGGCTGAGACTGTGGTGAGCATTTAGGAACACTTAGCAGGTTTTTTCTGTCCTCTACTCAGTGAAGCCTTTTCACAGCTTGTTTGTGAGACTCGAAAGCCCCGCCCAGTCTTCATGGTCCACTTGTCTGATTGAGGCAAGCGCTAGGGGCCCGGGTTAAACACCAAGCATGAAGATGTTTGATGGCAGAGGTTCCCTGAGTCGTTGCCTGACACGCTTCTGTTCTGAGACTCACTCAGCAATGGTGAGGGATGAGGCAGCGCTGTGTCAGGACGAAAGCGCCTGGCTCCCCTGCCGCTCACCCATCTTCTCAAGTTCACAGCATCCGTATTAAAGATTCTAAACCCCACCAAATTAAGCAAGTACGGTTTACTTGAGAGAAATTTCACGTAAAATTGTATCATTTAAATCATGATTTTACAGAAATGGTTTTGCTGAAAGTGGAGAAACTATGCATCATTTAGTCTGTCATGGAGTCGAGGGCCACGTTCACTTCATGCATTCTCTTGACTGGTTTTTTTTTTTTTGTTTTTGATTTTTGTCTTTCAAGACAGGGTTTCTCTGTAGCTTTGGAGCCTGTCCTGGAACTAACTCTTGTAGACCAGACTGGTCTCTTGACTGTTTAAAGCTCTAAAAAGATTAAGGTATCACAGTTTTTTAAGATCCTCTCTTTCTTTACTTTTTGAAATATTTTATTAATATTTTTATTTGATCATATTCACCCCTAATTTAAACATAGTAATTGCATGTTTTGTGGAACATAGGTGGTGTTTATACATGTATGTGCTGTGTAACATTCAAAGCAGGGTCAGCATGTCTATTGTGTCTGCCTATTCAAACCTTAGCCATTTCTCCACAGTGAGAGCATCGACTCCGTCTTTGTCTCTCCCCAGAAAATGGACACAGTCCTTTCTTCTGCTGCTTAAGTGTGCAATGTTTTGTTGTCCTCGGTGCTGTGGTAGAGCAGCATAGCCCTCTCCTCTCACTGCTAGCTTCCTGCCTATTCACAGTTCTCCGTACATCCCTTCCATACTCCCGGCCTCCTGATCACTAATGTGCTCCTGATTTCCAGAGGAGCAGTGTTTCGGCGTCGATGCATTAGTGAGATTGTATGGTACCTGGCCCTCAGTGTCTGGTGGATTTTACTTCATATCGTGTCCTCCATGGCTCTGCTGTTACACACAGCACAATTTCATATCTTCATGGTTTAATAGTATCACATTTGTTTCTTTTATATATATTTATATTTAAAAGTTTTAAAATCGGTATTTTATAGATTTGTAGAGGGTTTAACTCCCACTCCCCTCTCCATGGTGACATTTGGTTGGGTCTTGGCCATGCAGCCACTGCTCCTGTGAGTTCATAGCTGCAGCTGAGTCGAGACTACAATTCTCCAGTAGTCACCTACCACCTCTGACTCTTACGTTCTTCTCCCTCTTCCTCGGTGATCCCTGAGCCTTGGGAGGAGGGGTGTAGTTTGTATGTTCCATTTCGGACTGAGGATTCTGCAGTCTCATATTTTCTGCACCTTGGCCAGTTGTGGGTCCCTGTGTTAATCACCATCTACTGTAAGCAGAAGCTTCTCTGATGAGAGTTGAGAGATGCATTAATCTGTGATTATAATAGTGAGTCCTTAGAACCATCTGAATGCTAAGTCTATTTATTAGAATAACAGTAGGTTCTTCCCTAGGACATACGACCCATCTAGCTATAGGTTCTTGGCCCCAGGAATGGTTCCAGATACGGGCTTCATCTTGTGGAGCCAGCCCTAAAGCCAACGAGAAAGTGGTTGGTTGCTCTGTGGCATTCATGCACGATTGCATCAGTGGACATGTCTTGCCAGTCCACTCTCGGAGCGTGTAAGGTTCACACATGGGGAAGGTTGGTGGTTACTGTCCCCTAGCAGCACGGATAGCTTCTCCTGCCCTGTACAAAGTAGCCAGTAGGGATGGGATGCCAGGTGTTCACTAGCTCAATGTCCCCATGTCCTATGACTCAAGTATGTGGTGCCTTCAGCAATAGGGTCTGACCATAAATTTCTGGAGGGTAATCAGCAGCTTTGGTGACACCTATACGTTTAGGGTTTTTGGGGACCTCATAGGCCAACAACTCCAAAAGAAGTAATCCATTTATGACACCCAGCTTTTTATTTATTAACTTGTTATCTAGTAGGTATATTGTTGTCCTGTTATAGGGTAACTCAATTTTAACCCTTTTCTCTGTCTCTGTCTGTGTGTGTGTGTGTGTGTGTGTGTGTGTGTGTGTGTATGTGTGTGTGTGTGTTCTGTTTGTCTGTCTGTCTCTCTGCCTACAGTGGTAGGTTTCCATCTTACTTTTTCAAAAGGTTTTAATGTTAGTTATACCTCCCCATATTGTCTCAGTTACCACACCCTCACGGCCCCCACCCCAGGTTAACCTTTCCTGTTCCATTGTTTCCTTTTAACCCTTTGTACCACTGTGTTCTATCTTTTCTCCCTCCAAAGCCCCTTCCCATGGCTCCTGAGTAATTCTCTGACCTCTGTGAATATTTTAAATAAAGCATAGGCACCTGAAGTTCAAAGATGACATCCATAAATGAGAGAAAATATGGTGTTTGCCTCTCTAGGTCTGGATTGCCTCACTCAGAATGACTGTTTTCAGTTCCATCCATCCAATTTTTTTTGCCAATTTCATAGTTTCATTTCTCTTAATAACTTACTAGTATTATTTTGTGTAAACATACTACAATTTTATTATATTATTTATTATTTGATAAATATCTAGGTCTTTTGCATTTTCTATTTATTGTGAGTAGAGCAACAATGAACATGGATGAGATGAGCAGGTTCCTCCATATTAGAATATGAAATCTTTTAGATGTATGCCTGTGTGCTGTGACTGGCCGTATGGTAGGACCTGTCTTTAGCTTCTTAGGGACCTCCTCACACCGTGTTCCGCAGCGGCTGCATCAGCTTACTCTCCCAGCCACAGAGACTAGTTGTTCCTCTTCTGCATATTCACCCACTGGGGAGTTTTGTTTGGTTTGTTTGTTTGATTGATTGATTGATTTTAGACAGTTTGGCTAGGGTAAAATAAAATCTCAAAATAATTTTAATTAGCATTTCCATAATGGCTAAGAGGTTGAACATTTTTAAAAATGTTTCTCAACCATAAAAATTTCACTTTTTGAGAACTCTCTGTTTAATTCTGTGCCCCATTTTTTAAATTTGGTTATTTGTTTTGTTGATTTTTTTTTTAGTTCTTCGTGTATTCTGTATACCAACCCTTTGTCAGATCACTTCCCATTCTGTGAGTTCCTTTTTGCTTGAGCAATAGTGTCCTTTGCTATGTAGAAAATTGGTCCCAAATTGTTGGATTTGATGCCTGTGCTACCACAGTACTGTTCAGAAAGCCCTTCCCTCTGCCAATGAGTTCAAACCTATTCCACACTTCTCCTCCATCATTCAGAGTTGAATGTTGCCCAAAGTGAGAGATAAGGGCTACATCTTGTTCTTGTAAATGTAGCTGTCCAGCTTCACCCACGTATTTGTGAGGATGCTCTCCTTTCCCCGGGGTGCATATACCATAACTTCTTCATTTATCCTCCACTTGATGGCAGTTGTGAATGGGGGGGGGACTTCAGATGCCTCTTTGGAACACGTATTTTACACTCGGGGTGAATGTAGCAGGGTTAGGGTTTGTAGAACTACTGGGTCCTGTAGTTAATCTACTTTTAAACTTAATGTGTGTGAGTGTGTGTCTGTGTTTGTGGGTACATACACCACAGTATGTGTGCCGTGGTATAAATGTGGAGGTCCGAGGACAGCTTTTGGGAGTCTGCTCTTTCCTTCCTCCGTGGGTTCAAACTTGGGCTGTCAGGCTTGAGAGAGGGCGCTCACCACCAAGCCGTCCTGCTGACCCTGTTTGGAATGTTTTCAGGAACCGCCATAACATTTTCAGCAGTGGTGGACTGATTTACATTCCCAACTACACTGTGTGATAGTGAGTTATTAGCTCCCTTCCCCCTCCTTGCCACCAGCTCCCCTTATTATCCTTCATCTTCAGCAGCACCGTTCCAACTGATACACGGTGACTTCTCCTGCCCTCTTTCCTTCTGTCTCCGTAGTGGTGGGGATGCTGACTGTTTCCTCATTCGCCTCTTGGCCACTTTTGAGAACTCTCTGCTTAAGCCAATTGCCCATTTGTGATGTATTATTATGTGGTGTTGTCTAGTTGCCTTTGCCCTTAAATTGAGTTGTGCATCTGTTCTGCATAGCAGCCCCTTGCTACTTCCTTTAAAACCAGCCCTAGCGCTTTCTGGAAGTTACTTTTTGACAATAACAATTCAAGTTAAATTGACTTGTAAACTATTAAATGAGACATACAACTTAGCTGCTGTCACTAGTAATATCATTAAAGCTGTCATACTCTTTCCAGTATTGATCTCATAGGTTCCCAACTGAACATAGTACTTATTCTTGTGACATTAATTTCATTCATTGATTGTTTCATTTTAAGACTCTTTCATAGTCTGCCTCTGGACTTGATTCAGCCCTCTGTGACTCCCGATCAGGGGTCTGCAACATTGACATTGGAACTGTGATACAGAGAAAGAGCAGATTCGTCAATGAAGAGCAGTGAATGGCTTCCACGTTAAGCACTGAGCTGTCTAAAAAACAAAAACTGAGAATGACTTTGACCACAGTTGACTTAACCTATTGCTCTCGTTAGGCCTGGCTGTAGTTCCAGGTTCTCACATCTAGGTCCAAAGCTGAACTGGTGTTCTCGGTAAGACAAAAGGATACCACTTGTATTAAAAGCTGTGCCCGTCCCCAAGACCTCCTGTTGTGAGCACAGGTCAGGTCATCAGCACAGATGCTGGAAGTGTGCTGTGCGGAGAACACCAGCCATCGACACCAAATGCTGTTCTGAAGGAATTTTGGAAGCATTAACTGTTTGTGTCTGTGATTTCCTCCTCTGGATTGGCTGCAGTACTAGGTGTTGTGGCCATGCTCTTCCAGCATAAGAGATGGATCAACTTCTAGCTCACTGATTTTTACCAGCTTCGAATACTGTCTGTATTTGACTAAGGGCTGCCAGAAGGAAACCTAGCGCAATTCTGTAGTGCACGCTCCGGTTCTCGTTGTTTGCTAACACAGCAGAGTCCTTGCCTGGTCGTAATGTTGTTATTAGCTATTCATTTTTGTCTGTGTTCTCTACTGAGCCACCTCTTAGCCAGAAATAGTGCATAAAATGGTTTGAAGAAAATGTTAATCCCAGGGTTTTTCTTAGTTAATAAAACCTGTATAGTGCCTTCCAGGCTGTGTTACGCTGAAGCTTATCGTAATGTCTAGGTTCACTTTTGGTTTGTTTTTTGTTGTTTGTTCTTTTCTGATGTTGGGGATGGTGTGGCAATGCTTTGTGCCTGCACCCCACCCCCAGAGTCACATGTTTGGGACTCTGTTCCAAGGATGGGAAAGAAATATGCTTCCTAGACATGGAGTGTCGGAACTAAAGAGAGTATCTTGGTCAGTGAAGAAGTCGATGCCTCAGCCTCCAGCTAAGGTCAAGGGTCAGGTGCTGAACAGAGAAGCCAAGCAGAAAGGATACACAGGCTAGTTTGCTGTGAGCTGAGCCGGTGTGGAATGACCATGGAGCCTTATGGAGGTGGGAAAGTCTTCAGCAGTGAGACACAGAACTGGCTCTACTTCCCGTAGCTGTGAACACTGCTCCGTGGGCCAGCCTGGCTGGCCTTGGCCACAGAAATTATCACATGATCACCCGTTCTGATTATCCAGGATTAGGGACTGGCAGGTGGGGTATGTGGTAAAAGGATATTTCTAGAATGTGCCTAGGGATCTGGCAAGGAGTTCAGAGGAGATATGCAGTGGGGCAGGCTGGGTAGGAAGAAGCCTTAACAGCTGCCCTGCCTGCTGTGTTCATGCATGTGAGGGCATTGATAATGGAACGTCTTAGACCAGGCCATGCAAGCAACAGAAATGCATGTTCCTGGAGGTTCTGGGGACCCCAAGTTCAAGAGCAAGATGTCATCAGGCGCCTTCTTCTGAGGCCTTTCCTGGGCGTGCAGATGCTCACCTTTGTGTCCCCCCATCTGTTCCTTGTCCGTCAGTCTCTATGCCTAAACCCTCACCTCTTTCTAAAGACCTCATTTTACCTCTGGCATTTCACTAAACACGCCTCCCTCCACGTACAGCCAAACCCTCGGGGAGTAGAAGTTAAGTCTTGAGGGTAAAATCCGGAGGGCAGGGCCACAGTTCAGCCCCTAAGAGAAAGGAGGGAGAGCTGCTGAGTCAGTGAGGCTGGAGGAAAGGGAGCTTGGGGCTCAGGACAGGAAACTACGTGACAGTGGCCCAGGGATAAGCCAGTGTCAGGGTCAGCCTGGGCAAATGTCAAATGAGAACTGGTGGTAATGGCTGTGCACGTTGGGAGACTAGGATTTCCCTAGTGCCCTCCCAGATAGACCACTCTCAACCTGGGGGTTTCCACCACCATAGGGTCGCATAGCAGATATCCAACAGATCAGATAGTTACATTATTATTCCTAACAGTAGCAAGATTACAGTTACGAAGGAGCAATGAAAGAATTTCATGGTTGGAGGTCACCACAGTATGAGGGACTGACTTAAAGGATCTCGGCATTAGCAAGGTGGAGAGCCACTGTCCTAGAGAATGCGTTGGAACCACATGTCCCATGTCACTGTCACACTGCAGAGCAAGGGCTCAGAGTGGCTTTCATTTCTGATGTTCCCCCACCCCACCAAGGGTCATGCGCCTGCAGTTTTCGACAAATACCAGTAGATGGCGATCTCCCATCCCTGGCGGGTTGACCCACAGGACTCAGTACTGACCTGACCTCTCAAGGACTCTGTCTTGCTGTAGAATCTGAGGCCTCACAAGGATCAAAAGCTAGGTCCCCGTTTGTCGACACAAACTCCCCGCACATGTCCTTGTGTCCCCATCGCAGTGGTGGCTCTTCTCCGGTCACAGTCTCTCACAAATATCCCATGTGTCTAGGTTAGTCTCACTTTTCTCAAGTCAGCTAAACTTGTATGTAGTCTTGCTCCGTCTCATACTGGTTCAGGGGTGTCCTACGTTTTGACGTCACAGTATGAGACTGTCATCTGTAATGTGTTGGCTCCATTTACCCTCTCCTGGGATGCGTGTGATCCATGAACTGCAGGCTCCACACATCTGAGCCGCCCCCCACCCCGCAAGCCCTTTGCTCCTTCTCACTCGTAGCCAACCTTACAAGAAATTTCTTATTGCTCTATAACATAGCTCCTAATTCTTAGTTCATCAAATGAACTAATTTTCCCTTGCAAAATTCTCAGAAACAACCAGGCAGACTTTTCTGTGGAATAAAAGCATAAAGATTTTTGTATCAACTATCAGCAACACAACTCACTTAGTTTGGTCTTGAAGTTTTAAGGGATTCAAAATTTATTTAGTCTCATCCGTAATATTTGAAGCAAACTAGAGCGCGAGCACTTGTGATAAGAATCTATTTGATGAGAAGTATCGTGGTTGCTGGAATGGCATTCAAGTGTGACTCTGGCAGTGAAGAATCTCCAGGGTGGGGGAGGAAGCTGGTACCTGACAGTGGAGACAGAGAAATGGCGCTCAAAGGTAGAGGTACTGGCTCTAACTGTAGCCGGTGCTGGCTGAGCCCGACTCCAGGCAGGCCTGAGGAGTGGTTTGCTTCACCATGCCTTGCAGATCCTCTCTGTGCCATTTCTCAATGGCCATTTCTGGTTTTGCCTTGGAGTGGAACTGAGTTCAGAGAGATGAAAGACTTTCCCAAGGTCACAGTGTCCTGGCTCTACAGCGGAGGACGGTGTCTCCCCAGTGCCACGGCAATAATAGCATAATAATGACTCTCCAAAGGTGAAAAGGCTCGAAATTAATCTAGAAATACGATGCATTTCCCCTCAGTTCCTCAAGAGTGCCTAAGCTTGGCCAGGCTGGCAGTGGAGGTATACAGAGGACTACAGAGAAGGCGTACTGATTTCTGCAGGCAGAGTGTGAGCCTGCAGGTTTGCGGCTCCTAGCTTAGCCATCCCTGATGGGTTCCCCAGTGCCCCCAAAAGAATGTGAGAAAGTCAGTTTGCCCCTTGGGTGTGGTGGTCATTTCCATTTCACACTCTGCCACGGGTGCACTTTTATATCACAATCAGTAAGGCCCGTCAACTTGGCACACAGTTAGTGGGCCTGCCCTTTGAGGGCCCTGTCTGCCCTTGGTCTTCTCCACAGCCAGGGCCCCAATAAGTGTGCAAATTACACTACTGTCTTCTAAACTTAGCAGTGCCCTTTACTAGAATTTCAGGGAACTCTAAGCGTCTACATTTGATTAAGTCATGGTCATTATTTTAAGACAAGGCATGGAAGTTTGGTACACACTCAAAATTGACAACTAGCTTTTTAAAGTTTCAGATTTAAAACCAACTTTGTAAGTTTGCAGTGAACTGCTCCCCTCTGCCCTTACTTAGCCCGGAAGATCCCATCCCACACAGTGTGCTCATCCAAATGGAAACTACCAGAACTACAAGGAAAATAAGCTGGATCCTTGTTATTCTGAGTTACAAGAGATTCTGTTTTGCTTAGTCAGTAGGATAAACAGCAAGAAGCTCAGAGAAGCTTCTTTGGCCAGGTCATGGAGTGACCTTTTATCTGTATACATACACACACATGCGCACACACAGGTGGGCACACAGTCACACACATGCGTGCACACTCACACGGGCATACTGAGAATGCCCAAAAATTTTATAACTCTACACAACAGCTATTTCTGTTTCCTCTCAGAGGTGGAACAGAAGTGACCTTTTCCTGGGGAGAAATACAAAGCACTGTGGGTAAGCTTGCCTCTTGCTCTCTTCTCTAAGGCCGGCTCTGAAGCACATGCTCAGCTATTGGTGGGAGTCAGGTGAGCTCTGAGTCTGAGAAGAGGAAGACAGGGTTCAGGGCCAATCTCTGGCACCAGGAGTGTGTCCTCCCCAGAAAATCCTAGTTCCTTCGACCTGCATCCTTAATTTGCAGAATAAATCTGTATGCCCAGTAGACTTAAACATAATCATACATTTGACTTGACCATTTTAAATCTAGGACTAAAACAGAGAGACAGGAGACTCAGGTCCTTCGACATGTCAGTCCGTTTTCAGTGGTAGTGAAAGCACAGAAGTGGGTTACCTCCCCACTGACGAGCAAGCGTTAGGTGGAAATTACGTTCTGTTGTCATGAACGAAGATTGTTAGCATTTAACTGGATGGAGAACAGCTAAGACTGGGACAAAGCTGCCATAATGAAATTCAGTTTTTTAAAAAAGGTACTTGGACATATATAATAAAAACCTTAACTGTGTGCTGCTGAGACAGCGTGTGTGTTTGTGTGTCTCAAATACGGCGAAGGCTAGAAAATACACATAAAGAGCAAAAATGGCTGTCTCTGCCAATAGAGAACTCTAGGTTTTTAATCCTCTTTTGTTACCATTTGTCTCCTCTATGATGAAATATGTAGACAGAATAAGCTATTTTGAAAATAAAAATAATGGATTAGTCTAGATTACCTCTAATTTTTTTTATAATTCCACTAAAATTTTCAAAAAAAAATGGCATTTCCCAAAAGCGGTTACTCTTCAAAACAGAGCCGTGTTGCCCTACCAAGCAGGGCAGGACCACTGCTCAGCATCCAGAGTCGGAAACTACAGGAGCCCTCTGTAAAAACCAGTGTGTGTGTCCAGCTCAGTGACATGGGAAAGGGCATGACAAGGGAGACTCCATCCTAACCAAGGATGACGGGGCTGGGGCAGGGGCTGGGGCTCAGTGCAAGGGCGCTGACCCTCCTGGGAGGCTCTACATTCAATCCCCAGTACCGCTGCCAGCAGCTTAGCTCTTCCTTCTTTCCCACACTGCAAACGAAGTTTACCTTGAGGCCTCCAAAACAGAGTGTATCAGCAGATTCTCAACAAGTTCAGAGGGCGTGACTCTCGGTACTGTGTGCCAGTAGGACACTTACAGTTCAGATGAACTATCCAGGGTAACCAAACAAGAAAACCCGGGATTCAGGGATGCCCCAGTCACCCTACACCTCTTTCAAGTGACTGTTCCCCTAGAAGAGATTTCTTATGCAAAACACCCTTCTGCTGTAACTGTAGCAGGTCCAGTTGATTTGTAGGCCGACCCAGGAGCCAGCAAGTCTGCAGCACTGGCTAGGATTCTTAAAGCCACAGGTCCCAAACGCCGGGACATCAGATCACGCAGACTGTAGTGAGTGTTACTACTTTTTCTGTTATTAGAATGAATATATAAACAACGTAGGAAGTCACTGTCTGCTTCACTGCCTTTGGGCAAAACCGTACAAATCTATTCCTACCTTGAAGGGTTTCTATTTTAGGGATCATTTCAGCAGACTCAGAGCCCCCTGGACTTGTCAGTCCTTGCTCACAGGAATTAGTTCCTGTGTTCAAAGTAGACCTCTCCAAAGACTGTGCCAGCCTCTCCTTACTCAAGTCTCATCCATGGTCGGAAGCAGCTGTCACCATCAGTGTTCTGCTGACTGCTGGGCACGCTGCTGCCACACCTCCCATGGGAAGCATTCCCTCAGCTGCCCGCTCCAGTCTTTACAGAAAACACCTTTGATGCACGAAGAAACCATAGCTCATAGAGATAGAAATGATTATCCTGAGTACAGTGAGTTAGCAGCCAGCAGGAGCAGCCATCTTCTTCAGCACCTGTCGCTGAAGCCTGTGTTTAGCCCCCACTGCTCTCCTCAGGGTTGTTAACTCCCCCATGCTCTCACCCTGCTCCCTGCCTCAGCTTTCCTCGGAGGGAGGAAGGTGCCCTTACAGTACTTCCCTACCTGCCTGAGATCTGTCCTTTCTGAGAGCAAAGGGTTTGAGCTGGCGTGGGATGAGCAGCAATCAAGTCCCAGGACTCCTGGGGGGTCATCTGGCTGCATGGGCCCAGGGGTTCCTCTCAGCTGTGCTGCAGAACAAGCCCAGGGTTTAGACACAGAGGGTGTGTGCTTGAGCTAGCTTGCAGGCTTCCTTTGAAGTCAGGGCTGTGGAGGAGGCAATCCAAGGACAACTGCCACCCTGGCGCCACCACTCATTAGGACGGAGGCAATGGTCGCCATGTTGGGAGGCTCAGAGGTCTCAGAACAATGCTGGGAATTAGGTGAACCCCTGTTGGAGTGCATCCTAGAGAGCAGGAACACACTGTGTATCACAGAGTGTATCTGTTGTAAGTTAAGTCAGGGATTCCTGAGACATGGCCCATGTTGCTCTCAAATATAAAGGAGCATTGAGCTACAGGCCAGCGAAACAGCACTCAGTCAGGAAATGGGACATGCTTCCCATGGACGTTGCCTCCATGGACGGACCCCAGCACTCTGCTTCAGGGTCAGAGTGGAGAGAGGATTAATGGGCTCTTTAGACTTAGGATTTCCAAGGTCTGTTGCTGGAATCGTTTCTGACCTAAGCCACAGTGTCTCTGCTCTCTGGTTCATGGCCCAGGTAAAAGGTCTATTTTCTTTATTTTTGAATAGTGGTCTAATTCAGAAGTCAGAACTTCTAAGTCAAAATAACCTTATTCAAAGAGACAATAAAACACAATTAGATCAATTAAAATTGCTGAAAATGTCAGTTGTCACCCCCTTCCCCTGCTTGTACTGCCTTTGTCCAGTACTCGAGCGCATGCACACAGCCTTACTCCTCCCCCAGGGCAGTCCTGCCTCAGCATGGACTCCAGGGTCGTCAGAACCAGCACGCCCACACCTTCAAGCTTTTCTTATCCGGCTTGCAGTTGCTTCTGCAAAAGCCGTTATGACCTCTGGTTTAATTCCAAACATATAAAGTCTTCCTATTGCTAAATCAGTGACACTTGGCCAATTAATGGAGAACACCGGTCTAATCAGGAGGCAAAAGGAGGCGCTCACCCACACAGCCCTAATTTGGTTTTCATTGCTCTTGTTTGTTTCGTTGACGGTTGTGAATTATAATTTAGATCAAGAGTTCTCCACCTGGGGTTTCCCAGGGGTCGCCTAAGACCATCGGAAAACATGGATATCTGCTTTACAATTCAGAACAGTGGCAAAATTGGAGTTATGAAGTAGCAATGAAAATAGTTTCATGGGACTATTGTGGGGTCGCAACGTTAGGAAGGTTGAGAAGCACTGCTCTAGAGGACATTTGTTGAGTGGTCACCAGATTGCAAGACACTGTGCTGGATATATGAAAAGGAAGGTAAGGACGGAGGAAAAGAAGGAAGGATGGAGAATGAAAGCGAGACAGTTAGGAAGGAGAGGGGGATGGGAGGGCCGAAGAGACAGTCCATGACCTTAGAGATATCACACTGCATAGAAGTGCCAAGAGAGTGGCCCGAATGGAACACACTAGGGGCCTGGACTGGAAGTGAGAAAGTTCATGATGCATTTCACCCGACTATGAAAGCTGAGCAGTTGGGAGAAACCTATTCTAGACTGTGGAGAGAGAGCTTCTGAAGGTATGCCACACATTTACAACTGGACCACTGGTACCCTGTGATGAGCTGGACAGAAACGGGGAGGTGGTAATGGTCCTACCTTTCTCTTATGACTTTTGTGGCCAACTGAGCCCCCTCAGATGAGGCCCAGGACCTGTAGGGATACCAGGGCTCAAACCACTCCTTGAGCCTTCATTGTAGAAGAAGTAACAGATCTCGGTCAGACATCTTGCTCAGCCTGTGTTTATGCCCAGCGATGATCCCAGCTATAGAGTATGGCATCCCCCCTCCTTGAAGGCAGGGTCCATCTGTAGTTCTTGTGGCCATCATGGTGGCGTTCGCTTTGTAAGTCTACCCCTTGTACTTGAAGATGATGTGTCTGAAAGTCAGACAAGCGAAGTGTCTCACCCCAGGTCACACAGGCAGGGGCCATCCGACGCTCCTTCTCCTCAAATGCTCCTGAGTTTACCTGACAAGCTGAGAGTGTTCATTCCCAGTCTACCAGAAGCTGCTCCAACCTCGCAAGGCCGTTCCAAAGCTGCCATCAACTTTGAAAGCATTCATGTCATTCCATCTTGGGTCAGATCACTTAACCCTTCTAAGCCAGGCATACTCTGTCTCTGATTTTCCATCTGACCTACAGCTCTAAGAGATTGAAGCTTCTACTCAAGATTAAGTCCTCACAGCCCATTTCCTGCGTGCACTGGCTTCTCTGGGGGAAGCAATCAATCACTTGATTGATAATTTCTGAATAATGGAGATAAATACTTTCCATTTGGGAGAGCTCCCTTGCTTAAGGTTATTGACAGGTACATTTGTCAACATATCACGGTGGCTTCATAGCATTTCTCACTATGCCCAGCTCAAGTGGTTCTCATTCTCCACGATGAAAATGGGTAAGCACCGTTTGTTACATGGGTCATCTAAGAGTCTAGAGGCACACAGTGGGAAGTGCTGGGAGCTCCCGAGGGCTTCATATCTGCTGCCGAAAAGGAGTTCAGCCCCTTCACACCTGTGAGCCGCTTGTGTGCTTCTTCCAGCACATAGGGATCAAAATGGAGTTTCTTTAGGTTGGAGACACACACAGAAAATCCAGTTTTATGTTTTTCCAAATAAATTCACAAATTATAAACAAAGATGACACAAATTATGGTAAACGTCTATCTCTCATGAAGTGATCATATACAAAATGCTGTGGATATGTTTATCAGTTGCCATTTTGCTTTTAACTCTTAGAAGACCGGAACTCAGTTATTGTGCATGCAGGAGCTCTCAGACAATAGAACCAGTGTGTGAGCCTCCATAGAGAGGAGAGGACTCATTGCAACCAAAGACTTACAGCCTCTTGGTTAAGTCAAAGCAGCTCCCCCCAAACCTTTCAGTCACCATGGCAACAGTTTTGTGACCCACTAGAGGCAGACCCTGGTCTCAACTTCATCCTGCAGTCCTTCTGCTACCCTGCTGCCACTGCTGGAACCGGTGCCTTTCCCCTTGAGACTACGGCTTCACTGCTTACCACCCTCTTTGCCACCATGCACAGACTGTCCCACAAATGCAGGGTTAACACATCCAGGCTAGTGACCTCAGCAAACAGGAAGCCTTGGGGATATTCCACCTACCCCTTAGCATCTCAGGGTCACCTACATGGCCCAGCTGGCCACTTGGGGACAGCAGAGACTCAGGGCAGCAAAAGGCAGAGTGGAGGCTGGAGATGAAAGGGCCAATTCTCCATTCTTCTGTGGTCCCCAGAGATGAACACTGCGACCTTGTTCCCAGTCTCCAGCCAGCTGTCCTCCCCACTCTGAGAACACTCCACCCCTACGACGTGTCCCTGGAAATGTATCCTCATGTGGTGGGGAGAGAGAGTGGGAGGTGGTTTGCTGGAGATAGGGGAAAACAGGACAACCCCAGCCACAGATTTTTATGAACATCTTTTTCCAATTAGCCAGACAAGTTTCATTATCCATACAGTAGCCTAAAATTCAATTTCGGTTTTCTTTTCTCCCTACTGGTTAAAATAAATGTGGTCCTAACTCAATGAGTCAAATTCCTGGCATCCCGTCATACCCTGGGTCCCTCTTGTCAGCCTAAGGGAGGGTTTCTGAGGCTAGCATGCTCACACAGTAGCTTACTGAATCCAGAACTGCACTGACTGTGGACACCATTTGTGACCCACCTGCAGCTCAGAGCCCGGAGCCCAGGACAGTCCAAAGTTAAAGAGTGCTTCCTGCAGCTTTGCAGCCAGCAGGGAGCTTTGAAGACCCAGGGTCATGACCAAGGTTCAGCTCATATAGGTCACCTAGGAATATTCCAAGAGTTTCACCCTGCCTGAAAGCAGGGAGCCCACAGAAGCTTTGTGGGGTCCACTGTGAGCACCTGGTGTGGGCTAGTCTCTCTCCCGTTCCTGAAAATTCCTCCTCACGACATCAGAGAGTGGGAAATCTCTAACCCTCAAAGGCTTTGCTGAGTCCATGTTGCTGTCTCCTATCTGTCCGTGGAAATGCAATAGAAGAGCCGCCATAGGAATGTTCTGTCTGTAGCATCAGCCCAAACAAGGCTGGCACTGGGGTCACAGTCCCGCAGCTGCTGTCCTGAGAGTCAGGACACACCCGAGAAGAGACTCAAAGTGATGAGCATGGCGTTTGTCTCTTACAACAGCCTCTCTTAAAGTCCACAAATGTCACTGAAAAGAATTTCAAAGCCTTCAGTTACAGACAGAAGTTTTAGATAGTCTGCCTATTAAAAAACATCTAAAAGCCCTGTGTAAATACTGAGAAAATATGAAATACAAATGCTTTGTTAGCAGTGTGCTCATGCTTTAGTATCTCATTTTGATTTCATTTGATTTATGACGAAATATTTGTCTTATAGACATACTGAAAACAACAGATCCTAACCAGCTTGCTCAAGGTCACAGAGGTTATGGCTCACAAAGCATAGTCTGCTCTAAGGGTTCACAGTTAGTTCAAAAGATTTTGCTGTGTACCAGAGGAGTAGGGCAAATACTCTGAGACCAGAGACAGTGGAATTGTGCCTGTCCTCCACAGTTAATGACATTTCATGAAAGGAATATGGAGGGACGTAGAATTGGAGTGGCTGAGAGGATGTAGCCAGGAAACAAGAGGCTGGCCCCTGTTGCCTCTCCACAAGGATTATCTGAATGAGTGGTAAAGGCGGACACCATCTAGGTCAGGGGAACAGCTCCATGGGGCATAAAGGCATTCACCGATTCAGGGGGGCATCTGGGCCAGCCGAGCTGAGCAGACCGAGGAGAGGCCCTGGAGACCAAACTACAGAGCTCTAGATTTGCTGGTAGGTGAGCTCAGCGCTTCTTAGCTGTGACCCCAAAGGCTTGGGCCTGAAAATGAAACAATGGGAACCGTTGACAACACGCTTGGCCAAACCCATGCTTCTGGAAGTTAGCCAGGGAGTAACAGAGAGTGCACACGTAGTGGTCTTGATTTTCAAGGCCTCATCTTGAGTCTGCCTAAGAGTCCTGTCAGCTCCCTGTTCTCCTCGGCAACAAGAACAGATTTATTGACCGACATGGTGAATTTACAGTGAGGATTGAGTAAGGGTTGGGAAGACTGGGAGAGGACACAGAAAGCCAGAAAAAGAAAACTTTAGAACTCTCCAATCTTGATTTGTGGCCAAACAGAACTGTTACATGGCCACTCTTTTCATTACGCTTGTTAAATGGATCAAATGGTCTTACTAAGCTTTTACCATAGTAATTAAATGAAGTAATGTCCTGTGTCTGAAATGATTAAATATGTCTCTGAAATGAAGAAAATGGAGGTTTATGATTTTAAAACTATAGCCATAATGAAATTGTATGTCCTTTATTGATTTTATTATAAAATATTTCCTTTTTGCATTCTTAATTCAAAGCAGGGAAATGCTAACAGGGCTGAAAATAAAATACGGAAAATTCCTCAGGCAGTGTGCCGTAGGAAGCCTGTCACCGGGGCGGGTGTGTGGCTCACTAGAACAGTATCGGAGCTGTACTGGAAGACAGTGAAAGGAATTGGGTTTAGCTTTGCCAAGATTTCAGTGTGAAAGAGTTCTCTCTAACAGGGGCTTAGTCTGTTCCTATTGAACTTGAGCCGGTTGAAACTAGCACATCCCCAGCATCCTTTTCCATTAGCCTTCAGCTGCACGCAGAGGACGGAAATCAATGTGCAGATTTAGCTCCTTGCACTTGGCTCTTTGAGAAATTTACTGTGTTGCTACTACACGGACCTGTAGAACACGAACTAACGGAGCCTTCTCGGCAGTTCTTATTTCCTAGACGTCTGTTTGGCTCTCTGCTAAGGTCTGTGGGTAAACGGCCTTTTGAGTGCCTGAGTTGCACCCACTCGCAACACTTGCCTCCGTGATAGCTCAATTACAACTGTCACCCACCTGGGTCTCATGTTCATGATCACCTAAGGGTGAAACTTTGAGCCTCAAACCTTAAGGACATTGTTAGAGCCATGCCCAACAACTATGCAGTTCGAGCCTAATGACTATGCAGTATGTTTAGGTCTTGCTTTGGATTAGGAATTGGGAAGAGTTTTGAACCCCTAATAAAAAAGGGAAGTGAGTGTATGGGTGTGCATGCACATGCATGTGTGTGTATGTGTGTATGTGTGTTTGTGTGTGTGTGTGTGCATGTACACTATTCCCACAGGCCACACCAGGTCTAATGCTGTTAACTGTCCTATGTAACAGTGTTGCTATGGATTCCTAAATTTTTCTTAGAAAATAATATTGAAAGGTCCTAAAACTACCCATCTGCCTGAGAACTCACTCCCAGGTTCCCACGGCTCACTGGCAGTGAGGGGGATGGAGGGAGTCACATGTATCAGAGGCCACCATGGGTCTGACACCAGGAAGAAAAGGGTGAGAGGGGAGAGGTCGTCATCTCTGTTGTCACCACGAGCTTTACTGAAGGAAATAATGGGGACAAGTGGACAGCATGAACCTGGAGTGTTAGTAGAAAAGGAGACAGAAAAGATCAGGAGGCCTTCTGAGAAAGCAACCCACACAGTTCCTGTGACCCAGGCCCATCGCCACAGGAAATGCAAAGCATGAGACCCACATGTTAGCCAGCTCCAGGAGACCTTGGGGGACTCAGAGGTGTAAATGAAGATGGCCGTTCATTCCCAGCCACCCAGAGCCGAATAATCACACAGAAACTACATTAATTACAACACTGTTTGGCCAATAGCTTAGGTGTCTTCCTAGCTAGTTCTTATCTTTAATTAACCCATTTCTATTAATCTGTGTATTGCCATGAAGTTGTGGCCTACAAGTAGATTCTGGCGTCTTTCTCCTTCAGCAGCTACTGCTACTCTCTCTCTGTCTCTGTTCAGATTTCCTACCTGGCTTTACTCTGCTAAGCCATTGGCTGAAACAGCTTCTTTATTAACCAGTGATAATAAAACATATTCACAGTATACAAAGGGGAATCCCACATCATCTCCCCTTTTCTTTCTAAATAAAAAGGAAGGTTTTAACTTTAACATAGTAAAA